>NC_140524.1:77469805-78789805 GCF_964339955.1 Pipistrellus hanaki
GGCCATGAGCCCTGCTTCGGGCTGAGTGGTGCTTCCCCTGTAGAAGCACACTGACCACCAGGAGGCAGCCCCTGCATTGAGTGTCTGCCCCTTGGTGGTCAGCACACATCATAGTGACCAGTCATTCCACCATTTGGTCATTTGCATATGAACCTTTTATTATGTAGGATACGCTGTAGATGAGGCCCCCTAGGACCACAAGAAATGCAAAATATTCACTGTTAACTCATTCTCGAATTGCCCCCCTGTGGGGTGTGTGCTGCACCTTGGGAACCACTGGACTTCATTTTCCTCTCTGAGCTTCATTTCTGAATACATACACATATACCAGGGAAATTGTAATCTCTTCTCCACCTACCTCACTGGGTTGTCATGAGGAGGTTCTGAGCTAATAAACCTAGAAATGTTCCATCAAGTAAGTGATGTCTAAACAAGAAGGGATTGTTATTTTTAAGCCCATGGGTACCCTCACAGGTAGCAGGTGCTGATTAGGGGAAGAGGGCATGGTTGTTTCCTGGACTGTAGCTATGAAAGCTTTGCAGAGGGTTCCACAGTCCTTGGAGGGGTGGGCTCTGGCCAGCAGCCCCCTAGCAGTGGTCATCCCTGGAGGCGCTGGTGGGGGGGTGGAGCATTATGGGGCATTAGGGGGGGGTTGGGAAGGACAAAGGGGGAGTAACTGTCAAACCTTCTCGCTTGGTGCCATTCTTTAAATTGCATGTGGCTCTACCTGCTCAGGGTGGAGCTCCAATCTCCGGAGCTGGGTGGGGGCCTGAACAGGGCAGAGCCAGACAGGCTAGGAGGGTGGGTTTAGCCATGCCCAGCAAAGTTCAGTGCACTTTAGCTGAGGAGACAGTGCTGCTGCTTTGGGGGGAGGGGGGAGGGTCTGACCCTGGGGCCACTTAGGCCTGCCTCCACCCGGGTCTGGAGTTGTAGGGAGGAGAGGCATGCCTGGCTCCAGTGAAGGGGCCCTGGCAGCAGTGGACCATGGGCCCTGGATGCCTCGGGGGTGCTGACAAGTGGTGGCTGGCATGCTATTGTTGTGGGCAGCCCTGGTGGTGTGGTAGGGAAGAGATCAGGAGTCACAGGTGCGGGCTGCAGCTACCCACAAGGTTAGATATTCTCCCCATCCAGTCAGCCTCCCTGCCCGCCCCCCAAGGGTGCAGGGGCTGGTATAGGGTGTCCATTAGTCCCCCCAGGGGTATGGGGATTGAGGTAAGGTGTCCGTGCAAGGGAATTGGAAGAGCTTGCTGTGGCCGCTTCCTCTTCCTTCTTTGCAGTCCGGGCTCCTATCAGACACTCTCCTCAGAACCCCTGGAAATTTGGCTTAAGCCGTCTGCCCCCTGCTGAGCGCCCATCCTCCTGCTGGTCTGTCAATATGCAAATTGGTGGTCAGTGCAAGTCATAGCGACTGGTTGTTCTGTTGTTCAGTCAATTTGCATATTAGCCTTTTATTATATAGGATTTTGTTAATGTGGTATATTGCATTGTTAGATTTGCATATGTTGAATCAGCCCAGAAACAGTCACTGTAGGCACTGGGTAATCACATCACATAGCAATGCCTCATTTCCTCTCCCTAGTGACTAGCCTCCTTGGAGGTTTTTTAGCCTACAAATTCAACTTGCTTTATAACCAGCTGCAAACATTTCACAGTTTAACCAGGTTTTAGTGAAGCTTTTTCACATGCCTCATCTCATTTAATCCTTACAGAAATCCTGGAGTAGGTAGATAGGAGACTCGGTTGAATCCTATTTTCTTTTCATTAGCTGGAAAACGGAGATTTAGAAATCTTAGAAACTTGGCCTTACTGAAAAGAAGTAAGTAATGGTGGAACTTGAAAATGATGTCAGGTTTTCTCACTGCATAGAATATGGTCAAACACTGCTACAGTTAAATATTTTACCCTTTGTTCTCCCTGCATGATCTCCAATAATAATCTGCTTCATTTTGATATTTACTGCTGTGTTGCTAACAATTACCTGAAAGAGAAGTTGGGGTGTTTCATTGGGCTCAGAAAAGTTCAGCTAAATCAGAAAACAGGTCTAATTAAGCAAGTTTATCAATCTATAATAATAAAAGCATAATATGCTAATTAACCAGATATCTTTCTGGACATTCTTTTGGATGAACTTCTAGATGAAGCTGGGGCTGTGGGGGAAGCCTGGGTACCAGGTGTCTGCAGGCAACTGGAGGGAAGCTTAGGTTCTAGGTGCCTACCCAGCAGCTGGAGGGGAGGCCCAGGTTACAGGTGCCAGCGGGAAGCCGTGCTGGCAGATAGGGGAAAGAAGGCCTATTCTTGCACGAATTTCATGCTTTGGGCCTTTAGTATATATATATATATATATATATATATATATATATATATATATATATATATATATATATATGAAATGCTAAGTTGACTCACGCATGGGTGATACATATAAAGCTCTTGCCGGTGCCAATTGCATGCGTGTGTTTTGATCTGTTATTGTCGATCATAAATTTGGTTGACACTCCTATTATAGAGAAAGGGCAAATAGGTATATTAAAATATTTCTTCTAATTAATTTCTTTTCAATGTGCACAAATCTGTGCACCAGGACATTAGTAAAGAATAAGTCATATCAAGGCAGGGAGGAGGAACAGAAATGGGGAACAACCTGGTCCTACACCCACATGTTGTGGGTAAAGATCAGGAGGGATATATCAGCTGCTGAGGTACTCTTGAGGTCTGAGGGGTCCTGGCCCCACACCAGGCCCTTCAGCCCAGGTTTTCAGTAACAAGAAGAGAAGTCCGCATAATTTGGGCTATAATGGGGATTGAGTTAAGTTGGATGAAGAGTGGCTTGAGTTCCAGGCAGTTCCATTTAAAGGGCCCACACCTGGGCTTACTTTTATTCACTCCCTCTGTGCTTTAATGCTGAGGCAACATGTTGAAAAGCCCCAGGGACATATGGGGAGAAACTGAATTTTTTGGAATCAGGGAAAAGGCTCAAGGGGCAGTTTTCACCAGGTAAAAGAGTTGACAGAGGCCAACATTTCTTTTCTGAGACCCTCCCCCCTTCCACAGAACAGGCAGGTAGAAGCCACATCTGAGTTTCCATCAACATGGCTCACATAGTTCACCCTGCCCTAGAAATTCCCTGAGACTGTACCACACAAACTTGTAGGTCCACCCAAGCTGTCCCTAACTAGTTTGGCTCAGTGGATAGAGCATTGGCCTGTGGACTGAAGGGTCCCAGGTTCAATTCTGGTCAAGGGCATGTACCTTGGCTGTGGGCACATCCCCAGTGGGAGGTATGCAGGAGGCAACTAACTGATGTTTCTAACTCTCTATCTCTCTCCCTTTCTCTCTGTAAAAAATCAGTAAAAATATATTTTAAAAATAAACAAATAAAATGCCAAAGGTTAAAGACAAAGAGAGAATCTTAAAAACAGCAAGAGAAAAGCAGTTAATTAGCTCTAAAGGAACTCCCATAAGAATGTCAGCTGATTTCTCAAGAGAAACTTTGGAGGGCAGAAAGAACTGGTAAGAACTAGTCAAAGTAATAAAAAGTAAGGACCTACCACCAAGATTACTCTTCTAAGGTAATCTATTATTTAGAATCAAAGGACAAAGAACTTCACAGGAAAAAAAAAGCTAAAGGAATTAATCACCAACAAACCAGAATTACATGAAATGTTAAAGAAGAAAAAAGATTAAAATTATGAATAATAAAATATGTATCTATCAAAAATTGAATCTAAAACAACAACAAAAACAACAACAAGCAAGCAGAACAGAAACTTCTATAGATATGAGAACATTTTGATGGTTACCATATGGAAGAAGGTTTGGGAGGAGGGAATGGGTGGAAAAGGTGATGGGATTAGGAAATACAAAGTAGGCCGAAGTCGGTTTGGCTCAGTGGTAGAGCGTCGGTCTGCGGACTGAAGGGTCCCAGGTTCCATTCCGGTCAAGGGCATTTACATTGGTTGCGGGCACATCCCCGGTGGGGGTTGTGCAAGAGGCAGCTGGTTGATGTTTCTCTCTCATCGGCGTTTCTAGCTCTCTATCTCCCTTCCTCTCTGTAAAAAATCAATTAAAAAAATGTATATATATATATGTGTGTATATATATATATATATATATATATATATATATATATATATATATATATAAATACAAAGTAGATATTACAGAATAGCCATGTGGACAATAACTATAACATAGAGAATATACTCAAAATATTTTAATAACTATGTATGGTATCAGATGGTCACAAAATCTATTAGGATGTTCCCTTAGTAATTATATATGTCTAATCACTCGTATGTACACCTGAATCTAATATAATTATTGTATCAACTATAATTTAAAAAATAATAAATGATTTAAAAATGTACTGTGATATTAATTAATAACTTCAATGTTCCCTAAATATGGTATGCCTACCACTGGTGGTGTTAGAGATGGTTTTTAAAATATAAATGCAAATTTGTATATTAACAGTCATTTATAAACATTTATTAGAAAAATAGTACTATATGTCAAGTCTGAATTTTAGTAACATTATTATTTAATATAAGTTTAAGTTTTTAAAATCAATTTAAAAGATATGAAGTTAATATTAATAGATTTGATATTCAAATATGATAAAATTCACAAGAGTGCTAAAGAAATAATTGAATTCTGAGATATCCTCACATTGATAAAATAGTCGCACATATTTTTGATACATACAATAATACTAACAAACATTTCTCACTCATCTCTGATTTCTAATTTTTTAGCAAGTGAACACCAGTCTAAATATTAGAATGTAACCTATAAATTAACAACTGAATAGGTAAGGGAAGATTGATATGTTTGTTTTATATTATTCATAATGTAGGAAAACAGGAAGAACTACAACATTACCAAAGGAATAGTTTACTCAACAGTAGATTGATTTATTTATTCATTCATTTATTTTTTTTATTTCACTTTTTTATTAAGGTATTATATGTGTACATATCTTACAAATCCCCCTCCCACTGCCATACATGCCCTCCTCCACAGAGTTTTGCGTCCATTGGTTATGCTTATATGCATGCATAAAAATTCTTCGGTTGATCTATTATCTCCCCCATATCTCCCTTCCCTCCCCACTGTAATTAGACAGTCTGTTTATTGCTTTACTGTCTGTATCTATCTTTTTATTCATCAGTTTATAATGTTCCTTATTATCCATAAATGAGTGAGATCATGTGGTGTTTTTTTTTCATTGACTGGCTTATTTCACTCAGCATAATGTTCTCCAATTTCATCCAGATTGCTGCAAATGATAAGAATTCCTTCTTTTTATGGCAGTGTAGTATTCCATTGTGCAGATGTACCACAGTTTCTTGACCCAATCATCTGCTGATGGGCACCTAGGCTGTTTCTAAATCCTAGCTATTGTAAAATTGTGCTGCTATGAACATAGGGGTGCACATATCCTTTTTGATTGGTGTTTCTAGTTTCTTAGGATATATTCCTAGGAGTGGGATTACTGGGTCAAATGGGAGTTCCATTTTCAGTTTTTTGAGGAAACTCCATACTCTTCTCCACAGTGGTTGCACCAGTCTGCATTCCCACCTCATAATTGCCAGCACTTGTCATTTGATGATTTGTTGATAATAGCCATTCTGAAGCACATGAAATATCAACCCTTGAGTAAAAATTATTCAAAGGTTAAAAGATCCACACAGAAATTGGCTTCGATGTAGGATAATAGAGTGTATTCAGCAATATAGTTTTCAATCCCACATGTAAATTGACAAGGTGAAAAACTGATCTTTCCCCTCATGCTTGAATCTGGTGACATGTCACATACTGACCCTACCTTTTTTCTCCTAGTTAATTTATTATATTTTGTTTCCTGTGACTAGCTAACATTAGAACCATCTGTCCCTTTAAAATGGCTAGAAATATCAATAAGCATTTCATATTATGATTACTGAGACTTTTTCCTGACTGCCAAATAGCCCCAGCTGTAAACCAGACTGCCAGTTACTCTTCTGCCCCTCCCCATAAAACTTTAAAGCATACAGTGGAGTCAAGACAGCCCCTTTAATACATGGTGTTGGAAAAATTGGACAGATACATGCAAAAAAAATGAAAGTAGACCACCAACTTACACCATACACAAAAATAAACTAAAAAAAATAAGAGAGATAAAGGACCTAAATGTAAGATTTTTATAAAAATCTTAGAGGAATCCACAGTCAGCAATATCTTCTCCAATAGAGCTCCTAGGGCAATGAAAACTAAAAAGAAAATAAACAAATGAGACTACATCAAAATAAGAAGCTTCTGAACAGCAAAAGAAACCATCAACAAAACAAGAAAGCCCACTGCAAGGGAGAACATATTTGCTAATGTTATCTCTGATAAGCATTTAATCTCCAACATTTATAGGGAACTCAGACAACTTAACAAAAGGATGATAAACAATCAAATAAAAAATGGACAAAGGATCTAAATAGATAGTTTTCAAAAGAGGACATATAGAAACCAAGAGCCACATGAAAACATGCTCAAAGTCACTAATTATCCTAGAGATGCAAATCAAAAAGACTATGAGATATCATCTCACACCTGTCAGAATGGCTATTATCAACAAATCAAATGACATGTGCTGGTGAGGATGTGGAGAAAAAGGAATCTTTCTGAACTGCTGGTGGAAATGCAAACTGGTGCAGCCACTGTGGAGAACAGTATGGAGTTTCCTCAAAAAACTAGAAATGGAATTTCCATTTGACCCAGTGATCCCACTTTTAGGAATATAACTAGGTGCATCAATCAGAAAGGATATATGCACCCCTATATTCATAGCAGCATAATTTACAATAGCTAAGATTTGGAAACAGCCTAAGTGCCCATCAGCAGATGAGTGGATTAAAAAACTGCGGCACATCTACACAATGGAATACTACCCTGCTGTAAAAAGGAAGGAACTCCTACCATTTGCAGCAGCATGGATGGACCTGGAGAACATTATGCTAAGCGAAATAAGTCAGTCAGAGAAAGATATATATTACATGGTCTCACTCATTTGTGGAATACAATGAGTCACATAAACTGATGAACAAAAACAAATCTAGGGACAGAGAAGCATTTACCAGACCATGAAACCTCAGAGGGAAGGCATGGGAAGTTGGGGGTAAGGGGATGGATCAACCAAAGGACTTGTATGCATGCATATAAGCATAACAAATGGACACAGACACTAGCGGGGTGAGTGCATGAGTCAGGGGGTGTTGGTGGGACAATGGCGGGATAAGGACACATATGCAATACCTTAATCGATAAAGAAAAAAAAAGTGTAAGGCATTTCACTCCTATATAAGATATAGAACTGATACCCATAGACACAGACAATGGTATGGTGGTTATAATAGGAAAGGTGGCCAAATATATGGTGATGGAAGATGATTTGACTTTGGTTCAGGGCATACAATACAATGTACTGATTATGTATTATAGAATTGTACACTTGAAATTTATATATTCTTATTAACTAATGTCACCCCAACACAGTTAATTCATTAATTTCATTTTTAAAATATATTTTTATTTATTTCAGAGAAGGGAGAGGGAGAGAGAAAAAATCAATGATGAGAGAGAATCATGGATAAATAGGTTGCCTCTTTTATGCCTCCCATTGGAGATCGAGCCCAAAACCTGGCATGTGCCCTGACCAGAATCAAATCATGACTTATTGTTTCATAAGTCAACTCTCAACCACTGAGCCACGCTGGCCAGGTTCAATATATTTAATTTAAAATATTTTTTTAAAAGTCTAAGGCAAAACCACTCTATGGAGATGTTCTAATCTTCACATCTAGGTTGCTCTCCGTATTGCAATTAGTCTGAATGAAATGAATCTACTTATTGGTCCAGCTCTAGTCTTCGGCATAAATGTTAGAAGCTACCATTTATGCCAAAGACTAGAATTTTCTAGAAAATTCTCAATTTCACTGTTTTCTTGGGTGTCACTTCTGCAAATTAATACAAAAACAAACATGCTATCTCAGATTACTCATACCAATTTTGACTTACAAACATGTGCAAAATTAAGCCAGAAGCCCATTAAATATGAGTCTTACTTTGAGCCATGCGATTGTCAGCCTTGTTATTTGAAATACAATAAGTACTTTATAAAGCTATTAAAATATCCCCTTCTTATCAACAACACCAAAACTATAGCTGCATCATACCTTTAAAGATTGAAGAGCTCAAATGTCATGTGCACAGACATACACAAACACAGCCACATACAAAAATTAAAGTTTAATAAATAATATGTACCCAATATGTGTATTTTTGATGTATGTAGTCCATTTATAGTACAGAAAAACTTTGGAATATAGTTGCATATTGATCAGGACAAAGATAATTTAAATAGTAAAATTGTGATAACTGTTAGGAATTATGATTACTAAAAATAGCACCTATTTAAAAGGTGGCATATCTTCTTTCATGTCATTGCTCTTGGTTTTTGTGTGCATATGCATGTATATATATTTACATACATATATGTGCACACACAGTTATATATATATATGTCCTTTCTCCCTCCTGTAGTTAAGTTGCATTTACAATCTTTCAAGGCTCAATTCATCTTCCTATCAATACATAGGAATCAAAAATAACTTACTGACTTGATCAGCTGGGATAAAGAGATTAGGTATTAACTTCATATAGAAACCTGGAAATAGAAAAATAAACAAAGTAAATAATTTTTTTAATGAGGGATAAATTAGTTGAATATAGTAATAAAATTTGTAGAAGGGTTTAAATATCAATTTAAATTATTTTATAAATATTGGATTATTCATTTTATCTTAACTCAAGTGAGCTTTGGTAATTTGTTACTCTCAATAAATTATCTATTGCTCCTTTATCAAATTTGTAGAAACAGTGTTGTTCAGAGAACTTCTTTAACATCCATTCAATGTCCATGTGATCAGAAATCACCTTTCATTTCTGATATCAGTAGCGTGTTTCTTTTTTCATTTTAATCTAAACTAGCTAAAATGTATATTTTATGAATGTTTTTAAACTTATATGATTTTGATTTAATTAGTTTTCTATTGTTTCCAGGTTTTTATTCATTGATTTATGCTCAAATTTTTATTAACTTTTCCAACTAGCTTTAGATATGATTTGTTGTTGTTTTCTCTGTTTTCTCAGGATGAAAGTTTAAGTTACTTTTAAATCTTTTTTTCTTTATGACTCATTTTTAAATTTACATCCCGTATTTTCCAGAATATAAGACAACCCCCTAATTTTACAGTTAAAACATAGGTTTAGGCCTATATTTGCTGTATAAGACTACCCCCCACTTCCGAGGCAACACCAGTTCTTTTTTTAAAAGACCGCCTTTATGACTCTGGCCAATCTGAGCAGGCTTTTTACTAGAACACAGTGTCGTTTTATACGCCGGAAAATACGGTATTTTTAAAGCCATTTTAAGTTTTCCTCAGCCCAGCCTGCACCCTCTCATAATCCAGGACTGCTGGCTCCCCAACTGCTCACCTGCCTGCCTGTCTGATTACCCCTAACCACTTCTGCCTGCCAGCCTGATCACCCTCTAACTACTCCCCTGCCAGCCTGATAGAAGCCTAACTGCTCCCCTGCTGGTCCATTCACCCCTAACTGCCCTACCTTGCTGGCCTCGTCGCCCCTAACTGCCCTCCCCTGCAAGCCTTGTTCCTCCAAACTGTCCTACCCTGCAGGCCTGGGTCTACTAAGCATTATTACAAGAGATTGAAAAAGACAAAATGAAATGGAAAGATATACTGTGTTTATGGATTGATGGAAGAATCAACATACTAAATAGGCCATATCACCCAAAGCAATATATAGACTTAATCCCCATCTAAATTCCAAAGTAAATTTTAAAGAAATAAGACAAAAAACATAATCTATACTAATAAAAGGGTAATATGCAAATTGGTCACAATGCCCTCACAGTAACAACCAAACAGTGGGGTGACCAGGCCAGCAGGGGGTTAGCAAGGGACAACCAAATGACTGACCAGCAGGCTGTGTGGGGTGACCAGGCCAGCAAGGAGTTAGCAAGGGGCAACCAAATGACTGTCCAGCAGGCTGCATGGGGCAACCAGGCTGGCAGAGGAGGGCAGTGAGGTGCAACCAGGCCAGCAGTGGGGTGCAGTTGGGGGCAACCAGGCCAGCAGAGGGGGGAAATGAGGGACGAACAGGCCAGTGGGAGGGGAAGTTGGGGGCAATCAGGCTGGCAGGCAGAGGCGGTTAGGGGTGATCAGGCAGGCAGACAGGTGAGAATGATCAGGCTGAAACTGGCAGTGGGACATCCTCTGAGGGGCCCCAGATTGAAGAGGGTACAGGATGGAGTGAGAGGACACCCCTCCCCTTGCACGAATTTCATGCACTGGGTCTCTAGTATTTATTAAAAACAAAACAAAACAAAACAAAACAAAAAAACAGAATAGCCAAAGCAATCCTGAATACAAAATAAAATAAGAACAATGTAGGAAGCATTACACTATTTGGCTTTAAGTTATACTATAGAGGTATAAAAACCAAACAGTATGTTACTGATAGAAAAACTGGCACACAGACCAACGGAACATATTTGAGAGCCCAGAAATAAAACCACATGAATATGGGCAAATAACTTTTGACAAAAGAGTAAAAAAAAACACACAATGGAAAAAAGAAAGCTTCTTCAGTAATGGTGCTGGAAAAATTGGAAAGGAAGAGGCAAAAAAATCAAATTAGACTACAGTTTGTCCCCATGCACAAAAATTAATTAAAATATGAGATCTGAGACAATAAATTACATAGAAGAAAACATAGGTACTAAAATTATGGACCATGGCTTTAGAGGTCATTTTATGAATTTCAACCCAAAGACAAAAATAAATGAATGGGATTATATAAAACTAAAAAGCTTCTGCACAGCAAAAGAAACTGACAACAAAACAAAAAGGTAACCAACTACATACATGGAACATGATATTTGCAAACAACAGCTCCAACAAGGGGTTAACATAAGAAATTTATAAAGAATTCATACTACTTAACACCAAACAAACAATGCAATTTAAAAAATGGTCAGAGGACCTGAATAGAAACTTCTTCTAAGGATAAATACAAATGACCAATAGATATGTGAAAATACATTCAACTACACTAGCTATTAAGTGGTACATATGGAACATGGAGTACTACAAACCCATAAGAAAGGATGAAATACTGACTTTTGCAAAAGCATGGATAGATGTTGAGAATATTATGCTAAGCAAAATAAGTCAGTCAGAAGAAGCTAAGAACAATATGACTTCACTCGTATGTGAAATATAAAACTGAAACTCAAAAGAAATAGAAAACAGTATGGTGGCTACCACAGGGAAGGAGAATGATAGTAAAGGATGAAGTGGGCCAAATATATAATACCAGAACATCATTTGATGATATCTCTCTCTCTCTCTCTCTCTCTCTCTCTCTCTCTCTCTCTCTCTCTCTCTCTCTCTCATCTCTATCTCTATCTCTCTCTCTTTCATCTATATCTCTATCTCTTCTCCTGCAAATATTATTCTGCTTCATGTCATCCTAAAGTTTTCTCAAGCTATCTTCACTCTTTTAAAAATTATTTGTTCTACTTTGAGTGACTTATTTTGCCATATTACATACTCTTTCTTCTGCTTTATCTAGTCTGTTGAAACCTCTAGGGTTTTTCAGATCAATTATTAAATTCTTCAACTCTGACTTATATTTGGTACTTTTTTTAAAATTTGGTACTTTTTAATGTTAACTATCACTGTTAAAATTCTCACTGTATTCATCTATTCTTTTGAATTTGTTGAGTATCTTTATGACCATTACTTTAAAATATTTATCAGGTAAATTACCACCATTTTATTAATTATTTGTCTGTGATTTTTATTATGTGTGGGTTTTTGTTTTTTTTAAATTTGGAACATATTCTTTTCCTTTTCATTTTGCTTGACTTTCTTGTGTGTTATGTATTATGTAGAACCACTATCTCTTCTGATCTTGAAGAAATCTCCTATATAGGGTAATTACTTCAAGAACAAAAGCCTAGTACTCAAGGGGCATTTTGTGTATGCACTGCACCCAACTGCCACCTCTGGTGATGCCATGGGAGTGAAATGGCTGGTGGAACACATTTCTGATACCTCTGGTGGGACTTTAGGTGTTGTGCTGTAGGAAGGGCACTTATCTAAAGCCTCTGGCAGGGGCATAGCACAGTTAGTGGGGTATTCACTTGACTGCACTAGCAAGTTAGAGTCAGATGACAAAAATTGCACTCTACCACCTTGGAACTGGCAATGTAGAA
This sequence comes from Pipistrellus hanaki, assembly GCF_964339955.1. Lineage (NCBI taxonomy): Eukaryota > Metazoa > Chordata > Mammalia > Chiroptera > Vespertilionidae > Pipistrellus > Pipistrellus hanaki. Next base: position 77,482,137 of record NC_140524.1, read on the forward strand.
GAAAAAGTTCAAAATGGTGCCTCCTAGTTACTTCATCTTCAGAAAATGTCCCAATTAGCTTCTGTCCTTCTAGCTTTAAGTTATAGGAAATGGATCTACTTAACACATGGTCTAGGATCTCTTCAAATTGCCGTTTTGCACTAGGTCCCAGGTGAGTGGGACTGCATGTAAGCCCTTGAAGAGAGGAATCTCCATTTCTTATAATCCTATGGTTTTGCTACATACAAGTGTGTTGGTTTTCAAAGCCATACATTTTGGGGCCTCATCTGCCTGGTGCAGTTTCCAAGGGTTGGTTTGTCTGCTGTGGGGAACAAATCCTTTGATCTTCAAGAAGAAAAAGCTCTTTTTTTGTTTCCTTTTTATTGCTTTTGCTATTTTTGAGATCACACTCTACACCAATAATGGGCTAGACTAGGGGTGTCGAACTCAATCAGAGAAGGGGCCAAAATCTAAAATCCAGCCTAAATCGCGGGCCAAATGGTTTACTGAACAGTCATAAACTGACAATGTCATAAACTGACAGCGGAGTGCAGTGATGACAGCGCGGTGCGGGCCACATTGCAAGGCCTGGAGGGCTGGATTTGGCCCGCGGGCCTTGTGTTTGACACATGTGGGCTAGACTATGAATCAAATCTGCTTCTTTTGCTAGTCTTGATGCATTCCTTTAACTTTTGTTGTGGAATAGATGTTCTTCTGTTTCTCAGGTTCTGTTCAGAGGAAATTATTAACTGTAGATTTGCTGTGTCCATGGAAGTATGTGAATTTAGAATCTTCCTATGTCACAATGTTAAACTGCTCCCTTTCATTTTTTATGGCTACATAATATTCAATTGTATGCCTGCACCACAGATTTTTATTAATTTATCTAAGATGATCTTCTTTTTTATAAGTTTTGGCAATTATGAATTTGGTAATTATGGCCCATGTTGTGAGCAGGTTTTCCTGTGAACATGACCTTTCAAGACATTTGGGTAAATATCAAGGAGCAAGATTGCTAGATCATATACTAAGCTTATGTTTAGCTTTGTAAGAAAGTGATAATCTTTTTTAAAATGTGCACACACTATTTTGCATTCCCACCTCCAAGGAATGAAAGTTCCTGTTTCTCCTGTTCACCAATATTTGGTGTCATTATTTTAGCTTTTAGCCATTCCAACATGTATGGCTCATTGATATTTATATTTGAAATTCTATATTAACATACAATATTGATTATTTTTCACATTTATTTTCCATCTCTGTATCTTCTTTGGTGAGTTTTGTGTTTTTTTTAATCTATATGTCTTAGCCATTTTTAAACAGTATTTTTTTTATCTTATAGTCAAGGTTAAGAATTATTTGTATATTTTGGATATTAGTTCTTTATCAGATGTGTTCCGAAAGTATTTTCTACAAGTTTATAGCTTCTTTAGAATTTTTCTAACAAAATGAGTATTACGAATGTTAGAAGTTTTTATTTTAATGAAGTCAACTTAATCATCCATTACAAATGATAAATTCTATCTCAAATACAGCAGGTTTTTGGTGCTATATCTAAAAATTACTGTCAAATTTAAGGTTGCTTTTATTTCTTTCTATATTAGCTTTCAAAATTTTTACAATTATTCATTTTACACTTGTGCCTATGATCTATTTTAAATTCATTTTTGGAGATACGTAGGAATAAACTTAATTAAGGAGGTAAAAGACCTGTACTCAGAAAACTACAGGATATTGAAAAAAGAGATAGAGGAAATCATAAACAAATGGAAGAAGATACCATGTTCATGGATTGGTAGAAGCAACATAATTAAATTCCCATACGACCCACAGAAATGTATAGATTTAATTCACTCCCAATTAAAATGCCAACAGCATATTTCACAGACCTAGAACAAACTCTCCAAAAATTCATGTGGAATAAAAAAAAGACTGTGAATAGCCACAACAATTCTGAGAAAGAAGAACAAAGTTGGAGGGATCACAATACCAGCTATCAAGCTGTATTATAAAGCCACAGTTCTCAAAACTGCCTGTTACTGGCACAAGAACAAACATAGAGACCAGTGGAACAGAACAGAGAACCCAGAAATGGACACAAGTCATATGCTCAATTAGTATTTGACAACAGAGGCAAGAGAATACAGTGGAGTCAAGACAGTTTCTTCAATAAATGGTATCTTTGGTAAGATACATGCAAAAAAAATGAAACTAGATCACCAACTTACACCATATATGAAAACAAACTATTCTTCTTTTCTGCTTGCTGTGGTATGACTTCCAGCATTATGCTGAATATGACATGTGAAAATGAACATACCTTTGTTCCCATTTTGTTTGTCATTTGACTTTGCTCTTTAGATTCATGCTAATTGAAATGTGAGCCAGAGAAAGACAAGTATCACATAATCTCATATGTGAAATCTAAGTAACAAAAATAAACTGATGAATGGATTGGATCCAGAGACATGGAATGGAGTGCGGAATCTCAGAGGGAAAGGAGGGGAGGGAGAAAATCTACCAAGAATCTTGTATGCAAATATGCATAAATGATGGACACAGACAACGGGGTGGTGAGTTCATGAGGCAGGAGGGGGATGAGCTGGAAGGGGTAAATGGGGGGGGGATGGGACATATGCAACACTTCATTTGCAATATAGAAATGCAAATACAAATAGATCTCTATGTTGTTTTGGGTAATAAGGACATTTTAACTATGTTCATTTGCCTATCCATGAACATGGTGTATCTTTCCACTTTTTTTTTCAATCTCTTTTATTAATACTTTGTAATTTTCAACATATAGGTCCTTCACAACCCTTTTGAGCTTTATTTCTTGGTATTGTATTCTTTTAGTTTCAATTACAAAAGGAATTGTGTTTTTTTATTTCCATTTCCTTTTCTCAAATATTATAGTTGGTATATAGGAATGCAATGGGGTTTTTACATTGATTTTTTGTCCTGAAATTTTACTGTATTTCTTTATTGTTTCTAATAGTTTTTGTGTTTTGTTTTTTGATAGAGTCTTTAAGTTTTTCTATATAAAGGATCATGTCCCATTCAAAAAGTGACAATTTTACTTCTTCATTTATAATTTTGATGCATTTATATCTTTATCTTGCCTAATAGCTCTGTCAAGGACTTCCAGTACTATCCTATCTAATAAAAGTGTACTATGCAAATTGACCATACCTCTGCTATACCCACAAGCCACACCCATCAGCCAAACCCACCAGCCAATCAGGAGTGAATATGCAAATAAACCCAACCAAGAAGGCTGAGAGCAGGTGGGAGGCTTGAGTTTCCCTGGCAATGGAGGAAGCCAAGCTTTTTGCCTTCCCTTGCTGGCTCAGGCCTCTATTCAATGTGACAAAGTTTCAATAATAGAAGATAAATAAATCACAACAAAAATGGCGGCAGCCATGGAGCTGGAGAGAGCAGGAGGCTAGGGTTTCCCCTGGTGATGGAGGAAGCCAAGCTTCTGTAGCCCTGGCCTGCCTTGGCCTCTGCTTAAGGCTACAAAATTTCAGTTATAGAAGATAAATAAAAATCCCAACAAAAATGGCTGCCACCACAGAGCAAGCAGAAGGCTTGGCTCTGTTCCAGGCTACAAAGTTTCAATTGTAGAAGATAAATAAACCCCAGATACCAGGGTCTTCACTTTGGTCATCAGGCAGTGTGGCTGGCATGCAAACTACCACAGGCCCCTAGCCCAGGCCATCCCATACCCCAAGGGAATCCCCACCCTAATCTGGGACACCCTTCAGGGCAAACCAGATGGTCCCCACCCATGCACCAAGCCTCTATCCTATCCAATAAAAGAGTAATATGCAGATTGACCATCACTCCAACACACAAGATGGCTGCCCCCATATGGTCAAAGATCCTGCCTACATGTGGACACAAGATGGCCATCAGGAGAGGGCAGTCGGGAGGGACCAGGCCTGCAAGGAGGGCAGTTGTGGGTGATAAAGCCTGTAGGGGAGGGAAGTTAGGGGTGACCAGGCCTTCAGGGGAGGGAAGTTAGGGGTAATCAGGCTGGCAGGGGAGTGGTTAGTGGGTAATCAGGCTGGCAGGCAGAAGCAATTAGGGGCAATCAGGAAAGCAGGCAGGCAAGCACTTGAGAGCCAACAGTCCTGGATTGTGAGAGGGATCCCAGATTGGAGAGGGTGCAGGCTGGGCTGAGGGACACCCCCTCCCTCAGTGCACAAATTTCATGTACTGGGACTCTAGTTTAATAATAATAATAATAATAATAATAATAATATAGACTTTTGGACTTTTGACTTTTAAGAAATATTTTCTTGACTTAGAATTGACTTTAGGTCATTCCAATAAGACCTGGAATGCTTCAAGGATTTCCTTTCTTTCTTTAAGAAGGAAAATTTTATAAAATAAAAATATAAATTATATAATTCCCATATAAATTTAAGTATATGAGAAGCTCTGTCAAATAAGAAAATGATAACTATATTATATTTATATATGCATATTATTAGAATTGATGCTCCAGAGATTACATAAAAAATCTGCAAGAGTCTACAAAATTCTGATGTACTTTTTTTATATACTTTTATTTATAATTCTAATGCTTATTCTGGAATATTATGTTTTGCAAAAGGAACGGGATTCCATGTAAATTGCATTGTAATTAAGTCTATAACCATGTCATTTTAAGTTTCTTTTTTGTCATTTACAGACAGTAATTGTTTTACTCTGATACATTTGCAAAAATGTTATATCTTCTGAAAGATCCATGTAAAGGACTCTGATTTATTGTAAGGTACATATCTCTGATAATAAACTTTCACACCATCCCTTTGAACTGGATGAAATTACTAAAACCCTATGGTGTATCTGAATTTATATAAATATTGGTAAGAAAAAAATCAGGAAAAACAGAATTTGATTATAGGACTGAATTAACTAAAACTGTGAATAGGCCAAAACCGGTTTGGCTCAGTGGATAGAGCGTCAGCCTGTGGACTGAAAGGTCCCGGGTTCGATTTTGGTCAAGGGCATGTACCTTGGTTGCGGGCACATCCCCATTTGGGGGTGTGCAAGAGGTAGCTGATCGATGATTCTCTCTCATTGACGTTTCTAACTCTCTATCCCTCTTTCTTCCTCTCTGTAAAAAATCAATAAAAATGTTTAAAAAAATAAAATAAAATAAAATAAAACTGAATAGTTTTAAGTTTTAAAATTCAAAAATAATATGTATGGGCAATCCAAAGTTTCTTCATATCAATTTTGGAAAAAAAAATTGATAGACATTTTTTTCTTTTTTAACCTTTAAATTGGAACGGAGCCACTTTAAAAAAATGTACTGTTTCCAAAACTGGTTTGGCTCAGTGGATAGAGCATCGTCCTGCGGACTGAAGAGTCCCAGGTTTGATTCCAGTCAAGGGCATGTACCTTGGTTGCAAGCACATCCCCGGTGGGGAATGTACCAGGAAGCAGGTAATCGATGTTTCTCTCTCATCAATGTTTCTGACTTTTTATCCCTCTCCTTCCTTCCTATAAGAAATCAATAAAATATATTTTAAAACAAGGAAACAAATAAACTAACAAACAAACAAACAAATAAATAAATAAATAAAATGTACTGTTGATAGTAAGCCTTGCCATAAAAATTCCTTTCATTGTAATTATTTTCATAGTATCTAGTAATGAAATTTTAATAGAAAGTAAGCACACTGGTGCCTACCAACATATAAATATTGGATTATTGCTAAGAACTCACACTTGCTTATTATTTTTTTTTTACTTTTAAATATCCTTAGTTAATTCTGTGATACTGTAATTTAGATAGAGTTGGCAGATACTAAAATATAGCATAAGCAGAAATGTCACAATTTGATCAGTAAAATAATTCAGAAATGTTTAGCAATGTCTCCAGTTTATAGTGTTAACTATATCAATTAGATATTTAAGATTTATGTTAAATTTGTGAGAAAGAAGAGCTGTGTTTACTTTGCCTTAGAAAATCATTTAAATCAGGGGTAAGGAACATCCAGTACCCAGACCATATAAGGCCTGCAAAATCACTTGGTTTGGCCCTGCCAAGGCAGCCTCTGGCCGGACTCGAAATTCAATAAATCTAGGAGTTTTTTTCATAGCAACATACATTTAAATTAAGTGAATTATGTTAAGTAAATAATGTTATAAATATCCAAATGGCCCTTGGTTTAAAAAAGTTTTCCCACTCCTATTTAAGGGTTGATGGGATAGGTAAAAAATACTTTCACAAAAATAAACTAGAACATTAGACATATTCTATGAAACTGATAGCAAACAATGTAGTCAAATTTCTAGATTTTTTTTCTTACCAACTGGGAACAAGGACTAAAATAGTTTTAAATAGTTCATTTTCAATAAATGATAATTGGCTATCAGAAATGGCAATGAATCAGTTGATTATATAAATACCTCAGATAAAAATCATATTTTTCTCTTTTGAGTGATATCAGATACATCAATGTCTGAAAAAGCTAATAAATTTCATGTTGATATACATTTAAAGTTTAATCATATTTGCACTGGAGTTCACCTTCTAGTGAGTTTGTACATTTGAAGGAAATGACTGATTTGCAATATCCTTGCTCCTCTAATGTGGGCAATATAGAGCCTGTTGGAGTGTCTAGTCTCAGCCACAGAAGTTGTTTTCTCTTCTTTTTGCCCACACATCCATTGTCTTAGTGTCAATGAGCCAGACATAGGAGTTAATCACTGTTAAAGCCAACTGTTCTGTTCATAAACATACATGATGAAAGGGTTTGGGTGTCACCAAACCAAGACTTGATAAAAAAGAAAAGCATAGAGAAGCCTTTATCTTCCACAATATGGTAAGAGTTAGAAGTATAGTATTAGAATAAGGGTTTAAAATTAGAGAGTAAATATTTTTTATGATCAAAGGAGGGAGGTTAAACCCGCATTGATCAGACAAAGAGGCTCCCTTTTCCTGAAAAGCCTTAATTTTACTTGTAGTAAAAGAGCATTCAAAGGGCTATGGCCTTGACCATTTTTCTCACATTTCAGGCCCATAATAGCAGCCCCAAAGTCTTGCCTTACTGGAACCAGCAACCACACAGACATTGGGTGTGTTCAGATTGCCATACATAGTCTATGTCATTTATGTGTATTTTGTTTCTGTCAGTTTTCTTTAACCAGAGCATGGCCAGTTGCCCTTTGCCACAATAACTGAGCACAATGTTTTCTCTGCCTATCACATGATAGGGGTGACACGAAATATTTTTTTTTTGTCTTGATGTTTGCTAAGGTCAATACTGAAAAATGAAATAGTGACTGTGTCACAAAAGGAAATAAGCCAAGTTAAGCACCCAATTTTCTTCCAGATGCCACAATCATTGTTGGTACCTAACATTGCTTTTGTTTCCGCTGCCAGCAGACACAGAGAACTGCGGTGTCAAGTCAGACGTAAGCGTGAATACCTCGTCTTATTAAGCTCCTTTTGGGAATAGAGCCAGAAAGACTCTAAACAAGGCTAGGTGCTATGTAGTGGATATTTGTGTCTTTCTAAATTTCATATGTTGAATCATAAATCCCAAACAATGGTAATTCAAGATGAGATTTTGAGGAAGTGATTACATTCTAAATAAAATTAGCACTGTTATGAAAGAGACTCCAAAGAGCTCTCTCATCTCTCCTGCCACATGAAGATTCATCAAGAAAAGGACTGACTATGAATCAGGACCACAGCACACACCAGACACCAACGTATCTTCTGGCACTTTGATATGGACTTCTCAGACTCCAGAACAGTGACAAATAAATGTTTTTGATTAAGCCTCCCCATCTATGGCAATTTTATTACAGCAGCTCAAAAAGAATAAACAAAAGTAAAAGACATGACAAGACATTACCAGGCTATTGGAAGAACAGCAAGGACTGAAGCTCGAGTGGTAGCTCCCACATAAACAGAGATTGGGGAAAGTAGGCTAACATTTTCTATGGAATATAATATAATAATTAATAGATAACAATACAAGAATAACCTCTGAGTTTTCTTTACTCACAACTGTAAACTCATCTTTATCCCACCCTGATCGTGTTGAGGTGAGGGATCAATAGGACAGACTTTATTCCTCAAATTCAGAAACTGCCAGAATATAGGTGGCTACTTTTTAGAGCACGAATTTCTCATTGTTCAAATCTGGTTCTTGAAAGGGTTAAAGAGAATAAAATGGGTCAGAGAAAAACTTATTGTGCTTAGCAGGTATTTTGCAGAAAGCTTGCAGCCTCAAGCAACTTATAGCCCAGATAACTACTAGCCATTGACGCTGGGAGGAACCAAGGACTGACTGGACCTTGATGTCAGTAGAGCAGCTTACAGTCAGCAAAAACGTAATAAAACCTATCTCTCCCTGCTCTCTTTGCTGACTCCATTTTGTCAAACTCAGCCCACCTACAACCAGGTGCCTACAATAAAATCTCTTGATACATTATAGCCTCATGTCATAGGTGTGCAACCTTGGCCCACTCTGAACCTGTCATTTGGTGCTGAAAACCCGGGAAGGTCTAGTGAACGGTCGAGTAAGAACCATCACAAGGTTCTAGCAATTGGGCACTTGGCATTCAGAGAGGCCGTGATTGTATGGCTCCTGAGCTTCCCTTGTGTACAGGGAAGCCCCCTAGCCACAATCCCATAGGGCTGAACTTCTGCTGGACTTGTGACACTTACTTGCCCCCTCTCCCCCCCTACCCTCCACCACAGCCTTCCTCTGGACAGGTGTGGGTCATGCCTGTGACTGGATAGTAGACGTCTCCTTGCCTTGTCTCCTTCTCCATCAACACTGGGCATAAATTCATAGGTAAGTGGCTTTAGTCTGTTTTCTCATGTCCAGGACTGTCTTGTAATTTTGGGTTTGGAGCCAGGCTTGGGGCTGATATTGTTCAGCTGGCACCAGAAAAATCCAGCGCTGATCAGGACAAGCCCTCCCAGGGAACAAGGTTCCCTCACTCACTCTCCTAACCAGGACACCTGTCTTGGAGGGAGGGCTCTGTCTGTTTCTTGTGAATGTTAGGGGGAGATGGGACACATTTCTCCACCATAACTTCACATAGAACAGACCTTACACCACAGCCTGGCATCATAGGGAAACTTGCCTTCAGCCTTTCCCCGCACCACACCCCTAGGCTGTCTACTTAAAAGCCTTCAGACCCTAGAATTGGTGCATGACTTCTGGCCTCAGTAAAATGGCACTTTCGGCTTCTAAATCCTGTCTGACCTTGACAATTCTGCTTCAGGCAAGGCAAGTGGTCTGAGATCATGTATATCCAGACATTTTTTATATTCAAGGACACATCCTTCTCTCTGTAACAGTTGCTCTCCCTCACAAAATTTTCTTATTCACTCTGGACCTCCAGAGGATCTCAAATCCTCCTGCTCCTTCATCACTTTTGATCTCACAGACCATCTCTGTCGCCCATCCCTGGTTCCCCTTTCAGCTCCTCAGTGTCAGCAGCCTGAGAGTCTGCCACCCTACCTAGTGGATCCCACCATCACCACCTCATCTCACACCTGCTCTGGAGCAATTTTCAGCTCTCTTCCTCCTCCCACTATGGCACTAGCCTTAAAGTGCCCCCTTCAGGATATTTGCTGGCGCCAAATCTGGCTTCATGCCCAGGGCCACAGGAATACCCTTCACCAGCAGACTCCTGACTTCCCAGTCACAGTGGATGCTGTCCCTAACAGGGACCCACAATGGAACTATCAGAAAGGGAAGGCAAGCTGCAGGTCTTGAGACCATATGGTTGGATATCTACCTGCTAGAATGTCTGAGAAAGGCAGCCCATAAAGCAGTTAATTTTTTAAAAAATTAGCAAAGGTCACCCAGGAAAGACATGAAAATTCAGCAGTCTTCCTCTCCCACTTTATGCATGCCATGAGAAAATACACCAATCTTGACCTAATAAGCCCAGAAGGAGCAACCCCCCAAGGAGACCTTTTAAACATGACCTTTAAGGTCTTTAATAAGAGAGAAAAAGAGATCCAAATCCAAAAACAAGGACAAGATCAGGCCAAGGCTGAAGCCCAGACAAAGGCCTTTCAGCTTCTAGCCACCCCTCTCATGAACCCCAAAGGAAATGCTGGTCCTCTCAAAAAGGGTAAGTCAGGGGCTAAGCCTTCTCCAGGCCCATGCTTCAAATACAATAGAGGACACTGGACCAAATCCTTCCCAAACCCAAGACCCCCATCTGGGTCCTGCCCAAGATGCAGGAGGAAAGGCCACTGGAGATCAGACTGTAGCCTACCCCCTCCCGGTCCGACCTCAGCAAGGCTGCCCTCTGGATCTGGTTTAGAGCTTCCAGACCTCCTGGAACTGACCACAGAAGACTGAAGCTACCCAGACTCAGACAAGGCCCCACAGACTTACATCACCAGGACAGAGGCTTGGGTAATGACTGTGGTGGCAGGTAAGCCCATCTTCTTTTTACTTGACACTGGGGCCACTTATTCTGCCCTCTCTGAATTCACTGGGACCATTGTCCCCTCCTCAGTTTCTATTATGTGAGTTGACAGATTAGTCTCACAATCACAAGCCATCTAAAAAACAATGCCCTAACTGGTTTGGCTCAGTGGATAGAGCATTGGCCTGTGGACTGAAGGGTCCCAGGTTCAATTCTGGTCAAGGACATGTACCTTGGTTGTGGGCACATCCTCGGTGGGGAGTGTGCAGGAGGCAGCTGGTTGATGTTTCTCTCTCATCGATGTTTCTAACTCTCTGTCCCTCTCCTTTCATCTCTGTAAAAAATCAATAAAATATATTGATATTTAAAAAATAATAAGCCACCTCACCTTTACACTGCATCTTACTAAATACCCCCTTATCCACTCTTCTTGCCCGACTGAAAGGGTACAGACATCCCCTCATAAAGCCCATTTGTCCCAATTGACAGTCACCTATATCAGTTTCACTCTCCACCCCACACAATCACACCATTCCTTAGACTGTAAACACCTTATCTCATCCATCACTGTCCTCTCCTCTAAATAAGAAATACACTCCTTTCTCGGGCTTGCTAGGTACTCTTGCCTCTGTGTTCCCAACTTCAGTCTTCTCACAAAGCTCCTCTATAATATAACATGGCAAAGGGACTCCTCACTGAGCCTTCAGATCCCAAGGCCAGCATTCTCAGCCCTTTAATGCTCTGAAAACTGCTCTGACCTCAGCACCTTCTCATAACTCACATACCCCTTCCCAAAGAACAACTTTCTTTACTGCAAAACTACAAATGCTTACTTAACAGTCTGGTTACTAGCAGAAACTGAACTCATTATGACCCAAACCTTAGCATATTATCTCTAAGGAAAAAAATGTGGCAGTTTTAAATCCAAATGGATAGAGGCCTGGGAACAGACTGCTAGGCCTACTCCCTCCTCCTCCTCCTCCTCCACTTTTTCTCCAACCTCATATCCCTATACATAATTTTCCAAAGTCTTTGGCAACTTAAAGCTTTAAAACATTACCATATTAAATGGTAAACATCTAAATATTTCAACACATTTTAAGTTCACCTGATTTTACGTTTTGTTACAGAAAATCTATAAAATAGATTTGGAACTGTTAATATAATGTCTTATACTATGTTAAAGGTATATTTTTTACAAATGAAAGTATTCATAAATGTCAATCTAAGAAATGCTGGCTGTTTACTTTTTAATTATCATTAAGGAAAATTAAGGTTAAAATATTGTATGGTTTTAATAATAAAGGACATAAGGCATGGGAATGCATTTTTAAAGAAAAAAGAAAGAGTTAAAGTTGTTAGAGTGTTTATGAAAATTGTAAGAAGGTTTGTGAAAGTAATAGAAGATTTATGGGGAGAAATGTTAAAAGGAAGTTATATAAATGACACAGGCCAGTAAGCCAGAACAAGAGGAATAGGGAAACTGAGATAGTAAAACAGCAGTCTACAGCCATCTAGTAAATCCTATCTCCCTAAATCAAGGACAAATTAAACTAAGATAATAAACCTCATTTTGATATATTGGACTACAACCCTCAAAACTAATGTCTCTTTTCTTGCACCAGACCATTTGTCATAACTCTTATTGTTCTAACTTTTACCCCAATGATACTAAAATATATAAAAAGAGTTTGTCTCCACCAGGTTACAAGTGCTACTTACACTCAGGAAATACAATCCCTAAACACCACCAAAACCTCCTTTTGTGCCCAGGCCTCATCATCCCTGACCCCCAGAGCAAGAACAATAGGCCAGTAACAAGTGTAAAAACTCACCAGAGCAGAAAGTTCCAGATGCCTAGCAAGGGGCAAAACTGAAGAAAACAAACGAACAAACAAACAAAAAACTCGCCCTCAGAATAATCTACCCTCCTATTAGCCTTCCTGGGAAAATAGTCCCTCTCACATATCAACCAAATGACTAATAAATTATGACTTTCACATTCTTGCAGATTGTTAGTGACAACATTTCCCCACCTGGAGCAGACTATCCCATCCAAACAGTGCAATTTATTTTTGAACTCTTTACAGACCTCTGCCTCCAGGGCAATTTATGGAATTTCTCTCCAGATCACATCTATTTGTTTAGCTTCATTGTGCTTCTGAATCTCGCTGATCTCTTATGTCCCTAAAATGATCCCCTCACTCACCCTAGAGTATCTTTTAGCCAAAGAGGGAGGGTTTTGTTTAATTGCTAACACCTCCTGTTGTTTTTATCTAAACTCTACAGGTAAAATAAAGAAGAAGAAAAAAAAAACCAAAAACACACAACACAGTCTACAGAATATTCAATGGCTCAAGGAGATCAGTCAAGACAGCATAGAGCAGTCCATATGGTCTAGCCTACAAGCAGCTCTGCCCAAATTAACCTGGCTTTTACCCCCGACAGGCCCCCTAATGCTATTTATCCTACTCCTACTCCTCAGGCCCTGCATTTTAGAATTAGTTGCCAAGTTTAAACAAACAATATTACAAGTTCTAGTTAAGACATTAACACAATTTGTCCTTACCCAGGTAAAGGGACCCTATAGGTCTATATCCCAGGAAATAATCTGAATTTTCTCTTTAGACATCCAACACAGCCCCTTCCATGCTGGAAGCAGTATAGAGAACGATGACCCAGCCCCCTTCTTTTCCTTTATATATACCCATTAAGAAGGGAATGAAAAGTTACAGAGAATAAAAAGGGGCAGAGAAAAACTTATTGTGCTTAAAAGATATCTTGCAGAAATCTTGCAGCCTTGAGCACTGCATAGCACAGATAACCACTAGCCATCTGACACTGGGAGGAACCAAGGACGAACCAGACCCTTACATCATTAGAGTAGCTTACAACCAGCAAAAATGAATAAAAACCTCTCTCTCCCTGCTATCTTTGCTGACTCCATTTTGTCGGACTCAGTCCACCTACACCCAGGTTCCTGGAATAAAGTTTATTTTGGTGCATTATGGATTCATGTCATAGGTACATGACACTGGCCCATTCTGAACCTTTTGGCTCTCTCTTCTTTTATTTATTTTTAATTAATTTTATTGGAATGATACTGCTTAAAAATTGTATAGTTTTCAGTGATATAATCCTATATAATAAAAGACTAAGTGTCTGGTCTTCCATTCAACCAATCAAAGCATAATATGCTAATGATATGCTAAGGCTACTCAACTGCTCACTATGATGTACACTGACCACAAAGGGGCAGATAGTTGACCAGTTGACCAGTAGCTATGACCTCCAGGGGACATATGCTCCAACTGGTAGGTTAGCTTGCTGCTGGGGTCCAGCTGATCGGGACTGAGCAAGATAGGTCAGACATGCCCTGGAGCCATCTCATGGCCCCTCCCCAGCTGGCCAATCTCCTGTGACCCTCCCTGGCCTTGATCATGCACTGGTGGGGTCCCTCGGCCTGACCTGTGACCTATTGCAATCTGGGACCCCTCAAGGGATGTTGGAAAGTCAGTTTTGGCACAATCCTGCAGGCATAAAAGGCTAATATGCAAATCCACCAAGTGGCGTAACGACTGGTCACTATGACACACACTGACCACCAAGGGATAGATGCTCAATGCAGGAGTTTCCCACTGGTGGTCAGTGCACTCCCACAGGGGAAGCACCGCTCATCTAGAAGCCAGGCTCATGACTGGCAAGCCCAGTGGCAGTGGCAGAAGCCTCTCTCACCTCCATGGCAGTGCTAAGGATGTCCAACTGATGGCTTAGGCCCGCTCTACAGGAGATCCTGAGGGCTCCCAGACTGTGAGAGTGCCCAGGCCAGGCTGAGGACCCCCCAAGTGCACTAATTTTATGCACTTGGCCTCTAGTCTATATATAAAACCCTAATATTTAAATAGATCAAACAGTGGAACAATCCAACAATGGAACAACTGAACAACCAGTCACTATAACGTGTTCTGACCATCAGGTGGCGCATGCAGAACATGGCAGGCATCAATTGTGGCGGGATGGTGGAGCAGGTAAGCAGGGGCATCAGACAAAGGCAGGACACCAGTCGTTGTCATCAGGGAAAGCCTCTGGTGGTTACTGAAAATTCTTTGCTCCCATTTGCAATAGTCCTATTGGGTGCTCACACCTGCCCCACTTGCACCTGCTGCTAGCACTAGAGCTTCTACTCGCATTCGCTGCTGGCACCATCAGCAAGTGTGAGTGGTGGCTCCTGGCTCCAATTGCCCCTCATGGCTTTTCCACATCCCCTTGCTCCTGAGGGGTCATCCGGGCTGGCAGCCACCTCTTGTATCCACTACTGGCAATGGCCCCACTTGCACCTATTGTTGGTGCCAGCTCTAATGGCTCCACACCATCAGTGGGTGTGAGTAGGACTAGTGCCATCAGCGTGTGGGAGTGGTGATGGCAGGAGCAGGGTTGCCGGCAGACAGGGGACCAAGGGACACAGTGGGAGGGGCCAGGCATGGGCACAAAGAATGGGCCAAGACCCACCCCTGTGCCCACTGCAGCCTCATGACCCACAGTTCCTTTCAAAGTGCATGAATTCTTGCATTCGGCCCCTAATTCTATAATAAAGTATCTGAACTTTGTATTGTGTGTTCACTACCACAAGTCAAGTCTTCTTCCATCACCATTTATACCTTCTCCTATCCCTCAAGTCCAATTTCCCTATGGAAACTAACACTGCTGTCTATCAGTTTTGTGGGTTTTTTTTCCTTCACCCCTTTACCTTTACTACCTAGCCCAACTATCCCTTTTGTCTGACAGGTGTTAATCTGTTCTCTGTATCTATGAGTCTGTTTCCATTTTGTTTGTTAGTTCATGTTTTTCATTAAATTCCACATATGAGTGAAATTGTATGGCATTTGTCTTTTTCTGACTAGCATACTTCACTTAGTATAATACTCTCCAGTTCCATCCATGTTGACACAAATGGTGAGATTTCCTTTATTTTTTATGGCCAAGTAGTATTCCATTGTGTACTTTTTTATCCACTTATCTACTGATCAGCACTTTGGCTGCTTCCAAATATTGGCAATTGTATATAATGCTGCAATGAACATAGGGGTATGTAGAGCCTTTTTAATTAATGTTTCATATTTCTTCAGATATATTCCCAGAAATATAGTCCCTGGATAATAAAGCAGCTCTATTTTTAATTTTTGAGAAAATTCCATACAGTTCTTCACAGTGGCTACATAAATCTGCATTCCAACCAATAATGCATGAAGTTGCCATTTTTTCCATGCTCTCACCAGCACTTATTTGTTGATTTATTGATGGCAGCCATTTTGACAGTTTTGGGTTGAGATCTCATTGTGGTTAGAATTTGCACTTTTTGAATGATTAGAAATACTGAACATATTTTCATATGTCTATTGGTCATCTGTATGTCATTTTTGGAGAAGTTTCTATTCAGAGCTTTTGCCTATTTTATAATTGGATTATTGTTGTTTTTTGGTGTTCAGTTTTATAAGTATCTTTAAAAACTTAGACATTAACCCCTTATGAGATTTGTAATTGGCAAATATCTTCTCTCATTCAATGGATTGTGGTTGTTTTTGTTTGTTTTTTGTTTTCATTTTGTTGAAGGTTTCCTTTACTATGTAAAAACTTTTTAGTTTCATGTATTCCCATTTATTTTTTTCTTGTGTTTCCTTAGCCTCGGGATATATATATATATATATATATATATATATATATATATATATATCCTATATATATTTCCTATATATTTCCTCTATATATTTCCTATATATATTTCCTATATATGTTTCCTATATATATTTCCTATATATATTTCCTTAGCCTTAGGAGATATATAGCTATGAAAAAGGTCCAAGATTTAAATGCATATGTTTTTGTTTGTTTGTTTGTTTTCCCCATTTTTTTTTTATTGGTTATGGTATCACATAATTGTCCTCATCCCCCCAATCCCATCCCAAACTCCTTCCTACATATGCCCTCACACATAGACACACACACACACACACACACACACACACACACACACACCCCTTCCCCGTTGTCGATGGCCACTGGCCAGGCCCATATGCATGCACACAAGTCCTTTGGTTGATCTCTTTCTTTCTCTTTACCCCCACCCTCCCCTTCTTTCCCTCTGAGGTTTGAAAGTCTGTTCGGTGCTTCTCTTTCTCTGAGTCTGTTTTTGTTCATCAGTCTATGTTGTTCATCATTTCCTTTAGATGTGTGAGATCTTGTGATCTAAGAAATACCCTTGTAATTCCACTAATACACACATGGTAGAAAAAGGGGGTTACAGTGGAAGAATATCATGTAAGGAAAAATATCCTGCGAATAATTTACATCTAAAAAATTTGTACTTTAGAAAATTAACCTTCATTCGAAACGCTAACAGAAAGATACCCATGAAAATACACACATGGTGTCAAAACAAGCCAGAGGAAAATCATTTGGGGGGAAAATAAAAGAAAAAGGATCTCAAGTCAAATTTATAGAAAATATCCCTTTATTAACTTTTGGTCGAGAATATGTTTGTATATTTCAGAAAACAACTCCGAGACCATCTGGAATCCTGTAACAAAGAGGCATAAATACATATGTTTTCTTCTAGGATTTTTATGGTTTGAGTCTAACATTTAAGTCTTTAATTGATTTTGAGTTTATTCTTGAGTATGGTATAAGAAGATAGTCTTTCATTGTTGTACTCATATGTCCAATATTCTCAACACCATTAATTGAATGGACTATATGTAATTCATTTTATGCTCTTGCCTCCTTTGTCAAATATTAATTGATCATAAGAATGTAGGTTCGAAAGCAACCAAATAAATTACTTGGTTTAAATAAAGAAAAAAGGTGGGGTTTTTTTTGTTTGTTTTTTTAGAAGAGTGTAGGTTCATCTCTAGGTTCCTGATTCTTTTTTATTGATTTTTATCAATGTTTTAATGACCATGCTGTTTTAATGAGTATGGCCTTGTTGTTTAGTTTGATATCAGGTAGCATGATCATCCAAATTTGCTTGTCATTTTCAAGATAACTATAGCTATTCGTGGTCTTTTGTAGTTATATATAAATATTGGGGTTATTTGTTTTAGTTACATGAAATATGCCATTAGTATCTTAGTAGGAATTGCATTAAATCTATAGATTGCATTATAGTATAGACATTTTAATGATGTTAATTATTCCTATCCATGAACATAATATATGCTTCCACAAACTTATGTCTTCTTCAATTTGCTTCTTCAGCATCTCATAATTTTCCATGTATAGTTATTTTTTCATCTTTGGTTAAATTTATTCCTGGGTGTTTTATTTGTTATCAAAATGTCAATAGTGTTGTTTTCAAATATCCCTTCCTGAGAGTTTATTATTGGTGCATAGAATTTCCAACTGATTAATTGATATATATAATATCTTTTCACTTTACTGAATTAATTTATCAGTTCTATTATTATTTTAATCGAAACTTTTGGGTTCTATCTATATATCAGCATGTCATCCGCAAATAATGACAGTTTTACTTCCTCTTTTCCAATTTTGATGTCTTTTATTTATTCTTCTTGTCTGATTTCTGTGGCTAGAACTTCAGTGAGAGGTGAAACCCGACATCCCTGCCTTGTCCCCAATCTTAAGTGAAACACTTTTACTATTGGCTAATTGAGAATGATGTTAGATGCTGTTTTGCCATAGATAGCCTTTATTATGTTGAGAAATGTTCTCTCTATTTCCACTTTGTGAGAGTATTATTATAAAAGGGTGCTGGATTTTATAAAATTATTTTTATTTATCTATTGATATGAACATATGTTTTTTATCCTTAATTTTTATGCAGTGTATAGATTTATTAATTTGCAGAAATTGTAAAAATCTGGCATCCACAGAAAAAGCCACACTTGATCATTTTGTATGACATTTTTAATGTATTGTTGGATCTAGTGTGTCAATATTTTTTGGAGGATTTTAGCATCAATGTTCATCAGGGATATTGACCTATAATTTTTTTCTTTGTAGTGTCTTTATTAGTTGTTGTTTTTAAATTAGGATAATGCTGGTCTTGTAAAATGAGATTGAGATTCATCCCTACTATTGCATTTTTTGGGACAGTTTGAGAAGGATTGCTGTTAGTTCTATGAATATTTAGTAAAATTTGCCTATGAAACTATCTGGTATTAGACGTTTGTATGTTTGTGTTTTTTTAATTACTGCTTCAATTTCACTTGTAATCTGTCTATTTAGATTCTATGTGTCTTCCTTATTCAGTTTTGAAAGATTGCATGTTTCTAGGAATTTATCTACTTTGTTGCAATGTAGTTTTTCATAATATTTTCTTACAATTTCTTATATTTCTATAGGGTCAGTTGTTACTTCTCCTCTAAATTATGAAGTGATTTATTTTGGGCTCTCTCTTTTTTATTAAGGAATCTGGTTTAAAATTTGACAATCTCATTTACCTTTTGAAAGAATCAGTTCTTGGTTTCATTAAACTTTGGGTTGTATTTTTTAAACTCTATTTCATTTATTTCTGCTCTGGTCTGTATTATTTATTTATTTATTTATTTATTTATTTATTCTAATAAAAGAGAAACATGCGAATTAACCATCACTCTGCTACACCCACAGCCAATCAGAGTGAGTATGCAAATTAACACAACAAAGATGGAGGCTAATTTGCATATGCAGACGCAGAGCAGTGTGAAGCCTGCTATGAAGGAAGGAGGGCAGCAGAGGAAGCTACTGGAGTGGTGCTCCTGACAGAAGGGAGGACTTGCTGGCTCCCAGCAGCTGGGGTGGGGAGCAGGGACTTGCTGGCTCAGAGATGGCTGGGAGTGAAGCCAGGGCCCTAGTCTTGCATGAATATTGTGCAACAGGCTTTTAGTTTAAAATAATAGTTTATTGAATTTTAGAGGGAAAGGAAGGGAGAGGGAGAGAGGGGGGGAGAGAAAGAGAGAGAGAGAGAGAGAGAGAGAGAGAGAGAGAGAGAGAGAGAGAGAGAGAGAGAGCATTGTAAGGGTAAAATATTAGTCAGTTGTCTCCTTCATGCCCCCTACCACAGATAGAGCCAACCACATAGGCATATGCCCTGAATGGGAATCGATCCAGCAACCTTTTCGTGCACCCAACTAACAAAGTCACACTGGCTAAGGCTGGTCTTTATTGTGTTTTGTTTTGTTTTTTCCCTCTACTCACTTGGGCTTTGTTCATTATCTCCCTGCCCCTCTGGTTCCTGTAAGTGTAAAGCTTAAATTATTTTTTAAAGATTTGCTTCGTTTCTTGATGTAGGCCTATAATGTTATGAGTTTCTCTCTTATGACTGCTTTTACTGTTTCCCATAGACTTTAGATTGTTGTGTTCTCTTTTTCAGTTATTTCACAGTATATTTTGCTTTCTATCTTTGCTTCATTGTTAACCTCCATTCATTGTTTAGTAACACATTAATTAGCCATCATATCTTTGTGTGTTTTTCAGGTCTTTACTTGTGATTGTTTTCTAATTGCATACCATTGTAGTCAGAGAAGAGGAATGATATAATTTCAATCTCCTTAAATTTATAGGGACACGTTCTATGGCCTAACATGGTCTGCTCTAGAAAAGATCCAATGTTCACTTGAAAATATTGTTAATTCTGCTGCTTTGGGGGTGAAAAGGTTCTGTGGATATCAATTCAATCCATCTGATCTAGTGTGTCATTTAAGGCCACTGTTTACTTATTGATTTTCTTTCTGGAATATCTATCCATTGATATCAATGGTGTGTTCCCTACTATGGCTGATTACTGTTGATCTCTAATTTTATAACCGTGGAGATTTGCTGTATATGTTTAGGTCTTCCAATTTTTGATGCATAAATAATTATGAGATTTATTTTTATTAACTTGATCCGCTTATCATTATGTAGTATCCTTCTTTGTCTCTTGTTTTAAAGTCTATTTTGTCACTGTAAGTATAGCTACTCTAGTTTATTTATCTTTTTCATTTGCATTTGCATAAAATATCTTCTTCCTGGCTGATTGTGGCTCAGTTGGAGGATCATTGTCCCATGTAGCCAGAGGTAACCAGATTGATTCTAGGTCAGGGCATTTTCCCAGATAATGTACTTGATTCTCAGTAGAGGGCATGTAGGATGCAGCTGATTGATTTTCTCTCTTTTACCAGCGCTTCCCTCTCTCTCTCTCTCTCTCTCTCTCTCTCTCTCTCTCTCTCTCTCTCTGTTTGTCCCTCTTTCCAAAAAAAACAAAACAAAACAATAAAAACAGATTTTAAACAGGGAATACTGTTTTAAATAAAGAAATATCTTTATCTATCTCTTCACTTTCAATCTCTCTGTATCTGCCACTCTTTTAGACAGTATATATATATGGGTCTTTTTCCCCCAATCATCTGTCTTTTGATTGGAGCATTTAAGCCCTTTACATGAAAAGTGATTACATATTTATTGCCATTTTTTCCTTTTAAATATGTTTCTTTTTCTTCTTTTTCCTTATAACGCTCCTGCTCCTTAAAGATCATTTTACATTTCATGTAATGCTGTTTTGGCGGTAATGAACTTTAGCTTTATCCTGTCTGAGAAGCTTTTTATTTTTCCTCTAATCTATAATAATAAAAGCATAATATGCTAATTAACAGGACATCCTCCTGGACATCCTTCCATCCTTCCAGACACAGCTGGGGCTGCAAGGGAAGCCTGGATCCCAGGAGGCTACTGGCAGCCAGAGGGAAGCTCAGGTCCCGGGTGCCAGAGAAAAGCCGGTGCTGGCAGCCAGGGGAAGGAAGGTCTACTTTTGCAGAATTTCATGCATTGGGCCTCTAGTTTTAAATGATAGTCTTGCTGAGCCAAGTAGTCTTGGTTTTAGGTACTTCTTTTCATCACTTTGAATATTGCATGCCAATTCTTTCTGGCTTATAGCTTATTTTCACTTATCTTAATCCAGAGCTAGAAAAAGCTGTAACTGAGCAGATTAGCACTTGTATAATACATTTAATGGGCATGTCCTGCATTACTGTAGAAAGTCAAACCATCAGCATATCTATTTGTTAAGAAGATGGACAATTTATTGTAAAAAAGAAACTCAGGCTGCCTCTTTATATAAAGGATAGAATGGCAATGAATGTGTCTTATTATTAAGTACTTCTGAGCATGCATAAAGGGTAGCTTTCTTCTCCATGTGCTGGATAGTTGTATTTACTGGTAAGATTCCATTTCATTTCATTAGTAGTTGGATGCTTTATTTATTTGTAGAATTGTGTTTTTTTTACAATATATTTTTATTTATTTCAGAGAGGAAGGGAGAAGGAGAGATAGAAACATCAATGATGAGAGAGAATCATTGATCGGCTGCCTCCTGCATGCCCCCAACTGGGGATGGAGCCTGAAAGCCAGGCATGTGCCCTGACCAGAAATTGAACTGTGACCTCTTGGTTTATAGGTCGAAGCTCAACCACTGAATCATGCCAGTGAGGCTGTATAATTGTTTTTAATGCTCAGTATCAGACATATCTAGGTGTTCTGATCATTTTCATACTTTGTGACTAAAAGGAAATGAGATTGATTTTTTTAAAAAAAAATACCAGCTAAATACATATAAATGAATGCCACCCTTCAAACAATTCAAATTGAAAGGCTACACATATAATATAATTATTCTATCATAACCTTGAACATTGGTGGAAATCCTATATTGAAAGGGCTTTCAGGACATGTTGAAATTCCATATTCTAATATTCAAGTACCTTTGCAAACAATTTTTAACTCATCTATCCAAATTTAATATCAGTCAGTAAAAACTAAGTTATGACAAAGAAAAAATACTTAAATTTCAGTGGCTTAAAGTAACTAACATATATTGCATAGTTTTATTACCTCAGCCATCTCTTTAGGATAGGTGTTATTCCTGTGATGGCTCAGTCATATAGAGTACTTTGATGTTGCAGCACCACTTTTTCATTTCTAGGCTTCAGGTTTTAAGTCCACAGGGGAGAGATATGAGAGTTGTATGACTGCTTATAAATGCTTCTGCCTGCAAATAAATCATGACACGTATCTTCTTTCACTGGCTACATTTAGATTCAAGGATGCAAGTAAATTCAATCTCCGCACATGTCCAGGCAGAAAGTGGGATTGCACACACTGGGAGACACTAATATTACCTACCATTGTTTATCTCCTGCTACTTTTATACATAAACCATGTGCACAAATTTCAGTTAAGACACTCAATATTTGCAGTATATTGTTCTTTCTGCAAGATTATTATGGGCACTGTAGTGGTCCCTCACTTATGAGAGAAATAAAATTATCATCACTCATTTTAAATATTTTTAAAATGTTTTTATTGATGAGAGAGAGAGAGAGAGAGAGAGAGAGAGAGAGAGAGAGAGAGAGAGAGAGAGAAGAAGGGAGAGGAATAGAGAAAGAAAAACATTAATTGGCTGCTTCCTACACATTGCCTACTGGGGATCAAGCCTGAAACCATTACATATGCCCTGACTGGAAATCAATAAATGACTCCTTGATTCATAGGTCCACAATTAACCACTAACCCACACCAGCCAGGGGCTCATTTGTTGTTGGTGTTGTTATTTATGTTTTTGTTAATCCTCACCCCAAGATAATTTTATTTTATTTTATTTTATTTTATTTTATTTTATTTTATTTTATTTTATTTTATTTTATTTTATTTTATTTTATTTTATTTTATTTTATTTTATTTTATTTTATTTTATTTTATTTTATTTTATTTTATTTATGTTTAAAGTATTACATATGTCTCCTTTTTCCCTGATTGACGCCCCTGCCATTCCCTTCCCCCAGGACAAGCCCTGACCACACCAGCATACATGTTCATTTGTTTAGCTAATATGCATGCATACAGATCCTTTGGTTAATTTCTTATCCCCCACTCCCTTGCCTTCTTTCTAAGGTTGGACTGTCTGTTCAGAGATTTTTAATCTCTGCATCTATTTTTGTTCATAAATTTATTTGTTCATTATACCCCACATATGAGTGAGGTCATTGTGATATTTATCTTTTTCTGACTGGCTTATGTCACTTAACATAATGCTCTCCAGGTCCATCCATGCTGTTGCAAATGGTAAAAGTACCTTCTTTTTTATAGCAGCATGTTATTCCATTGTGTAGATGTACCACAATTTTTTAACCCCCTCATCTGCTGATGGGCACTTAAGCCTGCTTCTGAATCTCAGCTATTGTAAATTGTGCTGTTATGAACATAAGGGTGCATATATACATTCTGGTGGGTGTTTCTGTTTTCTTACAATATATTCCCAGAAGTGGGATTTACTGGGTAAAATGGGAGCTCCATTTAAAATTTTTTGAGGAATCTCCATACTGTTTTCCACAATGGCTGCACCGGTCTGTATTCCCACCATCAGTGCACTAGGATCTCTTATTCTCCACATCCTCTTCAGCAATTGTCATCTGTTGATTTGTTGATGATAGCCATTTTGATAGGTGTGAGATGGTACCTCATCAGTGTTTGATTTGCATCTCTCAGATGATTAGTGACTTTGAGCATGTTTTCATTTGTCTCTTGGCCTTCTGTATGTCCTCTTTGAAAAGTGTCTATTTATGTCCTTTGCTCATTTTTTTTATTGGATTGTGTATCTTCCTTTGCTAAGTTGTATGAGTTCCCTGTAAATATTGAGATTAAACCCTTATCTGAGATAACATTGGCAAATATTTTCTCCCATGCAGTGCACTTTCTTGATGTTTTGTTGATGGCTTCTTTTGTTGTGCAGAATCTTTATATTTTGATATAGTTCCACTTGTTTATTTTCTCCTTAGTTTCCATTTTCCTAGAAGCTGTATCAGTAAAGATATTGCTATGTTATATGTCTGGTATTTTGCTGCCTATGGAGTCTTCTAAGGTTTTTGTGGTTTTCCATCTAACATTTAAGTCCTTTAACCATTATGAATTTTTTGTGTGTGTATATGGTATAAATTGGTAATCTGGTTTCATTTTTTGCATGTATCTAACAAGTTTTCTAAGAACCATTTATTTTTTAATTTTTTAATTTAATAAATCTTTATTGTTCAGATTATTACAATTGTTTCACCTTTCCCCCCACCTGGTTCCCACTCCACCCTCTGCCCTTACCTCCCTCCCCACTGTCCTCATCCATAGGTGTACAACTTTTGTCCTATTTTTTTCTTTATTGATTAAGATATTACATATGTGTCCTACCCCCCCTCCCCAGTATCCCCCCCACTCCCCCATTTATGTCCTGACTCACCAGGTGTCTCTGTCCATGAGCTAGGCTTATGTACATACATAAAAGTCCTTAGGTTGATCTCTCTGCCATACTCCCACCCTCCCCTACCTTCCCTCTGAAGTTTGATGATCTGATTAATACTTCTCTATCTCTGGATCTAATTTTATTCATGAGTTTATGTTGTTCATTATATTACACAAATGAGTGAGATCATGTGATATTTTTCTTTCTCTGATTGACTTATTTCACTTAGCATAATGCTCTCCAGGTCCATCCATGCTGTTGAAATGGTAAGAATTCCTTCTTATTCACTGCAGTGTAGTACTCCATTGTGTAGATGTACCACTGTTTTTTAATCCACTTATCCATTGATAAGCACTTAGGTTGTTTCCAAATCTTAGCTATGGTAAATTGTGCTGCTATGAGCATAGGGGTGCATATATCCATTCTGATTGGTGTTTTTAGTTTCTTGGGATATATTCCTAGAAGTGGAATCACTGGGTTAAATGGGAGTTTCATTTTTAGTTTTTTGAGGAAACTCCATACTGTTCTCCACAGTGGCTGCACCAGTCTGCATTCCTTCCTTTTTCTCCACATCCTCACCAACACTTGTCATTTGTTTATTTGTTGATAATAGCCATTCTGAAAGGTGTGAGATGGTACCACATTGTCATTTGATTTGCATCTCTTCGATGATTAGTGACTTTGAGAATCTTTTCATATGTCTCTTGGCCTTCATTATGTCCTCTTTCCAAAAATATCTACTTAGGTCCATTGCCCATTTTTTCACTGGCTTGTTTATTTTTCTCTTGTTAAATTGTATGAGTTCCCTGTAAATGTTGGAGATTAAAGACTTATTGCTGATAATATTGGCACATATGTTCTCCCATGCAGTGGGCTTTCTTGTTGTTTTGTTGATGCCTTTGCTGTACAACAGCATTTTATTTTGATGTAGTCCCATTTGCTTATTTTCTGTTTAGTGTACATTGCCCTAGAAACTGTATCAGTGAAGATATTGCTTCAGCATATATCTGAGGTTTTGCTGCCTGTGGATTCCTCTAATATTTATATGATTTCCCGCTTTATGTTTATGTGCTTAATCCATTTTGAGTTGATTTTTGTGTATGGTGTAAGTTTGTGGTCCAGTTTCATTTTTTTTTTTTTTTTTTGCATGTGTCTGTCCAAATTCCCAACACCATTATTGAAGAGATTGATTGACTCCATTGTATGTTCTTGCCTCCTTTGTCAAATATTAATTGAGCATAATGGTTTAGGTCGATTTCTGGGTTCTCTGTTCTGATACATTGGTCTATTTGTCCCTTCCTGTGGAAGTATCAGGCAGTTTTGAGAACTGTGGATTTATAGTATAGCTTGATATCTAGTACTGTGCTCCCACCAACACTGTTACTCTTTCTCAGGATTGTGGTGGCTATTCAGGCCTTTTTTCATTCCAGATGAATTTTCAAATAGATAGTTCTAGATCTGTGAGTTTTTCCATTGGCATTTTAATGGGGATTGCATTAAATCTATAGTTTGCTTTGGGTAGTGTGGACATTTTAATGATATTGACTCTACCAATCTATGAACCTAAGTAGGTTCTTCCATTTGTTTAAATCTTCCTCAATCTCTTTTTTTCAATATCCCATAGATTTCTGAGTATAGGTCTTTTAGCATATTAATTGTTTATTCCCAGGTATCTTAATTTATTTGGTGCAATGGTAAACGGTATTTTTTTTTTTAGTTTCTTTTTATGTGATTTCTTTATTGGTGTATAAAAAAGCCTTGGTAATATGTTGAACAGGAATGGTGAAAGTGGCCATCCCTGTCTCATTCCTATTCTTAGTGGAATTGGTTTTAGTTTTTGCCCATTGAGTATGATGTTGGCTGTAGGTTTGTCATATAAGGCTTTTATTATGTTGATGTGTGATCCCTCTATTATCCCTTTGCCGAGAGTTTTTATCAAAAAAGGTGTTGGATTTTGTCAAATGCTTTTTCTTCATTGATTGATATGATTATGTGATTTTTGTCTCTGTTTATGTGATATATCACATTTATTGATTTGTGAATATTGTACCATCCTTGCAACGCCATAATAATCCCCACTTGGTCATGGTGTATGATCTTTCTCATGTAATTCTGAATATGATTTGCTAGAATTTTGTTGAGGATTTTAACATGAGGAATATTGGCCTGTAGTTCTCTCTCTCTCTCTCTTTCTCTTTCTCTCTCTCATGCTCTTGCTCTCACTCTCTTTTTGAGCTGTTTTTATCTGGTTTTGGAAGTAGGGTAATACTGGCTTCATAAAAAGAGCTTGGAAGTGTTCCTTCCTCTTAAAGTTTTTGGAATAGTCTGAAGAGAAAATGTTGTTTTAGTTCATCTTTTGAATACTTGATAGAACTCCCCTGTAAAACCGTCCAGATCAGGGCTTTTGTTTGCTGGAAGATTTTTATCACTGTTTCAATTTATTTGATAAGTTATTGCCTATTCATGTATTTTTATTTTCTTGATTGGTTTGGGGAGCCTGTATTTTTCTAAGATTATGTCTATTTCATCTAGGTTGTCCATTTTGTTGGAATAGAATTGCTCATAGTATTTTTTTCCTAATAATTTGTATTTCTGTGGGATTTGTTGTTATTTCACCTATTTCATTTCTAATTTTGTTTATTTGATTCCTCTCTCTGATTCTTGGTGCGCCTGGCTAGAGATTCATCAATCTTGTTTGTGAAGTGGCCTTCCTTAACTCTTGTCATGGTCTTAACTTTGTAATATAATTTGAGAGATATAAGTATTGATACCCCAGCTTTTTTTCATTTCCATTTGCCTGAAAAACCTTTTTCCATCCCTTCAACTGTCTGTGTGAATCCTTTGTTCTGAGGTGGGTTTCTTGTAGACAGCAGATATATGGGTCATGTTTTCTTATCCACTCAGCTACCCTATGTCTTTTGTTTTGTGGCATTTAATGCATTTACATTTAAAGTTATTGACTAGAGGCCTCTGGGCAGTGTGGGAAGGTGGGGCTGGAGCAGAAAGAGGCAGCTCCAGGGCCTGAGTGGAAAGGGGCTGGGCCACAATGGAAAGGCAGTGCAGGCAGTCAGGGAAAGGAAAGCCCATTCTAGCACGAATCTTTGTGCATTGGGCTTCTAGTAGCAATATTAATGATAATAAATGAAAATAAAATTTTTAAAAAATTATTTTTTCCTTTCTTACGTAAAATATAAAAAATAAAAGAGTGAAGTTTTGAAGTGTCATTTTTTCAGCTGATTTTTAAAGTTTCATGGGGGCTGGATTAAGATCCCCCCTCTCTACTGTTCTGTCTGGCACTTCTAAGTTTCCTGTTAGGTAGTCTGCACTGTGTTCAATTTCCCAGCAATCACTCCTCTGTATCTGTCTCCACAGGCTTGGATTCAGGCATGTGGAACCAATCTGTCTGCTTTGTTTGTCTGCTTGCTTTCAGTCATATTTACACAAGCTTCTATATCTGAAAGGGGCCCTAAGTGGGGGTGTTGCTATATTAGTTTCTGGGGCCACTAGGAGGAGATAGGTCTTCTGAAGAAAAATGTCTGTTTAGGGTTGGAGGGGCCGAGCTGTCCAGAGCTGGATTCCTGGTTTCATCTTCCTGCTTTGCTCTCTAGCCTCCACCACTCCATCTTCACCAGCCCTGCAGCCTCTGTGAATATTTTCAATAGAAATATACTATGTACTTGGTTTAGCAAGGAAAATATAAAGACAGAGCAACTTTTCCATTGCCGGATTCTCTACCTCATCTCTGGCACTGTGCAGCCAGTGCAGAACTTCAGGGTGACTTTCTGGGCACAGCCTCCCACATCTGTGGAGTTAGATCTAGAGTCCCCCACTGTCAGCAGCTCTGTGGACTCCCTTCTACAGTGGAGTGTTATGTGTGTCCCCATGGGATGAAACCTTGGTGCAATGCAGTTTCCTTCTGACTCTCTATTCTCGGTGGTTGAGGACATCCCCAAGGGCTCCCAGACTGCGAGAGGGCACAGGTCAGGCCAAGGGACCTTCCCAAGTGCAAGTATTTCATGCACCAGGGCCTCCACTTAATAGATAAATGGATAAAGAAGTGTGCAAATATACAATGGACTATGGCTCTTTGGAATGAAATCTTGCTTTCTGCAAAAAAAAAAAAAAATACATAGATTGACTTAGAGCTATGGTCGACAAACAGTCTCATGAGCCACATGTGGCTCTTTCACCCCTTGAGTGTGGCTCCTCCACAAAATACCACAGCCTGGGTGAGTCTATTTTGAAGAAGTGGTGTTAGAAGTTTAAGTTTAAAAAATTGGCTCTCAAAAGAAATTTCAATCATTCTACTGTTGATATTTGGCTCTGTTGACAAATGAGTTTGCCAACCATGACCTAGAGGATATTGTTCTGAATGAAATAAGTCAGACAGAGAGAGGCAAATGTTATATGACTTCATTCACCAGTATATGTTGATTCTAAAATACACATAAATGAATTAACAAGCAGAACAGAAAAAAAAACTCATAGATACAGAGAACATTTTGGTGGTTAACAGATGGGTCAGAGGTTGAGGAGATGGGTGAAAATGGTGAAGGGAGTAAAAAGTACAAATTGGTAGTTGCAAAATAGTCATGGGAATATAAAGTACAGCATAAGGAATATAGTCAATAATCTATATATACATATGGTAAAAGCCTAAGTGACCATCCAACCCTTCAACTATCTGACCAGTAGCTATGTTGTGCACTGATTACCAGGGGCAGATGCTGAACCCAGGAGCTGCTGAGCTGTGGTGACTTGGCAGCTGTGGTTCTCAGATGATGCACCCAGAACCAGAGAGGAGGGAGCCTCCCCTGGTGCATCATCCAAGAACCACAATCTCACAATCCAGGACCCATCAGGGGATGTCAAAGAGTTGGTTTTGTCTTGATCCCCAAAGGCCAGGTCAAGAGACCCCACCAGTGCACTAATCTGTACACCAGGCCTCTAGTATTGTAATAACTATGCTTGGAATCAGATGGGTCCTAGATTTATCGAAGTAATCACTTAGTAAATTATATCATATCCAATCCCTTGATTATACACCTGAAACAAACATAATATTGTATTTCAAGTATAATTAAAAATATTTAAAGCCAAAAAAGCTTTAAGAGGGAATTAACAAAAAATCAGCTGCTTCCCAGTGTTGATTGTAATTTATTCAGAAATTTTATTTAGAGGTAGAGACTCTCAAAATTATTCTAAGTCCAATTTTGCATGAACAGAATCTATACAGAGCCTTTTGTCTTTTGCAATTGGCTTTGTAGCTGTCATTATTACCAGAAAGTTCTCTTAATAATTAGAATTCAAGGAAGAAAGAAAATAATGAGATATCACATAATTCCATTACTCACTGCAGAAACAAGTAATGCTAAATAAATGTTTCTCAGTTAAGCAAAGCTAAAATGTTGACATTTAATTTTTCTTCCACTTTCTCGTCATGTTGTTTTTCATACTGGTCCTTTTCTGAAAAGGGAAAAACTTACTCCAAGTGTCTTAGGTATGTAAAATAAAATAGTCATGAAATTCTTTCATTAAAACCTAGATTTTTGAACTTAAAAAATATATAAAATGCAGAATTTAATGGAAGAATATGTCTATACTAACACACTATTATTTTTGTTTTAGAAAGTGTTGCAATTTCTAATACTATATTCTATATAGTAACAGGTAATAAGTTTATTATTGTTAGGATTTTTAAATTAATGTAAATGTTTATATGTTTTAAATTTTCAAATTTCATTTCTAATACCGTAATTATTGATAAATATAACCCACATAACCAAAAGTTCTTTGGGATCAGTAAGGATACAATTTGGCAGCAAATTAATTAGAAGCTACACTGACATAGTCCCAGAGTCAAACTGGAATTACAACTAAAATATCCTACCTAATAAAAGAGCAATATGCAAATTAACCATCACTCTACTACACCCACAAGCCACACCCACCAGCCAATCAGAGTGAGTATGCAAATTTAATTCCAACCAAGATGGCTGCAGCCACAGAGAGCAGTTGAGAGGCTTGGTTTTCACTGGCAATAGAGGAAGCCAAGCTTTCCACACACCCTGGCCAGCCCAAGCCTCCACTCAAGGATACAAAGTTTCAATTATAAAAGGTAAACAAATTCAAACAGATATGGTGGCAGCCACAGAGCAAGCAGGAGACTTGGCTCTGCTCCAGGCTACAAAGTTTCAATTGTAGTAGATAAATAAATTCTAGATACCAGGGCCTCCTTTTGGGTTGTCGGGAGTCGTGGCTGACCTGCAAACCACCACAGGCTCTAGCCCAGGCCACCCCATGTCCCAAGGCAGGGTGGGGGTTCCCTTGGGGTGTGGGGTGGCCTAGTCAAGGGGCCTGTGGTGGTTTGAAGGCCAGCCATGCCCCCTGGAGACCCAAGGGGAAGCCCTGGTATCTGGAATTTATTTACCTTCTACAATTGAAACTTTGT
Organism: Pipistrellus hanaki; assembly: GCF_964339955.1. Classification (NCBI taxonomy): domain Eukaryota; kingdom Metazoa; phylum Chordata; class Mammalia; order Chiroptera; family Vespertilionidae; genus Pipistrellus; species Pipistrellus hanaki. Next base: position 77,513,255 of record NC_140524.1, read on the forward strand.
AGCCTGGAGCGGAGCCAAGTCTCCTGCTTGTTCAGTGGCAGCAGACATTTCTGTTTGGATTTGTTTACCTTTTATAATTGAAACTTTGTAGCCTTGAGTATACGCTTAGGCCAGCAAGGGCAGGCGGAAAGCTTGGCTTCCTCTGTTGCCGGGGAAATGCCTCCCTCCTGCTCTCTGTGGCTGTAGTCATCTTGGTTGGGTTTATTTTCATACTCACTCTGATTGGCAGTGGGCATGAGTGGTGAGCGTGGCTTGTGGAGCAGAGTGATGGTTAATTTGCATATTACTCTTTTATTAAGTAGGATAATGAACACTCAGAAAGAGTAACTAAAAAAAATCATATTTACCATTGCAACAATAAAAAATAAGATGCATTGGAAAAAAACTTAAACCAGGAGATAAAAGATTTGTAATTAAAAAAAACTACAAAACATTAAAATGATAGAGGAAGATACAGACAAATAGGAGAATATACTGTGTTCATGGATTGGAATAATTAATGTCATTAAAATGTACATAATACCCAAAACAATCTATAGATTCAACACAATGCCTATTAAAATGCCAATGGCATATTTTACAGATCTAGAAGAAGTACTCCAAAAATTTATATGGAAACCCAAAAGTCCATGAATAGCTGTAGCAACGTCGAGAAAGAAGAAAATTGAGAGGTATAACAATAACAAATATCAAATTAAACTAAAAAGCTATAATAATAATAAATAAATAAAAAACTGGTGTTGGCACAAGATTAATGGAACAAAACAGAGAATCCAGAAATTGACCCAAGCAATTAAGCTCAATTAATATTTGACAAAAGAGGCAAGAACATACAATGGAGTAAAGACAGTCTTTTCAATAAATGATGTTGGGAAAATTGCACAGATACATGCAAAACTGAAACTACACCACCAACTCCCACCATACACAAGAATAAACTCAAAATGGATAAATACTTAAATGTAAGTTATGAAAAAAAAGTAAAAATCCTAGAAAAAAACGTAGACAGCAAAATCTCAAGCATCTCTCACAGCATTGTGTTTGCTGATATATCTCTTATGGCAAGGGAAACAAAGGTAAAAAAAAAAAAAGAAAAGAAATTGACTACATCAAAATAAAAAGCTTCTCTATAGCAAAATAAACTATCACCATAATGAAAAGTGGTATAGATACATCTGATATATCTGATAAGGGGTTAATTTCCAAAATACGTAAAGAACGCATACAACTTAACAAAAGGAAGGAAAACAATCCAATTAATATTGAAAAAAGGACCTAAATAGACTTTTTCAGAGCAGACATGCACATGGCCAAGAGATACATGGGATAATGTTAAAAGTCACTAATCATTTGAGAGATGAAAATTAAAATGACAATTAGGTATCACATCACACCTGCCATAATGTCAACCATCAATAAATCAACAAACAGCAAGTGCTGGCTAGGATGTGGAGAAAAGAGAAATCTAGTGCACTGCTGGTAGGAATGCAATTGGTGAATCCACTATGGAAAACAGTATGGGGTTTCCTCAAAAAATTAAAAATGGAACTGCAATTTGACCCAGTGATCCCACTTCTAGAAATATATCCTAAGAATCCTGAAGCACTAATCAGAAAAAAATATATATACACACTTCTACTTTCATAGCAGTGCTATTTACAATAGCTATGATTTGGAAACTGCCCAAATGCTTATCAGTATGTGAGTGGTTAAAAAAGATGTGGTACATTTATATGATGGAATGCTATGCAGCTCTAAAAATAAGTCATTTACCCTTTGAGACTGCCTGGAGCGCCCTGGAAAGTATTATGCTAAGTATTATGGAATAAGCCAGTCAGAGAAAAAAAAGTACCATATGATCTTACTTATATGTGGAATATAATGAACAAGATAAACTGAAAAACAGAATAGATCCCGAGACATTGAAGCATGCAAACTGGCTGACAAATTTCAGAGGGAAGTGGGGAGCAGAAAGAAATTAACCAGAAAACTTATATGCATATATGCATAACCCATGAACAAACAATAGTGTGATGAGGACCTCAGAGGGGTGTGGGTGTGGCAAATAGGGGGTCAATGGGGAAAATAAAGGAGGCATCCTTTATAATAAAAGGCTAAAATGCAAATAAACTGAATGGTGGGATGACTGGTTGCTATGTTGTGCACTGACCACCAGGGAACAGATGCTCAATGCAGGTGGGCACACATGGGGAATAGGCCTAAGCTGTCAGTCAGACATCCCCCAAGGGCTCCTGGACTGCAAGAGGGTGCAGGCTGGGCTTAGGGAATGATTTTGTGCACAGGACCTCTAGTCTGTAATATTTTCAACAATAGATGAAATAAACATTCTTGGTTCCATGTCAGATTAAGGAGTGTGTGAACTTCAAGTTTAGATAATCTTAATTATACATTGCCACTTCAAGTTTTTGTTCATAATGCTATCCTTTTTCTTAACTAGTAATTAATTATATCTAATGAAATTGTTTTCTGATTACTATTAAATTCAAGCATCTTTATTTTTTTTTTAAATCCTTACCCAAAGATATTTTTCCATTGATCTTTAAAGAGATTGGAAAAGAGAGGAAAAGACAGAGAAATATTGATGTGAGGGAAACACATTAATTTGTTGCCTCCTGCATGTGCCCTAATCAGGTCCCTGGCTGGGAAGAAGCCTGCAACCAAGGTATGTGCCCTTGACAGGAATCAAACCCAGGACCCATTGGTCCACTAAGCCAAACCAGCTAGGTCAAGACAATTATATTTCTAAATTCATTAAAATTCACAACACATGCAGTCACACAAATGCATGCACACATACAGGCTTAGTAAATTTCATCCTAACTGATTAGATGGATAGATAATATGGACTCACTGGACATATGCTCCATTTTTGCTTCACTTTTTCTGTGTAAACATAACTCAGTGGGAACTTCTTATATAACAGAATAAAATCTATAATATCTGTTTGGGCTATCCTACAAGAGTATGGTCACTGAAAGGTACCTAAAATAATGCTTTTGTAAACCCACTGAATGTTCTTGATGAAAAAGGAGTCAGAGTTATGTCTTCCCTTTGGCATAATTCTCACTAGGAGTACTATATGCATGTTTATTTAAAATGTATTTGAAAATGTATAACTGTCATATGCTTATTACTGCAATGTATGTTTGATAATGAAAGTGAACTGATATTTATGATAATATTAATAAGTGGTTTTGAGCATCCATTATATATCAAGTAATATGTTACATATTTTCAAAATAATATTATCAGATGGTAATTATCCTAATTTTACAGAATATTTTTAGTCGCTTAGAGATGTTATATATTTATTTGCTCAAAATCATAAATCTAGAAAAAGAAAACGTGTGTCAAACCCAGATCTGATCAACTCCAGAGTAATACCATCTACCAGAAATACCTATAATAATGAAAATATTATTTATCTATGTCTAATATGGTAGCCACTAGTTGCATGTGGCCATTATCCACTTAAAATATGTCTCGTTAATTTGAGGAATAATCTTTTAATATATTTTATTGATTTTTTACAGAAAGGAAGAGAGAGGGACAGAGAGTCAGAAACATCAATGAGAGAGAATCATAGATCAGCTGCCTCTTGCACACCCTGTACTGGGGATGGGCCCACAACCAAGATACATGTCCCTGACCAGAATCGAACCTGGGACCTTTCAGTCCACAGGCCGGCGCTCTATCCACTGAGCCAAACTGGGTTTGGCAGGAATAATTTTTATTAATATTAACTAAAATGTTGATTGCCACATGCATCTAGTAGCTACTAATTTTATCAATATAGACCTGGTGTCTATATTCTTAGCCACTAATCTGTGTGCTCTTTATTGATAATTGAGAAAAGTATCAAGGTAGTCTACATGCTTTATCTTTTTTAATCCTAATGACAATACCATCAAGTAATTGCCATGATTATTCACTCTTTTTTAATTTTGAGGAAATGAGGCTCAAATGGCATACAAGTGAAGAGATCAGAATGATAATTTTGATCTGATTAAAAAACCATTTCCTCTCTGCTATACCACACTGATGTAACCATACTCCCTCTGCTCAAGGAGCTTACACAATAAATAAGTAAATAAAATAAAAGAACTTACAATTGTAGAAGAATTCAATAATAATAAATTCAATATAAAGCCAAGTACTGAATATGTGATACAGACTAGCTATTTATGAAAAATATTGAGGAAGGTGGGCTTGACTATGTAAAGATGTGCTTTTTAAAAGACAGGACACATAACTCAATATTATTTGGATAGGCAGAAAAGGAGGGAGAATTTCAGACATGGGGAAAAAAAAGCATGAACGCAAATTTTGAAGCAAACATTTCCCTTCTTTTGTAATATTATAGTGAAAAAAAATACTGACATGACTCCAATGAAGTGTTCATATTCAGGAAAAGAAGGTAAAAATGGGACATAATTCTGGAGAACCTTGAACTTCATACTGAGGAGAAAAGGTTTTATCTCCAAGGAATAGAGTTAAAAATGAAAATATATTGTGGAATAATAGCTGGGGTTAGAAAAAGACCCATTAAAGTTATATATTGAGTATGTTGGATTCACAGACTCTTTCTAATCATCTATACTAATACAAGGGTAATATGCTAATTAGACCAGATGTCTTCCTGATGACTGCTGGAGTCTAATGCCTGCAAGTCAAAAATGCAAGAAGTTCATCAAAAGGTTGGTGGACCTTGTGGCTTCAGCAGGGCTGAAGATACATATTATTGCCTGCTGGAATAGCTGAAAGAATTTCCCCAAGCCTAAAGATTTGCATATATTATTGCCTGCTGCCTGACAGCCAAAGGCAGTTCCCTCAATAGGACAATGCCTGCTATATATCAAACCTTACCTTTGATATGTATATCTGCTTTGCTTTAGGGCAATTTGTGTTAATAAAAAGCTAGGGATCCAGAGATTTGGAGAACTTGGTTACTGAAGCTATGTCTCCTCTGGCTCCCCAAAATGCCTTCCAAATTTATATTTCTTGTCTAGTCTCTTTATTAATTTACTTGCAGCCCTTCTACAGATTCCTGAACCCTTCTAGATGCTGAGTAAGACCCAGCATTAGATGACTATCCAGATGGCTTCCTGACAAACTATGCCCAGGTGCCTGTGGCTACAGCTGGCACAGAAGCTTCCCGCAGTCCCAGGAGAAGCCACTCTGCCAACCATGGATATGTTCAGGGACCTACCAGAGCCCAGGCACTGCTCGCCTGCTGACAAAGAGAAGGGGGCAGGCAGGCAGGCTGGTGGTGGCCTGGAGGCTACGACACCTGAGGTGGTCAGCAGGAGGAGAGGGCTAGCAAGTGTGTTTTCCTGGGGCTGTTTCCAGTATGCACACTGCAGCTCTGGAGCTCAGAGTGCAACACCATGTCCACTGCATAGGAAGAAAGGGCTCTGCTCCAGGTGCAGGCTGGGGGCAGTGTCAGCCTGTGGTCTTTGTGTGTGGCCCCCACACACCAGCAGTCCAGCTTTGGGTCACTCATCATGAGCCTGGCGCAGAGTCCCTGCACGTTCACACATGGCATGGTGTCCAGGGCCTCAAGCCCGCAGCCCTCCTGCTTGGGTCTGAATTGCTTGTCCCTTGAGCAACATTTTTTCCCTGTGTGCATGTACAAGTTCAGGGTTTTGTTTTGGTTTGTTTTTACCCCAGAGATTGAAGGAATAACCAGCATTATCTTTTGTGTTTTTTAATCATCCTCTGTGCTTCTCTTATTTTTCAGTTGATAATTTCCGGGATCAAGGGAAGTCTCCCTTTCCCCAGAGTTAGGAGCACCAGCCTAGGTCCACCATCGGACTGGCCCTGATCACAGGGGTGAATTCCTGCAGGCTGGGGATCTGTTCTCTACACATTAGCCATAGGAGACCAGTACTTTTGTTATTGCTGTGTGTATGGGTTTTAATTGGACAAATGCCCAGTGGTCCTGGGTAAAGAAGCCACCCAGTGGTCCTGAGTGCCAATTTAGCAAAATATCGCAGGAGGAGAATTCTTTCTGGGTTTCCCCAAATTCCCTACACACCTCTGTAAAAGCACAGAACAAATGAGACTCTTTAAATAAAAATTATAGGTCTCCAGCAATGGTGGGCCTCTCTCATCACAGTCATTTGGACTGGATGGCATTTGAGTATTTATCTTGGCACCATGACAGAGAAACACAAGCTCAAGTCATGATCTCTGCCCTTAAAAAATTCACAATCTTATTAAAGCGACTGGATGATAAAAGCTCAGAAATGACATCAGAATGTAAGGCAACAATACAGAGAAGAACAGAGGTGATTGCTAGGGTGATTTTCCAACAATTAGTACAGAGTATGTGCTATGAATTAAAATATATATGTGTGGAAGTAGCTGCTTTATAAGTATGGCATCCCTTCCTATTTTAAAGAAATCTGTGTTCCATGTGAACTGTGTACTATGCTATGATATTTGAGGCACAGAACAAAGGAGGCCCTAAGTGTACTATGCTTTGATATTTGAGACATTCTTTATTTTCAATGTGATGTATCTCTGTATGCCTCAGTTTTGCAATAGTTAAATTACTGGAATAATACATCTTGTTATAAAATATTACTAAATGATCAGGTGACATTTATTGTTAATTTCTATAAATGAACACAATCTCTTGTATGATAAAGTGATAGGTATTACAGAAATATTCAGATAGGAAGACCTACAGGCTTGATTACAAGTGAGGTTTACTATCACAACCCAAATTTAATGCTTAAAAAAAAAGCAGGGATCCAACTAGAAACTGAATCAAATATAAATTGGATAAACTTCGCTATTACAAGAGCAACAAGAAAGAATTCAATTCTCATTCTTGAGAAGCAGATTGCATCCACTCTAAATTGCTGCTAACGAAAAATAATAGTATACCATGAATATACTTAATGCAGATTGTAAAGAGATTTATTCAAAGAGATCCCCTAGAATAGGTGGTATTTCAGTTATTATTATTTTTTAATGTTAAGAGGTTAGCTAGATAAGAAAAAGGTGTAGGAGTCCCAGATTAGAGAGGGTGCAGGCCTGGCTGAGGGAGGGAAGTGAGGGCATGTGCTGGGGGGGTAGGGAAACTGGAGAAAGGTCAATTGGGGGAAAAAGGAGACATATGTACTATTATCTGTAATACTTTAAACAATAAAAAAAAACCCAATGGATAAGAAATATATTCAAGTGGGGTTAAAAAAAAAAGGGGTGTTGGATTTTGTCAAGTGTTTTCTTTGTATCAATTTATATGATCATGTGATTTTTGTCTTCCAATCTGTTTATGTGATGTATCACACTTATTGGTTTACAAATATTGTACCAGCCTTGAATCCCTGGAATAAATACTGCTTATTCATGATGAGTGATCTTATTAATGTTTTGTTGGATCTGATTTGCTAATATTTTGTTGAGGATTTTAGCATCTATGTTCATCAAGGATATTGGCATGTAATTGGCTTTCTTTGTAGTGACTTTACCTGGTTTTGGAATTAGGGTAATGCTGGCCTCATATACTTTGGAAGAGTTCCTTCATCTTGAATTTTTTGGAACAGTTTGAAAAGAAAAGATGTTAGTTTGTTTTGGGTTTTTTTGTAAAACTCCCCTGTGAAGTCCTATGAAAAAGGGCTTTTGTTTGCTGTAAGTTTTTTTTTTCTTTTTCTTTTACTGCTTCAATTTCATCAGTAGTTGTAGGCCTATTCAGATTTTCTATTTAATCCTAATAGTTTTTGAAATTTTTCTAGGTATATGTCCATTTTGTCCAGGTTGTCCAGCTTGTTGGAATATAGTTATTCAAAGGATATTTTTTATGATCCTTTATGTTTCTGTAGGGTCAGTTGTCCCTTCCCTTCTTTCATTTCTGATTTTTTACTTGGGTCCTCTTCCTTTGTTTCTTGATGAGTCTGGTTATAAGTTCACAATCTTGTTTATCTTTTCAAAGAAACAACTTCTTTTTATTGATCTTTTGAATTTTTAAGTTCCTATGACACTTATTTCTGCTCTAATATTTATTATTTTCTTCCCTTTACTTACTTTGTGATTTTCTTGTTTTCTTTCTAATGCTTTACATTGTAGGCTTAGATAACTTATTAAATTTTTTCTTGTTTTTTGGGGGTAGGCCTGTAATACTGTGAACTTTCTTCTCAGGACTGCTTTCACTCTGTCCCATAGATTTTTGGTTGTTGTGTGTTCATTTTCATTTGTTTACAGGAAGTCATTTATTCACTCTTTGATCTCTTTGGTAACCTATTCATTGTTTAATAGTATGTTACATAGCATCTATGTGTTTGAATGTTTTTGAGTGTTTTTATTGTAGTTGGTTTCTAATTTCATGCCATTGTCATCTGAGAAGATCCTTGATATTATTTCAATTTTCTTGAACTTGTAGAGACTTAGGTTGTGTCCCAACATGTGATCTAATTTTACATATGTCCCATATGCACTTGAGAAGAAAGTATATTATGGCAGGGCTTGACAGGAGGCCTGAGGCTGTGCCTCCTGCATGTCACTGGGCCAGAGGACCTGAGACTGCACACCCTACCCTGCAGGGCTTAACAGGGGTGGGACTGACCAGGTATAGGTCTCCTGCAATTTCAAGGAGCACACAGGTGGACGGGGACTTGGCTCTGAGTCCTGTGGCATGTCCCAGACTCTGACAGGAGGGAGATTTTCATATATATTTTATTAATTTTCTTTCATCTCTGACACTTTTATTATAGAGAAAGGGAAAATAATATTAAAATATTTTCTTTAATTAATTCCCTTTTAATATGCATGAATTTCATGCACTGGGCCACTAGTGTGTATATAAGTTCTTTGGTTAATCACTTCCCACCCACCCCCGCATTCCCTCTGAGATTCAACAATTTGTTTCATGCTTCTATGTCTCTGGATCTATTTTGTCATCAGTTTATTTTGTTCATTAGATTCCACATATGAGTGAGATCATGTGGTAATTCCCATTCTTTGACTGGCTTATTTCACTTAATGTACACCTCCAAATATTTCAGAAGGATTGATACTAGTTCATCCTATCTAATAAAATAGTTATATGCAAATTGACTTCACCTCCGCTAATCCCACAAGCCATGCTCACCATCCAATCAGGAGTGAGTATGCAAATTAACCCAACCAAGATGGCTGCAGCTACAGAGCAGGCAGGACTCTTGGGTTTCCCAGGAAATGGAAGAAGCCAAGCTTCCCTGCACACTCTGGCGGGCCCTGGACTGCACTCAAGGCTACAAAGTTTCAATTATAGAAGATAAATAAATCTCAACAAAAATGGCTGCAGCCATGGAGTGAGCAGGAGGCATGGCTTTCCCTGGCGATGGAGAAAGCCAAGTTCCTGGCCTGTCCTAGCCTCCACTGAGGGCTACAAAGTTTCAATTATAGAAGATAAATAAATCCCAGATACCAGGGCTTCTGCTTGGGTTACTGGGGGACGTGGCTGGCCTGCAAACCACCACAGGCCCCTCACCTAGGCCGCCTCATGCCCCAAGGGATCCCCCACTCTGATCCAGGACACCCTTCAGGTGGCCCGCACCCATGCACCAGGCCTCTATCCTATCTAATAAAAGAGTAATATCCAAATTGACCATCACCCAAACACACAAGATGGGTTGCCCCCATGTGGACACAAGATGGCCACTACATGATGGTGAGCAATGAAAGGTAGTTGGGAGGGACCAGGCCTGCAAGGGAGGGCAGTTGTGGGCAATCAAGCCAGCAGGGGAGGGCAGTTGGGAAGAACTAGGCCTGTAGGGAAGGGCAGTTAGGAGCAATCAAGTTTGCAGGGAAGGACAGTTATGGTGACCAGGCTGGCAGAGGAAGAAAGTTTGGGTTGACTGGGCCTTCAGGGAAGGGCAGTTGGGGGGACACAGTTCTGCAGGTGAGGGCAGTTGGGGGTAGCCAGGCCTGCAGGGGAGGGCAATTAGGCATCAATCAGGCTGGCAGGGGAGTGGTTAGGGGGTGATCAGGCTGGCAGGCAGTAGTGGTTAGGGACAATCAGGAAGGCAGACAGGTAAGCAGTTGGGAGCCAGTACTCCTGGATTGTAAGAAGGATGTCTGACTACCTTCGAGGGGTCCCATATTTGAGAGGGTGCAGATTGGGCTGAGGGACACATCCCTGTGCACAAATTTCATGCACCGAGCCTCTAGTATAAAATAAATATTATATAGATATTAATACTGCTAATGACTTTTATGATCTAGCTAAGTATCAAAGTTAGTTGGAAAAGGTATTGACAACATGATGAAAAGAATATTTGACATATATTGCCACCAGCTTGTCTTATGGTGTACACACTTAAGGCCAGTAGATGGTAATGACAGTTTGCCATGTTGCTGTGTGGTTATACAATGAGAATTTCCTGAAATATTTTCAAAAAGTAACCCTCCATACACTAAGTTATATATTTTACACATCCTTAAATAAACCAATGACTTCAAATGAAACATCAGCATTTGTAACCATATCTTTCATTGTTAAATCTATTAAAGAAATGTTGACTAAAACACTTTATTTGGATATTGAGTCACAATAATTATTAATATATAGTTTATTAACTGGTTTTTCATAATCTAATAGAAAATATAAAAAAACTAACACTATGCTTGTAATAATATTGCAATATATACATGTATTAAATGTCACCTTTTGTACATCTTAAAATTACAAAATATTATGTCAATTATATCTCAAAAATAATGGAACAAAACAATATGCATAACTATAATTGATTAAGTTATTATATGCATGGCTCAGATAACGTTACTTGTCCAGAAAATCTTACATCCTGTGTGGCAACTTAGGGGAAGTAGTAAAATTGGATTTTAACATCAACTGTTTGACATCAGAGATGATACACTTAAGAGCCACTGCTATATTGCACCCATAAACATATAATTTCAATACAATGAAATTAATTTTAATTTTTTATTTTATTTATTTTTTCTTTTTTTAATATATTTTATTGATTTTTCACAGAGAGGAAGGGAGAGATATAGAGAGATAGAAACGTCGATGAGAGAGAAACATTGACCAGCTGCCTCCTGCACACCCCCTACTGGGGATGTGCCTGCAACCCAGATACATGCCCTTGACTGGAATCGAACCTGGGACCTTTCAGTCTGCAGACTGACCCTCTACCACTGAGCCAAACCGGTTTTGGCACAATGAAATTAATTTTTAAAGACTGCAACAGTTTTAATCTCAAGGCAACACTCTTTTATTCCTTCTACCAGGAAAACACTTAACTTTTCACTGTATTATTGATTTGATTAGATTTTATCATAATTTATAAATATTTTATCAGTTTATTTACATTTACCTGGTTAAAAAAACATTAGGGCTCCCCCAAAGGCTTAATGAGGTCTGTGACCTTTATTGTTTTCCGCTTTTTTCATGATACATATTCACATGCCTGGGATTTAGTAGGTGCTCAAAACCTGTTGAATTAATAAAGAAATGAAATAATATTCAAATAGCATTAGATCTAAAAATGGCCTATTCACTACTAAGCATCTAAATATTTTGAAACAAAAGAAAATATATACTCATCATACCTGTTAATACATGATAAAATAATTTCTATGTTGTGTAAATTTTCCTTATAATAAAAACATTATGTTGTTACAGATAATTCTACTAAGGCAGTCCGCATAACAGAAGGTACATAATTATCAACTTTCAAAAAATGATTTTCTAATTGTTTACAGATGGTTGATGTTCAGATCTTTAACAGTAATTATTTATGTATAGTAGGCACAGAAGAAAAAATTCTTAATATATTAAAATAACACTTGGTTTTAATTATATAAATTTAAAACAGTAATACAGTTTCATAGCGGAATAAATAAAAGGTTTAGCTCATAATTTTCCATTTGCCATAGGAGAAAAACAATACCTAGTGTGTATTCTTTCCAGATTATATATTTTGAATTTTAAATTATGCCAAAAGAAGAATTTTAGACTTGTATAATTCACATTTAAATGCTGCTAATGTTTTTATTTTATTTTACAGATCCTTCTTTACATTGTTTAAGCAGTGTAGAACAGAGTCCAGACAGTTTCATGTTAGATTACTGTTTCTTATTCTTATACTAAAGGCCCAATGCATGAAAATTCATGCATTGGAGGGGGGTCCTTCAACCCTGCCTGCCCCCTCTCACAGTCCAGGAGCCCTAAGGGGCAGGAGGTGACCTGGCGATCAGGGGAAGATGACACTCCATCACACCTCTGCTGCTGCCACTGCCAGTAGTGCAAGCCTTGGCCAGCCCTGGTTACCTGAGTCACTGGTAGCCCTGGGCATCTGGGCAGCCACCATCCACAGTTTGCTTGTGCCTTGGGCTGGTCCTGGGCAGCTGGGAGGCTGGGGGGACTAGGGATCTCCGGAGGCAGGTATGTGGAGTGACAGGGCCCACCTAGGGGCAGGCCCAGCCTTACTCAGTGCCTGCTGCCCAACAGGGCTGAAGGAACTGGGTTCCACCATCTTGTGGCTGTATGTACCGCCATCTTTGAGCGCATGGGAGTCAATTAGCATATTCCCTCCTTATTGGCTGTGGGCACTGCCATCTTTCAGGGTGGGGCAGTCAATTAGCATATTCCCTCCTTATTGGTTGTGTGTGCTGCCATCTTTGCAATGGCCTGAGGGTCAACTAGCATATTCCCTCTTTATTAGATAGGATTATCCAGCACATGCAAATTTGTTTTCAAGATTGTTGGAGAACAGAAACATCCTCACACAAAAGTCAAGAATTTAAGTATTTTTCCATTTCAACATGGTAGACTAACTACATTTTATTGTAATTTTCCCACAAACATCTATAGGATAATCATAATTAAAAACATTACAAAGGAAATAATTCTATAAGAGAATTCAGAAATAAAGTCACAATCTAATGAGAGTATATAAACAGGCAAAGTAGAAAAATGTATGCAAATAATTGTGAATATGGCATCCAATTTTCCCAGAGAAAGATCAAAGTCTCTAGGAAAATGCAGAAACTTAGGGATGATTTGGAGCTTAAAACAGGACAGTCGCACAGTATCACTACTTAGCACCTCTACACACACAGACACACACACACACACACACACACACACACACACACACACACACATACCTCCTTACACTTGTAGGGTGATTGGCAACTTGATATTCACTGATGGGCAAAACAACCCATGTGATTATTTTCTAAGGAAATACATTACCTGCACAGAACTAAGGTTCCCAGTGTGAGATATAATACACTTGAGTAAAGATTTCATGTTGCCACTTGAGGGCTTCCCACAATTTACCCCATGATATACTGGTAGACTTCACATCCTTGCACCCTAAACAAAATATGGAAATTAACGTGACTTACCCATATACCCATACATACAGATCCTACATTCAAACGTTCCTTTAAAGAAAGAGATCAAACACAAGCCATTTTGTTAGTCCCTTATTTAACCTGTCAGAAGTGTACCAGAAAAAATAACACAAGATGCCTTTCTCTGTTTCCCCTTACCATGAACTCATTCGTATTGCAAAAGCAGCAAAAATCACTCAAAAGCATTGTAATGTGATTTTTAAAAATCTCCAAAGCTATCTGGGACAAAGACTGCAGTAAAAACATTCAGTAGAGCACATATAGTCTGGGAGGACATGCTAGAGAGCTTTATCCTTTGGAAAACTGGGTTATTCCAAAGCATTTGTATATATTGTACAATTTACAAAGCCATGCATAAGCTCAAGAAAAAGCACATGTACAGAAAATTTTTACACAACTATAAGCTTTCACTACTGGGTATTTTAAAGCTCGAAATAGTAGGAAGTGGAGATAAAAAGAAATATGAAACCTGGCAGGTGTGGCTCAGTAGTTAAGCATTGATCTATGAACCAGGAGAACATTGTTCAACTTCTGGACAGGGCACATGCCTGGTTTGTGGGTTTGATCCCCAGTGTGAGGCATGCTGGAGGCAGCCAATGAGTGATTCTCTCTCATCGTTAATATTTCTATCTCTCTACCTTCCTCTCTGAAATCAATAAAGATATACACTGAGTGGCCAGATTATTATGATCTCTGAACGCATAATAACCTGGCCACTCAGTGTATATCCTACCCTGTTTCCCCGAAAATAAGACAGTGTCTTATATTAATTTTTTCTCCCAAAGTTGCGCTAGGTCTTATTTTCAGGGGATGTCTATCTTTCCATGCGCTAGGTCTTATTTTTGGAGGATGTCTTATTTTTGGGGAAACACGGTATATAATAAAAGGTTAATGTGCAAATTGCCCTCTTGACTAGGAGATCAACCAGCAGGCAGGCCAGCCAACCACTCATGCCCCTCTCCCTGGCCAGGCTGGCTAGACCCCACCCATGCATGAATTCATTCACTGGGCCTCTAATTTATATACTGAGTGCCCAGATTATTATGTGTTCATAGCATAATAATCTGGCCACTCAATGTATATCTACACTAATAAAACAGAAATATGCAAATTAACGATACCTCCTCAATCCCCACCAGCCAATCAGGAGTGAGAATGCAAATTAACCCAACAAAGATGGTGGGTTAAATTGCATACACAGGCACCAAGTGGCCTGGGTCCTGGGGACAAACACCAAGCCCGCAGCCTCCCAGGACCATTGCTGCCCCCAGGAGGTGAGGGTGGATGTGCCAAGCCATGACCACAGGCTCCCAGGACCATAGCCGGCCCCAGAGAGGCCAGGGCGGCCCCACCAAGCAACCTGGGAGCACAGGCTGCAGCCCAGCACGAGCCCAGAGGAAAACGTTGACAGTAAGTACTTTCAGTATAATTTGGGCATTAGAGGCCCACCAAATGATCATTTCCTTTTCTATGAAACACATAACTCTGACACACTATTTACAATTAAATAAGTTTCATATGTTTTGACACTTTACAGCCCTGGAAAGTTACATATAATGATCAGCAAAGTGAGAAGATGAAAGGAATTTTTAGGCTTTAAAGATGTAACTAATTTCTGTCTAGAAGACACACCAATTCAAAAAGTGATGATTTTATTGTCCTATAGGACATTAGCTAGATTGTATCTAATTTAGCAGTTTTACTTTAGGCTGCAGGCTCCTCCCTGGCTCGGGCCCAGGTTTGGGCTCATGCAGAAGCAACCAATCAGTGTCCCTCTCACATTGATGTTTCTCTTTTTCCTTCTCTCCTCCACATTCTCTAAAAATCAATGGAAATATAACCTTAGGTGAGGATAAAAAAGAAAGAAAGAAATTTTAAAAATGTCATATTCTATGAAAGAAACATCTTGAAAATGCTTAAAGAAAGTTGTTATTATTTTGTGGTGAAGGGACTGGAGTCCGTGTTGATGAAAACATCTTAGTGGCTGTGGTGGCCAGCAGTGGCAGCAGCAGTGGGGTGATGGGGTGGTGCCTTCCCCTGATCAGCCATATTTCCTCCTGTAGGCCTAAGCCATCAGTAGGACAACCCCTGAGGGATCCCTAAGCCGCCAGTAGGACAACCAAGAGAGGACAGGGTGGGCTGAGGGACCACCCTCCAGTGCATGAATTTCATGCACCTGGCCTCTTGTTTTAAAATAAAAAAGAAAATTTCATCTCTAAGAAGCATAATTGCTGATGACCTACCTAAGTATTAAAGTAGCACCTAAACATACAGTCTGAAACATATATTTTTAATTTACATCTTCTGGTATTCAAAGAAGTCTTATCAAAACACTGGCTGATTTCAAGCTATGACTTTAGCAATCAAGAAAAGCAAACTTGGCAGTCTTCGAGTGGCAGTGGCTGACTGTAGAGTGGAGACATTTTGCCACATTCCCCTGTCACTTTCCATCTCAAGGGAGAGCTGATAGAAATTCCTGCCTTCTAGCAGACCCAACTGGCCTGCCTAAGTGACACTGCCTGGCCAGCCGAGGACAGGGAAATAACCCTGGAACACATGATCCACTTGCCTTAGGAATGTGTGCTATTAAAATGTTGATCTGAGGGGGAGGGAGAGAGGTAATGGGAGATATCTATAATACTATCAATAATCCTACCTAATAAAAGAGTTATGTGCAAATAAACCATAACTCTGCTCCACAAGCCACATCCACCAGCCAATCAGAGCGAGTATGCAAATAAACCCAACCAAGATAGCTACAGTCACACAGAGCAGGAGGGAGGCATTTCCCCTGCAATAGAGGAAGCCAAGCTTTCCACCTGCCCTTGCCAGCTTAAGCCTCCACTCAAGGCAACAAAGTTTCAATTATAGAAGGTAAAGAAATCCAAACAGAAATGGCTGCCTGCCACGGAGCAAGCAGGAGGCTTGGCTCCGCTCCAGGCTAATAAGTTTCAATTGTAGAAAGTAAATATATCCCAGATACCAGGCCTCTGCTTGGGTCACTGGGGGGTGTGGCTGGCCTGCAAACCACCACAGGACCTTCACTCAGGCTTCCCCATGCCCCAAGGGAACCCCCACCCTGATCCAGGACACCCTTCAGGGCAAACCAGCTGGCCCGCACCAATGCACCAGGCCTCTATCCTATCTAATAAAAGAGTAATATGCAGATTGACCATCACTCCAACACACAAGATAGCTGCCTCCATGTGGTCTAAGATCCTGCCCCTATGTGGACACAAGATGGCCAGCAGGGGAGGGCAGTTGGGAGGGACCAGGCCTGCAAGAGAGGGCAGTTGAAGGGATCAATCCTGCAGGGGAGGGCAGTTATGGGTGACCAGGCCAGCAGAGGAGAGAAGTTGGGGGAAAACGGGCTGGCAAGGGAGCAGTTAGATATCAATCAGGCTGGCATGGGAGTGGTTAGTGGGTGATCAGGCTGTTCAGGCAGAAGTGGTTATTGGCAACCAGGAAGGCAAGCAGGTGAGAAGTTGGGAGCTAGCAGTCCTGGATTGTGGGTCCCAGATTGGAGAGGGTGAAGGCTGGGCTGAGGGACACCCTTCGTGCCCCCATGCACAAATTTCATGCACCGGGCCTCTAGTATATATATATATCAGTGTCCCCCCACATGTGTCAAACACAAGGCCCGCGGGCCAAATCCAGCCCGCCAGGCCTTGCAATGTGGCCCGCACCACGCTGTCATCACTGCACTCCGGCCCGCGATTTAGGCTGGATTTTAGATTTTGGCCCCTTCTCTGATTGAGTTCGACACCCCTACGTCTAGTCTGTAGCTTATAGAAAATTGGGAATCATAAAGGCTATAAAGCATGCCCAGTGCCAGTGACTATGGAAGTGTGGATCTGAATCCTGGTTTATTCTATTGCAAGGCCATGATCTTATCATTGTTTTTTACTTGATCTTTCTCCACTTTTTCAGTGAATGTCAGAGGATACAAAACTGGGGCTAGGTATATTGCAAATAAAACAAAAACAAAGAACCATCATACAATCCAAAATATCTGCATTCTCCTATCTCACTATTTAGAATCAATGGTTCCTGATACTTATACAACCCAACATGGTAGAATTATCAATTCAAAATCAGACAGTAAACTTGGGAATGCATCATTAAAATGAAAAGTCATAAGAAAATAGAACTGTGGTGGGCAGAATTTTAAGATGGCAGCACAAGACTCTGGCTCTTGGTTATTCAATATAATAAAAATCTTGGTGTTGCTATGGAGGGATTTGGCAGATATAACTGAAGTCAATTGTTCTAAAATAGGGAGATTACCCAAGTGGGCTTGACCCACTCACATGAGCCCTTTAAAAGCTGAGAATTTTCTCTGGCTCATCATAGAAGAGGAAGTCAGTGTGAGAGGGATTTGAGGTGAAAAAGTGTATGATTTGCATGGGGATTCAAGTGACCTCTTGATGTTGAGAGCTGTCCCTGGCCAACAGCATTAAAGAAAATGATAACCGTAGTCTTACAACCATAAGAAAATGAATTCTTACAACAACCTGAATTAGCTTGGATATCTTAGTATGGTCCTGATGAGACCCTTTGCTGGGCTCACCTGGATACCTGATTATGAAAGTAAGCCATTAAGTTTGTTGTAATTTATTACACAGCAATAAAAATGAATACATTTATTTATTTTCTCCTTAGTTTCCATTGTCTTGGTTGCTGCATTGGTAAAGATATTGCTATGACAAATGTCCAGTATTTTGCTGCCTATGGCTTCTTCTAAGATTTTTATGGTTTCCCGTCTTATGTTTAAGTCCTTAATCAATTTTTAGTTTATGTTTGTGTATAGGGTAAGTTGGTGGTTTAGTTTCATTTTTTTTCATGCATCTGCCCAATTTTCCCAATACCATTTGTTGCAGCGTCTTTCTTTACTCCATTGTATGCTCTTGCCTACTTTGTCAAATATTAATTGAGCATAATGGCTTGGGTCAATTCCTGGGTTCTCTGTTCTGTTCCATGGTCTATATGTCTGTTCTTGTGCCAGTACCAGGAAGTTTTGAGAACAGTGTCTTTGTAGTATAGTTTGATATTGGTATTGTGATCCACAAAGAAGGATTTTGTTCTTCTTTTTCAGTATTGCTACAGCTATATGGGATTTTTTTTTATTCCAGATGAATTTTTGGAGAGTTTGTTCTAGGTCTTTGAAGTATGCCGTTTGTATTTTAATGGGGATTGCATTGAATATATAGATTGCTTTGGGTAATATAGACATTTTAATGATGTTGATTTTGCCAATCCTTGAGCAGGGTATATTCTTCGATACGATTACAACAAAATGAAAAGCTTCTGAACAGCAAAAGAAGCCATCAACAAAACAACAAGAAAGCCCACTGCATGGGAGTACATATTTCTAATGTTATCTCTGATAAAGGTTTAATCTCCAAACTTTATAGAGAACTCATGCAACTTAACAAAAAATTTCAAACTTAGAGAATAGTAAATCTTTATACTACTTTAAAATATACAAAATTCCTAATAGGATATAAATTATGTTATTTTCATAATATTTTTTACCTTTTCTTATACCATCCCAAAAAATATTCTATAGGCATTTGTGTTTGGGACTAATAAGGAAAATACAGAGAAAGACATAGGTAGTAGAAGAGTAGAGACAATTGAAGAAGGGGGGAATGCCAAGAAGGGGTCAGAAAAAGAAATAGAGAATAAAATACATATGGTGTCAAAGAAACAGAACCAAATGACACTATACTGAAGCATCAATCTTATATAAAAACTATTTGAAATTTTAACCCTGCTATTTTTGTCTTTGTAAGTGCTTGCTTGCTTAAATAATAAGTAAAATAAGACTACTCCCATTACAGAGAGGTCATGGACTATGCCCCAGACATAGTTGTCACTGCTGACACCAGGCCAGGCCTTGAGATATGGTCTCATGGCCCCTTACCAGCATGCAGGCCTTCTTTCCCAGAAGGCCCAGAAGTCTCATTTCAAATCTGGGGACAAAAGAGCTAGAAAAATTATAAATAGAAAAAGTTTCATTCATATTGGGGGGCCCAGAAATTGAAAGACACATTTTTCTCCGGGGCTGTGCATAATAAATGTAACTTCCTTTCTCTAAGCATGGCTTGGTTTTTCTCTGGTATTCTGTAACATAATGGTTTCTTGACTAAGAAGGCCAAACATGCTTGCCTTTTGGCCTCTGGTAGGTTGGCCAGATTTGAGATCCGGGGGAGCCAGACAGGCCTCTGGGAAGCACCGCTTTGCTGATTTAGCAGAATTGAGCTGGGGACTTTGGATGCTTCCAGACCTCAGCCTAGGACCCGTCCAGCATCTGGAGAGAGTGGATGGACACTTTGGACCTGTCGACAGAAACTGTAAGGTAGGGGCACCTATCAGTCAGGCCTATTCCGAGTGAGTGGAAGGGGAAGCTTGATTACCTCCCTAGAAGTCATACAGCTTCCTCAGGCATATTAATCAAGAACCAGGTGGACTGTTTTAAATTTAAATGCTGAATAAATATCTGGTAGGAGTAAAAATCTCAGATTGTCTGGTATATAAATGTTAGTGTGAGAGTCTGTGTGAAGTGAAAACTACTTTGTGCCAACTGGCTGTACACATAAGAGTATTTGTTATCTTTTTCTGTTCAATTTGTTTAAAGATAGTGCAAACCCTGCTTTAGAGGGAAGATAGTAAAGAACTTTTAATTGCTTTTCCTTGATTTATAATTTTGCTGTGTTGGTTTAAAATTTTGGAATTCTAGGGTTAATTTAAAGGTATAAAATTTGTGAAGGTTGCCAACCCAGAGAAGTTTAAACAAAGGCTTGTTGGGTTAAGATTAGTCATAATTAACTGCTTTGTGAGCTGCCTTTTTCAGCCCTGCTAGCAAACAGAGACTCATGTGGTCCTGAGAACTGTGACCTGCCTGCCCTTCCTGATAGATTTACAGTGGGTCTCTGGGGGAGGAAGAGAGCCGAAAACTGCTCTGGCGCAGGTGTGAGAAAGGGTAGAGGCAATGTAATTTGCTCTCAGCCTGCTAAGATGAAGGAGACCTAGGCTGTGGGACAGGGGGATGGTTGGAGAGATCAGAAAAGGTGAAGGAGGAGGATTTGAGATCCTCTGAGGCCTTAGAGTAAAGAAGGAACATCTGTGAGGAAAAGCAGCTGTTCCTTAAGTGTAAAATGCCTGTATATACAGGATCTCAGACTGCTCGGCTTATTTCCCCTGCTAAGGGCAGAAGAATGGTTAATACAGAAAGGTGGGGGAAAGTACTTGTCTTTCATTGATTTGTTGATGATAGTCATTCTGACAGGTGTGAGGTGGTATCTCAATGTCATTTTGATTTGCATCTCTTGATGATTAGTGACTTTAAGAATTTTTCATATGCCTCTTGGCCTTCTGTATGTCCACTACTTGGAACATTCTTGAATTTAGTTGTCTTCTTTTGTTATGTTATATGAGTTCCCTGTACATTTTGGAGATTACCACTTTACCGGTGTATCATTGGTAAATATGTTCCCCCTAGGCTGATGCCCCATGGAGCACTGTGCTTGTACCAAAAAAGATGTCCACATTATGCTAAGTGAAATAAGTCAGTAAATGAAAGAAAAATACCACATGATCTCACTCATTTATAGATAATAAAGTACATGATAAACTGTTGAATAGAAATAGATACAGAGACAGTAAAGGATTAATCAGACTGTCAGATTACATCAGGCAGGTAAGGGAGAGGTGAGGGAGATAAGAGATCAACCGAAGGACTTGTATGCATGCATATAAGCATAACCAATGGACGCAAAACACTGGGAGATGAGGTCATGTATGGTAGTGGGGTGGTAGTAGGGGGCAATGATAAGATATGTACACATATAATACCTTAATAAAAATGTTTAAAAAACAAAACAAAAAAATTTTTTTAAATGGTCAAGGAACCTAAATAGATATAGCGTGGGGGCTTCAATTCAAACCTGGGTGTCTAGATGCTTGGCTACCTCATCCCTTCTATGGCTGCAAGACAGCTCACTCTTCACACGGCCAGAAAGGAACATGTAGGTTTATTTTTTTCTAAATCTCTGGCTCAGCCACTACTTCTCCTAAGTGCTAGGGATACAGTGGTGATACATCTGGGATGTGTCACTATATTTACAGCAGCACAATTACAATAGCTTTCTTACTTGTGTTTTTGCTGGTAGACCAAGAGACATATGAAAAATGCTGTCACTTAACCATCTGAGAGATGCAAATTAAAATGACAATGAGGTATCACCTTACACCTGTCAGAATGGTTATCATCAACAAATCAACAAATAAGTGCTGGACGGATGTAGAGAAAATGGAACCTTAGTATAATGCTGGTTGGAATGTAAACTGGTGTAGCCACTATGGAAACCAGTATGGAGTTTAATCAAAATATTAAAAATGGAACTCCCATTTGACCCAGTGATCCCACTTCTAGCAAACCCAAAACACCAATCCAAAATTATATATGCATCACTATGTTTACAGCAGCACGATTATAATAGCTAAGATTTGGAAACAGCCCATGTGCCCATTAGTAATAACTGTATAAAAAAGCTGTGGTACATTTACACAATGGAATACTATATGGAGGTAAAAAGGAAGGAACTCTTACCATTTGCATGAATGAATCTGGACGGTATTATGCTAAGCAAATCAGCTAGTCAGAGAAAGATAAGTATCATATGATCTCACTCATATGTAGAATCTAATAAACAACATAAATCGATTAACAAAATAGATCTAGAGACATAGGAGCATGGAAAAGATTGGTGAGTTTCAGAGAGAAGGTGGTGGTGGGGAGGTGGGTGGAGAGAGATTAACAGGGGAAGTTATATAAATATATGCATAGCTCATGGACACAGATAATACAGTGGTCAAGGCCTGGGATTGGCGGATACGGGGGAGGAGTGGGTCAATGGGTAAATAAAACAAAGGTGAAATCTATAATACTTTCAAGAATAAAGATAATTTTTTAAAAATGAAGCTGAACAAGTCAAGCAAACAGCAAAGCGGCAATAGAAAATTATGAAGAGACATGCCACAGATGTAGCCCAAAGCTCACTGGTGGGTCTCAGGAGAGAGGAAGTATCAATTTGCCACCTGAACTACTTGCATCCCACAGGAGCAAAGAGACATAGAGAGTCTTCCTGTCTGGGTCATCAGTACACACTGTGGCTGAACCCAGTGGCCTGGGCTGAAACAGAAAGTGGAGATTCAGCAAGCAGGTTGTCTTGCAGCCACCATTGCCAAGTAGAAAAGTAAGTCATAGATCCAGGCCATCCCCACTACTATCCCATAGCTAGTAGCCTGCCCAGAAGAAGCTGTAGAAGTGAGTGGCAGGCTACAGAGCACATTATCTGCAGCCCAGAGAACTGGAGAGGCAAAGCATATTTTCCTCAGCAGCAGCTGCATCTTGCAATTCATACCTGTGACAGGGGTGGTGATAAAGTGCTGAGGCAACTGAGGTCTGGCAATCACCAGTACTTGGAGAAGAACCAAGCCAAAAAAGCATCAGCAATCTCTACTATCTCACCATGTGCCCACTTATAATGATACTTATGGCAGCGTCTGATTTCAGTGGAGAGAATTGGGATTTCAAAGTTCAGAACCCCATTGCTTAGCACATTCTCCTACAGAGGTGATGCCCTGAGACCTATGTGACCTGGTCACAGAGGAGACATCCACCACCCAGAGTAATACAGGTCATTTTTTTACCTCTCCATAGAAATCTGAGAAGCCAGAGCAGTGTAAGAGAATCTAAATATATTGTGCTGTAGTGTCACCTACTGGAAAGGAAAAGAAAACCTTCTTATCACCCTACTAAATAAAGTGTCACTCTTAAATTTAAAACAAAACAAACAAAAAGGAGACCTCGTTCCTAGATTCCTAAGCAGAGGAGGAATCCCTCAAATACCATGAATAACCAAGGTAATGAGGCAGCTTAGAAAGAAAATGAAATCCTTCCAGAAAATAATCTTGAAGCCATGGAAATGTGTGATTTAAATGCCAGAGAATTCTGGATTGTGCTTCTGAAAGCACTCATCAAGATAATAGAAACCACAGATAGGCATTTTAATAAACACATAAACAGAATCAATTGATAAAAAGAGTATTTTACAAAAGACATTGAAATTTTAGAAAAGAAACAGAGATTCTGCAGATAAAAATAAATAATTAAAAGAGATGAAGGAACTAGTAAATTCAAAAAGTAGAGCTTACCAAGGAAAAAATTAGTGATATTTAAGAATTTTCAAAATTATGCTGATGCAAGCAGAGGAAGTCTGGAGAGTAACAAAAGAAAGAACTCAATGAGAATTATTTGACTTCATTAGAGACAACAATTTAAGAATGAAGGGTATACAACAAGAAGAAAAGGAGTAGAGAACAGGGAGCCTATTCAAATAGTTGACAACACCTTCCCAAACATGTGGGAAGAGCTATATCCTCATAAGAAGCAAACAAAACACCTAGTTATCTCAATCATAAAAGACCTTCTCCAAGTCATATTATACTAAAACTACCAAAAATATGACAAAAATAATCCTCAAGGCAGCCAAGAAAATAAGTTGGTAAACTATAAAGGAAATCTCATTGGATTTCTCAACAGAATTCTTACAAGCTAGGAGAAAGTGGATTCAAATATTCAAACTATTGAAGAGAGAAATTACCAGCCAAGGATAATATATTCAACAAAGTTATCCTTTAGATATGAAAGAGAAGACTTTTCCATGTCCTGACCAGTGTTGCAAGGGGTTACAGCACTATTCTGAGCATTGAAGTGTTTGATTCCCTGTCAATGGAATATACCTGGGTTGAGGGTTAATGAGCGGGAGGCAGCCAGTCTCTCATTCTCTTTCCTTCTCCCTATCCCTCTTCTTGTCCCTCCTTCTTTACCACTTTCTCTGAAGAGCAATGGAAAAATATTATCTGGTGAAAAAAAAAAAAAAAAGACTTTTCCAGACATGCAAAAGGTGAGAGAATTTGATACCAGAAAACCCCCATTCCAGAAAATTATCTTGGAGTTTAATCTAACTGAAGTATCGATATATAACAAAAGGCGGGGGGGGAGGGGGGCATGTGTAAAATGACTAACAGACAGACAGAAGCATAATATTGCAAGCCTTAAAATATAGGAAAGAAAAAGATAATAGCTACTTCAATTCGGATGTGAATTCAATACCTAAATAGGAATAATATCTGATATTGAAAAAAAATGTAAGTCAAATGGGTAAAGTCTGAATTTGAAAAAGACAATGAAGATAAAATGCATTCAGAGAAATAAAACTACTGTATATATGAAAAGTCTTTTGGAATAAACATAATATTAACCACACTAAAATCCAAAACCAAGACACACAACATAAAAATGAGGAATCAGAAGGAAAAATCATGAAATACCACCAAACTAAAACAACAGACAGAAACATAAGGGAAAGAAAACACCAGAGAAATAAAGCTACAAGAAAAGAAAAGAAAAATGTCTACAAAAAATATTCATGCATCAACAATCACCCTAAATGCAAATGGACTAAATTCACCAATAAAAGGGTACAGAGTAGCAGATTGGATCAAAAAACAAAAACATAACCATATGCTGCCTTTAAGGGATTTGTCTTAGGTACAAATGTAAATACTGACTCAAAATGAAAGGTTGGAAAATAATCCTACAAGTAAATGGCATCCAGAGAAAATTTGGGTAAAAATACTTCTATCTGACAAAATACATTTTAAAATAAAAAGGTAACAAGAAACAATAGACATTTTATAGCGATAAAGGGATAATACAGTAAGAAGACATAACACTTCTTAATATATATGCATTCAATCAGGAAGAACAAAAATACGTAACTCAAATACTGACAGTACTAAAGAGAGACACTAATAAAAACACAATTATATCAGGAGACTTAAATACCAAATTGACAGCTATGGATAGATCATCCAAACAGAAAATCAATAATAAAATATCAATTTTAAATGACATTGGATTAAATATATTGATACTAATTGACATTTATAACACTTTCATCCCAGGACACGAGATTGTACATTTTTCTCTAGTGCACAAAAAACATTCCGAAGGATAGACCCACATGTTGGAACACAAAACAAGCCTAAAGAAATTTAAAATGATTGAAATTATATGAAGCAGATTCTCCAAACACAATGTTTTGAAATTGGAAATCAAATGCAAAAAACAACAAACAAACAAACAAAAAAAACACTACAAACACACAATAATCTAAAGAGTAAACAGTATGATATTAAAAAAATCACTGGATCAAAGAAGAAATAAAAAGAGAAATCTAAAGATGCATATATATAAAAGACAATGACAATGTAACATATAAAAAAAGTATGAAATGCAGCAAAAGTAGTAATATGTGGGAAGTTTATATATTTACAGGCCTATCTCAAGAAGCAAGAAAAATTGAATATAAAATAACTTAATTCTAAATCTTAAAAACTACAAAAAGACCGAATGCAACACAGTCAGCAGAATGAAAGTAGCATTAAAAATTATGGCAGAATTAAATGAAATTGAAAACAAAATGACAGTACAAATATTAATGAAACAAAGAGTTGACTCTGAAAAGATTGAGAAATTTGATCAACTTCTGACTAGACTCACTAAATAAAAAAAAGGTAAAACTCAAATGAACCAAAACAAAAATGAAAGAGAAGCAATCACAAACATCACAGAAATACAAAAGATAATGATAGGATACTATGAAAGACGATATGCCACAATGAGAAACCAAGATGGCAGCATAGGTAAACACCTAAACTGCTGCCTCACACAACAATTTCAAAGCTACAACTAATGGACAAAATGGACATCATCCCGAACCATAGGAAGGCTGGCTGAGTGGAAATTCTACAACTAGAAGGAAAGAGAAAAGCACACTGAGATTCACAGGAGCTGTGGAAAGCAGAGGTATGGAGGCATGTGCGTGCATGCCCATGTGCAGAAAGAGCTGGCAACTGAGTACATGGCTGGCTTTCTCAATTGGGAGGGAGACAAAAGCTCCTGGCAGCTCTGAACTCCAGTTCTGGGTGAGGCTCTGAGGACCCAGATTCATATGGGGAGAGACTGGACTGTCTGGCATTGGGTGAAACTTGAGGGCAGCTTTCTCTCAGAGGTGCTTGCAGCAATTACCACAGGACACTGAGACCCAGGGGCCTCTTGGGGCAGGGCTGACAGGAAGCCATTGCTGTTTGCTCTGCCCTGAGATCCCACCCCAGGAAATCATAGCTCTTTGCTCTGCCCTGAGACTCCACCCCATCCAAGCTGAGTGCAGAGGCTTTTGCATATGAATGACCCAGTCCTTTGAATTATAAAGTTACCTAATAAACTGCAAATGAGTCAGTGAGACCCAGAACATCCAAAAAAAGGCCCAAGTCCCCACAGCAGCTTGCATTTCTTCATGGCTGGACCTCATCTGGGCACCTCCAAAACCCAAACAAAGAAGAAGAATCTGCAGCTCTCTCTGTAACTCCTGCTGGGTGGCCTCAGGCAGAGGCTAAATTAGCACCTCCTTGGAGATCCAAGAGCCAGTGTACCCAGGGGTCAGAGTGGGACTATCCAGATTACAGCTCCTCAGATCCATGAGAGACACACTCAGGGGGCAGACTCAGTGAGCACCAGAGCCCCACTAAAGTAAGTCTTGTCTCATAATGGTATCTCCAGCACAGAAGTTCTTCCAATGTAGACACAACTGATCCTCACAGCTAATTGGCCTGGAGGTCAATTTCTCCCAGTGATACCAATAACAATCAAGCCTTGACTACAAGACTGTGCACACATCCCACAAAGGGAAGCAATGGAGGGGGAAAAATGAGGAACATATGTAATAATATGAACAATAAAGATTTATTTTAAAAAATCATACACCTGTGGAAGAGGACAGTGGGGGGGGGGGGAGGAAGTAAGAGCAGAGGATGGGGTGAGAACCAGGTTGAGGGGAGCTATGGGGGGGAGCGGAGAAATAGGACAACTGTAACAATCTGAACACTAAAGGTTTATTTAAAATGGGGGAAAAAGAAATACTATATGCCACCAAAATCAAAACCTAGGAGAAATGGATAAGATTCTAGAAATATATAACCTTCAAAGACTAAATCACGAAGAACTGGAAAATCTGAATAGACTGATCAATAGTGAATAAATTGAAACAATCATCAAAATAACTTTCAAAAAGTAAAAGTCCAAGACCAAATGGCATCACTAGTGAATTACAGCAAACATTCAAAAAAGATTTGATACCTATTCTCAAACTCTTTAAAAAAACAAAACCTGAAGAAGAGAATACTTTCTAATACATTTTATGAGGGCAACATAATCCTGATTCCAAAACATGGCAAGGATAATACACAAAAAAAGAAAACTGCAGAACATTATCTCTGGTAAACACAAATGTTAAGATTCTAAATTAAATACTAGTAAATCTAATACTTCAATATATAAAAATATACAAATCACAATTAACTGTAGCTCATTTCAGGGGCAAAATAATGGTCCAACAGAGCAAATCCATAAATGCAATATATCACATTAACAAAATAAAAGATAAAATTCAAATGATCATATTAATAGATGTAGTAAAATCATTTAATAAGACATTAGAATTGTATATTACCACAAAAGACCCTGAATACCAAAGCAATCATAAGAAAAAAAGAACAAAGCTGGAGGTATTATGTTTCTTGATGTGAAGTTATACCACAAAATTATAATGATTAAAACAGCATAATATTGACAGAGAACACGGACACACAATACAATAAAATAGAATAAGAGCCCAATGTCAAACAAAGATGTATATGCACGAATAATATTTTTGACAAAAGAGCCAAAAAATTCAATGGAGAAAGAAAGGCCCCTTCAATAAATGGTGCTGGAAAAATTGAAAAGTTATGTGTTAAAGAATTAAACTAGACTGCTATTTGTCACAATATGCAAAATTTACTCAAAATGGAAGACTTAAATATAAAAACTGAAATGATAAATTGCATAGAAGAAAACATAGGTGCTAAATTTATGGACCTTGGTATTAGAGATCATTTTATGAATTTGATCCCAAAGGCAAAATAAGTAAATGTAAAATTAAATTAATGGGACTATAACAAATAAAAAAGCTTCTGCACAGCAAAATAAACCACCACCAAAACAAAAAGGCAACCAACTGAATGAGAGATTTTTGTAAATTGCAGCTCTGACAAGGAGTTAACATCCAAAATGCATAAAAACCTCATACAATTCAACAACTAATAAACAAATACTCCAATTAAAATATAGGCAGAGGTCCTGAACAGAAACTTCTCTCAAAAAGATATACAAATGGCCAAAAGATATATTTTTTTTAAAAAAAGTGCACTTCACGAGCTATTGTGAAAATGCAAATCAAAACTATAAGGTGATACTACCACTTCAAACCTGTTAGAGTGAAAAATTTTAATACGAAAACTAATAAGTGTTGAAGAGGTAGTTTAGAAAAAGGAACCCTAATTTACTGCTAGTGGAAATGTGAACTGCCATTTAGGAAAACAGTATGAAAGTTCCTCAAATAATTAAAAATAAAGTTACCAGAGATTGTAAGATGGCTGAGAAGTAGGTGGAAGCTATGCTGTCCTGCTCCTGGCCCTAAGCCATATTTACAGCTAAATTGTAGGGTAATCAACCTGAATACAAAATAAAGGCTAGCTAAACTGAGATATTAGAACCAATGACTTAATAGGAGAAGACACATAGAAACTGGGCAGAGATGCGAATAGGACTAGGCCCCATACCGAGGTAAGGCTGTGGCTGGAGGGATACTGGAGGCTGCAAACCTCCCTCTCCCCAGAAGCATGAGGTCTCAGTCCCATGCAGGTATCCCCAACACAGAGCAGCAGAGATGGGAAGAAGATCACACATAGTATCTGGGGATTACATCCTTTTGGTGGGAGACCCACATCCCATCTTTTCAAGGACTAGCACTTTTTTTTATTGTTACAGCATCGACCTTTTTAGTGCACTTCCAGATTTCTGACTGCTGGTGAGCCCACTCTATCATACTCCAGTCTTGCAAAAGGTTCTGTTGGCTGCAGCCAAGAGTGATTGTTGGGGGTCTCCTTTTCTGATGAAACACTTGACAGAGACCCAAAAAGTGTGTGTGGATTTGGAAAAAGAGACAGGATCCCTCATCTCAAGGACACAGCTAGCACCCTTCTTTCCATCTGTTAAAATACTTGGCCAGCCATATCTTGCTGAGTTAAGTCAAGCAGGATACTAGAGTGCTCTGTAGAGCTGGGACTTTCAGACCATGTGTCCTGGGGATGTTTTTTTCTGGAAAAGAGATGGGTAGAGGCTAGAGTGTGTGGCTACATCACAAATGGGGGGGCTACTCCTATCTCACCAGCAAGCTCAGTCTATGATACCCCAGAACTGCCCATCCCTGTCTTACAGGCTAATGGCACCATCCTCAACAGGAGTTTGTTTGAATCTATAGTTTCATGTCTGGGATAAACAGCACAGACTCAATTCCATGGGGACAAGAAAGAGCAGCTCAGAGCTGGGACATTCAAAGAGTGAGACCCAGAAAAAATGCTTAGCCATCTGCTGCTGGCTGTGCAAGCATCACAATCAATGGGAGAATTTCAAAATCTGTCCCACTGAGCCTGGGGTAGCTGAGATTGCTCCTGTAAATGGTACAACAGGCTGAATCAAGCCTGAAACTGAAACTAGCCCTTCCAGGGAGAGCTAGATTTGAGACTTTGGCAGAGACTTAGTGCTTTGGATCTTTATTATGGGCCACTTTTTGCTCATTGAATGCCTGATTATGTGATCCCCAAGTATGGATCCCACTAATCCTGTATTCCTGACCCCACACCCTACTGAGCTTCAAACTGTGGAAGAGGCCATGGCCCACATCTAGCCAGGTTCCACTCTATATTCTTTCTACAGAAATCTCTGGAAGAGGACCAGGCAACCTCAGGTGAAGGTGAAGTAACTGACAGGTGGAATCAGACCTCAGGGAGACTCATTTCTTTTAGAGATCTGACCCCAGGTCTAAGATGGAGGAATTTGATTCTTAAATTCAGATTGTCCCTTCCCATGCATACCCAGGTCCAGTAGACACAGCCACAAACAGTAAATAGTGTAGTAGCTCCAGACAAGTAACCCAAGGACAGGTAAAAATGTCTGACATTGACTTGTACATAAATTATACCCAAGTGGATCCTGAACCAACACAACCAATGGTATGCTTCAGAAAACACAAGAGCTAGAACCAATTAGCCACACGAGCAGCACACAAAGAAGCACCAGGACCTACGGAAAACAACTTCACCTCAGGGACAACCTCTGTACAGTTTCTCATACATGATGATCAAAGTTTACCCCTATAGTCAAGTCCAGATTTACCCTTATATCCTGAAGGGTTAACTAAACCCATGAAAGAGCCTTCAGCATTCAAAACACAAGTACAAAAAGAAGGTGCACATAAACAAGAAATATTCCTGGAGCACTGAGCTCAGGTAATCTGGAAGAATGTACCACTGAGCTCAACAAGACACCTACTTCATAAAGCCATCAAAACAAGTTTAGGAGACATAGCAGATCTATCTATTACAAAGAGGAAAAACGGGAAGACAGAGAAATATGTCACAAATGAAAGAACAAGAGAAACCCTGAGTAAAAAAATAATTAAATTAAATGGAAGCAATCAAGATATCAGATGCAGAGTTTAAAACTGCTAACACAATGCTCAAAGACCTTGGGGAAGGATGGATGATCTCATAGAAAACTTAAAGAAAAACTATGCATTAAAAAGGACATATAAACCATAAAAAAAGAACCAGCCAGAAGTTAAGAATATAATATCTGATATAAAGAATACATATATGGAATCAACAACAGGTCAGATGAAGTAGGGAATTGAATCAAAGATTTAAAAAGAAAATAATAGTAAACCCCCAAACAGAGCACCAAAGAGAAAAGTTTATTTTAAATGAAATTAGGAAACTCTAAGGGACCTCTGGGAGAACATTAAGTATAACAATATTCTCATCATATGGGTACTTAAATAGAAGAGATTAACAAGGGATTGAGAATTTGTTTAAAGAAATAATGGTTGAAAACTTCCTTAGCCTGGTGAAAGTAATAGTCTCCCAAGTTCAAGGAGAATAGAGAGTCCTAAACAAGATGAATCTAAAATTATCACAAAGGGACACATAATTAAAATGTCAAAGGTTAAAGAAAATCTTAAAGGCAGCGTTAGAAAGACAGTTAGTTGCCTACAAGGGAGTTCCCATTAGGCTGTCAGCTGATTTCTCAACAAAAGCACTTGATGCTGGAAAGGATTGGAATGAAATATTCAAAGTATAAGAATCAAGAACTTGTAACCAAGACTAATCTATCCAGCAAGTTTTTCATTTAATATTAAAGGTGAAAATAAAGATTTTCCAATATAAAGCAAATGAACGAACAAATAAAAAACTAAAAGAGTTCATTACCATCTAACCAGTACTGAAAGTTGTAAGAGATGTTAAAGGGACTGACTTCATATACATGGAGAGAGGGAGAGAGAAACATAGGTATAATTACTAAAAGAAAATAATTACCTATATAACATTACTTTAAATCTAAACAGATTAAATGTGCCAATCAAAAGAGATAGGATACCTGAATAGATAAGAAATCATGATACACATATAAGCTGTATACATGAGGCACACCTCAAAACAAAATATATACACAGAATAAAAGTGAAGGAATGGAAAGAAATATTCCATGCAAATGGAAATTGAAAAAAAAAGCAGGGGTAGCAATACTTACATCTGACAAGATATACTTCAAAACAAAAACAATAAAAGAGACAAAAAGAGTGATTAAATAATACTAAAAATGATCAAATGATCATTCCAACAAGAGGTTATAATCTTTGTAAACATATATGCACCAAACATAGGAGCACCACCTAAACGTGGGGGGTTCTCTAGCCATTACCAGCATGGCTAGAGAGCAAACAAGTCCTGAGTAGGAGTGATTTGGGATTGAAAAAAAGAAAGAGACAGACACAGAGACAGTGGGTAAAGCTGGGACTATGTTGGACACTGTTCTCAGATAGAGAGACAGTGACCCAGAACTAGTGCAGTGCATTTATTATATACAGCATGACACCAGGAAGTTTTACTAGAGTTTAAGACAGGAAATTATGTGAAATCATGCTTAAAATTAAGCTGCAATTCTTAATTCTTGTGGCTTCTCATAATTGTCAGGTCTGGAACAAGGGTAATTATGTCTGCCCTTGTCAGTTTGCTGAACTTAGATAATGACACTCACCCCCAGGCGCCTCAGCTAAAGGTCAGTACTGACAACATTTCTGTCTTTGACAAAGTATGTTTCCTGTACATGGCTTTGCCAACACAACTGGACCAGCCAATGACCTTTGCTCAGATGCTCTCCCAGGTTCTCTCTACACCTAAATATATAAATAATGTCTTGGTGGACATTAAGGGAGAGTTCTACAGCAATACAATCATATTAGGGGATTTTAGCACTCCACTGTCATCAAAGGATAAATCTTCCAAACAGAACATCAAAAAGGCAACAGCAACCTTAAATGATACACTGAATGTTATAGATTTAATTTATATTTACAGAACATTTCATCCGAAAGCAGCAGAATACATGTTCTTCTCTAGTGTATGACACAAAATTAATCTTAATAAATTCAAGAAAATTGAAATCATATCAAGCATCTTCTTTGATCACAATGGTATAAAACCAAAAATCAACTACAACAAAAATACTGAAAACATTCAAACACATGGAAGGTAAATAGCATGTTATTAAATGATGAATTGATTACCGGTAATATTGAAATAAAAAATAAATTAAAAATTACACAAAAAAATATAAAATAAACACATTAAAACCAAAATGAATGTGACACTGCAAAAGCAGTCCTGAGAGGGAACTTCATAGCATTATAGTCATACCTCAAAAAGCAAGAAAAATCTCAAATCATATGTAATAAAGAGGTAATATGCAAATTGAACCTCATGCCCTCACACAAGATGGCCTCTCCCATGTGGTCAAAGATGGCTGCCACAAGATAGCCAGCAGGGAAGGATAGTTGTCGGTGATCAAGCCAGCAAGGGAGGGCACTTGGGGGTAACCAGGCCAGCAGGGGAGGGCAGTTGGGGGTACTAGGTCTGCAGGGGAGGGCAGTTAGTGGTGACCAGATTGGCAGGGGAGGGCAGTTGGGTGCGATTGGGACAGCAGTGTTGGAGGCCAGGTGTAAGCTGACAGAATTCTTGTCCCCGAAGAGATCAACAAGAATCAGTCCCTTCCCACACAGTGTCCCCTGAGTTGTTTTGGTCTGACTTGTTTTGATGGCACATTCCTATTGTCAGCAGAATGAGAATGAGAGTGACTTTTCATAGCTTATCAGAAGTCTATAAATATTTACCGAGAATTTGGCTTCCTGCTTTACCTTAGAGATTAAGAGAAATAGAGAATACATTCCTCTTTTTTGATCTCCCATTCAGTATTTGTGTAAAAAAGGCATTACTCAGTTAATAAAAGTAGCTGCTGCAGTTGGTCTATGACTACCTGGAGACTCCTTCCGACCCCACTCTCTGTCTTTCTTTTCTCAATTCCCACCTCCCTACCTCAGTCTGGTTCAACTGTCAGGCTTGTCCCTGACACAGCAGGGGAGGGCAGTTAGGGTGACCAGGCTGGCAGGGGAAGGCAGTTGGGGGAAACCAGAACTGTAGGGGAGCAGTTAGGTGTCGATCAGGCTGGCAGGGAATTGGTTATGGGGTAATTAGGCTGGCAGGCAGAAGTATTTAGGGGCAATCAGGCAGGCAGGCAGGTGAGCAACTGAGAGCCAGCAGCCCTGGATTGTGAGAGAGTGCAGGCTGGGCTGAGGGAAACCCTCCCACCATGCAAAACTTTCATGCACCAGGCTTCTAGTAAATAATATAATCTTACTCCTAAAAGAACTGGAATGAGAAAAACAAACAAAACCCAAAATAAAAAGGAAGGAAATAATAAAGAGTGTAGCATAGATGGATGACATAGAAACTAAAATAAACAAAAAAGAAATACAAAGCATAGATGAAACCAAGAACTAATTCTTTGAAAAGATAAATAAGATTGATAAAACTTTAACCAGACAGACCCACAAAGAAACAAAAAATAAAGAGACACGGTACAAATAAATAATATCAGACAAGAAAGAGGAGAGGTAACAACTGACATCACAGAAATACAAGAGATTGTTATATTTAAAAAAAAATACTATGTACAACTATATACTAACAAATTGGATAACCTGGGGAAAATGGATAAACTCCTAGAAACATCCAAACTTGCAAAACTGAATCAGGAAGAGTGATAAAATCTGAATAAACTAATTGCAACTAATAAAATTGAAGCTGTAAGAAAAAAAAACCCAGCATTGCCGAAACCGGTTTGGCTCAGTGGATAGAGCGTCAGCCTGCGGACTGAGGGGTCCCGTGTTTGATTCCGGTCAGGGGCATGTGACTTGGTTGCGGGCATGTCCCCAGTGGGGGGTGTGCAGGAGGCGGCTGTCGGTGTATCTCTCTCATCGATGTTTCTGACTCTCTGTCCCTCTCTCTTCTTCTCTGTGAAAAATCAATAATATATATATTAAAATAAATCCCCCAGCAAAAGTTAGTCCTGGATGAAATGCTTCATGGGTGTATTTTTCCAAACATTTCAAAGAAGAACTAACACCTAGCCCTCTCAAATTATTCCAAAATTTTAAGAGAAGAAAATACTTCCAACTTCTTCTTTATGAGGCCAGAATTATTCTAATTCATTAAAAAGATAAACTACAAAAAAGGAAATTATACATATATATTAGGGGACTGGTGCATGAATTCATGCATAGGTGGGGTCTAGCATCCTGGCCAATGGGGAGGGGACATGGGCAGTTGGCCAACCTGCCTGCTTGTCAAACACCTGGTTTGATGGGACAATTTGCATATTAGCTTTTTATTATATAGGATATACATTGAATGGCCAGATTATTATGTGTTCAGAGATCATAATAATCTGGCAACAAAGTGCATACACACACACACACACACACACACACACACACACACACACTAGAGGCCTGGAGCACAAAAATTTCTCATGGGAGTGGGGTACCTCAGTGTGGCCTTCACCCTCTCCAATCTGGTGACCCCTCAGGGATCAAGCCTAAACCAGCAGTCGGACATCCTTCTCACAATCCAAGACACTGGCTCCTAACTGCTCATCTGCTTGCCTGATCATTCTTAACCACTTCTGCCTGCTGGCCTGATGCCCCAAACTGTGCCCCTGACAACCTGATTGCCTGTAATCACCTCTGACTGCCGGACTGATCACCTCTAACTGCTTTCTCCCCCACCAGCCTGATTGCCCCTAACTACACTCCCCTGCTGGCCTGATTGCCCCTAATTGCCCTCTCCTGAAGGCCTGGTCCCTCCCAACTGCCCTGGAGAGTTATAAACATTGATGAGAGAGAAACATTGATCAGCCACCTCCTGCACACCTCTTATTAAGGATGTGGCTGCAACCAAGGTACATTCACCTAACAGGAATTGAACCTGGGACCCTTCAGTCCCCAGGCCAATGCTCTATCTACCAAACCAAACTGGTTAGGGCTATATCACTCTTTATTTCTTCTTGATTCTTACATAAGTTGTTGATTTTTTCATCCATCTGGTTTATGAACTATGACCCATATTCTGAATTATTTTTCTGACATATTGCATGCCATCATATCACTTAGTGGCTTTTCTGGTGATTCCTCTTTTTCTTTCCTCTGGGAGTTTCTTGGTCTCTCCATTTTTGCTCTCACTGAAGGATCTAGGTTTTGAGTTGTGCATGGGCTGCTCCTTGTGCAGCAGCAGCTACTTGGGTGGCGGCTGCTCCTTGGGCATTTGTGGCAGTGGCTGCTCCTCTGGCTGTCATGGTCAGGCTGCTTGTGCAGTGGTTGCTCCTCGGACAGTGGCGGGCTGCTCACGTGGCTGCTAGTTTTTGGATGGGGGTGGGCTGTGCACTTCTGCAGCTCCTTAAATGGGGGTGGGCTTCCCATGGGGATTTTGCTCCTCTGACATGGGTGGGCTGCTTGTTCTGCTGCTGCTCTGCAGATGGGGGCAGGCTTCTCATGAGGCTGCCTCTCACTGGACAGGAACAGGTTGCTCGCAGTGCTGCTGCTCCTCAGGCAGGGGTGGGCTGCATGGGGTTGCCACTCCTCAGATGTGGGAGGGCTTATCATGGGGCTATTTTTCCTTTAACAGGGGCAGGCAGTGTGAATCTGCCTCTCTTTGGACTGGGGTGGGCTGCTTGTACGGCTGCTGCTCCTTGGATGGGGCAGGCTGCTCAAGTGGTTGCTGCTCACATGGTCACGGTGCCCTGGGTTAAAGCATTGGGCTGGCCAGAGGGGAGAATGCTTCGGAACTCACAGGAACTTACCCCTGGGATGGCTGGAGTCTCGATGACCTTGGGATCACATCGGAGGCAACAGGTCCCTGGCAGGGTAGCTGTAGAATCCCGGGTGTTATCTGAGGGCACCCTGGGTGGAGGCTGGGATCCCAGTCACAACAGTTTTCCCATTCAAAAAAGCACAGCCTCTGCAAAAGTTTCAGCCACTCTGGGACTGTTTGCGAGGGTAGCAGAGGCTGCCTGGTTAAGCGAGCCCAGTCAGCCTGCCTCCGAAGATTCTGCGGGATCTAACTGTGCCTCACTTACACAAACACACACATACACCCAACATGTACACACATTGCTCTTTTGCTCCTTCACTAATTGCTGCCTTCTTCCTTCCTTGGTAGTTGGGTCTGGAGTGTTATTGACCTGTTCATGAATGGACTATCCTCTCCGGGTGTCTGGTTAAGACACAACACAAAGGGAACTAAGCACAAATGTACTCATGACACCAATAACCCCAATATAAGTGACCACCATAGAAAAGAGAATTAGGGGAGAGAAAAGAGAGCACAAATGAAATCAAAGAGAGAAAAAATGGTATGAGAGAAAAGGAAAAAAAGAAAAAGAAAGAAAAAAGAATATATATATATATATATATATATATATATATATATATATATATATATAAATATATATATGGAGAAAACGCTAGAGAATAAACAGATAAACCAAAACATATAATTTCAAAATACCCAGTAAAGAGGGCCGGGGCAGAAACTTACATACAGAAAGTAAGGTTAAGGAATTGGATGAATATTGGGAGGACCTCAGTTCAGTATAGAGAAAGTAGAAAGAGGATGAGTGGATATGAAGAAAGAGAAAAAGAAGAAAAAATAATACAAAATTAAACAAAAAATAATTTAAAAATAGGATAAAATTAAAAAATTAGAATGATGAAAAATTAATGTGAAAAGAAATAGAAAATAAAGAAACAAATGATAAAGGGAAATAAAGAAAAAAGAGATACCAAAATAATAAAATAGAATAAATAAAATAATAAAATAAAATAAAATAAAATAAAATAAAATAAAATAAAATAAAATAAAGGCTGGTTTAAGATCCCACTGTTCTGCACAGTCTGCCACTTCTCAGGTTCCTGTTGCTAGGAATGAAGGCCTCTCTTTAGACCAGTACCTGAAGGCTCTCAGGGACTATTCATATATTTTTTGGTATCCTTTGTGCCACTCAGGGTGTAGTCTGGGTGTTTCTGTATTGGTTGCCTGAAGACTGCAGGAAGGGGCTATCTCTTCAGGAAAAAATGGCTGGCTAGGTCCAGCACATCAGGTATGACTCAGTGTCAGACTCATGGCCACTTCTCCCCAACCCTCTCCTCTCCTCAGCTTCTCCCAAGACTCCACAAGTCTGCACCTTCACCTACACCTTAGCCACGGGTGAGTGTCTGTATCTGAAAGGTCCTGTGAACACGGTTTAGTGAACAAAAGCAAAGACCAAAAAGAGGGGAAAGAGCTATGCCACTGCGAGCCCCTCTCCCCCCTGGCACAGCGCAGCCTGGGCAGCAGTCCAGGCTGACCCCTCTGGGTTCAGTCTCTCTTGGCTGTGGACCCAGATCTAAAATCCCCTGCCACCAACAGTCCTGCAGACCAGACCTTCTTTCCACTGTTAGATGCTACTCCTGTCCCAAGGGACGTGGCCTTGGTGCAGTGTGGTTTCTCTCTGACCTTCTGGGCTTGGAGGTCTTGCAGTTCTCTCCAGTCCAGAACCCTGATTTTACAATTCTCCAGGTGTCCTCTGCCCTTCCTGGCAGCGAATTGTCTCACCAGCTCTATCTACTTTGCCAGTTCAGGGTGGATGTTATTCAGTTTAGTTGCTCATCCTATCTGCTCGGGACAAGGCTCGGGACAAGTCTGTTTATTCCGCTGTCATCTAGTCTCTCCTCCAAATGATTATTTAAAAAGAAATAATAGTAGAATTTGAAAAATAAGTGGAATAAGTTACTTTAGGTGAATTTAAGTTCTTTATGGATTCAAGCAAGAGGGTTCATGTAATCGCTAATATAAAATTGGTGATATTAAAAGTTAAATTTTTTCATTGCAGAAGCTGCATAATATTTTCTCTAAATAAAGCTACCTATAGGTTATGGGCACACAATGAAATATACAGATGATGTATCATAGAATTGTACACTTGAAAACTATATAATCTTTTTAACCAATATCACCCCCAATGAAGTTAATTTAAAAACATAATTATAAGAGCTTACGTTTTGCATAATCATGAATATGTTGACATGATTGGTCTATGATACTTTAATTGTCATATTGTATGTGTTTTCTTCATTTTTTATAAATAACCACCTGCCTATATGTAAGACCAAATAACTTTATCTCTCTCCTGTTTCATTCTTTTGAGTTCGATACATCTTGATTAAAATACTTTCTGCCAGACACTGAGCTGCACACTGGCAATTCTGGGTGAATAAAGGCAGATAAAAACTCCACCTTCAGCTAAAACCGGTTTGGCTCAGTGGATAGAGCGTCGGCCTGCGGACTGAAAGGTCCCAGGTTCGATTCCGGTCAAGGGCATGTGCCTTGGTTGTGGGCATATCCCCAGTAGGGGGTGTGCAAAAGGCAGCTGATCAATGATACTCTCTCGTTGATGTTTCTAGCTCTCTATCCCTCTCCTTCTCTCTAAGATATCAATTAAAAAACAAAAACAAAAAAAATTCCACCTTCATATATCTTCAGATTATTTGTTATGGCTGCCATAACAAATTATCATACACTTAGCTATATTCCCTTTTGGTGACTGAAGTAGAGAATATGTTTCTTTGATCACACAGGTTATTGGCAGAAGTTAATTCTTTGTGATTGTAGGACTGAGTTCCCATTTTTTTTTTAATGTCAATTGAGGGTTTTTTTCTAGTTTCTTGAAGCATTCCACATGCCCTCTTTTCTCCACATTCAAAGCCAGAAATGGAAACTCAATTTCCTATTACCTCTCAATTATCTCTGTTCTTTTCTTCTACCACATCTTTCTGACTTCAGCAGAGTAAAGTGTTCTGCTTTAAACGACTCATGTGATTATATAGGTTCTACCTGGATAATCTCCCAATCTCAAGGTCTATAACCTTACTAATATATTCAAAGTCCCTTTTGCTATAAATGGTAAATAAATAGATAATTTTGAGGGATAATGATATTCCCATTATTCTGACAAATTTATGGGGAAAATAAAAATAAAACATATGATAATTTATAAAACAAAAAATATAGAATGTTATTTGAAAAATATTACAAGACCTAAACTAGAGTTTCAAGAATATCTTGTTAAGGGAATAATTTATAAGCTGAAATCTAAAGAGTAAGGGTTTGCCACATAAATAAGAGTCTGTGGGTGAAAGTTTCAGAAAGAGATAATAGGAGTTATAAAAGCCTAGAAATAAAAAAAATATGATACTAAAGAGACAATAGAGTCAATTTAAGGAACTAAAACAAGACTTGCTGCATCAAGGTGGAAGTGGAGGGTCTGGGTAATAGGCTGGAGAAATGAACAGAAGACATATATTAGGCCATCTGCGCTATGTTAAAAATCTGTCATTGTGCTAAAAACATTGAAAAGCCACTGAACAGCCCAACCTACACATGTTTCCATGCTTAAAATATGTGGCATAGCACTTAAAATTAGGACCCAATATTATGTGCACATTAATATCTGGGGAAAACTGGGGAGGCCTTGAATGGCCTAACTGCAAATTCCACTCTCTATTGTGATTCTGCAAAAGGTCCCCTATCTAAATAACCCTTATTATCACAAGGAAGGAAAAATGCCTGCTTATCTGTAATGTAAGTCTTCAGTTTCCAACCACACCATGAAATAATTCAAACAAGCTATCATATCATCTCATGGGATCCAGGTATCACCTTACAACTCCTAATTCTATAATATCTGCTTTCCATGCCTTTGTTTTCACTCTGTTCTTGAGCACAACCCCCATGTGACCCTGGATCCCATGTAGTCTCCCCATCCTCTAATCTGTGGCTATATGTGACTAATATATTGTTGTATATCTTATTTGCAGTGAAAGGGACTATGTGTTTGTCTATCAACATGGCGTTATCTTAGGAATCTTACCTTAACCTCAAGGGTAAAAAGTA
This sequence comes from Pipistrellus hanaki, assembly GCF_964339955.1. Taxonomy (NCBI): domain Eukaryota; kingdom Metazoa; phylum Chordata; class Mammalia; order Chiroptera; family Vespertilionidae; genus Pipistrellus; species Pipistrellus hanaki. The sequence continues at coordinate 77,554,265 of NC_140524.1, forward strand.
GGTGAATAAAACAAAAACCCACACTCCTTTTATCACTCACAATTAAAAAACAAACAACTTTTAACTACTTCTGAAGGGTACAGTTAAGAAATAAACTAATAACATGCACTTACGAATTTAGGGACATGTAACAGCATAAAACCCTTCCTCAATCCCGATTATGTGGCTTGGTAGAAGAAAATTAGAGAAAGTATGTCACCTTCTAAAATGATTTCTTAGTAGTGCAATCAACATTAATTCACAGTGGAAACCTATTTGGGCCATGGAGTTTTGGCAGGTGCTACTCATTATACCACTTAAACAACTGCATACTCATGTATAGAGTGCATCTTGCCAGTCAACTAAAAGAATTCTTCCAGGATAAATTGGTAAGTGTGCACAATCAAGAGCCGAAATATCTAAATATTATATTTAGTTTTGGTATAAATTTGCAATATGATTTTAGGTCATTCACCTTGCCTGTGTCTCAGTATTTCTATTTGGAGAAAAATCCATGAAATTGTTATATTGAATAGACACTATAGTTTCTTTAATTTCTGATATTCCATAACTCTGAAAAATCAGAGTTAAGATTTTAAACAGGTTAACTTATTCCTAAGCTCATAGACAATATGAAATGTCATGTGACCTTACTTTATTTTATTTTATTTTATTTTACAAAACCTTTTTATTTTGAGATAATTGCAATTGTAAAAATAATACAGAAAAATCTCATGTAACCTTCATGTGTTTTTCTCCAATGGTAACATATTGAAAAATTATAGAACAATATCATGACTCAGATATTGACACTGATACAAAATACACATTTCCATCACTACAAAGATTCTTCTATTTTCCCTTTTATAGCCATACATACCACCTTTTCCTATTCAACTACTTGAAAATGAACAACTACCCATCTGCTCTCTATTCTCATAATTTTATTTCAAGAATGTTATATAAATGGAATCATATCATGGCTGGCATGTACACATAAGGAACTATCTGGCATTGAAATTGGTACTCAAAAGAACTGTTGGCCCAGAAAGGAACTCACTATAGACTGATTCATTTGCCTCTCAGCATAACCATTATGGCTTGTTGCAGTTTAGGTTCTTAAAAGGGTATTTCTTGGATCACATGATCTCACACATCTAGAGGAAATAATGAACAACATAAACAGACCCAGAGAAAGAGAAGCAGCAATCAGACTCTCAAACCTCAGAGGGAAAATAAGGGAGGATGGGGGTAAGGGGAAGAGATCAACCAAAGGACTTGTGTGCATACATATGGGCCTAGCCAGTGGCCATGGACAACGAGGGTTGGGGGGGGCATATATAGAGAGGGGTTTGGGATGGGAATGGGGGAATAGGGACAATTATGTGAGACCATAATCAATATAAATAAATAAATAAATAAATAAATAAATAAATAAAAATATAAAAAAATTTTAAAAAATAAATAAAAAGAATTAGACAATTAAAAATAAATAAATAAATGGAATCATTTGGTGTGTAACATTTTTTCACTCAGAATAATTCTCTAGAGATTCATACAGGTTGTTGTATATATCAATAGTTAATTCGTTTTTATTACTTAGTATTATCCCATGGTAAGAATTTACCACAGTTCATTTAACCATTCACCCATGAGAGACATCTGAGTTATTTCTAGTAATTTCATATATATATATATATATATATATATATATATATATATGCCTAAGTGACACAGTATTCCATTGTATAGATACACCACAGATTTTTAATCCTCTCATTTGCTAAAGGGTACTGAAGCTGTTTCCAAATCTTGGCTATTATAAAACGAGCTGTTATGAAGATAGGGGTGCATATATTCTTTTTTTTAAATATATATTTTATTGATTTTTTACAGAGAGAAAGGGAGAAGGATAGAGAGTTAGAAACATAGATGAGAGAGAAACATAAACGAGCTGCCTCCTGCACACCTCCTACTGGGAATGTGCCTGCAACCAAGATACATGCCTTTGACCTCAATCAAACCTGGGACCTTTCAGTTCACAGGCCGATGCTCTATCCACTGAGCCAAACCGGTTAGGGCCATATGTTCTTTCTGAATGGTGTTTCTGAGGTCTTGGAATATATTCTTAGAAGTGGGATTACTGGGTCAAATGGGAGTTTCATTTTTACTTTTTGAGGAACCTCCAAACTGGTTTCCACAGAGGCAGCACTAGTTTGAATTCATATCAACAGTAATTAGGGTTCCCTTTGCTCCAAATACTCGCCAACACTTATTGTTTATTGGTTGGTTGATGATAGCCATTCTAATAGGTGGTATCTCATTGTCGTTTTGATTTGCATCTCTTTGATAAACAGTGACTTTGAGCACTTTTTTATATGCCTTTTGGGCTTCTGTATGTCCATTTTGGAGAAGTGTCTAATTAGGTACTTTGCCCATTTTTTTTAATTGGGTTGTTTATTTACCTTTTGTTGTATGAGTTTCCTGTAGATTTTGGAGGTTAACTCCTTATCAGATGTGTCATTGGCAAATATGTTCTCCCATGGAGTGGGCTCTCTTGTTATTTTATTGATGATTTCTTTTGCTGTGCAGAAACTCTTTATTTTGATGTAGTCCCTTTGTTTATTTTCTTCTTATTTTCCATTGTTCTAGTAGATGTATCAGTAAACATTGCTAGAAGATATGTCTGAAATTTTGCTGCCAATGGTTTCTTCTAGGATTTTTATGGTTTTATGTCTTATATTTAAAGCTTTTATCCATTTTGAGTTTATTTTTGTGTATGGTGTGAGTTAGTGGTCTAATTTCATTTTTTTGCATGTATATGTCCAATTTTACCAACACCATTTATTGAAGACTGTCTTGACTCCATTGTGTGCTCTTGCCTCCTCTGCTAAATATTAACTGGCTTGGGCAATTTCTAGGTTCTCTGTTCAGTTCCATTTATCTATATGCCAATTTTTGTGCCAGTACCAGGCTGTTTTGAGTACAGTGGTTTAATAGTATAACTTTTATCTGGCACTGTGATTCCTCCAACTTTTTATTTTTTTCTAAAGATTATTGCAGCTATTCGGGGACACATGTTTCCATATAAATTTTTGGAATATTTGTTTTCAGTCTGTGAAATAAGCCATTGGTATTTGGATAGATAGTGAATTGAATGCATAGATTGTTTTGGGTAGAATGGCCATTTTAATGATGTTGATTCTACCAATCCATGAATATACTATATTCTTCCACTTGAGTATATCTTCATCTGTCTCTTTATTTAATGCCCTGTAATTTTCCAAGTACAGGTCCTTTACCTCCCTGGTTAAGTTTATTCCTACGTATCTATTTTATTTTATTTCGTTGCAATGGTAGATGGGATTGTTTATTTAGTTTCTAAGAGCTCATTATTTGTATATAAAAATGCCATGGATTTCTGGGTATTAATTTTATATCCTGCTACATGGCCAGCTTCATTTATTAAGTCTAGTAGGTTTCTGATCCAGTCTTTAGGGTTTTCTATGTACAGTATCATGTTATCTGCGAATAGTGACAGTTTTGCTTCCTTCTTTCCTATTTGGATGCCTTTTTATCTTCTCCTTGTCTGGTTGCTATGGCTAGCACTTCTAGTATTATGTTAAACAGGAGTGGTGAAAGTGGGCATCCTTGTCTTGTTCATGTGAAATAGTTTTAGCTTTTGTCCACTGAGTGTGATGTTGGCTATAGATTTGTCATATAAGGCTTTCATTATGTTCAGTTATGATCCATCTATTCCCACTTTGTTAGAGTTTTTATCAAGAAAGGGTGTTTAATTTTGTCAAATGCTTTTTCTGAATCTATTAATATTATCATGTGGCCTTTATCTTTCAATTTGTTTATGTGATGTATAACATTTATTGATTTGCAGATGTACCAGCCTTGCATCCCTGGAATAAATAATTCTCACTTGGTCATGATTTATCATCATTCTAATGTATTGTTGGCCCTGATTTGCTAAATTTTTTTCAATGATTTTAGCATCTATGTTCATCAGGAATATTGGCCTGTAATTATCTTTCTTTGTAGTGTCTTTATCTGGTTTTAGGGTTACTGGTCAGATAATGCTGGCCTCATAGAAAAACTAGGAAGTGTTCTTTCTTAAATTTTTTTAATAGTTTGAGGAGGATAGGTTTTAGTTCTTAGAATATTTAGTAAAACTCCCCTTTGAAGTTTTCTAGTCCAGGACTTTTGTTTGATGAGAGAATTTTGTTTTTATTTATTATTATTTATTCAAACAGGTTTTCTATTTCTTGCTCAGATTCCTCTCCTTCTGGCAACCCTATTATGACGATGATGTTTCAATTCAAGTTGTCTCAAAGCTCCCTTAGACTCTCCTCTTTTTTTAAAATTTTTTTCAAGTTGCTGCTCAGCATGGCTGATTTTTTTCTAATTTGTCTTCTAACTCGCGATTCAGTCATCAGCTTCTTCTAGTCTGTTGAAACCATCCATTGTGTTCTTTTTGTAGCTATGTCATTCTTCATTTTTTCTTGATTCTTAATCATGCTGGTGAAATTCTCATTCAGCTCCTTCTAATTTTCTTTGTGTTGTGTATATTTGTTATCCAGATGTCTGAGCATCGTTATAACATTTTCTCTGAATTCTCTCTCTGACAAAATATTTGCCTTCATTTCATTTAATTCCTTTTTCTGGCAATTCCTTTTTCCTTTGGGGATTGTGTCTTTGTCTTCCCATTTTTGCTGTCCCATTGTAATTGTTTCTATGTCTTAGATATTACTGTTATACCACCCAGATTCTTTTGAGGGTGGTCTTATAGTTGGTGATTTGTGGGACCTAGTGGTGCAGTCTCTCAGGTCTCATGAACTGGGTGTTCTAATAGAGCACCCTACTTGTATTATTTGGGTTCTCATGATGAGGTTGGGTCTAGCATATTACTTTTTTGTTCGTGAATGAAGTCTCCTCACATGTTGTCTGACAATGTGACTCACACCCGGCCTCATCTTGCAAGTTGTTGTGGATGTTTATGTTGTTCCAGCTCTTGTGGTAGGGGTTACCTGAGGTCTGCTAGCATGAGCTCACTGGGAGGTCCCAGATTCCATGGCCTGGGTGTCTGGGGTCCTAGGGCCTGAGGTTGAGGTAGTGGATTTCTGGCTAGTATGGTGTGACTCTTGACAGGGTAGTGTCACTTTTCAAATCACTGCAAGGATCCCGGTGCCAATGACTGAAGGGTGAGGGCAGGTTTCCCAGAGTCTGCAGATGAGTCAGTGGGAGTCTGGCCAGGGTGGCTTCACTCTGAGAATTATTAGGGGGTCAGATGCCAGGAGACAGGGATGTAGGAGTTTGCAGCTGAAATAGTGCAACCTTGGCTGGAGAGATGCCCACTCTGTAGCTTACCAAGGGGCTCAGAATCTGGCAGCTGGGGAGGTAGTAACCTCACGATTTTCAGTTGAAGCAGTAAGATCTTGGCCAAAGATGATAGCACCCAGAGGATTACTGAGGGGCCCAGGAGCTGGCAGCTGGGGAGGTGGTAGTCTCTGAGTCTGCTCCTGCAGCAGCACAACCATGGTGTCCAGGAGCCAGCAACCAGACTGGAGGAAGATTTGGGGGTCTGAAGCTGAAACAGTGCACATTTGGTAGGAAAAGCACACACTCAGCAATTCACTGAAGGGCCCAAGATCTATTGTCCAGGGAGACTGTAGTCAGGGATTGTGTGCTCTTAGGCAGAGAGGCAGGCATTCAGCAAATCTCCCAGGTGTTCAGGAGTTGGCAATTAGAGAGGGAGGAGTCATGGGTTCTGCTGCTAGAGCTGTGCACCCTTCACATGAGAGGCATGCACTCAGAAACTCACAGAGGGGCCCAAGATCCAGCAGTCAGGAAAATGGTAGTTGTGGGGTCTGCTGCTAAACCAGTGCCACTGAGGTGTCCAGGAGCCAGCAGTGGGTGAAGGGGGAGTTGTGGGCTCTGATGATGGAACCCTCTGCTCTTGGTAAGAGAGGTGCACACCCAGTGGCTCAAGGAAGGGCCCAGGAGCCTGTGACAAGAAAGGCAGAAGTCTTGGGGCCTGCAAGTGAGGCAGCATGACTTTGGCTGGAGTCTCTGCAGGGTCCCAGGTGGCATCCAAGGCCAATCTGGATGGTGATGAGGCTGGGCTTCTAGTCAAGGCTGCTCTTCCCTTCAAGATGGTGTGGGTTCTGCTTTGTGTGACCTTTTGATAAGTGATGAGCTATTGCAAATTCAACTTCTGTGGTGAAAGAAAATGCTATTTTAAATTTTTTAAAGTTCACAAAAGGAACACTTTCTCAGATATTACTGTTCATCTCTTCCAATAACATTTGTGAAAAGCACCTTAATTATCTCACTTGTATGCCCCAGAGTTAATTCTTATTGTGACTTTATTACAGCAAAATGGCACAATTGAGAATTAATATATGAGGCTCTTTGCTGACTAAAACCTACTTTAATAAATTTTTACTTTTAACACCTTCATCAGCTTTATCTAACAGGAAGAAAAAAACAAAAGTGATATGTGATCCTATCAAATAAAAGAGTAATATTAAAATTAAACATCACTCTGCTACACCCACAAGTTATGCCTACCAGCAAATATGCAAATAAATCCAACCAAGATAGCTATGGCCACAGAGAGCAGGAGGGAGGCATGGGTTTCCCCAACAATGGAGGAACCCAATCTTTCTGCCTGCCCTTGCAGGCCTAGGCCTCCACTCAAGGCTACAAAGTTTCAATGACATAATATAAATAAATTCCAACAAAAATAGTGGCAGCCACAGAGCTGGAAGAGCAGGAGGCTAGGGTTTCCCCTGGTGATGGAGGAAGCCAAGCTTTCTGCACACCCTGGCCTGCCCAGGCCTCCACTCAAGGCTAAAAAGTTTCTATTGTATTGATAGAAGATAAATAAACCCCAGATACCAGGGCCTCTGCTTGGGTCACCAGGGGGTGGCATGGCTAGCCTGAAAACCACCAGATGCCCCTCGCCCAGGCCACCCCATTCCCCAAGGGAGCCCCCACCCTGATCCTTGACATCCTTCAGGGCAAACGAGCCAGGCCCCACCCGTGCACCAGGTATCTATCCTATCTAATAAAAGAGCAATATGCAGATTGACCATCACTCTAACACACAAGATGGCTGCTGCCATGTGATCAAATATACTGCCCCCATGTGGACATAAGATGACCACCACAAGATGGCCAGCAGGGGAGGGCAGTTGGGAGGGACCTGGCCTGCAAGAGAGGGCAGTTAGGGGTGACCAAGCTGACAGAGGAGGGAAGTTGGGGGTGACCAGGCCTTCAGGGAAAGGCAGTTGGGAGGGACCCAGGCTTGCAGGGGAAAGCAGTTGGAGGGAGACCAGGCCTGCAGGGGAGGGCAGTTAGGGGTGACTGAGCCAGAAGGAGAGCAGTTAGGCATCAATCAGGCTGACAGGGGAGTGGTTAGGGGGTTATCAGGCTGGTAGGCAGAAGTGGTTAGGGGCAATCAGGAAGACAGACAGGCGAGCAGTTGGGAGCCAGCAGTCATGGATTGTGAGAGGGATGTCCGACTGCCCATTTAGGCCAAATTAACATCCTTCTAGGGGTCCCAAATTGGAGAGGGTTTAGGCTGGGCTGAGAGATACCCCCAACTGTGCACAAATTTTGTGCACTGGGCCTCTAATTATATCATAAAGGGTCAGACCTCATTTCACTGTAGGGCTCTGCATTTCCCCAAGTGCCTGTAATTTAAAATCAGTTCAACATCAGGCATCAACATACTTTACCTAAATTAGGACTCAATATAGATTCCAGAAGCTGAAGCTAAGGAAGTTTGATAACTAATCACTATGGGTATTCTACCTTTTTTACATAAATAAATATAGACCCAGAGGGACAGGCAGATGGCTGCTGAAAGAAAGGCAGACCACAAGATAGAGTGTTGGTGAAAGAATGAAAGGAGAGAGTGTGGAAGTGCAAGGAGTGTCTATTTGTAAGTGAGAGATCGCTATATGTCAAGAGACTGTTGGGGACTGCCGGACCAGGCTCCCATGACCGGGCAGACCCTACTGCTGCTGAAATCTCTCTTGGGCCAGCTGGCTCTGCTTCAGAGACCATGCCATCTTGAAAAGGAGAGTGGCTGTGATTGGAAACTTAGCCTTACCTTCAACCAGGAAAAACTCGAATACTTCAAGGACCTTACAACCACAACACCCAGGAGCAGCTGCAAATCCGCAAACACTAGGACTCAAGCTGTGTGAATATGTGGACACAGAGCCTCCCTGCAACTTCTCACGGAAAGATTAAATATCTCCTCGAGAAAGGTGAGGTCTGCGATCCAGACTGGAGGGAGAAATGCACACAGCAGGATCTAGAGTTTCAAAGGAAGTGTGTGCCCCACAAAATGCAAGGCCATTGGGGTCAGTGTAGCCCATGGATGTGAAAGGCTGCTGGCCAAAGGGAACTCTAGAAATCAACCCATAGCTGGGCTAGGCACAGAAATGCAGCTGAAAGTTCTACCAGTATGCTGGCTGTACAGTGCCAAAGGGAAAAAGACTTGGGCAGAGGTATGCACAGAGATGTACACAGAGCTGGAGGAAAATGTCATCAGTCCGCATGCTTACTCTGGCTTTTTTATTTCTCTTAAAAACATTGCTTTTGATTACTAAACCCAGTGAATAGGATCTCCCAACTAAAAACACTCTCAGAGACTACAGGGGAAAGTTGTTATGGTGGAACCCGGGATTGGAGCAGGGAGAAATGATCAGAAAACCACATTAGGGGCAGCCCATTCCCCTAACCCAGTATTAAGTACATCAGAGAAAACAAAATCCAAATACTGGCTAGAGAGGACTTTTAGCCCCAAATTTCAAGACAGAAACACTGCCACCCAGGGGTTGAATCACAAAGTGACTCTTGTGTAAATACATCTAAAGGCTGGCTGAGACACAAAGAAATACGACCTGCTTGAAAGAGGATTGTGGTTTACAACACACAGAGGAGCAGTGGAATGCAGGGAACTTCAATACTATCTGACAACCTGAGAGAAAACAGGTATGACAAACAGAACAGTAGAGGAAGTGAATTACATTCAATACTTCACATTTTTTTATCTTTTACTTAAGAAACTATATTTTTCTATTGATTTTACCTTTTGAATTATTATATTTTTAATTAATTTTAATTATTGTATTTTATTTATTTTTTAATTTTTACCTTTTTAATTATTATATTTTTACTACTTTTATTTTAGCTTTTTAAAGTTTCATTTTATTTTTTCTTTATTTTATTTTATTTTATTTTATTTTATAATTAGTGTCCTACATTCTATTTTCATTTTTCCTTTATCATCATTTTACTCTATCTCAACTTTACCTTTATGCCACACTCTTCCTCATTTTTCCTCTTTCATTGTCCTGTTTCTCTTACCCTATGCCTGCTTTAGATTTTCCTTATTTTTTCTTTTTAAACCCTGTTAAAAATTCATCCTACTTATATATCTAATTTCTGCTCCCCTACTCCAAGTTCATACACACTTCTCTCTTATATTTCTACACTATCCATTTTTTCTATCTTCCCTTTTTACTTTTTTCTTTCTTTTTGTTTTATGTTTTTTTAATTTTCTTTTGTTTTGTTTTGCCCTTCTTTTTCTCTGTCCAATTATTGTTCTTTGATTGCAGATTAGATTGTTGTTGTTTTTCATTTGTTTGTGTGATTACTTCTCTTTTTTGCTTCTGTTTTTCTTCTCTTTGCTTATTATTAGCTATTGTTTGTAGTTTTAATATATCTCTGGGTGTTTGTTGTTTGCATTTTTTTGGATTCATCATTGTTCTATTGGAGTTTCTCCATGCATAAAGTTTTCCCCCTTTTTTATTCTCTTTCTTTATCTCTTACTTCTGTTCCTTTTCTCAATAGCATTTTTTCACTCTTTTTTCTAATCTACTAATTCTCTTTTCTCTGGTGGTCACCTTTATTTGGGGTTATCAGTCTCATGAATGTATTTGTGTTCTGTGTCTTGTGCATTGTGCCTTTTTGTGTTGTCTTTTGTGCCTTTAAGTTAATGCAGGTAAGAGAGCTACATAACCAGACACCTGGAGAGGAGAGATCATGGGGAGACAAAGAAACAGCCTGCATAGGAAAGAAAAGAAGGCATCACCAGAAAGGGAAGTGAACTAAATAGAGGCAAACAATATGTCAGAGAAAGAATTCAGAGAAATTGTCATAAGGTCACTGAAAAGGTTGTAAGACAAATTCAACAAAATGTGTAAGAACAAAGAGGAAATGAAGAAGAACCAAGAAGAAATGAAAAATGACATTGCTGCAACAGTAGACTATAAGAAGTGGAGGACCGCATGAGTAAGCTAGAAGAAAAGGTAGGAAATAATACCTAAGCAAGCAACATCTAGGAAAATAATCTTAAAAAACAGGAAGAGAGGTTAAGGAAAATTTGATACATGAAACAAAACAACACCCACATAATAAGAATGCCAGAAGGAGAAGAAATTGAGCAAGGATTAAAAAGCATGTAGGAAACCAAGATAGCAGCATAGGTAAATGCCTAACTGCAGCCTCGCACAACAATTTCAAAAAATCCAACTAAAATACAAAATGGACATTATCCAGAACTACAGGAAAGTTGACTGACAGGAAATTCTACAACTAGAAGGAAAGAGAAAACCAGAAGGAAAATCAGAGGAGCTGTAAAAGCCTAAGGTAGGGATACACGGTACGTGCGTGGGGAGAGGACTGAACCGGAAAGGAGGGGGTGGCTGAGTGCCTGGCTGGCGTTCCCTAGCGGGAAGGAGATAAAAGCTCCAGACTGTGCTGAGCCCCAGTACCGACTGCACTGAACCCCAGTTCTGGGCAAGACCCTGGGGATCCAGGCTCATACAGAGGGAATCTAGGCTGTAAGGTGAAAACTCAGGGGAGTGGCGAAAGGCAGAATCCCAGAGGCACACACATTGTGCGCAGAGGACGGACTGTTTACTGTGCCACTGGATTGCCCTAGCAGGAAGAAGACAAAAGCTCCAGATTGTGCTCAGTCCCAGTTCCAACTGCACTGAACCCTGGTTCTAGGTCAGACCCTGGGGACCCAGGATCATACAGAGGGAATCTGGGCTGTAAGGTGGAAACTCAGGGGAGCAGCAAAAGGCAGAGTCCCGGAGGCATGCACATTGCACGCAGAGGACGGAATGTTGACTGTGCCGCTGGATTGCCCTAGCGGGAAGGAGACAAAAGCTCCAGACTGCACTGAACCCCACTTCCAACCGCATTTCCAACTGCACTGAACTCCAGTTCCGGGCTCATTGGGGGAGAGACTAGACTGTCAGGTAGCAGGCAAAACTCGAGGCACCTTTCTCTCAGAGGTGCTTGCAGCAAGTGCCAAAGCAGCGAGTACCGAAGGACACTGAGGAACACTGAGACTCAGAAACCTCATAGGGTGGGGCTGACAGAAGTGAAGGCTGTAGGCTCCACCCTGAAACTCTGCTCCATCGAAGCTGAGCACAGAAGCTTTTGCAATTTTCCAAGTCTAGTGGAATAAGGCTGTCTCTCGGCATAGACACAGCTGATCCTCACAGCCAATTGGCCTGGAGGTCAGTTCCTCCTAGTGATACCAACAACAATCAAGACTTAAATACAACAAGGCTGTACACACAGTCCACAAAGGGGTGCACCAAGAGTGTCCACCTCAGGTACCTGGGAGGCTGATCCACTGAACCATATAGGACACCTTAGTACACAAAACCACCCTAGCAACTCAGGGAAGCTGTGAAAATGCCTAGAGAAGGAAACAGATCACAAACAAAAGAAATGGAGGACAAGTGACTGGATATAGAGTTCGAAACCACGGTTATAAGGTTTTTCAAGAATTTTCTAGAAAAGGCCGACAAAATAAATGAGACCTATGAGGATATGAAAAGGGATCAACTGGAAATAAAGAATACATTGTCTGGGGAAAAAAATGTTATACAGAGTCCTAAAGACAGAATATAAGATCTCAAGAATCAAGTAAAAGATTTGAAACATAAAGAGCCAGAAGACATTCCTCCGCAGAAGCAAGAAGGCAAGAGAATCCAGAAAGTTGAAGATAATGTAAGAAACCTCTGGGACATCTTCAAGTGAACCAACATCAGAATTATAGGGGTCCCAGAATGAGAGAGAGAGCAAGATATCGAAAACATATTGGAAGAAACAGTGACAGAAAACTTCCCCCACCTACTGAAAGAATTAGACTTACAAGTCCAGGAAGCACACAGAACCCCAAACAAAAGTAATCCAAAGAGGACCACATCAAGACACATCATAATTAAAATTCCAAGAGCAAAAGACAAAGAGAGAATATTAAAAGCAGCAAGAGCAAAGCAGGTAGTTACCTATAAAGGAGCACCCATACGATTGTCAGCTGATTTCTCAACAGAAACCATGCAGGCAGAGACAGGAATGGCAAGAAATATTCAAGGTGATGAATAGCAAGAACCTACAGCCAAAAATACTCTACCCAGCAAAGCTATCACTCAGAATCGAAGGCCAGATAAAGAGCTTCACACATAAAAAAAATAGCTAAAGGAGTTCATCACTGCCAAACCAGAAGTATATGAATTGCTGAAGGGGGTTCTTTAGGAAGAGGAAGAAAATAAAGATAAAAATTATGAACAACAAATACGTAATTATCAACAAGTGAAACTAAAAACCAAGGAATTAAAAAATCTGATGAACAATATTAACTGGTGAATATAATAGAATCAGAGGTATGGAAGGGGAGTGGACTGATGATTCTCAGGGAAAAGAGGAGTGGGGGGTGCAGGAAGAGACTTAACATAAACTGTGCACCTATGGATGAGGACAATGGGGCGGGGGAGGGAAGAGGGTGGATGGGAACCTGGTGGAGGGGTGCAATGGAAGGAAAAAATGAGGAACTTTTGTAATAATATGAACAATAAAGATTTATTTTTAAAATAAAAAAATAAAAGTCCTTTCCTTAAAAAAAAAAAATGCATGTTAGAAGAAACAATGACAGAAAACTTCCCTGATATAGAGAAGAAAAACCTCACACACTCCAAGAAGTTCACAGAAGCCCAAACAAATGAACCCCAAGAGACCGACTCCAAGGCACATTATGATTGAATAGGAAAACATCAATGACAAACTAAGAATCTTAAAAGCAGCCAGAAAGAGACAGAAAGTTACCTACAAAGGATCTCCCATCAGAATAGTGACTGATTTATCCACAGAAATACATAAGGCCTGAAGGGAATGGAATGAAACCTATAAAGGCATGAAAAGGAAGGTTCTGAATCAAAGATCACTGTATTCAGCAACAAAATTAAGGGTGCAATCAGGAGCTTCACAGACAAAAAAGCACTAAGGGTGTATAATAACACCAAACCAGCAATGCAAGAGATGCTAAAGAGTCTGCTGTAAAAAAAAGAAGAAATAGGTAGGGAAGAAGGAATACAGCATAAAGAATAAAAATGGCGACAAACAAGTACCGATCAGTAATAACTTTAAATCTAAATGGATTAAATTGAACAATCAATAGACTTAGGGTATCTGAGTGGATAAGAAAACATGACTCATATAACTGCTGTCTACAGGAGACCCACCACAGAACAAAGGAGTCACACAGACTGATGGTGAAGGGATGGAAAAAGGTTTTTCAGGTGAATAGAAATGAAAAAAAAGCTGGGGTAGCAATACTTATATATGACAAATTAGTCCTCAAGGTGAAGACCATAACAAGAGATAAGGAAGGCCACTTCATAATACTAAAGGGAGCAATCCAATAAGAAGATATAATTCTGGTAAACATATATGCACCCAATACAGGAGCAACAAAATACATTAAAAAAAAAAAGTAAAACTTCTGGAGGATATAATGGGAGAGATTGACAACAATACAGTCATAATAGGGGATTTTAATACCCCCCCCCCAATACCACTAGACAAATCATCTAAACAAAAAATTAGCAAAGAAACAGTAATTTTAATGACTCACTAGATCAGATAGAATTAATTGACATCTTCAGAACATATAACCCCAAAGCTACAGAATATACATTCTTCTCAAATGCAAGAGGTCATTTTCAAAAATAGATCATATATTGGGAAACAGGCAAAGTCTTTCCAATTAAAGAAAATAGAGCTCTCTTACATGCGCTCCACCTCCAGGGAGCATTGCCATGACTTTCCCTTCCCTTCCTCACAGAACCACAGGAAAACTGGCTGAGTGGAAGTTCTATAACTAGAAGGAAAGAGGAAAGAGCATTGAGACATGCACAAGCGCTGAAAAGCTGAGGTATGGAGGCGTGCGAATATGGCTGGCAGCAGGCTTCTGGGTGCACTGCTTTTTTCAACCTGGAGGGAGAAAAGTTCACAATTACTATGAACTCCAGTTTCTGGAGAGATTCTGGGGACGCAAACTCCTATGGGGAGAAGTTGGACTGTCTTCCATTGGGTCAGAAAGTGAGAGTGACTTTCTTGAAGAGGTGCGCTTAACAATGATTGTTTACTGGGCTGGAGTGTGGGACACAGGGACTTGGAAACATGGAAATGCAGAGACAGCTGACTACAGACCATCACTGTTTGTCATGCCCTAGCCCAGTAACTCCCTGAGACCCCACACAGCACAATCTACAAACCTACCCAAGCTCCACGCAGTGGCTTTTGCATATAAATGACCTGCCCTATCTCAGCTTAACCTAACAAACAGCAGCTCTAGTCAGACAACTCCAAAACCTCCAAACTCCAATCAAAGAGGAAAAAACTGTACTTCTCTCTGTAGCTTCTGCTGGGTGGCCTCAGACAGTAGCTGACCTGCATCCCATTGGAGATCCAGAATCTAGTGTATGTAGTGGTCAGTGTGAGATGACACCAGATTTCAACTACTGACATTCATAAGTGACACATTCAAAAGGCAGACTCAGTGAGCATCAAAGCCCCGCTGAAACAAGTCCTGCCCCTTAAGCTTGTCTTCAGCACAGCAGTTATTTCATTATAGACACAGTGAGTCCTCACAGCCAATTGGCCTGAAGTTCAAATCCTCCCAGTGACACCAACAACAATCAAGAATTAACTACACAAGGATGGTACAATATCTGCAAATCAATAAATGTGATACATCACATAAACAAATTGAAAGATAAAAATCATATAGTCATATCAATTGATGCAGAAAAAGCATTTGATAAAATCCAACACCCTTTCCTCATAAAAACTCTCAACATATCTGTCTCTTGGTTCATCAGCTTATAATGTTCTTTATCATCCACAAATGAGTGAGGTCATGTGGTGTTTCTCTTTCAATGATTGGCTTATTTCACTCAGCATAATGTTCTCCAATTCCATCCAAGTTGTTGCAAATGATGAGAATTCCTTCTTTTTTATGGCAGCATAGAAAGTAAAGCAACAGGCAGACTGTCAAATTATAGTGGGGAGGGGAGGAAGATCGGGGGAGATAATAGATCAACCGAAGGACTTGCATACATGCATATAAGTACAACCAATGGACATAAAACTCTGGGGAAGGAGGGTATGTATGGAAGGGAGGGTGGAGGGCAAAAAAAAAAACAATAAAATATATTAAAAAATAATAATAATAAAAAAAACTCTCAACAAGGTGGAAGTACAAGGATCATACCTCAACATAATAAAAGCTATATATGATAAGCCCACAGCCAACATCATACTCAATGGGCAAAAACTAAAACCATTCCCTCTAAGAACAGGAACAGGGATGCCCACTCTCACCACTCCTGTTTGACATAGTACTGGAAGTACTAGCCATTGCAATTAGACAAGAAGAGGAAATAAAAGGCATCCAAATTGGAAAATAAGAAGTAAAACTGTCCGTATTTGCAGATGACATGATATTGTACATAAAAAATCCAAAAGACTCCATTAAAAAACTAACAGACTTAATAAATGAATTTGGCAATGTAGCAGGATACAAAATTAATGCCAAGAAATCTATGGCATTTCTATACACCAATAGTGAACTTGCAGAAACAGAGACTAAAAAGGCAATCCCATTTACCATCTCACCAAAAAAATTAAGATACCTAGGAATAAACTTAACTAAGGAGGTAAAAGACCTATACTTGGAAAACTACACAACACTGAAAAAAGAGATAGAGGAAGATGTAAACAGATGGAAGAACATATCATGTTCATGGATTGGTAGAATCAACATCATCAAAATGTCCATACTTCCCAAAGCAATCTATAGGTTCAATGCACTCCCCATTAAAATACCAACAGCATATTTCAGTGACCTAGAAAAAACTCTTCAAAAGTTCATTTGGAACAACAAAAGACCCCGAATAGCCACAGCAATCCTGAGAAAGAAGAGTAAAGTAGGAGGGATCTCAATACCAGATTTCAAGCTGTATTACAAAGCCACTGTTCTCAAAACAGCCTGGTACTGGCACAAGAACAGACATATAGATCAATGGAATAGAATTGAGAACCCAGATATCAACCCAAATCACTATGCTCAGTTAATATTTGACAAAGGAGGCACTAACATACAATGGAATCAAGACAGTCTCTTCAATAAATGGTGTTGTGAAAATTGGACAGATACATGCAAAAGAATGAAACTAGATCACCAACTTACACCATACACAAAAAATAAACTCAAAATGGTTATAGGACTTAAACATAAGACGGGAAACCATAAAAATACTAGAGGCATCCACAGGCAGCAAAATCTCAGACATATGCCAAAAGAACTTCTTCAATGATACTGCCCCTAAGGCAATGGAAGCTAAAGAGAAAATAAACAAATGGGCCTACATCAAAATAAAAAGCTTTTTTACAGCAAAAGAAACCATCAACAAAACAACAAGAAAGCCCACTGTATGGGAGAACATATTTGCAAATGTTATCACTGATAAAGGTTTAATCTCCAACATCTACAGACAACTTATACAACTTAATAAAAAGAACATAAATGATCCAATTAAAAAATGGGCAATGGGTCTAAGTAGAATCTTCTCAAAAGAAGACAGAAGGAAGGCCAAGAGGCACATGAAAACATGCTCAAAGTCAATAATTATCCGAGAGATGCAAATCAAAACAACAGTGACGTACCATCTCATACCTGTCAGAATGGCCAACATCAACAAATCAACAAATGACAAGTGTTGGCAAGTTTGTGGAGAAAAATGAACCCTCGTGCACTGCTGGTGGGAATGCAGACTGGTGCAACCACTGTGGAGAACAGTATGGAGCTTCCTCAAAAAACTGAAAATGGAACTCCCATTTGACCCAGTTATCCCACTCCTAGTAATATATCCCAAGAAGCTAGAAACACCAATCAGAAAGGATATATGCACCCCTATGTTCATAGAAGCACAATTTACAATAGCTAGGATTTGGAAACAGCCTAGGTGCCCATCAGCATATGATTGGATCCAAAAACCATGGTACATCTACACAATGGAATATTATGCTGCCATAAAAAAGAAGAAATTCCCATCATTTGCAGTAACCTGGATGGAATTAGAGAACATCATTCTGAGTGAAACAAGCCAGTCAATGAAAGAGAAACATCACATGACCTAACTTATTTATGGATGATAAAGAACATTATAAACTGAAGAACCAAAAGATAGATATAGAGACAGTAAAACAACAAGCAGACTATCAAATTGCAGCGGGGAGGGTAAGGATCTGGGGGAGATAATAGATCAACCAAAGGACTTATATACATGCATATAAGTACAACCAATGGACACAAAACTCTGGGGAGGGAGGGGATGTATGGGAGGGGGTGGGCAATGTACAAAGATAATAATTTAATAATAAAAAAAGAATTAACTACAACAAAGATGTACACACAGTCCACAAAGGGGTGTATCAAGAGTGTCCACCTCAGGTAACTGGGAAACTGACCCATTGGGCCATATAGGACACCTAGCACACAAAGCCACTCAACTGACTCAGAAAAGCAATAAAAATATGGAGACAAAAAACAGATTACAAATGAAAGAAATGGAGGAAAACAAATGACTGGATATAGAGTTTAAAAATACTGTTATAAGATTTTTCAAGAATTTCCTAGAAAAGGCCAATAAATTTAACAAGACCCTCAAGAATATAAAAAGGACCAATGAGAAATTAAACATACATTGACTGAAATATATATATATATATATATATATATATATATATATATATATATATATATATATATATATATATTATACAGAGACCCAAGAGCAAACTAGAGGAACGCAAGAATCAAATCAAAGATTTAAAATACAAAGAAGCAAAAAACACAACCGGAAAAGCAAAAAGACAAAATAATCCAAAAATTTGAAGTGTAAGAAGCCTCTGGGACAACTAGCATACCAACATCAGAATTATGGGGGTGCCAGAAGAAGGGAGAGAGCAATATACTGAAAACCTATTTGAAGACATAATGACTGAAAATTTTCCCCACCTGGTGAAATAAATAGACTTTCAAGTCCAGGAAGCACACAGAACCCAAAACAAAAGGAATCCAAAGAGGACCACATTGAGACACATCATAATTAAAGTGACAAGGGTAAAAGACAAAGAGAGAATATTAAAAGCAGCAAGAGAAAAATAGTTACCTACAAGGGAGTAACCATATGACTGTCAGCTGATTTCTCAACAGAAACTATGCAGGCCAGATGGGAGTGGCAAGAAATATTCAGTGATGAATAGCAATAACCTACAACCAAGATTAGTCTACCCAGCAAAGTTATCATTCAGAATGGAAGGTCAAATAAAGAGCTTCACAGATATAAAAAAGTTAAAGGAGTTCATTACCACCAAACCAATATTATATGAAATGCTGAAAGATATTCTTTAAGAAGAGGAAGAAGGAAAAAGTAAAGATAAAAATTATGAACAAATGAGCGCATGCCATTAATACATAACTATCAACAAGTGAATCTAAAAATCAAGTGAATTAAAAATCTGATGAACAGAATAAACTCGTGAATATAATAGAATCAGGGACATAGGATGGGAGTGGACTGGTAATTCTTGGGGGAAAATGGGTAGGGAGGATATGGAAAGAAACTGGATAAAAATTGTACACCTATGGATGAGGACAGTGAAGGGGAGGTAAGGGCAGAGGGTGTGGGAACTGGTGGAGGGGACCTATGTGGGAAAAAAGGAGTAACAATTGTAATAATCTGAACAATAAAGATTTATTAAATTTTTTAAAATTATATATATATATATATATATATATATATATATATATATATATATATATGAAAATAAAAATACAACATATTAAAATTTGTGGGATATAGCTAAATCCTTTTGTGAATGTGTGCACATTTGTCTTTGAAGTTTAATAATAATATACTGACTAATAAAAATAAAATATTTAGTTTACTGTTTCATAAAGAAAAAGGAAGATAGAAATTATATCAAGCATCTTCTCAGATCACAATGGCATAAAACTAGAAATCAACGACAATAAAAAATTAAACACCTGGAGGATAAAGCGCATGCCATTAAACAATGACTGGGCTACCACAGAGATCAAAGAAAAAATAAAAAGCATCATGGCAACAAACAACAATGAAAACACAACAATCTAAAAGCTATTGGACATAGTGAAAGCAGTCTTGAGAGGAAAGTTCATAGCTCTACTGGCCTACCTCAAGAAAAAAGAAAAAGAAAAGAAAAAAGAAACAATGGTAAAAATGATCTAACCATTTTTTTCTCCATATCCACATTAGAGGGATTAACTCAATGTTACCTAAGGATATGGTAATTCCTGAGGCAGTTATCTTGAAAGACAATGGTTATTTTCCTCAGTGCTGACCCCACCATCCCTTTTTTTTTCTAGACCTATAACTAAACTAAAGTCACAATGGGCCCTTAAAAGTAAGTTACAAAGTATAATCTTGAGAAGGTGAGGTACACTCTAAAAAAACTACTTGATATTTATAATTTATACAAGCAGGAATGTGGGGAATGCGTATGAGAATGGATAATAATGCTAAGGGGGGTATTGGCTGATGACAGAAGAAATATAAATTTGGGTCAAGTTGCATTTATTGTTATGGACACTTCAAGGAATAAAATAAATTAATGTTGCAGTTTTGGTAGTGAAAAGCACTTTGGTTGATTGGCTGAAATGTGAACCAAAAATATGGTCTACTGTGAGTGAATTGAAAGTGTTGGATCTTCCTCAGTCTTTATAGAGAAAAGGATTCAAATCTTTGGGTAAATTGAAATGTTAGAGTGAGTTTACCATTTGAAATCTACTCACCCACATTAAGAGAGTCCATAATGCATGCATTTCACCAATAGTTTGGGAAATAAATTTGTGAGGGGTGCTCCACCATCTTTGAAGAACTACATTATGACTCTTCTAAATAGGCTAGATCTTACAATGGGAACCACATTTACTCAACTGGAAAACGTAAAGTCAATGGAAATAATTGCATCCTGGTATGTCAGGAAACAAGTGACATCATTCAACAATTAAAGACAATGTGAGTGCAGTTATATATGCTTATTGGGCATTCCTGGTAAAAGGGAAATAGCAACTGCTCTCTACTTATTTGAATGTCAGTCTCCCATAGATGAATCACAGAGCAGACCTTTATAATTTTAGAGCAAGTCTCTTCCATAATATGCAGATTACTCTCTTACTGAGAAACAGGACTTAGCCTGCTACTGAGCTTAGTAGAGACTAAATATTTAATGAAGAGTTACCAAGTTACCATGTAAACTAAGCTTCCCATAATTAAAAAGAGTATTATCTAACTCAATAAGTTATAAATATGAATGTTAACATCAAAATCTCACCATCAAAAGAAATAGTATATGCATGATTGAGTGAGAACAGGTACTGATGACACAATTAAGTTACATAAATATGTACCCCAAATGCCCATGATCTCTACTCTTGCTACACTGACTCTCTGGGACATTCCCTTCCTGGGACATCACTGAAGGACAATGATAAAGAAAAAATCCCACTAGTGAGAAGAATTTTGGGCAGTAAACCTGGTTGGTCATTTTTCTTGAAGGATATAGTGCCATTACATATAATTATATAGCAATTAATAGACTATTTCCAATGGTTTAGCTAGATAGCCAATGAATGGGAGTGAATATAGTTATAAAATTAGTGACAAAGAAATGTGAGGAAGAATGTCATAGCACAATGACAGAATAGAAATTTTCTACTTGCCTCCCTCCACAGCACATCTATTTTGACAACCACCCATGGTCAACTTTGTGGAAGTCTGTAAGTCCAGTTAAGAAATTCAAGAACACCACTGAGGCCAAAAAATCCAAGAATAGATATATTGAAGAGAGTAAAAACAACTTCACTTTATCCACAGCATTCCTCCCACAAGACTGCACAGATCAGTGCCAAGAGAAACCAACTTAATCTGTTATTTCCTGCACAAGGAAAAATGAGTGTAGTCAGTGAATGTTTGGGTTCTACAGTCAAGTAAGGTACTGTCCAAGAGGCTAAACTCTTTCATGCTTCACCTAGAATACTGAGGTTATTGGCAAAGTTGATGGGTTGGTAGCAGAGAGGCTGCAAGATAAATAACAGGGACTCAGAACTCATGAAAGGGGCATTGATCTTACTAAGTGCTTTGTGGACCCTATGAGGAAATCTACCCATAAGCTTCTTGCAATGCCTTAAATGATTACTCCTTTAATTGGTACATGAGCATCCCCAATCTTCTGTGTGCCTCATTTATATATTTTGCTCAACTCCCTACAGCACAACCACTGACACTAAGTCCAAGCCTTTACATAGTATTAACAAAAATAGGCAGAATGCTGAACCATCTTTGTATGGTTTGGAGAAGGCATTCAAACTTGAGCATTTTATGGCACTGCATTAGAGAAAACAAATTCAAGGCTCTCAGAACCTAGCCTGACATTGCAGGATTCAGAAAATAAATAAAAATTTAAGAATTGGCATACTTCCCTGGAGGGAAAATTAGATGTTTAGTGGGCCCGTCCATAGAAAGATTTGAAAAGACCTCATAATACCTAGCTGGGGAGAGGGATGAAGTATTTTCTCTCAAAACCAGTCAGTAAAGTGTGGAACAGGTGACTGTATCTACAAATGTAAAGGCAACAATGCAAGACTACAGGGAGCAATACCAGAATTAAGAAAACATTAAACCACAAAAGTAATACACTAATTTTCCAGTAACCAACATCAAAGAATTTCAGATCTATACACTGTTAGATATAGAAATAAAATAATTGCCTTTAAAAAGGTCATGAGATATAAGAGAACACAGATAACTCAGTGAATTAAGAAAAAAAATATGAACAAATGAGAATTTTGATAAAAAGATAAAGCTATAAAAAAGAACCAAAGAAAAGTTTTGGACATAAAGAATACAACGAATAAAATGATAAATGTAATAAATGACCTATATCTATTAAATAAAATGAACCAATAATTAAACTTTTAAACACAGAAATCACACCATCTTGAATGGGAAACCAGCCAAGACTAGGCACCCAGGAACACCACCACCCAGACTGGCCTTGGACTCTACCTGGGACCCTAAAGCCACTATGGCCAAAATCATGATGCCTCCCCTGAAGATCCACAGATCCGCAGACCCAGGGACTCCTGCCTCCCCAGCTACTGGCTCCTGGACCCCTCAATTGTGCTGCTATAGCAACAGACTCTGCAACTATTGGTTCCTGGGCCACTGGATCCTGGGCACCTTGATGTGTTTCTGATTGTGCACCTCTTAGGTCAAGCAAAAGCTGAACGACCCCTACATCCCTGACGGATGGCTCCTGGAACACCTAGTGATTTGGAAAGTGAAGCCACCCCAGCCAGATTCATGTTGCTTCACCTGTAGACTCCAGGACACCCGCCTCCCCATCATGGGCTTCTGGACACTAACAGTGATTCACAGAGTGATGCCATCTTGGCAAGAGTCATGTCACACAAGCCAGAATTGCACTACCCCAATTGTGGGCACCAGGACCCTCAGCACTCAGGCTGTGGACTCCAAGACCCCACAGTGAGCTGCAGGCCAGTGAGACCTCAGGCAACCCCTGCCACAAGAGCCGGAGCCACAAGCACATCCACAACAACTTGCAGGATGAAGCTGGGTGTGAGTCACATTGTCAGACAACCTGTGAGGAGACTTCATCCATGAATGAGAAACTAATATTCCAGACCCAACCACTTCAGGAGAACCCAAATAACTCAAGAAGGGGCTCCACTAGAGCACCCAGCTTAGGTGACCTGAGAGACTGCACCACTGGGTCCTACAAATTGCCAACTACATAGGACTACTGCCAAAAGAACCTCAATGGCATAGCAGCTGGATCTAAGATATAGAAACAATTTCAATGGGACAGAAAATATTGGGATACAAAGAAATGATTCCCTCCCCCCAAAAAAGGGGGAATCACCATAAAAGGAATTAAAAGTAAGTTGTCTCTCTAGCCAGTTTGATTCAGTGGCTAGAGTATTGTCCTGCAGAATGAAGGCTCCCAGGTTTGATTCTGGCCAAGGGCACATGCCTGGGTTGCTGGCTCTATTCCAAGTAGAGAGTATGCAGGAGGCAGCAGATCAATGATTCTTATCATTGATGTTACTAGTATCTTTCTATCCCTCTTCCTCACTAAAATCAATAAAAATATGTTTTAAGAAATGTAATGCTTGAGATGGGCCAAAGTTCTTCAATTATAATCTGATCAGTGTAGTGCATAATTCATTAAAATTTATCATTTAAAAATAATTTGTCAGACAGAGAATTCAGAGTAATGGATATAAGGATGTTCAGACATCTGGATAACAAATGCACACAACTCTAATAGAATTAGGAGATGAATGAGAATTTCACCAACATGAATTAGAATCAAGAAGAAATGAAGAATGACATCCTACCTAATAAAAAAATGATATGCAAATTAACTATCACTCTGCTCGAGCCACGCCCACCAGCCAATCAGAGAAAGTATGCAAATTAACCTCAGCCAAGATGGCTACAGCTACAGAGAGCAGTGGAGATGCTTGGGTTTCCCAGGCAATAGAGGAAGCCAAGCTTTCCACACACCCTGGCTGGTGTAGGCCTCCACTCAAGGATACAAAGTTTCAATTATAGAAGGTAAACAAATCCAAACAGAAATGGCTGCAGCCATGGAGCTAGCTTGGCTCTGCTCCAGGTACAATGTTTAAATTATAGAAGGTAAATAAATTCCAGATACCAGGGCCTCTGCTTGGGTCACCAGAGGGTGTGGCTGGCCTGCAAACCACCATAGGCCCCTCGCCCAGGCCACCCCACACCCCAAGGGAACCCCCACCCTGATCCGGGACACCCTTCAGGGCAAACAAGGTGGCCCCCACCCATGCACCAGGCCTCTATCCTATCTAATAAAAGAGTAATATGAAGATTGATCACTCCAACACACAAGATGGCTTCCCCTATGTGGTCAAAGATCCTGCCCCTATGACGACACAAGATGGCCACCACAAGATGGCCAGCAAGGGAGGGCAGTTGAGAGGGATCAGGTCTGCAAGGGAGGGCAGTTGGAGGCAATAAACCCTGCAGGGAAGGACAGTTATGGGTGGCCAGGCCTGCAGAGGAGGGAAGTTGGGGCAAACATGCAGGCAGGGGAGCAGTTAGACATCAATCAGACTGGCATGGGAGTGGTTAGTGGGCAATCAGGAAGTCAGGCAGTCAAGCAGTTGGGAGCCAGCAATCCTGGATTGTGAGAGGGATGTCCGACTGCCCATTTAGGCTTGATTCCACCTGGATCAGGTCTAAACGGGCAGTTGGACATCCCTCAAGGGGTCTCAGATTGGAGAGGTTGCAGGCTGGGCTGAGGGACACCGCCCCCCTCCACGCCATGCATGAATTTCATGCACTCAGCCTCTAGTAACTGCAATAAAGAACAAAATGGAAGGCTTCAACAGTAGATTAGGAGAAGCTGAGGATCAAATCAGCAAGTTAGAAGACAAAGTAGAAACATACCCAAGCTGAGCAGGAACTGGAAAAAATTTTTTTTTGAAAAAAAGGAAGAAAGTGTAAGGGAACTTTTGGACAACTTAAAACAAAACAACATCCTTGGTGATAATAAACTCTTAGCCTATTTTGGGGGTTGCCAGAATTAAAGGAAGCTAAGCAATAAATAGAAAATCTGTTTGAATAAATGACAAAAACTTCCCAGCTTGAGGAAGAAAGTCACACAAATCCAAGAAGCATAGAGAGTGCCAAGCAATATGAACCCCAAAAGACCCACACCAATGCACATGGTAATTAAATTGGCAAGAGTCTCAGATGGCTGCTGCCCAGCTGCCCAAGGATGTCTGAGGCTCATATAACCAGGGCTGCCGAGACTTGTGCTGCCAGCAGTGGCAGCAGCAGAGGTGTGATGGGTATATCGCCTTCCCCTGATTTCCAAGTTGCCTCCCACCCCTGAGGGCTCCTGGACTGTGAGAGAGGGCAGGCCGGGCTCTAGGACTACCCCTCCATTGCATGAATTTTCATGCACTGGGCCTCTTGTCAATAATAAACTTAAATGTAAATGGATTAAATAATCCAATCAAAAGACATAGGGTAGCCAAATTGATAAGAAAACATGATATATATATATATATATATATATATATATATATATATATGCTATCTACAAGAGTCCCACCTCAGAATAAAGGATTCACACAGATTGAAAGTGAAGGAATGGGAAATTTTTTTTTCAGGCAAACAGAAATGAAAAAAAAGCTGGGGTTTCAATACTTATACCTAACAAATAAACCTCAAAGTGAAAGCCATAACAAGAGATGATAAATGCCACTACATATACTAAAAGGATCAATACAACAATAGGATATAATTCTGTCCAACATATATGCATCCAATGCAGGAGCATCCAAATACATTTAAAAAAAATAACCTTCTGGCCTATATCAAAGGAGAGATCGACAGCAATAAAATCATAGTAAGGGACTTTAGTACACCAATGACATCATTGGATAAGTCATCTAGCCTAAAAATCAGCAAGGAAATAGCAATCCTAAATGACTCACTACATCAGAGAGAATTAAATGACATATTCATAATATTTCAATTTTGCTACCCATTATTATATACTGTCTCTCTCTACTTTTCAATTAGTTTACATTCATTATTATTTAGTACTAGAGGCCCGATGCATGAAACTCATGTATCAGGGGCTTTTGCCACCTCTGCCTCGGACCCCTCCACTGCGGACGTCTAGTCTAATAAGCATATTACTCTTTTATTATTATAAATTAGTTTCAGGTGTACTGCAAAAATGTCCCTCAGTATTTCAGGTACCTGCCAGGCCCTGTATATACTGATCACAGTATTATTGACTGTATTCCCTATGCTATCATCTACTACCGTACTAATACAGTTTGTGCACACCCTTTTGGGTTGTGCGGATAAATTGTTAGTCAAGTAATGTTTTAGGGGCTTATACTAGATACATATTTTCTCTGCACTAAACATTCTTTTAGGTCACTCTTTTTGAATTTGTTCAACTAAGCTCTGGCTAAGGACATTCAAAATGTATATTTTGATTCTAAACTAGCTTTCCCCCTAATTGTTGATACTCCTCATCAATCTGCCTCCCAGTGTTTTATGAGAGTTCAAACTACACAGCCTTGTTCAAAACTGAAAAACATTATATGTTAGTGTCTTTATTCTGTTCAGTGTGATATTGCAGAAAAATTATTTGTCACTGCTCAGCACAATAATAAAAAATGCTTAATCATCATTTATATTATTTAGTTTTATTTTTTCCAGTTTCCTTGCTTTATAGTGATTCTGTTACTGGTTTCCAAGAGCTTGTTTTTAACTAAAGATGTTAATCATTTCTTATGCATTGCAAATTAAATACCATATGTTTTGTTATTCTTTTACTGTGGTGTTTTATTATTTTTGGTCTTACCAATGTTGTGTATTAAACATAATCGTCTTCTGTCTTAAAAAAGTAATGGCAATTTTTCTAATTTGATGGAAAACATTAATATATATTTGAATACATTTAGAAACCTATTTATAGATCCATAAAAATGTATCAATGTCAAAGACAAAGAAAATTGTGAAAGCAGCAAGAAAAAAGTGTCTTATCAGGTAGAAGTTCCTCAATAAGATTAAGATCTGATTTGTCATCAGAAACCATGTAGGCCAGAAGACAGTGAGATAACATATTCTAAGTGTTACCAGGAAAAATAAACTGTCTACCAAGAATTCTCTGTCTGGAAATACTATCAAAATTGAGGAAATTATTAATATATTACCAAACAAATAAAAATTGAGAAAAATCTGTTGCTAATAAACCAGCCATATAAGAAAAATTAAAGGGAATCACTAAGAAGGACATGGTAGAGGGCACTAGATACTAATACAAATTCACATGGGAAATGAAAAACACTTGATAAAGGTAATTACAGAGGTAAATATAAAGAATTATCTAAATTATTTTAAATAATTTATTCAATTTTATTTAAAAGACAATTGTATAAAGCATTCAAAACTATTTTGATGCTCTTAAATATAAAAGATGAAATATGTGTGGCAATAATAACACAAAATAGGAGGAGGAAGTAGAGTATAATTGGAGAGAAAAAATTACAAATAACTTTAGTTGATATTAGCCTAAACTGAAATATTTAAGATATTAATTGTTATCTTCAGGAAACTACTAAAAATAATTAAAATGATAAATAAACAAAGGCATTAAAATGGAATACCAGAAAATTTAACACCAAAGAAGGTAGTAACGGAAAAGTTAAGAAACAAAATATTAATCATATTCTTTTTAAAAAATAGCATATTGTCAGGTGCAAATATTATCTTACCAATAATTAATTTAAATATAATCCAATCCCTTGCTGGGTAGCTAAGTTGGTTAGAGTGTCATTCCTATATGCTAAGGTTGTGGGTTTGATCCCTGGTCAGGGCTATCATCCTTAGTCAGTTTGCCTCAGTGGATAGAGCATAGGCTTTCAGACTGAAGGATCTCTAGTTTGATTCTGGTCAAGGGCACATGCCCAGATTTTGGGTTCAATTCCCAGTAGGGGGCGAGCAGCAGGCAGCCAATCAAGATTATCTCTCATCATTGAAGTTTTTTTCCTCTCTCTCTCTTCATACCTCTCTAAAATCAATAAAATATATATTTTAAAAAAGAGTCAAACAATCAATGCATAAATAAGTGGAACAACAAATTGATCTTTCTTTCTCTCTCAAATCAATAAATAAAAATGAAAAATAAATATAAACTGACAAAAATGGCACAGATTGGTAAACTGAATTAACAAATATATGTTCATTTATATTCTGTGTATCACAGACACATAGTTCTAGTTGAAAAATGATTGAAACTATGTCGGGGCTGAGCAGCGGACCCTGAGCAATGGATGAATGATTGCTCTGACACATGTTTCTGTGAAAGAGAGGCTAAGGGGCTAGTTTGCTTTAGGAGCAAATATCCCTGTTAACCTGACTCCTCAGGCTTTTGTTGTCACAATAGCTTGAACTGCCAAAACCAGTTTGGCTCAGTGGATAGAGCATCAGCCTGCGGACTGAAAAGTCACAGGTTCTATTCTGGTCAAGGGCATGTACATTGGTTGTGGGAACATCCCCAGTAGGGGGTGTGCAGGAGGCAGCTGGTCGATGTTTCTCTCCCATCGATGTTTCTAACTCTCTATCCCTCTCCCTTCCTCTCTGTAAAAAATAAGTAAAATATAGATATAAAAAAACACAATAGCTTGAACTAAAATTAACCTCTACATACAATCTGCAGGGTAAGCATCCTTGAAAAACCACCTGCATCTGTAGTGTCTTTCAAAAAAGGACATTTTGAAGTCTAAATATAAAGATTCTAGTAAAACACCTGGGGAGTGGGGGGGTCAGACTTGTTTGGAAAGGCCTCCAAGCTTTCAGAGATTCCTCCTTACAAACTTTCCAACCAAGTTCTATGCTTCCCCACAAAATTACAATAAAAGCATCTAAAAAATACATCATACAAATGATGACCAAAGGGGATGTGAAATATCTACACAGATAAGAGACAAGATAGGCTCTAAGATAAAAATTTATACCATATATAAAGAAAGATATGGTATAACAATAAAAATTAGTGCATCAAGAAATTATAATAATTATAAATATATATGCCCTTGCCAACAGAGCCAATAAGATATAAATTATAAAACTTTTAAAAATGAGAAATTAGAGAAACCAAGATGGTGGCATAGGTAAACACCTATACTTGCTGCCTCTCACAACCACATCAAAACCACAACTAAACAGCAGAACAACTACCACCCAGAACCATGGGAAAGCTGGCTGAGTGGAAATTCCACAAATAGAGAGTTGAAGGAAGCTCACTGAGACCCATAAGAAGTGTGGAGGCACAGAAAGTGTTGCACCTGGATGTGCTACTTTTTAAACCAGCAGGGAGATACAAGCTCCCACTTTCTCTGAACTCCAGTTCTGGGAGAAACTCTGGGGGACTCAAACACATATGGGGAGAAACTGGACTGTCTGGCACTGGGAGAGGAACATGAGGGCAGCTTACTCATAGAGGTACTCGCAGTGATCATTGTTCCTGCATGTGGGCATGGGACATGGAGAACCAGAGACTTCTCCAGTTCAGGGAAAGCATGTCTGTTTGCTCCACCATGGTGACTCCCAGAGACCCTGCCCCACCCAATTTACAACCACAGCCAAGCTGTCAGCAGAGGTTTTTGCATATGAATGGCCTGTTCTTTTGCTTAAAACAAATTGCAGCTGGATCAGAGAACCCCAGAGATTCCAAAAGAAGGCCCACTACCTGGCAGCAGCAGTGGCATTGCTTCCCAGCTGGGCCTTATCTGGGCACTTCCAAGTGCCATACAAAGAGGAGGAAACTGCAGATGTCTCTGTAGCTCCTACTGGGCAACCCCAGACAGTGGCTCAACTTGCACCTCCTTGGAGATCCAAGAGCCAGTATACCGAGGGTCAGAATGAGAACATATTGGATTACAACTCATCATATCCATAAGGGATACACTCAAGGGGCAGACTCAGTGAGTGCCAGAGCCCCACTGAAGCAAGTCCCGCTCCATAAGGGTGTCTCCACCACAGAAGTTCTTCCATTGTACACACAACTGGTCCTCATAGCCAACTGGCCTGGAGGTAAATTTCTCCCAGTGATACCAACAATAATCAAGGCTTAACTACAACAAGACTGTGCACTCAACCCACAAAGGAGTGCACCAAGAGTGTCCACCCCAGGTAATTAGGGAAGCTAAGCCACTGGGCCCTATAGGACACCTAGAAAACAAAGCCACTCCATCAACTCAAGGAGACTAAGCAGTTACCCAGTACATAGAAACAAACACACGGAAGCCCCCAAAATGAAGAGACAGAAAAAGATCACAAATGAAAGAAATGGGTGAAAGCAAAATATTGTATATAAAGTTCAAAGCCATGATTATAAAGTTACTCAAGAATCTTCTAGAAACCTCCAAGAAATTTAGTAAGACCCTCAAGGATATGAAAAAGGACCAATCAGAAATTAAACATACACTGACTGAAATAAAGAATAATATACAGAGATCCATCAGCAGACTAGAGGATCCCAAGATTCAAGTCAAAGATTTGAAATACAAAGAATCAAAAAACACCAACCTGAAAAGCAAAAAGCAAAATGAATCCAAAAGTATGAAGCTAGAGCAAGGAGCCTCTGGGAAAACTTAAAGTGTGCCAACATCTGAATTATGAAAGTGCCAGAAGAAGAGAAAGAGCAAGATATTGGAAAACTTATTTAAGAAACAATGACAGAAAACTTCCCCCACCTTGTAAAAGAAATAGATTTTACAAGTCCAGGAAGCACAGAGAACCCCAAACAAAAGGAATCTAAAGAGGACCACACCAAGACACATCAAAATTAAAATGACAAGGGCAAAAGACAAAGAGAGAATATTAAAAGCAGCAAGAGAAAAACAATTACCTACTAGGGAGTACCCATATGACTGTCAGCTGATTTCTCAACAGAAACTATGCAGGACAGATGGGAGTGGCAAGAAATATACAAAGTGATGAATAGCAAGAGCCTACAACCAAGATTACTCTACCCAGGAAAGCTATCATTCAGAATTGAAGGTCAGATAAAGAGCTTCACAGACAAGAAAAAACTAAAGGAGTCCATCACCACCAAACCAGTATTATATGAAATGCTGAAGGGTATTCTCTAAGAAGAGGAAGAAAAAGGTAAAGATAAAAATTATGAACAAAAAAAAATGACAACAAATACATATCTATCAACAAGTGAATCTAAAAATCAAGTGAATTAAAAATCTTATAAACAGAATAAACTGGTGAATATAATAGAATCATGGGCATAGAAAGGGAATGGACTGAGAATTCTTGGGAGAAAGGGGTATATAATAAAGTCTTATATCTAGGAATTAGGACAATGGGGGTGGTGGCGGTGGTAAGAGCATGGGTTGGGGTGGGAACCGGGTGTAAGGGAACTATGCAGGGAGGGGGGAAGGAGAGAGGAACAACTGTAATAACATGAACAATAAAGATTTATTCAAAAAATGAGAGGATAAATAGATAATTACTAAGAGTTGAAGAATTAAATATCCAACATAAAATAATACAGAGCAAGTAGGTATTACAGCAAATAGAAAATAAAATACATGAAAAACACTATAAGCAATTAGACCAATCATATATCTACAGAACTTCTTACTGTCAAGAGTAAAAGACATATTCTTTTCAAGAACTCCTGCACCATTTTTAAGAATAGAAAATGTTCTAAACTATAAAACAACTATACATATATACTAGAGGCCCGATGCACGAAATTCATGCAATTGTAGGTCTTCATTCCCCTGGCTGCCAGCACCTGCTTCTCTCTGGCACCTGAAACTCTGACTTCCCTTGCAGCCCCAGTTTCATCTGGAAAGTCATCTGGAAGGACAACCGGTCTAATTAGCATATTATACTTTTATTATATAAGACATATCCCTATTATGCAAATAGACCAAACGGGAACAACCAAACAACCAGGTGCTATGACGTGTGCTGACCAGTAGGGGGCACACACAGAACATGGTGGGCATTGGCAGCAGGCGGAAGAGCATGGGAAATGGTGGGCATCAGCCACAGCAGGATGGTGGAGCAGATGAGAGGAGACACCACACCAAGGCAGGGTGATGGTCACTGTTATTAAGGAAAGCCTATGATGGTTACTGAAAATACTTTGCTCCTGTGCACCATGGTCCTGCTCAGCACTCGTGCCTGATGCTGTTGCTGGCCACACTTGCACCTGCTGTTGGTGCCCAGCACCAGCCCTGATTATTCAGTGCCATCAGTGGGTGTGAGTAGCAACTGCCAGCCCCAGTTGGCCCTCAGGGATTCTCTACCTCCCTAATGATGAGGGGCGATTGGGGCTGGCATCCGTCTCTTGCAACTGCTGCCAGTAACAGCCCCATTTGCACCCACAGCTGGCACCAGAGCAGCCACGCACACCCACTGCCAGTGCCCAGCGCCAGTCCCAATAACTTGGTGCCATCAGCAGGTGCAAGTGGCAGTTGGCATCCCCAATGACTTTTTGAAGGCTTCTCCACCTCCCCCTGCTTCTGAGGGGCAATCAGGGAAGTAGCTGCCACTTGCAGATGGCTCCAGCCCAAATTGCCCCTTTTTCATTCTGGCACTCTTTTTTTTTTTTTTTTTTTTTTTTCTTCCCCTCTTCTTCTTTCTCTCCTATTCCCTAGTTTTCCTTTCTCTGGTGGTCACCTTTATATGGAGTTATTAGTATCATGAATCCATTTCTGTTCAGTGCCTTCTGTGTTTTATTTGGTTTTGTTGCATTTTGTGCCCTTAAATCAATGCAGAAGAGAGAGAACGGCATAACCAAACATTAAGAGAAGAGAGACCATGGGAAGACAAAGAAACAGCCCACATATGAAAGAAAAGCAGGCAACACCAGAAAAGGAAGTAAACAAAATGGAGGCAAGCAACCTATCAGAGAAAAAATTCAGAGAAATGGTCATAAGGTGGCTGGAAAGAAAGAAAGACAAATTAAACAATATGAGTAAGAACCGAGGGGAAACAAAGAAGAATGGAGGAGAAATGAAAAATGACATCACTGCAGAAAAGAACTCAATAGAAAGGATCAAGTGTAGACTAGAAGAAGCATAGGACTGCATCAAAGAGTTAGAAGAAAAGGAGGGAAAAATACCCAAGTGGAGCAGCTTTTAGGAAAAAAAATTAAAAAGCAGGAGGAGAACCTAAGGGAACTTTGGGACAATGTGAAACAAAACAACCTCCTCATATTTGGGGTTCCACATGGAGAGGAAACTGAGCAAGGAATAGAAAACCAGTTTGAAGAAATAATGACAGAAAACGTCCTTGATATGGGGAAGCAAAACCCCACACAATTCCAAGAAGCTCACAGAGTCCCAAGCAAAATGAACCCCAAAAGATCGACACCAAGGCACATTACAATTAAATTGCTGAACACCAACAACAAAGTAAAAATCTTAAAAGTGACCAGAGAGAGACAAAAAGTTGTACACAAAGGAACCCCCAATAGACTAGCAACTGATTTCTCAACATAAACTCATCAGGCCAAAAGGGAATGGAATGAAATATACAAATTCATGCAAAGGAAGGGTCTGAGTCCAAGAATACTGTACCCAGCAAGGTTATCAATCAAAATTAAAGGTGAAATCAGAAGTTTCACAGCGAAAAAAAGGACTAAGGGAATTTAATAACACTAAACCAGCAATGCAAGAAATGCTAAAGGGTATGCTGTTGAAAGAAAGAAAGAAAGAAAGAAAGAAAGAAAGAAAGAAAGAAAGAAAGAAAGAAAGAAAGAAAGGAAGGAAGGAAGGAAGGAAGGAAGGAAGGAAGGAAGGAAGGAAGGAAGGAAGGAAGGAAGGAAGAAAGAAAGAAAGAAAGAAAGAAAGAAAGAAAGAAAGAAAGAAAGAAGGAAAGAAAGAAAGAAGGAAAGAAAGAAAGAAATAGGAAGTGAAGAAGGAATAATAAAAATGGCAACAAATAAGTACCTATCAATAATAACTTTAAATGTAAATGGATTAAATGCCCCAATCAAAAGATATAGAGTAAAGGATTGGAGAAGAAAACAAGACCCATATGTCTGCTGTCTACAAGAAATCCACCTCAGAAAAAAAGACGCTCACAGACTGAGGATGAAGAGATGGAAAAGATTTTTCAGTTGAATGAAAATGAAAAAAAAAAAAAAAAAGCTGGGGTAGTAATACTTATATCTGACAAATTAGATCTCAAAGTGAAGGACATAACAAAAATAAGGAAGGCCACTTCAAAACACTAAAGGGAGCAATCCAAAAAGAAGAAATAACTCTGGTGAACATATACACACCCAATGCAGGAGCACACAGAACATAAAAAAATTCCTGGAGGATATAAAGGGAGATAATGATAGCAATACAATCATAGTAGGAGATTTTAATACCTCACTATTACCATTGGACAACTGCTCTAAAATAAATCAGCAAAGAAACTTCAATCCTAAATGACTCACTAGATCAGATGGAATTCATTGACATCTTCAGAACATTTCACCCCAAAGCACAGAATATACATTCTTCTCAAGTGCACATGGGTCATTTTCAAAGATAGACCATATGTTCAATCATAAGCAAAGTCTCTTCTATTCAAGAGATAGAAATCATATCAAGCATCTTCTCAGATCAATGTCATAAAACTGGAAATCAACTACAATAAAAACAATCAAAAAAAATCAAACACATGGAGTCTAAACAGCATTCCATTAAACAATGACTGGTTTACCAGAGAGATCAAGGAAGAAATAAAAAATATCATGGCAACAAATGACAATGAAAACACAATAATCCAAAATCTACGGACACAGTGAAAGCAGTCTTGAGTGGGAAGTTCATAGCTCTACAAGCCTACTGCAAAAAACAAAAAACAATCGTAATAAATTACCTAACCCTATTACTCAAAGAGTTAGAAAGAAAGCAACAAGGAAAACCCAGTGTAAGCATAAGGAAGGAAATAATAAAGATCAGAGTGGAGATAATTGACATAGAGACAAAAAAAAAATATCAACAAAACCAAGAGCTGGTTTTTGAGAGGAAAAACAAGATTAATTAACCTCTATCCAGGCTCACTGAGAAGCAAAAAGAGAGGACCCAAATAAATAAAATCAGAAATGAAAGACGTAAAATAACAACAAATACCACTGAAATACAAAGGATTGTTAAAAAATGCTATGAACAACTCTATTCCAACAAACTGGACAACCTGGAGGAAATGGACATATTCCTAGAAAAATATGACCTTTGAAAACTCAATCAGAAAGAACCTAAACATTTCAATAGTCCAATAACTATGGAAGAAATTGAAGCAGTTATCAAAAAGCTTCCAGCAAACAAAAGCCCAGGGCCAGAAGGCTTCACAGTGGAGTTTTACCAAACATTCAAGGAAGAACTAAAACCTATCCTCCTCAGACTATTCCCTAAAATCCAAGAGGAAGGAACACTTCCAAGCTCCTTCTATGAACCAGCATCACCCTAATACCAAAACCAGATAAAGACAACACAATGAAAGAAAATTACAGGCCAATATCCTTCATGAACATAGATGTCAAAATCCTCAACAAATGCTGAAACCAGTTTGGCTCAGTGGATAGAGCAGGGGGTCCTCAAACTTTTTAAAGTGGGGGCCAGATCACGGTCCCTCAGAGAGCTGGAGGGCCGGACTATATGAACTACTAATCCCTACTGTAACACCTTGGCTGCGCTCGCTGCCCAAAAAACCTGGTGGGCAGGATCAGACTCCCCTGGGGGCTGCATGTCACCCGCGGGCAGTACTTTGAAGACCCCTGGGATAGAGCATAGGGCTGAGGACTGAAAGGTCCCAGGTTCGATTCCGGTCAAGGGCATGTACCCTGGTTGTGGGCACATCTCCAGTAGGGGATGTGCAGGAGGCAGCTGATCAATGTTTCTCTCTCATCAATGCTTCTAGCTCTCTATCCCTCTCTTTTCCTCTCTGTAAAAAATCAATAAAATATATTTTTTAAAAATCCTCAACAAAATTCTAGGAAATGGGATCCAACACTACATCAGAAAGATAATACACCATGACTAAATAGGATTTATCCCAGGAATGTAAGGATGTTATAATATCTGCAAATCAATAAATATGATACATCACATAAACAAATGGAGAGATAAAAATCACATAGTCATATCAATTGATGCAGAAAAAGCATTTGACAAAATCCAACACCCTTTCTTGATAAAAACTCTCAACAAGGTGGGAATAGAAGGCTCATACCTCAACATAATAAAAGCTATATACGATAAACCCACAGCTAACATCATACTCAATGGGCAAAACTAAAACCATTTCCTCTAAGAACAGGAACAAGACAGGGATGCCCACTCTCACCACTCCTGTTTGACATAGTATTGGAAGTATTGGCCATTGCAATTAGACAAGAAGAAGAAATAAAAGGCATCCAAATTGGAAAAAAAAAAAAAAAAAAAAAAAAGAAGTAAAGTTGTCCTTATTTGCAGATGACATGATATTGTACATAAAAAAAACCCAAAAGACTCCATCAAAAAACTAATGGACTTAATAAATGAATTCTGCATTGTAGCAGAATACAAAATTAACACCTAGAAATCTATGGCCTTTCTATACACCAATAGTGAACTTACAGAAAGAGAGACTAAAAATTCAATCCCATTTACCTTCGCACCAAAAAAAATTTAAGATACCT
The DNA here is from genome assembly GCF_964339955.1 of Pipistrellus hanaki. NCBI lineage: Eukaryota > Metazoa > Chordata > Mammalia > Chiroptera > Vespertilionidae > Pipistrellus > Pipistrellus hanaki. The sequence continues at coordinate 77,590,976 of NC_140524.1, forward strand.
AGGAATAAAATTATCTATAGAGGTAAAAGACCTATATGCAGAAAACTACAGGACACTGAAAAAGGAGATAGAGGAAGACATAAACAGATGGAAGAAGATACCATGTTCATGGATTCATAGAATCAACATCATTAAAATGTGCATACTACCTAAAGCAATCTATAGATTAAATGTACTCCCCATTTAAATGCCAAGATCATTAAAATGTCCATACTACCCAAACCAATCTATAGATTCAATGCACTCCCCATTTAAATAAACTCACAGACCTAGAAAGAACTCTCCAAGAATTCATCTGGAATAAATAAATAAATAAATAACCTGAATAGCCACAGAAATACTGAGAAATAAGAATAAAGTAGGTGGGATCTCAATAACAGATTTCAAGATGTATTACAAGCCACTGTTCTCAAAACAACCTGGTGCTGGTACAAGAACAGGCATATAGACCAATGCAATAGAATAGAGAATCCAGATATCGACCTAAACCAGTATGCTCAATTAATATTTGACAAAGAGGCATGAAAATACAATGGAGTCAAGACAGTCTCTTCAATAAATGGTGTTGGAAAAAATTGGACAGATACATTCAAAAAATGAAACTAGACCACCAAATTACACCATACACAAAAATAAACTCAAAATGGATACAGTACTTAAACATAAGACATGAAACCATTAAAAATACTAGAGGAATTCACAAGCAGCAAAATCTCAGACATATGCCGAAAGAACTTCTTCACTGATACTTCTCCTAGGGCAATGGAAGCTAAAGAAAAAATAAACAAATGTGTCTACATCAAAATAAAAAGCTTTTTTCACAGCGAAGAAACTACCAAAAAAACAAACAAAACAAACAAACAAACAAAAAAAACAAACAAGTAAGCCCACTGCATGGGAGAACATATTTGCAAATGTTATCACTGATAAAGGTTTTATCTCCAATATCTAAATGCAACTTACACAACTTAATAAAAGGAAGATAAATGATCTAATAAAAAAATGGGCAATGGACATAAATAGAATATTTTCAAAAGAAGACAGAAGGAAGGCCAAGAGACACATGAAAACATGCTCAAAATCAATAATCATCTTAGAGATTCAAATCAAAACAATGCGGTACCATCTCACACCTGTCAGAATGGCTATCATCAACAAATCAACAAAGACTAGTGTTGGTGAGGATGAGGAGAAAAAGGAACCCTCGTGCACTGTTGGTGGGAATGCAGACTGGTGCAGCCATTGTGAAGAACACTATGAAGTTTCCTCAAAAAACAAAAAATTTGACCCCGAAATCCCACTCATAGGGATATATCCTAAGAAACTTGAAACACCAGTCAGAAAGGATATATGCATCCCTATGTTCATAGCAGCACAATTTACAATAGCTAAGATTTGGAAACATCCTAGGTGCCCGTCAGCAGATGAGTGGATCAGAAAGTATGGTACATCTATACAATGGAATACTGTGCTGCCATAAAAAAACAATTTCTTACCATTTGTAGCAATCTTGATGGAACTGGAGAACATTATGTTGAGTGAAATAAGCCAGTCAATGAAAAAAAAAATACATGATCCCACGCAGTTGTGGATAATAAAGAACTTTGTAAACTGATGAACAAAAAGATAGATACACAGGCAGTAAAGCATCAAACAGACTGTCAAATTACAGCGGGAAGTTTAGGGAGAGATGGGGGAGATAAGAGATCAACTGAAGGACTTGTATGCATGCATATATGTATAATTAATGGACGCAAAACATCGGCGGGTGAGTGCATGTATGGGAGTGTGGTGGTGGGGACAATGGTAAGCTATGTACAATATAATACCTTAATAAAAGAAAAATTTAAAAATTCTGATTTTGTTTTTTTAGGTCCTCTCTCTTTGTTTCCTGGTGAGCCTGGCTAGAGGTTCATTAATCTTGTTTATCCTTTCAAAGAACCAGATCTTGGTTTTATTAATCTTTCTTTTTTTTTTATTTCCACTTTGATCTTTCCTTTCTTCTGCTTACTCTGTGATTTTCTTGTTTCTCTCTTTTTATTCTTTATGGTGTAGGGTTATATAATTTATTAACATTTTTCCTTTTTAATTATTCATTTATTTATTTATTTTTAGGTATGCTTGTAGTGCTATGAATTTGTCTCATCTCACAGGATTGCTTTCTCTGTATCCCATAGATTTTGGATTGTTGTGTTTTCATTGTCATTTGTTTCTAGGATGCTTTTCATTTTTTCTTTGATCTCTTTGGTAACCCAGGCATTATTTAGTAGCATGCTATTTAAACTCCAAGTACTTGATTTTTTAAAAATTGTTTTTATTTGATTTGATTTCTACTTTTATGTCATTGTGATCTGAGAAGATGCTGGATGTGATTTCAATCATATTGAATTGGAAGAGACTTTGCCTGTGTCCCAATATGTAGACTATTTTTGAACAAGTCCTTTGTTCACTTGCAAATAATGTACATTCTATAGCATTGGGGTGACATGTTCTGAAGATGTGAGTTAGTTCCAACAGATCTAGTGAGTCATTTAGGATTGCTGTTTTTTTGTTGTTGTTGATATTTTGTCTATAATTTTTTTCCCAGTGGTCTCAATGGGGTATTAAAGTCCCCTACCATGTATGTATTACTGTTGTTCTCTCCCTTGATATCTTCCAGATGTTTATTTATTTGGGTGCTTTGGTATTAGGTGCATATATGTTTACCAGAGTTATACCTCATAGAATTGCTCCCTTTAGTAGTATGAAATGGCCCTCCTTAATATCTTGTTATGGCCTTCACTTTAAGGTGTACTTTGTCATATATAACTATTGCTCTCCCAGCTTTTTTTTCCATTTCCATTTGCCTGAAAAAGAATTTCCATCCCTTCACTATCATTCTATGTGAATCCTTTGTTCTGAGGTTCATCTCATAGACAGCATATGTATGGGTCATGTTTTCTTATCTATTCAGCTATCCTATGTCTTTTGATTGGAGCATTTACATTTAATATTATTAACAGATACTTATTTGTTGCCATTTTTGTTCTTTATGGCTGTGTGCCTTCTCCCTTTTCTATTTCTTCTTTTTAGAGCAATCCTTTTAACATTTCTTAGATTTATGGCTTGGTGGTAATAAATTCCCTTAGCCTCTTTTATTTTTATTTTATTTTATTGAAGAGTACCTGATTTCACCTTCAAATTTGAATGATAGCCTTGCTGGGTACAGTATTCTGGATTCAGTCCCTTGCTTTGCATCACTTTGTATATTTCATTCTATTCCCTTCTAGCTTTATGTGTTTCTGCTGTGAAATCAGTTGATAGTCTAATGTGAAAACTCATGTAGTTAACTTTCTATCTCTCTCTGGCAGCTTTTAAGATTCTTACTTTGTCGTTGGTGTTCTCCAATTTAATGACAATGTGTCGGGATGTTGGTCTTTTGGGGATCATCTTGTTTAGAACTCTGTGTGCTCCTTGAACTTGCATAGTTTTTTTTTCTTGCCAATATCATGGAAGTTTTCTGCCATAGGCCTGGTCACCCCTAACTTCCCTCCTTTGCAGGCCTTGTCCCCCCCAACTGTCCTCCCCTGCAGGCCTGGGTCCCTCCCAACTTCCCTCCCCTGCAGGCCTGGTCACTCCCAACTGCCCTCCCCTGCTGGCCTGATTGCCCACAACTGCCCTCCCCTGTCAGCCATCTAGTATCGGCCATCTTATGTCCACACTAGAGGCCCAGTGCATGAAATTCATGGACGAGGTAGGGGGCAGGGGTATCCCTCAGCCCAGCCTGCACCCTCTCACAATCCAGGACTGCTGGCTCCCAACTGCTTGCCTGCCTGCCTGCCTTCCTGATTGCCCCTAACTGCTTCTGCCTACCAGACTGATCATCCCCTAACCACTCCCCTCACTGCCCTCACCTGCAGACTTGATCGCCCCCAACTGTCCTCCTTTGCAGGCCTGGTCCCTCCAACTGCCCTCCCATACTTGCCTGATCACCCACAACTGTCCTCCTTTGCAAGCCTGCTCCCTCCCAAATTCCCTCAGCTGCTGGCCATCTTGTGATGGCCATCTTGTGTCCACATAGAGGTAGGATCTTTGACCACATGGGAGCAGCCATCTTGTGTGTTGGAGTGATGGTCAATCTGCATATTACTATTTTATTAGATAAGATAGAGGCCTGGGGCACAGGTGGAGGTCAGCTGGTTTGCCCTGAAAGGTGTCCCAGATTAGGGTGGGGGTTCCCTTGGGGCAAGGAGTGGCCAGGGTGAGGGGCCTGTGGTGGTTTGCAGGACAGCCATGCCCTTGGAGACCCAAGTGGAAGCCTTGGTTTCTGGAATTTATCTTCTACAATTGAAACTTTGTAGCCTAGAGTGGAGCCAAGCCTTCTGCTGGCTCTGTGGTCCCAGGGGATTTATTTACCTTCTATAATTGAAACTTTGTAGCCTTAAGTTAGGGGTGTCGAACTCAATCAGAGAAGGGGCCAAAATCTAAAATCAAGCCTAAATCGCGGGCCGAATGGTTTACTGAACAGTCATAAACTGACAATGTCATAAACTGACAGTGGAGTGCAGTGATGACAGCGAGGTGCGGGCCACATTGCAAGGCCTGGCGGGCTGGATTTGGCCCGCGGGCCTTGTGTTTGACACATGTGCCTTAAGTGGAGGCTTGGACTTGCCAGGGTGTGTGGAAAGCTTGGCTTCCTCTATTGCCTAGGAAACCCAAGCCTCCCTCCTGCTTTCTCTGTGGCCACAGCCATCTTGGCTGGATTAATTTGCACACTTTCTATGATTGGCTGATGGGCGTGGCTTGTGGGTATAGTGAAGTGATGATTAATTTCCATATTACTCTTTTATTATATAGGATGGGGTGGCCATCTTGTGTGTTGAAGTGGTCAATTTGCATATTCTTTATTATATAGGATATATATATGTCAATTTTGCATGCAATGTATATTTTACAGAAAATATATATTCATATGTATGTCAATTTTACAGACAATGAAACTTAAGTTCAGTAAAGTTAGTCTGACCTGTACTAATCTGAACATTTATATTGAAATGCCTTATTCCTAGTGTACATATGACTAACTTAAATCATCTTTGTCAACTAAACTCAGTTTATATTTTTTCTCCAAAGAGCATTCTTAAAAAGGAGACATATGTAAAACTTTAGACAGTAAATAAATAAATAAATAAATAAATAAATAAATAAGCATTCTTTGCACCCTATAGACTTGATACAACACTCACTTCTAGAATGCTTCTCAAAACATAGCTAGATCAAATGTTAGTGTGGTTTTATGTTAAATGTACTGTTTTCACTGTAAGCAGCCTTGGTGGGAGAAAGCCTGTTTATCTTGATCAGTTTTAAACAAGATAATACTTTTCCTATATTAGGACCTGGCAAATATATAGCAGTTATACAACATATTTTTTAAATAAGTGTTGTTTTTTTTTTAATTTAAACTCTTTATTGTTTAAAGAATTACATGAGACTCCTTCCCCTCCCCCCATTGACCTCTTCCCAGCTACCCCCATGTTCCAGCACATGACCTGATCCCTCTATTGTCTGTGTCCATTGGATATGCTCATATGTATGCATACAAGTCCTTTGATTGATCTTTTACCTGACACCCCCCTGCCTTCCCTCATAGGTTGGACAGTCTGTTCGATGCTTTAGTGTCTCTGGTAATATTTTTGTTCATCAGTTTATGTTGTTCATTATATCCCACATATGAGTGAGATCATGTGATATTTATCTTTCTCCAACTGGCTTATTTTGCTTAGCATAATGCTCTCCAGTTCCATCCATGCTGTTGCAAATGGTAAAGGTTCTTTATTTTTTATAGCAGCGTAGTATTCCATTGTGTAGATGTACAACAGTATTTTTTAATCTACTCATCTGCTGATGGGCACTTAGGTTGTGTCCAAATCTCAGCTATTGTAAATTGTGTTGCTATAAACATAGGGGTGCACATATAATTTCTAATTGGTATGTCTGATTTCTTAAGATATAGTCCTAGAAGTGGGATAACTGGATCAAATTAGAGTTCCATTTTTAATTTTTTTTAGGAAACTCCATACTATTCTCCACAGTGGCTGTACCAGTCTGCAGTCCCTCCAGCAGTGCATGAGAATTCCTTTTTTTCTGCATCCTTGCCAGTTCTTGTCATTTGTTGATTTGTTGATGGTAGCCATTCTGACAGGTTTGAGATGGTACCTCATTGTTGCTTTGATTTGCATCTCTCTGATGATTAGTGACTTTGAGCATGTTTTCGTGTCTCTTGGCCTTCTTTATGTTCTCTTTTGAAAAGTGTTTATTTAGGTCCTTTTGTTACAGAAGACCAAAGAAATACCAAACATGCTTCCTAGAGAAAGGGAGGGACCCTGCTAATTAACACTAGTGGACTCTGGGAATAATTTCCAAATCAGAGTGAAGAAACATGCAGAGAGTCTGTCTATATATATCCCTCTGGGGTCTTTGTCTTGCAGATATCCCCCCTGACCCCATCATGGCTCTGAAGGAAGGCCCCCAGGTGTCAGGCTACATCCTATGGTCTTTCCTGGCACCAGCATAACAACTCCTCTCCCCCCCCTCCCCCCCCCCCCCCCCCCGCTCCACCCAGGGCAGTGCATTGTTCACAGTTCCATGGCCTCTACACTTAGATAACAAGTTCTGCAGACCAGTTTTCCCCCCATTTTGTCCATTTTTGGATTGGAGTTTTTATCTTCCTTTTGTTAAGTTGTATGAGTTCTCTGTTAATTTTGGAGATTAAACTCTATGGGAGATAACATTAGCAAATATGTTCTCCCATGCAGTGGGCTTTCTTATTGTTTTGTTGATTTTGTTTGTTTGTTTGTTTGTTTGTTTTTGCTGTGCAGAAGCTTTTTATTTTGATGTAGTCCCATTTGTTTATTTTCTCCTTAGTTTCCATTGACTTAGAATCTGTATGGCAAATATGTTGCTAGGACATATGTCTGATATTTTGCTTCCTATGTCTTCTTCTAAACTTTTTTTTTATGTTTTCCCATTTTACGTTTAAGTGCTTTATCCATTTTTAGTTTATTTTTGTGCATGGTGTAAGTTAGTGGTCTAGCTTCATTTTTCCCAAGTATCTGTCCAATTTTCCCACCACCATTTATTGAAGAGTCTGTCTTGACTCCATTGTATGCTCTTGACTTCTTTGTCAAATATTAATTGAGCTTAATGGCTTGTGTAGATTTCTGGGTTCTTTGTTCTGTTCCACTGGTCTATGTTTCTGTCCTTGTGCCAGTACCAGGCAGTTTTAAGAACAGTGGCTTTGTAATATAGCTTTATATATGGTATTGTAATCCCTCCAACATTGTTCTTCTTTTTCAAGATTTGCTGTAGTTATTTGGGGTCTTTTTTTATTCCAGATGAAGTTTTGGAGAATTTTTTTCTTGGTCTTTGAAATATGCCTTTGGTATTTTAATGGGGGTTGCATTTAATCTGCGGTATAGTTTATTTGGGGTAGTATGGACATTTTAATTATGTTGATTCTACCAGTCCTTCAACAGGGCATATTCTTCCATTTGTTTATGTCTTCCTCTGTCTCTTTTTCAGTGTCCTATAATTTTCTTAAGTACAGGTCTTTTAACTTCTTGGTTAAATTTATTCCTAGTATCTTAATTTTTTTCTTGCAATGGTATATTTTGTTTCAAATAGGACTCAATATTTAGTTTCTCTTTCTGAGAGTTCATTATTGGTGTATAAAAAAGCTTAGATTGCTAGGTGTTAATTTTGTATCCTGCTACATTACCAAATTCACTTATTAAATCTAGTAGATTTTTGATGCAGTTTTTAGGGTTTTCTGTGTACAGTATCATGTCATCTGAGAATAATGACAATTTTACTTATTTTTCAATTTGGATGCCTTTAATTTTTTTCTCCTTATCTGATCACCATGGCTAGCACTTCCAGTACTATGTCTAACAGGAGTGGTGAAAGTGGGCATCCCTGTCTTGTTCTTGTTCTTAGGAGAAAGTATTTTAGTTTTTCCCCATTGAGTATGATGTTGGCTGTGGGTTTGTCATCTATGGCTTTTATTATGTTGAGATATTATCCCTTTATTCCCACTTTGTCTAAAGTTTTTATCAGAAAAGGGTGTTGGATTTTGTCAAATGCCTTCTGATATGATTATGTGATTTTTCTTTCATTTTGTTTATGTGATGCATCATGTTTATTGATTTAGGGATATTGTACTCTCCCTGAGTCCCTGGAATAAATCCTACTTGGTCAATAAATTATTTCTAAATGTTTGAAACTATATCCTGCTGAATGAAAGTTGAGAGGTGAAAGAGCATGGCTACCATTCAAATGTAAATAAGTGACCTCTGGATAAAACTATTTCAAATCCTAGAATTTGGCCAAAAATAATCCCATTTTCCTTCATTATAGGACACCTTTCATGTTATTTCCTAAAGAAACTCAATCCAAATATAATCACTTATAATTGGTGTTGCTTAAATTTAAAAAAAAAATCATTATGTTCCTCTGGTTTTTTCTATTGTTCTTTTTCATGTAGGGACTTGTCTTTATTTTAAAACTAGAAGCCTGCTGTATGATATTCATCAAGAATAGGCCTTCCTTTCCCTGGCTTCACTCCCAGCTGCCCAGAAGCTGGCAAGTCCCCACACCTCAGCAGTCCAGGAGCTGGCAAGTCCTTCTTTCTGTCCAGAGCACCATTCCAGTAGCTCCCTCTGCTGCCCCCCTTTCCCTCATAGCAGGCTTCACACTGCTACGAGCCTGCATATGCAAATTAACCTCTATGTTTGTTGGATTAATTTGCATACTCACTCTGATTGGCTGTGGGCATAGCAGAGTGATGGTTAAATTGCATGTTTCTCTTTTATTAGGTAAGATTTGCAAATGTGTGACATTAGTAGAAATTATTAAATTAAGCTAATATACTTAGAAGCAACCCAGAAGACTAAAACAAGTCCCAAGTGTGTTCTTAATATCCTTTATTAAAACTCAAATTTTAACAACTTTAATACAAATTTAAATAAACTGTGTCACTATCATGTTCATCTGTGGATTATTTAAATATTGGTCCATATAAAAGGCATATTCTTGAACTTAGTTTTTATTATTATTTTTATCACCAGTTTGCAAACACTCTAAAACAGAATACCTTTTTTACACATTTAGTTCAAAACTGCCACAATGAGAATTTTTAAAATTGATTTGTTGGGTTAACAAACATTGTTTCTATCATTCTAATTAATAGAGACTATACTTCATAGGATTAATTGAGTTATTTTCTATGTTCCTATACTATTTCTAGTGAAAAGTAGAGTTGGGGAAAAAAATCTGGGAAATTCAGTCCACAAAGAATGAGCCTGCCTTAATGACCATCTCAAACAAAATATTATCCTCATCCTATAGATAGTTTTTACACAATTGATAAAATGAAAATACCTTATTTGCAGAGTGCTGTTAATGCTCAAAGTACCATTTGCATGTTCAGTAGATTCACAAATATTTTAAACTGCAGTATCAAAACAAATGTTAATAAATAAATTCCTGAATACATTATGAAGATTTCAGTGTTAAAATTATATAAAATTAAAAGTTCAGATGTTGTACTTACTAAATATTCACTCAGGTTAAATAATGTTAAATGTAGAACACTTTATGCTATTGGAAGATCTAAAGATTAGGGAAGAAAGAGTATATGACCATATTACTCTTTAATGAATAGTTACAAAGTAATCCATTGATAGTGAAGAAATACCAAGAAATGTTAAATAAACAAAAATAGCAGTACATGTAATCTTTCTTACCTTAACTTCATGTAGCTAGTGAACACAATTTCTGGGGTATAAGATTTAAATTTTTGATCTGGGCATTAAATATTTGCTTCTAATTATAGCCTTATATGAGATAACAACAAAAACTAATTTGCATTGTTAATGATGCAAGTAATGTGATGTTTAGTTGGCTAAGATTGGCAATAAAAGAGGAAAGCATTTTGGAGAGTTAGTCTACATTTTTTTCCTTTGGAAACCAAGTTAAAATGATAAAACTTATGTAATTATATATTTAGGGATTACATGTTTCATTCAACTATGTTATACTGGATAATACTGTCTGAAGTGGAACTAAAATTACAAAGTTACCATTTTCATTCTCACAGTCTCCAGGGGGAAATCAAATGGTGTCTTTCTTTCCACAGTTTGGGTGAGATGATATTTTGAGATGATGAGAGATGCCAAACTACAAAAACAGTAAAGGAACTCCACAAAAGAAATTTGTTTTTACCCACACAATTGTTTTGACGTTTTACTCCTTTATTCTCTTACTGATTTCCAAAAAAGAAAAACAAATATTAGGAGGGACTAAGAAAATTTGCCATTCTTCTCAGTCAGAAAGGAGCAAGCCAGTGTTTGTAGGAATCATTTATCAAATCTGCCTGCCCCTAATCTCTATTTTACATACATTTTAATTGTTTGATAATATAGATCCCAAAGTGAACTAACCTGAAAACTTAACTTAAATGCAAATGAAAGGGAAATCATTGGAGAACTCACTACTTTAATCTGAAGTAATAAATATGGAAGAATGGTATTATATTATTGTACTTTGTTTAATTTACTGCACTATCCAAAATACGTGCAATCATCTTTGGGTCTAGATTCTAGAAAAAGACCAATCTCTTGACCCAAACTAGAAAACAAAGTCAAATATTTAGATACTGTGTTTTAATGGTATTAAATGATTAGATGATTCAAATATCCCAATGTTACATATTATAAAAAATAAAATATAAGAAGTATTTAGTTTTTTGGTCATTGCCTAGATGTTTTGGACAGAGCTTGGTCTGTGTGAGATAGTGCAATATTTGTGGACTATAAATGCATATAGAACTTAGTTCATAACATTAAGACTTTACTAGATATATACCTTTCATAAAATATTCAAAATCTCTTAATTTTTATAACCTTCTCTACAAAATAGGAATAATAATAGTATTTGCTTCATAGGAAGACTCAAACAGGAAAAAATGTATATAAAGAACATATCACAGTGACTGAAACAAAAACATGATCAGTAAATAATAGCTATTATTATTTCAGCCACTACTGAGTTTTAAATCTATAAATAACAATATCTATTAACAAATGAATCAATTCTTGCCTTTTCCATTTTTATTAGAGCATTTGCAATGCAATTAATTTCTTCAACTTTTATTTTAATATTTTGTTGAAAGGGGCTTTTGTTGAGAAGCTTCCTGTTTGATCACTAGCCCTACCATGCTTTATCTTCAAACTGTGCTTTAATTCCTTGTGAACTAAAAAATATGGGAAAACATATTTGAGGTAAAAAAAGGCAATGTGATCTGGACAGCAATGTCTAATAAACTTGGTCTATGCATGGTAAGTTGATTTTTGACCTTGCTTCCTGAAATGTTAAGTTTAGGACAATATTATATTTGGTCCAACCAATCTTGGGAAATGGGAGTTTTAAGTTTTCCCTTAAGGAAAAGAAAGCCTTTACATGGCAGGAAGGCAGAGGTGAAGGGTTAGTTTAAACATTAGCCAAAATTTGGAAAAAGAAGTGAAATACAGAATAATGAAGTACTAAAGGAAGCTTGGAATTTTAAATCTTTGGAAAGCCTGAAAATAAAAGTAAGCAATTTGTATTCATTCACTGATCCTAACACAAGAACACTTAATGAAACAGGTTCCTTTTAATTATTTTTATTAAGTATAGTTGGAATTCAATTATTTGTTAGTTATAGTAGTTTCAGGTGTATAATATAGGGATTTTACATTTTTGTCACTGTGCAAACTTATCACAAAATTACTGGTTACGGTATCTTCCTCTTCACATTTTCACGCATTCTCTCATTCCTACCCTTCTGACAGCCATAAGTTTTGTCTTTGTTTCTATGAAATTAGGATTCTGAAATAATTTCATACTTACACAAAAGTTTCAAAAGTAGTACAAAAAACCTTATACCCTTATACCCAGATTCCCCATAATTAACATATTACATAACCATATTCAGTTATCAAAGTCAGTTAATTAACATTGATATGACATACTAATCACAGTGTCCTGTTGATTTTCTTTATCTACTTTAGAATATGATACTAAAAAACATAATGCACTAATTGTTATATCTTTTTAGTCTCCTTTAATCTGGAATAGTTTCCTGGTATTTCTTTTTTCCTCTCTCTTTATTAATTAAGGTATTATATAAGTGTCCTTATCCCCCCATTGCCATCCATTCCCCCACTGGTGCCTGTGTCCATTGGTTAGGGTTGTATGCATGGATACAAGTCCTTTGGTTGATCTCTCCCCTTTACTGGCACACTCCCCTACCTTCCTTCTGAGGTTTGATGGTTGGATCGATGCTTCTCTGTCTCTAGATCTATTTTTGTTCATAAGTTTATGTTGTTCATTATATTCTATAAATGAGTGAGATCATGTGATATTAATCTCTCTGACTGCCTTATTTTGCTTGCATAATGCTCTCCAGTTCCATCCATGCTGTTGCAAATGGTAAGAATTCCTTCTACCCTGTTTCCCCGAAAATAAGACAGTGTCTTATATTAATTTTTGCTCCCAAAGATGTGCTAGGACTTATTTTCAGGGGATGTCTTATTTTTCCATGAAGAAGAATATGGTACACATTTATTGTTAAATGAAAACAAAGGAAATTTATTACCTGTATATGGTACGGTAGTTGTCAACACAAACCAGACAAAGCGTGAATCCTACAGTATCAAGAATTTACTCATTTATTCAATGACAATCATGTCATCATCTTCTGGAACATCATCAATTCCTAAATTTCCTGGTGAATTTCTTGTGACTCCATTTCTTTCAGAATCGGTGGACCAAATCTCTCATGTTTAGCCTGGGGGGGGGGGCTTATTTTCAGGGGATGCCTTATATTTCACTCAGAAGGAAACCTGTAAGTAGGTCTTATTTTCAGAGGATGTCTTATTTTGGGGGAAACACGGTAGTTTAGTGCAGCACAGTATTCCATTATGAAGATGTACCAGTTTTTTAACCCACTCATCTGCTGGTGGTCACTTAGGCTGCTCTCAAATCTTAGCTATTGTAAATTGTGCTGCTATGATCATAGGGGAGCATATACCCTTTCTGATTAGTGTTTCTAGTTTCTTGGGATATATTCCTAGGAGTGGGATTATTGGGTCAAATGGCAGTTCCAATTTTAGTTTTGTGAGGAAACTCTATATTGTTCTCCACAGTGGCTGCAGCAGTCTGCATTGCCACCAGCAGGACACAAGGATTCCTTTTTCTCCACATCCTCGACAGCACATGTCATTGGTTGATTTGTTGCTGATAGCCATTTTAACAGGGGTGAGATGGCACCTCATCTTCTTTTTGATTTGCATTCTCAGATGCTTAGTGACTTTGAGCATGTTTTCATATGTCTCTTGGCCTTCCTTATGTCCCCTTATGAAAAGTATCTATTTAGGTCCATTATCAATTTTTTGATTGGGTTGTTTATCTTCTTTTTGTTAAGTTGTATTAGTTCCCTATAAACTTTGGAGATTAAACCCTTATCAGAGATAACATTGGCAAATATCTTCTCTCATGCAGTGGACTTTCTTGTTGTTTTGTTGATGGTTTCTTTTGCTGTACAGAAGCTTTTTATTTTGATGTAGTACTATTTGTTTATTTTCTCCTTAGTTTACATTGCCCTGGGCGCTGTACCAGTGAAGATATTGCTTCAGCATAAGTCTGAGATTTTGATGCCTGGTGATTCCTCTAGTATTTTTATGGTTTCCTGTCTTATGTTTAAGTCCTTTATCCATTTTGAGTTTATTTTTGTGTACGGTGTAAATTGGTGGTCTAGTTTTTTGTTTGTTTGTTTTTTTGTTTTTTGGGGGTTTTTTTTGCATGTATCTGTCCAATTTTCCCAGAATCATTTATTGAAGAGACTGTCTTGACTTTATTGTATGTTCTTGCCTCCTTTGTTAAATATTAAGGTTTGGGTTAAATTCTGGGTTTTCTATTCTATTCCATTGGTCTATATGTTTGTTCCTGTGCCAGTACCAGGCCGTTTTGAGAACAGTGGCTTTGTAAGACAGCTTGTTTTCTGGTATTTGTGATCCCTCCAACTTTGGTCTTCTTTCACAGGATTTCTGTCACTATTCGGGGTCTTTTTGTATTCCAGATTAATTTTTGGACAGTTAGTTCTAGGTCTTTGAAATAGTCATTGGTATTTTATTGGGAAGTGCATTGAATTTATAGATTGCCTAGGGTAGTATGGACATTTTAATGATGTTGATTCTACCAATCCATGAATATGGTATGCTCTTCCATCTGTTTATGTCTTCTTCTATCACATTTTCAATGTCCTATAGTTTTCTGAGTACAGGTCTTTTAGCTCTTTAGTTAAGTTTATTCCCAGTTATGTTACTTTTTCTGTTCAATGGTAAATGGGATTGTTTGTTTCTTTTTTAATCTATCTTTCTATTAGTTATCTATTAGTGTATAAAAAAGCCATAGATAGATTTCTGGGTGTTAATTTTGCATCTTGCTATATTGACAAATTCAGCAAGATTATTAGACTTAAATTTATTAAGTCTAATAATCTTTTCAAGCTGTCTTTATGGTTTTCTCTGTACAGTGTGTCATCTGTGAGTAATGACAGTTTTATGTCTTCTTTTCCAATTTGGATACATTTTATTTCTTCTATTTATCTAATTGCTATGGCTAGTACTTCCAGAACAATGTCGAACAAGAATAGTTAAAGTGGGCATCCTTGTCTTGTTCCTGTTTTAGGGGAAATAGGTTTAGCTTTTGCCCATTGAGTATGATGTTAAGCTGTAGGTTTTTCATATAAGGCTTTTGTTATGTTGAGGTATGATCCCTCTATCCCATTTTGCTGAGGGTTTTTATCAAGAAAGGGTGTTAGATTTTGTCAAATGCTTTTTCTGCATCAATTGATATGACTATATGATTTTTATCTCTCAATTTGGCTTGAGAAGGGGGTTCCCCACCTCAACTATGATCACAGGTTTGGCCCCTTCCCAAGCTAGGCTTAGGAAGGGGTTCCCCTGCTCCTATGATCACAGGCTCGGCCCATTCTCAAGCCTAAAGCCTCTGCTTGATGGCTGGTTAGGAGTGACCTGGGTGCCTAGGAGGTTCCTGGGACTGAGGTATGTATGCAAATTAACCTCCATTTCTGTTGGGTTAATTTGCATACTTACTCTGATTGGCTGTGGGCATAGAGGAGGTACAGTCAATTTACATGTTTCTGGGTGTTTTCTAATATTATTAGTTAAGATTTTTATA
Organism: Pipistrellus hanaki; assembly: GCF_964339955.1. Taxonomy (NCBI): domain Eukaryota; kingdom Metazoa; phylum Chordata; class Mammalia; order Chiroptera; family Vespertilionidae; genus Pipistrellus; species Pipistrellus hanaki. The sequence continues at coordinate 77,606,255 of NC_140524.1, forward strand.
GCTCTGGATGATTAACTCCTTGAGACTAGAGACTTTCTGACACTTTTTAATATCTCTCCAATAATTGCTGTATTCCTTTCACATATAGAACTCTTAGTTTTGGAGTGTTGACTAATGGGGATGGCCAGGAATTAAGAAATATGAAAAGTACTAAGGGGAAGAACTTCATTAGAAATTTAAAACATATTGAAAGAGACCTTGAATCTAAAAGCACATGATATAGGCCTGATCTAACTAGTCAGAAATAGCCTTTAACACTGTCCTGCACTAGAGACTGAGAAGTGTAAAGGATCTACCTAATCCATAGTCACAAACCCAAACAGAAAACCAAACTGAGACAAAAAAACAGCCCCCAAATGAAAGAACTAGAGAATTCTCCAGAAAAAGAGATAAATGAAGCAGATATAAGAAATTTATCTGAAACAGAGTTCAGAGTAATGATGGTAAGGATGTTCAACAGCATGAAAAAAGATATAGTAACTATGAAAAAAGAATGACATAACACAAATAAAGAACACATTGGAAGGAATACACAGCAGATTAGGGGAAGCTGAGGACTGAATCAGTGAATTAGAAAACAGAGTTGAAAACATCACTCAATCAGAAAATCAAAAAGAAAAAAAAAGAAAAGAAAAAATGTGACGAAAGCTTAAGGGAGCTATGGGACAATGTGTAACATAACAATACTAGAATAGCAGCTGTGCCAGAAGAGGCAGAAAGGGATAAAGGCATAGAGAAGGCTTTTGAAGAAATAATGACAGAAAACTCCCCTAACCTGGTAAAGGAAAAAGTCAAACAAGTTTAGGAGGCACAGGAGAACCCCAAACAAGAAGAACCCAAACAGGCACATTCCCAGACACATCATAATTAAAATGCCAAAAATTAAAGACAAAGAGAGAATTATAAAGGCAGAAAGAGAAAAGAAAACTGTTATGTACAAAGGAGTTCCCATAAAGTTGACATCTGATTTCTCATCAGAAATTCTACAGGCCAGAAGGGAATGGCATAAAGTACTCAAGTTAATGGAAAGCAAGATCTCGGACCAAGATTATTATACCAAGCAAGGCTATCATTAAAAATAGATAGTCAAATAAAGAGCTTCCCAAACAAAAAAGAAGGCAAAAGAAGTTCCTCACCACCAAGCCAGCATTACAAGAAATGCTAAAGGGCTTGCTGTAATAAACAGAAGAAACACAGAGAGAAAGCTAGCCATACAGAAATATAATGGTAATAAATAAGTACCTATAAGTAATATAAATGTAAATGGACTAAATGCTCCAATAAAAAGGCTTAGGGTAGCAGAATGGATACAAAAACATGACCTAAGTATATGCTGTCTACAAGGGACCTACCTCAAAACAAAAGACACATACAGGATGAGAGTGAAGGGATGGAAAACTATTTTCCATGCAAATAGCAAACAAACAAAAAGTTGGCAATATTCACATTTGACAAAATAGACTTTAAAATGAAGGCCATCACAAGAGACAAAAAGGGTCACTACATAATACTAAAAGGATTGATCCAACAAGAAGATATAACCCTGGTAAACATATAAGGACCCAACAAAGAGCACCTAACTATATTAAAAAACAAATAAACAAACAAACAAACAAACAAAAAACTTCTAGAGGACATTAGCAGAGAGATCAACAACAATACAGTCATAGTAGGAGACTTTAACACTCCTCTGACTGCACTGGATAAATTTTCCAGGCAAAAGCATAACAAGGAAACACAGACTCTAAAGGACCCACTGGATCAGTTGGATTTAATTGACATTTATAGAACATTTCACCACAAATCTGTAGAATATACATTCTTCTCGAGTGCACATGGATCATTTGCAAAAATAGACCACATGTTAGGACAAAACAAATCTCTACAAGTTCAAGAAGATTGAAATCATGTCAAACATCTGTTCAGATCACAGTGGAATAAAATTAGAAATCAACTATAGTTAAAGCACCCAAAAACATTAAACACATGGAAGCTAAATAGCATATTATTAAACAATAAATGGGTTAACAATGAGATCATGAAAGAAATTTAAAAATTCATGAAAATGAACGCACAACATGACTGCAAAAAGTTGTTCATAGCACTTCAGGCATACCTCGAAAAACAAGGAAAATCAACAATAAACTATTTAACCCTACAACTTAAAGAACTAGAAAGATAACAACAACAACAAATAGCCCAGAGTAAGTATAAGGAAGGAAATAATAAAGATTAGAGCAGAAATAAATAACATACCGGCTATATACAAACAAACAAAAATACAAAAAGTCAATGAAGAACCAGGACAGGTTTTTTAAAAGGATAAACAAAATTGACAAACCATTAGCCAGACTCATCAAGAAACAAAGAGAGAGGACCCAAATAAATAACACCAGAAATAAAAAGTGGACAAGTAACCACTGACACCACATAAATACAAAGGATTGTAAAAAAATACTATGAACAACATATGCCAACAAGTTGAACAATGTGGATGAAATAGACAAAGTCCTAGAAAAATACAATCTCCCAAAACTGAAACAGGAAGAGTTAAAAATCCTGAATAAGCCAACAACAACTGATGAAATAGAAGCAGTTATCAAAATACTCCCACCAAACAATAGCCCAGGTCTGAATGGCTTCACAGGGAAGTTTTATCAAACATTCAAAGAAGAACTAACAATTAATACTCAAACTATTTCAGAAAATCCAAGAGTTAGGAACACTTCCAAACTCTTTTTATGAGGCCAGCATTATCCTAATTCCAAAAACAGATAAAGACACTACAAAGAAAGAGAATTACAGGTCAATATCCCTGATGAACACAGATGCTAAAATCCTAAACAAAATATTAGCAAATCGCATCCAGAATATACTGAAAAGATCATACACCATGACCAAGTGGGGTTTATTCCAGGGATGCAAGGTTGGTACAATATTCACAAATCAATAAACATGATATATCACATAAACAAATTGAAAAACAAAAATGACATGATCATATCGATAGATGCAAAAAAATCATTTGACAAAACCCAAGACCCATTTTTGATAAAAACTGTCAGGAAAGTGGGAATAGAGGGAGCATATCTCAACATGATAAAGGCCATATAGGACAAACCTACAGCCAGCATCATATTCAATGGCCAAAAACTAAAACCATTTCCCCTAAGAACAGGAAAAAGACAGGGATGCCCACTTTAACCACTCTTGTTTGACATAGTATTAAAAGTGCTAGCTATAGCAATCAGACAAGAAGAAGAAATAAAAGGCATGCAAATTGGAAAAGAAAAAGTAAAACTGTCATTATTCACAGATGACATGATATTGCACATTGAAAACCCCAAAGACTCCATCAAAAAACTACCAGAATAAATGAATTTGTCAATGTAGCAGGATACAAAATTGACAACCAGAAATCTATGGCTATTTTATACACTAATAATGAACTTGCAGACAGAAAAACTAAAAAAAAAAAAAAGAGAGAGAGAGAGAAACAATCCCAGTTACCATTGCAACAACAACAACAAAAAATTAAGATACCTACGAATAACCTTAACTAAGGAGGTAAAAAACCTGTACTCAGAAAACTACAGGATGTTGAAAAAGGAGATAGAATAAGACATAAACAAATGGAAGAGTAAACCGTGTTCATGGATTGGTAGAATCAACATCATTAAAATGTCCATATTACCCAAAGCAATCTATAGATTAAATGCAATCCCCATTAAAATACCAACGGCATACTTCAAAGACCTAGAACAAATTCTCCAAAATTCATCTGGAATAAAAAAGACCCCAAATAGCTGCAGCATTTTTGAGAAAGAAGAACAATATTGGAGGGATCACACTACCATATATCAAGATATACCACAAAGCCACTGTTCTCAAAACTGCCTGGTACTGGCACAAGAAGAGACATATAAACCAATGGAACAGAACAGAGAACCCAGAAGTTGACCCAAGTCATTGTTCCCAACTAATATTTGACAAAAGAGGCAAGAACATACAATGGAGTCAACATAGTCTCTTCATTAAAGTAGTGCTGGGAAAATTGGACAGATAATTGCAAAGAAAAAAAAAAAAGAAAAAAGAAAAGAAAAGAAAAGAAAAGAAAAGAAAAGGAAAGAAAAGAAACTAGACCACCAACTTACACCATACACAAAAATAAACTCAAAATGACTAAAGGAGTTAAATGTAAGATGTGAAAACATAAAAATTTTAGAAGACTTCATAGGCAGCAAAATATCAGACATATGTTGGAGCAATATCTTTATAGATAAAGCTCCTAAGGCAAAGGAAACTAAGGAGAAAAACCAAATGGGACTACATCAAAATTAAAAGCTTCTGCACAGCAAAAGGAACAATCAACAAAACAAGAAATCCCATTGCATGGGAGGACATATTTGCCAATGTTATCTCTAATAAGGGTTTAAAATCCAAAATTTATAGGGAACTCATAAAACTTAACAAAAGAAATATAAACAATCCAATCCAAAAATGGGCAAATGACCTAAATAGACACTTTTTGAAAGAGGACCTAAGAAGGCCAAGAGACATATGAAAACATGCTCAATGTCACTATTCATCTGAGAGATGCAAGTCAAAAATGACAATGAGGTACCATCTCACACCTGTCAAAATAGTTGTCACCAACAAATTAACAAAGGACAAATGCTGTTGAGGATGCAGAGAAAAAGGAACCCTCTTGCACTGCTGGTGGAAATGCAGACTGGTGCTACCACCAATGGCAAACAGTATGGAGATTCCTCAAAAAATTGAAAATAGAATCCCATTTGACCCAGTAGTTCTTGATATCCCAAGAAATCAGAAACACCAATCAGAAAGGATATATGCACCCCTATATTCATAGCAGTACAATTTATAATAGCTAAGATTTGGAAACAGCCTAAGTGCATATCAGTAGATGAGTGGATTACAAAATTATGGTACATCTACACAATGAAATACTAAGCTACTATAAAAAATAAGGATTATTGCTATTTGCAACAACATGGATGGAGATGGAAACCATTATGCTGAGTGACATATGCCTGTCAGAGAAAGACAATTATCATATGATCTCATTCATTGTGGAATATAATGAACAACATAAACTGCTTAACCAAAATAGAGCCAGATTAAAAATATTTTAGAATATAATAGAAGTAATCCTGTTATTGTACATTTTTAATATTTACTACAACTTTTGTGATATTATACTATGTTAGTACAGTTTTGGTAACATTATTATATTTAAATAGCTTTTCTTGAAACATTGATATTTATTTCATGTAGCATTATTATATTTAAAATAATTTTCTCTTGAAAAAAATTATATATGGAGAAACATCACATTTTGATTAAGTGCATCACCAAACAATTCATGAGTTGAAGATGAAATGACAATGAAAATTACAAATCATTTAGAATTGAACAACAAAAGTACTGTATAACAAGAATATTTGGTGTACAGCTAAAATTATTTTTAGATATAATTTCATATCATTTTTATAAAATGAATAAATATTTACTTTAAGAAAGTGCTGTGACTTGAAGAAAGTTAGGTACCTAAGTATGATCCCTTTATTTATATAAAAAGTTACTGGGCATGTTTTACCACAGTAAAAAATAGAGATGGGTATTATTGGGTAAAAAAACAAACACTTATTTGTCTTGACTAAAATTTATATAATTGAAGTGATACAAATGCTGATTTCATTCATGCTACCCTCTTTGTCTTTTTTTTTTTTTAACAACTGAATTGATAAAAAAAAACTTCAATGGGTTAATAGATATTTGGCTTTCTCATATGCATTATCCTATATAATACAGAGGTAGTATGTAAATTGACCCTCATGTCCTCGCACAAGATGGCTGCCTCCATGTGGTCAAAGATAGTTTCCACAAAATGGCCAGCAGGGGAGGGAAGTTGTGGGCAACCAGGTCTGCAGGGGAAGGCAGTGAGGGGAACCATACCTGCAGGGGGCAGTTAGGGGCGACCAGGCCAGCAGGGGAGGGCAGTTAGAGGAGACCAGTCCAGTAGGGGAGGGCAGTTAGGGGTGACCAGGCTGGCATGGAAGGGTAGTTGGGGTGATCAGGCGAGCAGGGGAGAGCAATTTGGAGGGGACCAGGCCAGCAGGGGAAGACAGTTAGGGGTTACCAGCCTGGCAGGGGAGGGCAGTTAGGACAATTGGGCTGCCAAGGAGCAGTTAGGCATCAATTAGGCTGGCAGGGGAGTAGTTAGGAAGTGATATGGCTGGCAGGCAGAAGCAGTTAGGGCCAATCAGGCAGGCAGGTAAGCAGTTGAGAGCCAGCAGTCCCAGATTGTGAGAGGGTTGTCCCAGATTGGAGAAGGTGCAGGCTGGGTTGAAGGACAACCCCCCCCCCCCCCAGTGCACAAATTTCTTGCACCAGGCCTCTAGTGTATATACAATATATTATGGACATATATATGCAATATGATTATCTGTATGTATATATTATAATCCAACTGGAAAAATTTGCCTCTAAATAAAGAAAACAACTCTGAGAGAACCAAGATGAAGGGATGAATAGGATCATGGGCCTAGTGTCAGATAGCACTGAATTCTGTCTCCATTTACCTCATGTTAGATGGTTGACTCGGACATATCTATATAACCTCTGAAAACTTCCATTTTCTTCTCTGTAAATTAGACTTGCTGTAACACTGGTATTAGCCACAAATGAATGTTGCCATGATTCTAAGTTACTGTATAGGCCATGCTTACCTTGTTGCCCAGCAGAGCCATAGATCATTAAGTAGTAAGTTATTAGTATTAGAAGAGGGGTGATAATACTTTATTGTGTAAAGGTACTCTTAATATTAACAAACTCTTCAATGTACACTTTTCATTTGGCTTTTGACATTCTTAGTACTCCATAAGAGGGTTAATCAAGTTCTATTACCATTTTACAGATGGGGCAAGCTAAGCCCTAAAAAACTTTATAACTTTGTCTAAAATAAAAAAATAAAATAAAAATAAAAGCACATGACATAAATATATGGTATTTTGGGTCACTAATCAATTTCTTCTTTAAACATATCCTTATTTCTATCTTCTAATGTTAATTATTACCACATCCAATTTTAATTTAAAAGTAAGTTTCCATTGGCAATGTCCCTGAGGCAAATTGAACATTCTATTAATTTATTTTAAACTTTATTTTAATCATTTGATGCTTTGCTTTTCTATAAGTCATATCAATGTTTTAAATATTTACTTTTTCTAACAAATGAACCTTTTTTTCAAAACGCATTATTACTGGTGTGAGGAAATGGGTTATTATTCAGGAAATTCTTAATATTTAAATAGAGAAAATACTGAAGATAAAAAATATTGTTTTCAGTGTTTAAATAATTATATATTTTATACAATTTCACTTGTCTGACTAAGGATGTTAAAGACAGAACACAATCCAATGATATTCAATGATTAATAAAAACATGGAACAATGAATACTTGTATTAGCTATCATTTTAGAATGCTCATTATGTGCCATTATCTTCCATGCTATATACTTTACACATAAAATCATTTTCATTTTATAATATTTCTATGAAGATAATTACTGCTAGTAATTCTATTTTATAAATTAAAAAACTGGCCCCAAGGTCATACAATTAAAAAGAGTTAGCACTTGAAACCCAATCTATCTAACCAGGGATTCCAAATCCTTAGCTACATTATCACCATAAAAACACCACAGATTTATCATGGTTATATGTTACAGCATGACTCTCTATGCCTGATGGAATGAATGGTCTTTTACAATATGAGAAAAGCAAAGGCATGAAAATAGATCATTCACTAATGGGACACATCGTGGTTTAGGGATTCGGGGAAAGGAGACAGACTGTTACAAATGTTAAGAAAATCTAGTCTAGAAACAAAATGTATATCCATAGGATATGGTCACAGACAGAAGGTAGTTCAAGCAAAATAGCATTACTTATTCAGGCTTGCTGTAAGGTACGAGTGATTTAAATACTTTGAAAGTGCATATATTAGATCTTAGCACATAGTTAGCATTAAATTAATGTTATTCATTATTATTCGTTAGTATGATTTAAACCCATCTAATAAGGCTAGTGGAGCAGAGAAAGAAATCTAATTTGCTGTGAAAGTCTGAATTTCATATAATTAGCTCACAGGAATTCTGCCAGTAGCTAGTAACATACCAACTATTATCCTGGAGTTCATAGAAAAGAACTCTGGACTCTCAGAGAAGTGAATCAATGACATTTTTTTTTCAATTGTAATTGGACAGAGACACAAAAGCAAGGGTTCACACATAGGATATGAAGACAAGTGTCCAGGCAACAGTCCAGTTAAAAAAACACTTGCCCAAGACTGACACCAGATAAATAGCAAGGAAGATATGATCCATGGTGAAGCTTTAGTCCAACTTATTCAGTTTCTGATGACAATTATGGATTGGGGAAAGGGATGATTCCCTGTGCCAAGGAAATCCTGATATAAAGAACATGGAAATGCAAGGGCTAGAAATTAGCCCAGCAGCATATCTTAAAGAATTTTTCCCCGGTTTGGTTTTTCAGCACAACAAATCTTTGTGATCTACCATAATTTAAACTGAAAAGCTAAAACTGCCACCTACTAGAGGTTGAGTTGAGATAATCATTATCACTTAAGTTTACAAAGTGAACACTATTACTATTATTGGGAAGTTCAGTGTGAAGTAGCTTGAGATAGCAGTCCAAGTAATAGACCAGAAAACTAGCCAAATGTAATAAGTGTTGGGAAGTCAGGATGAAGAAAAAAAAAAAAAAAAAAAAAAAGGAATACAATCCAAGTAGGACCCCAAAATGCAAGCCAAGGTTTAAAAATTTTGGGTAACTAAAACAAATACAGACTATAGAGCATATGAACACATATCTGGAAGCAATCATTTGAGCATGAAATCCCTAGTCAGATATGTCAAATGGAACTCAATATTTCAAAGTAAGTAAAAAACAACAACAACATATTCACAGATAACCAACAAATTTTATTGAACAAATAAGGATTGAAATCAGAAAGTCAGTTTTACTCCAAGAAGATCTGGGCATAGCAGATGCTATTATAAAAGTGAATAGCTTGCATCCGATAGATTAAATTATTTTTTTCAAAGAACAATGAGTTTTATAATTCTAAGAATATAGAATCAGTCCTTTTTAAAAAATATATTTTATTGATTTTTCACAGAGAGGAAGGGAGAGGGATAGAGACCTAGAAACATCAATGAGAGAGAAAGATCAACCAGCTGCCTCCTGCACACGCCCTACCAGGGATGTACCCGCAACCAACGTACATGCCCTTGACTCTATTCGAACCTGGGACCTTTCAGTCCGCAGACCAACGCTCTATCCACTGAGCCAAACCGGTTTCAGCGAACTTCTCATTATCACTGGATGGCCCACTAGTCATGGATATTTTATTTAAGTTAATGTCACCTGTGATATATGTAAAACTTTAACATATACATATGTAAATGTATATGTTACATATACATTTGGCCCACTAGTCATGGATATTTTATTTAAGTTAATGTCACCTGTGATATATGTAAAACTTTAACATATACATATGTAAATATATGTATTTAGAACAGTAATATATATATAGCAAATTGTACTTTCTAGTTTTATAAATATACATATAAATTTATATGAAAATAGAGAAATTTATATATAAATACAAATAAAACATATATCTCCCAAAGTGTTTTTTTAGGATAAGATTAAATTTATTGAAACATAAAGAGATAAACTTGGTATAAATTTTTAATTTAAAACTTATTACAAAATTGTAAATAGACCATCATGCTTTATGCACAGGCATGGTGTAAATTACACTAACAGTATATATACATATATACACACACACACACACATATATATATGTATGTATATATATGTAAAATAGGCATAGAAACAGTATATATATAATAGGCTTAGAAAAAAGTAAGAAAATGCACCAAAATGATAAAATTCACCTTTATGCCAAAAAAATAACAAGGAATTTTCTTTTTTTATATAAGTAAGCCATATATTCTAAATTTTCTTGGAAGAATTGCATTTATGGGTAAATTATTTAAATAAGGGAGAAGGAAGAAGACTTTAAATAATAAAAGGAACTCTACCTTGCTCTCTCAAAAAATAATCACACTAGCTTAATTTACTTTGTTTTTATTGTTGGTACTATTACAAAAATATGGTATTATTATCTAGGCTTTATAGATAATAAAACAAAAGATCAAAGAAATAAGGTTAATTATTTAAAGCCATATCGTGTGGTATTTGGATGACAAGCTTATCACACTGGAGCAGAATATGAGAAAATGTGTCAGATCCCTTAACTCTGTGCCTTCCCTCACAAAAGGGTCACTCTCTTTAGTTCCTCAACTACAGCATCTAACCTAGAAAGATAATTGCTTTTAGTCAGTGTAAAATACTTATCAAGTTTAATGTCCAGGACTACTATTTTCCTTCTATCCTCACTGCTAAAGATATTCTTCACAAATCACAGAATAAAATTAAAAGGAGGACTGGGCAAAAATTCCTGATTATGCTATTTTTCTTGTCCAAGCTAAGATCAAAATGCAGTTTCTCAAAATGCATTTCTTCAACTGAGTAGCCATTTGTATTTGTACAATAATTCACAAAATAATGAGTTATATTGACCACTGGGAATTGATTAGGAAAACTAATTGGGACCTAAATTTGGATTCAATGAAAAAATGCATTCCAGAATTAAGATAATGATCTAATAAACAAAATTTTATAGAAAACCCCATTGCCTATTGCCCCATTGAAGATAGTTTATATATATCTGAATAGCATATTTTCTTCTTACACCATATGCATTATTATTATTCACATGTATGTTTAATTCTCAAATAGTATAATTACTTACTCATTAAACAAATCTATATTTGAAAAGACCAAGATAACTCTTAAAAAATAATTTTTTCTAGGTAGCTTTGCTCCTGTCCCAATAAATGTTCTTGGATTTTGCTTTTGGACATATTCATAGATAAGGTAAGCAAATAATAACAGTTGCCATTTATTTGAAGTTTATTATGTTTTAGGAATGTTATAAATCCTGTATTATTTTATCTGGGGTGTGTCTTAGTTATTTTAAAACTCCCTAGTTGATTCAGCTTCATATTGATAACTGAGAACCATTGAACTAAATGAAGGCACACCTTGTGGTTCATGTAGCTCAATCTCTTCAAAATAATATTTCTTTATAGATGCCATCATAAAATAGTAAACTATAATTTAAATGTCTTAGATATATTGATCTGTTCATCCTAGCTAGAATATAAGCTTTCTATGAATGAGAATATTCATTTACATTTTTCCCTCCATGATAGCACTTAGATAAGTAAACCTTTGATCGCCCCCTGTGTGCCAGATGCTGTTATAGGTGTGTTTATGTCTATTTCATCTTATTTTATCCATGAGAATTTTTGTGCAATAAATATTATTGTCTTTAAATATGAAATGAGGTTTCTGTTGTTTAGAGAGCTTAAATAAGATCATGGGAGGTAATGGGGGGTAAGGATACATATGTAATACCTCAATCAATAAAGAAATTTTAAAAAATCACCCAATGATATATGGATAGACTCTAAGACACAGAGAGTTCAAACTAAAATTTGATCTCAGTTTGTCTGGCTCCAATGTCCATGCCTGCTCTTTCCACAATATTAATAATTTTCACCTGTTTCCTTAATAATGGAACCTCATTTTTTCCCAGAAAATAAGTAACATGGAAGGCCAATGTGTAAAATAGGCTGTCCTAAATGAATTGGTGGCTCAGGGTTCATCCATTTATCCATACTTTTCCCCCACACACTTAATTCCTACAACTCACTCTCAAGTTGGTTCTGAAGTAGTACCTAGTCATAACATCAGACTCTGAGAAGCATAATTGAAAAATAATACACTACTGCTCCACATTACTGGGTACGTAGTAGGAGGTCAAAAAATACTAACTATAGTTAGATTGTTACTGTCCTATGGAGAAGTTTTAATAAAGAGCAAGAAGAAAACTTTGTTCCTAAAAAAAGATTAAGGTACAAAGATAAAAGAAGGCAAATAAAAAGGAACAAACAATATCAGGTTAAAATATAAAAAGGAGGACAGGGGGAAAAGAAGAAAGAATAAGACAAAGAGACTTAAACCTTTTTTAGGTATATAGAGTCAATAATACATACATGCATAAATGCATAAATACATAAATACATAAATAAATGAATGATAAAGTGCCCTACCTCCTCTAGAAACCTCTAAGATTAAATCAGTTCTTCAGATGCTCTAAGCCATTCCAAGCAAAAACTGTTGGCATAGTCAGTTATGTCAATAAGCCCAAGTCATCACATGTTCTAACATAATATAGGAGAAGTGACTCTAGGAGGTTCTTGGGCTATAAAAGTAAAGAAAATTGGATATAACTATCAGCCTTCTATTTTCTTTCTGAGAGCTGCTAAAAGGTCTTATCCAGATATATGAACACAATTTTCCATTTGCTGTCTAAAATAACTAACCTTTTGGCTATGTCAAATAAATGTTAAGTCTAGGTTGCCATTTGAACACATCTTTAGCAATATCTAATAGAATAAACTGATCTAACTTAAACGTTTATTCTCTGTCAAAGAATGCAACAAGTTGAGGAAAATTCTGCAGAGTTCCAGACAGGATAAAGTACAACAAACTAGTGTCAACACAAAGAATACCACTTTAGATTAGTATTTTGTGCCAAAAGATTTTGGTTTCACTTAAACAGACTAGAACAGAGATACCTAATTCTTAATTAGGAAGCATGAGACCAAAACCAGTTTTGCTCAGTGGATAGAGCATTGGCCTGCAGACTGAAAGGTCCCAGGTTCGATTCTGGTCAAGGGCATGTACCTTGGTTGCAGGAATATCCCCAGCAGGGGGTGTGCAAGAGGCAGCTGACAGATGATTATCTCTCATCGATGTTTCTAACTCTCTATCCCTCTCTCTTCCTCTCTGTAAAAAATCAATAAAATATATTTTAAAAAATCTAGATACTTTAAAAAAATAAAGAAGCATGAGGCAATTATACATTCTAATTTACTCCAATTAGATAAAATACTAGAGGACTGGTGCACAAGTTTGTGCACCAGTGGGTCCCTCAGGCTGGCCTGTGGGATAGGGCTGAAACTGGCTCTCTGGCATCCCCCAAAGGGTCTCAGATTGCAAGAAGGCACAGTCTAGGCCAAGGGACCCACCAGTGCACAATCAGGGCTGGGGAGGAATGCAAGAGGTTGGCCAGCTGGGGAGGGACAGTGGAAGGACTCCAGGGTGTGTCCAGCCCATCTTGTTCAGACCCGATCAGCAGAGCGGCAGGAGCAAGCTAACCTACTGATCAGCGCCTGCCTTCTCCTGGTCAGTGCACGTCATAAAGAGCAGTTGAGCAGCCTTTGCATACCATTACCATATTACACTTTGATTGGTTGAATAGCCGACTGGACATTTAGCATATTAGGCTTTTATTATATAGGATATTTGATATTATAGCTTCCTAGAAAGATTATTTTTTTTAAAAAAAACTATAAACAGGACATCAGACAAATTTCAGAACAACAAACATAAAATAAATAAGGATTTCTAAGTTGAGATTATTTTTGAAATAAAAAACACTGAGATATTAAATATTTGACTTAATACTTCTATTAAGTCATTATCAATGTTATAGATCATATAATTTAGCATAATCAAAACCTTTCTTTATTTTGAATATTAAATGTTTTACCCTACTCAATATAAGGCAATGAGCTTGTTTCCTCAAAATATTTAAAAATTAATTGCTTATCTATAATTATTAATTCAACAGTATTTATTGAGTTCCCACAATGTGCTAAACACTGTTTTACAGCAGTTAATTAGATACACCAGAAAATGAGATGGACAAGGTACCTGCTTATAATAAACTTTCTTTTTAAAATGGTAAGACAGATAATACATAAACAAATAAGATACTTTTCACATCATGACAAATGGCAAAAAAAATAATAATAATAAGGTAATGGGATAGATATTTGAGAGCTACTTTAGATAATTAAGGGAGACTACTTGAAATAAATGATATTTTAACAACAATAACAAAAGTGATGTCCAAACAAAGATCTTTATGAATAGCAGGCCAGCCAGAGAACAGAAAGCTCAAATATCATAAGGCAAGAATGAGCTTGATGTTTTTTGAGGAAAGATAAGACATCTGTGTTCTAAGAATATTGTGAGTGAGGAAGAAGGTAGGATGAAATGAAAATGGAGAGGTAGGTAAAAGTCAGATCATGTAGAGCTATGATAGGCTATGTATATTTTATTATAAATATAATGGACTTAACTTACAGAGTTTTAAGCAAAGAAGGGAAAGATCTTATTTACAATTTTAAAAGATAGAATTAAATCCTTTGGGGAGAAGAAACTCCTTGGGAACAAAATAAAGCAGAATACCAGTTAGAAGGCTCCTGTAGTTATCCTGGAAAAGATAGTGGCAGTCATAGATATTATGAGAAATTTTAAAATTAGAACAGACTAACATAAACCAAAATTATGTAAATCTGTGTACTGACAGTGCAATAGAATGGTTTTAAGTGAAAATCCCAATCCAAATTACATCTAAATGTTTATTTAATATAAGTTAAGTAAAATTAATATCTATATCCTTCTTATTCAAAGAACTATAAATTGAGATACCTTAAATAAAAAAAAATACAGGCAAAAGAAAAACGGGGTAAAACATAGTTTGCTATAGTTTAACATTCACATTTTGCTTCAAACTTCCTATTAGCAAGGGGTAATTTATCATGCAGAATACTATTTATCAGGAGGTATACATTTACCTCTTAGTACCAAAGTGTATATATATATATTTTTTAATATATTTTATTGATTTTGTACAGAGAGGAAGGGAGAGAGATAGAGAGCTAGAAACATCGACGTTAGAGAGTCATCGATCAGCTGCCTCTCGCACACCCCCCACTGGGGATATGCCCGCAACCAAGGCACATGCCCTTGACCGGAATCGAACCCGGGACCTCTCAGTCCCCAAGCCGATGCTCTATCCATTGAGCCAAACCAGTCTCGGCCCAAAGTGTATATTAATGTTATCTTGTGGATCTTTATATATAGCAACATAACGCAAACCCTAATAGATGATACTATGGTTTCACTCATAGTATTATTTTAGTGTAATTATATGTTTAGCTATTTTGGGATATAGACACTATTGCTATGGAATAAAAATGCTAACTCTCTCTTACATAATGTGTCTTCACAGCATCTACTAAAAACAAAATCCAAAGAAATCAGTTTATGTGACTTAATTTTCAAGCAGTAACCTTCCTCTTACAATGAACTACCTACCATTTTAACATCAGTATAATAATGATGGTAATGTTAATAGCTATTACATTTACTAAGCACTTACTATGTGGTATGCACTTTCTATAGAATAATAGCTATTACTATTATCCACATTTTATAAATTACAGATTGAAATTTAGAAATATTAAGTGACTTAAGCCCAAGTTTACAGCTAATAAATAACAGAGCTGACACTCCAATTCATGTTTTCCATAGAAATCCATGACCTTAATTATTTCTGAATTTAAGCAGATAGCATTTTTAAGATAAGAAAGGACTGAGTTTTTATAATAGCCAATGTTAAGTGATAGTAACATCTATGTACCAATTTAATATGTGTCCTCCCCATCACTGTGGATATCTAAATCAGGTGTTGCTGTTTTCTGTTTTCTTTAACATTGTGTTCCATCTGTTTTCAAAGATTACCAACCACATTTCTATTGAATAGTCCCAAGTTTATTCCTTCTACCTCCCATTAATACCATCCCCTTTCAAGCTCAAAAGTGTTCAGGTGGATAATAAATTATCTTGCCATCTAGCTTTGACCTATAACAACACGAGTGGCCAGTGGAAATTAAAATACTTTTCCCATTTGGGCATCCTCCTGATCTCACCAATGTGGAATCTGATGAACAAAATAAACTAATAAAATAGAACCAGAGGCATATATACATGGAACAGACTGACAGATGTCAGAAGGTGGGGAGGAGGGGCTGGATAAAAGGAGGTGAAGAGATTAGACAAAAACATATATGCATACAGACAATTGTGTAGGGAAGGTCAGAGGAGGTGGAGTGGGTGCAGGTGGGCAAATGAGGGGGGGGGCATCTGTAATAGTATCAACAAGAAAAAAAGAATGGCATGAACAAAATACTTTGAAATCAACTTATCTCCTTTATCCTTTAAGAATTTTTTTCTTAACTCAGAAGAAGGAACGAGGCACAGAAAGAGCAACTGGTGGGAGACGGAGTTATTATATTTATAATAAAATATACACAGCCTATCATAGTCCTACACCTTGCTGACACAATTTTGCTGATAAGTCTAGAGCTCCAATTGAATCTCTTGTCATTTACATACCCCATGTGTTTCTGCTTCTCTGTATGTTTTGCCTGCACTTTCAAGTAACAATTTTCTCCTATTAACAAATTATTCTATGTTATACATTTGAATAACAATTTATAATTCTGCTTCTTGAATGATAAGACTTGTGGGTCTTATCATCTTCCTATAGAATCACTTTAATTCACATGAGACAGTAACAAAGGAAATTGCTTAACAAAGGAATCATAATGAAAACATGCATTACTTGCCAGGATACTTTTTAGTAAATGGCATTCATTGTGTAGTATCATGCTCCACGGAGAAGGAAGCAGACAGCTATAGAAGTGGGAGTTCTGAGATCTAATCCTGGCTCTATCACAACCTTGTTATGTCCTTGAGCAAGTCACATCCTTGCTATTAATATTAATCTCGGTTTCTCCAGCTGTAAAACTAGAACTTTGGCTTAATGATCTCTAAGCTCCTTTCCACTTCAGACTTTAATTTTACTCACCAAAAATTTATGACATTTTCACCCTTCACATGAAAATTGTGATTTCAAGTGCTTTGCAGATAAACTTGAAGAAGCTCTAGCTGGACTGTCTGATGGAGGAATGGGGGGAGCAGATGTTAAGTAAAATAATAAAAACATGATTACCAGTAGCATATTTATATCCTTTAAAAGAACAAACTGTTTTTAAGCATCTTTGAAGCATCCGTTTACATACAAATCCATTAACATACAAATTCCTGATGACAAGTAATTCTCAATTCATTACATTAGCGTCCAGAGGCCCTGTACTTGGCAATACTTTGTTAGTTTCATTCAGGTTGCTGTAGCTCCTTGACTGTAATAAAACTGCCTTTTAATATTCTATAATTTTTTAATTCAAAATGTTTAAAAAAATTATTCAGGTCCCAGTTAGACTGAGTTAGCAAAGTTTTGCGTTACCACATTTTTGTTCATTGAGGTCTGCCAAGGCTCTTGCCACGGAATAACAGTCTCCAGCTGCACCCTGGCCTCTTCTCCAACTCAGTGAATGTGAGGAGCACTGTTTCTTCCTAAGTGCCCACAGTGACAGGGGCAATCCTATGTGCCTAATTGGAAAGTATCTGTTCCTGCCCTCCACAAATATTTTCATCCTTGGATATATTAATTCTTCTTCTCCATCCTGGCTGACTTAATGGTAATCTCTTATAGGCTTTTCTTCCCCTGGGCATGACAGTTGTTTGGAGAAGAACTAGGATAGGCATAGTAAAACACTTCAAAAAAACACTGTGTTCCCAAAAAGCATTTGGAGAGTTTCTAGGCTAGACGATCTCAAAATGTTATAAGAAATACTAGTACATGCATTAGCACCACCTAATACATTTGTGTAAAATTCAAATATTGGAAGCCATTTCTATAACAATTGAGGCAAAACTTTTGAAGATGGTGCTAAGAGATATATTTTTTACAAGTTCCTCAGATGATTCTGACACATACTAAATTATGACAATTGCTTTCAGACTCACAATGGCTCACAATGAAATGAGGAAGAAAGAGCATTGGGAAACCTCTGGGATAGCTAATTCTTGTATTCATTATGGCAAGGTAGTTCTCTTAGGATTCATGAAAACCACAATCCTGTCAGTGATAATTGCTTATAACAGATACAAATTATTGAGTACTTATCATCTGTCAGGCATTTCACTAAATCCTTCATCATTGCCATTATCCCAACTAAAAAGAACATCATTTCTGGATCCCATTTCATCTTTTATCAGCTTTATCCCATTGAATTATCTCAAAAATCTTATGAAGGTGTCATATAATTTTCCAGATGAGAAAATCATAGCTTGGAAAAGTTTTTTTTTTTCTTTCAGTTTTGAGTACTTAGTAAAATGACAGAACTTGGAACTGAGGTATTTGTCTCAATCGTCAATGAGCTTCAGAAAGGCAAGGACAGAGACTGCTTTAACTACAGTTCCAATTCCCACCCTAGAACATGTTCAGAGCAGTGGCTTAGATATTGGTAAACTAAAATTGGGCCAAGGCTATCCTTGAATAGTGAAAGAGCCATTACAGTGGAGGCCTCAGGAGATCCAATTACTATGAGGCTCACCCTCACCACTCTCCAGTAGACTCAAGCACTTTGGTTCTCAGAATATCTCTCCCATTGATTTTGTGACCCTATAGCAATGTCTTTAATGTTTCCTTAATAATTCCATAAGCTGAGAGGTTTCAATCTTCATTCTGGCAACAAGGAAGTCTCTATCTGCAAAACTAAGGTGTTTTCCCCCTTTATTAATATTCTCTGTATCCATGCTATTGTCTCTTTCCCCTCCTTGGCATGTAGAACTAATGTGATAAACTAATCTTATAAAAGATGTTACAGCAAATAAAAATATATATGTTAACCTTCTCCCATGTGCATAAAAAGCTTTCAAACCTTTAATCCAAAGAATAACTAAGGGTGGGAATTACAGGCAAGGTTGCAGCCACTGACATGAATAAATTTAGTCCCAGATGAAAGGAAAAGGGAATTATGTAGATATGTAAACTACACTATGAAACTATTATCACATGATTTACTTTCAAAGTTGAAAGGTTATGAGATTCTAAATCAGTGGTTCTCAACCTTTCTAATGCTGCGACCCTTTAATACAATTCCTCATGTTGTGGTGACCCCCAACCATAAAATTATTTTTGTTGCTACTTCATAATTGTAATTTTGCAAATGTTAATTAATCATAACATAAATATCCGTGTTTTCCGATTGTCCTATGTGACCTGGCTAGTGGTTCTCAACCTATAGTAAGTGTAAAAATGATTGTCTGTGCTTCAGGATATTTATCAGGATATTCATCATCCTCTTAGAGTTCTCATAATTAGATGGAATAGTTTGCTCATTCGTTCACATTCACTAAAGGGGCCCCCACTGTGTTAGCAAATCAGAAGTGATGCTTTTTACCTTCTGAGGCTTAAATCACATGATAATGGCCTCACAAGAAATCAGGCTTCTTAAACTGTCATAGGTTAACATCATACAGTACATTTAAAGAAGGTGGATTTATTCTGTAACATACCTTTTCCACTGACCAGCAATATGAAGAGAATGCAATTTGTGACAAAAACCACCACCAACAACAAGAACAGTCCCTTGTCTGTGTGGCTCAGTTTGTTCCAGTGTCATCCCATACACCAAATAGTTGTGGGTTTTATTCCAGGTCAGGGCACAAGCCCAGGTAAGTAAGTTTAATCCCCAGGATTCCTTGACAGGGTGCAGATGAAGATAGCTGATCAATGTTTCTTTCCCCTTTCCCTCTCTAAAATAAATAAACATATCTTCAGGTGAGGATTTTTTTAAAAGTCAATCAAACATTAATTAGATAGAGCCTAAATACAACTTATGAGAGACAACAGAAATGGAGTAAAGAAATCAGGAGCAAGCAAATAATTCCATCATGGCTATGCCCTAACAGAGTCATGTCCTCCTTGCCTTTTGTCTACAGTATCTGAGAAATGTATAAGCCCTGAAGGTGCAAACCTATTATCTGAGGTAAAGGTGAGAGCTTTGGGAATATTTCTCTTACTCTCACATTTGGATTATTCCAATTTTAGAAGATGAAATGTGCTGATTACTGAATAAACTTGGTAGCTTACTCATAATTAAAAACAAATCCTTTTTAACTCTAATGAAAATGGGTTTTAGTTTCTTTATCACCATAACAGTCTAACCTGATTTAATTTTTATTTATGAAAAATTTTGTTATTTTAATATTATTTTATTTCAACTTCTTAAATAACAAGTCCTACTAACAATAAGACATCAATAATAATAATACTTGCTGCTCTCTGGTTAGATATAGTTTAATAGATTTGAAGAAAATATGTCATGATATTTATAAAGTTGAGGGTTTCCTTGTATTCCAGTTTATAAAGACTCTTTACCAAGAATAAATACTGAATTTTGTCAACTGCTTCTTCCAATCTATTGAAATTATTGTCATTTGTGCACTTTATTCTACTAATATGGCGCTACTTTTTTATTTTTAAATGGTAAACCCACCTAGTATTTACAGGACAAATCTCATTTGATCATGGTATATAATCTTTCGTACATATTGTTGACTTGGATAGCTATTTTTTAAAAAAAGAAAACTGGAGATAGATGATCTACATTTGATAGCACTGAAACAGAGTGGTCAAATATCTTGCATAAAAATCCCCACACTAAGTAATGGATAAAGATGTAAATTTCAGGCTTTGACAATGTGTATAGCAATAGTTCATTTTCTTTTTAAAATTGTAATTTTATGGCAATCCTTTTACAGATTGAAACAGGTCAATTATTTATAACATCACCTTTTGGGAAGGGGGGCTTTCTGTACCCTTTAAAGTTATGTGGAGGCTTCAGATGAGTAAATCTAATAACCATTTGTCCAAAGTGGAATTTACCCGGTTCATGTGATGGTATCCTAAAAATAATTAATACTAAATGTAGTACATGTGATTCTGAATAAAATATCAACTAGCTCAAATATTCATTTGAATACAAATATCTCCCATAACATATTGGAAAGGGCTCCTAAAATAAAATCATTGGTATTACAGAATAGTTGGATAAGTTAATTATTTTAAATTATACATAAAGAAATTCTAAATGGAATAAAAAGCATTGTCAAGTAAGGAAAAGGGGAAGTAATTACTCAACAGCTGTCCAACTACTCTCCCTGTTACCATCCTGTCCCTCTTTTATCCCTTCTTCCTCTCTCTTCCAACCACCCCCTCCCTTGCTTATTGTGCTTCATCCATATTACTATCTGGCTCTCCTTTAGCAAGCAAATTTCCTTCACCATTCTTCCAGAAAGGAATATATAACATTTAATTGTTACAAGTATCAGAAGTGTTTGCAAAGAGATTAGTAAGAACATAGTTGCTGGCCAACTCTGCCCCATTACTGAATAGAAGATGCCACAAAACAAAACAGAAAGGCAAGTCTCACACATCTAGAGGAAATAATGAACAACACAAACAGACCCAGAGAAAGAGAACCAGTGATCAGACTCTCAAACCTCAGAAGGAAAGTAAGGGAGGATGGGGGAAGGGGAAGAGATCAACCAAAGGACTTGTGTGCATACATATGGGCCTAGCCAGTGGCCATGGACAACGAGGGTTGGGGGGGGCATATCTAGGGAGGGGTATGGGATGGGAATGGGGGAATAAGGACAATTATGTGAGACCATAATCAATAAAAGAAAAGGAAAAAAACAAAAAACAGAAAGGCAAGACCTTTCTTCACTCAGAAATATACCCGACTGCCTGCGTTTTTATTTGTGGCTCTTCAATTTGCTAGCTGTGTGATCTTCATAATTTTAATTAATTTTACTCTGCCTCAGTGGCCTCATCAGTTAAATATATATAATAAGTGTTTGCTTCATCATATTTTTGTGAAGATACAAGACATAATCAACAAAATGTGTTTTTAAGTCAATGACTGGTTCATTAGTAATTCATCAACAAATGCCAAGAACTTTTATTATCATTATTATTATTATTTAAAATATTAAATTCATTAGTATTTTATGACACTTATTATCTGGCACATATGTTAATTTACATAAATAATATTATTTCATTTATCAATTAAAACAAGCCCATGAGGTAAATATTTATACTTCCAGTTTTAGGTGAGAACACTGAGGTACAAAAATGTTAATTAGTTTTAGAAAGTTGGATCTGAAAGTTTAGAAAAATTGATTGAGAAAATCCTGTATTAATGCCACATCAATGATAATAAATTGTAAATTTTTACATGTACTAAAATTGAAATGCTCCTCATTGACTTGGCATCATAGTTAAGCATCTGAGTTCTAAAGTCAGATTACTTGATTCAAAATTTACCCTCATCCTTAAAAAGCTAGAATCTTATACAAATTAATCTCTCATAGGCTCAGTATCCTCATCTATAGAAGAAAGACATAGGAGTATCTGCTTTACAGGGATTATCCAGATTGTAATTATATAAAGCCAGGCACACAGAAAGTGTTCTGTAAAGTTTAGTTATTACTTCTTATAAATAAATCAGAAATCCACATTTCCCATGTAGTATGTTTTGAACAAGCAATTATCTTCCCAGGCATATTTTATAGTTTAGAATCATGACATACTGACATTGCATCCAAAGATGACACGCTGAGCCCACCCAAAGTAAAACATGTGCTTTCAATTGTTTTCCATCAGTAGCAGCAATGAATTTCCAGAAAATATTTTCATTGCAACATCTAGTCTTGTAAATAACGTCCCCTTTTGCCAGATCACCAGCCTGGATCAAGACAGCCTACATCGCCCTTCCAGCAATTGACCTACTGAATAAAATATTTTGAACTTATTCCAACCAAACACAGATGCAAATAAACAAAGGCATAGTCAGTCAAATTGTCTTATTCCTCGTTTCCAGAAATTCCTTGAAATTCAGCTTGTCATTAAATTTCGGTCTTCATAGATATTTTATAAGAAGTAAAATATCTGTTTTACAGACAGATGGGACAATCTGTAACACTGAAAATTCAATGTATTAAAAAAAAAACAAACCTTTTTGCCAAAACCGGTTTGGTTCAGTGGATAGAGCATCAACCTGCGGACTTAAGGGTCCCAGGTTCGATTCCGGTCAAGGGCATGTACCCTTGTTGCGAGCACATCTTCAGTTAGGGGTTGTGCAGGAGGCAGCTGGTCGATGTTTCTGGCTCTCTATCCCTCTCCCTTCCTCTCTGTAAAAAATCAACAAAATATATATAAAAAACAAAACAAAAACATTTTCATCGGGATTTTAAATAGCACATATTACTGTAGTCAGATGGCTTACTTTTTTATATATCTGCACTTCCAGTATTTTTTTATTGAAGAAAAAACATGTTTGTAAAAGCATAATAAATTAGTGATTGAATAAATAAATAAATGAGGGAATAACCTTTTCTTTACAGAAACAAAAAAAATTAATAAATGATCTAGTAAATTACAACTGTTTTTCTGGGTTTATTTTTTAGTTATTTATTAAGAATGATCCTTGCCCTAGCTGGTTTGGCTCAGTGGATAGAGCCTGCAAACTGAAGGGTCCTGGGTTCGATTCCAGTTAAAGGCACATGCCCAGGTTTCAGGCTCAATACCTAGTAGGGGGTGTACAGGAGGCAGCCAATCAATGATTCTATCTCATCATTGATGTTTACATTTCTCTCTCCATTCCCTTCCTCTCTGAAATCAATAGAAAATATTTTTAAAATAAAAAGATAAAATTTATTTGTAAAAAGATTTTTTAAAAAAAAAAGATCCTGAAGAGGAACACAAATCCATGTGGTCACTCTTACCACTAGATAAACAACAGATTTTTACTTTTTTTTTTTTTTTTTTTTTTTTTTTTTTTGCTGAGAATCATATATGCATAGGATAATTTTTTATTAAAATGTAAGTAACTGATTTTGGAATACCTTATTTATATCTTCTCTTTATACTTTTTCTAGGATCTGTATAATTTATGGCTTTGCTAGTATTTTTAGTTTCTTTAAATTTCAGACCTTTTTATAAAATTAGCCTCTAATAATGTTATATTCTATCAGATATTTTAGCAATATTTCATGCACAGCCTCCCTACAGAAAATCCACAGCTGTGGAAGTTTTCAAATAAAGTTTAGAGACTCCCATTTAAGCACGAAGGAAGATCCTGGAAAAGAAAGTGCCATAATATGTACCTTCCTCATAGCTTACCACAAATTTCTTTATTACTGCTATTGTTTAAAAACCAAGCAAAACTTCTATTTACAATTTTACACTAATATGGTAGCTTTTACAAACATCATAATATTATAGCAAAAAGAGAAAAGTAAATGAGAGGAAGGAGTAGACTCTCTTCCATTTAATAAGGTTTATATGTAAAAATAAGTGCACTTGTCAATTGGCAAAAAGGAACTCTAAGAAGAAAACCTATATATTCTCTGCTGTAATTATGAAAGAGAAAGTGTTCTGAGTTCATTGAATTCTTTTGAAAATAAGTGATTTCATTCAGAAATATTTGTGTATTAAGCAAATTGAAATGAAATTAATTAAAATCAAGTAAAATTATATTTTATTTAATCTGTTGAATTATTTTTATGCAGTTAAACCTATTATTATTATTGCTGCTGCTGTTGTTGCTTTTGTTGATTTTCATTTAGAAATCATATAAAAAGCTTTCTCTGCATTTGGTCAGGCCATGTAAAAATAGATCCCTTTAATGCTTCTGGCCATCACACCCAGAAACAATTCACATTGATGTTATATATCTTTTTCTCTATTATGTGGCTATGAAACCACTCTCCAACTATCATATTTACTATTTCAAATAAAGAAATTGACACTGAAAACTAACCATCTCAGCCAATGAAATCTTAGAGCATTAGGAGAACAAGCCATTAAAGAAATAACAATAGCCCAGCCCGTATGGCTCAGTGGTTGAACGTTGACCTATGAACCAAGAGGTCGCAGCTCAATTCTTGATCAGGGCACATGTCAGCTTAGCTGGCTCAATCTCCCATGTGGGGCATGAAGGAGGCAGACAATCAATGACTCTCTCTCATCATTGATGTTTCTATCTCTCCCTCTCTCTTCCTCTATGTGAAATCAATAAAAATACATTTTTAAAATAAAGAAATAATAGTAAAAGGACAACGGATGTGAACTGCTCCTTGGGGATAGCTTTCATTTGTTGCATTCACTGTATTTTCAAATTTCAAAATATAGAAAGGATTTGTGAACACATGACAAGAAACTATTGACACAGATCAAGCATTCTTTTTTTTATTTTATTTTTCAATCGCAATTTACAGTCAACACTATTTTGTATTATTTTCATGGGTATAGCGTAGTTGTCAGACAAACATATACTTTATACTGTGTTCCCCCTGATATTTCAAGTACTACATGGAACTGTACATAGTTAAAAAATATTATTGACCATACTCCCCACTCTACTTCATATTCATTCCTGTGACTATTTTGTAATGATCAATTGGTAGTTCTTAATCCCTTCACCTTTTTTGCCCATCCACTGACCCCCTAGCCCCAATGGCAACCATCACTCTATTTTCTGTATCTATGAGTACTTCTATATTGATTGTTTAGTTTGTTCTTTAGATTCCACATATAAGTAATATATGGTATTTTTCTTTCTCTCTCTGACTTATTTTGCTTAGCATCAATAGATGAGTGGATAAAAAAGTTTTTATACATATATAAAATGTAATGATACCTGGCCATTAAAAATAAGGAATTATACTATTTGTGACAGCATGAATGGATCTAGAGGGTATTATGTTAAATTAAGTTTCAAGTATGCTTTTCTGTTGTTTGTTTCTATCAAGAATTTGTATATATACAAATACCACAAAATATTTGATGCCAAGTAACAGCTCCTCTTTTAATTAGCCACAGTTCATAGCAGTACAAACTTGTTGAGGTATGGATTTGAATGCTCAGTTTGAATATTTTGCTTTGTCACTACCAAGAACACAAATAAACTGATACAGAAGTGTAGAGTACTTAGGCTTAATTAGAAGTAGTTGATGTTCTAGTTTAATTACAGTTTACTGGCTTTCAAAAATATATAGATTTGACACTGGCTCAAGCTAAGTTCTGTGTGTGCGTGCATGTAAGTGATAAACATTTTTGTTCAGATCATAACTCATTAAAAACTATGTCAATCAGCACAGTTCATTTTGGCTATAATATCTGGTTGTAGTATGGTTCAAGTTCTTCTATTCACAAAAGAGACCAGCAGGTACAGAT
The DNA here is from genome assembly GCF_964339955.1 of Pipistrellus hanaki. Lineage (NCBI taxonomy): Eukaryota > Metazoa > Chordata > Mammalia > Chiroptera > Vespertilionidae > Pipistrellus > Pipistrellus hanaki. Next base: position 77,632,519 of record NC_140524.1, read on the forward strand.
TTTCTGAATAAAGGATTTCAATAAGTTCTTAGTCCAACTATTTCTCCTCCCTCAACTAACCAAAATAAAGTAGAACCTAAATATATTTTTTATTCTTGCATTTTCTGCTCCCAGAGAAAAAGCTGGGTACCTGTATAAGCAAACCAGAGCATTGTTTTCTGAGAGACAACCAACATTCTTCAGAAACATTTTATGTGATTTCTTTATAAGTCAGAGTACAAGACTTGGACTGAGAAACTGCAAAATGTGAGGAAGGCATAAAGTAGCAAGTAGCTTACCAATAACATTGCTGTAGTTTTGTTTCTGATCAAAGCATGCTTGCAAGTTGGTAAAAGAAAAGGAAAGGAAATTAGCATAAGTTGAGAACACATTATATCCCTTAATTTTGCTATGTGGTCTGATATATACAATCTCATTTATACGCAAACCAACCCAATAGCATAGGTATAATTTCTACTCCCAGTCTTAGCTATGAATAAACTATTGGCCCATATAGGTAAATTAACTTTTTCAAGGTCAAACAGTTCATATATGGCAGAGCTTAGATTTGAATTCTCCAAAGCCCATACTCATTTTGCTTCTAAAAAGTCAGAGGACAGGGTTATGTGGATCTATTTTGGTTGGCCTTCATGCAGGATAGGTGAACTTTAGATCAAACTTTCCTACTCCCATATATGGAGCAGCATTCTTCATTCTCTTAAACAAAGCTCTTATTAATTCCTTTTGTGCAGTTCTACATGGTTATCTTCTATACGTCTCTCCTTCTATCTACTTCAGTGAATCAAGCAATGACCAATAGCAAAAGCAGCAGGTAAGAAATATGTAATATGCCTATTATTTAATTAATAACAGTACACATATAGTTGCTTATTTGTACATACCATTTGTAATAAAAAGCCTAATATGCTAAGTGTTCAGTTGTCCATTCAACCAACCAAAGCATAATATGATAATGATTTGCTAAGGCTGCTCAACCACTTGCTATGACATGCACTGGCCACCAGACGGCAGATGCACCAACTGGTAGGTTAGCTTGCTGCAGAGGTCCAGTCCATCAGAACTGAGCAAGACAGGCCAGACACGCCCTGGAGTCCTCCCACGTCCCTCCCTGGCCCCGATCCTGCACTGGTGGGGTCCCTCATCCTGCCTGCACCCTCTCACAATCCAGGACCCCTCAAGGGATGACGAAGAGGTGGTTTCAGCCTAATCCTGCTGTGTGCACTGGGCCTCTAGCTATACTAATGTGTGCACTGGGCCTCTAGCTATACTAATAAAAGGGCAATATGCTACCTAGACTGGGTTAACCAGAGATCTTCCTGACATCTGACTTCTTTCTGATGGTAGAGACCAATGCAGAGGTGGTTAGGGGTGATCAGGCTGGCAGGGGAGCAAGCAGTTAGGGGTGATCAGGATGGCAGGGGAGAAACCAGTTAGGGGTGAGATCAGGCTGGCAAGGGGGAGCAAGCAGTTAGGGCATAACCAGGCCAGCTCAAAGGAGCAAGCAATTAGCGGGCAATCAGTCTAGCATGAGAGGGCAGCTGAGGGCAATTGGGTCAGCATACAGAGGTGATTAGGGGCAATCAGGCAGGCAGAGGCAGTTAGGGGCAATCAGGCAGGCAGGCAGGTGAGCACTTAGGAGCCAACAGTCCTGGATTGTGAGAAGGATGTCCTAAACCAGTGTTTCCCAACCTTCTCTCATGATGAGAATCACCTGGTGGAGTTGTTAAAACACAGATTCCTGAATCCCAACTAAGAAGTGCTAAACTAGAATTTTTGGGAACATATAGGTAAAATTGTATACTTAACTAGTGCTCTAATACAGATGTTATATACAGAGCACTAAGTTAGGTATGCAATTTTACCTATATGTTCTCAAAAATTCTAGTTTAGCACTTCTTAGTTGGGATTCAGGAATCTGTGTTTTAACAACTCCACCAGGTGATTCTCATCATGAGAGAAGGTTGGGAAACACTGTCCTAAACTAGCAGTCAGACATCCCCCAAGGGGTCCCCGATTAGAGAGGGTGCAGGCCACGCTGAGGGACACACACACCCATGCATGAATTTCATGCATCAGGCCTCTAATATATATATTTCTGGATATAAGCACAGAAGTTCTGAGAGAAATTATAAATATTCATTTTGTATTATCTGCACTGATGAAAGAAATCATGTCATCTATATAAAATATCAATTTCAATGAAAAGAATACCAGCAAGTATTGTTAAGAAATTAGGTGCTAAGTGCTGAACTAGGCATTAATGTAGGTATTCTCAAACTTTAGTACACATAGGAAAATGACTAGGAATTTATTTTAAAATGTAGATTCTTTGCCACTCTCACCACAGAGATTCTAACTCAGTAGAACTGGAATTGCCCTAGGTAGTTACAACTTTAATAATCACTTCAGGTAATTCTAATGTGAGTAATTTCTTAACCACATTTTGAAAATAAATATTCTAAAATAAATCACATATTTGGTTTGTGGGTGGTTTGAGAGACAATTTAAAGCAGCTTTTGAAATTTACATTTCTTAACTTTTTAATTTAAGACAATGTTGTTAAATTTTAATGAACTACACTTGGAAAAATCTTATCAGAAATATGTCTGGTTGTTAATAGAATAGCAACATAAAATACAAATTTCAAAAGTGTAAAAGTGAGGATACAGGGAGATTTAAACAAAGTAACAAAACACAAAAAAAGGAGAAAAGGGAAAACAAAGTTAAGTGAAAAATATAAAATGAGCACTAGCAGGTCTGGCTCAGTGGGGAGAGCATCAGCCTGCAGACCAAAAGATCCTGGGTTTGATTCCGTTCAAGGGCAGGTACCTTGGTTGCAGGCTCCTCCCTGGCCTGGGCCTTGGTCAGTGCTCATGCAGAAGGCAACCAATCGATGTGTTTCTCTCACATCAATATTACTCTCTCTCTTTCCCTTTCTCTTCCACTCTCCTTAAAAATCAATGGAAAAATATCCTTGGGTAAGGATAACAAAAAAGAAAAGAGAATATAAAATGAAAGAAATAATTTCAATACATCATAAAACTGTGAATGCATTGAATGTGCATATTAATTCTCAGGTTTTGATTTTTAACCAAGCTATATACTATTTATAAGGATTCCAATGACAACAATACTACATTACAATGTATACCAAAAAACAAAGTGATGGAAATTCATATATCAGGAAAATACAAACAATGCAGAATTTCTTAGTATTGCCATGTAAAATTTTGATTCAAGAATTTACTTTTTTAACAGGCACTCTCAATTATTTTAATGGTGGTTCTGAAATCATACTTAAAAAAAAAAAGCTTAATTAGAGCACTGCTGGAAATAATGGTTTCTTTTTTCATAAAACTAAAAATTAATTTCTACCTGGATTCAGATTTAAATTTTTCACATCAATAAGTTTCAAATTATGGCAATATTTTTTTTTTGTCAAAAAATGGTGTCACAAGGACCCACATCCGGGAAACCTGGTAAGTTTTCAAATTCCTTTATTCTAAATTTTTTCCAGTTTTATTTTTATTTTTTGCTCTAAAACTATGCAAATTAGAAACAGGCTGCTCAACTCTTAAATGGATGCAAGGAATCATTGTAAAGTAAAAGTCCATCTCAAAATTCTCAGAGAATACTTCAAATGAAATTACAAACAATGCAGATTTCTTAGTATTGTAGGTATTCTCAGACTTTAGTACAAAACCTTTAAAATGCCAAAATTAATCTGAATAACCACCATAGTTCTCTCCCAAACTCAGTCATAGATTTTTTTTTTGGGGGGGGGGGCATTATTTCCATCAGCTAATAGTATCTTAAAAGTATAGTATCTTAAAAATATATACTTATAAAGATGTAATATGCTAATTTCCATTATGGTATCCCAATAATGACCAATTAGCATATTGACAGACCAGCAGAAGGATGTGCACGCAGCAGGGGTGGGGGGTGGGCACAGAGCCAATTTCCCAGGAGTCTGAGGAGAGTGCCTGATAGGATGAGTTTATTCCTAAGTATCTGAAATTTTTATTTCCATAATAAAAGGGATTGTTTTTGTTGATATTTCTCTTTCTGAGAGTTCAGTATTGGTCCTTAAAAATGTTATCCATATTTAGATGTTAATTTTGCATCCTGCTATGTGGCCTAATACGTTTATTGAGTCTAGTAGTCCTTTGATAGTGTCTTTAGGGTTCCTATGTACAATATCATGTCTTTTGCAAATAATGACAGATTTACTTCCTTCTTTCCATTTTGGATGCCTTTTATTTTTTTCCTCAAGTCTGATTGCTATGGCTAGGACTTCCAGTACTATGTTGAATAAGAATGTTGAGAGAAGACATCCCTGTGTTGTTACTTTTTTTTTTGGGGGGGGGGGTTAGTTTTTTGCCCATTGAGTTTGATGTTGGCTGTAGGTTTGTCATATGTGGCCTTTGCTGAAAGTTTTTATCAAACAATGCTGGATTTAATATTATGTTATACACCTGAAACTACTACCATATAATATTGAATGTAAACTGTAAATGAAAATAATTTAAACATTTTTAATTAATAAAAGTCCAGAATATATAATCAAATAATTTTATTTTAAAGAATAATTAAAGAAACAGCATGCTGAACTATCTACTAGCATGTCACTATCATGAGTTGTTTGCGTTTGCACTTTAATAAGTGTGCTATATACCTCACCTTTCTCAAGGTTTCTCAAAAGCATTAAATAACTCCAAAGCAAATATATCTGAAATCTAACTTATTACTTTCCCACCCCACTCAGGAAAATGAAGTTCCCAAGTCTTCCAGTATTTCCTATTTTAGGAACTACATTTTTACTTTCAAAATTTGAAACTTTACCTCCTAAATATATATAAATCGGAAATATGAGTTCTCCAGGTGAATGTTCTCTAATTGAGTTGTATTGCCAGTCTGGTCCTGGCCAGAGATGCATGACAGGTCTTCCCATTCGGCCACCATTTTTCCCCCTTTTTCCAAAGACAGTTTTATGTCATATTATAGTTATTGCAGATATATTAAAATGCCATTCATACTTATTAAAATTTTGAAATTGTGGTAGTTAATTGGACCTGCCATTAGATTTTGTCATTTATTGCATTAATAAGGAATATTATTGGAGAATCCAAGATGGCAGCATAGATAAACACCTGAACTTGCTGCCCCATAAAACCACTTCAAAACTACAACTAAAAAATGAAATTGACATCGTCCAGACCCACAGAAAGGATGGCTGAGTGGAAATTCTACAACTTGAAGGAAGGAGGAAAGCACACTGATACTCAGAGGAGGTGCGGAAGTAAAGTGCAGAGGCACTCGCACTGAAAGGGCTGGCAATTGAGTACACAGCTGTCTATTTCATTTGGGAGGGAGGCACAAGCTCCTGACTGCTCCTGACTCTGGGGACCCAGACTCATACGGGGAGAAACTGAACTGTCTGGCATCAGGCTGGAATACAAGGGTGGCTTTTTCTCAGAGGTGCTTGCAGCAATTACCAAGGCACACTAAGGCCCAGGGGACTCTTAGGGAAGGACAGATGGGAAGCCATCGCTGTTTGCTCCACCCTGAGAACCTGCCCCACCCAAGCTGTGCACAGAGGCTTTTGCATATGAATGGCCTGGTCCTTTGAAATCTAAAATTACCTAACAAACTGCAGCTGAGTGAGAGAGACCCAGAACATCCAAAAGTAGGCCCAAGGCCCCACAGAAACTTGTATTGCCTCACAGCTGGGCCTCATCTGGGCACCTCCAAAACCTAAACAAAGAAGAAGAATCTGTATATCTCTCTGTAGCTCCTGCTGGGTGGCCTCAGGCAGATGCTAAATTAGCACCTCCTTGGAGATACAAGAGACAGTGTACCCAGTCGTCAGAGTGGGACTATCCAGATTACAACTCCTCAGATACATAAAGGACACACTCAGGGGGCAGACTCAGTGAGCACCAGAGCGCCACTGAAGCAAGTCTTGCCTCATAAGGGTGTTTCCAGCACAGAAGTTGTCCCATCATAGACACAGCTGATCCCCATAGCCAACTGGCCTGGAGGTCAATTCCTCCCAGTGATACCAACAACAATCAAGGCTTAACTACAACAAGACTGTGCACACAGCCCACAAAGAAGTGCACCAAGAGTGTCCACCTTGGGTAATTAGGGAGGCTGAGCCACTGGGCCCTATAGAACACCTAGCACACAAAGCCACTCTATCAACACAGGGAAGCAGTCAAAATGTGAAGACAAAGAAACAGGTCACAAATGAAAGAAATTGAGGATATGGAGTTCAAAACCACAGTTATAAGGTTTTTCAAGAATTTTCTAGAAACTGCAGATAAATTTAGTGAGACCCTCAAGGGTATGAAAAAGAACCAATCAGAAATTAAGCATACACTAACTGAAATAAAGAATAATATACAGAGATCCAGCAGCAGACTAGAGAATCACAAGAATCAAATCAATGATTTGAAATACAAAGAAGCAAAAAACACCCAACCAGAAAAGCAAAAAGCAAAAAGAATCCAAAAAGCAAAAAGGTAGCGTAAAGAGCCTCTGGGACAACTTTCAGTATACCAACACCTGAATTATGGGAGTGTCAGAAAAAGAGAGAGAACAAGATATTGAAAACCTATTAGAAGAAATAATGACAGAAAACTTTCCCCACCTGGTGAAAGAAATAGATTTACAAGTCCAGGAAGTGCACAGAACCCCAAACAAAGGGAATCCAAAGAGGACCACACCAAGACACATCATAATTAAAATGCCAAGAGCAAAAGACTAAGAGAGAATATTAAAAGCAGCAAGAACAAAGCTGGTAGTTACCTATAAAGGAACACCCATACGATTGTCAGCTGATTTCTCAACAGAAACTATGCAGGCCATAAGGAAGTGGCAAGAAATATTCAAAGTGTTGACTAGCAAGAACCTACAACAAAGATTACTATACTCAGCAGAGCTATCATTTAGAATTGAAGGTCAGATAAAGAGCTTCACAAATAAGAAAAAGCTAAAGGAATTCATCACCGCCAAACCAGTATTATATGAAATGCTGAAAGGTATTCTTTAAGAAGAGGAGGAAGAAAAAGGTAAAGATAAAAATTATGAACAACAAATACATATCTATCAACAAGTGAATCTAAAAATCAAGTGAATAAAAAATCTGATAAACAGAATAAACTAGTGAATATAATAGAATCAGGGGCATAGAAAGGGAATGGACTGACAATCCTCAGAGGGAAAGGGGTGTGGGGTGCGGGAAGAGCCTGGACAAAAATCGTACATGTATGGATGAGAACAGTGGTGGGGTAAGGGCATGGGGTCAGGTGGGAACTGGGTGGAGGGGAGCTAAGGGAAGGGTGGGAAAGAGGAACAATTATAATAATCTGAACAATAAAGATTTAGTAAAAAAAAAAATAAGGAATATTATCCAAAGTTAAAAAACCATAACAAAATAATTTATATACTTACTTCTCAGCCATAAAATGTAATAAAAGCCAAATCCAAACAGCAAAACAATTGGTCAACCAATCGCTATGAATTGCACTGACCACAAGGGGGTAGATGCTCAATGCAGAAGCTTCCTCCTGGTGGCTGTGCATTTACACAATAGGAGCACTCCTCAGCTGATTGGGATAAGAAGCTGCTCCCACAAAGTGCCAATTTCTGCAGGCCAATTTCTGCAGGTCATGCTCCCCACCAGTGCATGAATCCCATGCATCAGACCTCATGTATATATATCCCAGCTACCAAAATGGCAGAACAACCAAAATGACTAGACACCAGACAACCACAGCCCCTCACCTTGGCCAGCCACCCTCAAGAGAGTGAATAGGGACAATCATGCAGGCTGGTGAGAAGTTAGGGGCAATCAGGGAGGCAGGCAGAGGCAGTTAGGAGCGATCAGGCAGGCGGGTGAATGCTTAGAGGTGATCAGACAGGCATTTGAGTGGTTAGGAGTGATTGGGCAGGCAGGTGAGCAGTTAGAAGCCACTGATCCCAGATGGTGAGAGGGATGTCTGACTGCCAGTCATAGCAGGATCGGGCCTAAACTCCCTGAGGGGGAGAGGTCAATGCAGAAAAAAAAAAGGAGACATATATACTACTATTTGTAATACCTTAAACAATAAAATAAAATTTAAAATAATAAAAAAATAAACGTTGGATCAGCTCAAGTTTAGCAAAAGCACCCAGACTTTCCTATGACATTAAGACAAATGTCCTTGGCAGAAACAAAATTCTACCCTTGAAAACTATAGTACTGACCCTTGTAAAACTTTACACATCAAAGCATTTCTGTCATTAAGGAGAAATTCAGGAAAGTTTGTTGATGCTGTGCTGCTTTATTACGGGTTGGGGGAAAACAGATTTTATTTTCTATCAAAGCCTTTTTAAAGTCTAATTAATTTCAAATCAATTACAAATAGTTAGCTGGTTTTTTAACCAACTATTTTAAGAATATTATTCATTTCAATTAAGTATAATAATTATCTAAATAGTAAATGAACAACAAATTTTATAAGAAGCTTTGGAAAGATTTATAATACTATGCTGTACACCTACAACTAGTATAATATAATATTGAATGTAAACTAAAATTGAAAATCATTTAAACATTTTTAAATCAATAAAAATCCAGAATATATAATCAAATAATTTCATTTCAAAGAATATTAAAGAAAATAATTATTTTTTTTCTACCATCATCTTTTCTGGGTTTAGTTTCATTAACAACATTACATTGTTGAAAGATAATCTCCAAATGGGAGAAATTGAGTTAAAACTGCCCAGGGATGTTTATTGTTAGATTTGCAATGTACTTATCTGACTGTGGTTCCCACAAAGGGCAATCAAGATTGACTTCTGGTGAATGTTTGTTGACACCCTGCTACCTGGGATATTATATGTTTATTCTAATTCCTCCAGTCATCTTACAACTTGCTAGTAGAAAACAAATGTGAGCTCATAAGTGATCAGTGTCAAGATTTCAGTTAGTGTAACTGGCCTTAAACCATCCAAATATGTAATTCCCAATCTTTCTATATTATAGGCATCAATAGACAGCCTGGGGGAACTGACTTAACTTTAGGTATAGGTGGGTTGTTATCTCTTTTTGAATTATCTACACTAATAAAAGAGAAAAATGCAACTTTACCGTACCTTCACAATGCCTACCAGCCAATCAGGAGTCAGTATGCAAATTAACACAACAAAGATGGTGGGCTAATTTGCATACACAGGTGCCCAGCAGCAGGGGGCGGGACACTTTCATCATCACCATGGAGATGATGCAGGCATTCTGCACTGCTCCAAGCCACTCTGGGCCTCTGGGCAGCGTGGGAAGATGGAAAGGTGGCTCTGGGCTAGAGCAAAGGTGATGCTGGCAGCCAGGGGAAGGAAGGCCCATTCTTGCACAAATCTTCATGCATCGGGCCTCTAGTTTCCATATAAATGAGCAACATCTAAAATAGCATTACTCCGCCACCATCACTATGAAGTCCAAATCCATGTAGTCATGGAAGGGGTAATGGAACTTGCCATTCTTCTACTGAAACTCTCTTAGCACCTAATGGTTGAACTATCTACTAGCATATCGTTATTATGAATTGTTTGGGATTGCATGTTAATGAGTGTGTTGTATATCTCACCTTCCTTAAGGGTTCTCAAAAGCACTAAATAACTCCAAAGCAAATATATCTGAAATCTAACTTACTCCCTGCCCAGCCCACTCATTAAAAGAAAGTTTCCAAGTCTTCCAGTATCCTCCAGTTTAGGAACTACATTTTTACTTTCAAAATTTGAAACTTTACCTCCTATATATAGCTCTGAAGTGTGAGTTTCCCTCCACCACATCCAGAACTATGATTAGAACTGCCATGATCATCTGAGGTCCAGGGTGGCAGTATAGAAAGATCCTGAACTCACTTCCTTCCACAAATAGATCAAAGTTACACCAATAGACAGAGAAATTTCTTCTGAACACATTCTGCACAGCAAATGAAAGAGAGATCACACTGAAACAAGTATGAGGAGAGAGAGAGAGAGAGAGAGAGAGAGAGAGAGAGAGAGAGAGAGAGAGAAAGGCAGAGAGGCAGAGAGAGAGAGAGAGAGAGAGAGAGAGAGAGAGAGAGAGAGAGAGGCAGAGAGAGAGGCAGAGAGAGAGAGAGGCAGAGAGAAGAGAGAGAGGAAAAATCCATCCTCAATCCACTGACTTGTAATAAGAGCAGTACTGAGAGGCCACTTCTGATCTGGGTCACAGAAAAAATACCCACAAAAAAAAGAAAGAAATTCATTTACTAACCCTAGAACATCTATCAAGTGGGAGGAGAACTGCAGGAAACCTCTCTGGCTTATGAGACACCATAGAGTACCATTTGTTGTGATCCCCCTCCATCTTGATTGCACACGCAGGAACTCCATGAAGGTACAAACTCATAAATATAGAGACCAAACTGATGATTGTCTTTATTTTTATAATTCTGTGCATTATCTAGGCAGTGTTTTCCAAACTTTTGACATATGTGTATCCCTTCTATAATTTTCGTAACACTGAGTACCCCTTGTACTCATGAGAATGTAGAATTAGGCACAGCTAAGCATGGTGCAGTGCATATCCCCACCAAACTCCAAACTCCGGTGCAACGCATACCCCCATCAAACTCTTCACATACCATTGGGGGTATGTGTACCACCCTTTGGGAAACACTGATCTAGAGCATTGGTGAAAATCTAATAAGAGTGTAATCAATACTTTGGGGTTCATGGCTTTATACTGGACCCTGCACTAAACTAAAAAAAAAAAAAATGTTCAATATTTCCTTTTCAACCAGAAACAACATTTTAATATTTAAACTTAAAAATTGCAAAGCCTAAAACTTGACCTAGAAAAAACTCTCCAAAAAATCATTTACAATAAAAAAAGACTCCAAATAGCTGAAGCAATATTGAGAAACAAGAAGAATATAGAACGGATTACAATACCAGATATCAAGCTATATTACAAAGCCACTGTTCTCAAAACTGCCAGGTACTGGCACAAGAACACACATACAGATCAATCAATGGAACAGAACATAGAACTCAGAAATAGATCCAAGCCTCTATGCTCAATCAATATTAGACAAAGGAGACAAGAGCATATAATGGAGTCAAGACAGCCTCTTCAATAAATGGTGTTGGGAATATTGGACAGATACATGCAAAAAAAAAATGAAACTAGACCACCAACTTACACCATACACAAAAATAAACTCGAAATGTATAGAGGTCTTAAATTTAAGATGAAAAACTATAAAAATCTCAGAAGAAGCCATAGGCACCAAAATTATCAGACATATGTCATAGCAATATCTTTACCAATATAGCTTCTAGGGCAATGGAAACTAAGGATAAAATAAACAAATGGAATACATCAAAATAAAAAAGCTTCTGCACAGCAAAAGAAACTATCTACAAAACAACAAGAAAGCCCACTGCATGGGAGAACATATTTGCCAATGTTGGAGATAAGGGTTTCATCTCCAAAATTTATAGGGAACTCATACAACTTAAGAAAAGGAATATAAACAATCAAATCTAAAAATGGGCAATGGACCTAAATAGACACTTTTTGAAAGAAGACATAAAACTCTGTTTTAATATATTCGTGTTTAACAGTGAATTTACACATTTGCCACACATGAATTCCCAACTTTTGAAGATATCCTATTAGATAAATAAAACAAAAAAATGGAACACTAAAACTATCCTTAGCTTATCTACATTTTATTTTGCAGGATTTAGGATGCACTTTAAGAACTTAGACTGCCCCAGAGATATCACTGCAAGCACCAGTTATCACTGTTTTACAAACTGTCTAGATAGAGATGTTTAATGAAGCATTCCAATTAGGAGATCATATCTTAAGTATTTTGCCATACATTTATGTCTAGTTATAACTGGAAGTAAGGACCTGAGGGTGATCCTCTTTAAAATATATGCATATTCTTTCAGTAACAGGTATCAAAACTGAAAACAACTAAATGGACAGAATGAAAATAGACCACTAAATTGTAAAGGGAAGATCAATATTTAGTTAGGACAAATTAAAACAAAAGAAGAAAATCAAAGAGTATTTTCATTTGTTGTTCACTTAATATACAACACTGTGTAGAAGCATTGGTATGGAAACACTTTTTTTGGTTAATTTTTACTGAGGATATTTTTTATCCATTGATTTTTAGAGAGAGTGGAAAAGAGGGAGGGTAGAAGGGGGGGAGAGAGGAAACATCAATGTGAAAGATACACATTGATTGGCTGCCTCCCACATATGCTCTAATGAGGACAGGAGATCAAAACTGCAACCCAGATACATGCCCTTTACCAGGAATGGAACCCAAGACCCTTTGGTGATCAGATCACTGCTCTAACCATTTCCCAACACCAGCCAGGGCTGGAAAAATTTTGAGGCAGAAAATTTCAGCAATCATGGATGAAATCCTATTTTATAAGTCATTTTTAGTCAACAGAGCTAGTGAGTTTTTTCTTTCATAATTCATTTTCATTTCACTTTAGAAAACAATATACATAAAGTCAACAAATGTTCCAAATCAATTTGAAGTAAGAATTTCCAGTTTTTCTCTGAAAAATAAATATTTTAATGTAAAAAATCTCTACTTATAAATGGTTGGAAAGAGTGACTACTATAGCCGAAACCAGTTTGGCTCAGTGGTAGAGCGTCGGTCTGCGGAATGAAAGATCTCAGGTTCTTTTATCTTCCTATGAATTTTATTTATTCTTATTGCTTTGTATTTTTAAAAAACAACCGGAAAGAACTTTGTCATCCTAGCATGACCAAGTTGGTTGCATGTTTTTGGCAAAGTCAGGTTTGGTATTTCCATCACCGTGCCCAGAGGCTAGTGGACAAGTTTGGCATTTCAGTCACCCCAGATGGAGGCCCAGGCCCAGGCCACAGCTCTGCACCCAGATAAAAGGTACAAAATAAAGCACAAAGGAATGCACTTACTAATATTTTTTAAAAATGCACTGGGGAAAAGTTTATGTTGATAACAGTGTATTACAAAACTCCTATTTCTTGAGAAAAAAAAAAAAGACAAATGACTGTCTCTTTCGGACACTCGGTACTGTAATGTAGTCACCTGCTGGGGTGCAGCAGTGCTTTCTGTGTGGTCCACAGCACTGTATATTGTGGATCAATATTAATGTATCCGTGATATTTGAACTGCTGTTCTCCATAGCTTCATTAAAGCATTTGGTTTTTCACACAAAAACAAAAACAATAAAACAAAAAAAAGAAAGAAAGATCCCAGGTTCAATTCCAGTCAAGGGCATGTACATTGGTTGCCGGCACATCCCGGTAGGGGGTGTGCAAGAGGCAGCTAGTTTCTCTCTCATCGACGTTTCTAGCTCTCTATCTCTCTCCCTTCCTCTCTGTAAAAAAAATCAATAAAATATATTTTAAAAAAGAGTGACTACTATAAATAACATTTATCAACATAATTTATCAACATAATTTATAAAAAGCACTGCAAAGTATCCTATAAAGCAGGTCAGTCTTAAATATGGAAAGAGAACACAAAAATTAAAAAGCAAAAATGTTTTTTAGCAACTAAACTATGTCTATTTGATGAAATATATAGATTCAAATGAGTTGTAGAGAATTCATTTTTTGCTTCCACAATGGAACTTTGAAGAGTTAATTGGTTCATTGAAATAATCATATTGATCTATCTACCTGAATTCTTTTTTTGCCACTTCAGGTGGCTCTACATTTTGGCTAGTTCACATTTGGAGCTGAACCCTATCATGTGTTCTCATACCTGATCAATATCACACCATTTGTGCAATAGCCCCAGCCTATTCTCTCATTAGACTAATTGGAGGCCCTCAAAGAAAGAGGCAATAAGGGAAATTATTGATATTGTACCATCAGAGTGGAGGGAGGCATTAGATTAGAGCCAGTGAATAAGCGACGAATGGAAACAAGGATAGCTAGGAAAGGAACAAATGCAAGACTTCCACATACAGTTTACAGAAACATTTTGGTCAATAATCTCGCCCTCATCCCCACATGCATGCATAGGCCACTGCTATGGTTTGAATGTTTGTGTCCCCCTAACCAAATTAATATATTGAAATCTTTAAGATGGAGCCCTCATGAATGGAATTAGTTCTTTTTACAAAAGAGACCCCACACAGATCCCTTACCCTTTTCACTATGTGAGAAAATAGTAAAAAGTTACCTTATACAAACCAAAAGGAAGGTCTTCACCAAAATATGACCATTTTTGCATTATGAATATTGGCCTTCAGATTCCAGAACTGTTAGAAATAAATTTTTGTTGAATAAGCAACAAAAGGCACCCAGTCTATAGTATTTTGTTTTGGTAGCCCATGATGGCTAGACAAACAACCTGGTAATCTATCAGGTTTGGGGGACCTTGTATATTAATGAAGAATCAGCATTACAATAGCAGCTGATTTGCTGGGTTTGATAATATCAAAACTGACATTAATTTAGTGAGTTCAAACTAATATATAGTCAATTCCTAGAGAAATAATACAAGTACTGGGTAAATAACACAACTATCTCAGAATTAAGTGTCCATGACTGCAAGAGAGATCCAACACTATAAATTAGCAGGAATTATAAATATGCCTAAAATGATCTGATCTACACACAGATAAGAACGCAAGCCTTCAAATTAAAAGTGATGCATATATCAATAATACATAAATGTGTATTTGGATGGACTCAAAAAAATAATTGATATGTATATATACTAGAGGCCTGATGAACAAAATTTGTGCAAAAGTAGACCTTCCTTTCCCTGGCTGCTGGCACCAGCTTCCCTCCAGCACCAGGGACCCAGGCTTCCCTCCGGCTAGCTGAATTTTTAAGAAGTCACATTTCAGATAGTAGTGTTTTAGTTTTGCATTTTTATATGATTGTCACAGCTACATCCTACCATGCCAAACCTGCCATTTATTTGGCTCAGTTATCTACAGTGATTTCTATTTGGAAATGAACAATGACAATTATTATTATTTTCAGCAATATATATGAATATACCTGTAGCTGGCAAGTGCATTGTACTTCTAAACAAAGGTTTTTCAACAATATCACTATTGTCATATGGGTGAGATAATTATTTGTTGTGGGGAGTTGTGTTGTACACTGTAAATGTTAAACATCATCAGTGGCCTTGACCCACTTGGTGTCAAATAACAACTTGCCCACCCAGTTGTTTTAACCAAAAACAAATCTGGACATTAGTAAATGTCCCCTGGAGGACAATATCACTCCTAGTTGAGTACTGCTGCTCTGAACAAAAATTTAGTCAGTTGATTACTTGTTGCAAGTTACTCTCCTTAACAAATTCACTCCAGTGAAATAATTAGTTATTTATGGCCCAATACTGGTTTCACTTTAATAATTAGTTATCTATGGCCCAATACTGGTTTCAGTTTAAGATTTTGGAGTACAGTTAAAGAATGGAAGTTTTGTCACTATCCAGAATGGATATTAGCTATTAATTTCACCTGAGTTTCAAATAAAGCAATTGGTATTAATTTGAATGTTTATTCTATGTTCCTAGATGAGAAACACACACACACACACACACACACACACACACACACACACACACAGAATCGATAAATATACATTGATGTCTTGTATCTGAACCAACCACATATTCATTCATGATTGCATTTGTGTGATATAAAAATAATTATTTAATACGCGAAAACATACAGAATAAGACATTCTTATTTGATTCATTTTTTTCTCCACTTATCCTTTTTTCTGACAAATATTTCCCTAAGGTTTAACTGTGGCAGGGTTGGAGGAAAGAGGCAGTCCTTCATGGAGAACTCATTCAGCTGCTTAGCCCAGCAGCATAAATTTAATCTTGTAATTAGTATTCAACTCAGCATCTTGGACAGAAACCAGTGTTACAGCCAAGAGGTGGTTTAAATCACATAAATCATAGATCAATGACAGAACTCAAAGCACTGGATAGATTACAAAAGTAAAACTTTAGTTAAAAATATATTAATTGTTTTTCTGCAGGAATTCTTTAATCCCCCAAAAATATGTAAACAAATAATATTAGATCTAATTGTTTTTGTAGCATATGCATTAATGTAAGTTGAAATGTAGTTTTCCCTTCACAGCCATGTTGATGTTTTAGTAACGTAGAAATGTATATATGCTCTATACCTGTGACAATATTCCATATTTATAATATTCTATCTTTGCATGATATTATTACAGTTACAACAGTGCAATAGTGATGACATGAAAGCTGTTCTACATTACTTTATAAGCATAAAATTTTTAATGTAAAACTCAATAAAAATGTTTCACTTTTTAAAGAAACAATGGATATACTTTAGTCTGAAATCTGTACCTACAGAAGTATATATAGATTTTGAGGTTACAATAAATAAAACTACTAAAATGGTAAGTTATATGAGTTTTATAATAATAAATTATCTCATCAAATAATCATCTCATTAGCTAATTTTACTACTTTATTTTAGAGTTCAGAATTATTCAACACCATGCCAAAATAACTTGAAATAATTATATTTTTCAATAACATTGACAATTTAATTTTAAGTGCAATTAAATATTGTTTTGAAATGGCAAATCTGAAACCTTATACATTAATGTAGAAATTGCATTTATTCCTGACATTAAAGAACACACTCAGAGTAAAAAAATAAATATTTTTCTAATACAATTCCAGAACACTGAAAAAAATCAAATAGGTAAAATTTAGAGTTTCAGACACAAAAACGTAATTCTATTGATTTAGACAAATTTTCTTGAAGTAAATAAATTTACTTTCAGATTCAATTCACTAGGAAGATGATCAATACACTAAAGAAAAAACAAAACAAGACAAGTGAATTTTACAAAGTTACTCTAAGAAAGAAATTTAATAAAAAAAAATTCTAGTATATACCAATTACAGAATTAGTGCTAACATTAAAAATATATGTTAAAATCATGACAGCATGTAAACAATTTTTTTCACTGTTTTTCCTTTGGGTCTATATTTATAAAACATTGTTGTGGCACCTCTTTATGAGGAAAACACTAAAAAACCTGATTATAATCATGTCACTAAGCAAGAAGTAAAAACCACTGTCTTAAGCAATAAAGTTTTTCTGTGTGTATTTTTTATATGAGTACCCAAATGGGGATCAAATTTAATGTGTTGCTACTAATAGCTACATAAAAATAAAATATCTACAAGTCAAAATTGGAAGAAAGCATCATATTATCTACTGCTTCCTAGTCAAGTTGTATTTATTAAAGTTCTATCTTTATAAGTTTCTGAAAAAATCATGTAAATTTCAAGGTGTATCTTTAGTGTTTGCTCATTTAAGTAAATCCACAATTAATAAATCAAATTGTCCTAATATGCAAATTGTCCCCTCAGGAGTTCGACCAGGACAGGAGACCGGGAGTTTGATGGCTCACTATGACATATGCTAATCACCAGGGGGCAGTGAAGAATGAAGGAAGGCAGTAGGGGAAGGAAGGCCCCAGCAGGCAGCCGGAAGGCCCCGATCAGCCCTGATCGCCAGCTAGGTGTAGGAGCCCTACTTGTACAGAAATTTTGTGCACCAGCCCTCTAATAAATCAATAAAATTATATAAGATTCAGTTTATCCCAATAAATTCAATTTAAAATTTTAATAAAATTTTAAAAGAGTAGAATAACTATTTAAATATAAAATTTTATGTGTCCTTTTGGATTCAAAGTCTCCAAGACTGTAGTTTACTTACTCCAAAATATATTTTTCCATTATCTGTCTATTTCTAATCAAAACCTTAACATTTATCTAAATGTACATAGTATGTAAATAGATTAATGGTATTAAAAATCCTTGCTCTCATTACTAGAGATCTGCCTAAGAAATATTAACTACCCAAGAGTTGATCAGCCATGCTCTATCAATGGATTACAAATCACAAAACCTTATTTTGATAGTTTTATTTCAAGGTCTTGATTTGTTCCAATATATTTAATGGAAAATGTAAACAGATACTTGCAAGTTCAAAATAAAAGAATTATTTTTCAAATACAAGTAGAGTCTTCTTAGGTAACAGAGAGGAATAGACAGAAGCGCTCCAGCCATGAAGACAGAAGAGACATAATTCAGAGATGGAAGATGCTGATGACGCTTCAGCATACCAGCATACAGCAGCTGCGGGTTGCTGAAGGATGCCCAGGACCAAACCAGAGTCAGGCGGACCTGCATTACCACCATTTGTCCACCAACCAGATCTGAAATATCATGGCTGGCATGTACACATAAGGAACTATCTGGCATTGAAATTGGAATGCAAAAGAACTGTTGGCCCAGAAAGGAACTCACTACAGACTGATTCATTTGCCTCTCAGCATAACCATTATGGCTTGTTGCAGTTTAGGTTCTTACAAGGGTATTTCTTAGATCACATGATCCCACACATCTAGAGCAAATAATGAACACAAACAGACCCAGAGAAAGAGAACCAGGGATCAGACTCTCAAACCTCAGAGGGAAAGTTAGGGAGGATGTGGGTAAGGGGAAGAGATCAACCAAAGGACTTGTGTGCATACATATGGGCCTAGCCAGTGGCCATGGACAATGGGGCTTGGGGGGCATATCTAGGGAGGGGTTTGGGATGGGAATGGGGGAATAAGAACAATTACGTGAGACCATAATCAATTTAAAAAATCAATAAAATATATTTTTTAAAAATTAACAATAAATTAGAAACTACTATTTGAAGTCATGAACAAACATTCAAAATTGGAATTTGAAATATTTATTTTCAACCATTAGGAATGAATATTCTGTAGTGAGATAAGTTTACAGCACTCAAGTCTATCTTCCATTCAGTTTAAAAAAGAAAAAGAATGCCACATTGCCATCAGGATTCACTTATTGAAACATGTGAGACATTAAATGAATGAAGCAGAAAATGCAGCCATAAAAGTTTATCATTTTATCCAGTGACTCAATTATGGCAGTTTTCAAGTCAAATTTGTCATCCAAAATGAAAATAGTTAATATGTCGTTGAGAAAATTTATTAAAGAAATCCAGACTCTCAAGTATGCATGCATTTTAATGAGTGTGCATAACAAAAATATTTTATAAGGAACAAATAAAGATCCAGAAAGAAGAGTATGGGAAACTCTACCAGATCTGTTGCAAACTAATGGAGTTTTTAAATACCACCTAATACAAAGCACACTCTATAGCTAGTCATAAGATTAAAAGCTTTTTGAGTTGCTATCTTGGGAAATTTCTTTCAAGGAAATTATTACAAAACCTTGTTTTAGTAGGTTCCCCTACTGTGCTTCCCACTGTGTTTTTTTAATAAGGAAAGCTATCCATCCATAGAGGTGTATCCTGTTCTCCATGCTTCAGTGTCAAGCAGCAGGCAGATGCTTGGTGTTTGACTCTTTAATTTTCACTCTATAATGTTAATGCCTGCTTTTGCTGACTGATGCATGTATTTTTGTAGTTGTTTAATTATGAGTGGGCACAGATTCTTCCCAGCTCATAAACCCCTATTTCTAATCACCCTCAGCTAAAACCATATATAATCTATGGTATCTTTATGTATATAATGTAATGCATGTTTAGTGTAAGCATAACATAAAAGTCAACCTGCATGGTTCAAATTAATAAAAAAATAGAAGGCATATTTAATTACATAAATCAAAATTATTTTGTTATTAATATATAAAAAGTAAATATCAGCAGCTACTTTAAAATTCTCAATTTTACACTTTCAAGTTATGCAGAAAAACAACTGTTAAACTGAAAAAAAAGGATTATAATATTATGGAGTAATCAGAGCAGCTTATCAAAATTCAATCAAAATAAATTAACAGAAGAGGAAAATATTTTTAACACATAGAGATCTCTTTATTTGTTATTTTAAGTTTTAACACCAGTTGTCTTTTTTGGGCAGAAAAAAAGAGACATAGAGCTCTTTTATGGAACTAATATCACAAAAAGGTGTTTTACTCAAAATAAGATAAAACAAATATATACTCACCAAGAAAAGGAAGATCTTTGTACTTAGTACTTTCTAGGCAACCAACTACAGATTTGGCTATTTTTAGATTACTTTAATCTGCCATTAGAGATAGTTAGTGTTATTGTATAAGATAAATTGAGTTCTTGAAAAATCATAAAGTTCCTGCTTTCTAAAGAGTTGTGTATTGTTTTTAAAGGTCCAGATATGATCATCAGATTTGGGGCAAGAATTTCTATGTTCAATTTTTTTTCACTATCAACATTAGTTACATCAAGAAACTGTAGCCCTGGCCGGTTTGGCTCAGTGGATAGAGCCTCGGACTATGGACTGAAGGGTCTCTGGTTCAATTCTAGTCAAGGGCACATGCCCAGGTTGGAGGCTTGATCCCCAGTTAGGGGCATGCAGGGGGTAGCTGATCAATGATCTCTCTCATCATTGTTATTTCTGTCTCTCTCACCCTCTCATTTCCTCTCTGAAATCAATAAAAATACTTTTAAAAAGAAAATGTATTGCTATTATGACTAAATAAGTTCTTTAGAATTGGATGACAGATATATTAAAAAGCATATGAAGACTTAAATTATCTACAAATTCAGAAAATATACATGCTGTTTCTATCAAATATGTATAAAATAATACTACTTTTCCCCACACAACATACTCTGAAGAGAGTATGCACTGACTCACTAACCTAATCAAGAAAAAATATTCTTCTTGATAATAAGAAGCAATGTTTCATGGTTTTTATTTCTGATTTTTAAAAGTAACAGTGACAGAAATACTTTGATTAAAAAAGCTTTATACAAAATATTCTTACATTCTAAGATAGTCAATTAATTATAATACTTAATGCTTCACATATCAAATAAATAGAAAGGATTTTTAATAATGGTGATTAAATTTCACATGTAATTAAATTAAAATTGGTAGATAAAAATGAGTTTGTACAATGACTAATGGTATAGTGCCACTAGTATTGGGTTGTGCTGCATCCATGACAACAGAATGGAAGGTTGCTTTTAATACTATTATCTTACATACTCACAGCTGAATGCTAATGCAGCTATACTGAGAAAAATTAAGTTTCAGATCTGAAGCCACTGAACTTACATACACTATGCATAAAGTTGCAAATACATAAAAGAATAGAAATACTAATATTACAGCATGAAAGTCTCTCAAAAGGTTATTTTAAAATGTCAAACATTCAAAGAATATTTATTAATGCAAAAACAAATTTAGTAAAAGGAACATTTTGTTGCTAGAATGTTTTTAAAAGTGTTATCTACAAACTGAAATATTATTAAAATTCAGTTGTATTAATTAGTAGAACTGTGTGGCCTTCAATAATTTACTTATCCTCTCAGTGCCTATTTTTATTCCTGTGCAAAATGAGGATGGAAATATTACCTATTTATGGGGAGTTATAAGGATTAAATTAGGTAATTGAAGTAAAGCACTTGATCTAAGAATTATATAAAAATTCTAAAATGTATATTTTAGAATAATTATTTTTCATCAAAGTGAATCACCAACAAACCATGTAAAGACTGGAACTACAGTCCAAAATATGACAAAGGCCACAATCTTGACTAAGACTTTGATACACTACAGAAATTAGGTTAAAAAAAGTAATAGGGGAAAATATGAAGCTCTAGCAATAATGGATTCATATTGCTGAATATTTTAACCTATGAATCCAACTACCATATATGACTAAAATATTCTCAATGGAAAAACAATAAGAAGCCTATATTGCAACATTTAATTATCAATATGTGCAAAGTTACTACATAGAATTATTTGCTTATTATAACCAGATTTCAATCCTCCTATCTTAGGGGTGTCGAACTCAATCAGAGAGGGGCCAAAATCTAAAATCCAGCCTAAATCGCGGGCCGAATGGTTTACTGAACAGTCATAAACTGACAATGTCATAAACTGACAGCGGAGTGCAGTGATGACAGCGCGGTGCGGGCCACATTGCAAGGCCTGGCGGGCTGGATTTGGCCTGCGGGCCTTGTGTTTGACACATGTGTCCTATCTAATAAAAGAGTAATATGCAAATTGGCCATGCCTCCATGACACCACAAGCTACGCCCACCAGCCAATCAAGAGTGAATATGCAAATAAACCCAACCAAGATGGCTGCAGCCATGGAGAGCAGAAGGGAGGCTTGGGTTTCCCCTACAATGGAGGAAGCCAAGCTTTCTTCCTGCCCTTGCTGGCCTTGGCTGGGAGCAGAGCTGGGTGAAAAGAGCCAGCCGGAGGGCCCCTTCCCAGGGCCAGAGGCTTTAAGCCTTGGCAGGGGTGCAGCCAGCGATTGGAGGGAACTGGTGGGGGGGGGGGGGTCAGCTCCTGCATAGTCCCTGAGGCTTTAGGTCTTGGCAAGGGTGGAGCCAGAGATCAGAGGAGGTAGGTGTGAACTACAGAAGAAACACCTTTTCAGATGGCTTATTGGCTAAGCTCCTTGAATGCCACTGGTAATATTTTTAGTACCTTGGGATTCAAAAAGGTGATCTAGGGCTTTTCCACCACAGTCCTGGAGAAAACAAAGAAGGTCCGCTGCTGGAAGGCTAAAAAATGTAATATCCTGCCCTAGGCGGTTTGGCTCAATGGATAATGCCTAGGTTTGCCAACTGCAGGGTCTGGGTGAGATTCTGATCAAGGGCATGTACCTAAGTTGCAGGCTCCTCCCTGGCTGGGGCCCAGTCAGGGTTCATACAGGAGGCAACCAATCAGTGTTCCTCTCACTTTGATGTTTTTTTCTGTCTTTCTTTTTCCCTTCCACATTCTCCAAAAATCAATGGAAACATATTCTCAGGTGAGGAGAAAAAAAGATGAAAGAAAGAAAGAAAGAAAGAAAGAAAGAAAGAAAGAAAGAAAGAAAGAAAGAAAGAAAGAAAGAAAGAAAGAAAGAAAGAAAGAAAGAAGGAGAGAGAGAGAGAGAGAGAGAGAGAGAGAGAGAGAGAGAGAGAGAGAGAGAGAGAAAGAAAGAAAGGAAGGAAGGAAGGAAGGAAGGAAGGAAGGAAGGAAGGAAGGAAGGAAGGAAGGAAGATCATATTCTATGAAAGACACATCTTGAAAATGCCTAAAAAAAAATCAATAAAATATATTAAAAATAAAACAAAAAAACATTTTAAGAAAGTTGTCATTTTTTCATGTTGAAGGGACCAGAGTCCGTGTTGATGAAAACATCTTGGTGGCTGAGGTGACTGGCAGTGGCTGCAGCAGTGGGTTGTTGGGGTTGGTGCCTTTCCCTGATCAGCCCTGTCATCTCCACAAAGGGAGGCCAGACTGCAGCTTAGGCCTGCTCCCCACGGGCCTAAGCCGTAGGTAGGACATCCTCTGAGAGCTGCCAGTATGTGAGAGGGGGCAGGGTGGGTTGAGGGGGATGAGTGAGACCCTCCCCCAGTGCACGGATTTCATGCACTGGGCCCCTAGTTTCAAATAACAGTTCATTTTGTTTTGTAAGTGTCTCCCGCTATCCTCTTAACCACCCACTCAATTTGTATTTTCCTTTCCTAATTCACTGTTCAAGACTTATCTCCTCCAGGGATATTTCCTCTCACTAGCTTTGCCTATTATCTATCAACTCAACTTTAGAATTATCTTCCCATTTCAATGTACCATTGCACTTCATCAAAGATATATTTTCCTATCATGATAATATTAATAATTAATATTTATGGAACACTTATTTTGTAGCAGGATCATTGCTAAGCAATTTACAATTATCTCATTTATTCTTTATAATACATGCATAGTACAAGTTGTTATTGTCATACTCATTTTATTAAAACAGAAATTGAGGATCAGAGATAATAAGTGACTATAACTTTAGTGAAGAGAATATGTTTAATAATTAATTTTTATGTGTTGCTATATAGTAAATTGCCTTTGTGGAACCTTAAGAAATGCTAAAGAATAACTACATGTCTACTATTGTCTTATGTCAATAAGTTTTATAACCTTACCTACATTCTGTTGCTTATAAAGAATGGAATTATATCTAATGTTACCAAGATTAATATTTTTAGATTTTAATTTCTTTTTTTAAATATATTTTATTGATTTTTTACAGAGAGGAAGGGAGAGAGATAGAGAGCTAGAAACGTCGATGAGAGAGAAACATCGACCAGCTGCCTCTTGCACACCCCCCACCGGGGATGTGCCTGCAACCAAGGTACATGCCCTTGACCGGAATCGAACCCGGGACCTTTCAGTCCGCAGACCAACTCTCTACCACTGAGCCAAACCGGTTTTGGCTAGATTTTAATTTCTTCATGAGTTCTTAAACCATGTGTTAGGTTAAGGAGATGGACATAAATAGAAAGACCAACATATCAAATTATAAAGACATCTATGTTTATTTTATAGAACACCAAAACCTGTGATTCATGTAAGTAATCTAATCAATTTTCAAAGTATTTTATGAAGTCAGCTAATAAAATTTCTTACCCTTGAACTAGGACACATGCTCCTATAGATATTAGTGTAATTAAAGCACCAAGGGATAAAATGTTTGAAATTGTAAATGTCCTGGGAAATGCAGAGTATATGGTCACTATATCTATATAACAAAATGCAAGTAGTACTGAATTGAGCTGATGATTTAGTAGCATACAGGCATATATTTAATTTGTGAAGATTTTATGCATGTTTCAGAAAAGTATTGTGTAGCTGTGCTTAAAATTGTTTGGTTCTGTTTATTTTAAAGTATTTAAAATATTCAGAACAACAAAAGGGCAGAACCCCCTGTGAGAAGCAGTTGGGTTATGAGAGGAAGCCAGATTGGGAAATGTAGAGTTTAGCTAAAGTGATCCCGTATGATGTAAATGACCATAAAGAGAAGAAAATGCTTCTTTAGGTTACTGGAAAAGAAAAGTCTTAAAATAGCTAACTCTTCCCAGTTTAAGGAGATAGCTTAGTATATTTTTTAGCAGAGCACAAAATATCTGTGTTCTAAATTCTAAAGCAAAAAACTTCCAAAATTGATTTACCCTAGTTTAAATTCTCAAATATCCAACAATTGGTTCTGACAGAAAAATGCCTCTAAAGATTTATTCTTTCTAGCTCATGTTGAAGTTATCACTAAGCTTTTGCATAGGTCCACTAATATGCAATCCTGCCAAATTAAACAAGTCTCCCTTTTTGAAGGTCCATAGATTAAGCATTCTCTTTCTCTTCACAAACAAGAAAAAATCCCTCTTGCCCTTGACCCACCAAAGTATATTATCTGAACTCTTTTTCATATGCACTGTTTATTGTATATTACAGTTAATTACATTGTAGACATTTTTTTTTTACTAAACGGTGGGTGCTTTGAGATCAATAGTCATCTTTGCAACCTACTGTTGTCTAGCAAATGCTCAAAAAATAATTGTTCAGTCAATGGAAGGATGCTACAGCTACAACATAACTTTATTTTAGCAAAGTCATTGACAGTTTTGCATAATATCTTTGTAAACTAGATGGGAAAATAAAAGCTACATGGCAGTACTATTAAGTGAGGTTGCACAGGTTTTAAAATCATACCAAGAATATGAGTTAATGAACCATATCAACTTGGAAGACATTCCCTGTCATGTTCAACATTTAGAGATAAATAAACACAGATATTAATGGCTTATTGTGCAACTCAATGAATGACAAAAATATAAGATATAAAGCAGAATTTAAAAAGATAGAAAGTTAGACCAAAACTAATAAGAAAATGGACGATAAAATAACTCTCTACTAAAGATTGATTTAAAGTAAATTGTGCAATACAAACTAAATTTAACTTTTGCTGTAAAATAGAAGACCTCAAGACTATGGGTAAGATAAAAATGTGCCAGCCATAGAATGGAAATAAAATAATTCACTTATGCATTATGGGAGTCAGCACCTTGCTTGGAGTTAAGCAAGCTTTGAGTTCAAACCTGCCATCTATTAGCTTTGAATCCTTGGACATCTTATTCAACATGTCTGGTTCTCAGAGTCTTCAGCTATTAAGTAGGAATAATAGAAGTACCTATCCCATAGGGCTATGGTGAAGATTAAATTAGATAATTTATGCAAATAGCACAAAAGTTTCTGACATACTATCAAAATATGTGGCACACTATCACATATCAAAATAATGATAGCCTATGGCAAATAAGAATTTCTGAACAAAAGTTCTCTTCTGCATCTGAACTACTCAGAATAAATCCGTAATGTCATCTTGGTTTCTGTATCATTTTTAAAGGAATGTTGCTGGCTCACTGGAAATGAAGACAATGAAGCAATAGCCTATGTGATCTTAAAGTCTATGGAAAAGCTCTTATATAAGGAATTGAGAGAGATTGGAAGACAGGAGGGGCATGATTGTATTTTCTTAAGTGTTGAAATTCCATCATATGAAATAATAAATTGGGTTTCTCCTGTATGGTCCCATGTGAGGGGAAAAAATTATAGATGCAAGTTACAAAAGGGTTAAATATCAAATTAATATTATAAAATATTTTCTGACAATGTTATCAGATAATAAATTTGGCGGCCTTATAAAAAAATAAATAAAAATATCCTCATTTAGACTGTATTCAAGCAAAAAAACTAAGTGACTTGTTATTAAAGATGTTGAAAAATAGAATCTTATACTGGTAGGGATAGGTCTTTTCTTACTCTAAATTCTCTGATTCTATAGGACAGAGATCATATTTATGTGAGACAAATATACTACCATTTTGAATTACAGATTTTTTCAAAGTGCATATTGTTTATCCACAAAGCAAACAACCAAACTGACCTATTTGTGGTAATGATAGCAAATGGCTGAAATTAACACAAAGGTTTGTCCTATACACATTTTGAAAGTATAGTAAAAGGAATGCAGATCCAGGAAAACTACATGTTAATTACTTCTGTTTATTTATATTGGGTCCCAGTTTTCTATTCATTAAATAAATGGGCTGGACTGGATGGTCTTTAAGAGCCCTTTCATCTTTCGTATCACCTTATTGTTTACTTCTTGGAGCATTGCTTAACTATGCATTATTGATAGCCAAGCAAAACTATAAAAATGTTCAAAACTGGTCACTAATCTTTCATATTATCATAGTCACACAAAATTGCCTGTTTAGCGTAGGCCGGGTAGCTCAGGTTTTTTCCATTAATATTTGTTCTATTGGAAACTCAAATTCAGGAAAATTTAAAATAATTATATAAATAAATGTATTTATGGTTCCTTGATGTATAATGTTAGGTAGTTCCAGATTCTTTTGTTTTTTACTTTTTAAATTAAGCTTTACTGAAGTATAATTGACAAGTAAAACTATAAGATAGCATTGTGCCTACGCTACATACCTCACTAGTACTGAAGCCATTTATTTCAAACAATATTTTAAGGAAGAGTTCTTAATAGCGAATAGTGCTACCAAAACTCCTAGACATATACATATTTGTCAAAATTTGATTTGCATTAATGAGATAACATGTACCATTATTCCATGGAAAGTATCTTCCTCTAGGTCACAACACACCTCTGCAGAAGTCCAGAAAGAAAAATTTTATAAATATATTTTTCAGTGTTTGTAAAATGAATCAAAGACTAGCATAATGATAACAAATTATATTACTTCATATTAGAGAAATTAATTATAAAATTGCATATTCTGTACATATTGTTCTAAGTCTCTTTCATATTCTTTAAAACATATTTTAATTGTAATCTCAGTGTCCCAATTATTCTTTCTTCTGTAGGAAAAAAAATGGAAGCTTTTCTTGTCCCTCACCTAACGCTAGTAGTAAAATAATCAGTTACTGGAAGTCAAGAGGGATTTTCATTTTCCATTTTAAATGTCTTCAACCCATGGAATTAATACTTTGGATTGTTGCCAAAAAAAAACCAATCTCCAAGAAAATAAAAGAAGGCCGAGGGTTAGAGAAAAGGCCTTACTTTTTGCTAAATAGCCCAAGGTGGCACAACATTTGACCTTCTTATGACCCCATTGAGAACAGATGGATTGTAAGTGAAGTCATCTACTCTCTATAGTCTAGCTACACTCATATTCCCAAATGAGCACTGTGAAGAAATACCATTATTGTTAATGTTCTTTATCCAGATCTACATTTCAGATAATACCCATCCTTCCACTTGATCAGTTCTACAAAGAGAAATTTCAAGCAGGAAGCTGGTGAGCTCATTTTCCAGTTCAGAAATTCTTAAAAGAAATTAGCCCCTAGTTAGGTAAGTATTTTACTGTAAATTAATTTTAGATACTGTAAGAAGTGATCTGAAATTGCCCCATCTGTTTCTTTTGACAACAGACTTGCTGTTTGAAATTGTTCTTCAAATTTCACCAGCTCAAGGAGAAGAGTTTCTTCTGGAGAGTTCCCAAGAAAATCTCCACACCAACAAATATCGTCATTAGCTCTCCAGAAGGCATGAAAATTCATCAGGGCTTCCTCTTTCCAGCTGGGTAAAACTTGGGAGGTGCATATATTAAAACACTGCCAAGTCTTAAACCATACATTTTTGTTAAGTTTCAAACACATTTCCAAACCACTTTCTGTACAATAAATGTTTACTGTCAATCTTTTTATTACCTGAAAAATGTTTAAGAGCATAAATGTATTTCTATTTGCTAATGTAGTAACAACATAAATGTGAAAACACAGAGTATGGGAAAATCATATAATGAGAAGTTTGTAATTCTGTAATTTATTTTGTGACCGGCTAGCTCTGTCAGCTAAATCATAACATTAATAAGATATGGCAACAAGTTTTATCTACACAATGGCCAATTTGCATCACTTCTTTTGAATAACATAAATTTAAACTATCACCTTAGTGAACCAAAAGTAAACACCTAATTTTGCTACAAGGAAAATAAGGTGAGTTTGACATACACAAAGGTTTTATGTGGGAAAAAGAGTGTGAACCTAGGCCTATAGCCAGAAAAATTCTTTCGAAGGGTAAATTCCCAAACTGTAGTACATGTACAAAAGCCAACATGAAAAATAAGTAAAAACAATTAACATTTGTATAACATATTTTTTCTGTAAAATATATTTACAAATATTATGGTGCTTGATTTTCACAACAGTTCAATGAATTGCCTTCATTTTACAAAGAAGAAAATATTTGCTATCTTGTCTATTCAGACTACTAGTATTATGAGCCCTATTAAGCCCTACCAGGAAAAAAGAATTTCACAACTTTAAATACTAACAAGAATTTTTTTTAAAAGCATTTTATAGCTTTGAAACCTTTGATATGGGAGTAAAATTTTATTTTTGTAGAGTTTGCATAAAGAAGAAAGTTAAATATAAAGCTGGCTAAAGTAATACAATATGCATTTCCTTTAAAATCATTACAAAAAATCTAAGACTAAAATGAGTTTTCCACCCAGATACTCTGGACAATTTTTCAATTTACCACTTTATTTTATACATATACAAAGGCCCCCAATCAGACAAGGCTTAAAATTCTTTCTTTCCATTCTAATACTCACAATAATCCTCTGAAGTAAATATTATCTGCTTTATTGTTATAGATAGGAAACAAACTCAGAGATTAAGTGACAATATTTATCTGCATTTAGGAGTTACACTATTAAAGATCCATAAATAACTAAACCAGTCCTTGAACAATTTTAAATTATTGACCATAAAATAAGACCTGCCTGCCTGGCTTTTAGTTCCATTTTGAGTCACTTATACTTCCATAGAGCAAGTCTAAATTATAAGTAATTACCCTATCTAACCATAAACTGCTCTCAGATTATTTACCCCCCTTTTTTATTGACCTCCCCTTATATAAATGCTGTAGTTGTGACTGTCCAGATATTTAAAGTAACGCCTTTTCTCTTTGTCTAAGGGCAATAGAGTGTTTCCCTTTTCACCCCAAACTAAAAGAAAAATCAGTTACAAAGCCATGCTGGGAGCAGAACTGACAGCTGAACAGTTTTTCCAAGGTTGTGTGTTTGAATTTTTGTTACTACCTTGATAGACTTTTTAATTAAGTTAACAAATAAACACCCAATTCTTTTGGTGCTGCCCCCCCCCCCATTTTTAAAAATCCCTTTTGTCAAAACACTCCACTTTTAGAAGTGTCTTCCTTGCAACACACACATAGGTTTTAGGTGGGGGAAATACAGGTTTTCGAAATGTTAAAATATACAGTCATTTTTATTCTATAGTATACATCTTACCGGCTTCATTTTCTGCCCCAATGAGGTAAATTCAAAAGGAAAAAACAACGCGCACATACACAGATTTTTGAGAGAAAGAATTTAGGCAAAGTTATAGCAGCATAGACAACTTGTTTTTATTTCCATAATTTTGCAGACCCAACAAAGTGCAAACTTCATCAGTTTTGCTTCACATGAAAGGCTTCCTGTTCAGGACAAATTTCTGCTAATCCATTCTGATTTAAGTTTGTAAAGGTCCTCCAATGCGTGCTCAGATATATAGCACTACAATTATCCATGTTAATAAAAGAAATAAATCTCTAGAGTATCTTAATAGAAAATTAATATGATAACTGGGGCAATCTAACACTTTAAGAGAGTAGGAAAATATTTGTTTTTTCCCAAATTTCATATTAGTAATTATGAATAAAGTGACACTTTAGTTTCTTCATTTTCTTCTTTTGGGGCAATATACTTGGAGGAAATCAGAAAAGAAAGAAATCCCTGCTCCACAACCACAAAATCTCTAAGTAACATTAATAATATATAATAAAAAGGAAAAAAATTATGTTTTAGTTTGAGGCAGTTGTCTCAGGCAGTAATAAAGTCACTAATAGTAAATTCCATCCTGCTAAATCAAGATAGTACCAAAGTGATTGTTGCAGAAACTGAATAGATTCAACATGCCTATCAATCTTAAAGCATTTTTATTCACTTTATTTTTACTTTTATCTAGAAAAGTAGAGTGAAAACAGCAAAAGGAATGAATTAATATTGAGTCGGGTATTTTTGAACACTACACTATTATTTGAGAACCTACATAACACTCTAAGAATTTCCTAACAAGAAATTGTGTTTTTAATTAAAGATTCTTCCAATGTTACCCAATAAATTCAATAGAAAAAGAAAGATAAATTGAAATTGAAAAAAAAATAAAACTAAACATTCATATGTATAAGCTGCCTCATAACAAAGGACATTTCTGCTCATAACCTCAATTTCCAGTTTAGTATGTATAGAAATAGTAGCTGTCTATTTGCAGATTTTTTGGACCAAAACATTTGATTCTAATAATTCCTCATTTTTTTACTTTATGCCCCCTACAAATTTTAAATATGTAAAATAATCTATTTCAATGGTGTCTTAAAATTAATTTTATTCCAAGCCAAAAAATAATAACTTGAATACCTCTACACATCATAGCTACCTTAATGTATCCTATTATTCAAATTAAAAACTTCTTGTTTGAATCACAAACATAGGCAAAAAGCCAAATCATAGGAATAAAATTAAAAAGTCATCTAATTTTATAAAATTATATCTAAGGAGTTTAATACCGTGTGTATGAACACACATGTCCACATGCACAAGCTCCAGGGTGTGTTTGTAATGATTAAAAATTTACCAAAAGCCATGAATGTCATTTCACTGTCACTTCCTTTGATTAACCTTCACCTGACCTCACTCCCTGAGGCAATTTCAGATTATTTTGTTTCTTTCTGCATTCAAATTCTTCACTCAAGCAGGAGAGTTTATAAAAATCAGTCATTAAGAATAATTCTTCAAAAGCAATTTTTGTTAAAATTTTACAGATGATTGTTATAAAAATAAAATTATTTCCTACTAAATATAGCAACTGGTTGTGATTACTCAATTAGTAGGGCACCTCAATTCACTGAAGACAGACCCAAACTAGGCAGGCCTACAGTTTTAGCAATTCTTAATAGGTCAGTAAAATCAGCACAAATAATATTAATATAAGGAGAGATACGACATTATTGTAATCATACAAAGTGCTTTGCTGCAAATGAGCTGGAAAAAAAATATGTATAAGCATTCGTAAAGGTTAGTAATATACTGTGAAATAAAGAGATAAAAAACAAAAACTTACTTTAAATATTTTTTCCAAAATATTTTTGTTCTACATCACGGTCTTGAAAACCGCTATATTCTATTAAAACAGTTGCTAGAAGGAATGGATTTTTAGGTAATTTCCGATAGGAAATTTATTGTAATAGTTAAAAGCAACTATTTAAATATTTTATAAGTTTATTTCTAAAATAATGCAATCAGTGGCAACTTGTCAATATTTCATATAGAAAGCAAGGATGTAAGAAAGGAGAGAGGACAATCTTAAGCACCAAAAGTGAAAAATACCATTTGAAAAAATTAATAAGGTAATAAACTACATTTCAGAATTCTTCTCATGCACTTCTTATCCTTACCCCTTCTCATCCTTCAAAAACTACATGGCAAAAGTTTCATTCCACTTGCTAGTTGCAAGAGAGAAAATAAAACTTTAAAATGGAGGGACCAAGTTTGTTACCAGTAACCAATAATCACCATCACTAATAATTGAACAACCAGACAGTATATTCCTTTTGAAAAAAGGCAATATAAAATATGCAACAACGCCCATGCAACATATTTGCCAAAAGATGTTACTCAGCCTCTATACCTAACTTTAATTTTACAGGAAATAAAAGGGTGTGAGAAATGAATTAAATGCCACAAGAAAGGAAGTATCTAAAGTAAGAAGATCAAACATTCTGTATAACTACAGTTCCCATCTCTTTACCAGCTCAAGTTTGTAAAGAAAAAATAGGGGATATGTAAGGCTAGAAAAAATATTTATGATGTTTGGTTAGATACTGATTTGAGTAAGTTATATAAGACATTTTGTGGACAGTAGGGGGATTTGAATTAGACTAAAAATTAAATTACATCAAGAAATTATTATTCAATTATAAGTATAAAAATGATACTTCTTATGATATACAAACTTACCTTTAATATCCAGGGAAGCATATGAGTAAAGGTATGGGTAAAATATCATGATATCTAAAATTATTTGTAAAATAATTCATAAAAATAGATTAAACAAATATGGGAAAATATTACGGCTCATTAAATCTTACCAAGTGAGTACATGAAGTTCATTATATAATTCTTTCTGCAAACTTAGAAGGTTTTATAGTAA
Source organism: Pipistrellus hanaki (assembly GCF_964339955.1). Lineage (NCBI taxonomy): Eukaryota > Metazoa > Chordata > Mammalia > Chiroptera > Vespertilionidae > Pipistrellus > Pipistrellus hanaki. Next base: position 77,665,700 of record NC_140524.1, read on the forward strand.
AGAGTTAAAAATACATGCACACACCCAAGTCCTTTGAAAAAACACACAGAGAGAGAGACTACTTCAGCCAACATTGAAATTCTAAAACAAAACGCTTCCTGTTTTCTCTCCTCTCTCCACTTACATTCCATTTGCTCTCTCCTGGCCCAATTTCAGGGTAGGAGCCTAACATTCAAGGTTTCCCTGCTCCTGCAACTGCTTTCAACTTTCTCATTGAAAATAAAGTTCTCAGGTTTAGGGTCCTGGTATATGTGAATATTAGGGCCCTGATATAAAAAGCTACTTCCTTACAGAAAGCTGAAGGGGAGGCCCTGAACCAAAAATGTTCTGAGACCTTTTTAGGCCTTAGATACTCTTAGATTTGGAAGCCCCCCCCCTATTCCACATCATATGACAAAATATTAAAATATACCAATTGTTTATTAAAAATAATTTTGCTTTAAAAGTCTAAATAATTTTGTTATTATTGAATTGAGTAAGCTATACAAGAAAAACGTGTTTGATGAGAAAAATATGCTGTGATTTAACCTTTATTGTACTTACGCATAATTATTTAAAAATTGAGTAACAGTTAACTAGTTGATGAGTTATAATACATAGAAGTTTAAACATGTGGTTAAGTTTTTATATTAGAATTTTCTTTGCATATTTTAAAGCCATTGCATATATTTCAGGTTCTGAAAATGTTTATAAGTTCTTGAAAGGCTTGAAGTCCCTACTGAACATGAGAACGTGAGACCAGCCAAGTAGGGCAGCTAATGCTAAAAAATAGTCCTGCCTGTCTCAGGTTCCAGGTATTTTAACTGAGTAATTATCTTATGTAGTCTGCATAAATGAATCATATATAATTAAATTAGAAAAAAATAATCAAATTTTGTTAGTGCCAAGAGAGTTTACTGCAAGGCTCTGGAACTGGAGTCTACGTATGAGATTTTAAGGGGTCACAAATCTCAAAATTTTAGTATAATGTTGTGTAAATAGACATGGGGGTGCATGTGGGTCTATGATTATTTGCCATTTTCTAGTGAGAGGGTCCTGTGTTTTCATCATTATTTGAAACTTATTTTTGTGACCACCCCTGCTTCACTTTCACAGAGTCACTAATTCTAGTCTAACTACCTCCTATTAAAGTTTGGAAAACAGAGGCCTGAGAAGTAAAGAAATTGCACAAAGGCACATAGTTGGATAGGGTCTGGAGTTTAAGTATCCTATCTCGAAATTCTCTAACCTTTCCATAAGGTGGTCCTAAAGTCCATCTAAGGCTATTCTCCTATCACTGACTTTCTTTAGGCCTAAGTATCTTAAGGGAGCTCTCTGACTCCCATATGGTTTAAAATACTTATAATGTTTAACAGTCATGCTGCTGAAAGTTTGAACAGTTTGAAATGAATAGGCAGTCTCTTTGCCTTTGCTAAACTTAATTATAAAACTAGTGGTCTCTGATATCAAAAGAGATCTCTCGATTTTATTGTGCAAAAATTCTTAGCAGCGTTGAGGTGGAATTTATTTTATAATTCCTCTGATAGGGCTGTTGTTACCAAGGTAAAATAAGTAATGTTTAAAACAGGAGTCTGAAGGTCTGGGTTTCTTCTTTTTTAAAATCTTTATTGTTGGAAATATTACATATATCCCTTTTTTTTCTCCTTTATAATCCACCCTTACCCCCAACCCCAGGCCTCTACCGCCCTATTGTCTGTGTCCAAGGATTGTGCATATATGTATACAAGTTCTTTGGTTGATCTCTTCCCACCAGCCTTCCCTCTGAGATTTGACAGTCTGTTCCATGCTTCTACTAGTATGTCTCTGGATCTATTTTGTTGAACAAAAACAAAATGGGTTTCTTCTTTAATTCCTCTATGAAAATATAGAATAGAACCACATGCTAAAGTAGTTATCTTGGGGTTGTCCCTAAACCACTCTGTGACTCAGTTTCTTTGTCTGGAAAATACCAATATTGGTTCTGTGGTCACCTACATATGACCCTGTGGCCCATGAAAAGAACTATATATGTAGGCATTTTAAATATTTTCAGATAAAAGACAGCCCATCAGTGATAGCCCAACAAAAAGACAGGTCAATCTAACATTATGTCTTCTGAAAAGCAGAATCTCATAATTCAAAATTATTCTTAATATTTTTCTTCTCTGGGCCTGCTTTTAACTTCATCTACTGATCATGTCAGGAAAAAATGGAAATATTATATTAAAATAAATTCTATAAAACAAATCTACAAAATAAGTTGTTACTTCTTTTTGCTCCTTTTGGTAACTTTTTTTCTATAATTGAAAGGATCTTTTATTTATAATTACAATAATGAAATATGGCAATAGATCTTAAAATGTACAGTTCCTTGGGATACAGTTACGGTATGTAAAAGGTTATATACTACGACAGTTATTAATCCTTCTTCACTTTGACAGTTTATTTGAATACAGCATCTGTTGTAGACTATAATACAAGATCATAAAAGTTCAAAACTAACGTATTATTCTTTGTTCCACGCTGTAAAATGTGCACCTTATCAAAATTGTTACTGCCATTTTATGCTGAAACAAAAATGCAGATTAGCTATTAAAGGCTTCTCTTTTTTAGCTGCATTCATGAATTACTTAGTAAAATCTAAGTACCGTGATGAAAGGATGGGGGAACTTCAGAAGAGAATTTTGTAACGGAGTAGAAAAGCAAGTAGGAAAAAGAAGTCCCATGAAGGCTCCATTCCTAAAATTCACTGGTGTAAAATTAATAAATTTACATATTTAAATAAAACACTGATTGTACTTAGTACTTGCAGATATTGAACTTGAAACTGGAAACTAGTAGTAGAGAAGATGTCTGTTCCCATTTTGACCGGTTTCCAGTTTCCAGTTAAATAATACCTGCACGTACAGAATACCCCGGCAAAGTTCTGCTCAGATGCCAGTATTTTAACAGACTGGAATGGTTTGGCTCACGTTAGTGATGCAAACCTATTGAATGTAGATGCTAACAGATTTCCAGTTCAAGTACAAAGCATTCATTGATTTCAAAAAGAAAAATCTCTAACTCCACTGTGTTCAAGGATTGTTTACAAGGAAGGATAAAATGTAGCAAGCTTTGTTTTTCCATTAGCTCTATTCAGAATATTCATCAATCTTTTTCTCGCCCTGCCCTTCTCCATTATCACCTCACCTCTGGAGGTCAGAAGGGTGAACAACCCCACATGTGGTTAGATGAAAGAAGGGAGGAAAGAGGAAATATTTGAGTGCAAGCTTATTTGAGTAAAACTGCATATAATCTGAGAATAGATGCTGAAATTGACAGTGTGTTTTTATGCAGCCCTCAGGCATTGATACCTTCAACTTGTATACATATTTACATCTGTGTATTCCACTATTAGGTGGGAAACAGTTACTACGGCAACTCCAAATCACCTGGCAGCTTTGCTATTGCAATAAAGTCACGAAATTTTTGCTCATATGAAAATAAATAGATGCAAATAGCAGTAAAAATGGTCTGTTGTAAATAACACCTTTACAGTGGAAAGCATTCACTGTATAGTGTCCTGTTCATGCCATCTAGCTAGTTAAGGGTGGAATATATTCCAGGTCTTTCAATGCTGCATCTCTTCCCATTTTCCACTCTATTCCCACTGGATTATGTAAGATTTTCAGTGTGTTAATATTGGTTAAATTGTCCTTACACAGTACACTAGAAGATTTATATGCATATGTAATCTATTCTTCATTTGGGCTTTTCACTTTTAATGTGGAAATTATTAATTTAATAATTATGTGAGTCAGCAATTGTTTATTTAGCTTTAATGTTTACATAGATAAGGAGGATGAAACAATTAGGTTGTTAGAATATTCCCACATAATTTTTTTAGCTGATCTTGCTTCATTTATTACTATGTAGATTTCAAGTCATCTTAAGAACTGAAGGATTTCGGTGTAAAATATACCTAGTAGTAGCCTTCAGTTAGTTCCAAGTACATATTTCATTTCATTGTTGTAAAAATACAATTGCTATGGCAAGTAAAATTTTCTCACTTGAGAGATTTGTTTTATGTTTCTGTTATACTGCTTTTAATTTTTGGGGCTTAAGATTTGTGCTTTTATTGCATAAAACAAAATATTGCAACAATATTTGCATTTCTAGTCTGGAGTGCTATAAATCTAGATATCTCAATACGAATTTCCCTTAGAAATTGAATTTACAAGATATACCAATTAATATCAAGGTTGAAATAATCAAAGATGTGATTCTAATTTCCAGATAATATTTGGAAAAGGAGTTGAATCCTTATTTTTAAATGTGTTTCTAATAAATATTGAACTTGTATAGATAAAAGTTTATTGTGTGGGGATATAATTTGGAATTCTCCAGGGGTTAAAAAAGAGGATGAGAATGGCAAAATAGTCATAATTATTAAAGCTACGTATTAATAAATGAAATTTATTTACTATTCTTTCTATCTTTAGACAGAGTTGAGATTTTTCATAATAAATGTAAAAGCAAAGTCTAAAATATACTTGTTCCAAAATTTTGCTCCAGTAGAGTTTGGTAAATATATTTAAACTACTTTTACTTCACTGAAGAAACAGCCAAATAAATACATGCCCTATATTTTCCATGTCATTTTAATTAATTTTCACAGCAATCATTTTAAGGAGATGTTACACAATATTACAAACAAGAAATTAAAAGTTGAGAACTGGTGGCAAGTCTGTCTGACTACAAAACACTCTGGGTTCTGGACATCTCCACTTTAATAAGGATCTGCCTTTCACCAGTTGACAATGGAGACGCTAATAAATATGGGAGAATAGGCTAAATGTGTGCTAAGGTCTGAAATGTATTTGTTGTGTTTGTTTTGTGTGTTACTGATTCCCTAATAAGCATTTGTTTTGAGATTTTCGTTATTTTTAATTGTCACCATTCATTTTCTGAAATGGAGGGGATATCATTAAAGTTCAAGCTATAGAGTTGAATGTTAAAATGCAATACACTATTTGAGGCATGCATAACTAAAAAAATCGCTAATTTAGCTGGGAATCTTGTATATTTATTTACTTTATCTGGCAATCCTAGATTACTATGATATTCTAGTTGGGACACAGTGAATTGAGGTTTTAATAAACACTGACAGACATATGTAAAACACTGTATCTGTTGCAATGGAGAAAAACTTTTAAATACGCAATATTACTGAAAAGCATGACTTCCTCCAAAAAATAGGTTAGAAATTCTAAGTACACTCTGATTCATGATTTTCATAATGAATAAGTACTGCTTTTGTGATAAGAAATTTAATTTCAAAATTAATGTATTTTCACTTTAAAATATTTGACTAAGTACTTCTGTATAAATACAATGGTTTTATTGTTTTTGTAATAATATTTATTTCTCTCAGCATTGAAGTATCACAGACCTTTTTCATAATTCAAAATAAGTTCAGTATATTATTTCTATCCAAAAATCTTATGCATTTGGTTCCTTTTCACTTATTTAAGAAATACATTTAATGATGTTTTATTAATATGTTTTATTATTGAAACAATTTGGAGAAGACATGCATACATTATAACAACACATGTACTTGCGCGTGCGTGCGTGTGCACACACACACACACACACACACACACACACACAGACCTTTTTCTTTAAAAAAAAAATAGAGATCACTCCAAGTACTTAAACCTACTGGGAGTTTAAACCAAATCAATCGAAAAAATCTTAAAATATTAAATAAAACCTTAACTTCTTGGAGGCAATTTTTTCTACTGTGAAATATTTAAGTGTGTTTAATTGTGGAATGGAAAATGGAAAGGGGAGGGGACCAATTATATATAATCCCTAAGAAACCAAAACAACAAGACCATTCATTCATTCAATCAACTTGTCAATTTGCATGAGGGTGGAAAGAGTCTAATTTGACATAGCCATAATAAGATAAAGCAATTGCTCTTTGCCATGAACTGTGCTTTAAAAAGTTGCTGGCCTCTAAAACTTTATAGGCAAAAAACAAAGTTAACTAAGAAAAACACATATGAACTTCTTTGCTTGGTCCGAGAAAATTATCAAAACTGTTGCTTGTATCCAAAATTATTGGTATATTCTAGTGCTTTCTAGTACCTTCTGAAATGTTCTTTTGTCCCAAATCAGGACTCAGTCTAGGCAAAGCTGATATTATGGTTGTCCTGACTGCATTTCATCTGTTAGCCATGCTGAAAGTAAGCATTGATTCTTTTATTGACCTATACAGAACATGGAAGCCATCAACACAAACAAACTCTCCCAAGTGAAGAAGAAAAAAGAAATCAGCAATTGTTTCAGAAATTTTTCTTTATGAACATGACTCTTAGAAAATTGAATGAGTGGTTGAATCAAATAAGAGCAGAGACACTCAATGAAATTTCTAAAGTAATATTTGTGGGGATGTATAGCTGATTTGCTATAGGTAAATATGTTTCTTATTTAACAAAATCATGTTTGTGTTTCCACTTAATTTATAATAAGATCTTTGAAAAGTGTTAATTGTCTTTATAAACATGAAGGGTCTTCATTTTATTGAATATTTGACTTCCACTAATTGCTGGTATTTCATTTTACATTCAAAGATACTTGTCTTCTTTTATATGGACCACTAGGGACCCAGTGTATGAATTCATGCACCTTGAAAGGAACTGTGGGTCACAAAGCTGCAGTGGGCACCTAGGTGGGTCTCGGCCTACCCTCCACGCCCCTCCTCAGCCCCTCCCACTGCAGTCCCCAGTCCCCTGTGTGCCAGCAGCACCACCCCTGCCACTGCCACTCCTACTTGCCCCACTCACACATGCTGATGGTGCAGAGTGATTGGGGCCAGTGCCAGCAGTGGGTGCGAGTGGGGCTGGCATCATCAGTGGGTACAAGTGGTGGCTGCTGCCCCAATCATCACTCAGGAGCACAGGGAGGTGGAGAAGTCCTCAGGGGCGATTGGGGCCAGCAGCCGTAGTTTGCACATGCTGACAGCACCAAGCAATCAAGACCGGCACCAGGTGCCAGAAGCAGGTGTGAGCGCTTGTTGGGACTGCAGCATGTGTGGGAGAAAATAATTCTCAGTAACCACCAGAGGCTCACCCCAATGACAGCAACTGGTACCCCACCTTGGTTGGCACCCCTGCTTACCTGCTCTACCATCCCACTGCAGCACACTGTTCCATGTGTGCCCCTTGGTGGTCAGCACACATCATAGCGACCAGTTGTTCAGTTGTCCAGTTGTAGGGTTGTTCCCCTGTTTGGTCTATTTTCATATTAGGCTTTTATATACATAGATTACCAAACTGCCTGACTCTATTCCTATATCCAATTCTATTTGGGTTATTTATATCCACTTTTCTTTTACTCTGAAATCTTATACCAGATAACTTTTTTCTCCCATATACCTGGTCATTGTGGCTCATAGTAGCTGTCCAAATCTCAGTCTTTATGGCTCCAACTCAAATCATACATCTGTATGAAGTCCTCCAAAACTACACCAACTGACACAGATTGTCCCCTTTTCTAAGCCCCCAAATGTGATTCTCAAAGAGTGGTTCAACAAAGCTTGGGATTTCTAATACCCTTTCATGCAGTTTGTTACATTAAAATTAGTTCTATAAAGATACCAGTCTTAATCTGACTATTTTTAACTGTGTATACCTTTTCATAGATGGAGCAAAGGCAATGAGGATTAAATGTTCTAGCATCTTAGCAAAAATCAAATGTGTATCACCAAATTGCTGCTCATCATTGTATTCTTCATTTTCACACATATGCCAGTAAAAAAATTAAAGCCAGTTTCACATAAAAATATTCTTGATAAAATAATAAATATAATATTTTATTAAATTTTAATTCTTTACACAAATTTGTAGTGATTCTGTGATAAAATGTCATATACACATAAAGCATGTTTGCTATATACTTCCACTAATTGCTGGTATTTCATTTTACATTCAAAGATGTATGATGGTTTTCTGATTGTTGAGGTACAATCTGCTACTTATTTTTTTTTTTAATAAAACACATTTTTATTTTAAATAATGACTAATAGACAAAATATAGTTATTTAGTTCTGAGTATTTAGCAGCTATTATCTTTTAAATTAAGAAAGCAAGACAGCTACTTCAATGTAAAAAAAAAAAACTGACATTATTTTTTTCCAACAATAAAACTTGATCTTTCTAGAAAAAATTAGTAGTTTAAAATTTTTCCATCTGGTACTGTGAATTTGGCAAGTGCGGTGGGCATTTTCTCTGTTTTTCGTTTCCATCAAGGAAAATGACAGGTTCCTGAGTGGAGGAGCTGGGGATTAAGAAATTAGAGAAAGAAAGAGACAAGAGGCAGAAATAGATTCATCAAGCTGGGCGCTAGGTGGGTGCCATCTCTCTGATGGAGAGGCAGTCACACCCACCACAGACAACACAGCACATTTATTGATTTCCAAAGGGGAAGTTTAAGGTCAAAAGGAGTTTCGAGTGTGCCCAGGTCCTATTCATCAAGACCTGGGTAAGTTCCTCATTTTTTGGTACAAGGACAAGATTTATCATATCAAGACCTGGGTAAGTCAAGGTTCTACCCTGTTTCCCCGAAAATAAGACAGTGTCTTATATTAATTTTTGCTCCCAAAGATGTGCTAGGTCTTATTTTCAGGGGATGTCTTATTTTTCCATGAAGAAGAATACGGCACACATTTATTGTTAAATGAAAATAAAGGAAATTTATTACCTGTATACAGTATGGTAGTACGGTAGTTGTCAACACAAACCAGACAAAGCGTGAATCCTACAGTATCAAGAATTTACTCATTTATTCAATGACAATCATGTCATCATCTCCTGGAACATCATCATAACAATCCAATTCCTGAATTTCCTGGTGAATTTCTTGTGACTCCATTTCTTTCAGAATCAGTGAACCAAATCTCTCATGTTTAGCCTAGGGGGGCCTTATTTTTGGGAGGATGCCTTATATTTCACTCAGAAGGAAACCTGTAAGTAGGTCTTATTTTCGGAGGATGTCTTTTTTTTCCGGGGAAACACAGTATTTGTTCCTTATTCCAAGTACATGGATAAAGATAAGAAATCAGTACTGATAACAGGACTCTGCCTAGGGCTCAGCTGATAAGAATTAAAAGAATGTCCATGTGCCTTCTCAGGTGGGTCTCTACAGGCAAGGTCCCAATAATTAAAAGTGTTGTTATGACAAGGATATTGAAGTTAAGGATTATAGTTTTTGGATATTATATAATAAAATGTATCAATATTTAGTGATTTGTGCATTTTCCAAATGTCAAATACATTAACATGGCTTTATATTCCACATTGCTACTCTCTTTTTAAAAAATATTTTTATTTATTTCAGAGAGAAAGGGAGAGGGAGAGAGATATAAACATCAATGATGAGAAGAAGTTACTGATTGGCTACCTCCTGTATGCCCCCTACCAGGGACCAGGCCCACAACCTGGGCATGTGCCCTTGGCTAGAATTGAACCTGGAACCCTTCAGTCCTCAGGCTGACACTCTATCCACTAAGCCAAACCAGCCAGGGCACATTGCTACTATCTTATTGCAGCTAACACTTACCAAGTTTTGGTATAATATCAAAGAGGTATATCCATAATTACAAAAGAAAAGTCATTAAAATGTCCTTTTTTTCAAATTACATGTTTGTGAAATGCTGGATTTTCTCCCACTATTTCTACTGAACTAAGAGGCCACAAAAGACTAAATGCAGAATTCAGCTGTGTTATGGTCAAACAAAAGTGCTGGGATAGACTCTCCACCCACAATTTGGTTAGAATATTGACACACATAAACCAAAATACTTTGCCAAGATTTATTACTCATATAATAAGGCTTCCTGAGGACAGTGGGGAAGGTTCTCCACAAATCCTAAAATGGCTTAAAAATAAAAAGAATGGGCTTGGATTTGATTTTGTTTAGGGGATGGCTGTACCAAGACTTTCATGCTTTGAACTTCCCACTGGTGTCAAGGGCTTAATGTGTATGCTTTCTTACCATCTGGCCCAGCCGTAGGATAAGAGGGAAGGAGGGACCAGATGGACTTGAAAGTTTTTAAGAGTCAAACCTTAAGAATAGAGTCACTTTATTAAAAGCTATTTTCTAGAGATAAAACATTTAAAAAGTTGCAAATGCTGTAAAACAAAGCCACAGTTCTCAATAATTTTAATTTGGTTTGGAAAAATGTAATTTTATTTTTCAAAACTTATTTATGTTAATATATGTTGGGTTTATTATTTTATGTTTAATGTTTTATATAAATATTTAAATTAAATTTATTTAAAAGAGAAGTTTATCCTATATAATAAAGGAGTAATATGCAAAATGACTATAATGCCCTCGCATAAGATGGCTGCCCCCATGTAGTCACAAGATGGCCGACAAGGGAGGGCAGTTGTAGGCAATCAGGCCAGCAGGGGAGGGCAGCTGGGGGCATTCAGGCCTGCAGGACACGGCATTTGGTGGTGATCAGGCCTACATGGAAGGGAAGTTGGGGGTGACCAGGCTTACAGGGGAGAGCAGTTAGGGGAGGACAGTTGGGAGCAATTGGGCTGGCAGGGGAGCAGTTAGGTATCAATCAGGCTGGTAGGAGAGTGGTTAGGGGGTGATAGGCTGGCAGGTAGAAGCAGTTAGGAGCAATCAGACAGGCAGACAGGCGAGCAGTTGGGACCCAGCAGTCCTTGATTGTGAGAGGGATGTCCGACTGCCAGTTTAGGCCCAATTACACAGGGGGTCCCAGATTGGAGAGGGTACAGTCTGGGATGAGGGAACCATCACTTCCATATATCCATGGGTGAATTTTGTGTACTGGGCCACTAGTGTATGTATGTGTGTATATATATATATATATATATATATATATATATATATATATATATATATATTTAGTGGCCAGATTATTATGACCACCCCATCAGTACTTCGTTGGGCCACCTTTTGCCTTCAATATTGCAGTGATTCTTCTTGGCATTGACTCCACGTGATGTTGAAAGGTGATGTGAGGAATCTGACACCATGCCTGATGAATAGCACTGTCTAGTTCTGTGAGATTTGATGGTTGTGGAACCAGCTGGCTGATGACTCTTTTAACTTCGTCCCACAAATGCTCAATTGGATTGAGATTTGGTGATTGAGGGGGCCACCTAAGCAAGGTAAAGCCTCCCTCATGTTGTTGAAACCACTCCTGCACAATACAAGCACTGTGGCATGGTGCATTGTCTGTTGGAAGAAGCCATCTCCATTGGGAACACCATCAGCATGATAGGATGAACTTGATCAACAATGATACTTAGGTATATTGTGCTCTTTAGATGTTGTTCCACATGAATTGAAGGGCCCAAATCATGCCAGGAAAATATTCCCCCAGCCATAACACTGCCCCCACCAGCTTGAAGGGTAGTACTCATGCATGTGGGGTGCATGCTTTCATGCTGTTTCTGCAAAATTCTCACTCTGCTATCTGGATGATGCAACTGGAAACCTGATTCATCAGATCACATGGCTTTTTTCCAATGCTCGAATGTCCAATCCTTGTGTTCCTGTGGGAATTGGCAATGTTTTATCTTGGAAACTGCAGACAGCAAAGGTGTTTGAACAGGTATTCGGCTTCCATATCCTATATGATGCAGTGTATGGCTAATTTGACTACAAACATCAGGTGGTCATAATAATCTGGCCACTCAGTGTATGTTCTTTGGATAATCCCTTCTTTCATCCACTCCCCTCTTCCCACACCCTTCTCCCCTCCCTTCTGTTTAGTTTGTCCCATGTATCCATGCCTGTGTTTATATTTTTTTTATCAGTTTATTATGTTCATTAAATTCTACATATAAATGGGATCATATGGTATTTGTCTTTCATGGACTGGCTTATTTCACTTAGCATAATAATCTCAAGGTATATTTTATTTATTTTTATTTATTTTTATTTCTTTATTGATTAAGGTATTACATATGTGTCCTTATTTCTCCATTACCCCTCACCCCCGATTCATGCCCCCACCTCCCTGTTGTCTGTGTCCATTGATTAGGCTTATATGCATGCATATAAGTCCTTTGGTTGATCTCTCCCCTTTACTCCCATGGTCTTCTATCTTCCCTGAGGTTTGACGTTCTGATTGATGTTTCTCTGTCTCTGGATCTATTTTTGTTCATCAGTTTATGTTGTTCATTATATTCCACAAATGAGTGAGATCATGTGATATTTATCTTTCTCTGCTTGGCTTATTTCACTTAACATAATGCTCTCCATCTCCATCCATGTTGTTGCAAATGGTAAGAACTCCTTTTTTTACCGCAACAAAGATATATGCACCCCTATGTTCATAGCAGCACAATTTACAATAGCTAAGATTTGGAAACAGCCTAAGTGCCCATCAGCAGATAAGTGGATTAAAAACTGTGGTACATCTACACAATGGAATACTATGCTGCAGTGGAAAAAAAAACAGTATATTTTATTGAGAAAAATCATACCGTGATCAAAGTTAAAAGACAAATAAAAACTGCTTATGTTTTACACCTCAAACCAATACAAAATAATATTTAAAATGAATTGTAATTGAAAAAAAGTGTATAGATACTAAAGAGATTAATAAGTCCCAGTATGACCAAGAGAAAGCTGTCTAAATGTCAATCCAAGGTATTTAATATGATAATAAATTGTAAAATCAGAAAAATAAAATTAAAATAATAAAGAAAAAATATTTGCACTATATGTGACAAAGATTCAATACATTCCACATACAAATATTTCTCAGAAGTATGGTCAATATGGTGGAGTGGATATAGCATGTATTCATTTCCATTGACACACTAAGCTATCCTATATAATAAAAGGCCAGCCACCATAAGTGGAAAGACCAGAACAACCAGAGATGAGAACTACCATGGCCCCTCCCCGGGCTGGCCCTGCTCCCAAGCAAGTGGTTAGGGGTGATCAGGTAGACAAACCAGTGGTTAGAGGCGATCAGGTAGGCAGACGGCCCCTTGCAGAGCTGGCCCTGACCTCCAGATAAGAAAGAGGTAGGTCGAGGCCACTGACAATGACTCTGTGGCAGGTGTGTGGCCAGCAAGAAATCGCTGCACAGAAGGCAAGCAGTGGCAGTGGTGTGGGTGGGGCCAATTGCCTGCAGCAAGGAAAAAGAAAGCCCAGATAGGCCCTGATCTCTGGCCAGGACTAGGGACCCTACTCAATGGGTCGCGGGTTGTGAGAAGGTGCAGGATGGGCTGAGGGACCTCCCTGAGTGAATGAATTTTCATGCACTGGGCCTCTAATAACTAAATAAATAAACTGGGCCTCTAATAACTAAATAAAGCAACACTGGCCGAGAGTGATCTAAGGAATAACTGAACAGAATTTCTACTACAACTAAGGATATAAAGAAGACATTAAGACAGCTAACAGAAAGTGAGACATGTCTGGACAGCAATTCATAAGTGGGAAGGTTGTCACAACAGCAGTAGTTCCACTTTAGAAACAAAGGGTTGGAGTGCCACATCAGGTTCTCCAACTGCAAGACTTGCACAAGGAAGAGGGTCTGCCATAACTCTGGGTTTTAGAACAAGTCAGCCTTATATCTAAGAGAGCAAAACACTGCAAATAAATTAGCCTCAACCTTGAAAGGAGCCACATCCAAACTTCCTCACTTTGAGCTTCAATGCAGAGACAGCAGTTTGAAAAGTGTTTGTGACATAAGTGAAAGATTACTTTGACTGATTTTGTAACGAAGGCCAGGGGCGCAGAAAGCACTTGTAGGAGCCATTTCTTTGTTTCTCTGTTGTGCTCTCCTTCCACGTAGTTGGACTGACACAAGTGATACCAATTTTGACATTCTCCATTAACCTGGCTAATATTTTCTTCCCTTTATGGAATACCTCTGAGATTCAAAATTGTCCAACTTGCTCACATTGGCCATGATCCTCCCAAACAGCTCCAACCCTGGCAAATGTGGAGGCTATCTTTTTCTTCCATCATAGCCATTCTCAAGCAGTGCCAGATGTGGCACACATAGGAAACAATATATTCAATGTAATGAAACAAAATAATCCTACAATTGAGATTACTTTAACAGGAAAGGTTATCATTCAGAATTGAAGAAAAAGAATTTCTAAGATGAGCCAAAGCTAAAGCTAAAGGACTTCATCAGCACTAAACTGCACTGTAAGAAATGTTTAAAAGACTTCTTTAACTGGAAAAGAAGATGCTGAAACTTAAATTTGAAGGTTAAAAGACAAAAAATAATAAAATTATGTGTATTTAAAACAATTAATTAATTGATATGTACTCATACTCGCCAAAGATGTAATAGTAAGATATATCAAAACCATAAAACATGGGGAGGAAGTAGAAAACATATTCCTTAGACAGCTAGAAACATAGAGTGTCATATAATAATTTTATAATATCCACAAACCATCAACCTATAATAAATATGAAAACCAAAAAAAGAAAGTAATCTAAACACAGCACTAAAGAAAGTCATTAATGCACAAAAGACCAAGACAACAAAATAAAATCAGAAAAGAACTACAAAAAACCCCACAGCAAATAATTAATGCAATGGTATTAAGTATATAACTGTTGATAAATATTTTAAAAGTAAATGAACTAAATATTCCAATTAAAGGGTATTGTGAGACTAAATGGGTAAAGAAATAAAACCCATACATATGCTGCCTACAAGAGACTTACATCAGATTTAAAGTCACAAATTAAAAGTGAAGGGATAAAATAAAAGATATCCTATGCAAATGAAAAGAAGAAAAAAAGCTGAGGTACCAATACTTATGTTAGTCAAAATAAACTTTAAAACAAAGATGAAAAAAAAAGAGGTAAATGAAGGCATTACATAATGATAAAAAGATCAAATAAGAGGATATAATTCTTGATACTATCTACACATCCAACATGGAAGCACCTAAATATATAATTCAAGTTTTAACAGAAATGAAAGGAGAAATTGAAACTATTACATTAATAATACAGGACTTTAGTATCTTATTTATTTATTTATTTATTTAATATAAACTGATAGACCATCCAGAAATAAATTCTACATGGAAACATTGGCCTTACCCAACCCAATTACAACAGATAAACATAATAGATATTTTCAAAACATTCTATCCAAAAAAAAAGGTACATGTTCCTGTATTAATGACGTTAGGTCAGAAAATAAATCTTATATAAATTAAAGATTATTGAAATCATATAAAGCATCTTTTCAACCATAACATGAATTTTAAAAAGATAACTTAAAAAACCTCACAACATGTAGAGATTAAACATCATGCTACTAAATAAGTTTGTTTTCAAAGATATCAAATATGTGTTAAGTCTACACTTAAAGGAGCCAGGCCAAGAGATGTTGTGAGAGTTTAACAAGTGAAAGGTGAATGTAGTGGATGGTGAATGTGGGTAGGCTAAATAGCTATCTCCTATGGTGATTTAAAAAATTAAATTTATTTAGGGAAAGGGTTTGGGGGATGAGATATTCAAAGGGAAGGGCTGTACAGCACTGAGCCAAGGGGACATTGGGTCAAAGATGACAATACCCAGGAGCTGGAGTTTCATCCTTATATTCAGTCACTGATGGGAAGCTCTTGTCATCAGTGGGTCTGGGGACTGAGCTAGTGAGCTTGTAAATGCAGATGGAATGTATATGTGCTATCAGGTGCCTTCAGGTCTGTTTCCATTCCTTACATGGTCTGACTAAAGGTGTCCAGTGAGATTTTCTTGGTCTTTTGTTCTCCTGTGGTGGGAATCTTACAAATGACCATTAGTAATTGCATTTCCTTTTAAGTCCTAACAATAGGAAATTAAATAAACATCTCTTAAGAGAAATAAAAATTGAAACACAGCACTCTAGGTTCTATGGTACACAGCAAAAGCAAATCAAAGAGGAAGGGTCATCGCAATACAAGCCTACCTCAAAAAATAAGGGAAATCTGAAATAAATCTCACAAGTAAAGGGACTATTAAATAAAGAGCAAACAAAGCACAAAGTGAGTAGAAGGAAGAACATAATAAAATTTAGAATGAAAATTAAATAAACTAGAGACAAAATACGAATAGAAAAAATCAATGAAACTACGAATTAGTTTCTTAAAAAATAAACATATAATCTAGCAATTAATATCACCAAGAAAAAACTGAAGATGACAAAAAAAATGAAAGGGTATAACATGCTAATGGTTAGAATAATTAATGTTATTTAAATGTTGATACTAGCCAAAGCAATATACATTTTCAATGCAATCCCTACCATAAAAACAATGAAATTCTACACAGAACTAGAACAAATAATTCTAAAATTTATATGGGACCACAGGACTCTAAGTAGAAAAAGAAATCTTGAAAAAGAACACAAGTGGAGATATCAAACTCCCCTATTTCAAAGTACATCAGAAAACTATAGTAACCATGGTACTGTATCATAGAATTGTAGACTTGAAACATTTAAAATCTTATTAACCAATTCACCCCAATAAATTTAATTTAAAAAATTGATAAAGATAAAAAATCAATATAATACTGGCATAAAAATAGATAGATATATCAATGGAACAGAATAAAATCCCCCCAAATTAACACACATTTATATTGTCAATTAATTTACAACAAAGGAGATAAGAATATATAATGGTGAAAAGACAGGTCAATAATTGATTTGGGGGAAACTGGACAAATACATACATAAAAATGAAGCTGGACCACTTTCTTATACTATATATTAAATAAACTCAAAATGGATCAAAGACTTAATGTAAGAACTGAAACCATAAAACTTCTAGTAGAAAATCTAGGCAGTAAAATCTTTAACATTGGTTTGATAAACATTTTTTATATGTCTTTTCAGGCTAGGGCAACAAAAGCAATAATTAACACATGGAACTACAACAAACCAAAATCCATTTTTATAGTGAAGGAAACCATCAACAAAATGAAAAGACAACATACTGAATGGGAGAAAATATTTGTAAATGATATAGCTGATATGGGTTAATATCCAAAATATATAAAGAACACATAAAATGTAACATCAAAAAAATAAAAATAAATTGATTTTAAAATGAGCAAATGACCTAATACACATTTCTCTAAAGAAAACATACAGATGGGCAGCAGACATATGAAAAGATGCTCAAAATCACTGTCAGCTCACTCATTTGTGGAATATAATGAACATAAACTGATGAACAAAATTAGATCCAGAGACATAAAAGCATCAAACAGACCATCAAACTTTGGAGGAAAGGTAGGGGAGGGGTGAAGGGGGAATGGGGAGATGTAAAAGACCAACCAAAGGACTTGTATGCATGCATATAAGCATAACCAATGGACACAGACACTAGGGGAGTGAGGGCATGTGCTGGGGGTTGGGATTGGCTGGGGAGAGCTCAATGAGGGAAAAGGGAGACATATGTAATACTTTAAACAATAAAAAATTAAATTTAAATTAAAAAAGCGCTAACTGTCAGGGACAAACAAGTCAAAACCACAAGAAGATGTAACCTCATACCAGTCATCATCTGTGTACCATAAAATTGTTCACCTTTCACTCAGCGTCTCTTGGCCTGGCTCCTTTTGGCATAGACCTAATACGTATTTGATGTCATTGATAACATATTTGATGTTTAGTAGCATGATGTTTAACCTCCACATGTTTGTGGGGTTTTATTTTAGGATTGGGTAGGAAGAGATTAACCAAAGAATGTATATGTATGTATGTATGTATATATATATATATATATATATATATATATATATATACACACATAGAATGCGTGGACACAGACAATAGTCTGAGATCTGGGGAGGGGGCAAGAATAGGGTGGAACGGATTAATGGAGGAGGGAGGGGGACATCAGTAATACCCTCAACAATAAAACTAATTTTTTTAAAAATGTGAACAAATAAGTAGGATTGTAAATTACTATAGCTGCTATAGGAAACAGCATAGTGGTTCCTAAAAAAAAAAAAAAAAAAAAATTAAAATAGAACTATCTGTGATCCAGCATTTCCTCTTCTTGATATTTATCTGAAGAAAATGAAAACACTGGTTTAAGTAGATATATACACTCCTATGTTCATTGCAGCCTAGGTATTCATGTACAAGTTAGAAACACACAGCAAGAAAACAATAAAATTGTATATAAAACCAAAAGTTGTATTTATCTGCCTCTGGCTGGAGTTACTCAGTAGTTAAGCATGGACCCAGGAACCAGGAAGTCTCAGTTCAATTCCTGGTCAGGGCACATGCCCAAGTTGTGGGCTTGATCCCAAGAAGGGGGCATGCAGGAAGCAGCCAATTAATTATGTTTCTCTGTTAATCAATGTTTCTATCTCTCTACTCCTCCTCCCCTCTTCTCTCTCTAAAAATCAATAAAAACATATTTTGTAAAAGTTGTATTTATCTAATATTGAAGTTAATTACATATTTCAGTTGTTTGCTGGCAAACTTGACAGATATTTGCTGTATTTAGTTTCACACATTCATAGAACAAAATAAATAAATAAATAAATGGATATTAAAATTAAAGTAACAATGGCTGCAAATTAAAATTGAAAACATGCCAAATGCTTTGAGATATGAATTTTAGATCACTACTGATTATATCAAGTCAATACTCTCTATTTAAAATTTGTTAGTGGCTTCCCAGGAGAAAATCCCCACAAGGTATTTAAACTTTTCTACCTGTAGATTATCAATATTAAACTCCCATTCCTAATAAATCTCATATTCCAATCTCCAAGAATAAACTTTTCAGGGAGTGTGATACCTTCATTCTGAGTTTATTCCCAAACATCTTACAGGCCCCAAGGAGCAAGATAATTTATGCCCCTTCTCAATGCTGAATACAGGCTCTAAACAAAGCTGAACACGAAATCTAATTAGAACACGTGGAAATCTGTAGTGCCCACCCTGCAAAATCATTTACAACAACCAGTAGACCTACTCATTGGCAAACTTAGGGAAGTGGCACTTAAGGTCAATAAACTTTGTGAATAGTTTTGACCAATTTTATCCCCAAACAAGCCTTGTATATCTTAAACCAGTATAGTGTTCCATTCTCAGGAAAAATAATCTTTTAAAATATAACTTGCATGTGGCTTTCCCACTTTTCTCAGCACCATTTATTGAAGAAGCTTTCTTTTTTCCATTGTATGTTTTTTATTCCTTTGCTGAAAATTATTTATCCATATACATATGGATTTATTTCTGGGCACTCATTTTGTTCCATTGGTCCGTGTCTTTTTTTTTTCTTTCCTGCCAATGCTATGCTGTTTCTATTATTACTGCTCTATTGTATAATTTGTAGCCAGGGAGTGTGATACCCCCAGCTTCATTTTTTTTCTCTCAGTTGCATTAGGTATTTGGGATCTTTGTAGATATATATAATTCTTATGATTATTTGTTCTATTTCTTTAAATAATGTCATTGTTGTTTTTATGGAGATTGCATTAAATTTATATTTTGCTTTGGATAACATATAGTCATTTTAACTATGTTGATTCTTTCAATACATGAATACATAATATCTGGAAAGCCACATTCCAAAGAATAAAGGTAGACCACTGAATGTCCCATATACAAAAGTTAACTCAAAATGGATCAAAAAACTAAATATAAGACCTAAAACAATAATTTACAAAGAAACATAGGTACTAAATATATGGATCTTGGTCTTAGAGAGTATGTTATGAATTGTTCCTAAAGGCGAGGGAAGTAAGACAAAGGTAAATGAATAGAATTTTATCAAACTTATGAGCTTCTGGAAAGCAAAGGAAACCACTAACAAAACAAAAAGGCAGGCAACCGAATGAAAGAAGCTATTTGCAAACAACAGCTCTTACAAAGAGTTAGTGTTCAAAATATGTGGAGAGCTCTTAAAACTCAATATCAAACAAACAATCCAATTTAAAAATGGGCATAGGACCTGAATAGACAGCTCTCAAAATGACATACACATGGCCAACAGATACATGAAAAGATAATAAACTCCAATAGTTAATAGGCAAATGTAAATCAAAGCTATAATTAGATGCCACCTCACAACTGTTAGAATGGCTATTATCAATAAGACAAGTGTTTGAGAAGGTGTAGAAAAAAGAAACACTCATTCATTGCTGGTAGGAATATAAACTGGTACAGCCACTGTGAAAAACTACGGTATCTTGGTTCCTTAAAAAATAAGAATAGTTACCTTATGACAAAGCCACCCCTCTTCAGAGTATCTACTAAAAAAATCTGAAACCATTTATTTGCAAAGATACATGCACCCATATGTTCATCGTACTATTCTTAATTTTAGCCAATAAGACATGGAAGCAATCAAAGTGTCCTTCAATAGATGATAAAATAAGGATGTAGTACATATGTACAATGGGATACCATTCAGCAATAAGAAAAGATGAAGTACTGCCATTTGTGACAACATAGATGAAACTTGAGAATATCAAGCTTATCAAAATAAGTCAGACAGAAAAAGTTAAAAGCCATATGATTTCATTTACACGTGGGTTATCAGCAAAATATGAACAAGAAAAATGAACAAAAAGCTCAGACAATCAGACAATAATTACAGTATGGTGATTATCAGAGGGAAAGTGAGTGGTAGGTAGTAAAGGGTAATGGGGATCAAATATATGGTGATGGTAGAAGATTTGATTTTGGGTTGTGGGCACACAATGCAATATACAGATGATGTATCATAGAATTGTACACTTGAAACCTATATAATTTTATTTCACAATGTCACTCCCAATAAATTTAATTAAAAATTTTAATATATGTAAATATTATATATATATATATATATATATATATATAGTCACTATAGTTTACATTCAATATTTTATTAGATTCAGGTTTAAAACAGAACAAATAATAAAGTGTGTCCAATACCATTTTAAAAAATATTTTATTGATTTTTTACAGAGGAAGGGAGAAGGATAGAGAGAAGCATTGATTAGCTGCTTTCTTCACATCCCCTACTAGGGATGTACCCACAACCAAGGTATCCGCCCTTGACCAGAATCAAACCTGAGACCCTTCAGTCCGCAGGCCGACTCTAGCCACTGAGCCAAACCGGTTAGGGCAGACCAATACCATTTTTAAAGACACTGTCTTTACCCCATAGTATATTTTTTTTGCTACCTTTATCATTAAATGAACTGGTCATAGAAATGTGGGTTAATTTCTGAGCTCTCCATTATGTTCCATTGACTTATGTGTTTGTTTTTATGTCAGTACCATACTGTTTTTATTACTATAGTTTGTAGTGTAATTTGAAGCAAGTAGCATGATACATATAACTTTGCTCCTTTTTTTTTGTTTGTTTTGTAAGTTTGCTTTGGTTATTTGCATTTTTCTTTGGATCTTTATACATTTTAGGATTACTTGTACTAGTTCTGTTAAAAAATATCACTGGTAATTTGATGGTATTGCATTGGATCTGTAGATTGTTTGAGGTAATATAAACACTTAAAATATCATTTAATTAGCATGGTATATCCTTTCATTTATTTGTGCCTTCTTCAGTTTCTTTCATCAATGCCTTACAATTATTAAAGAACAGGTATTTTACATCCTGGGATACTTTAATCCTAGGTAATTTTGATGCATTTATAAATTGGAAAGTAGACCAGAGGGAGTCAGAGAGAAAGCCACAGTTTGATTCTGGTTTTCTTTTCTTTACTTTTTTTTTTTTTTTTTTTTTTTTTTTTTTTTTTTTTTTAATACTTTTACTGATTTCAGAGAGGAAGGGAGGAGAGAGAGAAAGAAACATCAATGATGAAAGAGAATCATTGATCGCTGCCTCCAGCACACCTCACAATGGGAACTGAGCCTGCAACCTGGGCATGTGCCCTTGACAGGAATTCAAACCGTGACCTTTTGGTTCGTAAGTCCATACTCAACCACTGAACCACGCCAGCAGGGTTCTTTTTTTAATTCTAAATCCAGGCATGAGTTTTCATATGCAGCTACTAACCTGAGGATTTGTGTCAGGGAGGGAGGCAGGGATTTGGACTTGAGGTACCTAAAGAAAGATTAGGGAGTGGAAGCATTGGCAAGAGACATGGAAAAGCAGTAGCCAGGAGTCTCACATTTGATTGTTCACTTGTAACACCCAAACCAAAATGACCATTTTTTCAGAGAGGAGCTAGCTGCTTACAGTAACCACGGGCAGGTAAAGAAAAAACCCATCTTGGGTGATATGGCATGCCACACCCTCAGGAGCTCTGCCTGCCACACCCTGCATTTTGACCTTTTCAGAGGCCAAGCCTATGGGTTTGAACAGTCTCAGGGAGCTTCCGTGATTGGATTGGGGAGGGATGTCTACACCAATATCCTGAGAAACAGAGTGGTACTTTCCCCACTGGAGAGAGCTAATAAAAACTCCAGGTTTCTAGCTTATCTCACTGATCATACAAGGATCTCTGCCCAGCTGAGGGCTGAGTATATTTTGGGCTACTCACAGAGGAGTAGCTCTGGACAGGGATACACACCCACCGCATTCCCTGAAATCTGAACAGCACCTCCCTCACCTAAAACCCTTTCAGAAACAGATTATTGAGGGATTAAGATTAACAGATGGCTACCAGGAAAAGGTGAGAAGTGGAGCCTCAGGAACCAGGTGAAGTTTGTTGACCCAGATCTGGGCCCTGTGCTGCTAATAAGCCTGCTTTAGAGCAGTGTTTCCCAACCTTCTCTCATGATGAGAATCACCTGGTGGAGTTGTTAAAACACAGATTCCTGAATCCCAACTAAGAAGTGCTAAACTAGAATTTTTGGGAACATATAGGTAAAATTGTATACTTAACTAGTGCTCTAAGACAGATTTTATATACAGAGCACTAAGTTAGGTATGCAATTTTACCTATATGTTCTCAAAAATTCTAGTTTAGCACTTCTTAGTTGGGATTCAGGAATCTGTGTTTTAACAACTCCACCAGGTGATTCTCATCATGAGAGAAGGTTGGGAAACACTGCTTTAGAGGATAGATAGGTCCCTTCTGCTTGCAGCCAAGTTCTGGGGAGATAGACACAAACTGTGGATCACTTGAAACTTCAAGTAGGTTGCTGAAAGCCAAAGGAGTTAGCACCGAAATATCACATGGGAAGCCCAGAATTGGCATATAGAACAGTAAGCCACAGTAGAAGAGTAGTATCCAAAGTGTAGTTCCATGGGACACTAAATTTAGCTGAAAGAAACTCCACTTTTTCCTTTTCTTTTCCTTTTTAAAATTTTTGTTCTCTTTCCTTTCTTTTTCTTCCCTTTTTTATTTATATACTAGTGGCCTGGTTCATGAAATTCATGCAGAGGGCAGGAGTAGTTGTCCCTCAGCCCGGCCTGTACCCTCTTCAATCTGGGATGTCCTATTGCTGGTTTACAGGGATCAGGCCTAAACTGGACCCCTAACACAGTTGGGCATCCCTCTCACAATCTGGGACTGCTGGCTCCTAACCGCTCGCCTGCCTGCCTGCCTAATTGCCCCTAACCATTCTGCCTGCTGGCCTACTCATCCCCAACTGCCCCCCACCACTGGCCTGCTTGCCCCCAAATGCACCCCACCAGTCTGATCACCCCCAACTGCCCCACATGCCAGTGTGCTTGCCCCCAACTTCCCACCTGCCAATCTGCTCACCCCAAACTGCACCCCTGCTAGCCTGCTCACCTGGACCTTCCCTTCCCACTGGCCTGCTCATTCCCAACTGCCCCCCCTGATGGCCTACTCACCCCAAACTGCCCCCCCCAGTGTCCTGATCACCCCAACTGACCTCCACTGAGGGTTTGCTCACCCCAAAGTGCCCCCCTGACTGGCCTGATCACCCACAACTGCCATCCCATTCTAGCCTGATCACCCACAACTGCTCTCCCCTCTTGGCCTCTAACCACCTCTACCTCGGCCTTGCCACCATGGGTTTGTCCAGAAGAACATCTGGAAGGTCTCCTGGAAGGTCTCCCAGTCTAATTAGCATATTACCCTTTTATTAGTATAGATAGAGGCCTGGTGCACAGGTGGGGACGAGTTGGTTTGCCCTGAAGGGTGGGGGTTCCCTTGGGGCATGGGGTGGCCTGACTGAGGGGCCTGTGGTGGTTTTTAGGCCGATCACGCTCCCATGGTGAAAGGATCACCACTGGGGGGTGGCCAGCCTAGGTGAGGGGCTGAGGGCTGTTTGCAGGCTGGCCAAGCCCCCCAGTGGGGACCCTCACCCCATGGAGGTATGGCCAGCCTGGGTGAGGGGCTAAGGATTGTTTTCAGGCTGGGGGGGTCTTACTGGGGTGCCTGGCCAGCCTGGGTGAGGGGCTGAGGGCCATTTACAGGCTGGCCACAGTCCCTTTGGTATGGGGGTCCACACTGGGGTGCCTGGCCAGCCTGGGTGATAGGCTGATGGCTGTTTTCAGGTTGACCATGCCCCCAACGACCCAGGCCCCCAGCCACTCCTTGAGCAGAGGCAAGGGCTCCCAGCCACCCTTTTTTTGCCACTCCTTGAGTGGAGGCCAGGGTGGGCTGGAAGACTCCTGCTAGCTCCAGCTCCGTGGCCACCGCCATCTTTGTTGGGATAATTTGCATACTCGCTCCTGATTATCTGGTGGTTGTAGCAGAGGGGTGGTCAATTTGCATGTTTCTCTTTTATTGGTGTAGATCTGCTTTATTGATTTGTTATTATTCTAGTCTCTATGGTTTCATTCATATATCTAAGTTACCTCTTCCCTTTTCCTACTCAATATTTCTTTATTTATTTTTTTCTCTTTCTCTTTTTTCATTTCACCTGCTATCATATCTTTTTTCCTTTTCTTATAGGGTCTATCTTCTTTCTCTTCTATTTCATTTTGTTTGTTTTTTCCTTTCCATTCTTTCTCCTTTATTTTAAACCATTTTTTTTTCTTTCTATATGACCCTAATTATTTATTCTCACTTTCTTTTTATCAGATCTGCACCTTCATATTCTTCCCCACCCCTTTTTTCTTTTTCCTTTTTAAAAAATGTTTCATGTTTCCCTGACTTGTTATTATTAGTCTTTAATATATGTGTATGTGTGTGTATATATATATATATATATATATTTCCTCTTCTCTTTTCCTATTCTTTCTCTCTCTCCTTCTTTTCATTTTCACCTGCTATCATACCTTTTTTTCCTTTTCTTATAGGGTCTATCTTCTTTCTCTTTTATTTTCTTTTCTTTTTTTTTTTTTTTTATGATGTTTCCATTTTTATTTTATTTTTTTTTTAATATATTTTATTGATTTTTTTTTTACCCCCTACCTCCCTCCCACACATCCCCTCCCTCCCCAGAGTTTTGTGTCCATTGGTTGCACTTATATGCATGTATACAAGTCCTTCGGTTGATCTATTATCTCCCCCAGATCTTCCTCCCGTCCCCACTGTAACTTGACAGTCTACTTGTTGATATACTGTCTCTATATCTATCTTATGGTTCACCAGTTTATAATGTTCTTTATTATCCACAAATGAGTGAGGTCATGTGGTGTTTCTCTTTCATTGATTGGCTTATTTCACTCAGCATGATGTTCTCCAATTCCATCCAGGATGCTGCAAATGATGAGAAATCCTTCTTTTTTATGGCAGCATAGTATTCCATTGTGTAGATGTACCATAGTTTTTGGATCCAATCATCTGCTGACGGACACTTAGGCTGTTTCCAAATTCTGGCTATTGTAGATTGTGCTGCTATGAACATAGGGGTGCATATATCCTTTCTGATTGGTGTTTCAAGTTTCTTGGGATATATTCCTAGAAGTGGGATTACTGGGTCAAATGGGAGTTCCATTTTCAGTTTTTTGAGGAAACTCCACACTGTTCTCCACAGTGGTTGCACCAGTCTACATTCCCACCAGCAGTGCGCGAGGGTTCCTTTTTCTCCGCAACCTCGCCAACACTTGTCGTTTGTTGATTTGTTGATGTTGGCCATTCTGACAGGTGTGAGATGGTACCGCATTGTTGTTTTGATTTGCATCTCTCGGATAATTAGTGACTTTGAGCATGTTTTCATGTGCTTTTTGGCCTTCCTTCTGTCTTCTTTTGAAAATATTCTATTTAGGTCCATTGCCCATTTTTTAATTGGATCATTCATCTTCCTTTTATTTAGTTGTATAAGCTGTTTGTAGATGTTGGAGATTAAACCTTTATCAGTGGTAACATTTGCAAATATGTTCTCCCACACAGTGGGCTTTCTTGTTGTTTTGTTGATGGTTTCTTTTGCTGTAAAAAAGCTTTTTATTTTGATGTAGTCCCATTTGTTTATTTTCTCTTTAGCTTCCATTGCACTAGGGGTAGTATCAGTGAAGAAGTTTTTTTGGCATACGTCTGAGATTTTGTTGCCTGTGGATGCTTCAAGTATTTTTATGGTTTCCCGTCTGATGTTTAAGTCCTGTATCCATTTTGAGTTTATTTTTGTGTATGGTGTAAGTTGGTGATCTAGTTTCATTCTTTTGCATGTATCTGTACAATTTTCCCAACACCATTTATTGAAGAGACTGTCTTGACTCCATTGTATATTAGTGCCTCCTTTGTCAAATATTAATTGAGCATAGTGATTTGGGTTGATATCTGGGTTCTCGATTTGATTCCATTGATCTATATGTCTGTTTTTGTGCCAGTACCAGGCTGTTTTGAGAACAGTGGCTTTGTAATACAGTTTGAAGTCTGGTATTGAGATACCTCCTACTTTACTCTTCTTTCTCAGGATTGCTGTGGCTATTCGGGGTCTTTTATTGTTCCAAATGAACTTTTGGAGAGTTCTTTCTAGGTCAGTGAAATATGCCGTTGGTATTTTAATGGGGAGTGCATTGAACTTATAGATTGCTTTAGGAAGTATGGACATTTTGATGATGTTGATTCTACCAATCCATGAACATGGTATGTTCTTCCATCTGTTTACATCTTCCTCTATTTCTTTTTTCAGTGTCGTGTAGTTTTCCGCAAATAGATCCTTTACTTCCTTAGTTAAGTTTATTCCTAGGTATCTTAATTTTTTTGGTGCGATCGTAAATGGAATTGCTTTTTTAGTCTCTGTTTCTATAAACTCACTGTTGGTGTATAGAAATGCCATAGATTTCTTGGTGTTAATTTTGTATCCTGCTACATTGCCAAATTCATTTATTAAGCCAATTAGTTTTTTAATGGAGTCTTTTTGGTTTTTTATATACAATATCATGTCGTCTGCAAATAAGGATAACTTTACTTCTTCTTTTCCAATTTGGATGCCTTTTATTTCCTCCTCTTGTCTAATTGCAATGGCTAGTACTTCCAGTACTATGTCAAAGAGGAGTGGCGATAGTGGGCATCCCTGTCTTGTTCCTGTTCTTAGAGGGAATGGTTTTAGTTTTTGCCCATTGAGTATGATGTTTGCTGTGGGTTTATCATATATAGCTTTTATTACGTTGAGGTATGATCCTTGTACTCCCACCTTATTAAGAGTTTTTATCAGGAAAGGGTGTTGGATTTTA
The DNA here is from genome assembly GCF_964339955.1 of Pipistrellus hanaki. Classification (NCBI taxonomy): domain Eukaryota; kingdom Metazoa; phylum Chordata; class Mammalia; order Chiroptera; family Vespertilionidae; genus Pipistrellus; species Pipistrellus hanaki. Next base: position 77,693,203 of record NC_140524.1, read on the forward strand.
TCAAATGCTTTTTCTGCATCAATTGATATGACTATATGATTTTTATCTTTCAACTTGTTTATGTGATGTATCACGTTTATTGATTTGCGGATATTGTACCAACCTTGCATTCCTGGTATAAATCCTACTTGGTCATGGTGTATGATCTTTGTGATGCTCTGCTGGAGCCGATTTGCTAGAATTTTGTTGAGGATTTTGGCATCTATGTTCATGAGGGATATTGGCCTGTAATTCTCTTTCATTGAGTTGTCTTTATCGGGTTTTGGTATTAGGGTGATGCTGGCTTCATAGAAGGAGTTTGGAAGTGTTCCTTCCTCTTGAATTTTTTGGAATAGTCTGAGGAGGATAGGTTTTAGTTCTTCCTTGAATGTTTGGTAAAACTCTCCTGTGAAGCCATCTGGCCCTGGGCTTTTGTTTGCTGGAAGCTTTTTGATGACTGTTTCAATTTCTTCCCAAGTCACTGGTCTATTGAGATTTTTAGATTCTTCCTGATTGAGTTTTGGAAGTTTGTATTTTTCTAGGAATATGTCCATTTCCTCCAGGTTGTTCAGTTTGTTGGAATAGAGTTGTTCGTAGTATTTTGTAACAATCCGTTGTATTTCGGTGGGGTCTGTTGTTATTTCACCTCTTTCATTTCTGATTTTGTTTATTTGGGTCCTCTCTCTTTGTTTCTTGGTTAGCCTGGCTAGAGGTCCATCTATCTTGTTTATTCTTTCAAAGAACCAGCTCTTGGTTTTGTTGATCTTATGTATTGTTTTTTTGGTCTCTATGTCGTTTATCTCTGCTCTGATTTTTGTTATTTCCTTCCTTCTGCTTACACTGGGTTTTTCTTGTTGCTCCTTTTCTAACTCTTTGAGTTGTAGAGTTAGATCATCTGTTACTATTTTTTCTAGTTTTTTGCAATAGGCTTGTAAGGATATGAACTTCCCTCTCAAAACTGCTTTTGCTGTGTCCCAAAGATTTTGGATTGTTGTGCTTTCATTGTCATTTGTTTCCAGGATGTTTTTAATTTCTTCCTTGATTTCTCTGGTAACCCAGTCCTTGTTTAATAGCAAGCTGTTTAGTCTCCATGTGTTTGATTTCTTTGGATTATTTTTATTGTAGTTAATTTCCAGTTTTATGCCATTATGGTCTGAGAAGATACTTGATATGATTTCTATCTTCTTGAATTTGAAGAGACTTTGCCTATGTCCCAAAATGTGGTCTATCTTTGAGAATGTCCCATGTGCACTTGAGAAGAATGTATATTCTGTGGCTTTGGGGTGGAGTGTCCTGAAGATGTCAATTAATTCCATCTGGTCTAGTGAGTCATTTAGGATTGATATTTCTTTGCTGATTTTTTGTTTAGATGATTTGTCGAAGGGTGACAGTGGGGTATTAAAATCTCCTACTATGATTGTATTGCTATTAATCTCTCCCTTAATGTCCTCTAGCAGTTTTTTAATGTATTTGGTTGTTCCTGTATTGGGTGCATATATATTTACCAGGGTTATTTCTTCTTGTTGGATTGTTCCCTTTAGTATTATGAAGTGGCCTTCATTATCTCTTGTTATGTCCTTCACTCTGAGATCTAATTTGTCAGATATAAGTATTGCTACCCCAGCTTTTTTTTCATTTCCATTTGCCTGGAAAACTTTTTTCCATCCCTTCACCCTCAGTCTGTGTGCATCTCTTTTTCTGAGGTGGGTTTCTTGTAGACAACAGATGTATGGGTCTTGTTTTCTTATCCAATCTGTTACCCTATGTCTTTTGATTGGAGCATTTAATCCATTTACATTTAAGGTTATTATTGATAGGTACTCATTTGACGCCATTTTTATTCTATACCCGTGTTCCTTCTTCACTTCTTATTTCTTTATTTTTACAGTAGACCCTTTAGCATTTCTTGCATTGCTGGTTTGGTGGAGATAAATTCCTTCAGTCTTTTTTTGTCTGTGAAGCTCCTGATTTCCCCTTCAATTTTGATTGATAGCCTTGCTGGGTACAGTATTCTTGGATTCAGACCCTTCCTTTGCATGACTTTGTATATTTCATCCCATTCCCTTCTGGCCTGATAAGTTTCTGTTGAGAAATCAGTTGCTAGTCTGATGGGGGTTCCTTTGTATGTAACTTTCTGTCTCTCTCTGGCTGCTTTTAAGATTCTTACTTTGTCCTTGTTGTTTGCCAATTTAATTATAATGTGCCTTGGAGTCTGTCTTCTGGGATTCATTTTGCTTGGGACTCTGCGGGCATCTTGGATTTGTGTGGGTTTTTTCTTTTCTATTTCAGGAAAGTTTTCTGTCATTATTTCTTGAAATACTTTTTCCATGTCTACCTCAGTTTCCTTTCCTTCTGGAACCCCTATTATTCGAATATTATTTTGTTTTGTTTTGTCCCAAAGCTCCCGTAGGCTCTCCTCCTGCTTTTTAATCTTTTTTTCTAGAAGTTGCTCTACTTGGGTATTTTTTTCCATCTTATCTTCTAGCTCACTGATGCGGTCCTCTGCTTCATCTAGTCTACTCTTGATGCTTTCTATTGAGTTCTTCATGGTAGCGATGTCACTTTTCATTTCTTCTTGGTTCTTCTTCAGTTCCTCATGGCTCTCCTTCATTTCCTCATGGTTCTTTCTCATTTCTTCTTGGCTTTTGTCAAATTTCTCTTCCATTCTTTTTAGCCATGCTATGATCATTACTCTGAATTCTTGCTCTGGCAGGCTGCTTACCTCTGGCTCATTTACTTCCTTTTCTGGTGATGCCTGCTTTTCTTTCAAGTGCGGACTATGTTTTTGTCTCCCCATGGCCTCTCTTTTCAGGATGTCTGGTTATGTGGTATTCCTTCTCCTGCGTTGATTTTGAGGTACAAAATACAACACTACCAGGTACAACACAAGCGGCACTTAACAGGAATGTATTTACAATATTAATAACCTCTAATAAAGGTGACCACTAGAGAAAGGCAACTTAGGGGATAGGAGAGAAGGAATAAAGGTAAAAATAAAATAAAGAAAAATTAAAAAAAAATAAAATTAAAATTAAAAAAAAAATTAAGTAAATTAAAAAAAAAGAGGGATAAAGAGATAGAAAAAGAAGAAGAAGAAAAAAGTAATGACAAAATGAAGTTGGAAAACAGGGAAAAAAAGAAGAGGGAGAGAGAGAGAGAGAAAGAGAGAGAAGAAGCAAACTAAAAGAGAAATGGGAAACAAACTATATATATATGGAGAAAATTGCGATAGAAAAACCTCTGGACCCAGCCAATGCCAGTAACAATACTTGGAGATTAATACAAACTACAATATCCACTATTATTAAGTAAGGCTATGATATACAGAAGTAAAATAAACAAACAAAAACAGAGGATTTAAAAAAAAATACAAAGCAACAATAACAATACAGGAATAAGCATAACAATTTCACTAAAAGGCATAAAAATTCACAATAATCAACCTTCACACATACAATGCGAAAAGGATAGAGGGGAGAATGGATTTTTTTTTTTTTTAACTAGTTAATATAGTGCAGAGATTGGTATTTATACACTTGGATCAGGGGTTGGAACTTAGGTCTATAAGTATAGTGAGAGCTTTAGCAGGGGGTATAGAGAGAGAATAGAGGAAAAACTAAAGCCGGAAAGGGATAGGATAAACTGTAGACTAAAGGGTAAAGTTTAGTAAGAGAGTGATAGTGTAAAGGTTGAGTTGAGATAGGGTTGAATGATGCTATAGTAGAGATTAAAATAGAATGAAGGTTACTCCCAATGTAAAATAAAGAAAAAATAAAATGGTACTAGAGAGAGAAAAAAAAGAAAAGAAAGAAAGAAAAAATAAATAAATAAAATTTTTTTTTAAAAAAATTGCAAAATAGCAGTAGTAATAGTGATAGAGATTGAAAAATGTAGTAATTGAAAAGGTAAAATCAAGTAAGGAAAAAAGAAAAAAAATTGTTTCTTAAGTAAAAGATATGAAAAATGAAAATTAAATAAAAGATGTAAAAAATGAAAATAAAGTAAAGTATAGCAAAATTAGCATAAAAATGACCAGTACTGGTCACTCACTTCCTCAGTTAATGTATTTGGCACTTCTGATTCTCGGACCAGACAGTCTTGCAGTTCCCAGCTTTCCACTGCACCTCAGTTTTGTAAGATAATCCTTAATTTTTAGTAGACTATATCTTAGATATTTGTGTCCATTTATTTTTGATTAATTAAAAGACAAAAGAAAAGAAAGGAAAAAAAAAAAAAAAAAGAAGGGCAGTTTGTAATTCAGCTCTTAGGTGTCAGTGTTTCCGGTTTGACCTCCCAGTCTTTTTGGTTGCTCCGGCCTTCTTTCTCTATGGCTCTAGCTGGCAGGGTGCCAGCTGGCTCCCAGACTATCTCTTCTGGCTCCGATCCCTTGTTTCCAGGGAGGCACTTTCTCCCTGCAAATTCCCCAGATATGCCCAACTAGGCAGTCCTTCCCTAGTATTCCGAAGCTAGGGGATGAAGGGGATCAGGCGCCGAGGTGTCCAGATGCTCCGCCCTTGGCGGGACAGCCGCGATACTTAACACTCTGTCCCGTGTCCCCTGGCTTTAAAAAAAAAAAAAAAAAAAATTCCCGCTTCTGGGGAAGCTTATGCCAAACCCAGCACTAGATGTCGCTGCAGCCTTCTTAGGGCTCAGCTTTGTGGGCGCTGCATGGAGGCAGGGCCGGAACTCCCCGGCTACTGTGGCTGCCGGCACCGCGGGACCGCGATCTCTCAGGCTTTCCCCGCAAATTCTGACCTTTCCGTGGGTGACCGAAGAACTCCTTTGAATCCACACGCCAGCGCCAACTCGGGCGTCTCAGCTACTGGATGGAGCTCTCCGCAGTGGGCTTTCCAGGCCTCAGAGAAGCCACTCCTTTCTCACAGCGCCGCCGCCGCTGCTTCTGCCGCCGCCGCAGCCGCCGCGGCCGCCGCTGTGGCTGTGTTGGCCACCGGCTGGAAATCCTGTCCAGCGGATCGCTGCCTAGCTTCCTTGAAACCTCTGCTGCCCCTCAGCTGCCAATCAACCCTCCCTGAGCGACTCAGATGTTACTTTTATCTGTTCTGGGACCAGAGTCAGAACAAGTCCGACTGTTCGGTCGCCATCTTCAAGCTCCGCCCCTCTGCACTCTCTTTTATTTTCTTTTCAACTCGTTTTGCTTTGTTTTTCTTCCTCATTTATTTTAAATCATTTTATATTTTCCTATTTCCATAATTCCTTATTCTTACTTTTTTTTATTTCAGATCTGTATCTACACATTGCTTTTAATATTGCCTGCCTTTTTTTTCTTTTTGTTTGTTTATTCATTTGTGTGGGTTTTTTCCTTTGGTTGGTTATTTTGTTATTTTTCTCTTTATATTTTGTTATTTCTTTCCTTCTATCATTATAGCTCTCTTTTCTAATTCTCTCTTCTCTGGCAATTGCTTTAGTTGTTGTTGTAGGGGCCTTGTGTATGTTTTAGTCTTATTTCTTTTGTTTTGCAATTTGTTGTGTTGTATTGTATTCTGTTCTCTCAGCATCTCCAAATAGAGCAGAAAATGAGGGAAGAAATTAAAAAGCAGGAGGATATTTTAGGGGAGCTTTGGGACAATATGAAACCTAACAACATTCACACTATATGGGTAACAAAAGGAGCAGAATCTGAGAAAGGAACAGAGAACATGGTTGAAGAAATAATGCAATCTCCCTCACCTGGTTAAAAAAAAAAAATGACTCAAGATCAGTAACACAGATAGTTCCAGTCAAGATTAACCCCAGAAGACCCACACCTAGGCTCATAATAATTAAAATGGAAAACATTAAAGACAAGAAATAATCTTAAAGGATGGAAGAGATTGATAGAAAGTTAACTACAAAGGGGCTCCTATTAGACTGTCAGTTGATTTCTCAATAGAAACACTTCAGACAAGAAGGGAATGGAATGCTTATACACAGTAGTGAACATAAAGAGACTAAACACAGGGTTACTCTATCTAGCAGGGCTGTCATTCAAAATTTAAGGTAAAACAGAGTCACAGACAAAATAAGGCTAAAATAAATTATTACCACCAAACAAACACTGCAAAAAATATTAAAAGGACTGTTTTAAGAAGAAGAAAGAGAAAAAAGGATCATATGGATAAAGGTAATAAAAATGATAATAAATAAGTACCTTTAAGTAATATACTTAAATATCAATTGGTTAAATGCTCCAATCAGAGGACAGGATAGTTGTATAGATTATAAAACATGACCCATATATATGCTGTCTACATGAAACACACTTTCTAACAAAAGACTCACACAGAATGAAAGTGAAAGGATATTTTAAAATTTCCAGGCAAATAGAAATTTAAAAAATGGAGTAGCACTACTCATATCTGACAAATAGACTTCAAAATGAAGGCCAAAACAAAATACCAAAAAGACAATGAAGGCCACTTCACAATAATAAAAATATAGATACAACAAGAGGATATAATTCTTGTTAACAGATATGCACCCAATATAAGTACATTTAAACATAAGAAAAAAGAACTTCTGGAAGATTTTGAGGGAGAGAAGGAGAGCAATACAATCATAGTAGGGGACCTTAACACCCTACTGACATCACTGGATAAACTTTCTAGTGAAAAAAATCAATAAGGAAACAGTGACCTAAATGACACATCTGATCAGATGGAATTAATTGATATTTACAGAACATTTCACCACAAAAGAGCAGAATATAAATTCTTCTCGAGTGCACACGGATAATTCTCAAATATAGACTACATGTTAGGACACAAAACAAGTCTCTACAAATCCAAGAAGATTTAATTTATATCAACCATCTTTTCTGATCACAATGGAAGGAAATTAGAAATCTACTATAATAAAAACACTCAAAAACATTCAAACACATGGACACTAAATAGGATGTTATTAAACAATAAATGAGTTACCAAAGAGATTAGGACAGAAATTAAAAACTTCCTGGAAACAAATGAAAAGGAACACACAGCAACCCCAAATATCTGGGACACAGATAAAGCAGTTCTGAAATGCAAGCTTCTAGCATTACAGGCCTATCTTAAAAACAAGAAAAACTTATAATAAACTAACCCTACAAAGTAGGAAATAATAAAGATAAGAGCAAAAATGAATGACATAGCATAAAAAACAAAAAACAAAATATCAATGAAAGCAAGAGGAACTTTTTTGAAAAGATAAACAAGATTGATGAACCTTTAGCCAGACTCATCAAGAAACAAAAAGAGAGGACCCAAATAAACAAAATCAGAAACGAAAGAGGTGAAGTAACCACCGACCCCACAGAAATACAAAAGATTGTAAAAATAAATAAATAAATAAATAAATAAATAAATAAATAAATAACTATATTACAACAAGGTGGACAACCTGGATAAAATAGACCTAATCCCTAGAAAAATACTATCTTCCAAAGCTCAATCTGGAAGAATCAGTAAACCTGAATAGACCAATAACTACAGCAGATGAGTAGATTAAAATACCATGGTACATTTACACAATGAAATACCATTTCGCAATAAAAAAGAAAGAACTCTTGCCATTTGCAGCAGCATGGATGGACCTGGCGAGTATTATGCTGAGTGAAATAAGACAGTCAGATAAAGACAAGTATCACATTATCGCACTCATATGTGGAGTCTAATGAACTAAATAACCTGATTACCAAAAATAGACCCAGAGACACAGAAGCCTGAATAGACTGTTGAACCTCAGAGGGAAGGCAGGAGAGGGTGGGTAGGAATAGATCAATGAACTTGTATGCATATATGCATAACCCATGGATACAATGGGGTGTCGAAGGTTTTGAGGGGAGGGGACGGGAGCGAGCTGGAAGAGATTAATAGAGGAAAATGGATGACCTATGTAATACTTTCAACAATAAATATTTTTAAAAATAAATTAATAAACAAATGGAGCTACATTAAGCTGAAAAACATTTTATACCACAAGGAAACAATAAACAAAATTAAAAAATAAAGTACTAAATGGAAGGAGATATTTTCCAATGACACTTCTGATAGGTGGTTAATATCCAAATTTTAAAGAACTCATACTACTCATAACCAAAAATACAAACAATCCAATTAAAAATGTGGAAAGGACCTGAATATACACTTCTCCAAGGATGATATATAGATGGCCAATAGACATATAAAGATGTTCAACATTACTAATACAATTTTAAATTCAAAATAGAACCACAATTAGATGGCACCTTACACCTGTCAGAATGGCTATCATCAGTAAAGCCACAAACAAAAAGTGCTGGTGAGGATGTGGAGAAAAGGATACACTTGTGCACTGTTGGTGGGAATGCAGATTGGTACAACCACTATGGAAAACAGTATGGTGGATCCTCAAATTTTTTTTAAATGCTACTGCCTTATGACCCAATGATTCCATTTCTGGGGATTTATCTGAAGAAACCCAAAACACTATTTGGAAGAATATATGCACCCATATGCTCATTGCACTACTATTTACAATAGCCAAGATATGAAGTGCCAATCAGCAGTCAAGTGGATAAAAAAGTTGTGGTACATCCTAATATATGCAAAGGAATAGTACACAGCCATAAAAAAGAATGGAATCCTAAAATTTGTGACAGTATGGATGGATCAAGAGGATATTATGCTCAGTAAAATAAGTCAGTCATAAGAAAACAAATACCATATGATTGCCCTTATATTTTGAATCTAATAATTGAACAAATAAAATTAAAACAGACTCATAGACACAAAAAATGGACTGGTGGTTGCCAAACAGAAGAGTTTAGGAACTGAGGGAAAGAGGTGAAGGGATTAGGAAGTACAATCAGTAGTTACAAAATATCCACAGGGATATAAAATACAGTATAAGGAATATAGTCTATAATATTGCAATAACTATACATGTTGTCCAGTCGGTACTGGAAATATCGATGGGAACACTTTGTACAATATATGATTGTCTAACCACTATGTGGCACACGTGAAATCAATATAAATAATATTGAAAGTAAACTGTCATTCAAAATATAAACATTTTGAATGACATAGTGTATGAAAAAAATATTAGAAAATAATTTTGTGAATATTGAAAAAAGTGTTTCTAAAGTTTATATTGACAAAAAACAACCCAGAATAGTCAAAATAATATTGAAAAAGAAGACCAGAAGGTTGGAGAACTGACCTTATGATTTATTATAATTTGAGAGTAATTTGTGAAAGAATAGACAGGCAAATCAACAGAACAGAACAGAGAGCCTATAAATAGGCACACATAGATGTAATTAATTTTAACAAAAGAGCAATGGCAATACAATTGAACAAAGATAATCATTTCAACCAATGGTATTAGAACAACTGAACATCCACATGTAAAAAGATTTGTATAGACACAGACCTTACATTCTTCACAAAATTAACTCAAAATGAATCACAGACATAAAGGGAAAATCAAAACTATAAATTTACTACAGAATAACATATAAAAAAAATCTAGATGACATTGGGTTTGCAATAACTTTTTACATATATCTCTAAAGGTATAATTTAATCCCACTTCTGGGGATATATTCAAAGAATCCTGAAACAACAATTATAAAGAATATATGCACCCCGTATGTTCATAGCAACATTATTTACAATAGCTAAAATCTGGAAACAGCACTTACCATTAGTAGATGAATGGATAAAACAAAACAAAACAAAAAAACTGTGGCACATGTACACAATGGAATACTTACTATGCAGCTATAAAAATGAAGGATCTCTTACCCTTTGAGACAACATGAATGGACCTAGAGATTGTTATGCTAAGCAAAATAGTCACCCAGAGAAAGACAAATACCACATGATCTCACTCTATGTGGAATCTAACAAAACAACATAAACAGATAAACAAAATAAGGCATATACATGGAAGCATGGAACAAACTGACAGGTCTCAGAGGGCAAGGATTAATCAAATACTATACGCATAGCCTGTGGACACACACAACAGGGAAGAACTAGGGTGAGTGGGAGGGGGGAATAGGGAAAAAATCTATAATACTTTTAACAATAAAATAAATTTTAGAAGAAGAATAAAAAAGGAATGGAATGTGTGTGTGTGTGTGTGTGTGTGTGTGTGTGTGTGTGTGTGTGTGTATCCCTAATATGCAAATAGACTGAATGGCAGAACAACCAAACAAGCAAACAACAAGTCCCTATGATGTATGCTGACCATCAGAAGACACTCGTGGAACATGGCGGGCATCTGCAGCAGGTAACAGAGCATGGAACATGGTGGGCATCAGCCGCCGCAGGATGGTGGAGCAGGTGAGCGGTGGTGCCAGACCAAGGCGAGGTGCCAGTCCCTGTCATTGGGGTGAACCTCTGGTGGTTACTGAAAATTATTTGTTCCCACACACTGTGGTCCTGACGGGTGCTTGTAGCTGCTGCTGGCTCTGGCCCTGCTTGCACCTGCTGCCAGCACCAGAGTTGCTGCTCATACCTGGCCCCATTCCTGATCACTCAGCGCCATCAGCGGGTTCAACGGGGGCCGGTGCAGAGGATGACCCGAGACCCGAGACCCGCCCCTGTGCCCACGGCAGCCTTGCAGGCCACAGTTCCTTTCAAGGTGCACAAATTTGTCCACTGGTTCCCTAGTATATACATAAATATAAATTCGTGACTAGAATGAATGTAAAAAATATGTACATCAAAATAATATTAACACCTTTCTTTGAATATTTACAAATTTTTATTCTTTATAATTTTCCTAAATTTGTAACTTTATACAAGTTATTTTAAAAGTTAAAGCTATTTATATTTTGGGGGAAATCAGTAACTAAAGATCATTAGGACTTTGGTGACATTTTTGTTTTCAAACAGTATATGTTTGCATTAATGAACTAAAAATCAAAGATGTTTTACACTTATAAAATAGGTTTTTACTGTGTTCATTAGTTTTGTGAAGCTAGAAAACCATACCAAACTTTTTTACTGTTGATATGGCCTGATCTTCATAAATTGAGGCCAGATTTTGCAGTATAAATATGTACCACAAATCCATAGAAACAAATATGATCCCTCCAAACCAAAAAGAATATTTGTGTTATTTCTCATTCTTCCTCAAGATTAACAAGATTAGCATTAAGTAATTAATATATTAGTTGTGCACAATAAAAGGCTCAGAGAATAAAATATTTTATAAAAATATTATTTCTGAAAAAGTATAAATGAAAACCATGTCTCAAAAAAATACTGCCATTATTAATGTAGAAGATTGCACAAAACTATCTTTTCCTCCTACATGCAACTTCTGAGAGAAACTTCTAAAGGAGAAATTGGAAATTGCCCTTTCTCTGAAACAGTATGCACATATATGAAGAATTTACTGCAAGGGAGAAGACACGATTTGTTTTCAAAGGCAGAAGATATTCACAGTAATTTCTTCATGAAGTATAAGCTAACATTAAGTCACAGATTAATTATATTATTTGTATACCTACATTATTATCGATATTCATGGGGGTCTGGTTTACCTAGTACAGTGGTCAGCAAACTCATTAGTCAACAGAGCCAAATGTCAACAGTACAACAATTGCAATTTTTTTTGAGAGTCAAATTTTTTAAACTTAAACTTCTTCTAATCCAACTTCTTCAAAATAGAATCGCCCAGGCCATGGTATTTTGTGGAAGAGCCATACTCAAGGAGCCAAAGAGCCGCATGTGGTTCGCGAGCCACAGTTTGCTGACCACGGACCTAGTACAGTATGTCAACATTTACTAACATGTGCTCCCTCTATTGGATTGCTTGCCATACAACAAGATAGAACAATGGGTATGAGTAAATTTTATTATTCTTGGTCATTATATCCATGTTTTGTGAAATATCAAATTATTGATTGTACATTTAATACATTTAAATAAATGTCATAACTTTGTGACTTTTTTGGCTTGGCCCATCTATTGTTTTTTAAGGGATTATGAAATGTGTTTTTAGTAACCCAGGGTGCCTTTTGAACTAGACATTTGTAATTGTGATATTTTTGTCAGATCCACCATTAGCTGTTCTCTAGGTCTGTATCTTACTTTTCTTTTTACTTATAATGTAAATTTCTTTTGGAGATTTACTTTATACCTGCTTTCTTATTTTCACACTCTTCTATCTCCAGGTAACCATAGTCCTGATTTCCCTAGGACAGTCACAGGTTACATGTTGTTCTTGTAAAAACTATTAGATAAAAAGGGGTCACCCTAGATGACTTACTCATAACCTGCTTGCCAGTACCTAACTGGTTATCAGATTCATCTATTTGCTTTTTTTACAGAGTATAAACTGTCCCTTACCTTTTATTTTTTTAATTAATGTTTATTGTTGAGACTATTAAAGTCCCTTACCTTTTATTTTTTTAATTAAAGGTAAGGGACTTTACCTTACCTCAAAGTCCCTTACCTTTTATTTTTTTAATTAATGTTTATTGTTGAGATTATTACAATAATTTCGCCCCATAGCTCACCTCCACCCAGCCCCCACCCCACGACAGGCCCTCACCACTCTATTTTCTGTGTCCATAGGTAATGCATAAATGCATATAAGATCTTTCTCTAATCTCTTCCTACACTCCCCTATAATCCCTTCCCTCTGAGAATCATCAGTCTGTACCCTTTACATGCCCCTGATTCTATTTCATTTACCAGTTTATTCTGTTCATCAGATTTTTTATTCATTTGATTTTTAGATTCACTTGTTGATAGATATGTATTTGTTATCACTTTGTTGTTCATAATTTTTTTTTATCTTTACCTTTTTCTCCTTCTTCCTCTTCTTAAAGAATACCCTTCAGCATTTCATATAATACTGGTTTGGTGGTGTTGAACTCCTTTAGCTTTTTCTTGTCTGTGAAGCTCTTTGTCTGACCTTCAATTCTAAATGATAGCTTTGCTGGGTAAAGTAATCTTGGTTGTAGGTTCTTGCTATTCGTCACATTGAATATTTCTTGCCACTCCTTTCTGATCAGAATAGTTTTGGTTGTGAAATCAGCTGACAGTCATATGGGCACTCCTTTATAGGTAACTAACTTTTTCACTTGGTGCTTTTAAGATTCTCTCTTTGTCTTTTGCCCTTGGCATTTTAATTATGATGTGTCTTGGTGTGGTCCTCTTTGGATTTCTCTTGTTTGGGTTTCTCTGTGCTTTCTGGACTTGTAAGTCTATTTCATTCACCAGGTAGGGGAAGTTTTCTGTCATTATTTCTTCAAATAGGTTTTCAGTACTTGCTCTCTATCTTCTTCTGGAACCCCCATAATTTGGATGTTGGTACACTTGAAGTTGTCCCAGAGGCTCCTTACACTATTTTCATATTTTTGGATTGATTTTTCTTTTTGCTTTTCTGGTTGGGTGTTTTTTGCTTCCTCGTATTTCAAATATTTGACTATATTCTTGGTATCCTCTAGTCAACTGTTGAATTTCTGTATATTATTATTTTTCTTTCAGTCAATGTATGCTTAATTTCTGACTGGTCCTTTCCATTTATTATTATTATTATTATTATTATTTTTTTGGCATTGGCATTAAGTTCCTTGGAGGTTTCTGGAAGATTTTTTTGAGTTAGCTTATAACTGATTTTGAACTCTATGTCTAGTAGTTTGCTTTCTTCCATTTATTTCATTTGTGACTTATTTCTTTGTCTCCACATTTTGGCTGCTTCCCTGTGTTTGTTTCTATGTATTGGGTAGCTGCTAGGTCTCCTGGAGTTAATAGAATGGCCTTGTGTAGTAAGTATCTTATAGGGCCCAGTGGCTCAGTCACCCCAATCACCAGAGGTGGACATTTTTGGTGCACTCCTTTGTGGGCTGTGTGCACAGTTGTGTTGTAGTTGAACCTTGATTGCTATTGTTATTACTGGGAGGAATTGAATGCCAGACCAATTGGCTGTGGGGACCAGCTGCAATTATAGTGGGAGAGCTGCTATTCAGGAGACACCCTATTCAGCAGGACTTGCTTCAGAGGTGCTCACTGAGTCTTCTCCTTGAGTGTGTTGCTTATGGATATGAAGAATTATAATCTGGTATGATCTAACACTGACCACTGGGTACACTGGCTGCTGGGTCTCCAGGGAGACATAAAGTCAGCTACTGCCTGAGATCATCCACTAGGAGCTACAGAGAGATCTTCAGATTCCTCCTCTTTGTATCAGGTTTGGAAGTGCCCAGACAAGGCACAGCTGTTAAGTCAGGCAGGCTGGTGCTGGTGCAGGGTCTTGGGCCTTTTATTGATAGGTTTGGGGCTCCCTGACCCAGCTTCAGTTTGGTTGTCAAAGTTTTAGCCTGATTAAGGACACACCATTCATATGCAAAAGCTGCTGCACACAGCTTGGGTGGGGTTGTAATTGGGTGGGGTGGGGTCTCAGGGAACCACCAGGGGGAAGCAAACAGAAATGGCTGTCAGTCAGCCCTGCACTGGGGAGGGCCCAGCATGGAAACAATGCCTGCTGTGAGCACCTCTGTCGGGAAGAAAACCTTCCCCAAGTTCCTGTCCTAATGCCATACAATACATTTTTCCCCCATATGTGTCTGAGTCCCTCAGAGCCTCACCTGGCACTAAAGCTCAGAGGACGTGGGAGCTTGTAAATTCAATTATGGTGCCAGCCTTTTAAGAGGAGCTGCTGGGTCTCTAGCAGCCTGTGTGTCATTCAGCCCCAAACTGCACTGTTTTTTACAGTTGTAGTTCTTACTGCCCATAGGGACTTCTTTCCCCAGCTCTGGAACTCTGGGCTGAGGGTATGCTGTGGGGCTAGGACTCCTCACTCCTCCCGTGGTCTCCACAGAGGTGATCTCCCTCCCAATTAAAAAAGTGACACTCTCAGGTGCTGGACCAGCCCATTCCTCACCTCCGCACCTCCTACCAGTCTCAAATGTATTTTCTTCTTTACCTCTCTAGTTATAGTACTTCCCCTCAGTCAGCTTTCCAGCAGTTCTGGATAATAGTTGTTCTGTATTTTAATTGTAATTTTGACATGGTTGTGGGAGGCAGCGAGTCCAGGCATTTACCTATGCTGCCATCTTGGTTCTTTCCTTTATATTTTACAGTGAAATTAATCTGTGATCAAAATAGTGGATAAGCTAAAAAAAATGTGGTGACTATGATAAAAAGCAAAAACTGTTGTCCACTGTAGAGAATTGGTACTCTAATAGAGTAACTGATGATGGCAAAACGGTGCACACCTTGCCTGCTCACAAATAATCAGATTTATCTTGGAATTATATAGTTTGTTTAACCAAAAGCTACTCCTAGTCCTTTGTACATTAATGTAGTTATTTGTCCCTTGTGTACAGTTAAAAGGATTACTTTATTTCTGACTGCTTTTCCTAACTATATGATGACTATGGAAACAAAGGGACTAAAGAAAAAATAAAAAGCATAACCATAAATAAAATTTAAATAACTGCATTGAAAACAAAATGCTCATCCCACTTCTGAATACTATCTTTCTTATATACTAAATCAGCTAATAAAAAGTAATTAAAAATGAATGAAGAAGATTTCTCTTTAAAAATATTTAAACCCTAATCTGTTTGGCTTAGTGGATAGAGAATCAGCCTGTGGACTGAAGAGTCCCAAGTTCGATTTTGGTAAAGGGCATGTACCTTGTTTGCAGGCACATCCTCAGTAGGGGGTGTGCAGGAGGCAGCTGATCAATGTTTGTCACTGATCAACGTTTCTAACTATCAGTCTCCCTTCCCCTCTACTAAAAAAAAAAACAATAAAATATATATTTAAAAACTATTTATACTCCAGTGCTTATAACTTAGACATTAAGCAGTCAGTTTGCTCTAGGTTGCTCAAGCTGCATCAGCAAAATGACTCATTTTGTTATTAAGTCCAATAACAATAACAATGTTATATATTAGTAAATAGAAAACCTAAAGCCACAAAAACTACTTCTAGACTACTGAGAAACCATCTAGGACTTTATATAAAGTGAGATAAAATTTCAGTGTGTATTTTGAAGCAAATTAAAGTGTCTAAATGGAGCCAAAACTGGTTTGGCTCAGTGGATAGAGCGTTGGTCTGCAGACTGAAGGGTCCCAGGTTCCATTCAGGTCAAGGGCATATTCATTGGTTGCGGGCACATCCCCAGTGGGGGGTGTGCAGGAGGCATCTCGTCGATGTTTCTCTCTCATGGATGTTTCTAGCTCTCTATCCTTCTCCCTTCCTCTCTGCAAAAAATCAATAATATATATATATATATATATATATATATATATATATATATATATATATATAAATTTTTTTAAATAAAATTAAAAAATAAAGTGTCTAAATGGAATGAAAAAATATTATAATACATAATTTGAAAGTAGAAAATAGAGATAAATTATGTGGTTACTATAAACAGTTTAAAACTAAAATGCAAGAAATTCACTTTATAGATTTCTACATAGGAAAATCATTAGCGAATTGAATGTATTACATACATTAGACATTCTTCTACTCTGTAATTGAGATGTATTCTCTTTTTATATAAATGTTCAACTCCCAAAACATTTACAAGTCATTCTTACAATATTTTATAAACTACCTTCCTCTTAGTCTTAGTCATAAGCCATATTTTAAAATAAAGATAATTTCTACATCAGGGATGCTTGAAAAAAATAAATAGAAAAATAATGGAGAAATGAAGCTCTCTGAAGTTGAAACTTTTGTGGGAGAAACAGAATTTTGAACTGAGAAATATGAATAATTAAGGCAATAGTATTTTCCTATATCTTATGGCTGACAGAGTAAAGCTGCAAGTTAGTTCTGGCAACAAAGCACTAAGCTTAGTATTCTAATGCTATTGATTGCTAAATGAGATGGGCTAAAGGAATAATTTTTATTAGAAAGAAAAAAGTTTAACATATCAGTTGTCCCTGGTCATGTAAACATTAAAGGACAAAGTCAACAATGAGATAAGTAAACATTTGAGAGTTAAATAAATTCTAAAGAAAAGACAGAAATGGAAGGGATGACAAGAGAGGGTAAATTAAGTTGAGATATAAATTATAAATGATTTGTCATGAGGATTTAAAGTCGCACAGTGAAATACTACATGGCTGTAAAAAAGAAAGAAGACTTACAATTTGTGACAGCATGGATGGACCTGAAGAACATTATGTTAAGTGAAACATTAAAGTCCCCTACTATGATTGTATTGTTGTCGATCTCTCCCTTGGTATCTTCCAGGAGTTTTGTTATGTATTTAGGTGCTCCTGCATTGGGTGCATATATGTTTACCCAGGTTATGTACGCTTGTTATATCAATAACTGTAGTATTATGAAGTGGCCTTCCTTATCTCTTGTTATGGCCTTCACTTTGAGGTCTATTTTGTCAGATATAAGTATTGCAACCCCAGCTCTTTTTCGTTTTCATTTGCCTGAAAGATATTTTTCCATCCCTTCACTTTCAATCTGTGTGAGTCCCTTGTTTTGAGGTGCGTCTCTTGTAGACAGCATATATATGGGTCAGGTTTTTTATCCATTCACTCACTGGATGTCTTTTGATTGGAGCATTTAGTCCTTTTATCTTTAAAGTTATTATTGAAAGGTACTTGTTTGTAGCCATTTTTATTTTTTGTGCTTGTGTTCTTTCTTACCATTTTATTTCTTATTTTTACAGCATTTCCTTTAGCATTTCTTGCATTGCTGGCTTGGTAGTGATAAACTCCCTTAGCCTTTTTTTGGTCAGTGAAGCTCATATTTCCTATTCAATTTTGAATCATAGCCTTGCTGGATAGAGTATTCTTGGATTCAGTCCCTTGCTTTGCATCACTTTGTAAATTTCCTTCCATTCTTTCTGGATTAATGTGTTTCTGCTGAGAAGTCATTTGATAATCTAATGGGAGCTCCCTTATATATAACTTTCTGTCTCTCTTTTGCAGACTTTAAGATTCTCTCTTTGTCCCAACATTTGCAATCATAATTATGATGTGTCTTGGTATGGGTCTTTTTTGTTCATCTTGTTTGGATTATCTGTGATTGTGTGTTTTTTTTTTTCTTCCCCACCTGGGAAGTGTTCTGACATTATTTCTTCAAATAGGTTTTCTAACCCTTGTTCTTCTTTTGGCACCCCTATTATTCGTATGTTGCTTCATGTTGTTCCATAGCTCCCTTAGGCTCTCCTCCTGTCTTTTAATTTTTTCTCCAATTGCAGTTCAGTTTGAGTGTCTTTTGCTTCCCTGTCTTCTAATTTGCTAATTTGGTCCTCCGCTTCTCCTAGTCTACTATTGAAACTTTCCATGGTGTTTTTTATTGCAGCTATATCACTCTTCATGTCTTCTTGATTCTTATGTAAGTTGTTGAATTTTTTTCTCCATCTGTTTTAGGAACTGTATGACCCTTATTCTGTATTCTTTTTCTGACATATTGCTTGCCTCTGTTTCCCTTAACTGCTTTTCTGGCATTTCCTCTTTTTATTTCCTTTATGGGTTACTTTGTCTATCCATTTTTGGTCTCACCAATTGATCTAGATGTCGAGTCACGCAGGGGATGCTCCTCGGGTAGCAGCAGCTTCTCTGGTGGGTGCTGTTCACAGCAGTGTTCTGTCCTCTGGCTGGTGGGGGAGGCTACTCACACAGTTGATGGGGGTGGGCTGATCATGAGGCTGATGTGTCTTGGATGAGGGTGAGCTGCTCTTTAGACATTAGTGGGCCACTCCCAGCTGCTGATCACCTGATAGGTGCAGGCTGCATGTGCCTGCTGCTCTTCAGACCAGTGCAGGCTGTGCAGGGCTCTCACTCCTCAGACATGGGTGGTCTTCTCTTGTGGATGCTGCTCTCAGTCCAGGGCGGGCTGCTGCTGCTCCTCGAATGGGGGTGGGCTGCTTGCAATGCTGCTGTTCCTCGTATTGGGGCATTTTAATCACATTGCTGCTTCTCCTTAGACGCTGCTGCTCCTTGGGTGGAAGTGAGCTGCACATGCAGCTGCTGCAGCTCCTTGGACAGGGGCTGGTCACTCACACAGGTGCTGCATGTTGGACAGGTCTAGGCTGCGTGTGACTACTGCTCCTCTGACCAGTGCAGACTGCTCAGGGCTGCTGCTCCTCGGTCATGGAAGGTCTGCTAATGTGGCTGTTGCTCTCAGTCCAGGCTGGGCTGCTCAGGCAGCTGTTGCTTTTCAACAGTGAGTAGGCTGCTCATGCCACTGCTGTACCTCATATGGGGGCAGGCTGCTCACACAGCTGCTTCTTCTTGGATGGGGGCAGGCTGCTCCTGTGGCTGCTGCTCCTCAGATGGGGGTAGGTTTTGCGCATGGCTGCTGCTCCTTGACCAGGTGCAGGGTACAGGCTGCGTGTAGCTTCTGCTCCTCAGATGGGGGGGGGGCAGGCTGTACAGGGCCGCTGCTCCTCAATCATGGGTGGGCTGCTCTTGCAGCTGCTGCTCCTCAGATGGGGAGGGCTGCTCTTGTCTTTGCTGCTCCTAGAACAGGGGATTGGGCCTTTTATACAGTTGCTGCTCCTTGGATAGGGGCAGGCCACATGAGGCTGATTCTCTTAGGCCTGTGGTGGGAGCTTCTCGTGGGGCTGCTGCTCTTTGGATAGGAGCAGGTTGCTCACGTGTGTGCTGCTTGCATGCTTGCAGTGCCCTGAGCTAAAGCGGGCCAGTCAGAGGAAAGTGCGTTTCAGAACTCACAGGAGCCTGCACCCAAGGTGGCTGCATACTCATTGACTATTGGACAACAGCTGAGGTAGCAGGTCCCTGGCAGGGATGGCTGTAGAGTCCCAGGTATTCTCTGAGGGCACCCTAGGTGGGTAAGTCTGGGCTCCCAGCTACAGTAGCTCTCCCCTTCAAAAAGGCTAGGCCTCTGGGGATAAGCCGGCCTCCTGGTACTGTTTTCAATGGTAGCAGAAGCTGCCTGGTTATGCGAGCCTGGTTAGCCGGCCCCTGAAGGTCCTGTGGGATCTAATTGCGCTTTGCTCACACACACACATACACACACACACACACACACACACACACATGACCACACACTCCTCATTTGCTCCCTCTTTTATCCATGCTCTCTCTCTCTCACTGCCACCTTCTTCCTGCCTCTGTAGTTGTGTATGGGGTGTTATGACCCGTTCCTGGATGAAGTTTCCTCTCCAGGTGTCTTGTTAATGTGGTTTGCTGTCTAGCTCTGGGCCAGACAGGTTAAAATTCACCTCAACAAGACACAACACAAAGGGAACAAAGCACAAATGTACTCACAATACCAATAACCCCACTATAAGTAACCACCTGAGAAAAGAAAATTAGGGAAGGAAAAGAGAGCACAAATGATATCAAAGAGAGCATAAGATAAGATAGAAAAGTAAGAGGAATAAAAGGTTAATAAGCAAATTGTCCCCTCCTCCAGGAGTTCGACCAGCAGGCAGGCTGGCCAACTGCCTATGTCCCCTGCCCCTAGCCAGGCTGGCTGGACCCTACCCATGCATGATTTTATGCACTGGGCTTCTGATATATATATATATATATATATATATATATATATATATATATATATATATATATATATGTGTGTGTGTGTGTGTGTGTGTGTGTGTGTGTGTGTGTGTGTGTATACACACACTGAATGGCCAGATTATTACACTTTCAGAGATCATAATTATCTGGCTACTCAGTGTGTATAATATATATTAGAGACCCAGTGCATTAATTCATGCATGGGTGGGGTCCGGCCAGCCTGACTTCTGGTCAAACTCCTGGTCGAGGGGACAATTTGCATATTAACCTTTTATTATATAGGATATACACTGAGTGGCCAGATTATTATGCATTCAGAGATCATAATAATCTGGCCACTCAGTTTATTTTCTCATGCTGTTGAGCATCTTTGCCATCATTATAATGAACTCAATCTCTGATAAGTTTTTTATCTCCATTTCATTTAGCTCTTCTGTAGAATTCTCTTATTCTTTCAATTGGGGCTTTTTTTTTCTACCCATTTTGGATACTTATTCGGTTTGTGTCTATGTATTAGGTAAATCTGTTATGACTCCTAATCTCTAGTGCAGGGCAATGTCAGTTGTGCAGGACAATGTCACATGCTGTTTGTGACTGTCCCTGAATACCCTGTTAGGAGCTATCAGCAATCCATACCTTATGTCTCCCTCTGGTGAGTGGGGTGATGTTCAAAAGGACCTAGATGTGCACAAGGCTCTGCTATTTTTAGCTCCGGGTCCCAGATTAGATCAAGCAAACACTCAAAGCCTCCAGAGATATGGCTCTGCCTGCAGCCCTATTGACAGTCTTAATGAGCTAAATGTTGAGGTGAGAGGTCTTCCACCAGGGTGGGGCAATTGCCTTCCCGCATGCAAAAACACAATGGGATAGCAAAGGTTCACCAGAGAAAGATGTCCTCAGCATCATGAAGGAATGACTCAGCACAGGAAACCTGTGTGACTGGCCTCTGAGCTCCAACACCAGAGTCCCCAATCCTGGCTTCTGCTTGCACAGCTCCAGTTTACTCTGCCCTCTCTCTGCCAGATCACAATGTGAGTTGCTGCATGTGAATTTTTGTGCATTGGCCCTTCAGCCATCTCTCCCCCTGGAAGACAGTCAGATATTATGTAGGCACTTGTCTCAGTTTTGGTATTCTGGGCTGTGGGGCCTCTTTTGGGATTTAGGGCCCAGAGTTCTCAGTGTGAACCCCCACACCAGGTGAGATTCCCTCCAGAACTTCAGTTGCTGTCTTTGGGAGGCTGGCTAGCCCTTCTGTGCCTCCACACTTCCTAACAGTCTCTGTGCATTCTCTGCTTTATATCCTTGGTTATCAGGGTTCTGTCCAGCTAGTCTTCAGTTGATTTTTCAGGTGTTTTTTTTTGTTTTTGTTTTTTCCCCGTGAACTTTAGTTGTATTTCCAGTTTGGTCATGGGAGAGTGTCAGTGTAGCTTCCACTTTTTCCACCACCATTTTTTAATCTCCTACATTGGATTTTAAATCTATCATCCTATTTTCTTATTTAAATGTCTTGTGTTTTCTATTTTCCATTTTTTATCATTTTATTCCTTGGTTTTCATTTTTAAGTAATTTTATTATTACATTTCCCCTTCTACTTGTTTTAAAGTTATACACACTTTAGTTACAGTAAAAATTATAATATATATCCTTGGATTATGAAAACAAAATGTTGGCTGTTATTTTTATCTTTCTCCAGGACAATGATTGGGACTTATAACACTTTATTTTACCATCTTGTACCTGACTTTTATTCTAAGTGTACTTTATTTTAATCTTCCTCTCCTCCCTCTTTTTTTCTATCTTTTCTATATATATGTCTATACACCTAATATTTATTTATATAGCCTTTTCTACATATTTATCATTTTTATCACTATTCATTTCATTTCTTCTTGCTTCTATGATAATTCATTGGGGTATAATTTCTTCTATTATACTTAATGAAAAATTAAGAATTTCCTTTAGTGTGTGTGTTCTTTTGGCAAAAATTAAGAATTTTTGTGCAAAATTATTTTATTCTGTCTATATATTTGAAATATATTTGAAATATATTTCCATTAAGTATAGAATTCTAGGGTTGAATATTATATTCTAAAGATAGATTTAAAATAATTTTCCTTTGTCTTCTCATTTCCAATTTAATTTGTGAGAAATTTGATGCCCATAACTGCTATATTCTTGAAGGGAAATTATATAATAAAATATATATTGTAGTTTCTCTATGATTTATCTAGCAATGAATTTCTTTTATTTTCTGCTTAGGATTTGTTGGACTGGTTGAATTTATGAATTGGTATTTTTTTACAGAAACTTCTCAACCACAATTTCTTTTCACATTACTATGTTTCTTTTGTCCTTTCTCTGGAACTCCATTAAATCTATCACAACATATATTTTATGTTTTATCTTGTCTTGCTTATTTCCCATTGCAATAATCTCTTTGAAATTCATTTTCAATAGTTTTTCTGGGAGAGACAAAATGGTGGCAGAATAGATAGATGTGTCCTAGGCCTTGTCCTGGAGAAGATAGGAAAAACAGGTGAAATGAATAACATCCAACCTGAATTGGTGAAAGAGACTCAGCTGATGAGACAGTGTGAAGCTGGGAATGGCATAGGATCCCTGGAGAAAGGTAAAATCGAGAATCTGGGCAGGAAAGTCTCTCAGATCTCTGAGCCTAGAGGGTCAGAGGGAACCCCCACAGCACCAACCCACATCCCTGGGGACAGGCACAGCATCTGACTATAGAAAGAAGGGCCACAGGACTGCTGGACTTCAGGGGATTCTAGATCTGGGTCCACAGTCACAAAAAGCTACATCCTCAGGGCTGGCCAGACCACACAGCACTGTCAGGAGAGGAGCACAAAGAGGCCCAGGCTTCCTCTCTCTGTGTCCTGAGCCTTCCTCCACTGTGCCTAGTTCATAGGAACTTTGGGATACAGACACTTACCGGGGGCTGGGGTGAGAAAGAAGGTGCAGACTCTTAGAGTCTGGGGATAAGAGGGATTCCAGGAGGAGTGGCAGTATGTATGGTGCTGAGTCATGTATAAGCCTGGGACCTAGGCAGCCATCTTGTCCTGAAGAGATAGCCCCTCCCTCCAGTTTCCAGGCAACCAATATAGCCACACTCAGATACCACCCTCGTATCTGCATAAAGCATAAAGGATTTAAATAGCATAAAGGATTTAATAGCATAAAGGATTTAAAAAAAAAAAATCTAACTAGTTCCAGAAAGTCCAAAGGGACTGCCTTAAAAACAGTACAGAAGACTGCGATTGTAAACCAGCCAAAAGAATGACACTTAACTTTTTCATGTTTATTTTTTTATTATTATTATTTTATCTCTTTTATTATTCTTTGTTTCTTTGTTTCCCTGTTTTTATTTGTTTCTCTATTTTCTATTTCTTTTCACATTATTTTTCCAACACTCTTTTTCTAAATTCTCTTTTAGTGTGTTGTCTTTATCTGGTTTTGGTATTAAGGTGATGCTGGCTTCATAGAAGGAGCTTGGAAGTATTCCTTCCTCTTGAATTTTTTTGGAATAGTCTGAGGAGAATAGGTTTTAGTTCTTCCTTGAATGTTTGGTATAACTCCCCTGTGAAGTCATCTGGCCCCAGGCTTTTGTTTGCTGGCAGCTTTTTTATGCCTGCTTCAATTTCTTCCATAGTTAATAGCCTATTAAGATTTTTAGAAACTTCCTGAGTTTTGAAAGGTTCCATTTTTCTAGGAATATGTCCATTTCCTACAGGTTGTCCAGTTTGTTGGAATAACGTTGTTCATAGTATTTTTTAAAATCCTTTGTATTTCTGTGGGTTCTGTTGTTACTTTGACTCTCTCATTTCTGATGTTGTTTATTTGAGTCCTCTCTCTTTGCTTCTTGGTGAGCCTGACTAAAGGTAAATCAATCTTGTTTATCCTTTCAAAGAACCAGCTATTGGTTTCATTGATCTTTTGTATTGTTTTTGTTTGTTTGTTTATTTCTATGTCATTTATTTTTGCTCTCATCTTTATTATCTCCTTCCTTCTACTAACTCTGGGCTTTTCTTGTTGCTCTCTTCCTAATTCTTTGAGTTGTAGAGTTAGATGATTTATTATCATTTTTTCTTATTTCTTGAGGTAGGCCTGTAGAGTTAAAAACTTCCCTCTCAGCAGTGCTTTCATTATGTCCCATAGATTTTGGATTGTTGTGTTTTCATTGTCATTTGTTATCAGGATGTTTTTAATTACTTCCTTGATTTCTCTGGTAACCCAGTCCTTGTTTAATAGCATGCCGTTTAGTCTCCATGTGTTTGATTTCTTTGGATTATTTTTATTGTAGTTAATTTCTAATTTTATGCCACTATGATCTGAGAAGATGCTTGTTATGATTTCTATCTTCTTGAATTTGAAGAGACTTTGCCTATGTCCCAACATGTGGTCTATCTTTGAAAATGACCCATGTGCACTTGAGAAGAATGTATATTCTGTGGCTTTGGGGTGGAATGTTCTGAAGATGTCAATTAATTCCATCTGATCTAGTGAGTCATTTAGGATTCTGTGTCTTTGCTGTTGTTTGCTTTGTTTTGTTTTGTTTTGTTTTTGTTTTTGTCTAGAGGATATATCCAGTGATTTCAGTGCTGTATTAAAGCCTCCTACTATGACTGTATTGTTGTCTATCTCTCCCTTGATATCTTCCAGGAGTTTTGTTATGTATTTGGGTGCTCCTGCATTGGGTTCATATATGTTTATTAAGGTTCTATCCTCTTATTGTATCAATCTCTTTAGTATTATGAAGTGGCCTTCCTTATCTCTTGTTATGGCCTTCACTTTTGAGGTCGATTTTGTCAGATACAAGTATTGATACCTTAACTTTTTTTAATTTCCATTTGCCTGAAAGATATTTTTCCATTCCTTCACTTTCAGTCTGTATGAGTCCCTTGTTTTGAGATGCATCTCCTGTAGACAGCATATATATGGGTTATGTTTTTTTATGCATTCAGCCACTCAATGTCTTTTGATTGGTGCATTTAGTCCATTTACATTTAAAGTTATTACTGAAAAGGTACTTGTTTGTAATCGTATCTATTTTTGTGCCTGTGTTCCTTCTTACCTTTTTATTTCTTCTTTTTACAGCATTTCCTTTAGCATTTCTTGCATTGCTGGTTTGGTGGTAATAAACTCCCTTAGCTTTTTTATTTTGTCTGGGAAACTCCAGATTTCCCCTTCAATTTTGATTTATAGACTTGCTGGATAGAGTATTCTTGGATTCAGTCCTTTGCTTTGCAACACTTTGTATACCTCCTTCCATTCCCTTCTCGCTTGATGTGTTCCTGTTAAGAAATAATTTGGTAATCTGATGGGGGATCCTTTGTAGGTAACCCTCTGTCTCTTGCTGCCTTTGAGTCTCTCTTTGTTGTTAATATTTGCCATTGAAATTATGACGAGTCTTGGTGTGGGTCTTTTGGGATTCATCTTGCTTGAGACTCTCTGTACTTGTGTAACTTTTTTTCTTCCTCATATCTGGTAAGTTTTCTGTCATTATTTCTTCAAATATATTTTCTAATCCTTGCTGTTCTTCTTGTCCTTCTGGCAGCTCTATTATACGTACGTTACTTCATTTCATGTCCCAAAGCTCCCTTGGGCTCTCTTACTGCTTTTTAGTTTTTTTTTCTCCAGTTGCTGTTCAGATTGAGCTTGTTTCTCTACCTTATCTTCTAACTCACTAATTCGGTCCTCTGCTTCTTCTAGTCTACTGTTGAAACTTTCCATGGTGTTTTTTATTATAGGTATATCACTTTTCATTTTTTCTTGATTCTTGCATAGGTTATTGATTTTCTCATCCATCCAATGTATGAATTCCACAACTATTACTCTGAAACCTTTTCAGTCATGTTGCATGCTTCAATTTCACTGATTTCCTTTCTTTGCGATTCCTCATTTTCTTTCTTCTGGGGATTGTGTCGTGTCCCATACTGACTATCACCAGAAGGTTCAAACTTCAAGTTGTCTGGACCTGGGCTGTTTGCAGTGGAAGCTTCGCACCAGCCAAATGTCACTGAAGTACTCTAACACTAAGACATGTGTGGCTGCCATGGGTTTGTAGGAATTAGGCTCGCCCAGGGTCAGTGTTACCAGCATTCAGTGTGGTATTGTGTGTGCATCTAGAATCAGGGACCCACCTGCAGTACGCTGTTGGCATGTGCCTCAAATCAGAATCCTCTGGCGTGTTCCAGGAGTCAGAGTTCCCCTGTGTCTGCACCAAGAATCGAGTATCAGAGTATCTGTTTCCTCATGTGTCTTCTCACTGAGGGTCAGGGTCCCTGTGTGCACATGCACCAAGAATTGGAGTCAGTGGCTCATAGCGTGAATGAGCTGTGAGTCAGGGATCCCAGGTATATACTATAAGAAACAGAGTCAAGTCAGTGGTGCTCAGTGCTGCTTCTTTCAGGGAGAATCTGGGTCCCTGTCCCCATGGGAGACTGGGTTGCACGGTGGCATGCCTGCACTGCAGAAAACAGATTTTCGTGTGCGCTGCAGAAAACAGGCTTCTGTGTGTGCTGTGGAAAACAGACTTCTGTGTGCACTTGCCCAGAATCGAAGTCAGGTGGCACTGCTGCCCTGCATGGACTTTGGGTTTAGTTTCCCAATTGCATTACAAGGAGCAGATACCAGTCTCTGTGAGAGTGCGCACTCAAATTCCCATAGCAGTGCTGTGATCCCTGTGTGTGCTCCCAAACTCAAATTCCCTTAGGGTCGCTGTGGCCCCAGCAAGGAGCGGGTCTATGAGTTACTATGGTGCTATCCCAGAGCCTGCGGGAAGGGGAATAGGGGAGGAGGATAGGCTCTTTGACTCAGATGTCTGGATTCTTGTTGTCTGCTGGTCTAAAGCTGTGGTTGCAGGTCTCTGTCCCCAGTGGCTTCAGGGTCCTGGTTTGTGTCTGAAATCCTAGTCTCAAGCAGCTCTGTTTCTCAAGATGGCATGGTCTCTGTGCCAGCATTGGTCGCCCAGAAGTGTCTGACTTGTGAGTAGGGCTCCACTGTCTAAGACTGCCTGGTTTGGCAGCCCCTTGGATAACCTGCAGAATCTATCTGTCCCTAGCTCTCTCACACACACACCACACACATCTGTAATCTCCTCTATCACTCTTTCACTTTCTCACACTCTCTCCCTACCTACCTTCCTGCTGATCATCATCATCCTCAAGTAAGCTTTTTATATAAGTTTATTTTCCTACCAAGGTCAATGAAGGAAAATGGGGAGGGACAATTATCTAATAAATTCAGATGGCTCATATAATTTATCTAGGTATTTCATCCATCCCTTTCCTCCATCCCACAAAATTCATGGCAAAATTAGCATCCCACAAAATTCAAGGCAAAATTAGCATCCCACAAAATTCATGGCCAAATTAGCATAACTAGGGGTTTAATTTTAAACTGTCTGAATAGTTTTATATAATCTTAGTCTCAATTTATTTAGACTTTAATCTATATAAGAATGGTTTAACCTTTATAAAATTTCTAATTGCAAACAATGCCTGATTACCAACAATAGACAAAGCAACTGAAAATATTCTTATTTTTAGTTTAAAAATCTAAAATTAAATTTTCAGAAACACCAATCAGAAAGGATATATGCACCCCATGTTCATAGTAGCACAATTCACCATAGCTAAGATTTGGAAACAGCCTAAACGCCCATCAGCAGATGAGTGGATTAAAAAACTGTGGTACATATATATACTGGAATACTACGCTGCAGAAAAAAAAAAAGGAATTCTTACCATTTGCAATAACATGGATGGAACTTGAGAACATTATGCTAAGCAAAATAAGCCCATCAGATAAAAGATAAATATCACATGATCTCAGTCATTTGTGGAATATAATGAACAACATAAACTGATGGCCAAAAACAGATCCAGAGACATATAAGCATCTATAAGACCATCAAACATCAGAGGGAAGGTAGGGGAAGGTGGGGGTAAAAGGGAGACATCAACCAAAGGACTTGTATGAATGCATATAAACCAAACCAATGGACACAGACACCAGGGGGTGAAGGCATGAGTGGGGAGGCAATGGGGAGGATAAGGGCACATATGTCATACCTTAATCAATAAAGAAAAAAATAATTAAATTTTCATAACAAAAAAAACAATTCTATTCTTTCTAAAAATTACTGTTTTAATCTACTAAAGAAATGGAACCAGTTGATAATTAAACAAGCATTTCATATTGATGCACAGAGCAGTATAACTGGGTACAAAAATATTTATATCTATTATTCCATGATAATTTTCATATATAATATTTTATTATTTTATGTTAACTGTCATTACCTAAAATTAAAGACCTATTGACATTATTATATTGAACTTTTTACTTCTTCAAGGTACACCTCTCTGTTCCTCCATCTCCAGCAAGCTATACAGAGATACTTACTCAATGTCTCCATTAATTCTGCATTTGCTAGATGGTAGTTGAGGCATATTGGGTTTCCATAGATATTAATTTGTCCTAAAAATAGGCCTAAAGTTTGAAGTCCATGGATCACTTGGCAAATTTCCTTTAAACTAAGTACAATAATAAACTTGGAATAATAGTTCTAAAAGACCACACAGAAGAAAAACCAATAGTATACTTGCTGTGTTTATTTGTGAATAGCTTTGTTAAATTAGTTTTCAGAAGCTTTATGTCTATTAGGATTTATACATGCTAATATATGAATGCTTTCATGTTACATCATTCAACATATACTACCAAGTTACATTTTAAACCAATCATATAAGCAAAATAATAACTTTAGTAAACTAGCGTACATTATGGTTATTCAATAACATTTTTCATATTTACATTTTTGAGAACACATTTTTAATATTCTATTATATTCAGAATTAAAAACTATCTGTTTATCATTACTGGAATGTTGTAAGGGAAATTTTGGTGTATGTGACTAATGATTCACAAATCACTTAGTAGTAGTTTTGTATTAGGTATAAAAGATCAATATTTCATATGTCTATTACACAGTTATTCATTCAAAATTTGAATTTGATATAGATAAATTAAAAATAACAGCATATTAATACCAAATATGAATAATAACAGACTAAGTGATTATATTACTACAGGTTTATTCTTACACAGATTTTTCTTATGCTAAGATATTAATTTAATATCTTTATTCCTGGAATTCATGTTTGTGTTTTATTTATACTGAATATATTCTGCTGCTTTCAATAATTTTTCTTACTGTTCTTTTTATGGATGATATGTCATGTAAAGGAAAAGAAAAAAAAACATAATCAAATTAGTCATTGGAAATGAGTAACTTGCCAATAAATCTATGAAAACTCCATTCTCAGATTATTAATGAACTCTAAGATCCCTTTCAGTCCCATGGTTTTTAAATAAGTTTGATAAGACCTAACAAGAACTTTCTGTTTTTTTACCCTGATGATACACAGTAGATTAAGGAATAAATTTGAGATGTGTGGATAAAAATATTTAAAAATGAAAACAGCAAGGACCCAAATAAATAAAATCAAAATCAAAAGAGGTGAAGTAAAACTGATCCCACAGAACTACAAAGGATCATTAAAAAATATTATAAACAAAAAAAATACCATAAACAAATTTATTCCAACAAACGGGACAATCTGGACAAAATAGACAGAGTCCTAGAAAAATAAAATCTTCCAAAACTTAATCAGGAAGAATCAGAAATCTAGAATAGGACAATAAATACCAATGTAATAAAAATACTCCCATCAAACAAAAGCTCTGGCCTAGATGGTTTCACAGGGGAGTTTTACCAAATATTCAAAGAACTTACACCTATCCTCCTCAAACTACTCCAAAAAATAGAAGAGAATGGAACATTTCCAAATTCTTTGTATGAGGCTAGCATTACCCTAACTCCCAAACCATATAAAGACAGGACAAAGAAAAAGAACTACAAGCCAATATTTCTGATGAACATAGATGCTAACATCCTCAACAAAATGTTAGCAAATCAAATCCAGCAATACATTAAAAAGACCTTACACCATGAATAAGTGAGATTTATTTCAGAAATGCAAGAGTGGTACAATATTCACAAATCAATAAATGTAATGTAGCATATAAACAGCTTTTAAGACAAAAATCACATGATCATATCAACTGATGCAGAAAAAGCATTCAGCAAAACACAACACCTTCTTTTAATAAAAAAAATCTTAGCAAAGTGGGAATAGAGGGAGGATAACTCAACATAATAAAAGCCTTATATGACAAACCTACAGCCAGCGCCATACTTAATGGGCAAAAACTAAAACCATTTCCCCTAAGAACAGGAACAAGACAGGGATGCCTTCTTTCACCACTCTTGTTCAACATAGTACTGGAAGTGCTAGCCATAATAATCAGACAAAAAGAAGAAATAAAAGGCATCCATTGGAAAGGAGGAAATAAAACTCATTACTTGCAGAAGACATGATACTGTACAGTGAAAACCTTAAAGAGTCCATAAAAAACTACTAGATTTATCAAATAAAATCAGAAAAGTAGCAGAATACAAAATTAATATCCCCAATTCCATGGTATTATTTATACACCAATAATGAATTCTATGAAAGATATTAAAAAACAATCCAATTTACTATTGTAACAAAAAAAAAATTAAGATACTTAGGAATAAACTTATCCAAGGAGGTCAAAGACTTATACTCAGAAATCTACAGGATGTTGAAAAAAGATATAGAGGAAGATTTGCACAAGTGGAAGAAAATACTAATACATTTGTCATAGATTGGTAAAATCAGCATCATTAAAATGTCCATACTACCAAAAACAATCTACAGATTCAATACTATCCCAATTAAAATACCAACAGCATATTTCACAAACCTAGAAAGAACACTTCAAAAATGTATATGGAACCAAAAAGACCCCAACCAATGGATATAAAACTCTGGGGAGGGAGGATATATTTGGGAGGGAGGGAGGGGGGCAAAAAAAAAAAATCAATAAAAATAAATAAATAAATAAATAAATAAAATAAAAAATAAAAAAAAAAAAATAAATAAATAAATAAATAAATAAAAGAAACCAAGATGGCGGCATAGGGTAGACACCAGAATGCAGCCTACCACAACAAATTTGAATTTAGAACTGGAAAACAGGGGAGGCATTGCCCTGAAGCACCGGATGGCTAGCTGAGAGGAGGCTCTGCCATCTGGGGAGGAGAGAAAAGGCGCACTGACCCTTAGAAACTGTGAAGGTGCAGAAAACTGTGCACACGAAAAGGCGCTGGCTTACTCCCAGCACACAGAGAGGGCGGGCCAGGCTGAGTTCGCTACTGGCTTACTCTCAGTGCGTGGAGAGGGTGGACAGCTAACACTCGGCTGGCTTTCTTGTTCGAGAGGAAAACAGAATCACCCTATTGCTCTGATAGACAGCCCCAGACAGGGAGAGGCCAGACTGTCAGGCAGTGGGCAGAGATCTCTCAGAGGTGTGTGAAGCCAGAGGCCATTACTGTGGGACTTGGGGAGGAGCCGAAGGGGAAACAAAGCTTGTATGCACCAACCCTAGACTCTGTCTGATCCAAGCTGAGCACAGAAGCTCTCCCAGAGGCTGGCTTTCTCTAAGGAGGGACTGGCCAGAATCCAAAGCTTGTCTACGCCTTTACCAAAGAGGTGCGTGAGCCTGCAACCAATCTTCCAAAATTCACCACAAACAGGACTTTTCTAATGCGAGACTGACAGGGAACCAAAGATTGTCTGTGCCACCCTGAGACCCTGCCCCATCCAAGCGGAGTACAGATGCCCTCCTAGCTGAGACACTGCTGATCCTCACAGCCAATTGGCTTGGAGATCAACGCTTCCCAGTGATACCAACAATAAGTGAGGCTTAATAACAAGGCTGCACACATAGCCCACAAAGGGCTACACCAAAAACTATCCACCGCAGGTAACTGGGAAGGCTGTGCTACTGGGCTCTACCAGAACACAAAGCTATTCCATCAAATCAGGGAAACAACTAAAATGCAGACAAGAGGAAGGACACAAAGGAAGGAGATGGAGGAAAAGAAAAGATTGGACATTGAGTTCAAAACTACAGTTATAAGGTTATTCAACAATATCCTAAAAAAGGCCAATAAAATAAATGAGACCTATGAGGATTTGAAAAGGGAGCAACTAGAAATAATAAGGGATCAACTAGAAATGAAGAAAACATTGTCTGAAATAAAAAATATTGCACAGAGTCCTAAAAACAGACTGGAGGATTGCAAGAATCAAGACAAAGATTTAGAACACAAAGAGCCAGAGGACACTCCTCCACAGAAGCAAGAAGGTAAGAGAATCCAGAAAGTTGAAGATAGTGTAAGAAACCTCTGGGATAATTTCAAGTGAACCAACAGCAGAATTATGGGGATTCCAGAAGAAGAGAGAGAGCAAGATACCGAAAGAATACTGGAAGAAATAGTGACAGAAAACTTCCCCCACCTGGGGAAAGAAATAGACTTACAAGTTCAGGAAGCCCGCAGAACCCCAACCAAAAGGAATCCAAGGAAGACCACACCAAGACACATTATAATTAAAATTCCAAGAGCAAAAGACAAAAAAAGAATATTAAAAGCAGCAAGAGAAAAGCAGGTATTTACCTATAAAGGAGCACCCATATGATTGTCAGCTGATTTCTCAACAGAAACCATGCAGGCCAGACGGGAATGGCAAGAAATATTCAAGGTGATGAATAGCAAGAACCTACAGCCAAAAATACTCTACCCAGCAATGCTATCACTCAGAATCAAAGGCCAGATAAAGAGCTTCACAAATAAATAAAAAAGCTAAAAGAGTTAATCACCGCCAAACCAGAATTATATGAATTGCTGAAGGGGTTTATTTAGGAAGAGGAAGAAGATAAAGATAAAAATTATGAACAACAAGTACGTAACTATCAACAGGTGAATCTAAAAACCAAGGGAATTAAAAAATCTGATGAACAATATTAACTGTTGAATATAATAGAATCAGAAGTATGGAAGGGGAGTGGACTGATGATTCTTGGGGAAAAGGGGAGTGGGGGGGGGGTGCGGGAAGAGACTGAACAAAAACTGTGCACCTATGTATGAGGACAATAGGGGATGGGGAAAGGACAGAAGGTGGGGTGGGAACCTGGTGGAGGGGAGCAATTGAGGGGGAGGGGAAGAGGAACACATTTGTAATAATCTGAACAATAAAGATTTATTTTTTTTAAAGACCCCCAAATAGCCACAGCAATCTTAAGAAAGAAGGACAAAGTTGGAGGGATCACAATACCAATACCAGATATCAAGTTAGACTTCAAACCACTGTGCTCAAAACAGTCTGTTACTGGCACAAAAACAGGAATATAAATAAATGGAATAGAACAGAAAACCTAGAAATTGACCCAATCCACTATGCTCAATTAATATTAGATAAAGGAGGCAAGAACAAACAATGGATCAGATATAGTCTCTTCAATAAATGGTATTGGGAAATTGGACAGGTACATGCAAAAAAAAAATATGAAACTAGACCACCAACTTATGTCATACACAAGAATAAACTCAAAATTGATAAAAGACTTAACTGTAAGACGTGAAACCATAAAACTCCTACAAGAAAATAGGCACAAAAATCTCAGATATCACTTGTATCAATGTCTTTTACTGATATAGCTACTAGAATATGAAAACTAAGAAGAAATAAACATATGGGACATTAAAATGAAAAGCTCTGCACTGAAAAAGAAAGCATCAACAAAATAACAAAAGAGCTAATTACAGCCCATTACATGGGGGAATAGATTTGCCAATAATATATTTGGTAAGGGGTTAATGTCCAAAATATGTAGGGAACTCATACAATTTACCAAAAGAAAAACAAACAATCCAATTAAAATGGGCAATAGACACTTCTCCAAAAGTGGGCATACAGAAAGCCAGGAGACATATAAAAAAAATTCACAATGTCACTAATCATCTGAGAGATGCAAATCAAAAGGACAATAAGGTATCACCTCACATATGTCAGAATGGCTATCATCAACAAATCAACAAAGGACAAGTGTTGAGGAGGTTGTGAAGAAAAGGGAATCTTAGTACACTGCTGGTGGGAATTCAAATTGTTGCAGCCATTATGGAAAACAGTATGGAGTTTCCTCAAAAAATGAAACTCACATTTGACCCAGTGATCTCATTACTAGGAACATATCCTAAGAAACCCAAAACACTCATCAGAAAGAATATATGCACCCCTATGTTCATAGCAGCAAAATTTACAATAGCTAAGATTTGGAAACAGCCTAAGTGCCCATCAGCATAACAAAACTGTGGTACATTTACACAATGGAGTACTCTGTAGCAATAAAAAAGAACTCTTAAAAAAACAAACAAACAAACAAAAAACTCTTACCATTTGCAACAAGATGGATGAATCTGGAGAGTGTTATGCTAAGAAAAATTAGCCAGTCAGAGAAAGATATGTATCATATGTTCTCTCTTATATGTGGAATCTAATGAATCACATAAACTGATGAATAAACATAGACCCAAAGACATAGAAGCAGGAGCAGACTGTTGAACATCAGAGGGAAGGCATGGGAGGGTGGGTGGGTGGGAATAGATCAACCAATGAACTTGTTTGCATATTTGCATAACCCATGAACACACACAATGGGGTGGTGAGGGTTTGGGGGGGCAGGAGTGGGCTGGAAGAGGTTAATTGGTGGAAAAGGAGGGACCTATATAGTATTTTCAATAATAAAGGTTTTAAAAATAATAATCCTATCTAATGAAAAAGTAATATTCAAATTGACTTTGTATCTCCATCACACCCACAAGCCAATGCCCACCAGCTAATCAGGAGTGAGTATGCAAATTAACCCAACCATGATGGCTATGGCCATGGAGTGAACAGGAGGCTTGGGTTTCCCTGGCAAGGGAGGAAGCCAAGCTTCCTGCACACCCTGGCCAGCCCAGGCCTCTGCTCAAGGCTACAAAGTTTCAATTATAGAAGATAAATAAATCCCAGATACCAGGGCCTCTGCTTGGGTCACCAGGTGTGTGTGACTGGCCTGCAAACCACCACATGCCCCAAGGGAACCCCCACCCTGATCCAGGACACCCTTCTGGGGAAACCAGCTGGCCCCCACCTGTGCACCAGGCCTCTATCCTATCTAATAAAAGAGTAATATGCAAATTGACCATCACTCCAACACACAAGATGGGTGTCCACATGTGGTTAAAGATGGCTGCCCCCATGTGAACACAAGATGGCTGCCACAAGATGGCCAGCAGGGGAGGGCAGTTGGGAGGCACCAGGCCGGCAGAAGAGGGAAGTTGGGGGCAAACAGGCTGGCAGGGGAGCAGTTAGACATCAATCAGGCTGGCAGAGGAGTGGTTAGGGGGTGATCAGGCTGGCAGGCAGAAGCAATTAGGGGCAATCAGGAAGGCAGGCAGGCGAGCAGTTGGGAGCCAGCAGTCCTGGATTGTGAGAGAGTTCTCATATTGGAGAGGGTGCAGGCTGGGCTGAGAGACACCCCCTGTGTATGAATTTTGTGCACAAGGCTTCTAGTAAATATTGATAAATAAAACACAAATAAGAAATTTTGAAAGTAAAACTTAATTTTTATTTCAGTTACCAGGGATATGTTCTGGGTCAGACTTTCAATGCATATAAAGGGATAGGTGAATGTGTTCTTAAAAGCAAATTAGTTTTTCACGAGCATAATATGTACCTAATCCCATGAGTAGTATTGGATTGTTTCAACCATCTAAAGTTTTTATTTAAAATAAACATTGTCTATTTCTTTAACAAAATCATTGCAACATTCCTCCAAAATGTATTATCTTTCTTTACACAAACTTTTCAAGGAAAACATGCATGTCTTATGATGAAAAGAAATATTAGAGTTGTAAATCTGAAAATCTTAGTTCAAAGATAGACTAATCAACCCAAAGTTCCAATGCACAGAGACTATTCATTATGAAGGGTCATGTTGTGGGAATTTTTATATCACTATGTTAAGGTTGTTGGCTTTTGGCTAGCATTTCCAAACCTAAGGACTGGAAAGTGCTATCTTTAGCATTTTAGAGGCACAGCGTGTATGCTTAAATAGAAATTTCTCACTGTGCATTTCCAATACAGAAACTTATATATACTGAAAAATAATCTGAAAACTACTAAATTTCAATCTTTAAGCTTAATCCATCTTTTGGGAGGAAAAAAAACACACAATACTATATATTAAAGTCTGTTAATGATTTGTGCAAAAAAGCTAATAGAAACATGATTTATGTTCTGCAAGCCATTGATCTAACGCTGTTCATATTCATACTTAGATATGTTAATTGTATAAAACAAAATGATTACTTTATGTGCTTTCTAATTAATTGTTCTATCTTTTCATAACAAATCAAATTGGACTACCATTCATCTTAAACCATAGTTCTGTAGCAGAGCAAAATCATGTAAAATAAATTTTGTTATATATAATCAACTCAAGTCTTTCAGAACAAAAGATGCGAAATAATTTTAGTTTACATTAGAATTGGTATATATTTTTTAAATGGTCAGAGGACCTAGATAGACAATATGTTTGTCTGTTTTTTCATTTATGTTATTTTCCCATTGATGTTATTTATCTGTTTGAATTAAATTCAGTGTATTAGCTGATGGTCTTAAGAGAGCAAAAATAAACTTTTATATATTTTTATTCAATTTGAATAAAAGCCTGTATATGCCCACGTCTGTGTCCTAAAGGCTGATTTCCCTGGGGAGTCATTACCATGCTGCTCACGTTGTCACTCACCTACACTGTTGAACTTGCTATAAAATAACCTGCAAAACAGTACAAGTTATTACGTGTCATAGGACAGATTTATGATAAACTAAGTTTGAAACAAAGTAATGAATTCTTGACATTTATCCTGTCTCTAATAATGACTACTAATTTAATCAGATTTAATTTTATATAAGGAGGTTATATTTCCTGTCTTATATAAAAATTCCTCACACAATACCTAGTTGAATATGATTTATGACTATATGCATTTTCCTATAACAGGTAAGAATGTTGAACATTTTGAAACTACCAAACTAGTTACTATAGGTCATTATGACCCTCTATTCAGATTAAACTTTGGAAGCTGTTTGCACTTGACAAATTAAATCTAACCATCTCCTAACCAATTTAAGAGACAGTAATTCTCTGTTAAAAATGAGAGATGTTTTATATTATTGCAGTGTTAATGATAAATATTATGAAAATATATTCTAAAATAGTGAAACTCAACAAATTGTAGTGTTTTGTTTTTATTTTTAATCATTTGATTGTTGTGCTCCTTCTGGTCCTTATGAGAGTAGGATGGATTTGTGTGCCCATGTTGGAGTGGTGCAGGGAGTGGGCTGATAGGAGTATAGAGGGAATATGGTGGCTGATAGATATAGGTTCTGTAAAACACTTCTCAGAAGGAGGAAGAATTAATATTTCAAGTTCTGTCACTGGGTTCTTTATATTGCTGCCATAATGATGCTTCAGTATGTAAAGCCACAAACAGGGAAAGAAGTGAGGATGCAGGAAAGAAAAATAAATTTCTACTATATTTCAGTGATTCAGATTTGGAATGGTACAACTCTTTGAAGTTATTTAAAATTCAAGAATACTATAGTATGTTATATATTTGAGTACATATATATTTGAGAATAATGTGTATTCTCATGATAAGAAAGTAATGTTTGAGGCAGAAAACAGTGCTATGTATTAGAATGCTTATTAATAACTCAATCTGCTTGACTTCACTGATTTAACTGACTGTTTTGGTATATTTTTTAACTTTATTTTTATTGTTTACACTCTAATATATGTCACTTTCCCCCCCCCTCCCCTACTTTGTATAGCTCCACCAAGCTCTGGCCAACACACCACATGGTTATCTATGTCTATGGGTTATATAGTCTTTAGATAATCTCTTCACCTTCTTTCTTCTAGTTCCCTACTCCCCACTCCTCTGACAGATGTCAGTCTCTTCCATGTATCCATGCCTTTGTTTCAATTTTGTTCATCAATCTATTTTATTCATTAGATTCATTATATAAGTGAGATCATATCGTATTTTTCTTTCTCTGACTAGCTTAGAATATTCTCCAGGTCCCTCCATGCTATATCAACGGGTAAAAGATCTCCTTATTTTTACAGTTAATATTCCATGGTGTAAATGTACTACAGCTTTTTTATCCACTCATCTACTGATGGGCACTTGAGCTGTTTCAAGTTCTCAGCTATTGTAACATGCACTGCTATGAACGTAGGGGTGCATATATTCTTTCTGATGAGGGTTTCGGGTTTCTTAGGATATAGTCCTAGAAGTGGGATCCTTGGGACAAATGGGAGTTCCATTTTTAATTTTTGAGGAAACTCCATACTGTTTTCCACAGTGGCTGCACCAGTCTGCATCCCCACCAACAGTGCACAAGAGTTCCCTTTTTCAACATCTTAGTCACTGTTTGTTGATTTCTTAATTATAACCATTTTGACAGGTGTGAAGTGATAACTCATTGTGGTTTTAATTTTCATATCTCTAATGTTTGGGGATGTTGAGCATTCTTTCATTTCTCTCTTGGCTATTTGTATGTCCTCTTTGGAGAATTATCTATTCAGGTCCTCTGACTATTTTTTAACTGAATTGTTTGTCTTTCTTCTTTTTACTTGTATTAATACTTGATACATTTTTAAAATTAACCACTTATCAGATGTATCATTGGCAAATATGTTCTCCCAATTTGTGAGTTCCCTTTTCGTTTTTGTTGATAGTTTCTTTCACTGTGAAGAAGCTTCTTAGCTTGATGTTGTCCCATTTATTTTTTTCTTTGTTTCCCTTGTCCTAGAAGATATATTAACAAAAATGTTTATACGAGATAAATCAGAAATTTTACTGCCTATAGTTTCTTCTAGGATTTTAATTCATGACTTATCTTTAAGTATTTTATCTCTAAAAATGTTAAGGTTATAATTTCATTAAGATTTCTCAATCTGATTTTTAGTATGATTTCTGCTTTTGTGTGTGTTTTTTTCTTTATTGAGGTATAATAGACATACAAAAATGCAAATTTTTATTTTATACATTTTGATGAGTTAACACACCTGTGACATCATCACCACAACCAAGGTACTAAATATATCCCTCACCTCCAAACTTTTTCATTTTTTTATGGTAAGAATGCAATACAATTATGTTTTGTCATCACTTTTAACAGAGCATAGCAAAATCAGTAAATTGCTATACATTTGACAAAGGTTTTCATTAATTTATTAGTATTTATACATTAGTTACTTTGTGTCATTCACTGTGCTCTTTCTCAGAGATATAATAATATATAAGATAGTAGGCATTTTCTATCAAAGAGTTTAATCTCAAGAAAAAATAAACATTAAAAATAACATAAATTATTAATTTAAATGAAAATTCACACCACAAAAAGACATATGGAGTTCTTCTAAAAAAAAAAAACAACAAAACTATAATCTGGGAGTCTTATGAAAATTAAGACTTTCATTCTCATGCTGTCTTTCTGACAGCAACAATTTGGTAATTGGATAGTATAACAAATTCCATCTAAAATTACTCCTAAAATATTTGTACACTACCAGGAACTATTTTTTTTGCCTTCTCCAAATCATCTCTTAACCTTAAAATCTTATGCTATAAATTATGTTTTCTTATGTTATTAAATTACAAACAGTGAACAATACTGAATGAATGAATGAATGAATGAATGTTTGAAACTAAATTCTCATATCAGGTTATAAGAGAAATTAAGTTCAGAATTGGAAAATAATTATATTTGCATAAGTGGAGTAATACACTGAGTGGCCAGATTATTATGATCTCTGAATGCATAATAATCTGGCCACTCAGTGTATATCCTACCTAATTAAAGAGTAATATGCAAAGTAACCATTACTCTGCTACACTCAGAAGCCACGCCCACCAGCCAATCAGAGCGAGTATGCAAATAAACCCAACCAAGATGGCTATAGCCACAGAGAGCAGGAGGGAGGCTTAGGTTTCCCAGGCAATGGAAGAAACAAGCTTTCCGCCTGCCCTAGTTGGCCTAAGCCTCTACTCCAAGCTACAAAGTTTCAATTGTAGAAGGTAAATAAATTCCAGATACCAGGGCCTCTGCTTGGGTCACCAGGGGGTGTGGCTGGCCTGAAAACCACCACAGGCCCCTCACCCAGGCCACCCCATGCCCCAAGGAAACTCCCCCCCTGATCCGGGACACCCTTCAGGGGAAACCAGCTGGCCCCCACCCGTGAACTAGGCCTCTATTCTAAAATAGAATGAAATCAAAGCATGTCATGGCAAACAAAGATAAACAGCAAGAGAGGAAATGAAGGGAAATTAAGATATAAGAAAGACAGGAAACAAATAAAATAGAAATAGTAAGCTGTTATGAATCAATAATTGCTTTAAATATAAATGTGTTCAAATATCCAGTCAAAAGCCAGTAAGTTCTTCAATAGATGCTAAAACAAGGTCCAACCATATACTGTCTAGAAGAGACACACATTAGATTTAAGTACACACATAAGCAGTAAGTAAAAGGAATGGGAACAATTTTACAATACATAGAAACCAAAAGAGAACAAAAGTTGACAAAGTTGAACAAAAAAAGACTTTAAGTCACTGCCAAAAGTTAATAGGATCAATTAACCAAGAAGATATAAAACTTATAAACATCACAGCACCCACATATATGGAGCAAACATTGACAGAAATAATGAGAGAAATAGATAGCAACACAATAATAGTAGGGCCTTTTAATATTGCACTTTGAATACTAGATAAAACATCTACACATAATCAATTAAAAAAAAAAACCAGAAAGTTTGAATGGCACTATAGACCACATGGATCTAACAGACATATACAAAACATTCTGCAACAGCAGCAGAATGCACATTCTTCTTAAGTGTATGTGGGAAATTATCCAAGATAAATG
Organism: Pipistrellus hanaki; assembly: GCF_964339955.1. NCBI lineage: Eukaryota > Metazoa > Chordata > Mammalia > Chiroptera > Vespertilionidae > Pipistrellus > Pipistrellus hanaki. Next base: position 77,734,636 of record NC_140524.1, read on the forward strand.
ACATTCCAGGTCACAGAGCATGTCTTTAAAAAATTTGATATCATATCAAGTATCTTTTCTGACCACAATTAAATGAACTATAAATTAACGGATGAAGAAAAACTGAAAAATTCAAGAACATATAAAAATTAAATAATAGTCTTTCATATCTAATGTCTCAAAGAGGAAATGAAAAGGAAAATTAGAAAATATTTTGACACATCTCTCCTCAGACTCAGGGAGTGTACTTTTCCTTTCTACCAAAGACTGAAGACTGTGTTTTCCTGACTGGAGCTGAAATACCAAAGAAGTCACACCAAACCAGATCATAGTGGAGCAGACCAGAGTAGAAGACTGCTGCCTTGCCCCAGGACCACCTTGCCCCAGGCTGCTTCCCCCCAGGGCAGACTTTCCCCAAGGAGGCTTTCCTCCAGAGCTACCTCACAGATGTGTGGTAATATTTTTCCACAGCCATGCAGTCCCAAAGGTATGTTTCTTCATAATTGAGCTGGGACACTAGTGAGCTATTCAATAGTTATGTTCTCATGGCAGTGCTGTATCACAGCTGAGCTGTTTGCACTAAATAAAGTTTTCTTCGCCACACTCCAAATTGAGGATTCCTGTTGGCAATGAAATTGTACCAAGGAGCATGGATTTATGGAAGGAAATTATTAAGATTAGAGCAAAAATGAAGGAAATATAAAATATAAAATTCAAGAAAATCATGAATTGATATTTTGAAAGGATGAAATTGACAAAAATTTAGCTGTTAACTCAGAAAAAATAAATAATACAAATAAAAGAGAAGACATTAAAAATGCCATAAAAAGAAAAATATTATGATACCACTATAAACACTTATGTACCAACAAATTGGATACCTTCTAAGACACTTCTAGAAAAATACCACCTACCAGGACTGAATCAAGATTAAATAAAAAAAACTTCAACAGACTAATAGCAAACAAGGATATTGAGTTAGTAATTATAAATTTTCCAACAAAGAAAAGCCTAGGATCATGTTGGTTCACTGGTTAGTTAAATCCACATTTAAAGAAGAATTCATTTCAATCTTTCTCAAACTATTCATAAAAATTGAATGGGCAAAAAACATTTTCAAACTCCTGTTAGGAGGTCAGCATTATTTTGATACCAAAGTCAGATGCTATAAGAAAACTAAATTACAGGCCAATATTGTTGATGAACATAGATGTAAAAATCCTCTTTCTATATCTTGGCTATTGTAAATAATGCTACTATGAAAATAGGATTGTTAAAATGGCAGTGGCATAGAAAGATGCTGAACTCAAGCCCTCTCATGAGCAAAATCAAATATCCTATATAGTAAAAACGTAATATGAAAATTCATGGAACAACAGAATGACTGGTTGGTGGGAGGTGGGGCCAGTGAGCAGGTGGCACCAGGCCAGCGGGCAGAGGGAAGGGATGGCAATTGGGGGACAGTGGCAACCAGCAGTGAAGGGGCAATTGGGGGGGAGACTGGCCCCTCGCTGGCTGGAGCTTTCCCCTGATCTGCCCACCCAGTCGTCTCCTGTAGAGGACATCCTCTGAGGGCTCCAGGACTGCGAGAGGGTACAGGCTTGGTTGACGGAACACCCAAGTGCACAAATTTTCATGCACCGGGCCTCTAGTGCAATATATAGTTAGAAATTACTCCTGAGAGACAACTGAGCACTGAATGAACAGCTTCTAACAACAAACAGGTAGAAGAGACTATATAGAATTTAGTCTATATAGTAACTATAGATTATATAGACTATATAATAACTATAGACTATATAATCAATACTTACCAAAAACCTAAAACCTACATAAGATATACAAAGAAAAAAGATCAAGGAACCTAAAAACAGCACTAAAGAAATATAGCAAACCACAAGGGCAGATATCAAGTGAAGTAGAAAGAAATAGAAGACCACTAAAAAAACAAAACAAACAAAACAAAAAAACCTAAAAATAATTAACAAAATTTCAATTAGTACATATTTATCAAAAATTACCTTAAAGTGTGTAGGAGAAAATGGCAACCAAATAAGCAGACCTAACTTGCACCTTGTCACATGGCCAGACTGGAAATACAACTACCGTGTTTCCCCAAAAATAATACATCCTCTGAAAATAAGACCTAGCGCATGGAAAGATAAGACATCCCCTGAAAATAAGACCTAGCGCAACTTTGGGAGAAAAAAAATTAATATAAGACACTGTCTTATTTTTGGGGAAACAGGGTAAATTGGACATTTACCTGGAATTATGAACTGAGGTCCAGCTGAGAAGACTTACATCAAGGAAGGACAGAAAACACCTGTAGACCAGTAGGAATGGTGAGTCGCAAGAGGAGCTGATCCTTGCTTTAGCTGATTTGGCTCAATGGATAGATAGAGCATCAGCCTGAGGACTGAAGGGTCCCAGATTCTATTCCAGTCCAGGGCACATGCCTGGGTTGCAGGCTCTATCCCCAGTGGGGGAGCATGCATGAGGCAGCCAATCAATGGTTCTCTCTCATCATTGATCTTTCTCTCCCTCTCCTTCCCTCTCTGAAATCAATTAAAAAATATATTACAAAAGCCTGCGGGTACATCCCCTGTGCGGGGGGGGGGGGGGGGGGGGGGGATGCAGGAGGCAACTGGTCGATGTTTCTCTCTCATCTATGTTTCTAGCTTTCTATCCCTCTCTCTTCCTCTCTGTACAAAATCAATAAAATATATATATTTTTTTAAAAAAGAGGAGCTGATCCATATTCTAGGGAAGCAGGCAAGCAGGCCGAGAGTGAGGAGGGAACTCCCAGCTAATGGATGGTCTGATAGCTCAGTAGATAGAGGCCCAGAGCCCAGGCTGAGCTTCACAGCCCAGAGCACCAGAGTCAAGACTAGCAGGCCACATGGCCACATAACATCCAGCCATGAAAGATGGCAGGGCTACTGGCCCAGAAGGAGTCTGGAGCCAGTAGAAGCAGTGGAGTCTGGAGGTGATAGCCCAAAGCTGGTCAGAGAGAAAACCATGGTTTCAGGGCTTTTTTTTTTTTTTTTTTTTTTTTTTTTTTTTTTTTGTGTGTGTGTGTGTGTGTGTGTGTGTGTGTGTGTGTGTTTAAAGCCAGAACACAGGAGTTTTTATTTTCAGCTCCTCAGCCAAGGATTTGGTGCATGGAGGGAGACACATACCCCAGGTGCCTAAGGAGAGGCTGGAGTAGGAAACAGTGGGGAGACATGGAAAAGCAAGAGGAGTATTAAGTCATGACCAACAAACCAAAATGGCCACTGCTTCCAGTAGCCTCAGAGTAGGAAAAGAAAAAAAAAAACTCCCCCTAGATGTTACAGCCCACCCCAACCTTAAGAGCCCTACATGCCACACCCCACATTTTGGCCTTTTCAGAAGAAACAAAAGCAGAGGCCAAGCCTAAGGATTTGAACAGTCTCAGGAGCATAAATAACTGGATTGGGAGAGGGGCTATCCACTCCACTTTATTGGGTACCAGACTGGTACTTTTCTCAGACGGGAAAGCTGTAGAAACTCCAGGTTTCCATAAGAATCCACTGATATCCATACAAGAATCTCTGCCCAGTCTTAGGTTAGTAATATTTTGGGCCATTGGCAGTGGCAAAGGAATAGTTCTGGGACATGGAAACACACCCACCACATTCCCTGAAAGCTAAACTGCACCTCCATCACCGAAAGCCCTTTCAGAAACAGACTTTTCAGTTATTAGGCTGACAGATGGCCAGCAAAGGAAGCAAAGGAAGGCAAGGTAAAGGCAAGCAAAGGAAGAACCCAGGGAACCAGGGGAAGTTGGCTGACCCAGACCTGGGCTCCATGGTACTAACAAACCTACACTAGAGGGCAGTTTGGTCCCTCTTGCCTGCAGCCCAGGCCTGTGTATTAGCGCACAGACAGAAATGGTGGATAGGTAGAATGTTTGGTCTTCAAACAGGCTGCTAAAAAACAAAGGCGATCAGTTCCTAACATTGGTTAGCACCTAAGTACCTCACAGGAAACTCAGAATTGGCAGACAGAAAAGAAGAGTAGGATCCATAGGGAGCTAACATGAGGTATCAAACTTTGCAGTAAGGAATGCCAAATCACTTTTTTCCTCTTTTTTCTTCACATTTTTCTTCTATTTCATTTTTCATTTGATCTTTTATTTCTTTGTTCCCCTTTAAAATTTTTTAATCTATCCGCTTTATTGATTTATTATTCTAGTCTCTGATGTTTCATTCATATATCTAATTATCCTCTTTCCTTTCCCTACTCAATTTATTTTCTTTTCTCCTTTTTTCACTACTCATTTCTTTTTTCTCTTTCTCCTACATTTTCATCTTTTTTCCCTTTTTTATTTTATTTTTATTTTTTTCCATTTTTTTATTTTTAGGTCCACCTGCTTTCTTCTCTATTTTTCTTTTCAATTTTTTGTCTTCTCTTTTACTTTTTTTGTCTATTTGTCCTGCTTTCTTTTAAACCACTTTCCTTCTTCTATTCCCCTATTTTTAATTCTTATTTTGTTAATTTCAGATATGCATCTACATATTCTATCACCTCCCCCTTTTTTTGGAGGGGGTGTGCTTTTTTTGTTTATTTTGTTTTATCCTCATATTTTTTTTTCTTTTTTTTTGTTCCATCACTCTTGCTAATTTACTTTTGCCTAATTTTCTCTTCACTAATTGCTTGCTTTTGTTGGTTCTGAAGGAGTCTTGTGTATGTTTTAGTTTTGTTTATTTTGTTTAATATTTTGTTGTATTGTATTTTGTTCTGTTCTTTCAGCACCTCCACAACAGCTTGCACAACATGGTCAGAGGTAAGCCACATAGCCATCTTGAGAGGAGACTCCATCCATGAATGGTACAATAAAACTCAAGTCCCTACTACAACAGGATAACAAAATAACTCATGTAAGGTACATTTCTAGAGTACCAAGCTCAGGAGATCTAAGACCCTGAACCACAGGGTCCCACAAAACACCTACTACATAAGACCACCCCAAAAAGTCTGGAATGCATAGTATTTTTATCTAGTATATAGAAACAAAAACAAAGGGAGAGCAAAAATGGGGAAACAAAAAATGTGAGAAAAGAAAGAACCACCATAAAAGGAACTAAATGTTATGGAAACAAGCAATTTGTCAGATAAAGAATTCAGAGTAATGGTAATAAGAGTGCTCAAACAATTTAGTGTGAACTGTAAGCAACTTAAAGAGCATTATAAGTGACTCAATGAGAGCTACACCAACTTGAAAGGTGAGGTTAAAAAATTAAATAAGAATCAAGTGGAAAAGAGAAATAATATAGTTGAAATAAACAACACCTCAGAATGATTCAACAGTAGACTAAAAGAAGCTGAAGACAGAAACAGTGAATTAGAAGGGAAGGTAGAAAAAAATTGCCCATTCAGAGAAACTAATGGGAAAAAATCAAAAACAGAGGAGAGTCGAAGGGAGCTTTGGGACAACATGAAACATATCAACATTCGCATTATAAGGGTCCCAGAGGAGCAGAATCTGAAAAAGAGAACTTATTTGAAGAAATAATGGCAGAAAATGTTTCTAACCAGGTGAAGGAAAAAGTCATTCAAGTTCAGGAAACACATAGAGTCCCAATTAAAATGATCTCCAAACCCACACCTAAGAACATAATTAGAAAGCAAACATTAAAGACAAAGAAAGAATCTTAAAAGCTGCAAGACAGAGACAAAAAGTTACCTACAAGGGACATCCCATTTGACTGTCAGTGACTTCTCAATAGAAACACTGTAGGCAAGAAGGTATGGCAGGGAGTATACAAAGTAATGAAAACCAAGGGACTGAAACCAAGACAACTATTCATCAAGACTATATTTTAAAAATGATGGTAAAATAAATAGCTTCACAGACAAAAAAAAAAAAAAAAAGTCGAAAGAACTTATTACAACCAAACCAGCACAGCAAGCAATGCTAAAAGGACTGTGGTAAAAGAAGAAAGAAAGAAGATGAGAAAAATACAGGCATAAATAATAAGAAAGGCAAAAAATAAGTATGTATCAAGAAAATATTAAATGTAAATGGCTTAAATACTCCAATCAAAAGGCTTAAGGTAGCAGAATGGATAAAAAAACATTATCCATATATATATGCTGTCTACAAGAGACTCACCTCCAAACAAAGGACTCACACAAATGAAAGTGAAGGAATAAAGAGAAAATTATCTATATATAACTTCTGGAGCATTTAAGGGAGAGATTAACAGTGGTAGAGTCAAGGGGACTTTAATAAACCACTGACATCACTGGATAGCTCTTCTAGACAAAAAATCAACAAGGAAACAGCAATCCTAAACAACACACTATAATAGATTAGATGGAATTAATTGACATTTATAGAACATTTGACCCCAAAGTTACAGAATATAGATTCTTCTGAAATGCACATGGAAAATTTTCAAAGATAGACCAACTGTTAGGACATAAATTGAGTACTTAAAAATTCAAGAAGATTGAAATAATTTCAAGCATCTTAGAACCACTGTGGCATGAAATTAAAAACCAACTACAGTAAAAATACTCAAAATATTTAAACAAATGGAGGATAAATAGCATATTACTAAATAATGAGTGGGTTACAAAAAAGATCGAAGGAGAAATAAAAAACATCCTGGAAACAAATAAAAATCAACATACAACAACCCCAAATCTATGGGACACAGTGAAAGCAGTACTGAGAGGGAAGATCATAGCATTACAGGTCTACCTCAGCACACAAGGAAAATGTTCAATAAACTATCTAACTCTACAACTTAAAAATTAGAAAGATAACAAAAAAATCCAGACTTTGTAGAAGGAAGGAAATAACAAAGATCAGAGCAGAGATAAATGACATAGAGACCAAAAAGCAATATAAAATATCAATAAAACCAAAAGATGGTTCTTTGAAATGATAAACAGGATTGATGAACCTCTAGCCAGGCTCACCAAGAAACAGAGATGACTTAAATAAACAAAATCAGAAATGAAAGAGCTGAAGTAACAACTGACACCACACAAATACAAAGGATTGTAAAAAATACTATGAATGACTATATTCCAACAAACTGGAAAACCTTGACAAAACAGACATATTCATAGAAAAATATAATCTTCTAAAACTCAGTCAGGATGAATAAAAAAAATTGAAGATTCCAAATCTACTGATGAAATTGAAGGAGTAATAAAAATATCTTAGCAAATATAAGCCTTGGTCCAGAAGGTTTCATAGGACAGTTTTACCAAACATTCAAAGAAGAACATATTCCAATCCTCCTCAGATTATTTCAAAAATTCAAGAGGAAGGAAGACTTCCAAGCACTTTCTATGAAGCCAGTATTACCCTAATCGCAAAACCAGGTAAAGACACTGCAAAGAAAGAGAATTACCAGCCAATATCCCTGATGAACATAGATGCTAAAATCTTCACGAAAATTTTAGTAAATCACACCCAGCAATACAGTAAAAAGATCATACACCATGACCAACTGATATTTATTCCATGGATGCAAGGCTGATACAATATCTATAAATAAATAAACGTAATACATCACAAGAAATTGAAAGATGAAAATCACAGGATCCTATCAATTGAATCAGGAAAAGCATTTGACACAATCCAGCAACCTTTGATTAAAAAATCTCAGCAAAGTAGAAATACAAGATCATACCTTAATATAACAAAAGCCTTTTATGACAAACCTGCAGTTGATATCATAGTCAACGGACTAATACTAAAACCATTTACCCTAAAAACAAGACAGTGATGTACACTTTCACCACTTCCGTTCAGCATAGTATTGGAAGTGCTACCCATAGCAATCATACAAGAAGAAAAAATAAAAGCTATCCAAATTGGAAAAGAAATAAAACTGTATTTATTCTCAGATGACATAATATTGTACATAGAAAACCCTCAAGACTCCATAAAAAATGAGATTTAATAAATGAACTCAGTAATGTAGCAGGATACAAAATGAACACCTAGAAATCTATGGCATTTTCATACAATAATGAACTCACAGAAAGAGAAACTAAAAAAGCAATTGCATTTACCAATGCAACAACAAAATTAAGATACTTAGGAATAAATTTAAGTAAGGTGATAAAAGACTTGAACTCAGAAAACTAAATACCATGTTCATGGACTGATAGAATCAACATAATTAAAATGTCCGTACTACCCAAAGCAATCTATAGATTCAATATAGCCCCCATTAAAATAACAATGGCATATTTAAAAGACTTAGAACAAACTCTGCAAAAAAATGTATATGTAATTAAAAAAGACCCCAAATAGCCACAGCAATCCTGAGAAAAAAAGAACCATCTTGGAGGGATCACAATACCAGATAGCAAGCTATACTATAAAGCCACAGTTCTCAAAACTGCCTGGTACTGGCACAAGAACAGACATATTGACCAATGGAACAGAACAGAGAACCCAAAAATAGATCCAAGACATTATGACCAATTAATATTTGGCAAAACAGACAATGGAGTCAAGACAGTATCTTCAAAAAATGGTGTTGGGAAAATTGGACAGATATGTGCAAAAATGAAACTAGAATACCAACTAACACTATACACAAAAATAAACTCAAAATGGTTAAAAGAATTAAATGTAAGTCATGAAACCATAAAAGTCCTAGAAGAAACTATAGGCAGCAAAATCTCAGACATTTTTCATAGCAATATTTTCACCAATACATCTCTTAATGCATAGGAAACTAAGAAAAAAATAAACAAATGGTACTGCATCAAAATACAAAAAAACAAAACAAAACACACACAAAAAAAAAACTTTTGCACAGCAATAGAAACCATCAACAAAACAACAAGAGAGCCTCATTCATGGGAGAACATATTTGCCAATGTTACATCCTATAAGGGTTTTATCTCCAAAATTTATAAGGAACTCATATAACTTTACTAAAGGAAGATAAACTTTCCAATCAGAAAGTGGGAAAGGACCTAAACAGACACTTTTTGAAAGTGGATATACAGAACGCCAAGAGGCATATGAAAAACATACTCAAAGTCACTAATCAATTCTAAGAGATGCAAATAAAAATGACAATGAGGTACCATCTCACACCAGTCAGAATGGCTATCATCAACAAATCAACAAACAAGTGCTGGCAAGGATATGGAGAAAAAGGAACCCTTGTACACTGCTGATGGGAATGAAGACTTGTGCAGCCAATATGGAAAACAGTATGGAGTTTCATTAAAAAATTAAAATGGAACTCCCATTTGACCCAGTAATCCCACTTCTAAGAATATTAGAGGCCCAGTGTACGAATTTGCCAAATATTAATTGGTCATAATGTCTTGGATCTATTTTTGGGTTCTCTGGTTGTTCCATTGGTCAATATGTCTGTTCTTGTGCCAGTACCAGGTAGTTTTGAGAACTGTGGCTTTATAATATAGCTTGCTATCTGGTATTGTGATCCCTCCAAGATTGTTCTTTTTTTTTTTCAGGATTGCTGTGGCTATTTGGGGTCTTTTTTTTTTTTTTTTTTTTTTTTTTTTTTTTTTTTTTTTTTTTTTTACATGAAGAGTATTATGCTAAGCAAAATAAGCCAACTGGAGAAAGATAAATATCACATCATCTCACTCATTTGTGGAATATAATGAACAACATAAACTGATGAACAAAAATAGATCCAAAGACAGAAAAGCACTTAACAGACTGTCAAACCTCAGAGGGAAGGCAAAGGAGGGTGGGGGGAGAGGTAAGAGGTCAACCAAAGGACTTGTATGCTCGCATATAAGCATAACCAATAGACACAGACACTAGGGGTGTAAGGGAATGTGCTGGGGGGCGGGAGCAGAGGAGGAGTGGCTGGGGAGAGGTCAATGGGGGGGGAAAGGAGACATATGTAATTCTTTAAACAGTAAATAATTTTAAAAAATACCTTAATTTATCTAGGTCATATGATTGTACTCCTAAAGAATTCTACAGAATCTGTATGTAAAAGTTTAAATACATTAAATATTAGTAACATTGATGGAAATAAAAAGTGAAAAAAATTATTGCATTACTATACAATATGTTTACAATTTATTGTGAATTATATATTTTATTGTGCATTTCTATACAATATGTTTATATGTATTATGAATTATAACTTACATGCTATATGTTACAAAAGTTTATAAAATAATTGTTGCAAAAGAGCATCCTAAACAAAATATAAACAAATAATAATAAAAAATTATGAAAAAATATAAAACTTTAATAATACAATTTAAAGACCTAAAAATATATAATGATACCAAGTTTATGTATTGAGAGATCCCTATATGGTATAAAAACATGTATAAATGTAATGATATCCCAACCAATATGACAGTGGAATTTTTGTGAAAACTGATACAATTATTCTAAAATTGACATTGCAACACAAAATTCTAATAGGCAAGATACCCATTATGCAGAATTGGAACAAGTTTGTTAATAAGATTAATAAAGTATAATAATAAAAATAATAAGATATTTGGACAAAAATACTAATTAGAATTGAGAATCTTGAAATAGATTTAAGCAATTTTAGCACTGTAGTCTTTTCAGTAAACAATGGTAAGACAACCAAGTATCCATATAGGAAAATAGAAATTGGAGCCCAATCTCATACCATCACAAATGTAAAACCTAAATGTAAAACAGAAAGAACAAGCTTTCAGATGATAACATGAAAGATTGTCTTTATGCCCTCAGGATAAGAAACGATGCCTTAATATATCAAAAGCACTAACCATTTATGGAAAGATGAATAAATTTGACTTCTAAAAATTTATATTTACTAAAAGACACATTAAAAGAGTGAAAAGGGAAGGCACAGAATGATAGATGATAATTGAAAAAACATAGCTAACAAAGGTATCTTTTTCAGTTCACAAAATTATTCCAAAGCCATAAGAAAAACTCAGGCAATTCAATAAGTATGTGAAAATGAGTTAAAATCTGTACAAAAGAAGAAACCTACTTAGCCAATGAACACATTGAAATTCCTTTAACCTTATTCACAATTAGGAAAAAACAAATTAAAGTAATGAAATACCCACATACACATATTAATTGTATAAATTTAAATATTAAAAAATAAAATATAGAATTATCAGAAATTTCTACCCTGAACATGGTATGGAATCAGAGTGGTTAATTTGTAGTCATTTTGGAGTAATCCAGTAAAATTGGAGATATCTTACAACTCCAGTTCTATATGCTTAATGCATATGTAAGAATTCCCATAACATCATTGCACATAGCCAAAACTAAAAACAACAAAAATGTTCAACAACAATACAAAGAGATAAATGCAGTTTAATATAGTCACCCAAAGGAATACTATATCAGCAATGTTGATGAATATTCTATAACTGGTACAACAGTGTAGATGAATCTTATCAATATTCTGTTGAACAAAAGCAGCCAGACACAAAATATCACAGACAGTTTGATTCCCTTTATATAAAGTTAAAAAACAATAAAAACGAAACTATGTGATTTAGGAAGTAAACATCAGTGTGAAATTACAAGGGAAACCAATGAAGTTAGAAGAACAATAAGCTCCAAATGGAGGAGAGGACTATATTCAAGAAAGAATACACATGGACTTCTAGAATATTGACAATGTTTTGCTTTTTCACCTGGAGAAAATACACAGGGAATCACTTTACAATGATTTTAAATTAATATTTATATATATAGCATGTAAATTATAATTTGCAATAAAATGTAAACATAAGTTATCTAATTAGTCAAAATACATTTTGCAGTCTTTAATCAAAATAATTCAGCTTGAATCTGGACTGTAAAATCTCAGTCACGTGTCTGAACTTTCCTTAGCCCATATTTTCCTATCTTTGAACTGAGAATCACACATGACAAATGTGATCATATGCTTCCTAGGGTGGAACAAGTACTTTCTGGGGCCAGGTACAAAGCCAGGTGCTATTATATATTAATTTATTTAACTCCATACAGCAATGTTATCAGAGACACTTTAATTTTTTTTTTTATTCTTAACACTATTACAAATGTCCTCCATTTTCCTCCTTTTGTCCCTCTTTGCCCAGCCCCTGACCCCACCCCCTGGCCTTCACCATATTGTTGTCTGTGTCCATGGACTATATATATATATATATATATATATATATATATATATATATATATATATATATGTATTTTCTTTGGTTAATCTCTTCCAATCTTCCCCCCGAGATCTGTCAATGTATTCCATGTGTTCATGCCACTGGTCCTATTTTGTTTGTCAGTTTATTTTGTTCATTAGATTCCACATATAAGTAATATCACATGGCATTTATATTTCTCAGACTGGCTTATTTTGCTTAGCATAACTATCTCCAGGTCCATCCATGCTGTCTAAATGAGTAAGAGATCCTTCTTTTTTTTTTATATATAGCTACATAAAATTCCATTGTGTAAATGTACCGCAGCTATTTATCCATTTATCTATTAAAGGGCACTGGGCTGTTTACAGGTCTTAGCTATTATAAATAACACTGCTATGAACATAGGAGTGCATATATTCTTTCTGATTGGTGTTTCAGGATTCTTAGGATATATTCCTAGAAGTGGGGTTGCTGGGCCAAATGGCAGTACTATTTTAATTTTTTTGAGGAAACTCTCTGCTGTGTCCCACAGTGGCTGCACCAGTCTGCATTCCCACCAGCAGTGTACTAGGGTACTTTTTCTCCACATCCTCGACAGCACTTGTTGTTTATTGATTTATTGATGGTAGCCATTCTTGCAGGTGAGAGGTGATACCTCATTGTCGTTTTAATTTATTTCTCTGATGATTAGTGACATTGAGCATTTTTCCTTATGTTTATTGGCCATTTGTATGTGACACTTTTTATTAATCATGTTAAAGTCTTCACATCTTAAACAATTGATTCTTTTGTTACTTGTAGATATGTTGTTATCATTTTGAATAAGCCACATAGGGTGTTTTTATTCAGGTGATTTAGGATCCAAGCACTAAATTTAGGATGCATTTAGGATGCATTTTCAGGTTTTTTTGTTTTTTGGGTTTTTTTGTAAAATAATTTAAAATTCTATCAGATGCAGTTTTAAACTGCTTTCAAAAATACATTTTAAATTGCCCTGGCTGGTGTGGCTCAGTTGTTTGGATCATCAGCCTGTACATCCAAAGACTGTGGGTTCTATTGTTGGTCAGCACACATACCTAGGTTGCAAGTTCCATTCTGAGTCAGAGTCCAATAAATTCTCTCTCTCTCTCTCTCTTTCTCTTATATATCCTCGGGTGAGGATTAATAAATATTTGGAATCTTTGAACAGTATACATCAAACCTCAGTTTGATGTCTCCCATCTCAAATAATTCAATTTTGGACCAAGATGTTTATGAGAAAAAATCCCCAGTTGTCATACAAAGCTTCAGTTCTCATCCAACAACCTTTTCATGCTGATTGATATCTGTATGATCAGTCAAGCATCTCTCAGGCCACAAACAAATGAGAGAATGCAGTAGTATGAGTCAGTTTACCAGTAAACCTTGCATTGTTAATGTCTCAGGAAGTTGTTCTATCACTATATACCAGTTATTTGGGTGCTTTGTTTGTTTCCTTTAGGTGTTCTGGAATGGATTAATTCAATTTACGTTGTTTCTAATGGAAAAAAGATGATTTGTTTTCCAAACATATAGTTTCTTGAACAGCCTTCCTGTGTGAATGAAGTTCAAGAACCAAGGTTCCACTATAGCTATTTCACAATTTGAACGTAATATCCTAAATACTGCTGCTTTAAAACAGTGATTATAAAAATAATTTATTTTTTGTTGCAAATGGAATTTGTCACTTTAAAAGGATACCAAAACCAAAAAATCTTTAAAATTTATTTCTACCAGTCTATTTTTTGAGCCAAATTACTTTTTTTTATTGTTGACAGTATTATAGCTGTCCCCCATTTCCTCCCACTTTGCCCCTTCCTCCCAGTACTCACCCCTCCTCAGGCCTTTATCACATTATTGTCTGTGCCCATGGGCTATGCATATATGCATATATGTTCTTTAATTAATCTATTCCAGTACCCCCACACACACTCCCTTACGCTCTCTAGGATATATCAGGCTGTCCCATGTATCTGGTCTTATTTTCTTCATTAGTTAATTTTGTTCATTAGATAACACATAAAGTGTGAACATGTGATATTTTACATTTTCTGACTGGTTTATTTCACTTAGCATAATAATCTCCAGGTCCCTCCATGTTGTCACAAAGGATAAGAGTTCCTTCTTTTTTAACAGCTGCATAGTATTACATTGTATAGATGTACCACAGCTTTTTTATTCACTCATCTACTGGTGGGCACTTGAGCTATTTCCATATTTTAGCTATTGTAAATAATGTTGGGTTGATTAACATGTCTTAATCTGAGAATAATTTCAGCTAACAATTTTTATAGAATTGGTGCATTGAAGGCCTTAAAAGTTATCTGGTAAAATCTCACTCCATTCTCCCCTATTTCTAGTCATGCTTCTCACATTACCTATTGCCTTGTCTCAACTAGAGGAGCCAGTGATTCTTGTATATTTACTCTCCAAAGCTAGCTATGTAATATTTTCCCAAAAATATTGTTATCTGTTATCAAGATAAATAATTATTTAATTTAAGCATATTATTGATTAAAGTAAGAGTCAGACAACAAGCAGATAACAACTGAATCTTAACTAGAGAGAAAAGACAAATTGAAGAATCTATGAACCAATTAGCTTAACATTGGAAATAGATTTTTAAAAACTTTTGTGGCAACTTATAAAAAAATCCAGAGATGAGCATTGATAGTCTTCATGGACTCACCAAAAACTAATCATGTCGAACCAATACTATTTCATTTTCTGATAGGATTACTAGATGGGACCACAATACACACAGTGGCCTTTTAAAAATCATTAAAAATTTCATGTTACTGGCCTTGATTATATGATTATATAAGGTCTTTTTTTTTTTTACTTAAAATCCCATGAGTTTTACCTAGTAAACATGACTTAAATTTCTGCTGAAGAATAATTGATTCATGATTTTCATATACAAGTTTTCTTAGAATGCTGATTAGTGGATCTTTGCAAACCTGGACAGAAATCTCAAGTGCTAAAACTGGTTGCATCTTTAACCTTAAACTTTTCCACATTATTTATTTATTTTTAAAAAATACATTTCATTAATTCCAGAGAGGAAGGGAGAAGGCAGTGTGACAGAAACATCAATGATGAGAATCACTGATCGGCTGCCTCCTGCACTCCCCCTCTCCCCACTGGGAATAGAGCTCAAAACCCAGGCATGTGCTCTTTACCTAAATCGAACCCGGGACCCTTCAGCCTGCAGGCCAACACTCTATCCACTAAGAAAACCAGCAGGGCCACAATTTTTTTTTCCAATTTAAATTTAGATATAGAAGGATCTTTGACATATATGACACAATCAAAAAAGAATAGCTAGTATTTGAGATAACAAAACAACAATGTGTGCCTGTACCTGTGTGCCAATAGCCTGAAACTAAGGATTAAAAAAAAATCATAAAATATTTTACAAATAAATTTGAGTTCAAATATAAATTATACTATATATTGTATTTGAAAAGTAGAAAAAATACTTAGTATATTATGGTACACCTTCAAAATAAATTATATGCAAGCTTTAAATTTATATTTAGGAAGAATTTATAATAACATACCAAATTCATATAACATTATTATAAGTTGAAAAATAAGCAGATAAAATTTCTCATAAAGTATTATCACAAGTTTACATAATTTAAAAACAAAACAAATAAAAGGAAAAAAGTCACCAAAATGTTAAATGGGAGTGGTAGGAATGGGGAAAAAGAGGAGCATGGTGGGACAGATAAATTGTTTTCAGATATTAAATGACATGTCATGTGGAAACAGAAATGCATTTGCAAACTAGAAGGTTGGGAGACAGGTTCAATATAAAAAATAAAATTCTAACAAAGTTGTACCCATATAGGATGAACTGCTTTTGGAAGTGGTCAGCTCCTTATTAGTAGACATATTCCAGTTAAACCTAGAGGACCATTGTTCAGGAATTCTGTGGATATTTCTGCATTAATTTAGATGACTTTTGAAGTCCCATTTAATTCCAACTTGCTCTGTCTCAAAATTTCATCCTAACATTCAACACTGCTAAAAACTCTTGGAATTTTAATTCCCATACAATATAGTAATTATCCCTATAAATCTCTAAACATGGCATCTATGCTTACATTTTAGTAATTCATTAAAAACTAAGAAAGGAGCAAGGCCTGATACAGAGCCTTACCCCACACTCCTAGAAAATTATGATTCACTAGCCATTAACAATCTGCACAATACAGCTGTTCTTTAGGTGTTAATTTTGGTGGTTCTCTATACCTGTACTTGTGTTATTTGTTTAAAATCCACTTTGACATTATTATCTGCTCATAAAAAATTGACATTCTTTCCTCAGCTGATCTATTTATTTGCCTAAAGCCTAATTTTGCCAATGTAAATAGTGACAATAAAAACCATAAGATAATAATTTTAAAATTTATAAATCTTTGAGAAAAACATGAATTTTTCATATACAAATGGCAAAATAATTAGAACATTGTACATTTTCATAGAACCAGGCCTTAACTATCATTCATAATTTTATTTGCGTTTGTTAGTATTTCTGAATTTAAACTCAGGACAATAGGAAAACACTTTCTTCCACTTCAGTATTAGAAGCCGACTCGCAATCTTGGCAGAAGTAGCAAGACCTGTGCCCCAATCTTATTCTTGTTACATTTTCTCTGGAAGGGGTTCCTGAATAAATTCCAGGGAAAAGAAACATCTAACAAGAACTGTGGTTCTATATAAGGCTCCACATGCCAAGGATAAAAGTTGAAGTGTTTGTGAAGGTCCCATAGGGCTCTTATATTAAAGGGAAAGATTTGCAGCAGTGGTGACTAGGTTCCAGAATAACTGTCAGAATGCAAAGCAAGAATAGAAAATGGCACTTGGACTGGACAAAAGAGTAATGGTGATGGCAAGTGAGTGGTAGTAGGGACACTAGTGATAGTAGTCTCTGAGTAGGACAACAAGGGTTATACTTATACATAGTTATTTAAAGAAAACCCATATTGATGAAGGCATGAAATGTGGAATTTTCACTTAAATAAAATCAAATTAAGATGAACTATAGAAATCTCATAATAAAATAATGAAATAAATATATATTTAAAAATCATTAACCTTCATTGAGCATTACTGTAACTCAGGCACAATGATGAGCATTTTATATGCATTATATTATTTAATACTGATAACAAACCCATGAAGTAGGTTCTAATGCTATTCTTATTTTTCTAATGGAAGTCAGAGTCTCAGAAACTATATGTGATTTATGCTCATTTATTAAGTGGCAGGACTGAGATAGAACCTGGGTCTGTCTAACTCTGTTCAACTCAATGAAACTCTGTTATTCTATGTAGTTGTTCTCACTGAGAACTAAAGAATATTTAGCTTTGTCCCATGATCATATCTTCCATTTTGGAAGAATCTATAGATAGTCAATGTGTTGAATGTTTAAAAGTGTATTTCATCACTCAATACTGTCTATAAATCATTGCACTTCTCTGCCCCTCCACCTTTGACAAAGCATTTTAGTATAAACAAACTTTGGGGCCACTGTGTGATTATTCCCACTTGAAAAATATACTGTTTCCCTTCCATGAAACTAAACAGAAGGTCTAAGAGAAAGGAAATTATTAAGCATTCTACTGAGTGTTTTTTCCCAACAAAATCTAAGATAGAGGTCAATGAATAAGTATGTGCAGACTGGAACTTGAATCCTCTAGGGTGACTGTAGGCTAATTAATAATTAATGCCAGAGCCATGGTGTTTGAAATGCAGATGTGATAACTGGAGGCCTGGCAGTGCTGTTCAGAGGAAGCAGATTTAGATGCTATAGGGAATAGGCACTCCCTTGCCGGCTGGCTCAGAGAGCCAGCCTGGGTGCAAGGCAGGGCCTATGGTTTAGATTATATTCCCCTCAGCTGTTAATTACCTGAACCTACTTTGAAGTTTTTCTCTTTTTATCCTCTGCATGAAAAGAGATTGGTTCAGCCAAGGGACTTAGAGAAATGATCAAATACATGGGGTGGAGGGAAGGGGGTGGAAATAGAACTTCATATATAAGAAGATAACAAAGAAAAACACATAGAACATACGAGAACATACATTATTAGAAAATGTCAATTTGTGACTCATTGTTTCAAACACATTGTGTTTCTCAGTCGTTCTAATAACATTTGATTTTAAGTAAATGTATAAACTTTCTCTGAATACGCATAGCACAGAAGTTCCATGTGTATTACTATATAAAGTGGTGCCTTAACTATAGATAGGTGTTTTGTAATGCTATATTTAATTCAATAGAGTAATTTAAACTTCTTCATAGTTGAAGCTATTTACAGATAATGGCAACATTAATAGAATTAGCCACAAACTGCTTTTATATAACCTGTGGGTATTGAAATCACTCATTCTCAGAATAAAAATAGAAAGTGCCATTATTCAATGGAAGAAACTATATTAGAAAATTGTGGAAACAGGTTGCAGTTGAAAGAAATCTAAAATTAATGATGATAAGCTTAACTATAAGATAAAGCACCCTAGCTTGTTTTCAGGATGTGTGTGAATAAACCCAAGTTAAAGAAGCATGGCTATTAACTATTTAGCAAGTGGATTACAATGTCTGAATTAGATATAAAGCTGAGGTTTATTTGTTTGGTTTTCCATTTTAAATATTATTTTTAGACCAGCTACTCCAGGAAAAGCAATTTGCTGAGATACATGCTACTCACATATGAACAAGATTCTCTCTTTGATGCAAAAATATGCAGTCATGAAATAGCTAATTTTCACCTGTGAGATTATCTCTAAATTTTTTGACAGGAAATTGGCACTGAAAGTACCACCAAAGGAAAATGTGTACATACATTAAAACTGATACCTATGGATCCAGATCATCTCACTAAGGTGATAGCAAATGCACACAACCAAATGAGTGAGTGATGATCATAGGCTCAGACACAACATAGACCTCTATTCAGTGGTCTAGTTTTATTTACTTTTATTTCCATTTAAAGGGACACTTTTTCAGTAGAGTCCTTAAACTATTAACTCATGATGAAAAGCTAGAAATTTTTCCATTAAAACCTATTGCTCGAAATGCAAATTCTCAAAAATGTAGGGCTTACCTTGTTGTTCATTTTCAATTTTCATAAGCAAAAAAAAAAAAATCTTCATTTAAACTAAAGATTTTCTATTAAAGGCAAACACACTTAGAATTTTTACAATTTGTGTGTAATACAGCTTTTCCAGTTGTGTTTTCATTCTGAGAACATATACAGTATATTGATACTAATGTTATATAAAATTAACAACAAAAACTAAATCCATCTCCATTCAATTTTGATTCTAATTATACTGACATAAGGCAAGAGGGCCAAGTCATAGAAAACACTCTATTTTCATACTGATTTTATCACCAATCAGCTATCTCTGCAGTATTACATTGCTAGAGTCCCAAGTGTTAATGAATATGTAGCAATTTTCCCAGGCTTTAAATATAAATTTTGTCTCTTGAGTTCCCTGCTACTAAGAAAAAGAACACACACACACACACACACACACACACACACACACACACACAAAACAAACAAACAAACAAAAAACAAAAAAACAGTACTTGAAAAGTTTAAGCAGCAAACTATAGGCAATTCAAAAAATTTTTCAACCACTAATATCAGCACCTAAGATTTTTATGGCTATAGCTCTTTTCCTCTATTGATTTTCATGGTTACACGTGTATTGTGGGTAACACTCAATTTTAAAACAAAAACAAAACTCATTTCTTTTGAAATTTTTGTTGTTTCGAAGATGAATTCCAAATTTTTAAATTATTGTTCCTCAATATCAAATGAATCCACATTTGAGAGAGATCATGCTCAGGCTTCATTTATGTTCTTTTATTTTAATTTTGTTATATTAACAATATGCTAACAATTCATTCATTTATTTTCAATTTATATTAGCACTCCCATCACTTGGTCAATCCAATTTAAGGAGGAAGATAGTTGAAAACTTCATCTCCAGCTAAAATTCAGTGGGAACATGTTTTAGCTCAGAGATCTATGAACAACAGAGATATAAACTAAAACCGCCCAATGGTGCCACCACAGCATTAGGTTAAGTTTTCCACTTTATCTCAACCTCTGTGTTTACATACTTGAACATATCCTTTTAAACAAACCTTCTCTCAACTTCCACATAACTGTCTCTTCAACTGACAATTGCATATTTTGTAAAGACTTTTTCAATTCCTTAAAGTACATTTTTAAAAATTTTAATTTGATCTAATGGCATAATCTTGCAGAAGTCTGAAAATTTTAATATATTTAAAAGTAATTTAAAAAATAATTTGCCATACCAAACAATATTTAAGTCATAGAAAGTTGCAGCCATAGTTATATTAATGTGGAATAACTAAAGCTTTTTTCTCTATGTCAATTGTATTTTGAATGTTTTTTCCCCTCTATATATACTTTCCACAGTTCATTTTCGATCACGGTTCATATTGTAAAACTGCCCTGTGACTAGGAACTCCTACACACATACGCGCACAATGTTCTGACTTTCCACTGCAATCTAAAATTTGGTTAGATTATCTAATTTGTTTTTGCATTCTTTTTACCTGCAGCTACAGGGAGACTGAAATTAAGTTCTCAACACTTTGTCAGTAAAAAGCATTTGAAAAGTAAATAGATCTTAACAGAAATGTTTATGTGTGTATTTTTTGTGTTTTGTTGTGTTTTTTTGTTGTTGTTGTTATTGTTGTTGTTTTTTGCCTTCAGTATGAGTGACGTATGTTGCATAAGCTATGCACTGCAAAGCGGAGGGAGACTTCTTTACCCTGCAAAAGGAAAAGTAAAACATTGAAAACGAATTTTAATGAAATCATAACATTAAAATAGTTTTATATTAAATCCTACTAATTTTCTAGGTGAAGCCTGTGAAGTGAATGTGAAGAAACATTAAAAGAGAATTGAATTTGCATTCCTTATGCTACAGGCACGTTTACATGACCTTTAAAACAGAATTAAAGCTGTATCATCAGCAGCTGTAGGCAATTCACATTACTAAGGCAATCAAATCAGAATGCTAAGCTAACTATAAAACATGAAATAAACTTGATATAGAATCATCTCAATTCACTAGATTTACTTGCAATTTACTTATACACTGGCAGTCATTTCAAAGCAGTTTGCAAATCCACTAAACCAGGAATATTCCAACGTATCTGAGAAGTGTCCAGTTATAAGTATGTAAGCTAGGAATACTTGAACATATCCTTTTAAACAAACCTCCATCGTTCATCAGAACTAGCTTATTTAATAATCATTATTTACTTTCAACAATCAACTCCAAAATTAAGCACAATCCCATGAAGACACAATGTTATCTGATATATTGTACATGAAGGGATGATTTCTGTTTCCAAACAAGTATTTGGAAGAATTTATAAATAATGCTTAAAGGCTATTAAAATTTAACTGCACTTTTTAAAGCCTGAACTTTATTATATTGTTTCCCAGCATTCCCCACACCATCTAATAACTATTCTGGTTTCCTTTAATAACATGTACAAGTATCACACCTCTTAAAATATGGTAGGATAGATTATAAAATAGAGTTTTAAATTTAACTGTATGGGAGAGACTTATTCTAAAGAGATTAAAAAAAAGATTAAATATATTTATAATTTGATGCAACTCAATAGATGTTTTTGAAAAGCTTGGTCACTTTCCATTTCCAGTAGTCAAACCTCAGGAAATAAAAACATCCTATTTTTCCTAACACGTTTCTATTTATGTATTGTGACTTATTTTCCTCCTTTTTAGAAAACTTTGCAGACTCTTTTATAATATTAATAACAGCCTAAGGAATATATTTGATAATGCAGTTCTGTACTTTAAGGGGTAATGAAATGGGGGACAGAAATATTTCTCTCCATCACTAACGTGGGTGTTTGTATATGACAAATATTAGTTTTCTACAATGCTGTCAACTAGATGTTCAAAGAAAACTAAATTACCATAGCCATAAGACTCAGTTTCAGCAGAGTTCAGATCCATACGTAGAGTTCAGATCTTTTTTGAAGGCAGTTTACACTAAAATTTATTTGTTTTCCAATATGCAAAGGTTCAGCCATGTAAAGACTCTCTTCTCTCTCTCTCTCTCTCTCTCTCTCTCTCTCTCTCTCTCTCTCTCTCTCTCTCTCTCTCTCTCTCTCTTTCATAAAGGTGTTCATGATCCATTGGTTTAAGGAGGGGGGAGCATATCTAGCATATCTAATGCTTACATCAAGTGCCTGGGGAAATATTGTATTTAAAGATAAAGAAGAGAGCAGATATGATTGGATTATAGATTAACAGAAAACGGAAACCCAAATCATTCTCAAAAAGTAGAAAGTAGAAAGATGGTAGGTTAGGGAGAGAGCTTCGTTTTCACTATCATTTGAGTACGTTAAAAATATATATATTGGCTGTACAAAAGTAATGTGAGTTGTTAGTATTTAGATTGTCCTGAGTTTCCTTAGAAGCCTAAGGTTTCTTTTGCCCTTGTTATTGTTAAAAACAAGAAATTTGTTCTTTTTGAGGAGAATTAGGCAGGTTTAAATCTTGCTGTTCTCAATGTGATCTGAGTTAACATCTTAGTGCCAGGACAAAATATTTCAGGGTAACTATCACCTCCAACACACACAAGAAAAGTCCTGGTGATGTTGTCCTTCTAAGCACACTCCAAGGGAGTGTGTCACTGATGCAGATCTGTGGTAACATACAACATTTGGCAGTGAAGGGGCTGGGCCTTGTATCCTGAGAAAGGGTTTCCTTAAATTACCTTAAGTTTGTACCTGTCTAGAAAGGGGGACATTGGGATTAGGAATGGTCAAGGGGCCCACTTGGCAAGAGGTATGATTGCTCAGGGACAAGAATACTGGGCCACACTGACCAGGCCCAGGGGATTCTAAGAGACTCACATCTAGCAGGGTCCCCAATCTCATACAGCTCACACAGGTGCCCTTGTTCCAGCTCTTCTTGAATTTCACTCCCTCCTTTCACTTCTAACAGGGGAAATTCAGCTTCACCTCCATCATAAGAGCCCTACTCCAAATAGAGGACAAGAGCCTAAGAAGGAGGGGGTTGTAAGGGCCAGGAGGCTGGCAAAATTAGCTCCCCTCACCAGCTGCTTACTTGTCTAAATAGGACCCAGTTGGCCCAAAGAATTGTAATCCACAAAGTTATCTTAAGACAAGACTCTCGGTTTAACACTGCCACCCTGGTCCTGGCTCAAAGACCTCTACTTAGAAGGCTAAATTCTGCTCCAGTCACTGGGATTCATCCCAGGATTTAGCCAGGCAATTCAAGAGGCGAGGGATCCTGTTATTGTCCAGATAGCTTCCCCCTCAACAATGAGGTGGTGTACTGAACTTTGGAATCAGCTCCTGGATTCTCTCTGGGTGTGCCTCTGCAGGTTGGATCAATCAAGACAGACTAGTCAGGAGGGATAAATGGCTTGAGTATCAGACCCACAAAAGGGAAAAGCCTGGTAAGAAGCTGGGTTCTTTTGCTGGCTTCCTGAGCACCAGTAACTTGAAAAGACATTCCAAAAAGTTATTGGCTATAAAATGCGCGCGAGCGCGCGCACACACACACACACACACACACACACACACACACTCACACCCTCAATGGCATGTATCTCCAGGCAGCAGAAAGCCCAAATACCAGATCAAGTAGATATCCTTCTCAGCAGGAAAGCCAAATTGATTGCCCCAATGGGGAGTGGGGCAAAGTGCAAGAGATATCTGAAAGACAGTTACAGGAGATTTTAAGAGCACATTGGAAACCAGCATCCCTGCCCCAAAAACTAACACAACAATCACAACATAGGGAACACTAACATTCTTGTGAAAAAAGAAATGTATTTGCAAAGTGAATTTTCCTCCCTCTCTCTCTCTCTCTCTCTCTCTCTCTCTCTCTCTCTCTCTCTCTCTCTCTCTCTCTCTCCAGTCATGGATACGTGGATATAGACAGATAGCTCTAGATATTATATTTATTTATTTAATCAGGTTTTCTCAGAATCCTTAGCCCTCTTCCTCTACCTAAACCCATAAAAATAATAGACATTTCTAAATAATTATTTCAAGTTAAATCTGCTCGCCTGCTCATTTTCAAATGTGATATATGTTCTTTACCAATGTGGTACCCAGAAATATTAACATGAATCCCCAATATCAGCAGATTACTTACTTATTTTCTTAGAAGGAGCCTATATTTTCCATACTTTCATTACTGCAAGGTGATGCAGATACCAGCTAATTCAATAAATACTACTTGCTAAGGAAGGGGGCAGTGAGTGTAACTAAAACAAAATCTCAATTATGAATGAAGTTGGAGCATTCTTACAATTTTGCACAATAAAACCTCAATCTGTCCACGAAGAAGAAAGAGAATTGTAATTTTGAGCACCTCTATTATCTACTATAAAAAGCTTATAAAAAGCTTCTATTGTTCAACTAGATGAGTTAGTGATGCTTCAAATACTGATCCACAGAGTTTAAAGTAATAGATCATCTCTACAGGCCCTCTAATCGATCACACAGCTGTAATTTTTTCTCATCTTTAAATACCATCATTTCTGACCTTAACAAAAACATTAAGATACAAATAAGAACCACCACTACAATTTAAATTTGGAAACATTCTGCTATTCCATTAAAAAAAAAAAAAAAAAAAAAAAAAAAGCAATTCCACATGGAAACTTTTTGTAAAACCATTCACTAGATTCTTCAAAACCAAGCTCTGTTTACAATGCAAAACAAATGACTGGCAAATGCTCACAATAATTCCTAGACACCCCAGATACTGGTGCTGGGTAAATGATAGCCACACAGAGTACTGCAGAGTAGCTTTGTCTCTATAAATCTTTTTCCTGGAACCCTGTAACAGTAGGGTTCACCCACTGACAATGGCAATGGCAAGAGAAGAAGTGACCTCAGAAGAGAAACAGAGAGTGGATCAACACGACTTTAGGAAAGCAGTGGTGGGAGCTAGCATCCTTTCTCTCTGCAGTGAGGGTCTCTATTGTCCCTGTCTGTCCTCTAACCACCCTGTCAGAAGCCTCAGCCACACAATGCCTCAGCACTTCCCCCACTGACATTCAGTTTTGCTAGCAAATGATTAGTGTTCTTGAAGATCTGGGTATTTTCATGATGAATATTTTGTTTTTTAAATTACCCTGTATTTTATGTGGCATTCACTGTATGCTACCACTCCTTTCCCTCCCTCTCCCCTTTCCTCTAAATAATTTTTTCTTCACATTTACAGGAAAGCCAAGAGAGATCTAAAAAGAAGCTAATTGCGCTTGAATCTATATTGACTAATGTCTACTAATGCTAGCTAATAAAAAAAAATTCTCCCAGAATATTATGAACCCCTTCCCTC
Organism: Pipistrellus hanaki; assembly: GCF_964339955.1. Lineage (NCBI taxonomy): Eukaryota > Metazoa > Chordata > Mammalia > Chiroptera > Vespertilionidae > Pipistrellus > Pipistrellus hanaki. The sequence goes on from NC_140524.1 coordinate 77,760,204, forward strand.
CCCCACACAGTTTCTCAAGAATTAAAAGAAAAAGAATAACGAACGATAACAATGACAGCTATAAGAGTGGGCTGATGCTCTGAAGGGCAGCTGAGTCTCACACCAAAGAAAGTCTCATGAGCTCAATGTACAAACACTAAGAAAAAGGCTTTTTTCTCTGCTGCTTTCAGAAGCTGTCCAATTGTTTCCCTTCCCTTATGAGCACCGAGTTATAAAAAGAAAATGTGTACTTTTCTCTAGCAAGCCCAATCTAACTTGCCCTGTTTCCAAAGTGAACTAGGTTGAAGATGAAGTTTTCTATCTCTAGGTCATGCCTATGTGCCACGTCCTATGATCGGGAGCTTCATGCTGTATTATAGACATTCAAATCTGGCCTTTTAGACTTCTTTCCTGACCCTATTCTCCAACCTACACCAGCCCCAGCTCCAGACTGCCTCCCATTCCTCCAATTTGTAGGGATGATGAGAATTCTCCCTAATCCACAATCATATAAGAAATATACAAGAGGCATAATCCCTGTGGCTGGGGCACTTTCAGAAAGAGCCTGGCACAGGCTGCCCAGCTGCAATCACACTCTCTCTTTTCTTGTCATGCAACCTGAATCACATTAATATGCTTAATTTCTTTTGTGAATCCTTTTCTTGCTTGGAAAGGGAGGAGAAAGTGTCCTGGGAAGACTCTTGGGAGTTGTTATATATCCTTAAATTTTATGAGGGAGGAGAGCCACTATGAACTGCTAGGTTGCAAATCATTTAATAAACATACAAGTAAATCAAGCCAATTGGACTTGCTTTTGAAATTAACTGAATTGCCCTCTTAGAAACCAAGAATGGGATGGGTGGTGTGAGGTGGCAAATTGGGGTATGAAGGCAACCCAAAGAGGCAAGGGAGTTGGTGTGTGGTACTAGCCTGGCAAGGGAATGGAAACCTGTGTGTGGATTTGCTAAAATTACATTTCCTCCACTTGTAAATCAGGCTCCACTCCAGGGGACCATTTAGCTTCCCCAACCTGGTAGTGTTGGGGTTGCTATTATTATATTAAAACCATAGCTCTAGAGGGGATGGGGTAAATCAGATCCGAGGACCCAGCAGTGGACTTCAAGATCAATGTGAGAATACCAGCTGTATATATGGTCCAGCCATGCAAGAGAGCAGTTTATTAGTGGTAATATTGAGTTTAAGGCAAAATTCAGTCCATGAAAAATAAGTTACCAACTATTTGCAACAGTAGCTTCACATGGACTTAATTTTCTCCCATGTCCAGATGGGGTCGGCTATTGAATGAGGCTCTTTTATTTTGTATGGGGCAGGGGATTTGTGACCATGGTCCCCCCTTTTATTCCTCTCTCTATGGAAACCCAGATCATGGGGAGAAATATGCGAAGCTGAATAAAGAGAAACCGCAGAAAGGAACGCTTGAGAGCGGCATCTGTTACACTTGGGAAGTTAGACTGACAGGAAAGGGCCAAGGAAACCTCTCCAGTAGATCAGTTAGAACAGCAAGAAGATTTGACTATATTCGGATATTTTACTAAAAAAACAAAACACTTTACTTGCAAGAGAAGATTCTTATCACAGTTGCTCCAGGATGTGCTTGCACCTGAATCTAATAGGTGGACTCTATATTTATGGGAAGTAATTTTTAAAACAAATAGAAAGAGGACAGAGATAAGAATGAGAGGGAGGGAATAGGGAAGGAGGAAAGGAAAGGAAAGGAAAGGAAAGGAAAGGAAAGGAAAGGAAAGGAAAGGAAAGGAAAGGAAAGGAAAGGAAAGGAAAGGAAAGGAAAATGACTGCGGTTGGGTTTTGCTGCTGACAGAAGGTATTCTTACATTAAAAGACTGCAAAACAAGGGTTTAAAAAACTTGTCCCTGGGCACAGATGCCTCCTACTCTGTAATCCCCCACCTGCCCCACACAAGCCTGGGAACAAATTGTCTGAACCTTTTTTGTGTGTCTGGCCAAACCAGTTGCCCAGAGCAGAGGCCAAGGGCAAGAGGAAGGTTGATTGTAAAGAACTCTGGCAAATCAGACTGGGAAAAGGACCCCTTCTTTTTCACGCAAAAGCCTTATCAATTGATAATTGCCTTAAGGCCCTGAATGGTCAGACTAAGATTAGCAACTCTTTCACCCAAAGGCAGCTGCAAGGTGGGGGTGGGGAACCCACCGCTGCAGCCAACAACAACGTGGCAATGATCATGATCTTTTCCTAGTATGGTTTCTTCACTGTGCTTCCTTCTGACCTCTAAAGTGACCTGACACAGACTGGCAAATGGATCCTTGAACAGACAGACTAACAGAACACCTGAAAACTTGTATTTTGTTTGATTTTTAACAAGTTTTTTTTTCTTCAGGAAACAAGAGTTCAAGCACAAATGAGGCTGCGTTCTTGCAAAGGAAGATACACACAGTTGGCGGTAAAGAAATGACCTTCCTTGACAAAGAGAGAGAGAGAGAGAGAGAGAGAGAGAGAGAGAGAGAGAGAGAGAGAGAGAGAGAGAGAGAGAGAGTTCTAGGTTAAAAGCAGATAAACCTTTACAATAGAACACCAGCAAATAAAAGCACAATTTTAGTGAGGGATGAGGAGGGAATAAGATGGTAAATGATCAATCCTATCTGCCAATAATTATTAAGTGTTTGTCCTTTTTAAAAGAAAGAGTAAAAGAAACAAATACATCTCAACCAGATGCCAGATTTTCCTGCCTAATAGACAATTTTACATTTACCAACATAAACTCCTATTGCTCTGTGCTCTCATAAGTAATTACTTATTTCACAGGAAATAGATCTCTTTAGCTATATAAAGGAATGGCAGAATAAGCTCACCTTGTTTTTATTTTTCTCATTTTCTTGCATTTTCTTCAGATCTGTCTTCTTAGGGAAACTAATGCCTTAATGACTTTCCGGTAGCTGCAAGCCTTCTTTTATTTCTGCTAAATATATGAAAATGTATGCAAATTTAAATCAAGTTTAACCTAGGAGCTCTTGCAATATATTTAATGGAATTTCAAACCAATAAGGGAACTCTAATGCTGTCTTCTGTAAATGCAAATATAATTATGCAGCTAGAGTACCTCCAAAATTATGCAAGGAAAGGTCATTTTTTTTTTTAACTTCAGAGATCGCATTGTGTATCCAGTGTTTCCTTATCCTGGCTAAAGCAAATCTTTGTATTTCACCCCACTCTGCTGACAAGCAAAACCGTTGTGTGGTCTCTGGAGCACTCGGACTTATCCTTCCTTAACTTCTAAAAGCTTAGGAGGGGTACAAATCTTTCTCCCTTTCCTTTAACCAAAATTTAAAACAGTCTCGTTCTTTCAAGCTGAACAAATGCAAGCTTGATGAGGATGATGGGGGTAGTGGTACTTAATGCCAATCTCTCTCTCCCTCTCCCTCCCTTTCCCTTTCCTTCTCCCTTACCCTTTCCCTCTCCCTCTCCCTCTCCCTCTCCCTCTCCCTCCCTTTCCCTCTCCTTCTCCCTTTCCCTTTCCCTCTCCCTCTCCCTCTCTAGAGTACATTAAACTACTCTTATTTACTTCAACTGATCAGCAATGGTAGTGGGGGAGAATAAATACATTAAATTTTCCCCCCAAAGGACAGAATTGGGGGCTGGGCAGCGGAAACTTCTCCTGTGTGCCTATTGGGAGTTGGTCTGCTGAGAGTTGGGTGAGTGTGAGGAAGGGCTGCCAGCTTCCGCAAGCAAGCATTGCCTCTGACAGAAGTTGCGGACTGCTGATGGGAGCTGACATAGAGCCATAATAAAAACCAAGTCTTCCAAGTGACCAACTGGATTGGAAGGCAAACTTCAAAATAACTGAATTTTGCCAGTATCACATTGGATTTTACTTTCCAGAATAGTCAAGTTCTTCATATCTTAAATTATTTTTTTTCCAGAAGAAACTAGGCATCTCTTTTCTAGATGCTTTCTGACCTTAGTATTGTGTTTCTTATTAATATAAAGTAAATAAATAAGTCAAAACAACTCTTCCTGGAACCAATGACTTCAGTCTAGATTCCAGTTCCTATCAAAGAAGTTCCCTTGCCCAAAGTTTGTAGCCAGATTCTGTTTTGCAGTCCTCTATACACAACTAACCCAGAAAGTCAAACGAATTTGAGCAAAATCTTTATCCACTAAGATATAGATGACATTCAAGCTAGTGATGTTGTTTTCTTCATATTTTTTTCGTTCTCTATTTGGGTTCACCCAAATAATGTAAAAGCCAGTTTGCAGCCTCAGCCCCTATCAGCCTAAAAGCGCACACACATCCCTCTCATTTTTCCCGCTCCACTACAAACACCGGCGAAGTAGGTGGTGGAGGTGGTGGTGGCGGTGGTGGGTTAACCAACTAATCTGTTGCTGCCACTCAGCGCGAAGCAGCCAACCGATCAGAAAGATTTGATTCACTTCCTGCTTGGGTCTCACTGCGACTCTCAGAGCTTCGCCAGCCTCATTTGGAAAGCTAGCCCAGCCTCCCGCACACCCATTGGCCAAACGCACGCTGGCCAGACCGAGACGCACTGCGATTGGCCGCAGTGGGTGTCAGTAACTCTCTGGCTGCTTTGGCTCCCCCGCAGGATAGATGTCAAAGGCTGAAGCTGCTCCTTTTGCCACATTATAACTAGTAGGGGATCCTCACCGACCATGGCCACAGCTGCCTCGAATCCCTACAGCATTCTCAGTTCCAGCTCTCTGGTCCATGCGGACTCTGCGGGCATGCAGCAGGGGAGTCCTTTCCGAAATCCTCAGAAACTTCTCCAAAGTGATTACTTGCAGGGAGTTCCTAGCAATGGGCATCCCCTCGGGCACCATTGGGTGACCAGTCTGAGCGACGGAGGCCCATGGTCCTCCACTCTGGCCACCAGCCCCCTGGACCAGCAGGACGTGAAACCCGGGCGCGAAGACCTGCAGCTGGGCGCGATCATCCATCACCGCTCGCCTCACGTCGCCCACCACTCTCCGCACACTAACCACCCCAATGCCTGGGGATCGACCCCGGCTTCCAACCCGTCCATCACGTCCAGCAGCCAACCCCTTAACGTGTACTCGCAGCCGGGCTTCACCGTGAGCGGCATGCTGGAGCACGGGGGGCTCACCCCACCGCCGGCTTCTGCCACCGCACAGAGCCTGCACCCAGTGCTTCGGGAGCCCCCAGACCATAGCGATCTAGGCTCTCACCACTGCCAGGACCACTCCGACGAGGAGACACCAACCTCGGATGAGTTGGAACAGTTCGCCAAACAGTTCAAACAAAGAAGAATCAAGTTGGGTTTCACGCAGGCCGACGTGGGGCTGGCGCTGGGCACCCTGTACGGCAACGTGTTCTCCCAGACCACCATCTGCAGGTTTGAGGCCTTGCAGCTGAGCTTCAAGAACATGTGCAAGCTGAAGCCACTGCTGAACAAGTGGCTGGAGGAGGCTGACTCGTCCACGGGGAGCCCGACCAGCATTGACAAGATCGCAGCGCAAGGCCGCAAGCGCAAGAAGCGAACCTCCATCGAGGTGAGTGTCAAAGGTGTGCTGGAGACGCATTTCCTCAAGTGTCCCAAGCCGGCTGCACAGGAGATCTCCTCGCTGGCAGACAGCCTCCAGTTGGAGAAAGAAGTGGTGCGTGTCTGGTTCTGTAATAGAAGACAGAAAGAGAAAAGAATGACTCCACCAGGGGATCAGCAGCCACATGAGGTTTATGCGCATACCGTGAAAACAGACACGTCCTGCCATGATCTCTGACTGCAGGAAGCCAGCAAGTGATCGGCCAAACGAACTGGGGCAACGCGGATTTCTCTTTCTCTCCTGACTCCCTTCCTTTCACTCCAGCTTCATAGTTGCTATCTTTGTAGTCTCTCTCTCTCTCTCTCTCTCTCTCTCTCTCTCTCTCTCTCTCTCTCTCTCTCTCCCTCTTTTTCTTTTTATATTTTATTTCTTTATCCCTCACCCTTTCAACAGGGGGTTCTAACTTATATTAAGGAAGGAAACACACTCACGCATTTCAGGCTTCTTAACGCTGATACACAGTTTCATTAAGCACTCCCGGCGGGATCCTCGCATCCCCTGCGGTCTGGCAACAGTTTTCTCTACAACCTTTTCTGCAGATCAATATATATTGTTTACTTTGAGTAAGGTTTGTTTGGTTGCTCCTCTCTAGGAAGAGCAAGGAGTGGGGAAACTTGGGGGCGGGTTAGGGATTGGGGGAGGGAGAGGGGAAGACAGAAGATGTGTGCCTCTAAATAACCTTTCAGCGCCTTGGTTATAGCAGCTGTATTTCAGGTGAAATCTGTTTTACAATAGACTAGTTTTGCATTTTTTAAGAAAAAACTTCTAATAGCCTTTTTAAATGTCTGCGGTGTTTTGCTACAAGCTGTACACAATATTTGTGAGATAATTTGTATCTAATCGACCACTCCACCTTATTATCGCTATTATTATTATTCCTTCGTTGAGCTAATGGTTTTTTAATTGCTTATAAAAGCGAGAGGAGGCTGGGAGGAGGAGGGGGAGAGATGTGCCCACCTTTCACCCATGGCCCCTCTCCCAAATCTGTAAGAAGAGGAAAGGGTACAATGGAAAGAGTTCTTGGTGGTGATATATACGTATATGTTTTGTTATGTTTTGTTTTGTTTTGTTTTGTTTTGTTTTGTTTCCCCCGTGGGCGGAGTGCCTAGAATGGGCAGAATAGGCAAGCTGATTGGGTTTGCAAACTAGTGCGAAGTAGGAGAGGCTGTTTTGAAAGATTCTGCCCTCCCTGCCAGACTGTTTGAGCCCTTGCTGGGCTTTTACAATGCAGATCTGGGTGCCAGAGAAGAATTCCGTGGCAGCGCTAGGGCGATAGAGGTAGTCCTGAGGAGCTGAGAGGACTAGGAACCTGCGGAGGTCTGGAATGCCTGCACTCCAAGCTCCCCAAGGGCCCAGAGCCTATCCAGGCTGACCGACCGACCGCCAGCGCTACCCCACCTCGGCCCTCCCAGGCGAAAGACTTTGCCTTCAAAGGCTATTAATTTCGCTGGAGTAGAGGACCCAGAGATTCTGGCGACAGTCAGTGCCTCCCAGTTCGGTTCACCTCCAGTGCAATGTCTGCTCCTTGAATAATAATAATAAAAAAATTCCTCGGGAAGGGATGGTGAGGGCGCTCTCTGCTTTGTGCAGAACTACAATGAAATGATTGGCAAAGGTCACAGGGATTTGGGTCTAGCCTCGTACCACATCCTTCCCATGTGTGTATATACCGCTGTCCCCGAGTGAGCTCACACCGGGAGCCATCTCCATGCCTCGGACAAGCACAGCTGGTGGGATGCCACTTGCGAGGATTGAGCTAGCGAGTGAGGGCCTGGGCGGCTGGGTTTCTGTTTTTTATCTCTCTGTGTGTATGCGTCTCTCTGTGTGTGTACATGCGCGTGGGTTAGCGTGCAAACGTATGTGTGTAGATAGTTGTGTGTATATTATTACTCTTTACAAGAAACAAAAACTACAAAAAAAAATATCGCTAGACTATGTAGAGATCCAAAAAGTATGCATTTGCTGTGGCTTTACTGCTAGCTCTCAAGTCCACATACCTGGTCCACGGACCTCATAACCAAGGAGCATACATTGCTGGATCGCAAGCACCCAATACCTAGCCACTGCCCTCCTGTACTACCTGGGAGCTTGTATGACCCGGCTAGCCGCCTAGCTGGGCCTCCAGGGGCAGCTGCAGAAGACAAAGCTTCGAACTACCTAAGGACCAGATACCCTAGTGCCCCCTGTGGAAGATGCCCTAGTATGGGCTGCCAGGGCTCTGGTCTACCACACTGTGTCCCCCAGCTGCAGGTTCAAGAGCATGAGTTAATTAAAATCCCAGACCCTTTTTTCTTTTTGTGTGAAGCCTCTGCATTCTGTTGGTAATTGGGTTTTAGTTCTGGGACTTTTTCACACATTGAGATCATGTTTTACAACTGTTGGGGTTATTTGTTTATTTGTTTGGATTGTTTTCTTTGCAGTTCAGCACTATGGTTCAAACCTGAGTTAACCCAAATATTTCTGCTGACTTTATAATTGTACAGTTTTGTATATTAAATGTTTTTGAAGTTATTAATTTAAAAAAAAGATCATTTAGTTTATTCATTTAGTAACTGATGTATAATAAATGCTATTTTCATTAAGAGTTGCTTTTTCAACTATTTTATTCAAATTGCCTATTGCAGTTGCCAGCAATTATTTATTTTCAATAAATTCTGCATTGTGTTAAAAAGGAGACTTTCAAAGATGAGTTGGGTGTCAAAAAAGAAAACAATTCACTGTAATGTTTGATGTGAACAGTTTTAGTCAAGGGGTTTATATTGACACAATATTTTATTGTTGTAAAATATTAAAAACATTTAAATAAAACGTTTTTTCAAAAAAATCTGTGGTGTTTTTTTTTTTTCTTTGTTCCTCCCCCCCCCCCCCCCTCCTGCCTGTGTTGTGTGGTAGTGTGTGAAATGGAGCGTTTAAACAGGCACATTCCTGGGGAACAGTACATCGGCTTTGCTTCAGGTTAGAAATCACTGGTCAATGTTTTGATTCTTGATTCTCTCCTTCTAACTTTTTGCCTCTCATATAGTTGCACACACAGCAGGGCTCCATTATCATGCCTGTACCCACACCCATACCCAGGCAAAACGCATTCCAAATGTTGGGAGACAGATGGCTTAAGGAAGGACATTTATATCAAGAGGTGCTATCTTTTTAATGTTCTCCTAAAAGAGCGTTTGTCTCTCTAGTCCAAAAGATAGACTTCTCTGAAACTGTGCCTCCTGAAATTGACCCAGACTGTTGATGTGGCATTTACTCATCTAGTTGCAACCACATTTCTTCTTTTTCTTTTCCATCCCTGTTCAGTATCCTGGTAGGTGAGCCCCAATTCTCCTGAAAAGGGTTAAGAAGGTGACTATATGTAAGGAGAAGTGCTCTCCTTTTCCTTGGATGCAGAAATTCCAGTAAATTGTCCACTTTATGTTGCCCAATAAAGCTAAATTAATTCCTATTCATTCCTATCTGAGTTTGGGGGAAAGGAAAAATATTACAAAGAGACATTAGGAGGAAAAGCTTGATTCATCACTCTTCATCTTACTTCTACATACCATTTCACTTCTGTTATTTCATCACAAGCCTATAATTTTCCAACAGTAAAATTTTCCTCAATTCATACTCAGAAGTATTTTTTGTTAGACGAAAAGAAATTATCTACTCATTTTAATAGGTAATGCTTATCACATGTAATGTCCTCCATTTTTTAGATTGTCATCATTTATAGTTGCACAATTCACCATATATATGAGCATTATATATAAAATATACTACATGTTGTGTGTATACTCATAGGCATATTTCTCTTTATAAATAATAATGATTTTTATAGAGATGTATAAACAAACACAAAATCCATAGTCCTAAACCTGTTGGTTCTCTTTTGGTTCATACCAACTAACCTTTCTCTTTCAATATCATATAACTCTTTAAAAAAATTTTTCAATTACAGTTTATATTCAATATTATTTTGTATTAGTTTCAAGTGTATAGCATAGTGGTTAGACAATCATATGCTTTATAAGGTATTCCCCCTGATATTTCCAGTACCCAACTAACTTCATATATAACTATCACAATAATATTGACTATATTTTCTTTGCTGTACTTTACATCCCCAAGACTATTTTGTAACTAATAATAAGTACTCCTCAATCCCTTCACCTTTTTCAACCAGTTCCCCAATTTCTTCCGCTCTGACAACTATAAGTCTGTTGTCTGTATCTATAAATTTGTCTTGAATTGATTATAAAGTTATAGCTGATCTTATAAAAGTATACATAAACCAACTAGCAGTGTATTCTGAAATCTTTAATGGAACCACAAGCAGATAATTTAGGAGATACTTATATCAATATACATACGCATTTATCACTTTCAGTATTTTTTCTAGCTAATACTGAAATATATATTTTATACATATTTATGAGACATTTCCTTTTTGGCCTCACTTATTTTTCTTAAAATATAAACAAAGTCTAGTTGGCTTTTATGATGACTGCCTAACCAACCTCATTTTATCATTAGTATTACATTTTCATTAAATTTTAGGATATATGGTGCCTCTGCCTTAGACTTTCTTTGTACTGAGGTTGCCACCACCTCAATCCCAACCAAGGCCTTTGTAGGAGAGGCGACTTTAACCTGTTTCTCTCAGATCCAGGTAACAGAGGCTCCCTCTCCCATAACAATAATTATTTATCTTATTGGATGGGGTAAAAGTAAAACAGCTTCACCTTTATCACCTAACAGAGCAACACAAAAGGAATATATTGAGGGGTGGGGTGAGATGTGAAAAGAGTAAGCATTAAGGTGCTACAGATATTTAAACAAAGTCACATATGCAAATCAAATATATATTTTTATGTAAACAGACATGAATTGATAATCTATATGTCTGTGACATTCTATATGCATAACAAAAGGGAAATGAATTATTAAATTCCAGCAGGTAGCCTTCTAACAAGAAAAGAAATGTTATGCCTGGAAGTTGGTTTCTTATCTTTGAAAAGAAAAGTTTAGGGGAAACCACGGCCTGAATTAGTACAGGAACTGTGTTTGTCTTTCATAAAATAAAACACTGTTTCCCTTGGAAGTATTTAGCATTTAGATGTTTCTTGTGCTCCCTAGTCAGGATGCTGCTGTTGCTTTAATTGTCCATAGGCTATAAGTAGCCTTAACATAAATTTCTATTTTTATTTAAATTATATTTTTAGTAAGAAGGGAAGAGTTAAAAGGGGAATGAAGAAGTAGGAAATTATTAGAGGTTAAGACAGAGTTTTCCAAAGAAAAGAATGTATTTTTCCACCTGTCAGATCTTTATAAAGATATGTTTGGAACCTCAGAATTGAGATATTATATCTATGAAAAAATCCACACATGTGATCCTTTCAAAAAAGTCTTAAAAGGAAGAGAGAATAACAATGAAAAACAATACCATGTGAATTGATATCCCTCACACTCACCCATTCTGTAAAATAAAATAGAACACTTTTTATACATGCCCCAGATAGTAGTTTTAAAAATAGCAATCTTCCAATTTATATATATATATATATATATATATATATATATATATATATATTTAAAACATTATTAAAACTGAATATAAAATATATTTAAAATCAATTAAGGTGTTTTTTTCATGAGATCAAATAAATGTATCTTTTCTTAAGAGCACTTCTGATAGAACATTTCCAACATTAGGAAATTATTTAAAAGAATAAAGTTTCAAAAACAAATTTCAGTTAACTTCTATTATATCTAAAAGGTAGGGGTTAGAGTAGCACATACAAGGACTTCAACTATTGTTTCTATAAAGGGAATTCACAAAATTAAACTCTTGTGCCTTCCAGTGAAAAATGCATCAAATCACTATGCATTATTTCACAAACATGAGTATAGATCATAATCATTCACACATGATCTAACTCACTGGCTAGAAAACTAGGATCTCTTTATAATACTATTTGTTATCAATGAGAATTTAATATAAGGTCAGTTCATTTTGGATGGCTTCCAAGGGGGCTTGTTTACTCAACTTTCAAAGGGGCCTTGTGTGAGGTGACTTCAGTCTCTAAGGGAGGAAATCACAGGACAATTTGCTTTTGGGTGAAACGCTAAGTATTTAATATATATGATATATATGTGTAGACACATATCAACAACTGTAAACATGCTCCCTCTTCCCCCTCTCTTTATCCCTGCCCTGGCACAAAGACAGGGTGATTTAACAGAAAACAGATTGTCCTCAAAGAACGAAAAGAAATCAACTCATTGGCCAATTCATTAGGTATGTCTTTTCATCTCTCCAGCTACTTACACTGAGTCCACAGTATTCTGGCATAGTCAATTGAAAAAAAAATATCAGTCTATAAAACTCTTGTTTTATCTGAATAATGTTAACAAAAAACCCAAAAAACAGTTTGAGTTGTCCTCCCCCAAATTCTTGACACACACACTGAACTGACTGCTTGCATTGTCATCTTGTAAGCAATTTCTGTCATATATCAGCATTGATTCTTGAGATGGGGTTCATATAAACATTTTTAATATTGATTTTTTCTTGTGTTTTCAGTTATTTTTTATATACTGGAAAATGTCTTAATAATATGGCTGATTATCTCCCAGATATTACCAGATCAAAGACTAGCTTTTGCCCTTCTACCTTCTTTTTAACAGTCAGGGTAAATTCTGCTATAAAAGTGAACATGTAAACTGGGTTTTAGTATATCTCTCCCCACCCCCCAGATCAATATTAAGAATCATTTTTTTCCCCACAGAATTTATATCTGGTTAAGGATTTTCCCTTCCTAATACTTGCAATCTGAATACAGAAAATCACATACATATACATACCACCTGCTAAGATTACTACTTGAGTTCATATTTTTAAATCACTGAAAATAGAGGGCTATGTACAAGGGTAGTAGTTTACTGGACTTCAAATGAAACATAATTCCCAACTGCAGACAAAAAGCTACCTGGGGCTCTCGTTGGTGTGGCTCAGTTGGTTGGAGCATCATCTCTTGCAACAAAGGGTCAGGAGTTCAATTCAGTCAGGGCACTTGCCCAGGCTGGTCAGGGTACATACACAGGTTGTGGGTTGACCCCAGGTTGGGGCACTTCAGGAGACAACTGATGGATGTTTTTCTCTTACTGTCACATCGATGTTTCTCTCTCCTCTCCTTTCCTCGGTCTCTAAAACAATCAGTCAAGAATTAGCTACCTGAGTGAACTCAATTCACAGAGAAATATTATTTTTCTTAATGTTTTACTATCCACAGTCTACCTGTGGAGGTGTTGGTAGTATTAATTTAATTACATCAGGTTTTTTTTTTTTTTTTTATTGCCGCAGGAGCACATGTAGAAAACGTCAGACTATTTAAAAAAAAAAAATTAGTGCTCTGCTTCTGCATGTCCTGCTATAATACTTTCTGTAGAGTTAGAAAGCTAATTAGCTTTGTCTTCAATAGATTGAAAATATGTCTACAAGTGGAAATTTCAGAATTGCTGATCAGAAATAATTGTATTTCATTCTTAAGCCTGTCGTTGACTAGAAAGAAAAAATAAAATTTGTGAGATATATTTGCATAATCAAGGACTTTGTTTAGAACAGTGTACAATAGCCAACTGCTAAGGGATAAAGATTGACTTGGTCAACAGTGAAGAGCAATTTTCTACAAATGAATTTATTTCATCATAGGAAAGGGAACCAAGTGTGCTAACATAAAATTCTGAATTCTGACCTTTTTTGATGAGAGTGGTTGAAATACTAAATAAACACATTTTCCTTATTCACTTTCATTGTCATGTTATATCCTGGGAGAAAAAAATCTGAGCTTCTCCAGATTTAACATTAAAAGTGAAACTAAAGTGTTATTTCAAAGTAGCTCTTGTAGCCACCTTGAGTTTTCCTTCCATCACTGTCCCTCAATGAGTGGACAGTGTTAGCTCTGCAGGTGCTCCCCACTGACCTCCTTTGTGCAGATGTAGGGAAGTTGTATGGAAGGGATTGCAGGACAAAGGGCCTGCTGCTCACCCTGAGGGCTTCAGTCTCTCAATTACTGTGGAAGTTCAAGTCCTATAGTCTCCTCTGTTGCTTAGTGCTCTGCTTCTGCACATCTCCTATAATACCTTCTGTAGAGTTAGAAAGCTAATTAGCTTTGTTTTAAATGGATTGAAAATATGTCCACAAGTGGAAATTTTAGAATTGCTGATCAGAAATAATTTTATTTTCTGGAGGTTTCTCTTGCACCACATTTGCACTTTGTACTGTGTTTATGAATGCTTTAGAAAATTTGCAAATAAAATAATTTAAAGGCAACAATAATCTTCTTAATTTATGTATCTAACTTTCCTCTGTAAAGATCCTTAGGCACTTTAGAAATTATGTATACATTATACTCTGCAACAACCAATATGCAAATCACAACAAAACGACCACTTCAGGCCATATAAAATGACCATACTCAGTCCAGGCAAAAACTCATTAATATCAATAGGATTACTGTGCACAATTGAAGGGCAGTATATGCCAGAGGTTGCATTCATTGCTATGTGAGAGCATAAAAGTACATGGGCTCACACTGCAAAGAAATAGTCTTATATTTAAACTCATGTGATACAGGAGAAATAAAGACAATAGAACTCACACACATTTGATAATATTGGCAAAATTAGTTTTGAGCCTTTGGAAGAAAAATTATTTGGTCAATGAAAAATCAGTGATATTCAAGAGTAATTGTGTATTTAAGATGTATAATATTTTAAATTACAATTGTTACAAACATTGTAGAAAAAACTTAAAAAGATAAATAGTCTATCTTAAAATCACAGTCTCTTGGCTACTTCTAATTACATATAGACATATAAATAAAATTAGAACATACACTTTGGACTTATTGCTTTAAAAATAATCATCAAAACTATTCCTAAGCTAATAATAACATCCATGTAAGAAACGCCTCCAATGCCCACTAACACCACCCACATTTCAATCTGTATTTTGTAAAAATGACCAAGCTGTTTAGATGAAGGGGATGGGCAGACTTGATGTTTTAAAGGTAAAGGGGACTTTGAGGGCAAAGACCCCTAATGCTTAATTTATTTTCTGGCTTACTTTTAACCCTCTTGACAATGAGATACGTGGTATAAATGGTGACTTCTCTTAAATGAAAGCAGTGCAAACTATACAGCCATTACTTTCTGATAGCATGCAAACATTTTTTTTTAAATTTTCTGAAAAACACATCAAATATCAACCTACCTAAAATGAAGCGTAGTATTTATTAGAAACGATTTGTTGCTTTAAACTCTTTGTGCTTGACCTGACCCTATTGCATGTTGCTGGCTGTCAGAACTGTGCAGAGCCTGCTCAAAGATCAATGACAAATTAAAAAGTGACAAGAATGGGGCAGAATAATAATAGCTTAAAGCTATTCTCCACCTTTCCACATACACACGTATGATTTTCAAAGCCGAGTTATTTTTTAAATAAAAATAGGTAAGAAGTTGTAGAATAAATAAACAACAGCATCTAATTTAACAAACATATTTATCAAGTGTATACTATTTTGAAGACATTGTTGGAGTGGAATATAAAGAATGTGTAGCAAGGTATGAATTTTGCTTTGAGGAGCTAACAATCTCTTGTGAAAATAGAAATAAGAAAAATGTATACAACTAATGGTTAAATAAGAGCTGGAGATATGTACTATTGTCAATTTTGTGCCACCACTCTACATCCTATTGTTAATTTTTATAATAGAGTTTTGTAGTCAAAACAGCATTTATTTGTACTAGGTTAATAATATTGTGCATCTTTGTTGATCTGCACATAGCTGAAATTGTTAATTAACTCATAGGTAAACACACTAAAAATCATAGCATGATTTATGATTTCCTATGATTGAATTTATCCCTGATGAGCTAGAATTATTTTTGTAGGAGAGTTGTGTTTTGTTTTGTTTTTTCTTTAAAGGAGAAAGTGTGGAAATATAAACACATGGCAGACTTCTAAAACTTGCTTCCTTTCTCTTGCACATTCTGAAAACTTGGGATAAATGTCAGGTAACATGAGCAATGCAAAATATATTCCTCCCCTGTTTTCCCTTCCTTCCTCATTAAAGGATTAGTCTATTCCACAGTGCTGCGCCTACTAAGTTGGGCTTGAATTAAAAGGAGTGAAAGCCTCGCCAGCAGATGCTGAGATTCATACTTCAACACGACTAAATTCTGTGCAAGTATTCTGCTCTCACTATGGATTTCATTTTATGAGATTTTATGACATGATCTAAACAGTAAGCAAAGAAGAGCATGAAAAATGTATTTCCAGACCAAAAATTTCTCTTGGAACATTTAAGGATATTGTGATTAAATTAAACACACACACACACACACACACACACACACACACACACACGCACGCACACACACACATCTGGCAGTCACTTTTTGTAATCAAACTATTCCCAGATAAAAACCAACCTCAATACTTTAAACAACAAAATAAAATAAAATAAAACAAAAGAAAGGATTTTGTGCTCCTTTCTTTTGACGAGGAATTGATGAAATCATATCTATTAATTTAGAAATTTGTGGGAAAATGGTATTAATGCTTAAAGTGTAACTGTTTAGTTTACTGGTTAGGATGATTTTCGAATACCAAAGAGAACTACATCTCTAACAAAAACTAAGTATAGAATGCATTCTATATTCCTTTTTTCCTTTTTAAATGTGTATTTACCTATTACAAATGCATTCAACAAAATAGCCTTGTAGCACTATTTTAAAATGTCCACTTATTTTGGGGGAAATATGGTCTGTGTGAAATGTATTCTCTAACACTGGTAAAATAAATAATCAGAGGAATAAGAAAATAATTCTCAATGGGCCTATATTTGCAGAATTAAATAATCATAAGTAATAGGATGCAGGGACATGCTTATCTTAGGAGAAAGGGCTAGGAACACAGTGGACAATTCCTGATCATGTTGTCTTCTTAGCTAAGCCTTCTAAGACAGACTGCCACTACTGTTAGCCACATTCTGTAGGGAACAGAGATAAACTATGGGTAGAGTCACATAAGTGTAATAACAAGCAGTGGGCCAATGGGACCCTAAGTGACTAAGCAAATTCATTTGAGTTTGTTGTAAAGCAACCTGTATGTATGTATGTATGTATGTATGTATGTAATATATATATATATATATATATATATATATATATATCTTGGTTGTGATATTGCATTATAGTTTTGCAAGATGTTGCCATTGGGTGAAACCTGGTAAAGGGTGCACCAGTCTTTCTATATTATTCCCTACAACCTCGTATACATCTAAAATTATCTCCATTTCTTTTCCCAAAAACCAAGGCACAATTTTACAATTAAAAAATAGCTGGTATAAATTATTTTCTTGTCATCCAGTAAATTCAAGACTTAAACATCGGTGTTTCATTTTCCTGCGTTTTCTCCTTTTTTGCAGGGGAGGGAGGTGGTGTTGGGGAGTAGTGCCATAATAAAACCAGCCTGCTCTCAGTTCCTCTTGGACTAGAAATAAGTTCCTGTTGCTGGCGCTTATAGAGCCCCTAAATACACTCTGACTCTGGAAACCCTGGTGATTTACCTGAAATGCTTTCTGCTTATTTTATAGTCTGTTACCAGATGACTATAAACCAGTGTTAGCTCTAACTCAGGGAAAGACAACACAAAATACCGGGTACCCAATTATTAATCCCTCAAAAAGTGGGGAGGTATGGTTTTAATGATTCAAAAACATTCATTAATTCAATAAATATTATTGAACACCTGCTGCATCCCAAAATTTTATGATCAGTACAGCTTTGGATCATCTATTTTGTGTCCTCTTAATTTTGGCCTCATTTTGAAATCCAGATCTGCAGCTTAACTAGCTGTAAGACAATGAACAAGTCCTTTAACTTCTGTGTTTACTTTCCTAACCTGTAAAATGGTAATAATAATGATTGCATCTAACAGGATTGTTGTAAAAATAAAAATATAATTTATGCCAAATGATTAACTTATTGTCTGACACACAGTATGTGCTGATTTGATATTAGCTCTTATTGCTCTGCTCGTTTCTCCTCCTTTTCTATGTTCTATAGTTATAAAGAAATACCTTTTCAGTATTGACTACTGTAGTGCTTCACAACACCCCCCCCCACTGCAATACACATGACAGTTGACATTTATATAAGCAACACAATTGATGGGTTTTCCCAGGGTTAAATTGAATTCCCTAAACATTAGTTGTAATGCAGAAGCTTATATTATTAAGGCTACCTGGAATGTTTTGATTTAATTTTAAAAAAGCAAATAATTCATATAATTTGCTCTTACAACTATCATTAGTAGTACATCCTTTGTGACACACCTCAAAACACATTAAACAAAATGGTGTGTTAGCACATTAACTTTGAAAATCATTTGCACACAAGGATGTCCATGAATTTCTTAAACTAAAGCATAGGTAACTAATACGGGTATTCTCTGGTTTTAAGCATTTTAATGACTAATGTGTATTATTTATAATTAAGAAAGATAATTAAAAAGTAACTCCACTATAATAATGTAGGAATTTCTTGTGTTCATCATCATTTAAAAATTCACATTATTCTATTTTTGTTCACATTTCTAACTTAAATCCAAAAGGCTTTCTCTGAAATTGTGTGGTCTTATATATTCTAAGTAAGGGATCTTTAACAGGGTTGCCACAAGAATTTATAAAACATGCAGTACCTGAAGATTTAGTCAATGGCAGTTAGCCTTTTCCCTTAGATTGCCAAATTAAAAAAAAAAATGACAACAGTGTGAGAGGTTAGCCCAGAGTGGGAATGGCTTGGGGGGTCAGTTAGGGAAAAAGGGAGACATATGTAAAACTTTAGACAATATTAAAGAAAAATTGGGTAATAATAATAACTACCTCATAGAATTACTGTAATGATTAAATGAGATAATATGTGTAAGGTGGCTGATATACCTTTACCAGTCATTTAAGCTTAATAAGCTCAACGTCTCTGCAAGAAAGAAAGAAAAAAAAAAAAAAGACAACAGCTAACAAACAATAGTTGCCCAGTATGAATGCCTTGTCTTGAACCATAAATGTACACGTCATATGATAGAGTATGACCCCTGATTCTATTATATTCACCAGATTATACTGTTCCTCAGATTTTTTATTCACTTGATTTTTAGATTCACTTGTTGATAGATATGTATTTGTTGTTCAAAATTTTTATCTTTACCTTTTTCTTCTTCCTCCTATTCTTAAAGAATACCTTTCGGCATTTCATATAATACTGGTTTGGTGGTGATGAATTCCTTTAGCTTTTTCTTATCTGTGAAGCTCTTTTTCTGTCCTTCACTTCTGAATGATAGCTTTGCTGAGTAGAGTAATCTTGGTTATAGATTCTTCCAATTCATCACTTTGAATATTTTTTTGCCACTCCCATCTGGTCTACATAGTTTCTGTTAAGAAATCAGCTGACAATCTTATGGGTGCTCCCTTGTAGGTAACTGTTTTTTTATTGCTGCTTTTAATATTCTCTTTGTCTTTTGCTCTTGGCATTTTAATTATGATGTGTCTTGGTGTGGTCCTCTTTGGATTCCTTTTATTTGGGGTTCTGTGTGTTTCCTGGACTTGTAAGTCTGTTTCTTTCACCAGGTGGGGAAGTTTTCTGTCATTATTTCTTCAAATAGGTTTTAAATATCTAGCTCTCTCTCTTCTTCTGGCACCCCCATAATTCTGATGTTGGTTCGCTTGAAGTTGTCCCAGAGGCTCCTTACACTATCTTCATATTTTTTTCATTTTTTTATCTTTTTGTTTTTCAGGTAGGGTATTATTTGCTTCTTTGTATTTCCAATCTTTGGTTTTATTCTTGTGATCCTCTAGTCTGCTGTTGGATCTCTGTATATTATTATTATTATTTTATTCCTTGAGGATTTTATCTATTTTTATTTTACTTTTTAAATAAATTTCTTTATTGATTAAGGTGTTACATATGCATCCTTATTCCTCCATTACCTCATCATCCCCCCCAATCATGCCCTCACCCCCCTATTGTCTATGTCCATTGGTTAGGCCCATATGCATGCATACAAGTCCTTTGATTAATCTCTCCCCCTTACTCCCAGCCTCCTCTACCTTCCCTCTCAGGTTTGATGGTCTGAACAATGTTTCTCTGTCTCTGGAACTGTTTTTGTTCATCAGTTTATGTTGTTCATTATATTCCACAAATGAGTGAGATCATGTGATACTTATGTTTATCTTTCTCTGCCTGGCTTATTTCACTTAGCATAATGCTCTCCAGTTCCATCCATGCTGTTACAAATGGTAGGAATTCCTTCTTTTTTAGTGCAGCATAGTATTCTATTGTGTAGATGTACCAGAGTTTTTTAATCCACTCATCTGCTGATGGGTACTTAGGCTGTTTCCAAATCATAGCTATGGTAAATTGTGCTGCTATGAACATAGAGGTGCATATATCCTTTCTGATTGATGTTTCTAGCTTCTTGGTATATATTCCTAGGAGTGGTATGACTGGGACAAATGGGAGTTCCATTTTTAGTTTTTTGAGGCAACTCCATACTGTTCTCCACAGAGGCTGCACCAATCTGCATTCCCACCAGCAGTGCACGAGGGTTACTTTTTCTCTGCATCCTCGCCAACACTTGTCATTTGTTGATTTGTTGATGATAGCAATTCTGACGGGTGTGAGATGGTCCTGCATTGTCATTTTGATTTGCATCTCTAGGATAATTAGTGACTTTGAGCATATTTTCATATGTCTTAAGGCCTTCCTTCTGTCTTCTTTCAAAAGATTCTATTTAGGTCTGTTGCCCATTTCTTAATTGGATTGGCCTATAATTCCCTATTGTTGTGTTATCTTTATCTGGTTTTGGTACTGGATGATGGTGGCTTCATAGAATGAGTTTGGAAGTGTCCTTTCCTCTTGAATTTTTTTATGTAGTCTGAGGAGGCTAGGTTTTAGTTCTTACTTGAAAGTTTGGTATAACTCTCCTGTGAAGCTGTTTGGCCCTGGGCTTTTGTTTGCTGGAAGCTTTTTGATGACTGCTTCAATTTCTTCCATAGTTATTGGCCTATTGAGATTTTTAGAATCTTTCTGATTGAGTTTTGGAAGGTTGTATTTTTCTAGGAATATGTACATTTTCTCCAGGTTGTCTAGTTTGTTGGAATAGAGTTGTTCATAGTATTTTTTAACAATCTTTGTATTTTTGTGGGGTCTGTTGTTATTTCACCTCTATCATTTCTGATTTTGTTTATTTGAGTCCTCTATTTTTGCTGAGGTAGAGGCAGTTAGAGGCCAAGAGGGGAGGGCAGTTGTGGGGGGCCAGTTGGGGTGATCAGGACAGCAGGGGGAGGGGAAGTTTGAAGTGAGCAGGCCAGCAGGGGGGTCGGCTGGGGGCAAGAACACTGGCATGGGGAAAGTTAGGGGTGATCAGGCTGGGGGGGTGTGCATTTGGGGGCAAGAAGACCAGCGATGGGGGGCAGTTGGGGGCGAGCAAGCCAGCAGGCAAAGTGGTTAGTGGTAATCAGGCAGGCAGGCAGGTGAGCAATTAGGAGCCAGCAGTCCTGGATTGTTAGAGGGATGTCTGACTGCCAGTTTAGGCCTGATTCTTATAAATCGGCAATAGTATATCCTTTGAGGGGTCCCAGATTGGAGAAGGTGCAGGCCAGGCTGAGGGACACCCCCCCCCCCCCGCAGTGCACGAATTTTGTGCACCAGCCACTATTTTAGTATATTAAATGAGATAATAACAATTTTCAAACTATAGGCCTCTGGATTCCCCTGAAAAACTTTTTAAAGATGTTAAAATTTATCTTAGGTATTTATCTCTGATCTTGTTGCAGTTACTCTTGGCTGCCCATAGCACCCTACCTATTCCTAACTATCACCTAAATGATTCTTCCTTTTTTTCTCTCCTTTGGAGGACTATCCCCTCATTGAATGTACTCACCATTTTTGTACCAGATACCATCTTGGTATTTTTCTAATTTTATTTTATTTTTTAGAATTAAAAAAATATTTATTGATAATGTCTCTTTTAAAAATGTTTGGTAACCCCAACCAATCATCCAAAATTCAAACTGTAAACACAGCAACAGCAAAAGAGTAACTGAGTGTGAGTAAGCAGACTATGAACAGGTGACAGATGGGGCAAAAATGCAGGAGGGAGTAACAAAGGACAACAGGTGCACAAGTGTGCTACAGACAGTGTCAATTTGAGTGAATAGGTAATCACATTTGGACCACAGTAATTTCAATGCGACCATTTAGGAAACCACTGGGCCAAATATTCAACAGGGGGCAGAATGGAGGAGCCTTCTTTGTGAGCATGCTCAGAATGTTGGCATGGGAACGAGGAAGCACAGAAGCTGTGTAGTCATCTCACAAGGGATGGCTACCATTTATAGGATGCAAAGAAATTTTCTTTCTGGTCTCTGGATACAACATATGTTGTTTTTTTCTATGCTTTCCTTGACCCTGGAGGACTGTAGTTGCTGTTCCAAAATCACCAAATAAACCCCTTAATAAAATAAAGAAACAGTAGTAAGCAGTAACACTGGGTTTGCCCTTCCCCCTACCTTGCCTATGATTTTCTTCTGGTCCAACAGGAATGGCTAAGTTTTATCAATCCACTTGATAAAGCCAGCACAATCTTCAGTCTCCTGTCACAGAGCTAGAGTGGATGGGTATGTATATGTACGTGTGGCTCTAGGAATCTGAACACTGACTCACGTAGTAACCCTTGTCCAGAACACTGGGTCACTTCCACTGGAGACTCCGTGATAACTCTAGAAGTGTCATTAAATATTCAGTTCACCATGGCTGCCACCTCCACTGTCATAGGATGATACAGCATCTGCAGAAGCGTTGGCTGCTGCCCCCCACTGACCGGGGTGGAATGACAGGTGCGAAGTAGGGATGGACTTTAATATTGGGTAAATGGGTCCTGAGTCTCTTGATTCCAATCCATGAGATTTGCTGGCAGTCATAGAGTTCTATCCACTCAAGGCTGTGACAGCTCTTCAAGTGCTCCAGAGATGCGTCTGTGATTAGTGGGCAGTTGTCCAGTTCAATCACCTCCAGCTGGTCATGAGAACAGGCCCCATTCCCCAGATGATGAATTCCATCATCTGTGATCAGCTCACAGTGAGACAGACTCAAAACTTGAAGTTGAGGACAGTGTATAGAAAGTTGGATTAAGGTGCTATCTGTTTTTTGAACACACTCTTCCAGGTCCATCTTTTACAAGCTCAATGCAATTCTTGGCTAGAGTGGTAAAGCCTACATCTGTTAATTGAGAACACCTTGCCACTTCTAATATTCTAAGTAGTGGGAAGTTCTGACCCAGAGCATTCAGGATGGCTTCTGAGATGCTGGAGCAGCCGGAGGCACAGACGGACTGTAACTTATTGCACCCTCTGCATATAGTAATGAGATCATCTATGATTTGCAAGCAGGTCTGCAAGATCAAAGTCACCAGTTCAGGACAGTGTGAAACTATGTACTTGAGAGTTTCATCTTCTAGCTGTGTGCAGCCTTTTAAGAATAAGGCTTTGAGACCCCCACAGCCTCTCACTAGTGCTTAGATGCCACCCTTGGTTACTTGGTCACACCAGGAAATGTTCAATTGCTTAAACAGTGGATATCCTTCACTCAGAGCTTTTAGAGACATGTTTGTTATTGATGTGCAGTAAGCCAAGTCAAGGTGCCTGAGTTTGGAACAGAACTTGCTAAGGCTAGTTAGTACATGTACTGTCTGTAGTTTTTGTACACCCATTTAAATTTAGTACTTCAATGTTCCTACAGTTTTGTGCAAAGGTCCTTAATGTATTGTCTCCTACTCCAAGACACCCATGAAGACTTAACTTCCGTAAAAAGCCCCCACATCTTTGTGAAATATTCTCCACTGCCTGGCCCTCAATATCCCTCTGGAAATTGAACAGGTCAATTCGCTGCCAGTTGCTGCCATCTAGAGCCAGAACGTTCCAGGCCCTGGAGGCCTGAGCACAGCCACATAAGGTAACAACATAAAGAAAAGAAAATTTCTGTAATAGGAGTTCTTTGGGAAGCTTTTTATTGATCACAGCTTCATCACTATTTGAGAACATCTCAAACCTGCTCTTGGTGATTCCGTTCATGTCCCACCTCATGAGGCCTGTGGGTGCGACTGGCCCGCCCCGGGCAGGCTAGGGAGTTCCGGGATTGGGAGGAGGCAGAGGAGCAGCGGTCAGGGGCCGCAGGCCTGGAGAAAAGACATCTGGACTCCGGCTGGGCCTCCTCCACCTCCAGCAGCGGCGGCAGTGACTGATGGTCACTAGCTTTTCTCTCTTATTTTTCTAATTTTAAAAGAAGATTCCCTGTATCTTTCTTTCCTTGCTCCAGAAGCCTGCCATTTCTTTAATTGAGAATAGTCATAGAAAATATTATTATTAATATAAGGTGTTTACGAAGGTATGTGGCTTTATATAAGCAACAATGACAGCTACTGTTTGTGCAGCACTTATGCATCATTATTCTAAGTACTATAAATACATTAAGTCATCTTTTTCTCACAGTCATCTTAAAATGCAGGCATTATTATTTTCATCCTCATTTTACAGAGAGGAAACAGGACAGATAAATTGTGGAAATTGCCTAAGGACATATAGCTAATAAGTGTTAGTGAGCTTCAAACTTGGACATCTGGCTCTAGAATCTGTGCTCTTAAGTACAGTATTTTACTGCCTCCCCACTGTAAGTGTATCCAACACAATTTAATTTGTGTTCTCAACTGTACATGATGATATTTTTTCTTTGAATAGTAGTGTTTTTCTCGTGTATGTATATTGTATACATGTGTGTGTTTCCCATAATAATGTTTTATGGGAATATTCGTTTGTTTCCAGGACTGAGAAATGAGGTAACAAATTAAAAATTAGAAAGTTTTAGTGCCTGAGACTCATAAAGATAGTAAAAGCCTATAAATTGAGAGTTTACCAAAGCCTATTTGAGTTATATATTTAATGTAACAAATTTAAAGCTTCCATTCTTAATTTCTTAATTTTGAAACTAAAATATTGTATTTAATAATTCACTTTTGATCTCTATACTAATGATTAAGTAAATATAACCTAATTTTGTTATACATTTATTTTTATTTTATGATCAGATTCATAGTTTCAGTTATCTTAGATTAAATAGTCATTATCTGATCCTGTAGTCAGGGACTATACCTTATTTCCTCAAAACCTAGAGACAAGGCTGAGTCATTCTATATAATAAAGAGGTAATATATAACTGGTCGTTACACCACATAACGACCGATCACCAGGAGGGCAGGGCAGCCAGCTATGTGCAGCTGAGAGCTACAGCGGTGGTGGGCAGGGTGGCCAGCTGAGGCAAGCGGCAGAGAGCTACTTGTGCACAGATTTGTGCACAGGGCCACCAGTAATATAAAATGGATATTTAATAAGTACACTGACTAAGTGAATTAGAGTTACTAGTAATGATTACCTACCAAGTAGAAGGCACTGTGCATCATGATTTAACTATATTATGTTGAATACTTTAACAACCTAAATATAAGATAGTTATTATCCTGATTTTACAAATTAGAAATTGAGGTTCAGATAGTTTAATTCATTTGTACAAATTATTAATTGACAGAAGCATCATTCAAACTTACGTTATATTCCAAAGACCATGGGCTTCTCATGACATCATTTTGCAAGGATGAGTGAATGAGTAGATGGTTAATTTTCCTCCATTCTGGATAAACAATAATTTTAATCCAGCTTCTTATCTCATTTCTGAGTTAAAATAGTTCTTAGTGCCAGAAAAAAGGAAAGATTAAAAGATAATAAAAAGAGATCATTAAAATGGAAAATAAAACAGATGAAAGGAATGAGTGGCTATGTGTTCTTACAACATGGTATCTATAATTATTTATATGTCCATCTCTCCAACTGTATTGTGAGCTACCCTGGGACAGGGAAAGTGTCTTTTATTATACAATTGCCTATTATAGGATCTGGTACATAATAAATGATTCAAAATGTTTGTGGAATAAAATAGAAGAAAAATTTGGAAGAAAAAAAGGTGAGAAAGCAACACACACATATTCTGGAGCAAAGAGCTAAAGTGGGGACAAACATACACTAGTACCTGATTTTAAGGAGTAGTGATAACTGTAGAATGAATGCCACTTTTGAAAGCATTGTGTAAAAAAGAAAATTAAAATTAGATATTAGCTAAACAAATTTTATTTATAAGTTGGATTTGCTTATGGGGGAAAAATAAGATGGGTTTCCAAATAATTAAATATAAATGGATGGGAAAATAGTTATCCATCATTTTAGCAGATATCTGAAATATTTTCCATTCAACAAATGTTTTTTAAGTGACTGCTATGTGTAAATATTGGGCTAGGCCCTAGAGATAAAATTATAATCTTCTCTCACAATCTATTCAAGAAGATAAACAAACAAGGCTAACAGATTTATCCT
This sequence comes from Pipistrellus hanaki, assembly GCF_964339955.1. Taxonomy (NCBI): domain Eukaryota; kingdom Metazoa; phylum Chordata; class Mammalia; order Chiroptera; family Vespertilionidae; genus Pipistrellus; species Pipistrellus hanaki. The sequence goes on from NC_140524.1 coordinate 77,786,276, forward strand.
CACTCAGTTTATAGTCTAGGAGACAAAGAAGCCTGCTAAAGTAGTATTCTAAAGTTTCTCTTTAGCATCTTCCTTTCTCTTTCTCAAACTCCTCCACTGTAGACCATCATTCTCCACATGATCTACCAATATCATACTCACCTCTAGCTATCCCAGATCACATTTCAGGCCTTTCTTCTTCAAAAGCGCTTCAATTTATTTTTCATTTTATTTAGGTTAACTCTCCATGAATATGAATTGTGTATTAACATTAAACTAATAATGGACATTGGAAGCTGCTGATTTAGGACACTGCAGTTTATTTTATCTCATTTTAAACATATTTTGTAAAAAGACAACCTCTGATGTACTGTCTTTACTTACTGGCTTTGTTTCCTGCATATGCCATATCTCAGCAAAACTCTGTTTCTTTTTTGCTTTTGTTTTATTTCTTGAAAGCAGAAACAGATTATTTTTCATCTCGGTATCTTCCATAGCACATCGAACAGTTATTAATCCAAAAAAGTAATAAATAAATACCTGAATACATAAATAAATATTTTATATCTGTTCATGATAAACACACAGTATATATAAGCCACTCTAAGATTCAATGTACTAAAGATTTCTTTCAATTTTGGGGTCTGTACTTTCACTTCTACAATTGGCTCCTTGTGTGCACAATTAGCCACTTGCTAACATAATTGGCCACTTCCCCCTCCCCCTTTTTAGGATATTCAGTGACAAAGTATGGGTGCACTTTTGGGACCTATAACTAGTTGCACCTGAGATAGAAATGAAAACAAATTTAGAAACCTACTTGTGATCCCTTGATAATTTGTCTCTTGGTTATCTAACTCTTGCAACCATCAAATTTTAATATTTTTTCTCAGCTCCATTGTCATGGATTTTATGGAAATTTGAAAAAAAAAGAATTTGTTCTATAATAAAATTGGAGCATGTAAGTGAAAAATAAAACAATGGAAAATGTATTTAGAAACTGGTTTCTGCAGAAACTCTATCAAGGGGCATTGGAAGATTGAAAGTAGACTTGAGCAACATCTCATTTTATAAACCACTTTTCTTCCTAAGAAAATTCCTATTCGAATGAATTCACTTTTTGTACAGTGTTAGGTCACGTTATGCAAAATGAATTTAAGAGCCCACTAGTGGGTCTTTTCAACCCACCTAAAATTTCACATGATGAGGCTTAACAAAAGGAAAAGTGTAATTTGCATATCATATGGTTTGTACATATTTTTTTTCTATTCTGTAGGTTACCCTTTTACTTTAGTGTTGATTTCTTTGCTGGTGTTGATCCCTTTGCTGTAGAGAGTTTTTATTTTTTTATTTTTTTATGTTTTAATCCTCAACTGATGATATTTTTCCATTGATTTTCAGAGAGAGTGGAAGAGAGAGGGAAAGACAGAGAGGAATATCAATGTGAGAGAAACACATCAATTGTTTGCCTCCTGCATGTGCCCTGACCAGGACCCAGCAAAGGAGAGCCTACACACAAGGCACATGCCCTTGACCAGAATCAAACCTGGGACCCTTTGGTCTGCAGGTCAGTACTCTATCCACTGAGCCAAAGTGGTTAGGTGAGAGCTTTTTAGTATGTGTAGTTCCACTAATCTATTTTTGCTTTTGTTGCCTATGTTTTTTGGATCATCTTTAACAAACCCAAAACATTGTCAAGGTCAATATTAAAAACCTTTATCCCTCTTTTCTTCTAAAATTTTTAGTTTCAGGTCTTATGTTTAAGTTTTTAATCTATTTTGAGTTAATTTTGGTGTACACTATAAGATAAATTTCATTCTTTTGCATGTGTACATACAGTTTTCCCAATACAATTTGTTGAAGACACTATCCCTTCCCTTTTGTGTATCACTTCCTACTATGTCAAAGATAAGTTTGCCATAAATGTATAGATTTATTTCTGATCTCTCTGTTTTGTCCCATGGGTCAATATATATATTTAATGCCAATATCATACTGTTTTGATTATTATAACTTTGTAATGTATTTTGAAATCAAGAAGTGTGATGCCATCTACTTTGTTTAAGATTGCTTTGGCTAGTTGGGGTCTCTTGTGGTTCCCTATAAATTTTAGTATAATATTTTTATATTTCTGTAAAAAATGCCATTGGTATTTTGAAAGTAATTGCCTTCAATCTCTAGATTACTTTGGATAATATTTATATTTTGACAATACTATTTATTCTAACCCATGAAGACAGTATGTCTTTTCATTTAGCCATTTTTTTCAATTTTGTTCACCAAGTTTTATATTTTTTTAGTGTATAAGTTTTTTATTTCCTTGGTTAAACTATTTTTTTTTTCCTTTTAGAATAAACACTTTTATTACATGAGCTAAGATAGAAGGAAAGAGAATTTATTTGCCTTTCTGGGCTTTGATTTTCCTCAAATAGAACTCCAGCTCCTTTCCCTCGAGCATATAGCCATCTGCTTAGCCACATTGGCCTGGTATTGAAGCATGCATGCAAGAAGCTCACCCTGCTGGAACTTCTCTTCGAGAAGACTGCTGATTTTGGCATTCTTTTTTCCTTTCATCATATTTTTCTGAAATTTCTTTGATTGTTTTTGGTTCAAATTTTCTTTCTCTTCAGGAGTCATCTTAGCCCCCTTTTTTCAGCCCAGGAGCAGCACTTAGTGGGACTCCTACCACTGTCAGTAGGGTGTGCTGTCAGCCAGCATGAGGCAGTTCTTTACTAGGGTCTTGGTGCGGACCAGTTCATTGTTGGATGCATTGTAGATAACATCAATAATCCTTGTTTGGTGCATGCAACACTCTGAGTCCCAGGAGAAGTTGCCCACATCCAGCCTCAAGGCTTGGTACTTCCTCTTGCCTCCGTGCACTCACACTGTGTGTATGTGGAGGGGTCCAATCTTCGTGTTGGGAGCAGGGCGTCCCAGCTCATATTTTTGCTTCTTGTGGTAGGGCTTTCTCTTCCCCTTGGTCTTGCGGCCCTCATGCCAGTTGTCCCGAGAGATACCCATAGCTCGGTGCCAGCTGGAAAGAGATGGTTAAGTCTATTCTTAAGTATTTTTTAAAATAGACAAAATAACTGGATCAATATTAGGATGCTTATTATTAAAAAAAAAAAAGAAAGAAAGAAAAAGAAAACAGTGTTGATGAGGATGAGGAGAAAAAAGGGGTATCCTTGTACACTGTTGGTGGAAATTAAATTTGTACAGTCATTAACAGTATGAAGGTTCCTCAAATAATCCTACATAATAAAAGAGTAATATGCAAATTAACCATCACTCCACTCAAGCCATGCCCACCAGCCAAGCCCACCAGCCGATCAGAGCGAGTATGCAAATTAACCCTAACCAAGATGGCTGCAGCCACAGAGAACAGTTGAGAAGTTTGGGTTTCTCTGCCAATAGAGGAAGCCAAGCTTTCCACACACCCTGGCCAGCCTAGGCCTCCACTCAAGGCTACAAAGTTTTGATTATAGAAGGTAAACAAATTCAAACAGAAATGGTGGCAGCCACGGAGCTAGCAGGAGGCTTAGCTCCACTCCAGGCTACAAAGTTTCAATTGTAGAAGGTAAATAAATCCCAGATACCAGGGCCTCTGCTTGCTTTGCCGGGGGGCATGGCCACCCTGCAAACCACCACAGGCCTCTCGCCCAGGCTGCCCCACACCCCAAGGGAACCCCCACCCTAATCTGGGACACACTTCAGGGCAAACCAGCTGGCCCCCACCCATGCACCAGGCCTCTATCCTATCTAATGAAAGAGTAATATGCAGATTGACCATCACTCCAACACACAATAGCTGCTCCCATGTGGTCAAAGATCCTGCCCCTAAGTGGACACAAGATGGCCACCACAAGATGACCAGCAAGAGAGGGCAGTTGGGAGGCACCAGGCCTGCAAGGGAGGGCAGTTGAGAGGAACCAGGCCTGCAAGAGAGGGCAGTTGGAGGCGATCAACCGTGCAGGGGAGAGCAGTTAGGGGTGACCAGGCCGGCAGAGGAAGGAAGTTGGGGGCAAACAGGCTGGCAGGGGAGCAGTTAGACATCAATCAGGCTGGCATGGGAGTGGTTAGAGGGTGATCAGTCTGGCAGGCAGAAGCAGTTAGGGGCCATCAGGAAGGCAGGCAGACGAGCAGTTGGGAGCCAGCAGTCCTGGATTGTGAGAGGGATGTCCCACTGCCCATTTAGACCTGATCTAAACGGGCAGTCAGACATTCCTTGAGGGGTCCCAGATTGGAGAGGGTGCAGGCTGGGCTGAAGGACACCCCACACACACACACCCAGTGCACAAATTTTGTGCGCTGGGCCTCTAGTTAAAAATAAAGCTGCCACGTGATCTAGCACTTCTGGACTTATACCTAGAAATGAAATAAATATCTCAAAGAGATATTTATCAATGCATGTAGAATACAGAATTGTTGACAATAGCAAGGACATGGAAATAACCTAAATATCCATCAACAGATAAATGGATAACAGAAATATGGTATATACACTCAAAGAAATATTTTATAGCCTTACAAAGAAGGAAATGCTACCCCTTGTGACAACATATCTAATCTTCAAATTCATCATTATGCATACACTAGGAGCCCAGCTTGGGATTTGAAATCGCGCAGTGTCTCCCACCCTCGAGTTTCTGGTCTGCCCCTGCCTCCCTCTCTGGCCCTTGAAGCATCCATAGACACTGCTGATCAGGCCCTCCCCCAGCACAGGTACGTGGAGGCCCCTGCTGCCCTGCCCCTGACACTGTGTACACAACTTCCTCATGTCCAGTCAACCCCTTACAGTAGGGGTGTCGAACTCAATCAGAGAAGGGGCCAAAATCTAAAATCCAGCCTAAATCTCGGGCCGAATGGTTTACTGAACAGTCATAAACTGACAATGTCATAAACTGACAGCGGAGTGCAGTGATGACAGCGCGGTGCGGACCACATTGCAAGGCCTGGCGGGCTGGATTTGGCCCGCGGGCCTTGTGTTTGACACATGTGCCTTACAGCATCCTGGTTAATTAGCATATTTTTCTACTATATATATAGATTATATATATATATATATATATATATATATATATATATATATATATATATAGATTAAATATGTTCAGCTTTCGTATGTCAATCATACTTCTATAAAAAAAAATATATAGCCAGGACCGGTTTGGTTCAATGAATAGAGCGTCGGCTTGGGGACTGAAGGGACCCGGGTTCGATTCCGGTCAAGGGCATGTACCTTGGTTGCGGGCATATCCCCAGTAGGGGGTGTGCAAGAGGCAGCTGATCGATGACTCTCTCTCATCGATGTTTCTAACTCTCTATCTCTCTCCCTTCCTCTCTGTACAAAATCAATAAAATATATTTTTTAAAAAAGAAATATATAAAACTAAAATCTTTTACACATTCAAAGTGCTTTTTTAATGAAAAAATTAAATAAAGAAAATAAAGAAACCTACTAGCCTGCATCATTCTTAGATTCTAAACCACTGTAGCTCTGCTAAGTAGTCAGCCATAGGAATTCTTGGTTGATTACTGTTTCAATAATATTATGTAATAAACCACCCCCAAAACACAATGAATTGCAACCCAAGCATTTATATTTCTCACTCATGGGTCTTTGCCAAGCTTTTGACTTGCTGAAAGAGCTGGAAATTTTAGCTTGTAGAACATAAAACCCATTAGCGATGGTTAAAAAGGAATTCTTGTTTTGTGGAAAAGTTTGGATAAAACTCTTCTAGCACTTTGAGTGTGTATGATTATTTTAGATATTTCCTTGCATGGAATATTGTTTAGCAGACTGGAGAGAAGTGGGATAGATATGCTGGGGCAGAGGCTTTTTTTCACAGGTTGCTTTTGGTTGTTTTGCTATTAAGAGAAAAACGACATCTCATTGTTCATGCTGTTATATAATATATTCAAAGCTCTAACCTCCAGATTCAATTGTTTGTTTTTTGTTTTTTCCCCAAAACGGTGAAGAACATAAGCTGAGTGATTTGAGACATTTTGTGGACATCTCAGTTCCTACTTAATCATAAAATTACCTGTATAAGCTTAGCAAGTCATCTCTCATTTTTTCCATTTGCAAAATTGGGGGTTGAACTATACAATCTCAAAGGAAAGGGACAAGGATTCTAGCAGTTATTGAGTAACTTCTGTCTGCTTTACATTGTGTTGTATGTTTTCACAGGTTCTTGAAGCTCTGGGAGTCTATGTTTCTATGATTTTACACTGCAAGTTAGCACATGTAGGTAATAGTATTAAATAGCAGAACAACTTTGTGAACTAATGTTGCCACCTAATGGTATTTTCATAAAACTGTTCATAAAATTCACATCTGTGACCTTTCTCATAACATTCCTTTCTTGACATTCTTCCCCAAAAGGTAATAGCCACTGACTTATTCAGCCATAAAATGTAGCATTATAATGGATGATCTGGAATCCTTTAAAAGAGCATCAGTTTCAATCACTCTCAAGAGATGCCCAGTGGTCAGAGAGCTGAATTATTGTACATCCTAGTTACTGAGGTTTCAGCAGACTTCAATACTAACTAGAGGCCTGGCGCATGAAATTTGTGCATTCAGAGGGGTCCTTCAGCCCTGCCTGTACCCTCTCACAGTCCAGGATCCCTCAGGGGATGTCCACCTGCCAGCTTAGGCTTGCTCTCTGGTGTATTGGGCCTAAGCTGGCAGTCAGTCATTCTTCTGGCAGCCTAGGAGCCCTTGGGGGATGTCTGACTAATGGCTTAGACCCATTCCCTGCATTTGGACATCCTTAGCACTGCTGAGGAGGCGGGAGACGCTCCCACCACCACCACTGCACTCAGCCATCAGGAGCTCCCCGTGGGAGTTCACTGACAACCAGGGGGAAGCTCCTGCATTGAGCATCTGCCCCCTGGTGGTCAGTGTGTTTCATAGCAATCAGTTCTTCCTGGTCATTCTGCCCTTAGTATTAATTTGTATATTACCCTTTTATTATATAGTATGATAATAGTTATAATTTATTGAGCATTTAATTTATGCCAGAAACTATGCTAAATGTTTAACATGTATAATTTTATTTAAACAATGATATTTCCTGTGTACATTTATAGTCATGGCATCTTGGGCTGCAAGGATAAATACAATTATTAAAGCCCTATGTGCTGAGCCTGATACTAAAGTTCAATCTAATTTAAATATTTTCCCTTGGAGTCGAAAAAGTTTTCAAAATTGAGCATGCTCCACACAGTTCCTTCATTATTAACTGCTTCATTAATTAAAATTTTATTATCTTGGAACAGTGTATTCTATGACTTATTAAAACATTGGAAACATTTTCTGGGAAAATAACATTTTTAGTAAGCTTTTAGAAATGAGATATATAAATTTCAAATTTGAGGTCAATAGTATTTTTTGGACACAAGCTCTATGATAACATTTATTATGTGATAGAATTGCCCTCATATGTTGTCTCCATAGCTACTCAGAATAACAACGTTTATTATTTATTTAAGTACCAGGCAATATTCAAAGCATATTTTACATGAAGTAGATATATTTACATAGTACATCTACTCAATTAATTCTCATAATAGTCCTATAAATATGTGTTATTATCACCTTTGTCCTTCTTATAGATAAGGAAATGACAACAGAGATGTTAACAAAATTGCTCAAGGACACACATAAAATAATAAGATAGGATGTGAACTAAGGTATTTGGTTCTAAAATATGCCCTCAATATATTATGCTGTGATGCTTCTGGAGAGTTATGTAATTGGATGCAATACACCTGCTTTAATTATATCTGTTGGTATTACTTACTTTTTTCTTGAATAGGGATCTGAGATTTTAGACTATGAATAGTGCATTTCTCCTTTTATTAGGAATTTAGCTTTGGACCACAGAAACTCTATTTGGTCACTGACATATTCTTAACTATTCTGGGCTAAGTACATACTAGTAATTTTCAGTGCCCAATGCAAAAATAAAAAAGTGCATGGCCCCTTGTTCAAGAGGTAGGGGGAAAGTGCTGTTAAAGATAATAAAAAACCTTTTTCTTTTCTTCTGCAGTCTCTTCCACAGCCTGACATGTTATTTTTTATTTGCTATTGAATGATACAGTCTCTCAGGCATAAAGATATTCATAGGAAAGCAGATAGATGGGATGAGGTTGGGTCGCATGTGAGCCAAAACTGCAAGCCCCTAGCACACGTTCCCTTTCTCCATTGGAGATCACTTAGAAAACATATACTCAAGGATAAATATGTTAAAAATTTTAAGACAAGGAGCTTAAACCATTAAACCCCAAGCATGGGGGAACTTTTTTTTAGCATATGGCCTTGTGTTAATGTACTGATATATGCCCATGAAGTTGGCCTTATAACCATGTCACAAAAATGTTTGAGGCAAAATTATTGTGCAGTCATTGAGTCAGAGTATCCATTTTTATCTTGGTCCCTTGACATCATATTTGTATAGTACCTTGATCAAGTTATTTTTATCTTTTTAAGACTGAATTTATTCATCTACAATTATTGTGGCAATTAAATAATATTCCTCATAAGACTATGTTGAAGTTCTAGGTGAGACAATTCATAGGTGTACACACTGGTTGGCATATATCACTCTACAAATATAAAGTATGTTATTTAATTATTAAGGGGATTACATGAGACTATAAGAATGTTTTAGGCCCTAGCTGGTTTGGCTCAGTGGATAGAGTGTCGGCCTGCAGATTGAAGGGTCCCAGGTTTGATTCCAGTCAAAGGCACGTACCATGGTTGCTGGCACACCCCTAGTAGGGGATGTGCAGGAGGCAGCTGATAGGTGTTTCTCTCTCATCTATGTTTTAACTCTCTATCCCTCTCCCATCTTCTCTGTAAAAAAATAAATCAATGAAATATATATATATTTTAAAAGAATGTCTTAGAATGAAATATAACTGATGGGCCCCCTTTTCCAAGTATATTTCTCCCTATTCCTGCAGAATTCTTTCATTCTGGACTTTTCCACCCCACTCTAACTCCATTCATAAGAACTGAGAGTGCTGGGAGTACCATGTGCATAGCCACCTCTAGTTACAGTTGATTAATTTAGGGTGAACACAAAACCAAGTAATGCCCCAGTCAGTTTTGGGTATTCAGAGGAAATTTAGTTGGGTTTCAGGAACCACTGGAAACAGAGCCTGAAATTAAATCATAACACTCCTCTAGTCTCTGCTTCTTTCTGCTATCATGCCTCATTTTTCTTTCTTTCTTTAATTTCCATCTTTGGTTTCTATGAAATACCCAGGACCCTAAATATAAACTGCTCTTTTGGGTCAAAGTACTTTGAATTGGGGTTCCAATACTTACATTCCCCAAATCCCTGTGTATATATCATCTCATTACAGAATTCTGATTCTAATAATGGATTTTCATTTTGTATCTTCTTCACTTGGGTATTCACTATAATAAAGATAATACAGTTATCCAAATTCTACTATATGAGTAAAATTCAGGTCAATAATCACCTAGTGCACAAAGACTTCCTGACCACTTTAGTCAAAAACAGCCATTCTCTTCCCTTAACTTCTAAAGATCTCTCTCTCTCTCTCTCTCTCTCTCTCTCTCTCTCTCTCTCTCTCTCTCTCTCTCTCTCTTCTTTTACAACCTATGGCACTTATTCCATACTATTTTGTGGCTACATATTATTAGTTAAATTTTGGTTTAGTTATTTGTGTATGTCTTACTACAACTATTAGAATGCAAATGAGTGTCTATCTAGGCATTTAAAAAATAATTTTTAATAATTATTCAAAAGAATGGAAAATGATGATAATTTAATAAAAATATTGAATGCATTAATTAATGGAAAAATAAATCTTGTAGTTAACTAGTAGCATCCTTATTGTATTTCCACAGTTTATTAATGATAGTGATGACTAGCTTTGATAAAAAGCTCTCTGCTTATTTCCTGTGCAAAAATATGGTAGCTGAAAATCATCACCTTCAATATTCCACCAGTACAATAAAGTTGACCAGTCAAAAAATTGTTCAATAATTAGTCCAAGAATGAAGCCCTAACTTTTTATGCTTCTGTATGTTATGTGTAAAAGACTTTTATAACTACTTTTATTCATTCTTTTCCTACCTTGGCAAACAAAAGATTACAGAAGACATATGTTCCCATTTCTAGACATCAGGCTCCAATAACAACTTTCGTCAACACCTCTTCAGTTTTGATTTGGTTATTGTGTCATAATTCTATCATTAGCAAGCCTTAACCCATTGTTAAGAAAAAAATGGGAAATTAATTAATCTGAATCCAAAGTGATAGTATGACTTACTAAAATTTTCAAGCTTGCCATTATTGACATTTTAAGCTGGAAAACTATTTGACATAGGGGGTGGGGTCTGACTTGTGCATTTCAATATACAGTGGTGCCTCACACAACGAACTTAATTCGTTCCAGGAGCAAGTTTGTTATGCGAAAAGTTCGTTATGTGAAACGCGTTTTCCCATAACAATACATGTTAAAAAAAATAATTCGTTCTGTAGCATAAAATATGCTAAGATGACATAAAAAAAGATAAATTTTTTGTTATTATTTTTATTTAGATACATCTAAAAACATAATTTTTTTAAAAAAAAAACACACATTTTTTTAATTTTAAGACAGACTAAGTAGAGTCTACCGAATCTTGCACATCTTCATCCATTTTCTGCTTTTTGGCCGATGGTTTCATGAAAAACCTGTCCAAAGTCGTTTGTTTTTCTCTTTTCTCCAACATCTGCCGGAAATAACGGACAAGAGTATCGGAGTAAAGATCGTTGATCCTGTTTGCTTCAGCTGAATCCGGATACAGTGTATTGAGTTTAACTTAAAAGGACGACTGCCGTGATACGTGCGTGATTTAATTCGTAATGAAGAACGATTGCCGCGATACGTGCTTAAGTTAAGCGCAGTGACTAACGACTGCCTGCAGTGCCTGCGCGGAAGGATGCAATACTGTATTTGTAGGTTGCAGTACAAAATTAAAATGTAAGACCTCCATTCTAAAAGCCAAAAAAATATTGTAAAGCTTTTTTCCTTCCTTTTCACGGTCGCTCTTGACCTGTCATAGTGCATTTTATTTTATTTCTAATAATGTAATCACTCAGGGATGAAGATACTTGTTGGCTAACTACAAGCCAGACGCCTGCCCACTACTTCATGCATATCCATCATCTGCTGTGTTCTTCCTCCTGCCAACCACTGGATAAACATACCAAGCCCTTCTAGAAGTAGAAAAAAAGTTGAGCAAGGCATCTCTCTTTTCCACAGTGACTGATGTTGGCCATGGTGAAATAGTAAAGCAGGTGAGTGGGGGCATTAGACCAAGGTGGGGTGCCGGTCACTGTCATTGGGGCGAGCCTCTGGTGGTTACTGAAAATACTTTGCTCCCACACACTTAGGTCCTGCCCAGCATTCGCACCTGTTGCAGGTGCTGATCCCTCTCGCACTGCTGCTGAAACCTGGCGCAGCCCCAATCACTCAGTGCCATCAGTGGGTGCAAGTGACAACTGCCAGCCCTGATCGCCCCTCAGGGCTTCTCCACCTCCCCCTGCTCCTGAGGGGTGATTGGGGCCAGAAGCTACCTCTTCTACCCATTGTTGGCGATGGCCCCCACTTGCACTGCTGCTGGTGCTGGAATCATTGCTTGCATCCACCACCGGTGCTGGCCCCGTTTGCACCTGCAGCCGGCGTTGAAACTGCTGCTAGCACCTGCTGCCTATGGCCTGCACTGTCAGCATGTGGGAGTGGCCTCAGCAGGAGCTGGGCTGTTGGCAGAAAGGGGATGGGGAAGATGAGAAGTGAGGGGCCAGGCTGGGGAGGGGAGGATGGGCCAAGACCCACCCCTGTGCCCACCACAGCCTCGTGGCCCACAGTTCCTTTCAAGATGCATGAATTCATGCACTGGACCCTTAATTTGTAATAAGAAAAAGTATTTCAAACTTTGGGTCTCATGGTCTGAAAATAGGGCAGGAAATAAGAGAATTTGTATTTTTTTCTTTTTCTTTTTTATAACTCTGACATTTAAACCTAGAGAAAATTATAAATAAAACAAGAAGTTTGGAAAAAGTGATCATATATTCAACCATCTGTTTAGACAGCATCATAAATTATTTGATGTAGGCTGGGGATGTTCCATTAATTTTCCCTCCACATTCAAATGATTCTAATGGCTAAGACAATACTTAGAGATATGGCTGTCAACTCAGTTCTGGAAATTCTACCAATATGATTATAGCTCATCAAGAAGTTTGTTAACATATTAGCTGGACAAGTTAAACCTAAAAGGAAGACAGAGATTTTGATGACTAACTTTCCCAGACCAAGGGTGAAAAAATTACCAATAGTCTTCCATTTGCAAGTGAAACCTAGTTCAGCTTTGAGTCTGCTTGGTTCTGTAAGAGGAACTACAAAAGTAGTTGATAGTGTTTACATGAGAGGCTAACAGCAGGCTACTGTAGAAACATGGATTCCAAGTAATTGGAATGGAAAACGAATTCAACTCATTAACAGGTCTCTGAAACAAAGCCCTTTGAAAATCAGCTTGATGGTTTCATTTAATAAGTATTAGACATTTATAGGCAATTCCACCAGATTCTTTCAGCTTTCACTTTCCTCTTGTTCCTTGTGGCCAATCTCCTTTGCCTGTCATTGCTGTGGAGAGGAAATATTTTACAGGAGAACCAGCATCAGACAATTTAATGTATATATGGGCAAACACAAGGTATATTTTGCTCTCAAAAATTATGGTGGTTTCCCAGCCAAATTTTCAGAATTGGGCATAGTTAGAAGGCTGTGTAGCAAAATAAAGATTGTTTCTGGGATTGAAGCTATGGACATGAAGACCCCACCAAAGACTGTCAGTGTCCAGCAGCATTTGCATGGATGTTGGCTATATGGATATAAGTGACCAAGCTTTACTGTTTGTTCAGACATCTCTTATCCTAGTTTGACGAGACAAAAACATTAACAGAATATAAGAGCTGAAAGAGTCCTATGAGATTATTAAAATTTCCAGCAGATTCTGAAAAGTACTGTTAGTTAGATGCACTTCTCACTGACACCACAGAGTTGTTACCGGGCAGCCCCCTGAGTCAGTAGTAGCGGGTTGTCCTCAACCTCAATTCTTGTTTTCACATAGAAAAGAATTTATACGAAACACCTTGACTGTATTGTGAAAAGCCAATTTATTAAAGCATGCACCTTTATTGAAAAAGTAAAACAAGCAAATCTGGCTTATGAAACACAGATGGGGTCGCAGATAATCTGAAGAGCAGGTTGGGTAGGGGTCCAAGGTGTTGTATAGCCCCCTGTCTATAGGTCTCAAATCCCTCTTTTGACTATTTTGGTACAGATTAATTCTCAAGGTCTCTTTTTTACTTTGTTGTGGCCTTCCCAGAATTCATGAAAAACACCTGGCAGCTTTATTTTGCCAAGCCTTGAGACTGCTGGCTTCTTGCTTAGGAAGTAAAACTGCCCTTTTTTCCTTTTCTTTTTCCCCATTCTTTCATTAGGGAGGTTTTAACCATTTTCCCTCCGTGTCCTTGGCTGAGGAGGATAATGGATTGTAAGTTACAAGCTGGCTGCAAATTGCCCACACTGTTTGGTCTTGTTTTGACTTTCCTATCTCAGTTTCCCTATTACTCCTGCCCTGAAATCCTGTAACAATAGCATTAACCACTGAAGATCACATTGGAATTCAAATCTCTAAGTCTGGCACAACCTAAAATTCCTGTTGAGGACTTGATTCTTGAAAAGGCAGGCTAGTGTAAAGTTGGTAAAGGAAAAAATAGATTTGAGTAGGCATATTCATCAGCTCAATACCCTAGCAAATTTGGCACTCCACCCAAAGTGTAGTGAAAAATTGAAGCAATTAGGTAACTCCATTCAAAACACATTCATTTGAAATAGTCAGATCATTAAAGCAATATTTTTTTGCCTTGAATTATTTTGACAGTTGTCTCTCACTTCACAGTGTGTGTAGCCTGAGCCAGTCAAAATGATCATACTTATAACTACTTGACCTTATTCTGATCTCTTCCCTTGTAAAATAGTTTTCAGTGTTGTCTGACTTAGACCAGGACCAAGGCTCGTCTGTTGGACTGATCTAGAAATGGGTTCGTGTGAAGTTATGAGAAAAGCATTTTGGGGATTCATAAAGAGAGGATTTAAGATATATTGACAAGATTTTTTAAAATATATTTTTATTGATTTCATAGAGGAAGCCAGAGGGAGAAAGAAATAGAAAAATCAACGATGAGAGAGAATCATTGATCAGTTGCCTCCTGCTCACTCTCCACTGGAGATCAAGCCGACAACCTGGGCATGTGCCCTGACCAGGAATCAAACCATGACTTCCATGGAAGCTGGCAATGACAAAATTGAATGAAAGGTTTCACAGGGCATAGAAGCCCCTGAAGAGGCTGCCGCATTGACTCATCCACAACCAGGCAGCTTAGTTCCTTCTAGATGTAGAAGAAATCCAGCCTCTAGGGCTGAAACCCATACTTGCCTCAACAATCCCAGGAAGAGGACCAGTACCCAGAGTTTCTGTGCCTGACATCCATCCGATGTTCTACGTAACAGTTAGCACAGTCTCCATTCCCATTCAAGCCCCTTTCCGTGCTGTACTTTGGCACTTGGAATCTCCCACACTCAGGCTTAGGAGGCTGTTATGAGAAAGTGCAAGAAGGAACTTCATACCTTTGTTAAATTTTGATTATATTTCCCTGGGCTTGGAAAAGAGCAGGCTTTCTTTCAAACATTCCAATATTCTTAATTTTTTGTGGGATTGTACTGGGCCCTCCCCCTATCCAATCCTTTTTCTCAATCTTCCAGGGATCTGTACCCTTTTCCTATAAAGTTCTAGTTCATCATTTGGCTTCTACTGTGCATGCCCCAGTAGAACGACCTCTCCCTGCACCATTTGGCTTCTACTGATCAAGTGCCCAACAAAGGAATTTCCCTCTTACTGTTTTAACCCTTCCCCTGTTAATCTATGGCTAGGAGCTGACTGTTCCCTGGGAAGATTGGAGAGCTGGCTTTCCTACCTATTCTGGAATTTTTCGTTTGGCTGAGGAAGATGCAGCTGTCCCTAGGGGTATCTGTGAAGCTCCACCTTCCTAGTTAATCCAGCTTAATTCAATATCTGGATCCTTCCATTTCCTCAATATCTAACTAGCTGCATAGTCTAACACCAGTAAATGTGAATGTAAAGGCAACTTGGTAGAGGTGTGGAAAAGAGATTGCAGTTCCCTGTAAGATGTGATTTTCCCCAGTTCCCCAAACCCCTTAGGAAAAGTAATTTAAAAATATTAAAAATTAAAAAGATGTGATTTTCCTATTTTAAAGAGTAATTTATGGACCCAATGAATTACGCATCACTAATCTTCAATTGACTACACACACATTCACACAAATTGTCCTTTTATATTTTACTAGAGACCCGTTGCATGAAATTTGTGCAATGGGGGCGGGGGGGGGGGAGGCTGGGGAAGGTCCCTCAGCCCGACCTGCACCCTCTCCAATCTCAGAGGATGTCCGACAGTTGGTCATCCCTCTCACAATCTGGGACTGCTGGCTCCTAACTGCTAACCTGCCTGCAGGCCTGATCCCCCTAACTACTCTTCCCTGCCAGCCTGATTGCCCCTAACTACCTCTGCCTTGGCCCTGCCACCAGGGCTTTGTCCAAAAGGACATTCAGAGATGTTTGGTCTAATTAGCATATCACCCTTTTATTAGTATAGATAGATTTCAGAGAGGAAGGGAGATAGAAACATCAATGATGAGAGAGAATCATTGATTGGTTGCCTCCTGTATGCCCCACACTGGGGATCAAGCCCACAACCCAGGCATGTGCCCTGACTGGGAATTGAACTCTGAGCCCTTCAGACTTTAGGCGGAGGCTCTATCCACTAAGCGACACTGGCCAGGGCTACACTTTCCCTTTTCACTGGGATGTGTTCTGTCTGCTGGAGCTGAAACACTGAAGCTGTCTCACTGGGGCAGAGTGGGGTGCACTGGGCAGCTAAGGACAGAGTGGGGTGCACTGTGTTGGACCAGGTGGAGCCCTCTGAAAGCTGGAGAGGGGCCTCCTTTAACAGTTGCACTGTTTCATGGTTGTGCTGAGTCGCAGCTGCGTGGTCACACTATTGGGTTATGCCACAGTCAGCGGGAGTTTACGCAACTGTGCTGTCTGCACAGATATCTTCCTCCTCAATACACCCCCAAGCTGGGGGTTCCTCTTAGGGTTGAAGTGACACTCACCACCCTTGGTTGGAAGCCCAATCGGCCACCTTGGAAAGAGAAGTAGAGAATCCTGATTTTACATGAATGTTCTAATTTCTTAAGTTGGCAACTAATTCAAACTTTAGATGTTTGGGCCAAACCATAGAGGCGGTCAGGTGTCCAGGCCACTGGGCGGCACTGGGCTTGGCGGCGGGGCCAACCCAGACCCTCCACCTCCCCGTCCTGGCCTACACCAGGGGCGCAGGCCACAGCCCCCACCACCATCCAAGCTGCCATCCAGGGGCACCCCTACTGGACCAAACCATCTCCTAGTGCAGGGCGGGGGTGCACTGCTGTTGGACAGAGCCATCGCCGAGTGAGCAGGGGAGCTCCCCGCGTGAGCACCCTTCCAGATGGAGCCATCCCTTGCCTTGGAGCTGCGGCTCCAAACCATGCTGCTGGCTGCAGGGAGAGCCATGTGTAGTGAGCTGATGCTGCACTCCTGCGGAGAGACCAGAGAGGGAAAGCCATCATGAGGCGCCACCATCAGGGTGTCTCCACCCAGAGCCTGCACCACTCAGACCCTGGTCTGCTAAGATGTGGGTCCATTTGCCCAGAGCCTGGGGCTGGGCGCTGGGGCGGGACCTATGCCTTCCCTGGCAGTTAGCAGGAGCTCAGCCAGAAATCCTGCTCAGGCGTGGCACAGAGTTGTGTGTTGTCATTGTGCATTGGGGACGGGGAGTATTGAACAGAGTTCAGCCCAGCTGTAAGGGGACCCTAGGCATCTGGGCAGGTGAAAGGGGTAGGGGCGCATTTGGGCAATTCCGATGTCACCGCACTTGGTTTTAAGTGCAAACCTGCCTTGGGGCACCAGCAGGCCTTGAAGGTCTTGTTTCCTTCTGTCTGCTCACATTCAAGTGCCTAGCCCTATGTAAGTGGATACAGTGAGCATGGTGTTTGGTTGTCCTTCTGGTCACTTGGGCATTGTTTTCTTTTTCTTTTTTTATAATATATTTTATTGATTTTTTTACAGAGAGGAAGGGATAGGGATAGAGAGTTAGAGACATCAATGAGAGAGAAACATGATCAGCTGCCTCCTGTACACCCCCACCTGGGGATGTGCCTGCAACCAAGGTAGATTACCTTGACTGGAATCGAACCTGGGACCCTTCAGTCTTCAGGCCGACTCTCAATCCAGGAAGCCAAACTGGTTAGGGCTGGTCATTGTTTTTTTTGTTGTTGTTTGTTTGTTTTTGTTTTTTGTTTTACTACATTCTTTCCGTGTTCAGTGATCACACTTCATCTGGAGTGGGACAGGCTTGAGTGACCTGGAGGAAGCATAGGGAGAGCAGTCACTGCTGGTCGTCCCTGGTGCTGCTGGCCGTATCCTTTCTTCCTTGTGGAGTGTCTAGTTTTCTGAGTAAAGGTCTTTTACCTCCTTAGTTAAGTTTATTCCTAGGTATCTTATTTTTGTTTTTGGTGTGAGGATAATGGGATTGCTTTTTTAAAATTTCTCTTTCTGAAAGTTCACAATATTGGTGTATAGAAATGCCATAGATTTCTTGGCGTTAATTTTGTATCCTGCTACGTTGACGAATTAATTTACAATATTAGGTCATAATTTTTTATGGAGTCTTTAGGGTTTTCTATGTACAGTATCATGTCATCTGCAAATAGTGACAATTTTACGTCTTCTCTGTTCTGTTCTATTTATCTATGTGTCTGTTCTTGTGCTAGTACCAGGCAGTTTTGAGAATAGTAATATAGCTTGATATCTGGTATTGTGATCCCTCCAATGCTTTCTTCTTTTTCAATATTGTTGAAGATAATAGGGGTCTTTTTTTTACTACAGGTGAATTTTTGGATAGTTTGTTCTTTATTTTTGAAATGTGCCTTTGGTATTTTAATTGGGATTACATTGAATTTATATATTGCTTCTGGTAGTATGGACATTTTAATGATGTGGATTCTACCAGTCCATGAACACGGTATATTCTTCCATTTGTTTATGTTTTCCTCTATCTCTTTTTCCAGCGTCCTGTAATTTTCTGAGTAGAGGTTCTTTACCTCCTTGGTTATATTTATTCCTAGGTATCTTAATTTTTTTGTTACAATGGTAAATGGAATTGTTTTTTTAGTTTCTATTTCTGTGAGTTTATTACTTGTGTTTAAAAAAAGTCTTACTTCAACTTGTTTAATCAATTCTACTGATGGTCACTGGGGCTGTTTCTCTCTCATGGATGTTTCTAACTCTCTATCCCTCTCCCTTCCTTTCTTTGAAAAATCAACAAAATATATTTTAAAATAAATAAATAAATAAATAATGGAATAATATCCTTGGATGAGGATTTTTTTAAAAAAGATTCAAGTTTCTTATTTAGCTTAAGCAAAAGGCATTATCTATCACATTAAATTAATGTTATTGGCCCCTGGGAGAGGTACAGAAAATGTAACTAAGATCTCGTCTATACAAAAAGAAATGGACAGCCAGTTTGAAATGGAATTGCCATGACCTAGAGCAAAGAATATCCTTATATGATATTATTCTACAATGTCATTATAAATTTTCCCATACTTGTGTTACCCCCATTATCTATAATAGTACCTCGCACCCTTGGGAATCAATAAAAATTCATCTTTTTGGTCCTTGGAGACAAAGGTAACACATCTCTTGATATTTTAGAATTACAACAGCATAATACACAATTATCCCAAGCAAACTTACAAACCAATTCTTTTAATGTCTGGCAGCAATTTAAAAAGGACATGAATTTAATCTCTGCCATTGTGTAGAGGGCCCCATGGGGAGGCACCTGAACATTCTTTATTGCCCCCTCTTGCCCTTTTGGCCAAGAGGGACCCTCTTCTCACAATCCAATTGTCCACAACTGTTGCCTGAGCTTTCTGTTCATGCTGAGGTTGAAGCCTTGTGATGACTGGTACCATGGATCTGTCTCTTGCCCAGTGGGGCGAGCTAGGCCCTCTCTGGAGAAGAAACCCGGGTCCCCCAAGATATGTGATCAGTGCTGGGGCCCCACCAGCAGGCGAGGAAATCCCAAAGCAGGTGCTGGGCATGGAGGCCGTGGGAGCATAGGGTACCAAGGAGACAGAACTGAACCTCACATCACCCAGAAAATGGCTGGTTAGCCAGAGATGGGTAAGATTCCTCAAGCAATGAACAACCTAAGACAGGCATAGTTGCAGAGGGGCCATCAGGAGAGAACTTGGGGATCAACAGAGGTGGGGCACAGACCTTCATCCCCCCAACTTTGCAGGAGCCTGAACCTTCACCCCTTCTGAGGGAAATCTCCTGCCCCCATGGCTGCTTAACTTCCCATGCCCAGCTCAAATCAGGACTCAGGTAACAGACAGAGACTTGGCCAACAGCAGCTGCCCTCTCACTGCAACAAGACTTGTTTGAGTTGTCTTATACCCATGGTGTGGGGAAGTGGGTTTTTGATATCTAAAATCTAGCCTACCACCAAGAATGCTCAGGGCCTACTCAAGAAGGCAAATAATCCTTTCTACTAATATTTACAGGGTAAAATAAGATTGTTGTTAGAGTATGAAATTTGACAGTAAAATAGTTGTCAAGTTTTCAGGCTAATTTAAATTGGCTAATTGAAATAAGTGAATATTCTAGAAAAATATTTGTTTTATAAATTTTTAAATATATTTTATTGATTTTTGTACAGAGAGGAAGGGAGAGAGATAGTTAGAAACATCGATGAGAGAGAGTCATCGAGAGTTTAGGACCAAGATGGCAGCTTGTCCCTGTTTCGCCACAGTTCCCAGCTTGTGAGCCTGATCTCCTTACGCTGGTAAGACTGGAACAGGAGGCCTGGAAAAACCACCGCAGAGGAGACCATCCAGCAGCTGAGACACCCCAATTGGCGCAAAAGTGTGGATATAAGGGAGTTCTTCAATCACCCATGGAAAGTTCAGAGTTTGCAGGGATAGCGTGAGGGATCCGGGGCTCAGCTGCGCTGGCAGCAACTGCAGCCACCGCGCCCCAGGCCCAGTGGCGCTGAAAGAAGGCTTGGCTGCAGCGAATATCCTGCCTGGGGAGACCCAGTGCCGGGTCTGGGTCTGGCATAATCTTCCCCAGAAGCGGGACTCTTTTAAAACGCCAAGGGACACAGAACAGATTGTTAAGAATCGGGGCAGTCCGACCTGAGCGGACAGGCGGATTCCACAGAAAGGTTGGATTTTGCAGGGATAACACGGGGTGTCTGTGTCGCGAAAACGAAAGTGAAAGCAGCAGCAGCTGCAGCAGCCACAACAGCGCGGCCACTGGGGTGGCAGAGAAAAAAAAAAAAAGCGCGCGCTGGGACCCCGGAAATCTGCGTCCACAGAAGCCCCCCAGTGTTGGGGCTGGCGTGATTCGAGAGAGTGGACGGGGGTCCCCAAGGTTGCTACTAGTGGGGTTCTCTAAGGAGCAACCCATTCTGACCCCACACGGAGGGAGAAGATACGAGTTGGAAAGCAGTCTGTTTGTAAGTGCACGCAGACTCGCCCATCGCGCACCTGGGCTGGTTCCCCTGCAACACTTTGCTTCTGATTACAAAGGAGAGATCACCCAGATTGGCTGACCCTAAGAGACAGCAGGGGGGAACTGCTTTTCTGGAAAATGAGAAGCAGAGCAGGGAGAAATCATCCAGGATTCAGCTCCGAGGCAAAAATTAATAAATAAATAAATAAATAAATAAATAAATAAATAAATAAAAATAAACAAATAAAATAAAAAAACTGGTATTGAGGGCCACAGAAAAAGAAGGCTAAAGCAACCAAAAAGACGGGACATCAATCCACATACACTGCCACCTAGGGTCTGGAGTGCAATCTGACTGTGTTTATTATTAGTTTTATTTGATCAAAAACCAAGAAACTAAGGAATCGCCACTGAGGTGCAGCAGAACGCAGGGAACTGCAATACGGGCTGGACTAAGAAACGGGCGTGTCAAATAGAATAACAGAAGTGAATGGCCTTCACAACTGGACATTTTTTTTTTTTTGCTAATTTTTTTTTCTTCATTTTTTGCATCTTTTACTTAAGAAACAATTTTTTTCCTTTTTTCCTCACTAGATTTTAACTTTTTAATTATTACATTTTTAGGTTCAATAAGCATTTTTAACACTGTTATTTTAATTTTTTTAAGTGCCATTTTATTTTCTCTTTATTTTACAGTTGGAATTAGCGTTCTTCATTTTATTTTCATTTCTCCTTTAACATTGTTTAACCCTAACTCAACACAACCTTTACACCATCATTCTCTTTCTACCCCTCCCCCTTTTTGCTATCCTGTTTATCTTAATCCTTTCCTGCTTTAGATTTCTTTACTCTCTCTGTATGCCCCTGCTAAAATTTCTACCCTACTTATATATCTAATCTCCATTCCCTAGTGCCAAGTGCATACACACCCCTCTCTCAGCTATATTAACTAGCAAAAAAAATAAAAAATAAAAAAAATAATAATAATTGGTTTCCTCACAGTTCTTTCGATGCTGTTTGGGAGAATGATGATTATATTGTATTTTTATGCTTTTTAAGTGAGAATATTTTGCTTAATCTTTTGTTGTTGCTATTCCTCAGTATTTTCTTATTTGATTGGTTTTTGTTAGTTGTTATTTTATTATTTCTGTTTTCCCTTACTGTGTTGGAAATTAGGGGATGTTGTAGATTGTATTATTCTCCAGGTACTGCTGACACCATTTGTTGGGGTTAGTGGTTGTTCAATTGAAATTCTCTCCCCATATATATAGTTTGTTCCCCTTCTCTCTCTCTCTCTCTCTCTCTCTCTCTCTCTCTCTCTCTCTCTCTCTCTCTCTCCCTCTCTCTCTCTCTCTCTCTCCTCCCTGTTTCCCAAATTCATTTTGACACTCTTTTTCCTATCTTTTTCTTTTGCTCCCTCCCTCCTCTCTTTTTACTCTTCCTCTTTCTCCCCTATTACCTAATTTGCCTTTCCCTAATGGTTACCTTTATTGGAATTTATTAATATTGCAAACACATTTCTGTTCTGTGCCTTGTGTATTGTACCTGGTTGTGTTGTATTTTGTGCCTTTAAATCAACGCAGGAGAGATAAATCAACACAGGAGAGAGACATCCTGAAGAGAGACCATGGGGAGACAAAGAAACAGCCCACAAATGAAAGAAAAGCAGGCATCACCAGAAAAGGAAGTAAACGAGATAGAGGCAAGCAACCTACCAGAGCAAGAATTCAGAGTAACGATCTTAAGATGGCTAAAAAGAATGGAAGACAAATTTGACAATATGAGTAAGACCCAAGAGGAAATGAAAAAAAACCAAGAGGAAATGAAGATGACTCAAGATGAAATGAAAAATGACACCGCTACTATGAAGAACTCAATAGAAAGCATCAAGAGCAGACTAGAAGAAGCAGAGGATCGCATCAGTGAGCTAGAAGACAAGATGGAAAAAAATACCCAATTAGAGCAGCTTCTAGAAAAAAAAAGTTAAAAAGCAGGAGAGCCTACGGGAGCTTTGGGACAATGCAAAACAAAACAATATTTGAATAATAGGGGTTCCGGAAGGAAAGAAAACCGAGGTAGACATGGAAAACGTATTTCAAGAAATAATGACAGAAAACTTTCCTGAGATAGAGAAGAAAAAACCCACACAAATCCAAGATGCTCGCAGAGTCCCAAGCAAAATGGATCCCAGAAAACTGACGCCAAGACATATTATAATTAAATTGGCAAACAACAACGACAAAGTTTGAATCTTAAAAGCAGCCAGAGAGAGACAGAAAGTTACATACAAAGGAACCCCCATCAGACTAGCAACTGATTTCTCAACAGAAACTTATCAGGCCAGAGGGAATGGGATGAAATATACAATGTCATGCAAAGAAAGGGTCTGAATCCAAGAATACTGTACCCAACAAGACTATCAATCAAAATTTAAGGGGAAATCAGGAGCTTCACGGACAAAAAAAGACTAAAGGAATTTATCTCCAACAAACCAGCAATGCAAGAAATGCAAAAGCGTCTACTATAAAAATAAAGAAATAGGAAGTGAAGTAGGAAGACAGGGGTATAGAATAAAAATGGTGTCAAATGAGTACCTATCATTAATAACATTAAATGTAAATGGATTAAAGACTCCAATCAAAAGATATAGGGAAACAGATTGGATAAGAAAACAAGACCCATACATCTGTTGTCTACAAGAAACCCACCTCAGAAAAAGAGATGCACACAGACTGAGGGTGAAGGGATGGAAAAAGGTTTTCCAGGCAAATGGAAATGAAAAGAAAGCTGGGGTAGCAATACTTATATCTGACAAATTAGATCTCAGAGTGAAGGACATAACAAGAGATAATGAAGGCCACTTCATAATACTAAAGGGAGCAATCAAACAAGAAGAAATAACCCTGGTAAATATATATGCACCCAATACTGGAGCACCCAAATACATAAAAAAACTGCTGGAGGACATTAAGGGAGAGATTAATAGCAATACAATCATAGTATGAGATTTTAATACCCCACTGTCACCCTTTGACAAATCATCTAAACAAAAAATCAGCAAAGAAATATCAATCCTAAATGACTCACTAGACCAGATGGAATTAATTGACATCTTCAGAACATTCCACCCCAAAGCCACAGAATATACCTTCTTCTCAAATGCACATGGGGCATTCTCAAAGATAGACCACATTTTGGGACATAGGCAAAGTCTCTTCAAATTCAAGAAGATAGAAATCATATCAAGCATCTTCTCAGACCATAATGGCATAAAACTGGAAATTAACTACAATAAAAATAATCCAAAGAAATAAAAAACATGGAGACTAAACAGCATGCTATTAAACAAGGACTGGGTTACCAGAGAAATCAAGGAAGAAATTAAAAACATCCTGGCAACAAATGACAATGAAAACACAACAATCCAAAATCTATGGGACACAGCAAAAGCAGTTTTGAAAGGGAAGTTCATATCCTTACAAGCCTATTGCAAAAAACTAGAAAAAAGGGTAACAAATGATCTAACTCTACAACTCATAGAGTTAGAAAAAGAGCAACAAGAAAAGCCCAGTGTAAGCAGAAGGAAGGAAATAACAAAAATCAGAGCGGAGATAAACGACATAGAGACCAAAGAAACAATACATAAGATCAACAAAACAAAGAGCTGGTTCTTTAAAAGGATAAAGAAGATAGATGGACCTCTAGCCAGACTAAGCAAGAAACAAAGAGAGAGGACCCAAATAAACAAAATCAGAAATGAAAGAGGTGAAATAAAAACAGACCCCACCGAAATGCAACGGATTGTTACAAAATACTATGAACAACTCTACTCCAACAAACTGAACAACCTGGAGGAAATGGACATGTTCCTAGAAAAATACAAACTTCCAAAACTCAATCAGGAAGAATCTAAAAATCTCAATAAACCAGTGACTTGGGAAGAAATTGGAACAGTCATCAAAAAGCTTCCAGCAAACGAAAGCCCAGGGCCAGATGGCTTCATAGGAGAGTTTTACCAAACATTCAAGGAAGAACTAAAACTATCCTACTCAGAATATTCCAAAAAATCCAACAGGAAGGAACACTTCCAAACTCCTTCTATGAAGCCAGCATCACCCTAATACCAAAACCAGATAAAGACAACTCAATGAAAGAGAATTACAGGCCAATATTCCTCATGAACATAGATGCCAAAATCCTCAACAAAATTCTAGCAAATCGACTCCAGAAGAATATCACAAAGATCATACACCATGACCAAGTAGGATTTATTCCAGGAATGCAAGGATGGTACAATATCTGCAAATCAATAAACGTGATACATCACATAAACAAATTGAAAGATAAAAATCATATAGTCATATAATTGATGCAGAAAAAGCATTTGATAAAATCCAACACCCTTTCCTCATAAAAACTCTTAACAAGGTGGGAGTACAAGGATCATACCTCAACATAATAAAAGCTATATATGATAAACCCACAGCCAACATTATACTCAATGGGCAAAAACTAAAACCATTCCCTCTAAGAACAGGAATGAGACAGGGATGCCCACTCTCGCCACTCCTGCTTGACATAGTACTGGAAGTACTAGCCATTGCAATTAGACAAGAGGAGGAAATAAAAGGCATCCAAATTGGAAAAGAAGAAGTAAAGTTATCCGTATTTGCAGATGACATGATATTGTACATAAAAAACCCAAAAGACTCCATTAAAAAACTAATAGACTTAATAAATGAATTTGGCAATGTAGCAGGATACAAAATTAATGCCAAGAAATCCATGGCATTTCTATACACCAACAGTGAAACTGCAGAAACAGAGACTAAAAAAGCAATTCCATTTACCATCCACCAAAAAAATTAAGATACCTAGGAATAAATTTAACTAAGGAATTTAACTATATGCAGAAAACTACACGACACTGAAAAAAGAGATAGAGGAAGATGTAAAGAGATGGAAGAACATACCATGTTCATGGATTGGTAGAATCAACATCATCAAAATGTCCATACTTCCTAAAGCAATCTATAGGTTCAATGCACTCCCCATTAAAATACCAACGACATATTTCACCGACCTAGAAAGAACTCTCCAAAAGTTCATTTGGAACAATAAAAGACCCCGAATAGCCACAGCAATCCTGAGAAAGAAGAGTAAAGTAGGAGGGATCTCAACACCAGACTTCAAACTATATTACAAAGCCACTGTTCTCAAAACAGCCTGGTACTGGCACAAGAACAGACATATAGATCAATGGAATCGAATCGAGAACCCAGATATCAACCCAAATCACTATGCTCAATTAATATTTGACAAAGGAGGCACGAATATGCAATGGAGTCAAGACAGTTTCTTCAATAAATGGTGTTGGGAAAATTGGACAGACACATGCAAAAGAATGAAACTACAATAGATCACCAACTTACACCATTCACAAAAATAAACTCAAAATGGATACAGGACTTAAACATCAGACGGGAAACCATAAAAATACTAGAAGCATCCACAGGCAGCAAAATCTCAGACGTATGCCGAAAGAACTTCTTCACTGATACTCCCCCTAGGGCAATGGAAGCTAAAGAGAAAATAAACAAATGGGACTACATCAAAATAAAAAGCTTTTTTACAGCAAAAGAAACCATCAACAAAACAACAAGAAAGCCCACTGTGTGGGAGAACATATTTGCAAATGATACCACTGATAAAGGTTTAATCTCCAACATCTACAAACAGCTTATACAACTAAATAAAAGGAAGATGAATAATCCAATTAAAAAATGGGCAATGGACCTAAGTAGAACATTTTCAAAAGAAGACAGAAGGAAGGCCAAAAGGCACATGAAAACATGCTCAAAGTCACTAATTGTCCAAGAGATGCAAATCAAAACAACAATGCTGTACCATCTCACACCTGTCAGAATGGCCAACATCAACAAATCAACAAACGACAAGTGTTGGAGAGGTTGCAGAGAAAAAGGAACCCTTGTGCACTGCTGGTGTTAATGCAGACTGGTGCAACCACTGTGGAGAACAGTGTGGAGTTTCCTCAAAAAACTGAAAATGGAACTCCTATTTGACCCAGTAATCCCACTTCTAGGAATATATCCCAAGAAACTAGAAACACCAATCAGAAAGGATATATGCACCCCTATGTTCATAGCAGCACAATCTACAATAGCCAGAATTTGGAAACAGCCTAGGTGTCCTCAGCAGATGATTGGATCCAAAAACCATGGTACATCTACACAATGGAATACTATGCTGCCATAAAAAAGAAGGAATTCTCATCATTTGCAGCAACCTGGATGGAATTGGAGATCATGCTGAGTGAAATAAGCCAATCAATGAAAGAGAAACACCACATGACCTCACTCATTTATGGATAATAAAGAACATTATAAACTGATGAACCAAAAGATAGATATAGAGACAGTATATCAACAAGTAGACTGTCAAATTACAGCGGGGAGGGGAGGAAGATCTGGGGGAGATAATAGATCAACCGAAGGACTTTCATACATGCATATAAGTACAACCAATGGACACAAAACTCTGGGGAGGGAGGGGATGTGTGGGAGGGAGGAAGGGGGGCAAAAAAAATCAATAAAATATATTAAATAAAAAAATAAAAAATTAAAAAAAAAGAGAGAGAGTCATCGATCAGCTGCCTCTTGCACACCCCCTACTGGGGATATGCCCGCAACCAAGGTACATGCCCTTGACCGGAATCGAACCCGGGACCCTTCAGTCCCCAGCCGACGCTCTATCCATTGAGCCAAACCGGTTTCGGCTGTTTTATAATTTTTATTATATTCATGTAAAAGTTATAATAAGGAATATATACTGTATTAAGAACTAATGTAATATGAAAAATCATTTAAATATATGTTTGGGTCAATAATATTCGCTTTTGAAAGAGACCATTTATGAAGTTTGAAAAGACTTGGCATGGCAATTAATACCTTAGTTTCTACAGTTATATAGTGTTCTAATCATTGTTTTACACTCGTTAGTTATGTGACCTTGGAAAAGTTACTTTACCTTTTGTAACCTTCAATTTCCTCATGTGTGAAATGGGAGTAATTATAGTACTAATCTCACAGAGCTTTTGTAAAGATTAAGTATTATAATATATGTAAAGTACTTTTCAGAATGGCACATTATAAACATTTAAATATGTGATCCTAAATTTAATCTCAAAATTTCTGTCCAGAGCCAGAACAAATCTATTGCGGGTGGTTCTCCAGTTGAAACCTACTTTCCTTTTCCACATTAGTTGTCATATCCATGCCACTAAATAAATAATACTCAGAGCCAGTGATTAATGAAGAAAGCCCTATTGTGTGTGATTATGGAAGTTATATATATAGTAATCTTTATGCCTGATCTATACTACTGCACTTTTACATTTACTTGGATTAATCTATAGGAAAACTGTTGCTATAAACACTGTTTTGCATTTGACAAGATTGTTTATCTTTAAATAATAAACCTATGATTAATTTTCCAGCGATATACAAAGCTAAATAACTTGAAAATCTGTTCTCTACCATACATTTAGAAATATGGATATAATATATAGTCCTCCATATAAAATCCCATATGATAAAGAAATGTCTTTAGGCTCCAAATTAAAAGGAAACTCAAAGCCAGTACAGTAAATATGAGTTGAAGCTGCAGCTGCCATGGGGGAAATTGATTGCTCCTAGTAATCAAGGTGTGTGAGTTTTAATGATCTTAGGCTGACAGAATGTGAATAATTGAAATTAAGATTTCTACCTAAAGCCAGAAATCATATAGGACATCAACCTCAATGAAAGCATAAATTATAAAATTCTATTCACCAGTATAATCAAAGGTAACAAGGAATTTTTGTTGTTTTATTTACTGCACCAAGTCACAAATCAGTAACTTTCTCCAAAAATTTTTAACAATAAGTCTGCCTTCACATGATTTGGGATTGTGAATTTAGATTATCTGCAAAGTACTACCAATAAGTTAACATAAAAGCAGCCTTATGCTGTTAATATCTCTGCATTTCTTTGGCAGAAGCAACCTAAACCTCACTGAAACAACACACTCCCAATTTACCAAGAGGATTTATAGATATTGCTGATTCATAATATGTGTTCCAGGTATCAGCAGCACTAGCTTGGAGCTTGTTATAAATAAATATACTTGGGCCCCAATAAAAATCTACTAAATCAAACTCTGGGTTGGTATCTAATAATCTGTGTATTAAGAAGCCCTCCAGATGATTTTGATGCATGGACAAGTTTGAGAACCACTTCTCTAGAACCTACAATTTCAAGTAAAACATATTTCCAGAAAACAACATTTAAACAACTCAAACTTGTCTGACCTACACCAGAATTTGGGACAAGCTTAATGTCACACTATATGATTTAAGGGATAGGTTTTTATTAAGAGAACTTATATAAACCAATGTAATTTACATATATAAGAGAAGAAAAGGCCTAGAGATGTATGGGTCCTCTTGATTTGGCATCACCAGGACTTAAGCATAATACTTCAGAGTGTGGCCTATGACTCAATAAAGGAATATATTTCACCTGTAATTTGGCCTCTCTATAAGGCCACTTAAAAAGAAGTATTGTCTGCAGAGAACTACATAAACTGTTAGACATTAGATAGTCTGGATTTAGGGTTTCAGGTGTATACAAGAAGTGCCCAGAATCTGTAGAACTTGGTGTCAATGAGGTCTGTTTGGTGGAAGGAAGCACAGGTCCACGCTGGACTTGAATGCAAACTAGTTACTATAAAAAGGGGAAATTTCTGATCCCAGTAAGCTATTTGTCAAATGAACTCAGACTGAGGTGCCAGAGTCATTTTCACAAATTAATGCTATCTTTTCTTTAAAAAAATTTGAATTTCAAATGTATTTGAAATCTGAAAACTGTCATATATGATGCAATGTTTTTCACCCAAACTTATGTTCATTTTTGTATCAATAACTATTAAAAAATTAAATAATGAGGGAGAAGGAAGAAGATGTGGAGGAAGAAGAAATCAAAACAAAATCACTTATATATTTATAATCATCCTATATAATAAAGAGGTAATATGCAAATGTACAATCACTCCAACACACAAGATGGCCGCCCCCATGTGGTCAAAGATGGCCACCACAAGATGGACAGCAGGAGAGGACAGTTGTGGACAATCAGGCCTGCAGGGGAGGGCAGTTTGCGGGGACCAGACCTGCAGGGGAGGGCAGTTGGTAGGGGCAAGACCAGCAGGGTAGGGCAGTTGAGGGCGACCAGGCCTGCAAAAGAGGAGGGCAGTTAGAGGCAATTGGGCCAACAGGGGAGCCATTAGGCCTCGATCAGGCTGGCAGGGGAGTGGTTAGGGGTGATCAAGCTGGCAGGAAGAAGTGGTTAGGGGAAATCAGGCAGGCAGGCAGGCAAGTGGTTGGGAGCCAGCATTCCTGGGTTGTGAGAGGGGTGTCCAACTGTTCTTTTAGGCCCGATCCCACCTAAACATGCAGTGTGACATCCCTCAAGGGGTCCTAGATTGGAGAGGGTGCAGCCTGGGCTGAGGAACACATACACCCCCATGCACAAATTTCATGAACCAGGCCTCTATAAACAGAGTTCTGGGAGTTTTCATATTAAAAGACTCTGTTATATTGTTAAGACAGATTTACAATAGAAGCCCCTGTCATATAATCTTGTCTCTTTTATGACAGTCTCTGAAGAGAAAATTATTGATCTCCAGATGATGATTCTAAGAAAGTTATAGTGAAAAACAAAGAAATAATGGAAAGAAATATAATAGAGAGGTTCAGATACATAGAAAGTAAAATTCTAAATTTCAACATGTGTGGACTGTGAGTTACAGAGGAGGAGCAATATTCATAGAATGGCTTATGACTTTCCAGAATTGTTTTAAGACACACATACTCAGAAATACGAGTTAAAACCATGAAGAGTAAATATAACCACATTTAAAACCTTTATGCATCATATAGAAATGCACATCAAATATAATAATAGGATCTTGATAAGAATCAGAGAGAAAAACATATTACCTATGAATTTTTAAAAATAGGCAGTATACTTACATTGAGAGTAACAGAAATTAGAAATTAATGAACTGCATCTTTTTTATCCAATCATCAGAGGAACAACACTTAGCTGTTGTAAACAATGCCAATAAATGTAGGAATACAGATACCTTTAAGAATAAGTGCTTTCAATTTTTTCAGGTAAATATATAGAAGAGACATTTCTGGGTCATATTGTAAATTTATTCTTAATTGTTTGAAGAACCCCCATATTGTTTTACAGTAGGGCTATACCAGTTTATATTCCCCCCAGTAGAAGATGTGGTACATATACAAAGTGAGTTACTCAGCCTTAAAAGAGATGAAATATTTCAATTTGAAACTACATAAATGGATTTGGAGAGTGGCAATCTAAGTGACATAAGTTAGATAGAAAAGCAGTAAGGCATATAATATCACTTATATGAAGGATATAACACAAAGATCAACAGCCCTGACCAGTGTCCTTCAGTGGCTAGAATATTGGCCTATGCACCAAAAGACTGAGGGTTTGATTCCAGGCCATAGCATGTACTTGCATTGCAGGTTCAATCTCCCTATTGCAGGTTCAATGCAGTAGGCAACCAATCAATGAGTCTCACATAGATCTCTCATAGATCTCTCTCTCTCTCTCTCTCTCTCTCTCTCTCTCTCTCTCTCTCTCTCTCTCTCTCTCTCTCTCTCCCCTCCCTTCCAATATCTCTAAAAATCAATGGAAATAATATACTCAGGTGAAGATTTTAAAAACCACAAAACAAAGATCAACAGAAAAACAAACAAAACAAACTTTTACAGAGGAGAACAGGGGTGTGGATGCAGATAAAGAGGGAAGAGGGGGTCAAACTATAGTGATGGAATGAGAATAGATTTGGATAGTGAGCACAAATGGAATATACAGATGATGTATTATAAAATTGTACATCTAAGCCCTAGCCTGTTTTGCTCAGTGGATAGAGCATCAGCCTAAGAACTGAAGGGTCCTGGGTTTGATTCTGGTCAAGGGCACTTACCTCAGTTGCAGGCTTGATCCTCAGCCCTGGTCAGGGAGGCAAACAATTGATGTTTTTCTTTCTCTGTCTCTCACCTTCCCTTCCACTCTCTCTAAAAATCAATGGAAAAATACCCTTGTTGAGGATTAACAAAAAATAAAAATAAATAAAACTTTACACCTGAAACATATAATATGATTAAACAATGTCATCCCAATAAACTTAACTTAAAGAAGTCAATGACTCATTTTATTTTTGAATGAAAATAACTGCCTACATAGAATTTTATATCCTGGTAAATTGTTACTCAACAGTGAGGTCAAGAATTAACTACATAACAAGAACAAGTCATCATGTAATATAAAATCAGGGCAAAACTAAAGTACTTGGAAAATATGGTAAAATGGTATAACATGACTGGAGTTAAAACATTCTAAGGTCCTTATACTATTCACTAGGAGAGTAGAAAATAGAGATATTGATTGACTTTAGATATTGTTACGTCAAGTAGGTATGTCAATTTGAAGGGTAATTACAAGAATAATGAAATAGAATGCATTTCAATACCAGCAGAGGAAAAAGAAGACAATGTAATAAAAGGCAGGATAGAGAACGAAAGAAAGAATAGAAAATTCAGAATAAATGAAAAGACAAGAGAGTAGAAATAAGTCTAAACATGTTAGTAATTAAAACACATAAACATGGACTAAAATCACCAACTAAAAGGAAGAGATTTACACATTACATAGAAAAATACATTTTTAATCAATTGTTTATGATGGATACACCAAAACATAGGCACACAAAAAGATTAAAAGTAAAGAGGTGGAAACTGATGCCAGGATATATGAACAAAAGAAAGCTAATGTGCTATATAACTATCAGAAAAAGCAGATTCTAAAGTAGAGTACTCACAACTGTAAACCTTGTTACTTTTGTGCCATCCTATATTATCATGTATGACAAATATCAAATAAGGATAATACTAACAACTTCTTCATAATATTCTTAATAAAATAATAACATTAGAGCTAATATTTAATGAATCATACACTGTACAAAATACCTTATGTTCATTATATTATATTTCTTTCCATAAAAATAAAGACTTATACTATTAGTGTATCATTTCACAAATGAAGAAGCTGAATAAATATTAAGTAAACTTTATCCAGTCATTTAGGTAAGTGGTAGATATCAAACTGGAATTTAGTTTTGTTTGATTCTACAGCTTGACATGATGATTTATGTGGAAGAATGTCAGGTATTATAATTTCTATAAATAGATCATTGTTAAGTGCTAATGGTCACTTAGAATTTACTTAATTGATCCAAGTGTTTTTAATTTTAATAAAAGACTACTCATAAAACAATGATTTATTCTAGGACACGGAAGTAGGGGCCTCTTATTCACACCATATAAATAATTAGTTCTCAACCTGAAGTGACTTTTCTCCCCAGGGGACATTTGGCAATGTCCAGAGATTCTGGTTATTACAGCTCCTGGTTGATGCTACTGGCACCAAGTCAGTAAAGAGAGACCAAGGATGCTGCTAAACACGATACAATGGACAGGACAGCCCATACAACAAAGAATTATCCAATCTAAAATGTTAGTAGTACTAAGGTTGAGAAACCATACTGTAGATGACCTTTGCTCATAGAAGTTCTATCTGGAAATAATTCATTGAGATTTACCTCCTTAAAATGTTGCCTCATAGATCACCCTTCTGTAGACATTTATCAATATTTATTTTTGCAATTAGGTTGCAAATTTATGAATGTTTCAACCATTAGCTTAGACTTAGGTAGATTTAAAAAACAAATTTAGAGAGTTTTCTTTTTCATTTATACAGATCAGTAACACATTTATCTTATCACACGTCTAAGAAGCTTCACCAGGACTCCCAGACTTTGCAAAAAGTTGGCTTCAGGAACTGCAGAACAGCATGCAGTTGGACAATTTGGAAGCTCATGGTCTTGGTCTCATTGCACATTATCTCCTCCAGAGTTTCAACTACATATGAGTTATGAGACTGCTCAAGATAAAATATTTGGGTTACAAATAGAATCTATCTGTGGCTTAGGTTTTCGCCATCAGACAGTTTTAAAATATTTCACACATAGAAAATTTTGAGCAATGTATGATCTTAGTGAACTTTATAAAAGCACTCACTAATATCCTAAATATATTGTGACATTGTAGGTACATACAATTTATTGTCAACTTAGAGAAATGAGAAGCAAGGCAATCATTAAGAAGTAAACTTTGCTTCTACCAATTAAGGCTACAGACACTTTTTAGTCTTAGACTTCTCAGTCAAACCACTAGTAATTTTATTATGCTTTCTTATTTAGCTAAAATCATTGATCACAATAACTGGCTACTGACTTAGAAAAAAAGGATGCTAAAGAGACCAACACCAAAACTGGAAGCAAAAGCAGAAGCTATTTCATTAATAGGTCTTGGGATTTTCAAAGGAAATAAACATTAAAGGTAACAAGTTGAGATTTATGGAGTAGATCAAATGGAGGATTTTAAAAGCTCATTTTTATATTTATTTCTTATGAAAATGCAATGGTGACAAGCCACAAATCACTATCTTTTGGATTATATTAACCCCATGCCCTAAAAAATCACAATGCTGGGTTAAAACTGAGAACATTAACTTTATTAAGCTTTCAGACAAAAGTTTAAAATATGTTATCACTTAAGTAACCAAGCAACAGTGTGTTATATTTTAATTTTGTGCAACCAACCTTTCAGAAGAAGTGGAAGGTAGTAATGACATTTCCCCATAATTCCATCAAACTAGGATAATCATAGTTGAAGCCTGGATACTTTAATATTACATTTAAAAATATATTTATTTTTGCCTGTGGGAGTGGCACAGTGGTTGAGCATTGACCTATAAACCAGGAGGTCCCGGTTTGATTCTATGTGAGGGCACATGTGTGGGTTGCAAGCTTGATCTCCAGTTAGGGGTCATTCAGGAGGCAGCCTATCAATGATTCTATCTCATCACTGATGTTTCTATCTGTATCTTCCTCTCTTTTCCTCTCTCTGAAATCAATAAAAACATATATATTTTTTTAAAATGTGTCTTAAAGAGTGTTCTTCTCTAAAACCTTGCTAAAGCAAGCTAAATTTAACTAGCAGACTAGAGCCATTCCAGAATATAAACAAAAGCATATATGTAGGTACTTGTATCTTTGGGAAGCAATCAGTATTCAATAGTTAAGATTCAATTTTTCCTTGCTTGGACAAGAACTTTGTAGACAAAATAAGTGTCTAAATGTGTAGGGAGGATGAGTATGACTAATACACGCTCAAATTAATATTTCATCAAAGGGTAAGTCCAATTCTATCTTTTCCTTTCTCAAGGATGAGGCTCAGGCTACAGACAAAAGGGAGAAGGTAACTAATTTGTGATTAAAATGGACCAGTACTAAAATTTAACCGAAGGATTAAGTTCCTCTTTAGGCACAGTTTACATTTGCAAGGCAATTCAAAAGTTTCAGGAAGGTTCACTATTTTTCTTATAGCATGCCTTTCTGAGAGAAATATAAAATATTTCCAGATCTAAACTAGTATAAGAAACATGAGGTTTGGCATTAAATAGACCAAAGTTTGTATCTTAGTTTCTCCATTTTTTTAATGGGTTGATATTGACAAGATTCTGAGTTTTCTAACATTATTTACTAGAGGCCCGGTGCACGAATTCATGCACCAGGCAGGGGCCCCTCAGCCTGGCCTGCAGGAACGGGCTGAAACCAGCTCTCTGACATCCCTCTAGGGGTCCCAGATTGCGAGAGGGTGCAGGCCAGGCTGAGGAACCCTACCAGTGCATGATCAGGGCCAGGGAGGGACACGACAGGTTGGCCAACCAGAGAGGGACCATGGGAGGGCTCCAGGGCATGATCAGCCCATCTCGCTCAGTCCCGGTCTGCCAGACCCCAGCAGCAAGCTAACTTACAGGTTGGAGCATCTCCCCCTTGGTGGTCAGTGCACATCATAACGAGCAGTTGAATGGCCTTAGCATATCATTAGCATATTACACTTTGATTGGTTGAACAGATGACTGGATGACTGGACACTTAGCATATTAGGCTTTTATTACATAGGATTTATTTATTTATTTATTTATTTATTTATTTATTTACTGAAGGTAAATACATTTAATAATTTTCTGTCAAATATTTACAAATTTCAAAGGAATAATCTTAAATAAACTTCTCAGTCATTTCTGAGTTTTATAACCTTTAAATGGGAATATCTGTTTCTCTTATATAATGTACAAAAAGCACAATGCATATAGTGGGTCATCAAAAGTATAATCTTTTAGAAACAAAGTTCTAGCTGAGCTTAGCATTATTACCTATCTTTTACAAATAAAGAAATTGATGTTTAAAGTGGCAGTGCATTTCTATTGAGTATTATTTTGAAGTTCATAACGGCCTAGTATTATTAGCAAATCACTCAGAACAGAGGATTTCAGGAATTATGTATGTAGACTACCCAGTCTACAGATTTTTTCCTGGATAAAGGGGTGACACAAAATCAGCAGTCCCCACTCTCACAAATAAAAGCCAAGGGAACACTCCTCAGGAAACTTAACATAGAGGAAACAGATGACTAAGAGTTTGGGAACTAGAACCCACATTTGGGACCCAAATATCAGCTCTGCCTCTTATTTACTCTGTGATTTAGGTCACAGGTCATATTACTTGATTCCTCATAGTCTTTGTTTCTTCATTTGTAAGATAGGGATGATAGAATCTACCTCATAGTGTGCTGCAGTTAGAGTATACCTTCTCACAAAGATTCAATTTTTAATTTTCAGATATTTTGTGAACTGGATGTTAAATATTATTATTATTAAAGCTATTATTAAATTTGAAGTATATAAACAAAATTAAGTAAATTGTATTTTTAAAAAGTGCATTAAATACTCAAAACATATTGTTAATGAACCACTTCTGTGCTAGGGGCATGTCCTGCCCTCATAGGGTCAGGGAACTTTCAGGTGTCAGGCAAATTCCATTTTCTTGACTTGTTCAGGAAAAATTTCCAGGATGAGTGAGTGAAAACAAAGCAAGTTTTACTCAGGTAGAGAAAAAGAAAGAGGCCAGGGTGCAGGCGCTGCTATGAAAGAAGTAAAATCTGAGTCTCACTGGATGTAGGCCAACTAACTATTGACTATCACATGTGTTCAGTTAGTTGTTGGAATTTTATGTATTTATAAGGAGAGAAAGGGAGGTTGCCTCCAAGCTTTGTGGTGCCAAATTCTGACCCCTCCTTCTTGTTGAGAGGAGCTCATATTCTAATACTAGTAGCCCAGTGCACGAATTTGTGCACATTGAAAAGATATTAATTGGAAGAAATATTTTAATATCACTATTCGCCCTTTCTCTATAATAGAAGTGTCAACCAAATTCACAATTGACAGTGACAGAGGGAAACACACACATGTGATTCACGCCAGTGAGAGCTCTATATGTATCATGCATGTGCGAGTCAACTTAGGCTTTTATAGATATAGAATAAACTTGCTTAATTAGATCTGCTTCCTAATTTAGCTAAACTACCCATCAAACAAAATCCCAGGGCCAGATCGGTTCACAGGGGAGTTTTACCAAACACTTAAATAGGAAATAAAACCTATCATCCTCACACTATTCCAAAAAATTCAAGAGGCAGGGACACTTCCAAACTAATTCTATGAGGCTAGCATTACCCTAATACCAAAATCAGATAAAGACAACACAAAGAGAATTATAGGACAATATCCCTCAGGAACAAAGATGCCAAAATCCTAAACAAAATTCTAGCAAATCAGATCCAGTGTTACATCAGAAAGATTATGCACCATGACCAAGTACGATTTATCCTGGGGATGTAAGAATAGTACAATATCTGCAAACCAATAAACATAATACATCACCTAAACAGATTGAGAGGTTAAAAATCACATAGTTTAATCAATTGATGCAGAAAAAGCATTTGACAAAATCCAACAACCTTTCTGGATAAAAACCCTCATCAGCGTGGGAATAGAGGGATCACACCTCAACATTATCAAAGTCTTATATGACAAACCTAATGCCAACATCATACTCAATTGTAAAAAACTAAAATAAACTCCCCTAAGAACAGGAACAAGACTGGGATGTCCACTCTCACCACTCCTGTTTGACATAGTCATGGAAGTGCTAGCCATAGTAATTATCCAGGAAGAAGAAAAAAGGTATCCAAACTGGAAAAGAAGATGTAAAACTGTCATTATTCACAGATGACATAATACTGTACATAGAAAATCCTAAAGACTCCAACAAAAATGATTAGACTTAATAAATGAAATCAGCAATGTAGCAGGATACAAAATCAATGACAAAAAAATCTATGGAATTTTATACAGAAATAATGAACTTATAGAAAGTGAGATTAAAAATAAACAATTCCATTTACTGTTGCACCAAAAAGTTAAGAGACCTCAGAATAAATTTAAATAGGGAGTTAAAAGACCTGTACTCAGAAAACTACAGGACACTGAAAAAAGAGATAGAGGAAGACATAAACAGATGGAAGAACATACCATGTTCTTGGATTGTTAAAAAAAAAAAATCATTAAAATGTCCATACTACTCAAAGCAATCTACAAATTCAATGCACTCACCATTAAAATACCAAGAGTTTCTTTCACAGACAAAAAATGAACTCTCAAAAAAATTCATCTAGAACAAAAAAAGATGCCAAATAGCTGCCAAAATCTTTACAAAGAAGAACAAAGTAGGAGGGGGTCTCAATACCAGATACAAACTGCCTGGTACTGGCAAAAGAACAGACATATAGACCCATGGAATAGAATAGAGAACCCAGAAATTAAATCAAACCACTAAACACAATATTTGAAAAAGGAGGCAAGAGGATTCAGAACAGTCTCTTCAATAAATGGTGTTGGTAAAATTGGACACATATATGCAAAAAAAAATGAAACTAGAACACCAACTTACACCATCCACAAAAAATAAACTCAAAATGGATAAAGGACTTAAACGTAAGTTGGGAAACCATAAAAATCTTAGAGGAATACACAAAATCTCAGACATAGGCCAAAGAAATATATTCTTTGTTACAGTTTCTTTTCTTTTCTTTTCTTTTCTTTTCTTTTCTTTTCTTTTCTTTTCTTTTCTTTTCTTTTCTTTTCTTTTCTTTTTCTTTTCTTTTCTTTTCTTTTCTTTTCATTTCTTTTCTTTTCTTTTCTTTTTCTTTCCTTTTTTTGCTTCATTTTTATTTTATTTTATTTTTCATTTATTTATTTAATATATTTTATTGATTTTTTTTGCCCCCCTCCCTCCCATACATACCCTCCCTTCTTTCCATTGGTTTTAGTTATATGCATGTATACAAGTCCTTCGGTTGATCTATTATCTCCCCCAAATCTCCCTCCCCTCCCCGCTGTAATTTGACACTCTGCTTGTTGCTTTACTGTCTCTATATCTATCTTTTGGTTCATCAGTTTATACTGTTCTT
The DNA here is from genome assembly GCF_964339955.1 of Pipistrellus hanaki. Taxonomy (NCBI): domain Eukaryota; kingdom Metazoa; phylum Chordata; class Mammalia; order Chiroptera; family Vespertilionidae; genus Pipistrellus; species Pipistrellus hanaki. The sequence goes on from NC_140524.1 coordinate 77,825,590, forward strand.
TATTATCCATAAATGAGTGAGGTCATGTGGTGTTTCTCTTTCACTGATTGGCTTATTTCACTCAGCATGATGTTCTCCAATTCCATCCAGGTTGCTGCAAATGATGAGAATTCCTTCTTTTTTATGGCAGCATAGTATTCCATTGTGTAGATGTACCATTGTTTTTGGATCCAATCATCTGCTGACGGGCATCTAGGCTGTTTCCAAATTCTGGCTATTGTATATTGTGCTACTATGAACATAGGGGTGCATATATCCTTTCTGATTGGTGTTTCTAGTTTCTTGGGATATATTCCTAGGAGTGGGATTAGTGGTTCAAATGGGAATTCCATTTTCAGTTTTTTGAGGAAACTCCACACTGTTCTCCACAGTGGTTGCACCAGTCTGCATTCCCACCAGCAGTGCACGAGGGTTCCTTTTTCTCAGCAACCTCGCCAACACTTGTCGTTTGTTGATTTGTTGATGTTGGCCATTCTGACAGGTGTGAGATGGTACCGCATTGTTGTTTTGATTTGCATCTCTGGGACAATTAGTGACTTTGAGCATGTTTTCATGTGTCTTTTGGACTTCCTTCTGTCTTCTTTTGCAAATATTCTATTTAGGTACATTGCCCATTTTTTAATTGGATCATTCATCTTCCTTCTATTTAGTTGTATAAGCTGTCTATAGATGTTGGAGATGGAACCTTTATCAGTGGTAGCATTTGCAAATATGTTCTCCCACACAGTGGGCTTTCTTGATTTGTTGATGGTTTCTATTGCTGTGAAAAAGCTTTTTATTTTGATGTAGTCCCATTTGTTTATTTTCTCTTTAGCTTCCATTGCCCTAGGGGTATTTTCAGTGAAGAAGTTCTTTTGGCATACGTCTGAGATTTTGCTGCCTGAGGATGCTTCTAGTATTTTTATGGTTTCCCGTCTGATGTTTAAATCCTGTATCCATTTTGAGTTTATTTTTGTGTATGGTGTAAGTTGGTGATGTAGTTTCATTCTTTTGCATGTATCTGTACAATTTTCCCAACACCATTTATTGAAGAGACTGTCTTGACTCCATTGTATATTCGTGCCTCCTTTGTCAAATATTAATTGAGCATAGTGATTTGGGTTGATATCTGGGTTCTCGATTCAATTCCATTGATATATGTCTGTTCTTGTGCCAGTACCAGGCTGCTTTGAGAACAGTGGCTTTGTAATACGGCTTGAAGTCTGGTATTGAGATCCCTCCTACTTTACTCTTCTTTCTCAGGATTGCTGTGGCTATTCGGGGTCTTTTATTGTTCCAAATGAACTTTTGGAGAGTTCTCTCTAGGTCAGTGAAATATGATGTTGGTATTTTAATGGGGAGTGCATTGAACCTATAGATTACTTTAGGAAGTACTGACATTTTGATGATGTTGATTCTACCAATCCATGAACATAGTATGTTCTTCCATCTCTTTACATCTTCCTCTATCTTTTTTTTTCAGTGTCATGTAGTTTTCCGCATATAAGTCCTTGACTTCCAAACTCCTTCTGTCAAGCCAGCATCACCCTAATACCAAAACCAGATAAAGACAACTCAATGAAAGAGAATTACAGGCCAATATCCCTCATGAACATAGATGCCAAAATCCTCAACAAAATTCTAGCAAATCGGCTCCAGCAGAGCATCACAAAGATCATACACCATGACCAAGTAGGATTTATTCCAGGAATGCAAGGAAGGTACAATATTTGTAAATCAATAAACGTGATACATCACATAAACAAATTGAAAGATAAAAATCATATAGTCATATCAATTGATGCAGAAATAGCATTTGATAAAATCCAACACCCTTTCCTGATAAAAACTCTCAACTTCGTGGGAGTACAAGGATCATACCTCAACATAATAAAAGCTATATATGATAAACCCACAGCCAACATTATACTCAATGGGCAAAAACTAAAACCATTCCCTCTAAGAACAGGAACAAGACAGGGATGCCCACTCTCGCCACTCCTGTTTGACATAGTATTGGAAGTACTAGCCATTGCAATTAGACAAGAGGAGGAAATAAAAGGCATCCAAATTGGAAAAGAAGAAGTAAAACTGTCCTTATTTGCAGATGACATGATATTGTACATAATAACCCCAAAAGACTCCATTAAAAAACTAATTGACTTAATAAATGAATTTGGCAATGTAGCAGGATACAAAATTAACGCCAAGAAATCCATGGCATTTCTATACACCAACAGTGAAATTACAGAAACAGAGACTAAAACAGCAATTCCATTTACCATCACACCAAAAAAATTAAGATACCTAGAAATAAATATTTTATTTTTTAAATAAGAGTTTAATAATATTATTTTTCTGTTTTTTTAATTAAATTGTTATATGTGTACATATTTTAACATTGCCCCCCGCCTCCCATACATACCCTCCCTCCCTAGTTTTGTATCCATTGGTTGTACTTATATGCATGTATACAAGTCCTTCGGTTGATCTCTTATCTCCCCCAGATCTCCCTCCCCTCCCTGCTGTAATTTGACAGTCTGATTGTTGCTTTGCTGTCTTTATATCTATCTTTTTTAAAAAATATATTTTATTGATTTTTCACAGAGAAGAAGAGAGAGGGATAGAGTTAGAAACATCGGTGAGAGAGAATCATTGATCAGCTGCCTCTTGCACCCCCCCCACTGGGGATGTGCCCGCAACCAAGGCAGATGCCCTTGACCGGAATCGAACCTGGGACCTTTCAGTCCACAGGCTGATGCTCTATCCACTGAAACAAACCAGTTTCAGCTATATCAATCTTTTGGTTCAACAGTTTATAATGTTCTTTATTATCCATGAATGAGTGAGGTCATTTGGTATTTCTCTGTCACTGACTGGCTTATTTCACTCAGCATGATGTTCTCCAATTCCATCCAGGTTGCTGCAAATGATGAGAATTCCTTCTTTTTATGGCATCATAGTATTCCATTCTGTAGATATACCATAGTTTTTGGATCCAATCATCTGCTGATGGGCACCTAGGCTGTTTCCAAATTCTAGCTATTGTAGATTGTGCTGCTATGAACATAGGGGTGCATATATCCTTTCTGATTGGTGTTTCTAGTTTCTTGGGATATATTCCTAGGAGTGGGATTAGTGGTTCAAATGGGAATTCCATTTTCAGTTTTTTGAGGAAACTCCACACTGTTCTCCACAGTGGTTGCACCAGTCTGCATTCCCACCAGCAGTGCATGAGGGTTCCTTTTTCTCCGCAACCTCGCCAACACGTGTCGTTTGTTGATTTGTTGATGTTGGCCATTCTGACAGGTGTGAGATGGTACCGCATTGTTGTTTTGATTTGCATCTCTCGGATAATTAGTGACTTTGAGCATGCTTTCATGTGCCTCTTGCTCTTCTTTTTGTTTTCTTTTGAAAATATTCTATTTAGGTCCATTGCCCATTTTTTAATTGGATCATTCATCTTCCCTCTATTTAGTTGTATAAGCTGTCTATAGATGTTGGAGATGGAACCTTTATCAGTGATAATAATATTTTCAAATATGTTCTCCCATACAGTGGGCTTTCTTCTTGTTTTGTTGATGGTTTCTTTTGCTGTGAAAAAGCTTTTTATTTTGATGTAGTCCCATTTGTTTATTTTCTCTTTAGCTTCCATTGTGCTAGGGGCAGTATCAGTGAAGAAGTTCTTTTGGCATATGTCTGAGATTTTGCATCCTGTGGATGCCTCTAGTATTTTTATGGTTTCCCCTCTTATGTTTAAGTCCTGTATCCATTTTGAGTTTATTTTTGTGTATGGTTTAAGTTGGTGATCTAGTTTCATTCCTTTGCATGTATCTGTCCAATTTTCCCAACACCATTTATTGAAGAGACTGTCTTGACTCCATTGTATATTCTTGCCTCCTTTGTCAAATATTAATTGGGCATAGTGATTTGGGTTGATATCTGGGTTCTCAATTCAATTCCATTGATCTATATGCCTGTTCTTGTGCCAGTACCAGGCTGTTTTGAGAACAGTGGCTTTGTAATACAGTTTGAAGTCTGGTATTGAGATCCCTCCTACTTCACTCTTCTTTCTCAGAATTGCTGTGGCTATCCGCGGTCTTTTATGGTTCCAAATGAACTTTTAGAGAGTTCTTTCTTGGTCAGTGAAATATGCCTTTGGTATTTTAATGGGGAGTGCATTGAACCTATAAATTGCTTTAGGAAGTATTGACATTTTGATGATGCTGATTCTACCAATCCATGAACATGAGATATTCTTCCATCTGTTTACATCTTCCTCTATCTCTTTTTTCAGTGTCGTGTAGTTTTACGCATATAGGTCCTTTACTTCCTTAGTTAAGTTTATTCCTAGGTGTCTTAATTTTTTTGTTGTGATGGTAAATGGAATTGCTTTATTAGTCTCTGTTTCTGCAATTTCACTGTTGGTGTATAGAAATGCCATAGATTTCTTGGCGTTAATTTTGTATCCTGCTACATTGCCAAATCTAAATAAGGAAAAAGGAAAAAAAAATCATTTTTTAATTAAAAGATGTAAGCAATGAAAATAAACTAAAAGATGAAAATAAAATAAAAAATAGAAAAATTAGCATAAAAATGTGCAGTAGTGGTCATTCACTTCCTCTGTTATTCTATTTGGCACGCCTATTTCTCTGTCCAGACAGTATTGCAGTTCCCTGCTTTCCACTGCACCTCAGTTTTGTAAGCTAGACCTTAATTTTAAATAGGCTATTTCTTAGTTATTTGTGTCCATTTACTTTTGATTAATTAAAAGTAATTAAAAAATAAATAAATACAGAAAAAGAAAGAAAGGTAAAAAAAGGGGGGGGGGGGGAATCAGTTTGTAATTCAGCCCCTAGGTGGCAGTGTTTCTGGTTTGACTTCCCAGTCTTTTTGGCTGCTCTAGCCTTCTTTCTCTATGGCTCTATGTTTTATTGAAGAAAGCTGCCTGGGTGCTGGCTCCCAGATTGATTTGATCACTCTGATCCCCTGTTTCCAGGAAGGCAATTTCCCCCTGCAGTCTCCCAGGATATGCCAAACTGGGCAGTTCTTCCCTAGTACTCAGAAGCAAGGGGGTGAAGGGGATCAGGTGCAGGATGGGTATGCGCCAAGATGTCCAGATGTTCTGCTTTTGGCATGATGGTCCTGACTCTTAACAATTTGTCCCGCGTCCCTTGCTGTTTTTTTAAAAAAGACCCGATTTTGGGAAAGATCATGCCAAACCCAGCACTAGGTCTTGCAGCACGCGATTCTCCCTGCAGCCCCTGTCTCTTTCGGTGCAGCTCTGGGCACGGGGCTGCTAGGGGCGCAGGGTGCTCCGGGTGCGGGGCTGCACGGGGCTAGGGCCGCTTGTGGGGAGGAGTTGCTCAGGGCTAGGGCCATTAGTGGCATGGGGCCTCTGGAATGCAGAGCCGCTGGGGGGTGTGGGGCCGCTGGGGGCTCGGAGCCGCTGGGGACGCGCCTTGGGTACAGTCGCTGCCTGCACTGTGGTGACCCAGAACCCTCACGTTTTCCCTGCAAACTCTGACCTTTTTGTGGGTGATTGAAGAACTCCCTTGAATCCACGTGTTTGTGCTGATTGGGCATCACAGCTGCTTGATGGTCCCCTCTGCTGTGGGTTTTCCAGGCCTCAGAGAAGGTCCTCTTTTCTTGGTAAGATGGTGCAGCCTTCCCTCTGAGCCCGTAGCTCTGGGAGAGGTCTCCATAGCAGCAGTGCTGGCTGCTTGGTCAGGAAATCCTGTCCAGAGGACCCTTACCTTCTTTTAGAGTTCTGCTACCCTTTAGCTTGCCAATATATACTCCCTGGGTGACTCTTAGAAGCTGATTCTATCTGTTCTGGGACTAGGCTCAGAACAAGTCCATCTGATTGGTCGCCATCTTGTCTCCCCTCTTCTCTCTTTGTTACAGTTTCTATGGCAATGGAAACTAAAGAGAAAATAAACAAATGGGACTACATCAAAATAGAAAGCTTATACACAGCAAAAGAAACCATAAACAAAACAACAAGAAAGCTCACTGCATGGGAGAATATATTTGCCAAAGTTATCTCCAATAGGGTTTAATCTCCAACATTTACAGAGAACTCATACAACTTAACAATAGGAGATATACAACCCAATTAAAAAAATGGTCAATGGGCCTGTTAGTACATAGATAGTTTTCAAAAGATGACATAAGGAAGGCCAAGTGACATATGAAAACATGCTCAAAATCACTAATCATCTGGATACAAAATTAATTTGCAAATAAAAAGGTCAATGAGGTACCATCTCACTACTGTCAGAATGGCTATCATCAACAAATGACAAGTGCTGGTGAAAATCTTGATAAAAAGGAACCCTCCTGCATTGCTGGTGGGAATGTAGACTCGTGCAGCCACTGTGGAGAACAGTATGGAGTTTCCTCAAAAAACTAAAAATGGAACTCCCGTTTGACCCAGTGGTCCCACTTCCAGGAATATATCCCAAGAACGTAGAATCATCATATGCTCCCTATGTTCATAGCAGCACAATTTACCATAGCTAATATTTGGAAACAGCCTAAGTGCCCATCAGCAGATGAGTGGATTAAGAAAACTGTGGTACATCTACACAATGGAAACTAATCTGATGCAAATGAAAGGAACTCCTAACATTTGCAACAGCATGGCTGATACTGAAGAGCATTTTGATAAACAAAACAACCATTCAGAGATAGATAAATATCACATGATCTCACTCATTTGTGTGGAATATAATGAACAACATAAATTGATGACTAAAAAATGATCCAGAGACAGAGAAACATAAATCAGATGTTGAAACCTCAGAGGGAAGTTATGGGAGTGTGGAGGTAAGGAGGAGCGACCCACCAAAGGACTTGTATGGATATATATAAGTATAACCAATGGACACCGACACCAGGGGGTTTAGGCCATGAGTGGAGGGGTAGTAATGTGGGGATTAAGACACATATGTAATACCAAAAGAAAGAAGAAGAAAGAAAGAAAGGAAGAAAGAAAGAAAGAAAGAAAGAAAGAAAGAAAGAAAGAGAATGAAAGAGAAAGAAAGATAGAATGGCAATAAATAAGTACCTATCAATAATAACCTTAAATTTGAATATGTTGCATGCTCCAAACAAAAGACATAGTGTAGCTTGTGAAAACCACGACCTGCACGGCTTGGGTTCAGAACCTGGAGAACCCCCATACACAAATGAAGAGACTAGACAAGAAATATGAATTTGATATCATGGGTGGGGGTGGGGGTGGGACCAGGCCGAGAGGCATTCTTTAGTGGAAGGGCTTCACTGGTGCCCAGGCCCTGTTAGATTTTTATTCAATTTTAAATACACATCTTGCCCTTAGGCGGGAAATCCGAGAGCAGACAGACAATCTTAAAGTTAAGTAAATATTAGTAAAGATTTACTTTGAGACTATTAGGTCAGGAAATTGTTTGAGCCACCATTGTCTTGACAGAACAATCAGTGCATAGCTTTAGCCCTTGCCAAAGCTCAAGATCCATAAGCCTTCTGGATTCCCTGTTTGCACTATCATGATAGTATAGACAATGGATAGCTTCCAGCAGCAGCTGAATGGAAACATGAGTCACATATATCTATACTAATAATAGCCTAGGCAGCATCACACCTTCACAGCATCACAAGATGGCCATCACAAGATAGTTGTCACAAGATGGCCGCACCCACAGCAGAGGTGGGGCCCAGTGGCTGCTCTGCATGGTGAGGCATGGGGGTCCCACAGCTCTGTGCAGAGTGATGGAGGCTAATCCCAGAATCTCCACTGCCTTGCATGGAGGAGGTGGGTCCCAGTGGAGGAGGCAGGTCACAGCAGTGTGTGTGGGGGCAGTTGTGGGCAATCAGTCCAGCAGGGGAGGACAGGTGTGGGCAATAAGGCTGGCAGGGGAGGGCAGTTAGGGGCCATCAGGTCAGCAGGGGAAGGCAGTTATGTGTCAATCAGGCTGGCAGAAGAGTGGTTAGGGGTTGATCAGGCTGGCAGGCAGAAGTGGTTAGGGACAATCAGGCAGGCAAGCAAGCAAGCAGTCATGAGCCAGAGGTCCTGGATTGTGAGAGGGATGTACGACTGCAAGATCGGGCCTAAACTGGCAGTGAGATATCCCCTGAGGGGTCCCACATTGGTGAAGGTGCAGGCCAGGCTGAGGGATTCCCTCCCTACCCCCCATGTGCACAAATTTTGTGCATTGAGCCTCTAGTGCTGTATATAAGAAATACTCCTCAAAAAAAAAAAAAAAAAAAAAAAAAAAAAGATACTGCTCTAGCTGGATTGGCTCAATGGATAGAGCATCAGCCTGTGGACTGAATGGTCCCAGGTTCACTTCTGGCTAAGGGCACATGCCTGGGTTGAGGGCTCAATCCTTGGTATGGGACATGCAGGAGCCAGCCAATGATTCTCTCTCATAATTAATGATGTTTCTATCTCTCTCTCCCTCTCCCTTCCTCTCTAAAAATCAACAGAATATATTTTAAAAATATAGACTGAGAGTGAAGGGATGGAAAAAATACTTTATGCAAAAACAAACAACAAAATCTGGGGTAGCAATACTTATGTCTACCAAAAAAGGGCCATAAAAGAGACAAAAAAGGTCATTGCTACATAATACTAAAGAGATTGCTCCAACAAGAGGATATAAACCTTTAAACATATATGAACCCAACATAGAAGCTCATAAATATAAAAGATAGTATTAGTAGTCTGTAAGAGAGATTGGTAATAGAGTCATATTTGGGGATTTTGAAACTCCATCACTATCAATAGATAGATCTTCCAGAAACAAAATCAAGAAGCCTGCAGTGAACTTAAATTATACATTGGACCTTATGGATTTAATTGATATTTAAAGAAAAATTTATTACAAATCAGCAGAATACATTCTCTTTTCAATAACACATGGAATATTCTATAAGGTAGACAACATGCTAAGACATATGATTAACCTTAATAATTCAAGATGGTTGTAATAACATTAACCATCTTCTCTGATCTTCTCTGACCACAATGGTATGAAATTATAAATCAACTATAATAAAAGTTTAAAAACACTCAAATACATGAAGAATAAAGAACTTATAATTGAACAATAAAAGGGTTAACAATAAACTCAAGGAATCAAAAATTACCAGGAGAAAAATAAAAATTGACACAACATAACCCCAAATCTATAGGTCACAATAAAAGAAGTCCTGAGCAGAAAATTCATAGCATTACAGGCCAACCTCAAGAAGCAAGAACATGTCAAATAAATAATTTAACACTACACCTAAAATAACTAGAAAAAAATAATAAATTCCAAGACTAAGTAGAAGGAAAGAAATAATAAAAAATAGAGTAGGAATAAATGCAATAGAGACTAAAATATATGATACAAAATATCAATAAAATCGAGTGTTTTTGATAAGATAAAACAATATTGACAAACCTTTAACTAGACTTATCAAGAAAAAAAAGAGAATATCCAAATAAGTAAAATCTGAAATGAAAGAACAGAAGTAACAACTGATTGCACAGAAATAAAAAACACCTAAAATATTATGAACAACAAAATGCCATCAAACTACAATCTGGTTAAAATAGATAAATTCCTAGAAACATACAATCTTCAAAAACTTAACCAGGAAGAATCAGAAAATTTAAACAGGGGGGGAGAAAATGTTACTGAGCATCCACCCAGAATTGGCAAATTGGACACAGCTGGGGAAACAATTTGCAGCTGGGAAGGGCAGAGGGCTCATGGAGAATGGTAGGATTGGGGATCTGGACTGGAGAGAGATGTGTAACCTCTGGGCCAAGAGGGTCAAGAGGAAGTTGCTCTGCACCAAGGCCATGTCCCTTGGGGACAGGCATAACATCTGTCTGTAGAAAGGAAGTACACAGGGCTGCTGGCAGCTGGAGAATCAAGATCTAAGTCCACAACTATGAGAATCTGTGCCCAGAAAGGTGATCTGGAGAGTTGCTGAAGCAGCACAGTGCGGGAGTGGGGGGGGTGTTGGGGGGGGGGGGGAGAAGGAGGACTCACAGTCATGTGGTTATTTTACCTTTGTTTTGTCCTTGCTTTTATTCAACAAACCTAGTTCATAGTACCTTGCAATTACAAACCCTCACCCAAGCCTGAGATGCAGATTTTCGGAGTCTGGGGAGAGGCTGTGGAGGAAAGCAGGGCAGGGAGAGTTGACTAGGAATCTGGCACCGGCACTGAGACATTCGTGATCCTACAAATCTAAGTGGCCATTTTTTTCCTGAAGTGCCAGCCTCTTTGAACAGCCTCAGGACTGCTAATACAGGCTGCCTCACCAGGCCTACATCTTGAGCTGTACAAAAACAAAGACTCTGAATAGCCCCAAAGAGCTCACAGCTACTGGGTTGAAGAGGGGTCATTCTGTCCAGGAAAGCGATACAGCACTACCAAAACCTAAAGCCCTATCAGAAGCAAATGCTTGAGTGATTAAAATTGACAGCAACCAAGGTCTGTGGAGACATACACAAACAGAAGAGCAGTGTATGGCTTGGAACTTCAACATGGTTTTGAACTCCAAAGACAGTTCCTGAAAGTGGTCAGTACCTAACTATCTAAAGGGAAACTCAAAAGTGGCAGAATGAACAGAAAAGTGGGTTGTTAAACCATTCCCTATAGGGCATTAATCTTAAACTAAAGTAAACGACACTTCATTTTTTTAGTTTTTATCTTTTATTTTAACAAAAAATTTATTCTTTATTCTTTCTTTGTTTTTATTTTTAGTATTATTTTTCTTTATTCTATTTTTATTTTTTATTGTTATTTTATCTTTTTTCTCACAGTTTTCTTCCTTACTTCCTTTTTTAAAATTTTTCTTCTTCTTTTTTTTTTTTTAAAGTACTTATGTCTCCTTTTTTTCCCCAATTGACCATTCTTCATTCTCCACTACCACTTGGTACATGCCCTCTCCACCCTCCCAATGTCTTGCAATCATTGGTTATGCTTATATGATGCATACAAGTCCTTTGGTTGAACTCTTACCTTCCTTCACCCTCCAACCCTCCCCAGCCTTCCCACTATCATATGACAGTCTGTTCCTTGATTCTCTACCTCTGTATCTATTTTTGTTCATCATTTTATAATCTTTATTATCCATAAACGAGTGAGATCATGTGGTATTTTTCTTTCACTGATTGGCTTATTTAATTTAGCATAATGCTCTCCAGTTCCATCCATGCTGTTGCAAATGGTAAGAATTCCTTCTTTTTTTACAGCAGCATAGTATTCCGTTACATAGATGTACCAGTTTTCTAATCCACTCATCTGCTGATGGACATTTAGGCTGTTTCCAAATCTTAGCTATTGTAAATTGTGCTGCTATGAACATAGGGGTGCATATATCCTTTCTGATTGGTGTTTCTATTTTCTTGGGATATATTCTTAGAAGTTGTATTACTGAGTCAAATGGCAGTTCCATTTTTAATTTTTTTTGAGGAAACTCCATAGGGTTTTCCACATAGACTGCACCATTCTGCCTTCTGATCAGCTGGGAAGGAGGGTTCCCTTTTCTCCGCATCCTCTCCAGCACAGGTTATTTGTTGGTTTGTTGATGAAAGCCATTCTGACAAGGTGTGAGGTGGTATCTCATTGTTTTTATTTCAATCTCTCGAATGATTAATGACTTTGAGCATGCTTTCATATGTCTCTAGGCTTTCTGACTGTCCTCTTTCCAAAAGTGTGTATTTAGGTAATATGCCCATTTTTTTTTAATATGCCCATTTTTTTATTGGAATGTTTATCTTCCTTTGTTAAGTTGTATGAGTTCCCTGTAAATGTTGGTGATTAAACCCTTATCAGAGATAACATTGGTAAATATGTTCTCCCAAGCAGAAAAGAAAATAAATAAAATGAAAGCAAGCAATTTGTCAGAGAAAGAATTCAGAACAATGGTTATAAAGATGCTGAAAAGGCTAGAAGAAAAAAACACTAGCATGTATAGGAATCAAGAGGAAATAAAGAATGAAATAGCTGCATAAAGAACACAATAGAAGTTTCCTAGTAGACTAGAAGAAGCTGAGGACTGAATCAGTGGGTTAGAAGACAAGATAGAAAAAACACCCAAGCTGAGCAGAAACTGGGGGGGGGGAGACTTAAAAAAAAGTAGGAAAGACTAATAAAACTTTGGGACAACACAAAATGAAACAACATCTGCATAATAAGGGAGCCAGAAGGAGAGGAAGCAGAGTAAGGAATAGAAAACATGTTTGAAGAAATAATGACATAAAACTTCCCCAGTTTTCAGGAAGAAAAATGTCACACAAGTCCAAGTAGTACACAAAATCCCAAACAAGATTAACCCAAAAAGACCCACAGCAAGACACATCATAATTAAAATTTTTAAATATCAATGACAAAATAAGAATCTTAAAGCCTGCCAGAGAGGGACAGAAAGATACCTACAAAATGTTTCCCATTAGACTATCAACAGAAACACATAAGACCAGAAGGGAATAAAATGAAATATGCAAAGAGATGCAAATAAGAGACTAAATCCAATAATACTATAACCAGCAAGACTATCATTAAAAATAGAAGGGGAAATAGGAAAATTGCTAGGGAAAAAAAAAGACTAAGAGTTTATTACCACCAAGCCAACAATGGGGAAAAAATGCTAAAGTTATGGCTGTAAAAAGAAGAAATAGGAAAGGAAAAAGGACCACAGGCATAAAAACTAAAAATGTCAACAAATAAGTACCTATCAATAAAAACCTTAAATGTAAAAGGATTAAATGCTCCAATCAAAAGACATAGGGTAGACAAATTAGATCTCAAAGTGAAGGACATAACAAGAGACAAGGAAGGCCACTTCATAATACTAACCTTCCAAAACTCAATCAGGAAGAATCTAAACAGCTCAAAAGGCCAGTAACTGTGGAAGAAATTGAAGCAGCCATCAAAAATCTTCCAGCAAACAAAAGCCCAGGGCCAGACAGCTTCATCAGAGAGTTTTACCGAACACTCAAGAAAGAACTAAAACCTATCCTCCTTAGACTATTCCAAAAAATTCAAGAGGAAGAAACACTTTCAAGCTCCTACTATGAAGCCAGAATCACCCTAATACCAAAAGACAACACAATGAAAGAGAATTAGAGGCCAATAACCCTCATGAACATAGGTGCCAAAATCCTCAACAAAATTCTAGCAAATCGGCTCCAGCAGAACATCACAAAGATCATACACCATGACCAAGTAGGATTTATCCCAGGAATGCAAGGATGGTACAATATCCACAAATCAATAAATGTGATACATCACATAAACAAATTGAGAGATAAAAATTACATAGTCATATCAATTGATGCAGAAAAAGGCAACAAGGTGGGAATAGAAGGCTCATACCTCAACATAATAAAAGCTGTATATGATCAACCCACAGCCAACATCATACTCAATGGGAAAAAACTAAAACCATTTCCCCTAAGAACAGAAACAAGACAGGGATGCCCACTCTCACTGCTCCTGTTTGACATAGTACTGGAAGTATTAGCCATTGCAATTAGATAATAAAAAGAAATAAAAGGCATCCAAGATATTTTTGGTTACTGTGTGTTCATTTTCATTTGTTTCCAGTAAGTTTTTTTATTTTTATTTCTTTCTTGAAGTTTTTGGTAACTTATTCATCCTATCTCATAAAAGTGTAATATGCAAATTGACCATACCTCTCCTATACCAACAAGCTACACCCACCAGCTAATCAGGAGTGAGTATGCAAATTAACCCAACCAAGATGGCTGAAGCCACGAAGAGAACAGGAAGCTTGGGTTTCCCCTGGCAATGGAGGAAGCCAAGCTTTCAGCACACAGGCTGGCCCTGAACTCCACTCAAGGCTATAAAATTTCAATTATAGAAGATACATAAATCCCAACAAAATGACTGCAGCCACAGAGCAAGCAGGAGGCTTGGCTCCGCTCAAGGCTACAAAGTTTTAATTATAGAAGATAAATAAATCCCAGATACCAGGGCTTCCACTTGGGTCACTGGGAGGCGTGGCCGGCCTGCAAATCACCATAGACCCCTCACCCAGGCCACCCCATGCCCTAAGGCAGTTTCCCAAACTTCTGTCACGATGAGAATCACCTGGTGGAGTTGTTAAAATACAGATTCCTGAATCCCAACTAAGAAGTGCTAAACTAGAATTTTTGGGAACATATAGATAAAATTGTATACTTAACTTACTGCTCTGTCTTAGACAATTTTACCTATATGTCCCCAAAAATTCAAGTTTAGCACTTCTTAGTTGGGATTCAGGAATCTGTATTTTAACAACTCCACCAGGTGATTCTCATCGTGACAGAAGTTTGGGAAACACTGCCCTAAGGGAACCCCCACTCTGATCTGGGACACCCTTCAGGGAAAATCAGCCAGCCCTCACCCATGCACCAGGCCTCTGTCCTATCTAATCCTATATAATAAAAGGATAATATGCAAATTGACCATCACTCCAATACACAAGATGGCTGGCTCCATGTGGTCAAAGATGACTGCCTTATGTGGAAACAAGATGGCTGCCACAAGATGGCCAGCAGGGGAGGGCAGTTGGAAGGGACCAGGCCTGCAAGGGAGGGCAGTTGGGGGCAATCAAGCCTGCAGGGGAGGGCAGTTGGGAGGGACCCAGGCCTTCAGGGGAGAGCAGTTAGGGGTGACCAGGCATGCAGGGGAGGTAAGTTAGGGGCAAACAGGCTGGCAGGGGAGAACTTAGGCATCAATCAGGATGACAGGGGAGTGGTTAGGGGGTGATCAGGCTGGCAGACAGAAGTGGTTAGGGGCAATCAGGAAGGCAGGCAGATGAGCAATTGGGAGCCAGGATTGTTGCTCGATCCTACCTGGATCAGGCCTAAACGGGCAGTCAGACATCCCTAGAGGGGTCCCAGATGGGAGAGGGTACAGGCTGGATTGAGAGACAAACTCTCTCTACACAAATTTTGTGCATCAGGCCTTTAGTTATTTAATAACATGCTATTTTGTCTGTATGTTTGATTGTTTTAGGGTGTTTTTACTGTAGTTGATTTCTAATTTCAGTCTACTGTAATCTGAAAAGATGCTTCATGATTTCAATCTTCTTAAACTTCTATAGACTTGGTTTGTGTCCTAAAATATGGTCTCATTGTGAATGATCTATGTGCACTTGAAAAAAATATATATTCTGCAGCTTTGGAGTGAAATATTCTATAAATGTCAATTAAATCCATCTGTTTCAGTATGACCTTTAGAGTCACTGTTTCCTTGTTAAGGTTTTGTCTGGAAGATTGTTCCAGTGAAGTCAGCAGGGTGTTAAAGTTCCCTACTATGACTGTATTGTTGTCGACTTACCTCTTAATATCCTCTAGTAGTTTTTTTAAAAAATATATATATTTAGGTGCTCTTCTATTGGGTGCATATATGTTTATCAGGGTTATATCTTCTTGTTGGAACAATCTCTTTAGTATTATGTAGTGGCCTCGGTTGTCTCTTGTGATGGTCCTCAGTTTGAAGTCTATTTTGTCAGATATGCATATTTCCACTTCAGCTTTTTTTTTTTCCTTTTCTATTTGCATGAAAAATTTTCCATTTCTTTATGCTTTATGTGTCTTTTGTTTTGATGTGGGTCTCTTGTAGATAGCACATAGTTGGGTCAGGGTTTTTTTTAACCATTCAGCTACCGTGTACCTTTTTTTTTTTTTAAATATATTTTATTGATTTTGTACAGAGAGGAAGGGAGAGAGATACAGAGTTAGAAACATCGATGAGAGAGCGTCATCGACCAGCTGCCTCTTGCACACCCCCTACTGGGGATATGCCCGCAACCAAGGTACATGCCCTTGACCGGAATCGAACCCGGGGCCCTTCAGTCCTCAAGCCGATGCTCTATCCATTGAGCCAAACCGGTCTCGGCCTACCCTGTACCTTTTGATTGGATAATTTATTCCATTTATATTTAAGGATATTATTTATAGGTACTTATTTATTGCCATTTTAATTCTGTATGCCTAGGTTTCTCTTTATTTTTTTCTCATTACAGCATTCCCTTTAACATTTCTTGTAATGCTGGCTTGGTGATGATGTACTCCTTTAGCCTTTTTAGTCTGGGATGCTCTTTAATTGACTATCTATTTTGAATGATAGCCTTGCTAGATGTAGTAGTATTGGTTTCATATTCTTGTTCCCCATTACGTTGAGTACTTCATGCCACTCCTTTCTGCATTGTAGGGTTTCTGATAAGAAATCAGTTGTCATTCTTATGGGAGCTCATCTGTAGGTAACAGTTTGCTTTTTTCTTATTGCCTTTAATTTTGGCATTTTAATTATGATGTGTCTGGGTGTGGGCCTGTTTGGGTTCTTCTTGCTTGGAGTTCTCTGTGCCTCTTAAACTTGTATGACTTTTTCCTTTACCAGGTTAGGGAATTTTTCTGTCATTATTTCTTCAAACACATTCTCTACCCCTTTCTTTCTGCCTCTCTAGCACCCCTGCTATTTTTACATTTCACGTTGCCCCGCAGATCCCTGAGGCTGGCCTCCTTTGTTGAATAGTTTTATTTTTTCTTCTTTTTGGTTCTCTGATTGAATATTTTCAACCTTGTCTTCTAATTTACTCATTCAGTCTTCAGCTTCCCCTCATCTGCTGTGTATTCCTTTCAATGTGTTCTTAATTTGTGCTATGTCAGTTTTTAATTTGTTTTCATAGTTACTATTATTTTCTAATGCTGTTGAGCATCTTTACCATCATTATTCTGAACAATGTACAGATAATTTATCTCCATTTATCTCTTCTTCTGGAGAATTCTCTTGTTCTTTCATTTGGAGCTTGTTTCTTTGTCTCCTCATTTTGGTTGCCTATTTGGGTTTGTGACTATGTATTAAGTAGATTTGCTACACCAATCAAACTCTAGTACAGGACAGTATCAAACACTGTTTCTGACTAATTTGATCAGGCAAAGTTCCAAAGCCTCCAAAGACTGGCTCTGTTTATAGACTAGAAGGATTTTGTCTTGAATTGGCTCCTGGCAATCATCCACAGGTGTGGCAAGGGATTTTGTGTATGTGTGTGTGTGTGTGTTTCCTAACAGGTTGGGGCAATTGCTTCTGCCTAGAAGCTGATTCTTATTCTCAGTATCTTAATGGGCCTGAGCAACTCCTCACCATGGGTCAAGGTGTTTTCCAATAGAGTGGATCACCTATCTTTCCCCCAAACAAGGTCACCCATATAGCAAATGTCTGAATAAGAAAAACGACCTCTTCAGCATGAGGGAATAAATCAGCACAGGAAACCAGGGTATCTGCCTTTTTGAGCTCTATCACAAGACCCACTGATCCTGGATTCTGCTTACACAGCTCCAGTCCACTCTGCCCTCCCTCTGCCAGACCACAAGGTGGGTGTCTCCACAGGACATTTTTTTGTGTGTTGGCCCTTTAAGAAGGCACCAGAATTTCCAGCAGTCTCTCCCTTATCGACAGCAACCCTGCTGCATTTCGCAGCCAGATCTTATCTGGGAACCCTTCTCAGTTCTGGTGCTCTCTTCTGAGGATGAGCCTAGTGATTAGACCCCATACTTCTCAGTGGTAATCCCCAACAGCTGTGATATCTCTCTGGAACGTCAGTTGCTATCAGTGGGATCCTATCAGCCCTTTTGAGCCTATGTCCCTCCTACCAATCTCTATGTGGTTTCTACTTTCATTCTTCAGTTATCAGGGTTCTCTACAGTGAGTTTTCTGTTGATTATTTAGGAAGTTTTTCCCCCTGTATTTTAGTTGTAATTTCAGTTTGGTCCTGGGAGCATGCCCATGCAAGTATCCACTTTATCCATTGCTATTTTTAATCTACCCCAGCTTATTTTTCATTTCCATTTGCATGGAATATTTGCCATCCATTTATGTGCAGCTTATAGCTATGTGTATCTTTTTAATGTCTTTATTGATTAAGGTGTTACATATGTGTACTTATTCCCACATTCCCTCCCATACCCCCCACTCATGCCCTCAACCCCTGTTGTCTGTCCATTGGTTAGGCTTACATGCATGCATACAAGTCCTTCAGTTGATCTCTCTCCCTTACCCCCACCCTTCTCTACCTTCCCTCTGAGGTTTGATGCTCTGATCTATGTTTCTCTGTCTCTGGATCTATTTCTGTTCATCAGTTTATATTGTTCATTATATTCCATAAATGAGTGAGATCATGTGATATTTATCTTTCTCTGCCTGGCTTATTTCACTTAGCAAAATGCTCTCCAGTTCCATCCATTCTGCTGCAAATGGTAAGAACTCATTTTTATTTATTTATTTTGTGTTTTTTTGTTTGTTTGTTTTTTACCACAGCCCAGTATTCCATTGTGTAGATGTACCACAGTTTTTTAATCCATTCATCTGCTGATAGGCACTTAGGCTGTTTCCAAATCTTAGCTATGGTAAATTGTGCTGCTATGAACACAGGGGTGATTATATCCTTTCTAATTGGTGTTTCTAGTTTCTTGGGATATATTCCTAGATGTGTGATCACTGGGTCAAATGTGAGGTCCATTTTTTATATCTTGAGGAAACTCCATACTGTTCTCCACAGTGGCTGCACTAGTCTGCATTCCCATCAGCAGTGTACGAGGGTTCCTTTTCTTTACATCCTAGCCAGCACTTGTCATTTGTTGATTTGTTGATGGTAGCAATTCTGACAGGTGTGAGATGGTACCTCATTGTTGTTTTGATTTGAATCTCTCAGATGATTAGTGACTTTGAGCATGTTTTCAGATGCTACTTGGTATTCCTTATGTCTTCTTTCAAAAAGTATCTATTTAGGTCCTTTGCCCATTTTTTTTTTTTAAATTGGGTTATAGGCCTCTACTCAAGGATACAAAGTTTCAATTATAAAAAGATAAATCCCAAGAAAAATGGCGGCAGCCACAGAGCTGGAAAGAGCAGGCTAGGGTTGCCCCTGGCAATGGAGGAAGTAAAGCTTTCCACCTGCCCTGGCCAGCCTAGGCCTCCACTCAAGGATAGAAAGTTTCAATTATAGAAGGTACATAAAACCAAACACAAATGGCTGCCACCATGGAGTGAGCAGGGGGCTTGGCTCCGCTCCAGGCTACGAAGTTTCAATTGTAGGAGGTAAATAAATCCCAGAAGATACCAGGGCCTCTGCTTGGGTTGCAGGGGGGGGGGATGGCTGACCTGAAAACCAACACAGGCCCCTCACCCAGGCCACCCCACGCCTCAAGGGAACCCCAAACCTGATCCGGGACACCCACCCATGCACCAGGCCTCTAAAAGAGTAATGTGCAGATTGATCATCACTCCAACACACAAGATGGCTGCCCCCATGGAGTCAAAGATCCTGCCCCCATGTGGACACAAGAGGACCACCACAAGATGGGCAGCAGGGGAGGGCAGTTGAGAGGGACCAGGCCTGCAAGGGAGGGCAGTTGGAGGAGATCAAGCCTGCAGGGGAGGGCAGTTAGGGGTGACCAGTCCAGCAGAGGAAGGAATTTGGGGGCAAACTGGCTGGCAGGGGAGCAGTTAGACATCAATCAGGCTGGCATGGGAGTGGTTAGGGTGTGATCAGGCTGGCAGGCAGAAATGGTTAGGGGCAATCGGGAAGGCAAGCAGGCAAGCAGTTGGGAGCCAGCAGTCCTGGATTGTGAGAGGGATGTCCGACTGCCCATTTAGGCCCCATCCCAGTGGGCCTAACCCAGCAGTCGGACATCCCTCGAAGGGTCCCAGATTGGAGAGGATGCAAGCTCTCCAATGAGGGACACCTTCCTCCCCATGCACGAATTTCGTGCACTGGTCCTCTAGTTATTTAATAATATTATATTTCTTTCTCTTAAGCCTGATGTCCGTGCTCCCTCAGAGATTGTTTCTGCAAATTTATTATCATCCTTAGAAATGGCAATATTTTCTTGTTCTTTGCCTGTATTTTTAATGGGAAGTTGAAAAAAGTGGCAATTCTCTCAGTATTGGAAGAATAGTTTTCTACTTCTTAGCCAAGTTTAATTTAAAACTTAAGATTAAAATTTTGTAAAGCCTTAAGATCATTTCAAGTCTTTTCTGGACATGTGTTGCCTGTACCTGTGTGTGCTTCTGCATGTGTGTGTGTCACTTTTCAATTCCCTCATATGCATGGCTGTTTTTGTATGTCTTAATTTCCCCAAGATTCTTATCCCAGCTGCTCTTTGGGACCTTAGATATTCTATTTTATGTCTCTTCTATTATATTTTGAAAATTAATTTTAATAAACACTGCCTTTTTAACTATTTAAAGTGTGTATAGATTTTTGGGACACCCTGTATAGGTCAAATTGTATAATCTCAGAGTTCTAAGCTAAAGATTTTTAAGTCACTGTCATAATACCTTGACTATAATTAAGTTAGGTAAAAAATAACTTTAATTCACAAAAACTTTAACCAAGATTACATCCTAGCATGCATTCTTTTTACTATCCACCCTAACTTTATATAGACACATTGTATTTTCTGTTCTATAGTCTTTGAGATCATTAAAATCATTGCTCAATTAATAACAGAAAGAGCAACTTATCTTAAATGACTTTTTTTTTTACTTCATCAATATATACTAACATTTCGTGATCAATTTTAAATGACTCCATTCTACATGTAAAAACATTTAACATAATATATAGATTAGATTTTAAAGTTATGTCATTGCAGTTTCATCACAGAAATTCCTTCATATCTTATGAAATATTCTTACAAGAATAATTCCTTGGAGAATATTTTCCTTGCTTATGAAAATATAATTAAAAGTATTTCACTATTCTATTTAATGTCTTATATATGTGTCATTTAATTGGTCATATTGTATACTTTAAAAAAATGTAATTTAATATGTTTTCTTTTAGCTGTGGATTCTTGAACATTTACCTAAAAAAATCACTTGAAAATAATAAATTAAGTTATTTTATTCCAGAGAAAGAGAATTAATATACTAGTATATCTTTTGTCAAAGATATACTAGTATATTATTAATATAGTTTTAATAGCAATAGGCCAGGCACGTATTAAATATAGCATTTTAAAATTAGGATTTATTTTAGTATTTATTGATACTGACTTTTTTTTTTTATCTCTTTGTTGTACGTATTTGGATTTTTACTTTTAAGGATTATTTTTCCTTCTCTCAGTAGATTACTTATATAAATAAGATTATAGCCATAAAACTTTCAGGAACAGAGACTTCAAGTAGACATCTGGGATCATGAAAATTTGACTGAAGCCAACATTAACTTAATCCAGTTCTAACTTTCTGAAGGAACAAAGCCAATAACACAGTCAATTCTAGGAGAAACACTGAACTTTTTATGACTAGCTATATACAGTACATGCAGGACCAATGAGATATGATCACTGATCAACTACCATGAGCTCTAATCAATGAACACTTTAGTATATAAGACAATCCCATGGGCATGATGAGAGAAAAAATACAAACAAAAATTTTAGGCACTAGAAGAGGATTATGCATCTCTTAATTTTTTACTCTGAATAAAAATAAACTCTCAAATACTAACTACACATCCATATTCCAAATTAACTTCTTTAGAAATCTAAATTCCATTTCCTATTCTCTTAAAATCTATTGACTAAAGACTTTTCAATTTATGAATGTAACTCCTCCACAAAATGGTTCTTCTGGTCCCTGACGATGTTGATAAACATAATCTTCTTCTAGTGCCTAAAATTTTCATTTATATTTTTTCTCCCTGAACATGTAGGTAAACACATGGAAGTTTGTACCGGCTAACCTTAAAGATGCCTACAGCCTAGCCCCACAACTGTAAATGAACAGTCTCTTTCACTCTGAGGTTCCTCTTGGGGAATTTAGCCTCAGAAACACTGCATGTAGAAACAAGATGTATGTTCCATGATGTTTGTGGCAACATTATTAGTAATAGCAAATGATTGGGATCCAACAAATGTCATTGAGTGGAGAAATCTATATAGATAAATGCCTAAGTGACCATTATAACTGAAAGGCCAGAACAACCGGAATGACCAGTTGATCAGTTGCTATGATGCCTACTGACCACCAGGAATCAGATGCTTAATGCAGGAGGTGCCCCCTGGTGGTCAGTGTGCTCCCACAGCCAACCTCCCATGGCCTTTTCTTCTTCCCCCACTGGCTGACAAACCTCCTACTGCCCCACTCCCCCCCACCAAGCTGACCAACCTCCCATTGCCCCTCCCCCCAGCCAGCCAACTTCCTGCAGACCCTCTCCCTGGCCAGCTAAGCTCCAGTGGTCTCTCCCCTCCCAATATGCCTCAATCAGGGGGTTGGCTGGCCAATCTCTTGGGGTCCCTCCCTGCAGCAGGCTGGCCCCCTGATAGCTCTTGATTGCCTGCCAGGCCAAGAGACCCCACCTGTGCCCGTGCAGGATTTCATGCACTGGGCCTCTAGTGGTGAAATAATTCTGGTACATCTGTGCTATGGAATTGGTAAAGACAGTGGTACAGCCCATGTGTGACATAGAAGGATTGCTAAGATTCACCATTAGATAAAAAAAAAAAAAAAAAATCAGAAAATCAGGTTGCAGAACAATGAATATTAACAGTATATAATTTTCTTTCAAATTTTTAAAAACAAAAACTGGCATTTGTCTATATTTAGGTTAATACAATATATAAAAGGTTTAGAAGAAATATGAATGGAAGATAATCATTTCAATTATTTCACCTGAAATAGAATGGAAGAGAAAAAACAATTTTCTTTTCCTCTTTTCCCAAGATATGCAAATATCATTTGGTGAATAAA
This sequence comes from Pipistrellus hanaki, assembly GCF_964339955.1. Classification (NCBI taxonomy): domain Eukaryota; kingdom Metazoa; phylum Chordata; class Mammalia; order Chiroptera; family Vespertilionidae; genus Pipistrellus; species Pipistrellus hanaki. The sequence goes on from NC_140524.1 coordinate 77,848,326, forward strand.
AATGACAAGTCTAAACTTAGGAATGAGAGTCTTCATGAAAAGGACATTTTGAATACTTATTACTGGAAGTTTAAGGGTAAGCATACCCCTTCTCTGTGAACACAAGCCAATGTTTTTAAAATTACACATTGGGAATAATCTATAAGGTACAGTTTCACAACATTTTGCATTCACTTAAAAGAGAAGTGTATTTTATTTGTCTGCTAGCCAAGATTTTGAAGTCTCCCCCCTGGGCTTCTGTTGTTTTTTGAAGAGCCCCTTAGGAGTTTTTTGAATCTCTACATCATAGAACACATGAGATTGTCAGAATTGGGACTTTTTCCCAGAATGAGGGATACTGATGGAGGAAGAAGAATTTAAGTGTAACTATATCCATTCCATCCTGAACTGGTATAACTATCATCATTATTTTTTAAAAAGTGGTGGCAAGGACAATATTCACAGTACTAAAATTGAATTACTAAAGCAAGCATCATAACTTCCAACAATAAAAACGTCATCTTTTCTTTTTAGCAACCTTTCCTTTTTAGTGATACATTTGTCTTCAATAATTTATGGACAAATGCTCAGTACTCCATGACCCAGAAATACAACTAAAATGCTAACTGTTTTAGTTAACCCACTGGCCCTATTAATAATAACAAAAATATGTATAACCTCATACAGTTTTCTCCTCAATTTCAGAGAAAACTCAGATCAGTGCCCAAAAGCATTAAAGAAAATATATAGTGTTGTTACATTGAATGCAGATGGTTTTATTTCTCAATCAATTATGGGGTACATAGTGATAAATACTTTTAAAGCTTTTTTAGTTCTCTCTTAAACCTGATAGGAAGTGTTAAATTATATTAAACTAAGGGAGGTGGTAGGGATAGTATAAATGGCAAAGACTAGGCAGTGGCAAGCCCAATTTAGTCCCAAATGTGCCATTTACTGGCTTTATAGCTTTGGGAAGGTAATTTACTCTAACCAAGTTTCAGTTTATCAGTCTGTAAAATGAGAATACTAATATGTTCAGTTCTATAATATGGTTCTGCTACAAGAATTAAATGAGGTAGTACATGTGGAATCACTTATGTATATGTAATTATTTATAATTATTCATAGAAAAAACAAATGGTTTAGCTATGTTAAAATACTGCCACAAAACAAACTGAAAGGAGAGTGTATCTGCAATCTCCTTGAAACCAAATAATAGATTTCACAAAAATTGGTTGTTTTGGTCCTGTTTTTGATTCATTTTATAAGTGCCATTGAGCCATTGTTTCACTCTGTATCTATTTTCTCACACATGATTAGGACTGATATTTATCCCTCTGGTCACTATAAAACAGTTTTCACAATAGGATCTCAGAGAATAGGCAGTATACCAAAGGCTCAGTTTACAATGTAATAGTGTCAATCAACCAAAGTTTTTCTCAACATAACACCAGCAAAGACAGGTTTTGTTAATAATTTAACATTCATTAGTTCCTTTTGGTAATCTGTAGTGCAACTCAAGTAAGTTCTATGAAGTGTTACTATTTACAATAATTTTAGTTTCTCATCTCCAGTAGTGTCAGACTGCCCTCTGCAGTTCTGAAAGGAAGATCACATTTGCTTAGACTGAAACTCAAACAATTTATTTTAAAAATCAAATATAAATCAAGATATTGAGAAATTGGCTTTAATTCACATTTTCATCTTTCTCACTCTAACCAAAGTTGCCCCCACACACTTGAAACTACTTGGTAACCCAAATTATCCTAGCACTTTCTTTTGTTTCTACACTGTACTAAGTTTCCTTTTACACTGACTGTTCAGAACACTGTACATCATCTTTGCCTGCCTCCATGATCACATGACACACTCTCCCTGTTTATGTGTATATGTGTTCAAAATTTGCTCTTCTCATGAAAACACTGCTCAATGTATTAGGACCCACTTTAGTCCAGTATGTCCTGATCTTAACTTGATTATATCTTCGAAAACCCTATTTCCAAATTAGGTCAAGTTCATAGTTACCAGATGGTAGGACTTGAATATAAGTTTATGTGGGACACCACTCAATTCATAACACTGAATCCTTTTGTATATTGTCGTTTTTTTTATTCCCTAACCTTACCCTAATTTAATAAAAGCCTAATATGCAAATTGTTTGATCAGGTGTTTGACCACTTGCTATGATGTGCACTGACCATCAGGGGACAGCGCAGAACATGGCTGGCAGTGGCCGGCAGTGGAAGCACTGCTGGACCCGATGGGCCCTGATGAGACCAGGACCATGGCAGGATGGTGGAGCAGGTGAGCAGGTGGCGCCAGGCCGAGGAACATGCTAGAGGGCACCCAATCAACCCGCAGATGGCGACTAGCGTCCCGCAGGCTCTGATTGCCCGATTGAGGGCTGGACCCTGGACTGGGTGGGGGAACTGGGAGTGGATAGTAGCAACCAACCTCCAGCGGCACACCCAGGCAGGGGGCTATGACCTCTGGCCGGCTACCTGGGAATGGGGGTGATTGGGACAGAGATGCAGTAAGAATGTGGAGTGTCCAATGAGCTCACTCTCACTCCCCTTGCTACCCTCCTCCAGGACGCCAGAGCTCCTGTGCAGGGAAGCTCTGATACTCAGGTGCCTTCCAGGTGATCTGGGCCACAGCTGCCCAGACCACAGGAACCAGTTGGGCTTCCTGTGGGTTTACACAGGAGCCAGTCTGTGAGGCTGACCAGGAGAGAGCATTCTGCCTGCCCAGCTTCTGTGTGGTGCCCCTGGGTGGTCCAGAGGCCCATGCTGTGTTGATAGTGTTCACCACATCTTTGCATGGGGACTCAGGTGCTGTGACTTAGGCAGAGGGTGGCACATGGGGGCTGAGGGTACAGATGCTGCCCAGGGCCCAGAGGTCATCTGGGACCTGCCCTTCCATGCCAGATACTATGCTTTCATCACTGGCCAAGCCTATCAATCAAAACTGTGCATGAATTTTGTGCACCAGGCTTCTAGTTGAGATATAATTGACATGTAATATTATGTGTACAATGGAGTGATTTATTATATTTGTATATTACAAAATGATTACCACAGTATTTAATTTAGGTTAAATATCACCTAAATTACACCACATTTTTACCATTTCTTTTTTTTGTGGCAAGAAAATTTAAGGTCCAATCGCTTTGCAATTTTCAAGTATCCTATCTAATAAAAGAGTAATATGCAAATTAACCTTCACTCAGCCACACCCATAAGCCACATCCATAGCCAATCAAGAGTGAGTATGCAAATTAGCCCCAACCAAGATGGTTGCGGCCATTGAGAGCAGGAAGGAGGCTTGGGTTTCCCTGGCAATGGAGGAAGCCAAGCTTTCCACACATCCTGGCTGGCGAAGCCCTCCACTTAGGCTACAAAGTTTCAATGATAGAAGGTAAATAAATGTCACCAGAAATGACAGCAGCCACGGAGCTGGAGAGAGCAGGAGGATAGGGTTGTCCCCGGTGATGGAGGAAGCCAAGTTTTCCACACACCCTGGCAGGCCCAGGCCTCCACTTAAAGCTACGAAGTTTCAATTAAAGAAGATAAATAAATGCCAACTGAAATGGCTGCCACCACAGAGGGAGCAGAAGGCTTGGCTCCACTCCAGACTACAAAGTTTCAATTGTAGAAGATAAATAAACCCCAGATACCAGGGCCTCGCTTGGGTCACCAGGGGGTGTGGCCGGCCTGCAAACCACCACAGGACCCTAGCTCAGGCTGCCCCATGCTCCAAGGGAACCTCTACCCTGATCCAGAACACCCTTCAGGACAAACCAGCTAGCCCCCACCCATGCACCAGGCCTTTATCCTATCTAATAAAAGAGAAATATGCAAATTGACCATCACTCCAACACACAAGATGGCTGCCCCCATGCAGTCAAAGATCCTGTCCCCATGTGGACACAAGATGGCTGTGACAAGATGGCCAGCAGGGGAAGGCAGGGAGGGCAATTGGGGGTGATCAAGCCTGCAGGGGAGGGCAGTTAGGAGTGACCAGGTCAGCAGAGGAGGGAAGTTGGGGGCAAATAGGATGGCAAGGGAGCAGTTAAACATCAATTAGACTGGCAGGGTAGTGGTTAGGGGGTGATCAGGCTGGCAGGCAAAAGCTGTTAGGGGCAATCAGGAAGGCAGGAAGGCAAGCAGTTAGGAGCCAGCAGTCCTGGATTGTGAGAGAGATGTCTGACTGCCCATTTAGGCCCAATCCAGGGATCTGGCCTAAATGGGCAGTCGGACATCCCTCAAAGGGTCACAGATTGGAGAGCGTGCAGTCTGGACTGAGGAACACCCCCTTCTGCATGCATAAATTTTGTGCACTGGGCCTCTAGTATAATATAATATTGTTAAATATATGTACCACACTGTATATTAGAGCCCAAGAACTTATTCATTCTATAATTGGAAATTTGTACTATTTGACATCTTCACATTTCTTACACTCTCAGTCCTGAAGCCATCATTCTATTATCTGGTTTTATAGGTATGACCTTTTTACACTTCACATATAAGTGAGGTCAGACATTTTCTCTCTCCTGAATTATTTCACTTAGCATAATGCCCTCAGGGTCCATTCATTTTGTCACAGATGGCAAGATTTCCTTCTTTTTCATGGCTAAATTATACTCCATTATATATCACATTTTATTTTTCACATAGCACACCCTCGAACACCCTCTGGCCATCACCACCCAGTTGCTTGTATCCATTAGATGTACATATATATTCTTTAGTTACCGTAATCTCTTCATCTTCTTTCATCTAGTTTATCCTCTCCTATGACCTTTGTCAGCCTTTTTAAGTATTCAGGCTTCTGGTTCTATTTTGTTTGTCACTTTATTTTTTTCATTGGATTCCATATCTAAGTGAGATCATATAATATTTGCCTTTCTCTGTTTGGCTTACTTCCTTAGCATTATAATATACAGGACCATACCTGTTGTCTCAAAAGGTAACAGTTCCTTCTTTTTCTTACAGCAGAATAGTATTCTATTCTGTAAATGTACCAGAACTTTTTCTTATCCACTCATCTACTGATTGACACTTGCGCTGTTTCCAGATCTTGGCTATTGTATTGTAAATAACTCTGCTATGAGCATAGGGGTGCACATATTCTTTCTGATAGGTGCTTTGGAATTTTTAGGATATATTCATAGAAGTGGGATCACTGGGTCCCATTTTAAAGGTAGTTCCAGTTTTAGTTTTTTTTAAAAAAAATCTTTATTGTTCCTCACTGGTTTGGCTCAGTGGATAGAGCATCATCCTTCGGACAGAAGAGTCCCAGGTTCAATTCCAGTCAAGAGCATGTACCTTGGTTTTGGGCACATCCCCAGTGGGTAGTGTGCAGGAGGCAGCTGATCCATGTTTCTCTTTCATCCATGTTTCTAACTCTTTATCCATCTCTATAAAAAGTCAATAAAATATATTTTTAAAAAATCTTTATTGTTGAAAGTATCACATAAGTCCTCCTTTTCCCCTATTAACCTATTCCAGCCTGCTCCCATCTCTCCCTACCCTCAGGCCATAACCACCCCATTGTCTGTGCCCTTGGATTATGCATATATGCCTACAAGTACATTGTTTGATGTCTTCCCAACCTCGCTCCCCTGCCTTCCCTCTGAGGTTCAACAAAAAATAGACCCAGAGACATAGAAGCAACAAATAATAGATCCAGAAACTGTTGGATCTCAGAAGTAGTTCTATTTTTAATTTTGTGAGAAAAATTTATACTGTTTTCCACAGTGGCTACACCAGTCTACATTCCCATCAATAGTATACCAGCTTTTCTTTTCTACACATTCTCACCAGCACTTTGTTGTTTGTTGATTTATTGATGGTATGCATTCTGACAGGTGTGGGGTGATATCTCATTGTGATTTTAATTTGCATCTCTGATGATTAGTGATGTTGAACTTTTTTTTTTTTTCATTTGTCTTTTGGCCTTCTGTATGTCATCTTTGAATAAGTGTCTATTCTGGTCCTTTGCCCATATTTTAATTGGATTATTTTTCTTCTGGTGTTGATTTGCATACTTTTTTATATATGTTGGAAATTAGGCTCATCAGATGTACCATTGGCAAATATGTTCTCCCATATAGTGGGTTCCCTTTGCATTTTGTTGGTTTTCTTTGATGTGCATTAGTTTTTTAGTTTGATGTAGTTCCATTTGTTTACTTTTTTCTTTGTCTCCTTAGCCCTGGGAGATATGTTGACAAAAGTACTGCTATGATGGGTATCTGAGGTTTCATTGCCTATGAATTTTGTAGGATTTTTATGGTTTTGCAACTAACATTTAAGTCTTTTATCCATTTTTATTTTATTCTTTAGTGTATGGTGTAAATCTGTGGTCTAGTTTTATTGCATATACCTGTCCAATTATTTCAGCACTGTTTATTGAAAATACTGTTTTTAAGCCATTGTATATTCTTGCCTCCCTTGTCAAATATTAATTGGCCATAAAGGCATGGGTTGATGTCTTAGGTCTCTGTTCTATTCAATTTATATATATGCTTGTTCTTATGCCAGAACCCAACAGTTTTGATTATAATGGCTTGGAGTATAGTTTGATATTCATTATTGTGATATCTCCATATTTATTCTTTCTTAAAATTGCTGACACTATTCAAGATATGTTTTGGTTCCATATACATTTTTAGGATATTGGTTCTAGATCTGTGAAATATGCCATTGGTATTTCAATAAAAATAGTGATGAATCTATAGGTTGCTTTGGATGGTATGGATATTTTAATGATGTTAATTTTTACAATCAATGAAAACAGTATATATGCTTCTACTTATTTGTTTCTTTCTCATTTCTTTATTTAATATTCTATAGTTTTCTGAGTATGGTTCTTTTATCTCCTTGGTTAAATGTATTCCTAGGGTACATTATTTTTTGTTGTATTTTTTTCAAAAGTAAATGGGATTGTTTCTTAGGTTCTTTTTAGTATAGTTCATTATTGGTGTATACAAATGCCATTGATTTCTGGATATTTCTTTTATATCTTCCTACTTTGCTGAATTCATTTATTAGGTCTGATTTTTTTTGGTGGGTTCTTTGGGGTTTTCTATGTACACTATTATGTATTCTGTCAAAATGAGAGTTTTACTACCTGCTTTCCAATTTGGATGATGTTTATTCCTTCTTCTTGTCTGATTGCTATGACGAGGACTTTCAGTACTATGTTGAATTAGAAAGGTGAAGGTGGACATTGTTGTCTTGTTTCTGATTTTAAATTTAAAAATTTTAGTATTTTTCCAATATTAGATATAGGTTTGTCTTATATAGCCTTTGTTGTATAAAAGTATGGTACCCCTATTTCCACTTTGTTGAGAGGTTTGTCACAACTGGATGCAGATGCTTTTTCTGCATTAGTGATATGGTCATGTAATTTTTGTCTCAATATGTTTATAGGATGCATCACATTTATTGATTTGGGAATATTGTACAAACCTTACACCTCCAGAATGAATCTCACTTGATCATGGTGTATTATATTTTTAATGTATTGCTAGATCCTGTTTGCTAATATCTTGTAAAGAATTTTAGTGTCTATGTTCATCAGGGATATTGGCTGATAATTTTATTCTTTGTAGTGTCATTCTCTGGTTCTGGAATTAGGATAATGCTGGCATCATAAAGTTCTTAGAAGTCTTTCCTCTTCTTTATTTTTTTAGAATAGTTTGAAGAGGATAATTTTTATTTTTTATTTTTGTGGTAAAATTCACCTCGAAGACACCAGTCCCAACTATTTTTTACAGGGAGTTTTTTATTTCTTTCACCAGATGGGGGAAGTTTTCAGTCATTATGTCTTCAAATAGGTTTTCAGTGTCTTGCTCTCTCTCTCCTTCTGGCACCCCCATAATTCTGATGTTGGTATGCTTGAAGTTGTCCCAGAGGCTTCTTACACTATCTTCAAATTTTTGGATTCTTTTTCTTTTTGCTCTTCTGTGCATATATTGATATGTTTACCAGAATTATAGCTTCTTGTTTTATTGATCCCATCAATATTATGAAGTGGCCTTCACTTTGAGATCTATTTTGTCAGATATGAGTATTGGTACACCAGGTTTTTTTATTTGCATTTGCCTGAAAATTTTTTTCGCATTCCTTCACTTTCAGTCTGTGTGAGTCCTTTGTTCTGAGTGGAAGAGGGTCTCTTGTATAATACAAGTATGTGGGCCATTTTCTTTCCATTCAGCCACCCTATGTCTTTTGATTGGAGCATTGAATTCATGTACATTTAAGGTTATTATTGATAAGTACCTGTTTGTTGCCATTTTTATTCTTTATGTCTATGTTCCTTCCTCCCTTTCTATTTCTTCTTTTTATACTAGTCTCTTTTTCATTACTTGCATTGCTTATTTGGCTGTAATAAACTCACTTAGCCTTACTTTTTTGTTTTCTGTAAAGCTCTTGATTTCCCCTTCAATTTTGAATAATAGCCTTGCTGGATAGAATATTCTTGCATGCATTCCCTTGATTTACAACACTTTTTATACTTCAAGACATTCTCTTCTCAACTGATGTGTTTCTGTTGAGAAATCAGTTTATAGACTAATGGGAGATCCCTTGTAGGTAATTTCTGTCTCTCTTACAACCTTTAATATTTTTTCTTTATCTTTTAGGTTTGCAAGTTTAACTATGATGTGTTCTGGTATAAGTCTTTTTGGGATTCCCTGTGCTTCCTAGATTAATGTGAATTTTTTTGCTCCCAAGTCAGGGAAGTATTCTGTCAGTATTTCTTCAAACAGGTTTTCTATTCCTTGCTCAGCTTCCTCTCCTTCTTGTACCCCTATTATGTGAATGTTTTTTTCTGCCACATTATCCCAAAGCTCCCTTAGACTCTCCTGCTTTTTATTTATTTATTTTTTTAGAGTTGCTGCTCTGCTTGGGTGTTTTTTTCTATTTTGTCTTCTAATTTGCTGATTACGACCTTAGCTTCTTGTAGACTACTGTTGAAATCTTCCATGGTGTTCTTTATTGCAGCTATGTCATTCTTCATTTCCTCTTAATTTTTTCTCCTGTTGGTGTATTTCTCATTCAGCTTGTTATAATTCTCATCGAGGTGCTGGTAATTCTCATTCAGAGACTTGAAAATCCTTATAACTATCACTCTGAATTCATTCTCTGATAAATAACTTGCCTCCATTTCATTTAGTTCCTTTTCTGGTGATTCTTCTGTTTTTTCATTTGGTCTTTATTTTCCCATTTTTTGCTGTTAGTTTGTATTTATTTCTATGTCTTAGATCAAACTGATATGCCACCCATATTTTTGGGTTATTCTTATGTAGTAGATGTTTGGTAAAACCCAGTGATGGAGTCTCTTATGTTTCCTAGGCTGGGTGTTTTGGGAAGGCTCTCTACTTGAGATATTTGGGTTATCCTGTTATAGTTGGGTCTTGAGTGTTATTGTCTCATTTGTGGATGGAGTCTATTCTCATGGTGTCTGGTTATGTGGCTCAATTTCTACCATATAATGCCAGTCATTGTGGAGGTAGTGACTGATAGCACAAAATACAAGACAAGGCATGACACAGAAGGAACAGAAAATGAATGTACACAAGACCCCAGTAGCCCCAACAAAAGAGGTAACCAGAGAAAATAGAATTATTAAAGAGAAAAGAGTGGAAGCATTATATAAAAAAAGAAAGAAAAATATGGAAGACATCACAACAAAACAAATAAAGAAATAAGCACAAAAGGCACAAACAAAATAAACAATAAACACAGAAAGGTTAGGCAGCAGAATCTGTAGATGCAGAGCTTAAATATAAAAAATAAATTTTAGCCGAAACCGGTTTGGCTCAGCGGTAGAGTGTCGGTCTACAGACTGAAAGGTCCCAGGTTCGATTCAGGTCAAGGGCATATACATTGGTTATGGGCACATCCCCGGTAGGGAGTGTGCAAGAGGCAGCTGGTCGATATTTCTCTCTCATCGATGTTTCTAGCTCTCTATCCTTCTCTCCTCCTTTCTGTAAAAAATCAATAAAATATATTTTTTATTAAAAATAAATAAATAAATTTTAAAAATTGAGAAATAGGGGAGGTACCATAGTTTAGAATAAAGGAGGGAGAAAATAAATGAGTAGACAAGAAAGAAAAGAATTGAAAAGGAAAATAGAGGATAGACCATATAGGCCTAAATTTAGGAAGTGAAACAACTTAAGAAATTAGGAGAATCAAAAAGACAAAGAAGGGAGAAAAAAAGGAAAAATAAATGAGCCGAGAGAGAGAGAGAGAGAGAGAGAGAGAGAGAGAGAGAGAGAGAGAGAGAGAGAGAAATTAGATAGGAGCAGGGGAGAGGAAATTAGAAATATAAGCAAAACATGAGAGACTAGAATAATAATAAGCTAAAACAAATAAATAAGGAAGATCAATTTAAAAAGGGGGGAATTGAAGAAAGAAAAAATATAAAGGGGAAAGAAAAAATGAAATAAAAAAGAGAAAGAAATAGGTGCAAATAATAAAAATGAAATTTCATTTTTCAAATGTTTCATTTTTCATTTTTCAGATTTTCAAATCTTCATTCCCTTCCGCTGAGTTTTGATACCACATGGGAGCTGGCTTAGGATCCCACTCTTCTGTTCTACCTGCCAATTCTGGTTTTTCTGTTACTTACTTAGGTGCTAACCACTGTCATGCACTGTGTTCTGTCTTTTGGCAACCATCCTCTGCTTTTTTCTGTCTCCACAGGCCTTGGTTGCAAGCAAGAGAGGCCAATATTCCCTTTTATCCTGTCCACAAGCTTTCAATCTTAATCACTCAACATTCTGTTTCTGACAGGGCTTTAGGTAGTGTTGGTGTTGTTCTGCTTCCAAGGAATATGATGGGTATATTTTCCCATCCAAGAGCTACTCCTCCATGAGTGGCCCAAAATATTCCTCTGCCCTTTGCTGAACAGAGATCCTTATAAGGAGACCAATGGGGTCCGCTGGGACCTTGGAGTTTTTATCAGTCTGGTTCCTAGAATAGTGGAGCAGATAGCCCCTCATCCAATCCAGTCACTGGAGACTTTTTGAGGCTGTTCCATCCCTTAAATTTGGCCTTTGCCTTTGTTTCCCCAGTAAAGCTCAAAATACAGTGTGTGTGGCAGGCTATATCACTTAGGGCAGGTTTTTTGTTCTTTACCTTCCCTCTGAGTTTGGGAGGAGTAGCTCCTACCAGGGAAAATAGTCACTTCGGTTTGGAAGCCTATGAATGACCCAATGCAGGAGTCCTGTTTGCTGCTTTTCCAAGTCTCACTGCTGTCTCCAACCTTTGCCTGTTCTCAGACACCTCAAGTTCGTGCCTCCTTCCAGCTCAATTTCTCGGTTAGTTGTAGTTGCAAATGAAAACTCATATGCTCTGGGTTTAGAGATTAAAAAATAAAAGACAGCCAAAACCGGTTTGGCTCAGTGGATAGAGCATTGGTCTGTGGACTGAAAGGTCTCAGGATTGATTCTGGTCAAGGGCATGTACATTGGTTTCAGGCATATCCCAGGTAGGGGGTGTGCAGGAGGCAGCTGATTAATGTTTCTCTCTCATTGAAGTTTCTAGCTCTCTATCCCTCTCCCTTCCTCTCTGTAAAAAAATCAATAAAATGTATTTTTTAAATAGACAATTGAAACTGCTGTTCTCTTCCCCACTGGCTCTGGGTGTTCTGGGTTTAGACTCCACTGCTGCCATCAGTCTTAATACCTTTAATAGATTTTTGGATGATAGGGGTGCTGCAGGTCATGCAGTGGTGGGTCGGAAGCACAACTGGTTGGGTCTCTGATGAGGCCACACAGAGGGTAGATCTGTGTGCTCCCAGAACATTTCTCCCTATAGCTCAGCATCATCTTCCCCACCTCTCATGATCTCGCCCTTCCCACCTGGCTCCAGGTGCCTACTGTTCTTGTTCTTAGTCACCTCTTCAGCTGGACCACAGTTGGAAATACCAGATGAATATTCTCCTAGTTGTATTTCCAACCTTGCCCTGGGACAAGGTGCCTGATAGGTCTGCCTAGTTGACCATGGTTTTCTCCTCTTCTAAAGATTATTATTGACAGGCACTTGTTTTTTGGAATGTTTATTCTTTATGCCTATGTTTCTTCCTCTCATTCTATTTCTTCTTCATACAACAGTTCCTTTAGAATTTTTGCATTGCTGGTTTGGTGATAATAAACTATTTTAGGTTTGGGTTTTTTTTGTTTGTTTGTTTGTCTTTTGTTTGTTTGTTTTGTCTATGAAGCTCCTGATTTCACCTTCAATTCTGAATGATAGCCTTGCTGGATAGAGTAGTCTTGAATTCAACCCCTTGCTTTTCATCACTGTGTATACTTTGTGACAGGATTTGAATTCAACCCCTTGCTTTTCATCACAGAGTGTATACTTTGTGACACTCTCTTCTGGCCTGATGTGTTTCTGTTGAGAAATCAACTGATAATCTAGTGGGAGATCTCTTCCAGTCTTTACAATTCTTCTTTTGTCTTTAATAATTTGCCATTTTAATTATGATGTGTCTTGGTGTAGGTCTTTTTTGGTTCATCTTGAATGGGACTCTCTGTACTTCCTGGACTTGTGTGATTTTTTTGTTCCCCAAGTCAGGGAAGTATTCTATCAGTATTTCTTCAAACAGGTTTTCTATTCCTTGCTCAGCTTCCTCTCCTTATAGCACCCCTATTATGTAGCTATTGTTTCATTTCATGTTGCCCCAAAGCTCCCTTAAACTTTCCTTCTGCTTTTTATTTTTTTCCAATCAATTGGGTGTTTTTTGTTTTGTTTTTTTCTACTTTGTTTTCTATTTCACTGATTTGGTCCTCAGCTTCTTCTAGTATACTGTTGAAACTTTTCAGGTATTCTTTATTGCAGCTATTATTCATTTCCTCTCAATTCTTATCCATGTTGGTGTATTTCCCATTCATCTACTTATAATTCTCATGATGCTTGAGTATCCTTATAACCTTTACTTTGAATTCTTTATCTGACAAATCACTTACCTCCATTTCATTTATTTCCTTTTCTTGCCAATTTTTCCTTTTCTTTCTTTTGGGAATTGTTTCTTTGCCTCCCAATTTTTCTGTCCTTTTGTATTTGTTTCTGTGTCTTAGATCAAACTGCTATACTACCCAGAAATTTTTGAGGTGGTCCTATGCAGTAGGTGTTTTATGGGACCTATTGATGCAGTCTCTCAGATTTCCTGAGCTAGATGTTCTAGGAAAGCCCCCTACTTGAGTTATTTGGGTTCTCTTGATGTATTTGGATCTCAAATGTTATTGTTTCATTAATAGAATGAATCTCCTCACAGATTGTCTGTCCATGTGGTTCACTCCTGACCTCACCCAGCAAGCTGTTGTGGATGAGCTGCTTAGTGTACCAGGCCATCCACCAATCCATTGATCCACTGCTTGTGTCTGTCTCCATGGGCTTTTGACACAAACAGGAGGGGTCAATTTACCCTCTAAAGTAGGCTTGTTAGTCACATAGGCCTCAGGGCTAATTCATCAAAGTTCCTCTGGCTCCCCAGGATTTGCCTCTGCCCACCTTGCCAGCTGTCAGTCTTAATCACTCAAAAGTCTGTTTCTCACAGGGCTTTATAAGGGAGAAGTGCTATTTATCTTTCAGGAAATATGGTGGGTGTGTTTTCCTGTCCCAATTAATTGTTGATGTCCTATTCATGGGAAGCATCTTGGATTACATTCTCATTACATTTTCTAAAATGAAATAGATTCAGCATTACATAATATAAACTTTCATAAATAAAGAAAAATTTAGTGGCAAAAAAAGTTCTAAGAAATTGAGAATAAATAATGAATTGCCTCTCCTCCTGAGGCTAAAAGATGCTCACTTTATGTAATTTAGAATACATAAGAGACAATCATCTGTACACACCTCTACCTGCCATGTGAGTTTATATTTCATATAATGAAAAGTTCAGATTTTCAAATTGCCTACCAACTAGCATTTGATAATGTCTTCTAAAATTACCCTATACATAACAATGGTTGTTTTCAGGTTTGTGGATGAAAAACAAAAACACATATATTTCAGACTTGACAGTACTATTTTATTATTTACATAATTTTATTTTTATTGAATTTATTGGGGTTACATCCTATCTAATAAAAGAATCATATGCAAATTGACCATCACTCCAACACACAAGAGGGCTGCCCCCATGTGGTCAAAGATGGCTGCCCCCATGTGGACACAAGATGGCCACCACAAATGGCCAGCAGGGGAGAGCAGTTGGGAGGGACCAGGCCTGCAAGGGAGGGCAGTTAGGGGTGACCAGGCAGGCAGAGGAGGAAAGTTAGGGGCAATCAGCTTGCAGGGAAGGGCAGTTGGGGGGGGGGGTAACCCAGGCCTGTAGGGGAGAACAGTTGGAGGGGACCAGGCCTGCAGAGGAGGGCAGTTAGGGGCAATCAGGCTGGCAGGGGAATAGTTAGGCATCAATCAGACTGGCAGGGGAATTATTAGGGGGTGATCAAGCTGGCAGGCAGAAGCAGTTAAGGGCAATAAGGAAGGCAAGCAGTTGGGAGCCAGCAGTCCTGGATTGTGAGAGGGTTGTCCGACTGCCCATTTGGGCCCTACCTGGATCGGGCCTAAACGGGCAGTCAGACATCCCTTGAGGGGTCCCAGATAGGAGAGGGTGCAGACTGGGCTGAGGGGCACCCCCCTGCATGAATTTCATGCACCAGGCCTCTAGTTGGTTAATAAAATCACACAGGTTTCACATGTACTCTATAACATGATTTGTCTGTACTATTTTTATATATATTTTATCTTTGTTTATTTTTAAAGTTCAAGAATAAACATTATTCAAGTTATTCTGAGGGAAAATCAGCATGAACATATACAGAGTTTTTAAGGGGAAAAGCCTGAATATGAAGAAAATGTACAAAAATACAGTTACTCTTTGTAGCAAAATGTTTATATTATTCTATTTTTCTTTCAGCTTATATAGGTAGCTAGTTTACATATACATACACACATTTACATGCATGTTTTTACTGAATTCATTTGAGTTACATTGATTAATAAAATTATACAGGTTTCACGTATATGATTCTACAATACATCATCTGTATATTGTATTGTGTATTTACCACTTCAAGTCAAGTCCTTTTCCATCTGTGTACAGATATACATGTTCCAAATTAGTGTTAAAATGGAATATCAAAAGTGTATATGTATAGATGAATGCAGGTTAAGGGGGTAATGGGGAAATAAGGACACATATGTAATACCATAATAAATAAAGAAATTTTTACAAGTATATGTTTATTAAATAATCAGATAAATTCAATGATTGAAAAAACTGATTCTCCCATTTAAGCTGTGTATGAAAAGAGCTACAATTTTAGATTTCAGAAGCACATATGCACTATAAAATAAAATAACTTGGTCCTTCCCCTTTAAATTCCTGTTGTTCACAATCTCTTTATGATGTCATCATTAAACATTACCAAATGAAACTTACATTGCTGCAGTCCTGGCAACACAGAGGCAGGGAAGATGTCTCTTCTAAGATTGTAAGTACTCTTTCTAATATTTTTTTAGTGTTTTTAATAAGAAACATGCTCAATTTAGCTACATGATTATGTTGTTTAATCTAAATAATGTTTTTTAATCATAATTTTGTTTATAGATTAAAATTTCTATTTTAAACAGATAAATGAAGTTCCCATCAATATCTTGAGTGTTTTTCTTTGAGATGTGGCTAGTCTAGACTATTTCACAAAATAGCTGCCTGCCCTTGACCATTTTATATTTGTGTGTGTGTGTGTGTGTGTGTGTGTGTGTTTATAACCACATCTTATTTTATAAAAATAAGTAATCAATGTGTGTAAAAGCATTTTCATGGTAAAATAAGATAAAACAGTAAAATTTTATTATACTTTAAATATATATATATATATATATATATATATATATATATATATATATATAATTGATTTTTAACAGAGAGGAAGGGACAAGGATAGAGAGCGAGAAACATCATTGAGAGAGAAACATCCATCAGCTGCCTCTTGCATGCCTCCTACTGGGAATGTGCCCACAACCAAGGTACATGCCCTTGACCAGAATCGAACCTGAGACTTTTTAGTTCATAAGCTGACACTCTATCCACTGAGCCAAACCAGTTAGGGCAGATTTTATTATACTTTGATACACTAACCTGTGTAAGGAAACTTAGATCCTTCCGTGTCTGATTAAATGGAAAACTTAGTATTATTTTCAATGAAGGAAAGCACAGTGAGTTGACTTTTTAAAATGAGTAATTGCATGGATAATAAAATTTTACTCATAGGGAATTAAACAACAGTATTTCTGCAGTTTTTAGTGGCTGTATCTTACAGTGTTGATCATTATTTTAAAAGACAATGTCCTCTAAAATTAGTAATAAAAGTAACACAAAAAAAGTAGGATAATATAGGGTGCATTGACTTGGAGTTGCTAATCAATATCCATGTGCATTAAGATGAACCATATGAGATTATTGATAGTCAACCATTTTGACTAATAAAAATAGAAATGTCTTAGGGTACAATCTATACTAATAAAAGGGTAATATGCTAATTAGACTGAATGACCAGACTCTTCCAGACATCTGACTTTCTTCCAGACAATTAGGGAATGACCAGATCTGCAGGGGGAAAGATAGGGAGTGACCAGGCCAGCAGGGGGGCAGTTGGGAGGTGACCAGGCCAGCATGTGGGCAGTTAGGGGGTGATCAGGCAGGCAGGCAGGCAAGTGGTTAGGAACCAGCAGTCCCGGATTGTGAGAGGGATGTCCCACTGCCAGTTTAGGCCTGATCCCAGCAGTTGGAAATCCCCCGAGGGATCACTGTTGGAGAGGGTGCAGGTTGGGCTGAGGGACCCCCCTCAGTGCATGAATTTCATGCACCAGATCCTTAGTCTAACATAAAAAGCTTGTAAATAAAACTCAATAATAAAGATACAATTAAGGTGGTATAAAAATAGAGTATACAAACAAGTAATTTATAGAAAAAGATATGTGAATGACCAGTAAACACATAAAATGGTGTACAACTTCAATAATGAAAAAAATTAGAAAATATTTGACTCCAAAATTTTCATTCTAAAAATTGCCAAGGCTTTTTCCTTTTTAATTGATACATCCTGTAATGTTTGGATCTTTTCTATGTGTATGTATCACTTTTAGAAAGAGAAAATTCATTAAGTTTGAAAGAAAGAGAAATAATGGGAAAATGAGGACATCTGCATTAGTGTCAACAATAAAAATAAAGTTTAAAAAGAATTATTTGATATACAAATTAAAATTGAGTTCCTTAATGGTTTTGTAAAGTTATTTTCAGTTTGATGCTGCCCACAGCTGGTCTTCCTGATGACATCACAAAGGCCTCAGAATTTTGTTAACCTACTGGTATTACCTCTTTGAAACACCCTGCCATCATCAAAATCCTTTGCCTCCTATCTGAATGATGATACCTTAACTTTCTTGCTCTACCTGAAACTTGGCTCTCTCTCACATACCCTGTTTTCCAGAGGCCATGTCTAGTGGGGAATGTTTTCCTTCTGACATACCCTCTTACCTCTGGATCTAGAGGTGAACTAGGTATCTGTTTGGCTACTCAATAACATTTCTAAGTCATTCTCCTCTGTTCCTTAAAATTAGCCAGTTATGAATATCATGTCAACAGATTATATTACCTGCTACCTTCTCTTGTTATATTCATTTACTGACTCCCAGATCACTTCCTTTAATTTTGCCATGATTTTCTGTCTGAGCCACTCCCATTCCCTCTAATAGTATTACTTAATTCCTGATAATTTTACTCTATATGTAAGCACTAGAGGACCAGAGCATGAAATTCATTCACAGTGGGAGCATATCTCTCACCCTCTCCAATCTGGGACCACTTAAGGGATGTCCAACTGCCCCTTTAGTTGGGATTGGGCCTAAACAAGCAGTCGGACATCCCTCTCACAATCCAGGACTGCTGGTTCCCAACCTGATTGCCCCTAACCACTTCTTCCTGCCAGCCTGATCACCTCCTAACCACTTCCCTGCCAGTGTGATTGATGCCTAACAGCTCAACTGCCGGCCCGATTGCCCCTAACTGCCCTACCCTGTAAGACTGGTCCTATCCATCTGCCCTTCCCTGCAGGCCTGGTCTCCCCTAACTGTCCTCTGCTGCTGGCCCCATCACCTTTAACTGCCCTCCGCTGAGAGCCTAGTCACCCCCAACTGCCCTCTCCTGCAGGCCTTATACCCCCAACTGCCTTCACCTGCAGGCCTGGTTCCTCCCAACTGCTATCCCCTAAAGGCCTGATTTCCCCTGACTGCCTTCCCCTGCAAGCCTGGTTGCCACCAACTGCCCTCTCCTGCAGTCCTGGTCACCACTAACTGCCCTCCCCTGCAGGCCTGGTTGCCCATAACTGCTCTCCCCTGCCAGCCTGGTCAACCCTAACTGCTTTCTCCTGCTGGCCTGGTCACCCTCAACTACCGACCCCTGCAGGCCTGGTTCCCCCCAATTGCCCTCACCTGCCAGACTGGTCACCTATAATTGCCCTCCCCAGTAGGCCTGGTCATCCCCAACTGTCCTCCCCAGCAGGCCTTGTCCTCACAACATTCCTCACCAGCAGGACTGGCTCCTCCCAACTGCCCTCCCCTGCAGGCCTGGTTCCCCCTAACTATCTTCCCCTGCAAAACTGATTGCCCCTAACTGCCCTCCCCTGCAGGCTTTGTCCCCCACAACTGCCCTCCCCTGCAGGCCTGATTCCTCCAAGTAGGCCCCCCCCCTTCAGGCCTGGTCATCCCCAATAGCCCACACCTGCAAGCCTGGCACCCACAACTGCCTTCCCCTGCAGGCCTTGACCTCCCAACAACCCTCACCTGCAGGCTTAGTTCCCCCCAACTGCCCTCCCCTGCAGACCTGGTCCCCCCTAACTACTCTAACCTGCAGGCCTGGTTACCCATAACTGTCCTCCCCTGCAGGCCTGGTTGCCCAAAACTTCCCTTCCCTGTCAGCCTGGGCCCTCCCCCCCTTGCTAACTGCCTTCCCCTGCAGGCTTGGTTCCCCCAAGTGCCCTCCCCTATAGGTCTGGTTGCCCATAACTACACACCCCTGCCAGCCAGATACCCCCAACTGCCCTCTCCTGCAGGCCTTGACCACCCAACAGCCCTCATCAGCAGGCCTGGCTCCCCTTAACTGCCTTCCCCTGCAGGCCTTGACCCCACTAACTTCCCTCCCCTGCAGGCCTGATTCCTCCAAGTGCCCTCCCCTGCAGGCCTGGTTGCCCATAACTGTCCTCCACTGCCAGCCTGGTACCCCCAACTGCCTTCCCCTGCAGACCTGGTTGCCCATAACTGTCCTCCACTGCCAGCCTGGTACCACCAACTGCCCTCCCCTGCAAGCCTGTTACCCCCAACTGTGCTCCCCTGCAGGCCTTGTCCTCCCAACAGCCCTCACCTGCAGGCCTGGTTCCCCACATCTGCCTTCCCCTGCCAGCCTGGTACCCCCAACTGGCCTCATCTGCAGGCCTTGTCCTCCCAACAGCCCTCACCTGCAGGCCTGGTTCCCCCTAACTGTCCTCGCCTACAGGCCTGGTCCCCCCTAACTGCCTTCCCCTGCAAACCTGGTTGCCTCCAACTGCCTTCCATGCAGGCCTGTTCCCCCCTAACTGCCCTCCCCTGCAGGCCTGGTACCCCCAAAATGCCCTCCCGTGGCAGGCCTGGTCTCCCTTAACTGCCCTCCCCTGCAGCATTTTCATCTGAACAGCCCTCACCTGAAGGCCTGCTTCCTCCCAACTGCCCTCCCTTGCAGGCCTGGTTCCCCCTAACTGCTTGCCCTTGCAAACCTGGTTGCCCCAAACTGCCCTCCCATACAGGCCTGGTCATCTCGAACAGCCTTCCCCTGCAGGCCTGGTAACCCCAACTGCCCTCCCCTGTAGGCCTTGACTTCCCAACAGCCCTCACCTGCAGGCCTGGTTCCCCACAACTGTCCTCTGCTGCAAGCCTGGTTCCCCTTAAATGCCTTCCCCTGTAAACACGGTTGCCCCAAACTGCCCTCCCCTGCCAGCCTGATCACCTCTAACTGCCCTCCACTGCAGGCCTTGACCTCCCAACAGCCCTCACCTGCAGGCCTGGTTCCCCCTAAATGCCTTTCTCTGTAAACTTGGTTGCTCCCAACTGCCCTTCCCTGCAGGCCTGGTTCCCCCAAATGCCCTCCCCTGTTGGTCTGGTTGCCCATAACTGCCCTCCCCTGACAGCCTGGTACCCCAAACTGCCCTCTCCGCAGGCCTTGTCCTCCCAACAGCCATCCCCTGCAGGCCTGTTCCCCACATCTGCCCTTCTCCGCAGGCCTGGATCCCCCTAATTGCCTTCCCCTGTAAACTTGGTTGCCCCCAATGCCCTCACCTGAAGGCCTGGTCCCCCCTAACTGCCCTCCCCTGCAAGTCTGGTTGCCCCCAACTGCCCTCCTGTGTAGGCCTGGTTGCCCATAACTGCCCTCCCCTGCAGTCTGTTTGCCCCCAACTTCCCTCCTCTGACAGGCCTGGTCTCCCTTAACTGCCCTCCTCCTTCTGGCCTGGTCACCCCTAACTGCCCTCCCCTGCAAACCTGGTTGTCCCCAACTGCCCTCCTGTGCAGGCCTGGTTGCCATAACTGCCCTCCCCTGCAGTCTGTTTGCCCCCAAATTCCCTCCTCTGACAGGCCTGGTCTCCCTTAACTGCCCTCCCCCTTCTGGCCTGGTCACCCCTAATTGCTCTCCCATGCTGGTCTGGTTGCCCCCAACTGCCCTCCCCTGCAGGCCTTGACCTCCCAGCAGCCCTCACCTGCAGGCCTGGTTCCCCCAAGTTCCCTCTCCTGCAAGCCTGGTTGCCCCCAACTACCCTCCACTGCAAGCCTGGTTCCCTCCAACTGCCCGCCCCTGGCAGTCCTGGTCACCCATAATTGCTCTCCCCTACTGGTCTGATTGCCCCCAACTGCCGTTTCCTGCCAGCCTGCTCACCTCTAACTGCCCTCCCCTTCAGGTCTTGACCTCCCACCAGCCCTCACCTGCAGGCCTGATTGCCCCAACTGCCCTCCCCTGCAGGCCTGGTCCCCTTAAGTGCCCTCCCCTGCCAGCCTGGTACCCCCAACTGCCCTCCCATGAAGGCCTTGATCTTTCACCAGCCCTCACCTGTAGGCCTGATTCCCCCCAACTGTCCTTCCCTGTAAACCTGGTTGCCTCAACTGCCCTCCCCTGTTTGCTCCCAACTTCTGCCCAGGGGAGGCCTGGTCCCCCCTAACTACCCTGCCCAGCAGGCCTGGTTCCCCCAAGTGCCCTCCCATGCAGGTCTGGTTGCCCCCAACTTCCCTCCCCTGTCATCCTGGTCACCCCTAACTGCTTTCCCTTGCTGGCCTGGTCACCCCCAATTACCCTCCCCAGCAGGCCTGGTTCCCCTCAACTGCCCTCCCCTGCAGGCCTTGTTGCCCACAACTGCCCTCCACTGGTAGGCCTGGTCTCTCTTAACTACCCTCTCCTGCTGTCCTGCTCACCCCTATCTGCTCTCCCATGCTGGTCAGGTTGCCCCCAACTTCCATCCCCTGCCAGCCTGGTCACCTCCAACTGCCCTCCCCTGCAGACATGGTCATCTCCAACTCCCCTCTCCTGCAGCCTGGTACCCCCAACTGCCCTCCCCTGCAGGCCTTTCCTCCCAACATCCCTCACCTGCAGGCCTGGTTCCTCCCAACTGTCCTCTCCTGCAAGCTGGTTCCCCCTAAATGCCTTCCCCTGTAAACCTGGTTTTCCCCCACTGCCCTCCCCTGCTGGCCTGGTTCCCCCAAATGCCCTCCCCTGCATGCCTGGTTCCCCCAAATGCCCTCCCCTGCAGGCCTGGTTGCCCATACTTCCCTCCCTTGCCAGCCTGGTACCCCCAACTGCGCTCCCCTGTAGGGCTTGACCTCCTAACAGCCCTCCCTTGTAGGCCTGGCTTCTCCTAAATGCCTTCCCCTATAAACCTTGTTGCCCGCAATTGCCCTCCCCTGCAGGCCTCATCCCCCTAACTACCCTGCCTTGCAGGCCTGGTTTCCCCAAGTGCCTTCCCCTGTAGCCTGGTTTCCCATAACTGCCCTCCCCTGCCAGCCTGTAACCCCCAACTAACCTCCTCTGCATTCCTGGTTCCCCCAACTGCCCTCCCCTACAAGCCTGGTTGTCCTTAACTGCCCTTCCTGCTGATCTGGTTACCCCAAATAGCTGTCCCCTGCAGGCCTTGTTCCTCCATGTGCCCTCCCCTGCAGGCCTGATTGCTCATAACTGCATGCCCCTGCCAGCCTGGTCACTTCTCACTGCTCTCCCCTGCAGGTCTGGTCATCCCCAACTGCCCTCCCTTGCATGTCTGGTGCCTCCCAACTGTCCTCTCCTGCTGGCCATCTTGTGGTGGCCATCTTGTGGTGACCATCTTGTGTCCACATGGGGGCAGCCATCTTTGACCACATGGGGGCAACTATCTTGTGTTGGAGTGGTGGTCAATTTGCATATTAACTTTTTATTATATAGGATTTTCATACACTCAAATCTCAATTCTTTGAATTTATATTCTCCAATGATCCTTTTTTGTTAAAGTATTTTTAAAATTTCTTTATTGATTAAGCTATCACATATATGCCATCATTTCCCCATTCCCATCCCAAACTCCTACCCATGCATGCCTCTATCCCCCTGTTGTATGTTACCACTGGTTAGGCTTATATTCAAGCATTCAAGTCCTTTGGTTGATCTCTTCCCCTTACCCCAACCCTCCCCTACCTTCCCTCTGAGGTTGACAGTCTGATCGATGCTTCCCTGTCTCTGGGACTGTTTTTGTTTATCAATTTATGTTGTATATTATTTCCCTTAGATGAGTGCAATCATGTGACATAAAAAATACATTTATAAGAACCAAAAATGAGACAAGCAATTATGCTGAGAGGCAAATGAATCAGTCTGTAGTGAGTTTCTTTCTGGGCTTACAGTTCTTTTGAGTCCCAATTTCGATGTCAAACAGTTCTTTTATGTGTACATGTCAACAATGATATTTCTGTTCTGGATGGTGGACAAATGGTGGTAATGCAGGTCTGACCCTCTCTGGTTTGGTCCTGGATAACCTGCAGTAACCCACAGCTGCTGTCTGCTAGTATGGCAAGGCATTGTCAGAGTCTTCCATCCCTGGATGGTTTCTTTTCTGTCTTCATGGCTGGGGAAGTCCTGTCAATTCCTCTCAGTTACAGAAATCCACATGGTCTTGGAGTTGTTTTATGAAAAGATACAAACATATTTTTGACCAAAATTTAATAAAAGAATCTCTTTTATAAATTTTATTTGGAATCCTTTTTCATTTTTTGCCCAAACAATTTTCCTTTGACTTGTTTTGACACCATATGTGTTTTTCATAGGTGTCTTTCTATTAGCATTACAAATGAAAGTTAATTTTTCTAAAGTAAAAATTTTCTAAATGTGATTTATTTAGAGAATATTTTTTCTTACACAATATGCTTCTACTATCCCCCTTTTTTATTTTAATATTAAGAGACTTCTGGAAATTTTATAACATAATCTTGATAGCTTTTAAATTTTAATTTTTTGCACTAAAATATGACTGCTTCAGGTTCATTACATGTTATGCAATTTTATCATGACATGAACTACACTAAAATTTTTAGTTAACACTTTAGAATAGCTTTTTTTGTCCAGTACAATTATTTTTTCTATAATATTCACTTATTTCTATGACCCAATTTAAATTAGTCTGAAAATTGACTAGTATTTTACTGTCAAATTTAATACTCTAACAACAATCTTATTTTACCCTGTGTATATTAGTGGAAAGGATTATTTGCTTTTGTGACTAGGCCCTGAGTATTCCTGGTACTAGGCTGGATTTAGATATCAAAAACTCACTTCCCCACACCATGGGTACAAGACAATTCAAACAACTCTTGTTGCAATGAGAGGGCAGCTGCTTTCAGCCAAGTCTCTGTCTGTTACCAGGGTCCCAATTTGAGCTGGGCTTGGGAAGCTAAGCAGCCATGGGGGCAAGAGACCTCCCTCAGAAGTAGTGATGATTCAGGCCCCTGAAACTTTTTTTGGGGGGGGGTTGAGGGCCTGTGCCCACCTCTGTTGACCCCTAGGTTCTCTCCTGATAGCTCCTCTGCGACTGTGCCTGTCTTAGGTTGTTCCTTCCCTGAGGAACCTTACCCGTCTCTAGCTAACCAGCCATTCTCCAGGACCAAGCAGTGTGATGTGAGGTTCAGTTCTGTCTCATTGGTAGCCTATGCCCCCATGGCATCAACCTCCAGTATGTGCCTTGGGATCCACTTGCCTGCTGTCGGGGCCCCAGAATTGATCACATACCTTGGGGAACCCAGGTTTCTTCTCCAGGGAGGGCCCAGCTCACTCCACTTGGCAAGAGACAGATCCATGGTACCAGCCACCATGAGGCTTCAACCTCAGCATGAACAGAAAGCTCAGGCAACAGCTATGGGCAATTGTACTGTAAGAAGAGGGTCTCTCTTAGCCAAAAAGGCAAGAGGGGGCAATATAGAATGTTCAGGTGCCTTCCCAGGGGGCCCTCTACACAATGGAAGGGATTAAATCCTTTCATATCCTTTTTAAATTGCTGCCAGACATTCAAAGAATTAGTTTGTAAGTTTGTTTGGGATAATTGTACATTATGCTATTGTAATTCTAAAATATCAAGAGATTTGTTACCTTTGTCTCCAAGCACCAAAAGGATGATTTTTTTTCATTGATTCCTAAGGGTGGGAGGTAGTATTATAGGAAAAGGGAGTAACACAAATCTGGGAAAAATTGTAATGACATTGTAGAAAAATATCATGTAAGGATATTCTTTGCTCTGGGCCATGGCAGTTCCATTTCAAACTGGCTGTCAATTTGTTTTTGTATAGACAAGGTCTTAGTTACATTTTCTGCACCTCTCCCAGGAGCAAGTAGTGATAGTTCCTTCCTTTGGTGTCCACACAAGCCAGAAACCTGTCTTTAATTTTATACACAAAGGAGCAGTGGTTTGATTTTGTGTCATACAAAAGGGAAGCTGGATGGTGACCGTGTGTAATTATACTTCCATGGTCCTCCTGGATGACCAAGGTATTTGGCATTATTGGTGACTACATTAGGTGGGGAATCAGCCCCTTAAGGGCTCTTACCCATGAAGGATGAGGAACATAAGTCCAAAATACTTCCTCATTATCCCCAGGTAATATTACTATCTATCTATCTATCTATCTATCTATCTATCTATCTATCTATCTATCTATTTATTATTATTCTTCTTTACATATGTGTCTTTCATACCCAACTCATGCCCCATCTTCCTGTTGTCTATGTCCATTAATTAGGCTCATATGCATGCACACAAATCCCTGGATTGATCTCTCCCCTTTACTCCCACCAACTCCCCTTTTCCCTGAGGTTTAAGGTTCTGATTGACATTTCTCAGTCTCTGGATCTGTTCTTGTTCATCAGTCTATGCCATTCATTATATTCCACAAATGAGTGAGATCATGTGATATTTATTTTTTTTCTGCCTGGCTTAGTTCAATTAGCATAATGCTCTCCAACTCCATCATTTCTTTCAAAAGGTAGGAATACCTTTTTTTTTTTTTTACCACAGTGTACTATTCCATTGTGTAGATGTACCAGTTTTTTTGTTTGTTTATTTTTTTAAGATAACAAATTCTTTTTTTTCTTTTTTTAAACTAAATTACTATCTGTGTACATATCTTACCATTTCCCTCCCCCCTCATTCGTACCCTCCCTCTCCAGAGTTTTGTGTCCATTGGTTGTACTTATATGCATGTATACAAGTCCTTCAGGTGATCTCTTATCTCCCTCAGATCTCCCTATCCTCCCCACTGTAATTTGACAGTCTGCTTGTTGCTTTACTATCTCTATATCTATCTTTTGGTTCATTGGGTTATAATGTTCTTTATTATCCATAAATGAGTGAGGTCATGTGGTGTTTCTCTTTCATTGATTGGCTTATTTCACTCAGCATGATGTTCTCCAATTCCATCCAGGTTGCTGCAAATGATGCGAATTCCTTCTTTTTTATGGCAGCATAGTATTCCATTGTGTAGATGTAACATAGCTTTCGGATCCAATCATCTGCTGATGGGCACCTAGGCTGTTTCCAAATTATAGCTATTGTAGATTATGCTGCTATGAACATAGGGGTGAATATATCCTTTCTGATTGGTGTTTCTAGTTTCTTGGGATATAATCCTAGGAGTGGGATTACTGGGTCAAATGGGAGTTCCATTTTCAGGTTTTGAGGAAACTCCACACTGTTCTCCACAGTGGTTGCACCAGTCTACATTCCCACCAGCAGTGCACGAGGGTTCCTTTTTCTCCACAACCTCGCCAACACTTGTCGTTTGTTCATTTGTTGATGTTGGCCATTCTGACAGGTGTGAGATGGTACCGCATTGTTGTTTTGATTTGCATCTCTCGGAAAATTAGTAACTTTGAGCATGTTTTCATGTGCCTTTTGGCCTTCCTTCTGTCTTCTTTTGAAAATGTTCTATTTAGGTCGATTGCCCATTTTTTAATTGGATCATTCATCTTCCTTTTATTTAGTTGTATAAGCTGTCTGTAGATGTTGGAGATTAAACCTTTATCAGTGGTATTATTTGCAAATATGTTCTCCCACAACGTGGGCTTTCTTGATGTTTTGTTGATGGTTTCTTTTGCTGTAAAAGAGCTTTTTATTTTGATGTAGTCCCATTTGTTTATTTTCTCTTTAGCTTCCATTGCCCTAGGGGCAGTATCAGTGAAGAAGTTCTTTTGGCATATGTCTGAGATTTTGCTGCCTGTGGATGCTTTTCGTATTTTTATGGTTTCCCATCTGATGTTTAAGTCCTGTATCCATTTTGAGTTTATTTTTGTGTATGGTGTAAGTTGGTGATCTAGTTTCATTCTTCTGCATGTGTCTGTCCAATTTTCCCAACACCATTTATTGAAGAGACTGTTTTGAATCCATTGTATATTCGTGCCTCCTTTGTCAAATATTAATTGAGCATAGTGAATTGGGTTGATATCTGGGTTCTCGATTCTATTCCATTGATCTATATGTCTGTTCTTGTGCCAGTACCAGGCTGTTTTGAGAACAGTGACTTTGTAATACAGTTTGAGGTCTGGTATTGAGATCCCTCCTACTTAACTCTTCTTTCTCAGGATTTCTGTGGATAATCAGGGTTTTTTGTTGTTCCAAATAAAGTTTTGGAGGGTTTTTTCTAGGTCACTGAAATATGGCATTGGTATTTTATTGGGGAGTGCATTGAACCTATAAATTGCTTTGGGAAGTATGGACATTTTGATGATGTTGATTTTACCAATCCATGAACATGAGATATTCTTCCATCTGTTTACATCTTCCTCTATCTCTTTTTTCAGTGTCCTGTAGTTTTCCGCATATAGGTCCTTTACTTCCTTAGTTAAGTTTATTCTTAGGTATCTTAATTTTTTTGGTGCAATGGTAAATGGAATTGCTTTTTTAGTCTCTGTTTCTATAAGTTCACTGTAGGTGTACAGAAAAGCCAAAGATTTCTTGGTGTTAATTTTGTATCCTGCTACATTGCCAAATTCATTTATTAAGTCAATTAGTTTTTTAATGGAGTCTTTTTTTTATGTACAATATCATGTCATATGCAAATAAGGATAACTTTACTTCTTTTCCAATTTGGATGCCTTTTATTTTCTCTTCTTGTCTAATTGCAATGGCTAGTACTTCCAGTACTATGTCAAACAGGAGTGCAGAGAGTGGGCATCTCTGTCTTGTTCCTTTTCTTAGAGGGAATGGTTTTAGTTTTTGCCCATTGAGTATGATGTTGGCTGTGGGTTTATCATATATAGCTTTTATTATGTTGAGGTATGATCCTCGTACTCCCACCAAGTTGAGAGTTTTTATCGGGATAGGGTGTTGGATTTTATCAAATGCTTTTTCTGCATCAATTGATATGACTATATGATTTTTATCTTTCAATTTGTTTATGTGATGTATCACATTTATTGATTTGTGGATATTATACCATCCTTGCATTCCTGGAAAAAATCCTACTTGGTCATGGTGTATGATCTTTGTGATGTTCTGCTTTAGCCGATTTGCTAGAATTTTGTCCAGGATTTTGGCATCTATGTTCATGAGGGATATTGGCCTGTAAGTCTCTTTCATTGAGTTGACTTTATCTGGTTCTGGTATTAGAGTGATGCTGGCTTCATAGAAGAAGTTTGGAAGTGTTCCTTCCTCTTAAATTTTTTTGAATACTCAGGAGGATAGGTTTTATTTCTTCCTTGAATATTTGGCAAAATTCTCCTGTGAAGCCGTCTGGCCCTGGGCTTTTGTTTGCTGGAAGCATTTTGATGAATGTTTCAATTTCTTCCCAAGTCACTGGTCTATTGAGATTTTTAGATTCTTCCTGGTTGAGTTTTGGGAGCTTGTATTTTTCTAGGAATAAGTCCATTTCTTCCAGGTTTGTTGGAATAGAGTTGTTCATAGTATTTTGTATCAATCCTTTGTATTTCTGTGGGGTCTGTTGTTATTTCACCTCTTTCTTTTCTGATTTTGTTTATTTGAGTCATCTCTCTTTGTTTCTTGGTTAGCCTGGCTAGAGGTTCATCTATCTTGTATATCCTTTCAAAGAACCAGCTCTTGGTTTTGTTGATCTTTTATATTGTTTCTTTGGTCTCTATGTCGTTTATCTCCACTCTGATTTTTATTATTTCCTTCCTTCTGCTTACACTGGGCATTTCTTGTTGCTCTTTTTCTAACTCTTTGAGTTGTAGAGTTAGAAAATTTGTTACCATTTTTTCTTTTTTTCTTTTTTTTTTTTCAATAGGCTTGTAGAGATATGAACTTCCCTCTCAAAACTGCTTTTGCTGTGTCCCATAGATTTTGGATAGTTGTCTTTTCATTGTCATTTGTTTCCGGGATGTTTTTAATTTCTTCCTTGATTTCTCTGGTAACCCAGTCCTTGTTTAATAGCATGCTGTTTAGTCTCCATATGCTTTAATTCTTTGGATTATTTTTATTGTAGTTAATTACCTGTTTTATGCCACTATGATATGAGAAGATGCTTGATATGATTTCTGTCTTCTTGAATTTGAAGTGACTTTGCCTATGTCCCAACATGTGGTCTATCTTTGAAAATGACCCATGTGCACTTGAGAAGAATGTATATTCTGTGGCTTTGGGGTGGAATGTTCTGAAGATGTCGATTAATTCCATCTAGTCTAGTGAGTCATTTAGGATTGATATTTCTTTGCTGATTTTTTGTTTAGATGTTTTGTCTAAAGGTGACAGTGGGGTATTAAAATCTCCTACTATGATTGTGTTGCTATTAGTCTCTTCCTTAATGTCCTCCAGCAGTTTTTTTAATGTATTTGGGTTCTCCCATATTGGGTGCATATATATTTACCAGGGTTATTTCTTCTTGTTGGATTGCTCCCTTTAATATTATGAAGTGGTCTTCATTATCTCTTATGTCTTTCATTCTGAGATATAATTAGTCAGATATAAGTATTGCTATTCCAACTTTTTTTTTAATTTTTTATTTCCATTCACCTGGAAAATCTTTTTCCATCCCTTCACCCTCAGTCTATGTGTGTCTTTTTTTCAGAAGTGGGTTTCTTGTAGACAACAGATATATGGGTCTTGTTTTCTTATCCAATCTGTTACCCTATGTCTTTTGATTGGAGCATGTAATCCATTTACATTTAAAGATATTATTGATAGGTACTCATTTGACGCCATTTTTATTCTATACCCCTGTGTTCCTTCTTCGCTTCCTATTTCTTTATGTTTACAGTAGACCCATTAGCATTTCTTGCATTGCTGGTTTGGTGGAGATAAATTCCTTCAGTCTTTTTTTGTCTTTAAGGCTCCTGATTTCCCCTTCAATTTTGATTGATAGCCTTGCTGGGTACAATATTCTTGGATTCAGACCCTTCCTTTCCATGACTTTGTATATTTCATCCCATTCCCTTCTGGCCCTATAAGTTTCTGTTGAGAAATCAGTTGCTAGTCTGATGGGGGTTCCTTTGTATGTAACTTTCTGTCTCTCTCTGGCTGCTTTTAAGATTCTTACTTTGTCGTTGGTGTTTGCCAATTTATTGTAATTATAATGTGCCTTGGCGTTGGTCTTCTGGGATTCATTTTGCTTGGGACTCTGCAAGCATCTTGGATTTGTGTGGGTTTTTTCTTCTCTATCTCAGGAAAGTTTTCTGTCATTATTTCTTGAAATACTTTTTCCATTTCTACCTCAGTTTCCTTTCCTTCTGGAACCCCTATTATTTCAATATTGTTTTGTTTTGTATTGTCCCAAAGTTTCCTTAGGCTCTCCTCCTGCTTTTAAATTTTTTTCTCCAAGAAGCTGCTCTAATTGGGTATTTTTATCCATCTTGTCTTCTAGCTCACTGATGCAGCTCTCTGCTTCTTCTAGTCCACCCTTGATGCTTTCTATTGAGTTCTTCATAGTAGCGATGTCATTTTTCATTTCTTCTTGGTTCATCTTCATTTCCTCTTGGTTCTTCTACAATTACTCTTCTGTCTTCTTCAATTCCTCTTGGTTCTTCTTCATTTCCTCTTGGTTATTATTCATATCGTCGAATTTGTCTTCCATTCTTTTTAGCCATCCTATGATCATTACTCTGAATTCTTCCTCTTGTAGGTTGCTTGCCGCTAACTCGTTTACTTCCTTTTTTGGTGATGCTTGCTTTTCTTTCATGTGCGCGCTATTTCTTTGTCTCCCCATGGTCTCTCCTTTCAGGATGTCTGGTTATGTAGTATTCCTTCTTCTGTGTTGATTTAAAGGCACAAAATACCACACTACCAGGTACAACACAAAAGGCACTGAACAGGAATGTATTTGCGATCTCAATAACCTCTAATAAAGGTGACTACTAGAGAAAGGCAAATTAGGGGATAAGAGAAAGAGAAGAAAGGTTAAAAAAAAAAAAGAGGGATAAATAAAGAGATAGAAAAAGATGAAAAAAAGTAATGTCCAAATGAAATTGGGAAACAAGACAAAAGAGAGAGAGAGAGAGAGAGAGAGAGAGAGAGAGAGAGAGAGAGAGAGAAAAGAAGCAGACTAAGAGAGAAAGGGGAAACAAGATATATATATATATATATATATATATATATATATATATATATATATGGAGAAAATTCCCATAGAATAACCACTAATCCCAGTAAACTCCAGCAACAATACTTGGAGATTAATACAAACTATAATATCCACTATTACCCTGTTTCCCTGAAAATAAGACAGTGTCTTATATTAATTTTTGCTCCCAAAGTTGTGCTAGGTCTTATTTTCAGTGCATGTCTTATTTTTCCATGAAGAAGAATATGGTACATATTTATTGTTAAATGAAAATAAAGGAAATTTATTATCTGTATACGGTACAGTAGTACAGTAATTGTCAACACAAACCAGACAAACTGTGAATCCTACAGTATCAAGAATTTACTCATTTATTCAATGACAATCATGTCATCATCTTCTGTAACATCATCATAACAATCCAATTCCTGAATTTCCTGGTGAATTTCTTGTGACTCCATTTCTTTCAGAATCACTGGACCAAATCTCTCATGTTTAGCAATAGCACTGTCTTTAAATGAATACTTCTTGTCAAGGTAGCCTGCTCACAGTGCATTTGCAATGCAACTGTCAGTGATTTTCTCCCATGAATTCTTCACCCAAGTCACAACTTCTTGCAGTTTAGGTTTAACAAAGTTTCCACACTGGTTTCTCTCCATTCTATTTTCAATGTAGTCATTAATTTTCATGCGCAAATTGTCTTTGAATGGCTTGCTTATTGCAATATCAAGAGTCTGGAGATAGGCCGTCATTCCTGGGAGAAACATTGTCTGGTCTATTTTTCTTTCGTGAAGAAATGTCTTCATGTCTTTAGCGCGGTGACTGCTGGCTGCATCCCAGACTAGCAGACCTCTTTGGCTCCCTCGCATAACAAGCGGCAGCATTAAATCGATCCACTTCCTTATAACTGCTTGTGTGGCCCAGGCTTTTTCAGTTTCAAGAATAAAAATGCCCAAAACATGTTCAATCTTTTCCTTCTTGTCCTTAGAAATGATTAAAGGTGGGATTTTAGTGCCATCCAGACGAATTGCCAAAATACAGGAAACACGTGCACTTTTGTGAGCAGTGGAGGGAATGTACACTAAGAAGGCACCCTGCTGTTCAATTGTTGTTTGAGATGATTGGCCCATAAACACTGCAGTTTTATCCATAGCAATCATGTTGGAAAGATTGTATTTAGAGAAGTCAGCATCATCAATAAAGGACTTGAATGCAAGTGCTCGCTTAATAACTTTAGTATCTTCCAACCTAAACAATGTTGTACTGGTAGATCTTAAAGACAGTTCACTTCACTGAAGGAAATTATCCAGCCAGTGTTGTAATGCTTTGAAGTCTTCAGGGGATATGTCAAAATGTGGTGCCATTGCAAGGGGAAATTCTTGAATCTGAGCCCTATTCACAATCGAAGTCTTTGCTCTCCTGTCAACAACCCATTCACAGATCAGGTTTTCCAGCTCAGAAAATAATGGTTGCCGACCTGATCCACACTTGCGCTTTTTAGCATTTTCCTTGTCCACTTGTTCAATGAGGTAACCATACTCTGCTAGCCATTTTTGGACCAATCAGATACTCAACATCTTCTCTTTGCAGAAAGCAGTAAGATTTTGGCCCCAAGAGTCTTCCAAGATTTCTTTCTTGTACTCCATGGAGTAGCTTTTTCTTTTTGTGCTCATTTCTAGGGGTAAAAAAAAAGGAATTGGGGTATCAAAGTAGGGGGAGGGGGATCACTTAAAATGACACAGGGGGGATCAGAGAGGGAAATCAAAATAGCATAGGAGAATCAGAGCGGGGATTACCATTATAGAAACCCATTTTGATCCTCCTGTGTCATTTTGATTGCCCCCTCTGATCCTCCTGTATCATTTTAAGTGATCCTCCTCCCCCCACTCCTGTGCCACTGAATACCTTCACCAGACATCCCCCCCTACCCCTTTATCAGAAATTTACCCCCTGGGACCTGCCTGGGGACTGTCACTGGGCTTGCTGGGGCCTGGATCTGGGCTGGAGCAGGGTCTGCCTCTGACTGAGAACCTTCAGTCATCATGAGGGCAGCCACGAGCATCAGGTAGTATCCCCAGAGACAGACCAGCACTCACCACCTTCCCCTTGTCCCGTCCGCTCTAATCCTCCTGTTCTTCTACACGCATATGCGAAAGTCTCCTCCTCTCTCCTGCCCCGTGCTCACCGCTCACTCAGACCTCCGCTCCGCCTCCACACAGCAGTCAGGATTCCGTGTAACGTCACTGGTTGCTAGATGCCAGTCAGGTCAGCCCTAGTGACCAGTTTATGGTAAATTAATTTTTATTCTGGGACAGAGCCTAGGGGGGCCCTATTTTCGGGGGGGGGGGGATGCCTTATTTCACTCAGAAGGAAACCTGTAAGTAGGTCTTATTTTTGGAGGATGTTTTATTTTCGGGGAAACACAGTATTAAGCAAGGCTACAATAAACAGAAGTAAAAAACAAACAAAAAAAGCAATTAAAAAATACTAAGCAATAATAGCAACAAAAGAATAAGCATATCAATTTCACTAAAAAGCATAAAAATTCACTATAATCAACATTCACGCAAACAACAACAAAAGGATAAAGAGGAAAACAGTTTTTTGTTTTTTGTTCTTTTTAACTAGTTAATATAGTGAAGAGAGTGGTATTTATGCACTTGGAGCAGGGAGTTGGAAATTAGGTCTATAAGTATGATGAGAGTTTTAGCAGGGGGTATACAGAAAGAATAAGGAAAAACTAAAGCTAGAAAGGGATAAGATAAACAGGAGATGAAAAGGGTAAAGGTTAATAAGAGAATAATGGCGTAAAGGTCAAGTTGAGATAGGGTTGAATGATGCTATAGTAGAGATTAAAATAGAATGAAGACTAATCCCAATGTAAAATAAAGAGAAAATAAAATGGTACTGAAAAAAAGAAAAAGAAAACAAAAAATGCAAAGTAGCAGTAGTAATAATTATGATTGAAATTAAAAAATGAATAATTGAAAATGTAAAAATCAAGTAAGGAAAAAATAAAAAAATCATTTCTTAAGTAAAAGATGTAAAAAAATGAAAATAAAATAAAAGATGTAAAAAATGAAAATAAAGTAAAAAATAGAAAAATTAGCATAAAAATGTGCAGTAGTGGTCATTCACTTCCTCTGTTATTCTATTTGGCATGCCTGTTTCTCGGTCCAAACAGTATTGCAGTTACCAGTGTTCCACTGCACCTCAGTTTTGTAAGCTAGTCCTTAATTTTAAGTAGGCTATTTCTTAGTTCTTTGTGTCCGTTTATTTTTGATTAATTAAAAGTAATAAGAAGCCGAAACTGGTTTTGGCTCAGTGGTAGACCATTGGTCTGCAGACTGAAGGGTTCCGGGTTTGATTCCAGTCAAGGGCATGTACATTGGTTGAAAGGCATCAATCAGGCTGGCAACGGAGTGGTTAGGGGGTGATCAGGCTGGCAGGCAGAAGCGGTTATTGGCAATCGGGAAGGCAGGAAGATGAGCAGTTGAAAGCCAGCAGTTCTGGATTGTGAGAGGGATGTCCGGCTGCCCATTTAGACCCTACTGGGATGGGGCCTTAACGGGCAGTGGGACATCCTTTGAGGCGTCCCAGATTGGAGTGGGTGCAGGCTGGGCTCAGGACAATCCCACTCTGTGCATGAATTTCATGCACTGGGCCTCTAGTACTATAATATGGGGGACCAATTCAAATTCTCACCATTTGTTTCATACCCACAAAAACCACTTCAAGGGCATTAATGATCTTTCACAACTGACCAGTTTTGTGCAAGTAAACCATGTTTCTTTTTTTTTAAAAAAAAAAAACTTGTTTACTTGCCCAGGCTCAAGCATATTAAAATCTAGCACATAAAGCCAGTTACTAGAGGTAGAAATACACACAATATACTATTATGGCAACAACCATCAATTACAGTTAAGAATTTTTCTGTAACAACCAAATGGATAATCAAATATTGCAACAACTCAAGTATTACTGAGCAAAGTGCATTTCTGCACTATTCAGTGTTGCTATTCAGTTTTCTAACTTAAAACAGCCTATGATAACTGGCAGCAAAGAAAATCCTTGCAATAGACTGCCTTCTGCTTGCAAACTTATGATGTGAGTATTGCATGCTGCTAATATGCTATCTAAACATTAAAGATACTCTAAAATATTTGATGGTATCGATAGACTATGATTATGACATTACACTACAAAAAAAACCTTATGCAGAAGAAAATCCTAACTGACGTGATTCTGCTTTAAATATTGTGAAAACATTACAGTGGAATGAATTTTCGCAATGGTTAGGTCAAACGCAGTTACATCATAGCAACAGTATGTTTTCTACAACTTAAGGCTTTGGCTGGTTCTTTAAGTCAGCTTATTCCTCTGATTCTTCTTCTTCAGCAGTTTCTAGCCAGGTTAGTCACTGATTCACCTGGAACAAAGCCTTGCCTTTCCCCAGAAACTCTTGGGTTATATCTTCTTTCCAAGCCAAGAGAGCTTCTTCTTCAATAATTTCCATGTCATGGAAGTGAACAAAAAACTGGAGTAACATGCCTTTTGGGAATTTGCTATTGTAGCAATGCACCTGAAGAGCATAGAGGGCATTGACTTGTAGATCAACATGATCTTGAAGGAATTTCTGCATCACTGGCTTGAAAGAAAGAAGCAGTTGTTTTTCCTGCTCTAACTGATTTCTGGAAGGAGCAGTGGAAGAATCTGTTTCATCACTGGGTGGGTTTACTTCACTAGAAATATACTGTAAGAAGCTAGTCATTAAGATGTTCACAAATCCTGCTGAAACCGGTTTGGCTCAATGGATAGAGCGTCTGCTTGGGAACTGAAAGGTCCCAGGTTCGATTCCGGTCAAGGGCATGTACCTTGGTTGCGGGCATATCCCCAATAGGGGATATGCAAGAGGCAGCTGATCGATGACTCTCTCATCAATGTTGCTAACTCTCTCTCTCTCCCTTCCTCTCTGTACAAAATCAATAAAATATATTTTTAAAAAAAAATATTTCACAAATCCTTTATCTATATGAAGTTTGGGAGAGGTGTTATCTTTAATCCTCTTATCTCTGAATCCATTTCATTCATCACTTTATTTAATTAAATTCCATATATAAGTGAGATTACGTGATACTTATATTTCTCTGACTGGCTTATTTTGGTTAGTAATACTCTCCAGATCCATCCATGCTGTCACGAAAGGTAAGAGTTCCTTCTTTATTATGTTCAAGTCTCTTCTTTCCGCTGTATCATTAATAGATTTCTATCTTCAATATTACCATCTGCCCTAATCTATTTCTTATGCTCACCAATTCATTCTTGATCTCTTCTATTGAATTTTCATCTCCAAAATTTCTTTCCAGTTATCTTTTAAAGTTTCAATCTCTTAGGTAAAGTATACATTTTGTTTGTTGATTTGTTTCTAAGCTCATAAAATTAACTATTTTCTCATATATCTTTGAGTTTTTTTAGAACAACAATCTTGAATTCTTTGTCATTTATATCGTATATTTCTATATTTTAAGTTCGTTTTCTAGAAATTTTTTAAATTTCCTTTTTGAGCTTACTTACTACATTAGTTACCCATAGTATTTGAAGGATTACTTCACTATCTAGACCTCTCTGTATGAGTGGCACTTCTCTAGATGATCAATACAAAGAAGCCTTTCTATTATTTTCCAGTAGGTGGCAATGAATCACAAGTTTTAAACTGTGAAATCCCAGTACTGTTCCTCCCTCCCCCCTCCCCCCCCCCAAGCTAGATGTTGCCTTCACTGTATCCAGGATGTATAGAGGTGGGATGGACAGGGCGGGAGAACCAACCAGCTTCTTTGTTGTTGTACCCTCACAGTAACACCTACCTCAGACCTCTCTGGGGTCCCCCCTGCATACCAACCATGACACTGATCACAAAGTGCATTCTTTGCTGAGCCAAAAGTGTTTTTGAAGTGCCAGTTTTCAAGTTTGCAGATAACGCGCTTTACAGATTTACACCAGGGGTGAAAGGAGGTGAATTCTGGGAGGCTACAAGGTGGCAGAATTCTATGGCTTTGTTTCTCTGTCTAGAATGCCATCTGCCCCAAAACCGCAGGTGCACCCCCATATTGTGTATTTGCACAGGTCTCTGAACCAGTTGCAGCATGTACAGTTCACTCCTGCAGGAAGGCTTGCTAAATTCCTTGGCTCCTTTGTTCAAAGGGAGCACCCGCCACACCTGATTCTTTCCCTAGGTGAGCCCAACCATGCGCTTCTGGCTTCGGGGTTGCTTCCATGGCTCCTAACATCTCTCCTCCCTTCTGGCCTTTGTCTTTTTCTCCCATTTGCCCACTTTTAGATGTTTCAATGTGCAGATTTCTCAGGTATGCTTGTGCATTGAGCAGGAAATTCTTTGTTGAGTTATAGCTGTTCAAATTGTTGAAACTTCAAGGGAAGAGACCAAGGGATTCTCTCACGCTGTAATTCCTCATCTATTAGGTTATAATGCCTGGTTATAATCCACTGTGGATTGAGGTTCCACACTCTGGGCCTTTGGCTCTTATTTCAGAGTTATTATTATTTTTTAAATGTAGCATATGTTTGCATGTGTTAGTAATTTTACCAGCCTGTTTCCTGCCTATATAATGTTCACAGTTTAATATCCTTCTATTATTTTTCCTCTTCCTGTCCCTTTTATTATTTTTTTCTCTTTCATTTGGAAGTTTTACTTCTTTTATGACATCTCAAAAATGTGTAGTTCTCTTGTGTATATTATTAGGATTTTCACCATTAGACATAGTGCTCCTCCACAAATTTTTATATATAATCTCATTTCTATTCCTTGCTATTACTGAGATGGCTAAGTTGTTCCAAGAGTCACACAAACAAAACAAAACAAAACAACCCTGCAAAGTCCCCCCTCACTCTTGGTTTTTCTCAATCATGTTTATTTAAGACTCTTCTTGCTTCTTTAGGTAGGGCTATAAGAGTATTAACATTATTCTCAAAGTTGCTTTTTCTGTGTCCCATAAATTTTGGATTTTTGTGTGTCCATTTTCATTTGTATTCAGGTGGGTTTTTTTATTTCTTCTTTGATCTCAGTGTTAATCCATTCATTTTTAAATTACATGTCATTTCCCTTCATGTGCTTGAATGGTAGTTCATTTCTAGTTCCATGCCATTGTGATCTGAGAAACTGCTTTATATGATTTCAATATTGAATGAGCTAAGACTTATTTTGTTTCCTAACAAGTTGTATATTTTGGGAATATTCCATATGAACTTGCCAATAATGTATGTATATGTATATATATATATATATATATATATATATGTGTGTGTGTGTGTGTGTGTGTGTGTGTGTGTGTGTGTGTGTACACATATATAAACTAGAGGCCCAATGCACAAAATTTGTGCAAGGGGCTCAGTCCTCACAGCCACAGCAGCTGCCCTTGGCTCTCACAGCTATAGAGGCTGCTCTTGACCCTTGCAGCTGTAGAGGCTGCTTTCAACGCTTACAGCCCCAGCTTCATTCAGAAGGTCATCCGGAAGGATGTGTGGAAGGTCTTTCAGCTTTCCAGTCTCATTAGCATATTAAGCTTTTGTTATTATAAATACACACACACATATATTGTATGTATATTATATATGTATATATATGTATATGTTCTCTTATATTGGGTGCATATATGTTTATCAGGATTATGATCTCTTGTTGATCAATACCTTTAGTATTATATAGTGACCTTCTTTGCATTTTTTATGATTTTTGTTTTGAAATGTATTATGTCACATATAGGAATTGCTACCCAAGCTTTTATTTCATTTCAATTTGCTTGGAATATTGTTTCAAGTCCTTTACCTTTAGCTTGTGTGAATCTTTTGTTCTGAAGTGGGTCTCTTGTAGAAAACATATATGGATCTTTTTTTTTTTATGTATTCTGCTTCCACTATATCATTTAATTGTAGCATTTATTCCATTTACATTTATGATTATTATTGAGTAGAGGCCAAGTGCATGAAATTAATGCACAGGTAGGATCCCCAAGCTTGGCCAGAAATCAGGGCCTATCAGGGCCTTCCTTACCCCAGCTGTCAGCTACTAGTTGGGGCCTTCCTTTGTTCCATGGGTGCTGCCCAACCTTTGCAGTCAGACATCTGGCAGTCAGACCTCCCTCTGACAATCCAGGGCCACTCAGGGGATATCCAGTTACCGGGTTAGGCCTGTTCCCTGCAGTTGGACATCCAGTAGTCAGACATCCCTCTCACAGTCTGAGACCCCTCACTCCTAACTACCTGCCTGCTTGCTCCTAATCACCCGTCTGCTTGCTCCTTACTACCCACCTGCTTGCTCCTTACTGCCTGCCTGCTCACTCCTTACTGTTCACCTGGTTGCTTTGGCTTTCATATATATAGACTAGAGGCCCAGTTCATGAAATTCATGCATGGGGAGATGTCCCTCAGCCTGGCCTGCACCCTCTCCAATTTGAGTCCCCTCAAGGGATGTCCAACTTCTGGTTTAGGCCCGATCCTTGGATTAGGCCTAAATCAACAATCGAACATCCCTCTCACAATCCAGGACTGCTGGCTCCTAACTGCTCACCAGCCTGCCTGCCTGACTACCCCTAATCACCTCAGCCTGACTGCCTGATTGCCTCTAACCACCTCTGCCTGCTGGCCTAATCTCTGCTTAATTACTCACATGCTCGCCTGGTCACCCCTAACTACCCTCCCCTGCCAGCCTGGTCACCTCCAACTGTGCTCCCGTGCTGGTGTGTTTGCCCCCACTGCCCTCCCTTGCTGACCTGATCACCCCCAGCTGCCCTCCTCTGCCAGTCTAGTCACCCCCTAACTGCTTGCTTTCCTGCACTGGCCTGATTATGCCCCTAACTGCTTGCTCCCTTGCTGGCCTGATCTTGCCCCTAACTGCTTGCTCTTCTGCCAGCCTGATCACCCCTAACCACCTCTGCCACAGCCCCCACCACTGTGGCTTTGTCCAGAAGGAAGTTGGATGTCCAGAAGATGTTCAGTCGACCTGGTCTAATTAGCATATTACCCTTTTATTAGTATAGATGTTTGCTGTGGAAAAAGTCCTACATTTACTTTTTTATTTTATTTTTTAACTTTAAAAATATTACTCCATTGTCTTCTGGCATCTATCACTCATTTTCTTCTTTATGTCAAGATATAGCTTGGGGTCATATACCAAAAATATCCACAGAATAATTTATAAAATTTAAAAACCTAATATATTTTAAAGAAAGAAAACTATTTCGAAGTTTAATCATATTTGATCTTCTAATAACCTAATGCAAAGCCCATATCTATGTAAAGGAATCATGCCATAATATATGGCAAAATCATCCCTTTTCTCACTATTTCTTGATTGCTTTTTCTAGTGTTCTCCAAATTGGGGTATATGTGAAATTAATCCATCGAAGTGTGTGAATAAAATACTATAATTTCAATTTATATGATTTATTTAATCTTTAAAATGTATCTATCTTAATGTATGATTTATATAAACTATATTATTATAATAGAATATAAATTATACATAAGTTGTACTAAAAAGAAAGTGTTGAAAACACTACACTGTAGAAAGGAAGTGAAAAATCAATGTAGGTGCAATGTGTCTTTTTCCAAGAATATGAAAGCATTGATCAGTTAGCACGCCAGGCTTCCAAACTTAAATTCCCATGATCACAGGCCATACCATCTTCCCCCAAGATCATTTAGAGTTGTGATTCTTAATCAGAACTGAATATCCAAATTATCAGAGAAAAAAATGTAAACGCATACTTAATTAAGCACACCCAGAAATTCTGCTTCATGAATCTACGAGTTTTCAAGAATGTTTATATTTTTGAAAATTTCCAAGTTAATTCTGACATTAACCTTCAGTTGTGAACAACCGGATTACATATTTTAATTACTCAGTATCTCCAAAATCTTTCCTAAGTAAGTCAGTAGTTATTTAATGATGAGTATAGGCTAGGATTTGGGCTTTAGACTACAGCTTTACTTAGGAAATGAAAATATGTCTAACTCAAATATAAATATGTTTGACTAATTTTACTTATTTTTTGTTTACTAATTTGATAGTTTAGAAAAGTAACTAAAAGGCCTTAGAATATATATATATATATATATATATATATATATATATATATATATATAATATCAGATTAAGGAGTGTTCACAACTCACTATTCTTGCTAACTAATATGGAAGTATTATTTAAAAAATAATATAATTATTATCAAATCAAATTGGCACTTTCCAAATAGAACATATCATGCATCAACTTCTCCTGTGTGTAAGAACAATACAAAATACAGATAAATTGTTATAGTATATGCCACTATCACACATCATTAGTGGTTTGATTTTATGTAAGTACTGAGACAACATCAAAATGAAGATTTTAAAAAAACTTATTTAGTGAATGTAAAAGATATGTGGCTAATTACCATTTTAAACTTTTTCACTGAAAAACTGGAGGTATACTGGTTGGATTTACTATTCTATATAATTAAATAAAAGTCTATATAGTAAAAGCTTAATATGCAAATTGACTGTCACTCCAACACACAAGATGGCTGTCCCCATGTGGTCCAAGATGGCTGCCCCATGTGGACACAAGATAGCCACCACAAGATGACCAGCAGGGAAGGGCAGTTGTGGGCAATCAGGCTAGCAGGGGAGGGGAGTTGGGAGGGATCGGCTTGCAAGAGAGGGCAGTTGGGGGCAATCAGGCTTGCAGTGAAGGACAAATAAGGTGGGCCAGGCCTGCAGGGGAGGGCAGTTAGGGTGACCAAGCCAGTAGGGAAAGGCAGTTGGGAGGGACAAGGACTGCAGGGGGGGCAGTTGGGGGGATCAGGCCTGTAGGGGAGGGCAGTTTGGGACAACCAGGCTGGCAAGGGAGGGCAGTTAGGGATGACTGATCAGCAGGGGAAGGCAGTTGGGGGCGACCAGGCTGGCAGGGGAGGTCAGTTAGGGGCAACCAGGCTGGCAAGGGAGAGCAGATAAGGGGGACCAGGTCTGCAGGGGAGGACAGTTAGAGGCAATTGGGCTGGCAGAGGAGCAGTTAGGCATCAATCAGGCTGGCAGGAGAGTGTTTAGGGGGTGATCAGGCTGGCAGACAGAGCTGTTATGGGCAATCGGGCAAGCAGGCAGGGGAGCAGTTGGGAGCCAGCAGTCCTGGATTGTGATAGAGATGTCCAACTGCCCGTTTAGGCCTGATCCCTTGAGGGTTCCCAGATTGGAGAGGGTGCAGCCTGGGCTGAGGGACACAGCCCACCCCCTGACCCCCCCGTGCATGAATTTCATGCACCAAGCCTCTATTATTTTATATATTTTATAATATTCAAATTAATGTTTTTATTTTATCTTTTGTTCCACTATTTTTGTTGAAGTTTCTGGTAAAAATATACTTTTTATCATATATAACTTGATTTAGAGGAAAGATATGATATGGATTTTAAGTATACATTTTTAGATAATGGAAATCAGATAATTCATGAAATTTCTTTTTTATTATTGAGAGCTATTAATAATTACTGATCAATAGTAATTATTACTGTTATTATTATCTGTAGTACAAAGTCAATTAAAGCATTTTCTTTCTTTTTTTTTTTAATAGACAAGCAGTAAACATCAAACCATATGACAAGTCCATGCCAAGTAAGAAATTTTAGTCCTTGGAGTTTATTATCTTTTAGATTTGAAAATAAGTTTATTGGTAAATTACTAGTATCTTCCATTCAATATGATAAAGCATAAAATGTATTGAAGTTTTGTTAAAATTTAGGAAAATATATGTGTGAATGTATATGTCTATTTTGGTATGTGTGTATTTGTAAAATATTTCTGCCCTTGATGTGAGTTTGTATGCATTATTTTAAAAGATAATATTTAATATACTCTTCCTCATGATAAAAAACAACCTTAGTTTCATAAGGCTCCTTTATGTTTAAAATTAACTACAACAAAATGAAAATTAGAAAAGGAAAATACAGTTAGAACGATGAAGTGGATGATCCATTTGTTATACAAATACAACTTTCAAAAGTTCTTAGTATATTGAGTTTAAATCTATCTTCATTACTACAATGTTTACCCATTGGTTCTACTTCTT
This sequence comes from Pipistrellus hanaki, assembly GCF_964339955.1. Classification (NCBI taxonomy): domain Eukaryota; kingdom Metazoa; phylum Chordata; class Mammalia; order Chiroptera; family Vespertilionidae; genus Pipistrellus; species Pipistrellus hanaki. Next base: position 77,891,541 of record NC_140524.1, read on the forward strand.
CCTTCAAGAAATTCCAGAAATAAGTCTCTAATTTTGTGATTAAGAGAATAGACACTGGACCCAAAATATCTGTTTGAATTTTAAATCGTATACTTTATTACGATTTTGATCAAATAATTTAAAATCACTACTTTATTTTTCTACATCTGTAAAACAGAGGCAATTATCTATCTATATAAAAGCCCAACCAACCATCACAACCAAACAAATGATTGAACAGGTTGTGTGGGGTGATCAGGCTGGCAAGCGGGGGGTTAGTGAGGGGCGACCAAATAACTGAGCAGCAGGCTGCGTGGGGTGACCAGGCCGGCAGGGGGAACATTGGGGGTAACTAGGCTGGCAGGGGGGAAAGTGAGGTGACAACCAAAACAACCAACACAACCTGTACAACCAAAACAACCTGTACAGCAGGCTGTGTGGGGCGACCAGGCTGGCTGGGGTGGAGGGGCAGTGAGGGACAACCAATCAACCAAACAGCAGACTGCATGGGGCAACCATGTCAGCAGGGCAGGAGCAGTGAGGGATGACCAAATGATTGAACAGCAGGCTGTGTGGTGTGACCAGGTTGGAAGTGGGGGCAGTTGTGGGCAACCAGGCCAGCAAAAAGGGGGGAGAGGGGGGATTGGAGGCAATCAGGCCAGCAGGCAGAGGCAGTTAGGGGTGATCAGGCCAGCAAAAGGACAGTTAGGGGTGACAAGGCCAGCAGGGAGGGCAATGAGGGGTGATCAGGCAGGCAAGCTGGTGAGTAGTTAGAAGCCAGTGGACCAAGATTGTGAGAGGGATGTCTGACTGCCAGTTTAGGCCCGATCCCTGGTATCAGGCCTAAAGTGACAGTCAGACATCCCCCAAGGGGTCCCAGATTAGAAAGGGTGCAGGCTGGGCTGAGAGGACCCCCTGTCCGGGCACGAATTTCATGTACTGGGCCTCTAACACATTATATTATCTAATTTAAAGCGTTGCTTGAGGATTAAATGAGGTGATCTGTATAAAATGTTTAAAACACTGTCTGATACATAGTAAGCACTATTTTATGTTACCAGTTACAACTATTTTATAAATGCTTTACTACTATTCTTCTATATAACATCTTAAATATTTGAAAATAGAGAGCACAGTGTCCCCATCTTTAGGACTGTCCTTAATTACCTCACCAGTTCTCTTTTCGCAGAGCTATCACATAATGTGATCACCTGGATCACTCTATTCGGGATACCCTAAAGTGTGTATATGTTCCTTTAATAAATTTGATTAAACTTATTTGGGTAACAATAGTTAATAAAATTATATAGGTTTCAAGTATACAATTCTATAATACATCTTCTCTATATTACATTGTGTGTACACACAACATCAAGTCTCCTCTTTTTAAAATAGAGTTCACAGAACTGAATGGATTATTTTGCTCTGTGGTCCTAATTCTTGTGTCTTGGAATAACACTGAGGTCAGAGGAGTGCTGAAATAAACGATTAGATCTAATCAATTGAGATTTTTACAATTTAATTTATATTCAGCCTTGTGTTAGCTATTATGGAGACTATACAAGTAGTCATATTGTCTGCAACCTAGCCAAAGGGACACAAAAGAAGTAAACCAAGATAGAGGAGATTATGAAGATGTTTGAAAATAAAAAGTGAATCTTCCTCTATTTTCCATTCCTATCGTTGTACTATTTTAACTATTATTATTTAAATATCTATCTGTAAAAATGGGTTTAATCTAGAAAATTAAATTATATCTTGTGATGGAAGATTTGAGGATTAAATGATGTTGTGGACACCTAATGCAATATACAGATGATATATCATAAAATTGTACACTTGAAACCTATATAATCTTATTAACTATTGTCACCCAATAGATTTAGGTTTTTTTTTAAGATGATAAATGCTATTTTTAAATATAGTTATTGCAGATGAAGACATAATCTTTTATTGTAAAATCTCATTGAAGTCCCTAATTGGTATTCAAAGAAACTACAAACTCCAGAAAGAAAAGGGATATTTTGAGTTATAACTTAGTTTAATCAAACAATATATTTCTTACTCATGAATATCTCAGTATTCATGAAAGTATGCCTGCTAACTGTAAATTATTTATTGTCTTCTCTTATGTTAGTCAGAGAATCAAGAAGAAAATTATGGAATCAAGAATCCTTCACTTTGACATTTTCCAAACCACCTCAGCCAGGTAGAAAAAAGATATCAAGACCTTCAGAATTACAAATCACAGTTCCTGTAAGTACTGAAAAGGGTATTTTAAAACTAAATCTAAGATAATATATTATATAAATATAGATAAACATATGTAATTTGAATTTTACTAAATATTGGTAGCAGATATTTTAATATGCATAATTCTCCATAAATCAGGTTTTCCTCATCTGTTTCAGATAAAACTTTTATTTATATGTGGCTCTACATTTCAACAACATTATATAGCTAAAAGGATAAGAAAGCTAAATAATCAAATACTGCAAATGGTGAGATATCTCAGAAAATTTTTTACCAGATGTAAAACCAAAAAAATTGAAACTCAGAACAGGAGCTGCTCTTGATGAGGTGTCAGAGCCTCTCCCTTTTCCTCAATATGGCTCTAAGGATACTAGATACTGGGAGGATAAAGTTTTTTACTACTTTTATAAAGTGGAGTTATCAGCAGCCAAAAGAAAAACTAGCTCTCAGAGGTCAATCCATACTGTTATCAAATTATGTTTCAAAAACATATCCAAAAGCATCATTACATTCAGTACGCTTATTCAAGAGCTATTCATTACATCTGTAGTGATTTAGTGTATGTTTTTTCTTTATCATCTTCCTTTAATTCCTTATGACCAGTTCATTGACTGGTGATGACTATACTGAATAGTTGAAAGAATATAAGAAGTAAATGTAAAATTAATCTAAAAATCCACTATGACAAATGTTGGGTGGGAGTGTAAAAATACTACACTACTGCTACACAAATTAATCTGAATCAAACATTTGTTTTATTCTATGTATTTGCTTTTGATAACACTTCACAACAGGGAAGTTGATCAGAGACATTGAAAGCAGAAATAGAAATGAGGCTTTGCCTGAAGCCTACAGCTATCACAAGAATTGGCATGGCAATCTTGATGGGCATAAGCTTATTTATTAACTAACTTGAGGGTCAAAGATACACAAAATGTTCTAAAAGGTCTCTCCCATATTGGGTCCAAAATGAACCCACTATCAATTGTAAATACAGGCCCTGAAATATCATGGATCATTTTTTGTCTGCTTCAATCTCAGTATAAATCAATATGTGAATAACATTTTTCCTAAAGTAATTTTATTTGCAAAGTAGAATTATCCTAGCCATTAAAGAGGCAATATGCTAATTGACCTTTACACCATTGCAAAGATGGTAGTGCCCATAGTCAATAAGGAGGGAATATGCTAATTGACTGTTCTTCCTTCAAATATGGAGGTGCCCACAGCCACAAGATGGCGGCATCCAGTCCCCTCAGCCTTGCCGGGGTGACAGGGTGGACCCAGCCACTCTGCATGCCATCTAGAGTCCCCCAGTCCCCTCAGCCCCCCAGCCACCCAGGGCTTGTCTGAGACACAGACAAGCCTCAGGTGGTGCCTTCCCTGCCACCCAGGACCAGCCTGAGGTGCAGGCAAGCCTCAGATGGTGGCTACCCAGTGCCCAGGGCCATCCGAGGCTCAGATAACCAGGGCTGGCCAGGGCTTGTGCTGCCGGCAGTGACAGCAGCAGAGGTGTCATGGGACATCACCTTTTCCTGATCACCAGGTGGCCTCCTGCCCCTGAGGGCTCGTGACTGTAAGAGGGGGCAAGCCACGCTGAGGGATCCCCCTCCAGTGCATGAATTTTCATTCACTGTGCCTCTAGCCTCATATAAAAACATATAGGACATTGGAAAAAATAAATTTTAAATAGATGGTTAGTAAGAAACCAGACTTATTTTCAATTTTTAATATATAATTATTTTTTATTTCATGAAAAATTTTAAAATTTATTGGGGTGACTTTGGTTAATAAAAGCATATAGGTTTCAAGTATACAATTCTATGTTACATTATCTGTATATTGCATTGTCAAAAATTCTTGTTGTTATTCTAACTAATCTTTTTAGAGATATGATAAAAGAAAATTGGAGGAAGTCTGTAAGCCAGCTCATACATGGATATGGCATTTTTTAAGAAAAAATTTCCAAAGACCATCTAATTACTTCACTCTCAGGCAACAAGCTCCATTTAGACATCCCTATACTCTTAAAGCCCATCCTAAAAATTTTAAAGATGACAGTAAAAAAATAACATTTAAGAAAAATTCCAAGAAAAATACTCACCCACATGAGACAACTATAGAATCCAAGGAAACAGGAAATGATAAAAAATCTAAAATAGCAAACAAAGAAGATAAAACTCCATCAAAATCATTACATGCAAGTGAACTATCTAAGAAGTCAGAGTACAAGTCTGGGATAAATCCAAAATCCAAAAATTATCAGACAGTCTTAATAATACATCCAAAAAATAGTAGAGCTTTCAAAAATTCCAAAGATACAGACATTGAACCCATATGTACAAAAAAGGATTCTAAGAGCTCAAAGAACAATTCTAATGCCAAATCTGAGGCTTGCTCAAAAAATAATTCCAACATGAATTTAATGCTATATTTAGAGGAGTCTGGTGCTGAATCTATGGAATTCGATATGTGGTTAAAGAATTACTCACATAATAATTCAAAGAAACCTGCAAAGAAAGACTCAAAGAAAAGCTCTGATGCTGAATCTGGAGATTCAAAAGATGCAAAGAAAGATAAAAAAAAGAAAGGAGACAAGAAGAAGAAGAAGAATGCAAAGGACACAGAGTCTACTGAAGTGGAATCTGGGTCTGAATTGGAGTCAAAAAAAGGTAAGAAAGATTTGAAGAAAGGTAAGAAACCTTTAAAGAAAGATGACAAGAAAAAGGATATCAAGAAGGAAGTATTGTCAACTGATGATGATCCTGAATCTGAATCGATCTCAAAAAAGGGTGAAAAAGATGAAAAAAATAAGAAAAAGTTAAAGAAAAGTGAGAAAAAGAAGCCTGCAATGAAGTCTGAAAAGTCTAGTGAAACTGAATCTGATTGGGAGTCACAAAAGGATAAGAAAGATTCAAAGAAAGCTACTAAAATGCCAAAGAAATATTCCAAGAGAAAGGATGCAATGAAAAACATAGACTCTACTGACGCTGAATCTGATGTGTCTTTGAAGAAAGACACAAAAAAACCTGTAATAAGCAAAAGTTCGGATACTGAATCTGAAGAGTCAATGTATAAAGCTGGGTCTAAAAAGAAAGTTGTTTATGAATCTGATGCAACATCTACAGATTCAAAGAAGGAAGCACTGGTAAGAAAAAGAAATGTTAAAATGGCATTCAGAAGGACCTCATTTAAAGGAAGAGGAAAAAGCACAATTATAGGTAGAGTTCCTCCATCAAGAGAGAGTTCACTACCATCTCCTTGCGAGCCTTTACGCCTATCACCTAAGATCAAACATATCTGTCGGTGCAAGTTGGATCCTCCAAAACCAAAACCAAGATATGCTCCTTTGGTATGTTTACTCATTTTATTTTATAGATATATATTAGAAATGAAAGGTATTTTAATTTTTTGAATTCCTATTTTCTCTAAAGAATAGTCCTCTTTTACTGAAATATTGACAAGTTTGGGACTCTCAGGTAAGAAAGATAAAGAATACTTCTAAAACACTAAAAATAGTTGCAAAACAAATGTCAAAAAGTTAGAATAATATATAGACTGAAGCATATAGAACTTGTGATTTGAAAAAAAAACACTTAAAATTAATTGTAACGGGAATCACATTGCAAAAGTGGTTAACTGTTCTATACATGAGGGGGAAAAATGAAACTTGACTAAAACTTGTACAGAGGCAGATTTGAGTAAGATATAAATACATTCTTTAGGAAATTGCTGACTATAGGGGGGGGGGAACATAACCAATATCCAGACAGAGCTTGTTGGAACTAAAACATACCATAATTCAGATAGGCAAAATATTACTTATTTAATCCATATCTGAACTAAACTTCTTTATGAGACATTATTCTTACTGATGATCAGAAAAAAAGTTAACTTGCAAGAAGTAACTGGAACTCCTCTGGTTTATAAATGTTTCTTTCAGGTTAGCTCAGTCTCATGGAATAAATATTCCATAAATTTAAATTTTGCATTTTGGCCCACCGGGGTATGACCTCTTTCATCCTCCTTCACCCAACATCTGGCTATAAGGGGAAACTTAAGTAGAAATGTCACTTTGGTTAGAGCTGCTTCTGTCCTCCATGTTGTCCTCTCTTTATAGTTTTCTCTTGTCATTGGTTGAGTTGTAGCTCATATTCATGGTTACAGTGTATCAGCCTGTGTTTCTCTGCTTTCTTACATAGTTTGTTTGTTTGTTTTGTCTATTTTCAGTATGGTATGGCAAAATCTGCTAAAATGAGAGAATCTGTAGCTATGTCTGGGTATTGATATTGAGCTTCTAATATTAATCTCCTCCTCCCCTTTCTCTACTTCTTCACTGTCCTCCTATTCTTCTTTTTCTTTTTTTCTCAAAGGGCTTCAATTTACTCTTCTAAACTTGTTGGAATCTCCATTTGCTTTTCATATATTCTTTTGGAATTTATAAATTTTTTTCTCTCTCAGAAAGTCTGGAATTTTAAGTCCATTTTATCCTACTGGATTCAAAAAGTCAGCTTTGAGACTAAAAGCTGAAATAATAATGCCCTTGGTTAGAGTTCAATCTTGGAGGTTGAGTCAATGGGTGGGTAGTAAAAAATGAATATATATTGGGGCTATAAGGATGAATATATATATTGTTGGATAATTTTAAGGTAAATAAAAACAGTAACCTCAAATAGCTGTATTATTTTCCACAAGCAGTTTTTATAAAAAATCAGTAAAAGTAAGAAAACAATTTGATGCCAAAGATAAGTTCAACTTCAGGATACATTCTGGACTTATATGTATTCACCACCAAAGGTCTTTAAAAACTTCCATATACTATGGAAACCAGTTTGGCTCAGTCGAGCATCGGCCTGCGGACTGAAAGGTCCCAGGTTCAATTCCGGTCAGGGGCATGTGCCTTGGTTGCAGGCACATCCCCAGTAGGGGGTGTGCAGGAGGCAGCTGATTGATGTTTCTCTCATCAATGTTTCTAACTCTCTCTTCCTCTCTGTAAAAAATCAATAAAAATATTTTTAAATAAATGAATAAATAAAATTCCATATGCTTAGCTACCATCCAGTCAGACTTTTCTATCCTTACCACTTTTCAAGATTACCAAATGCTTTCTTGGGACCGCATCAACTGGTCTCTCCTCACCTTTTTTTATATTTTTGACAGTATTAGAGATGCTCCCATTTCCCTCTTACCCACTTCCATCCAGCAGCTGACCTACCCCTACATCTTATTCTGTAATCTGATAGCATTTGAGCTAATCTCTCCCTCTTGATAAAGCACTTACTTTACTTGACTTCTATGACTCCATGCTCTCTTGTTTTTCTTTCTACTTATTTATTGCTTTTTACTATCTTTATTGTATCTTTATCTACCTAACATTTAATGAGGGAATGACCAAAAACTTGGTCCTGATTTTTTCTATCTATAATTTTCCCTTGGTGAGTTTATTAAATGCATTGATTTCATATACCATCTGTCTACCGATGAGTACAAAATTATTACATGTAGCTCTGATCTTCCCATTGAGTTTCAAATTCTTATATATAACTGTTGTGGCAGAATGCATGAGAGAATGATCAGCCAGCACTCTGAGGAAGGAAAGTTTAACCTTTATTTCACAGATCTGCTAGTCCAGGGGAATTCCAGATCCAAAGCCTGAACAGAACTCGTGGGGAGACTATGACTATATATCTCCTCCTTTGGTGGGCCCCTGAGCGTTCCCGCAACTCCATCCAAGTCAGTTTTGGCAGGGTCCTGGGGTTAGGCTCTGTAGATCTGCCCAAGTCAGTCAGAGTGGGGAAGTAAGACCACAGTTTTAACCAGATACCGAACTAGGTTGCAACCCCTCCCCCCTGGCTGCCATTTTACTTTTCATCCCCCCCCCCCCCCCCCCCCGCCGCCGCCTCTTATTCCACAGGCTATTCTTAGCCTTGGGGATTATAAAGACTCAGCAATTTTGGGCAAGTTCAATGCTTTAGCTACAATACTTCCTGCTGAAGGAGAGGCGACAAAAAAAAAGGTTCAGTATCCCGAGTCTTCACCATCTTCCCCAAAGGGGTTGTTGGAGTAGCAAGAGCAGAGAAGTTCCCCTCCCAGTACCAGTCTGGGGTTCTGGCAACACTTGTATGAAGACAGAATAAAACTATTAGAATAAAACAAAAACAATAATTATCCAGATAGGAGGGGATTAGGAGATTCAGGTCAGGCAGCCGGATCCTCTGTCTTCTTGAAGATGATCCACAGTGGGTGGTTCAGGTCAGAGATCACCTTCCACTCTGGATGCTGATTGTCCATCTGGTGGGCTGCTTTTACTCGGGAGCTGTGGATCCAGGTGTTCAGTCCTGCAACTTTGAGAGCAGAGGGGTTGGTTAGTATGACTGGATAAGGTCCCTCCCAGGTTGGCTTAAAGGGTTCCTTTTTCCAATCTTTTACCCAAACCTGGTCCCCAGGCTTGTGGCAGTGCACAGCTGTTCCTAGAGAGATGGGCAATAGATCAGTAACCCATATGTGGACTTCAAGGATAGTTTTCCCAAGTCCTTGTAGTTGTTTCTGAATTTCTAAGTTCCCTATTTCCCCCAAATCTCCATTTGGCCAAATTAAGGGAGGGATTCTGCCATATGGAATTTGAAATGGAAAGAACCCTACCCTGGCTCTCAGGACACAAAACACCTGTAGGTACACAAGTGGTAAGATATCTGTCCAGGACAAGTTCGTCTACTGGCATAGCTTAGCCATAGCCTGCTTGAAAGTCTAGTTCATGTGTTATACTTTCCCTGAACTCTGGGGCCTGTAGGCTGTATGTAAGTTCCACTTAATTCCTAAGGCCTTAGCTACCTGCTATATTACCTTAGCTATAAAGGTTGGGCCATTATCTGGCCCTATGAGTTTTTTTTAAATATATTTATCGATTTTTTACAGAGAGGAAGGGAGAGGGATAGAGCGTTAGAAACATCAATGAAACATCAATCAGCTGCCTCCTGCATACCTCTTGCTGGGGATATGCCCACAACCAAGGTACATGCCTTTGACTGGAATCGAAACTGGGACCTTTCAGTCTGCAGGCCGATGCTCTATCCACTGAGCAAAACTGGTTGGGGCATGACCCTATGGTTAATGGAATTTTATACCAAGGAATTATGTCCTTTGTGACTTTTCTCACCTTCTCCGTGTGGGTAGGATATGCCTCAACCCAGACTGTAAAGGTGCTAACAAAAACTAAAAGATATTTATTTCCTCTACTGGGGCACTATTTCTGTTAAGTTTACCTCTAGATCTTCAAAGGGAGCCTGCCCACAGCGCTGAATTCCTATTGGTCCTACAGGACCCTGCCTTGCCTTGTTCTGTACACAGAGGATGCAGCACTGTGTGACTGAGCTGCATAAGGAGGGGAGATGGGCAATTAGATAGTACCTGCTTAACAAGGATTCTAGAACCATTTTCCCTAAATGGTTAAGTTCATGCTGCTGGAGGACTACTCTATGAGCTAACTGTTCTGGAATGTAGACCCTATGATATGGGAATGTCCACCAACCTTCTTTCATCCTTTTACTCCCTTCTTGTTGGGCATATTCTTCTTGAGGGATATACTTTGGAGATTCAGCATGATCTGCGATGGCACTGCTCACTCCTTAGCAGCTAGCCTTGCCATTGCATCTGTGTGATGGTTCCCTTCTGACACTGAGTCTTCTCCTGTTTGGTGTCCTCTACAATGGATGACTGCTACTTCCTTGGGCTCCCAGACTGCTTCTAGTAACTTCAAGATCTCATTCTAATTTTTTATTTCTTTTCTTCCAGCTGTCAAGAGCTCCTTTCCTTACATATAGCCCCATGGATATGCAGGGTAACGAAGGCATAGTGCAAGTCAGTGTAGATGTTTGTGCGCTTATCCTTACTGAGATATAAGGCTCTGACTGGGGCCCAAAGTTCTGCCCGCTGCACTGATTATCCTTTAGGAAGGGTCTGTGCCTCTATTATTTCAAATTTTTATACCACTGTATACTCAGCTCATCTTTTTCCTTTATCTAGGAAGCTATGGCCATCCATTAACAATACTAAGTCTGGATTTGGTAGAGGCCTGTCTATTAGATCTGGCTGGCTGGAGTAAACCTCCTCTGGGATTTCTAGATAATCACACTCCGGGGTTTCCTCTGTGATGTCAGCTGCAAATAGTAACAGCTTTACTTCTTTTCTGATTTAGATGAATTTTGTTTCTATTTCTTGCCCAATTGCCCTGGCTAGAATTTCCAATTCTATATTAAATATAATTGGTGAGAGTAGGATTTTGTCTTGTCCCTGATCTTATATAAAAAGCTTATCACCATTAAGTACTATTTTAACTGTGGGTTTGTTACATATGGCCTTTATTATGTTAAGATACATTCCTTTTATACTCATTATTAGAGGCCCAGTGCACGAAATTTGTACCGACAATCAGGGCTGATCTGGACCTTCTGGCTGCTGGCCAGGGCCTTCCTTCCCAGATGCCAGTTCTTTTTATTCATGCCACCTCCTGATGGTCAGCACATGTCATAATGAGTGGTCGAATTCCCAAGGGGACAATTGGCATATTAGCCTTTTATTATATAGGATTGTGAATTACTTTTTTCATAAATTAATGTTGAATTTTGTCAAATCCATTTTCTGCATTTAAGGAGATTATTTTTTATCCATCATTTTGTTAATGTGGTGTAATGAATCCACTGGATTGTGATATATTTTTTAATGTATTGTTGTGTGTGATTTGCTAGTCTTTTGTTCTCTTGAAATCTATATTGTCAGATATAAGTATGGCTGCACCTGCATTTCTGTGGATGACATTTACTTGGAGAATCATTTTCTACCTTTTTATTTTGAGTCTATCTGTTCTTTTGCAGTTTAGATGTTTTTTGTTGTTGTTTGTTTGTTTGTTTTTATCCAATATGTTACTCTGTACCTCTTCATTGGTGAATTCAGTCCATTTGTATTTAAGGTTATTATTCAATGTATGAGGATTTCCAATAGTCATTTATCTTTTTTTCTTCTGCTAATTCTGTGCCTCTATTGGTTCTTTTCCTTTATACCTCTTTGTTGTTTTTGTTTGGTGATAATCTATCATTTTTCTCTGTTTCCTCTTTTTATACATTGTGTATCTCAGGGGATTTTATATGTGTGGTTACCTTTAGGTTTGTTAAAAAGAATATTTCATATATACAGTAGTCTTTTTCTTTAAAAGTGCTCTTTTAATGGTCTTCTGTAATAATAAGTCCTCTATGATAGTTGTCAGTTTGTTCCATGTATCCAAATATTTGTTAAGTGCCATGATGTTGGAAAGAACATTTAACTGTGAATCAAGAATATTAGTGATAAAACACATATATTACAATAAAATCAAGATACTTATAATCAATGATCAAGAAATAAGAACAGATAATTTATGCAGGAAGAGATAAATATAAAAACAAAATAATGAAAAATATTTACTATGAGGTATTAGTAATCAAATAAAACTATGAGATAATTTTTCATCTAATAATGCAGTAACTAAATGTAAAATTGTGTATATAATTTTATATGTATTAAATATATAAAATATATTGTATAAAGATGGATAGATAGATTTTATGTAGAGTTGTCAAGGCTTCAGGCTCATTGGTACATTTGTTCACTGCTGACTATAGAAGAGGAATGACATAAATTGGCTTCATTTTCCTCTGGGCCTATATGGAACTATGTAAGAAAGGTCCTAATTTGATCAATACTCTTTGATTCAGTAATCTCATTATTTAAAATGTATTATAATGAAAAAAATCAGTAGAAGGAAAAACAAACTCTAGGAATAAAAATAATGAGTGCAATAAGTCTATAAGAAAAATCTTTGAAATCTTAATGTATAAAATTAAGAGAATGGTTTAGTAAAACATAAAACAGAGTAGTATGCATTCATTGAAACAATAATTATGAAGCCTTGATAATACAAGGGGAAATTTCATACTATGATGTTGGAACTACACAAAAACCTGCATCCTTGTGGAGAAAGTGGACAAAAACATGCAAATATAAACATACTTGTATCACTGTGGTGTAATTTAGAGTGACTATCAGCTATTTTTAGTGTATTTTTGTGTTTTTGTTCATTATAAATTGTTTAAGTTCTAGTATATTAAAATATTTGTGAAGCTTTAGATTTATAATATAACATTGCTAGGGCCTGGTTTTTTACACAAATGCTGGTGGTGAGACTAGAATTTAGTACTTCTCATCTTTGAGTGGAGATTTTAGAATTACCCAGGAAAGTTGTTGAAAATGCATGTTACTAACTCCATCTCAGAATTTAACTTCGAAGGTCTGGGGTGGAGTCCATGGACCTGTATTTTTAATTAGAAATAACTAAAATTTATATCCAAGTTCTCTTCCACTTATGGCATTCTGCTTTTTTAATTTAGTGCTTAATACACCAGAAACTCTCTATAATGATTAGATAAATAAGAATCTTTTTTTTTCTTATACTTTATTTCTTAGCCTGAAGCAAAGTGGATTCACAAGCTGCTTTAAAGAACAACTGAGTGCTTGCTTTCACAGAATGGCCTTACCACAGTAAACCCCAGCTACTCGCAAATGGGCATTGATACTTCTGTGGGACTGTAATAAATAACATCAAGTCTTCTGTGAGTACCAGGATCTGATTTTTTGCGTGTGATTTATAGAAGTCTTTGTAGAGGTGTGTACTTTATTCATTAAATATCTGAACTAAAGTACTCCAGTATTTTACCCCATGCTCTGAAGCTTCATTTGGAAGCAGTTTTTTCAGTCTAGGTTAAAACTTAGTGATTTTCCTTTTATATTGTGTTAATTTTTTCTTCTATTTACTATTAAAAGAGTAAATAGAGCCCTAGATTGTTTAGCTAAGTAGTGAGAGAATCCTCTTATGCAAGGAAGGGTTTCAGGTTTCATCCCAAACCTGATCATCATACTTATGGGAAGCAACCAATAAAAGGGTCTTCTCTCTCTCTCTCTCTCTCTCTCTCTCTCTCTCTCTCTCTCTCTCTCTCTCTCTCTCTCCCTCCCTCCCTCCCTCCCTCCCTCCCTCCCTCCCTCCCTCCCTCCCTCTCTCCTTCCCTCTCTCCCTCCCTTTCCCTTCCACTCTGACTAAAAATCAATGGAAAAATATATATCCTTGGGTGAGGATTAACAATTAAAAAAGAGTAAGTAGAATGGAAGTAAGCTTATTTTTCATGCCCTTAAAAGAAATAGAGTTTTATGTATATAGCAATTCTCACTTCCCACATACACATACAGTTTTCAATGTAATATTTACCTTGAGACAATTTCCTTTTAGTTTATTACTGTCTTTAATAATAACTTGAAAGTGTCCCTAGAATAATGACAGACATTTGTCAGTTATTTTACATATTTCCATGATTATGCTATCCATATTATTTCCTGAGATCATTTAAGGGCTTTGGAAGAAGAGATAAATAACAGATGATAGATGATAGATAGATGATAGATAGATAGATGATAGATAGATAGATAGATAGATAAATAGAAAATTGATAGATTATTTTCTAAGTACTATAAACTAGATAGCTTGTAAAAATAAAAATTTATTTCACACAATTCTGGAGTCTGGGGATTCTAAGATCAAGGGGCCAGGAGATTTAATGCCTGGAAAGAGCCCACTTTGTGGTTCATACACAGCCCTTCTCACTGTTTCCTCACATGGTGCATAATAGTGAGCCCAGTGGAGATTCTTTTATAGAAACACTAATCTAATTCATGAAGGCTGCACCCTCTCAAAGCATCTGCCAAAGGCCCTATCTAATACCAACATATTGGGCATTTTTAACATATGAATTCTGGGGTCCATAAATATTTAATCTATAGCAATAATACGTACACAGACAGTTAAATGTAAATATAAAAACCTTTCAGTTCACCAAGTCTGCTGTCTGCCTTTATGGTATAATCTTCAGTTCTAATTACTCTCAGAAATGCCTACATTTCTGAGAATTTTAAAGTGGTGTCATTTTTCTAGCTCATTTTATCAATTACATATGTCCTAATTTACAAATAAAATGTTTTTCATTGCAACATTATAAGTAGGAAAGGTTTAAAAATAATCCAATTGTCTGTCAATAAGTGACTGATTGAAAACATAATAGTAATTCTCCACAATGGAATGCCATATGAATGTAAAAAATAATAAGGAAGCTCTTTATGTGGTGAGATGAAAATATCTTCATTATAACTTTATCTAAAAAATTAAGGTGGTGAAGAACATATATACTCTGGACGAACAGGGGAAGGGACCGCAGGAGGTTGACCACTGGCCCCAGTAGAGAGCTGGCCCTCAGACCCATTGGAAAGGTGCTGTGTCTGCCACAACCCATCCTTAGTTCCCCATCCCAACCTGGGGACTGAAGGCCTCAGCGGGGTTGGGAGAAGAGGCAATAGTCCGGGCACAGAAGAAATGGACTCTGGATGCTGATGCCGCCCCATCATAGTTCCCCACCTCCCACCCTACTACTTCCCTCACTGCCATGCCACCACTGCAGTGAGTGGACACCAATTGGGGCCTGCAAGCTGGGGGAGGGACTGTGAGAGATTTACCAGCTGGGGGAGGTTGGCTGTGGGAGCACACTGACCATGAGGAAGCAGCTCCTGCATTGAGTGTCTTCCCCCTGGTGGTCAGTGAGCATCATAGTGACCATTAGTTCCTGTTGTTCTGATCATTTAGTTTAATAGCCACTTAGACTTTTATAAATATACTAGAGGCACAGTGCATGAAATTCAGGCATGGGAGGGGGGTGTCCTTCAGCCCAACCTGCACCCTCTCCAATCTGGGACCCCAGACCAGGCTTCTGCCACTGGCCCGGTAATCACGCAGTGGGGGTGCCCTCCAGGGCCAGGGGATCATGCGGCTTGGGTGCAAGGCCCTGCACGTCTGAGATCCCAGCCCAAGCTGTCGCCCTGGATGGGGGTATCATGCAGTGGGGGTGCACAGCCATGCCAGCCTGAGACCCCAGCCCAGGCTGCCTCCACTGGCCTGAAGATCACACAGCGGGGTTGTGCGGCCCTGCTGGTCTGAGACTCTAATCCAAGCTGTCGCCTTGGCCAGGGATATAGTGCAGTGAGCGTGCGCAGCCATGCAGGCCTGAGACCTCAGCCCAGGCTACCTCTGGGGTCAGGGTATCCTACAGCTTAAATGCTAGGCCTATCAGCCTGAGACTCCAGCCCTGGCTGCTACAGTTGGCCTGAAGATCGTGTGGCTGGGGTGTGCAGCCCTGCTGGCCTGAGACCACAGCCCAAGCTGTGCCATGGCTGGGGGATTGCACGGTGGGGGTGCACAGCCCTGCCAGCCTGAGACCTCAGCCCAGGCTGCTGCAGGGGCTATGGTATCCTGAAGCTTGGATGCTAGCCTGAGATGCTCACCCTGCTGAACTGAGACTCCAGCCCTGTCTGCCACCACTGGCCTGAAGATCGCTTGGTGGGGGTGTGCAGCCCTGCTGGCCTGAGATCCCAGGCCATGCTGCAGCTGCAGCTTTGATGCAAGACCCTGCAGGTCTGAGACCCCAGCCCAAGCTGCAGCCGCTGGCCAGGATCACGCCTGGCACTGTCATCTCCCAGCCAGACACCCTGGGCTGCTGCCACTGAGTGGACTTGAGGACTCCAGCAGAGCTAAGAGGACTGGGCACCACATCTTGTGGTTATGGGTGCCGCCATTTTTGTCATGGGGTGATGGTTAATTTGCATATTACTCTTTAATTAGATAGGACTAGTGGCCCTGTGCACAAATTTTGTGCATGGGGGGGGGGGGTGTTTCCCTCAGCCCAGCCTGCACCCTCTCCAATTTGGGACTCCTTGATCACAGATTGGGCCTAAACCAGCAGAAAGGCATCCCTCTTATAATCTGGGACTGCTGGCTCCTAACCACTCACCTGCCTGCTTACCTGATTGCCCCTAACTGTCTCTGCCTGCCTGCCAGATTGTCCCTAACCTCTCTACCTGCCTGCCTGATCACTCCTAACTGCCTCTGCCTGCCTGCCCTAACACCCCTTACTGCCCTCACCTGCCGGCCTGTTTGCCTTCAACTGCCCTTCCCTGCTGGCCTGATTTCGCACAGTCTCTGTCTCTCTGTTTTTTCTCAGCAGTCCTCCAGGCCTCACTGCTTCCCTGTGTCCCTCTTTCTCTTTCTCAGCTGGGAAGGGGCAGAGCTAGTGTTGTCACTCCACCTTCTGCCCACCTTCCCTTCCATCTAGGCCTCTTCAGACCCAGTCTGTTTTGTTTCCTCATTCTGAGAGAGGCTCTGAGAACAAGCAGGAAGGGAGGGAAAGAAAGGGAGAAAAAGCTGTGAGATGGTGGGCACTGTGTGTCTGTGCATGTGTGCAGTTGGGAGTGGGTGTGAGTACTGGCCCCGCCTCTCCCATCCCTGGCTCCACTGCCACAAGTCTCCACCACCAGAGCCTGCTGTATGCGCAGCCTGGGTGTTAGGTCAAATCCCCAGTCATTGTGGATGTGACGGACCCAGGGTTTTTATCATATATAGAGACCTGGTGCACGAATTCATGTATGGGTGGGGTCTGGATGGCCTTACCCAATGGAGGCCAATTGGGCTGGGCCAATGAAGGGGAGGGTACATGGGAGGTTTGCCAATTGGGCCAGTTGGCTGCTGGAGTGCATGTTATAGCGACCAGTCATTCCAATCATTCCAGTCATTCCATTCCATTGTTCTGATTGCTTGGCTTTATATATGTACTAGAGGCCTGGTGTACAACATTTTTGCATGGGCAGGGGCTGAACCTCAGCCAGGCCTGCACCCCCTCCAATCTTGGACCCCTCAGGGGATGTCTGATTGCAGGTTTAGGCCTGATCAACTGGCAGTCAGACATCCCTCTCACAATCCAAGACAATTGGCTCCTAATCACTCACCTGCCTGCCTGCCTCATGCCCCCAACTTCCCTCCCCTGCTGGCCTGGTCACCCCCAACTGCCCTCCCCTGCCAGCCTTGTCACCCCCAACTTCCCTCCCTTGCTGGCCTGGTCCTGCCTCCAACTGCTCTCCCCTGCAGGCCAATTTGCCCCCAACTGCCCTGCCATCCTAATCTCATCCCCAACTGCCCTCCCCTGCCGGCCTGATTGCCCCTAACCTACTTCCAGCCTGATCTTGCCCCTAACTGCTCTCCCCTTCCAACCTGATCTCACCCCTAACAACCTCTGCGTCAGCCCCCAACACCATGGCTTTGTCCAGAAGGAAGTCAGATGTCCAGAAGATGGCCAGTTGACCTGGTCTAATTATATATATATATATATATATATATATATATATATATATATATATATATCCTATCTAATAAAAGAGTAATATGCAAATTGACCCTATCTCCCCTACACCCACAAGCCATGCCCATGAGCCATGCCCACCAGCCAATCAGGAGTGAATATGCAAATAAACCCAACCAAGATGGCTGCAGCCACAGAGAGCAGGAGGGATGCTTGGGTTTCCACCTGCCCTTGCTGGCCCAGGCCTCCACTCCAGGCTACAAAGTTTTAATGATAGAAGATAAATAAATCCCAACAAAAATGTCTGTGGCTGTGGAGCAAGCAGGAGGCTTGGGTCCACTCAAGGATACAAAGTTTCAATTATAGAAGATAAATAAATCTCAGATACCAGGGCCTCCACTTGGGTCCCCAGAGGATGTGGTTGGCCTGAAAACAACCACAGGCTTCTTGCCCAGGCCACCCCATGCCCTAAGGGAACCCCCACTCTGATCCAAGACACCCTTCATGGCAAACCAGCTGGTCCCCACCCATGCACCAGGCCTCTATTTTATCTAATCCTATCTAATAAAAAAATAATATCCAAACACACAAGATGGCTGCCCCCATGTGGTCAAAGATGACTGCCCCAATGTGGACACAAGATGGCCACTACAAGATGGCCAGCAGGGGAGGGTAGTTGGGAGGAACCAGGCCTGCAAAGGAGGTCAATTGGGGTGATCAAGCCTGCAGGGGAGGGCAGTTAGGGGTGACTGGGTAGGCAAAGGAGTGAAGTTGGGGGCGACCAGGCCTGCAGGGAAGGGCAGTTGGGGGGGGGACCCAGACTAGCTGGGGAGGGCAGTAAGGGGTGACCAGACCAGCAGGGGAAGGCAGTTAGGGATGACCAGGCTGGCATGGGAAGGCAGTTAGGGACAATCAGGCCGGCAGGGGAGTGGTTAGGGGGTCAACAGGCTGGCAGGCAGAAGCAATTAGGGGCAATCAGGAAGGCAGGCAAGCAAGCAGTTGGGAGCCAACAGTCCTGGATTGTGAGAGAGATACCAGATTGGAGAGGGTGCAATGGACTGAGGGACATCACCCCCCCATGCATGAATTTCATGCACCAGGCCTCTAGTACACACACACACACACACACACACACACACACACACACACTATAGAGGCCTGGTGCATGAGATTTATGCACTGGAGCGGGGGGTCCCTCAGCCTGACCTATGCCCTCTTACAGTCCAGGACCCCTCAGGGGATGTCCACCTGCCAGCTTAGGCCCAATCCATCTCACAGTCTGAGGTTCTTGCAGTCCAGGAACCCTCACTCCTTACCACCTGCCTACAGAGGAGGGGGAAGAGGCTCCCTCCACCACTGCTGGGCTTGCTAGCCATGAGCCTGGCTTCTGGATGAGAGGTGCTCCCCCTGTGGGAGTGTACTGACCACCAGGGTGTAGCTCGTGCATTGAGCATCTGCCCCCTGATGGTCAGTGCATGTCATAGCAACTGATCATTCCACCGTTTGGTCAATTTGCATATTACACTTTTATTATATAGGATATATATATATACATATATATCTATATATCTATATATCTATATATCTATATCTATATCTACCTATCTATCATATATCTATATACACACACATACACTGAGTGGTCAGATTATTATGATCTCTGAACACATGAAAATCTGGCCACTCAGTGCATGGGTCCAGTGCATGAATTTGTGCATGGGTGGGGTACAGCCAGCCTGGCCAGGGGGAGAGAACATGGGCAGTTGGCCAGCCTACCTGCTGGTCAAACTCTTGGTCAAGGGGACAATTTGCCTATTAACCTTTTATTATATAGGATATACACTGAGTGGCCAGATTATTATGCGTTCAGAGATCATAATAATCTGGCCACTCAGTGTATAGCCTGTCTTTGTTTAAAGAAACTCTGGAATGATACTAATATTAATCCAGTATGCATGGATAGAGTTGTACTGGTTGATAAAATACATTTGATCCTTGAACAGCATGAGTTTGAACTGCATGGGTCCACTTATACATGATTTTTTTCAATAAACATGTATAGTACTTTAAATATATTTTCTCTTCCTTACAATTTTCGTAATAACCTTTTCTCTAGCTTACCTTTTTTAAGAATACAATATATAATACATATAACAAAAATTTATGTTATCAGTAAGGCTTCCAGTCAACAATAAGCTATTAGTAGATAAGATTTGAAAGAGTCAAAAGTTATATGCGGATTTCCAACTGCATGGGATTTTGGGGCTCCTAACCCCAGTATTGTTCAATGGTTAACTGTACTTCCAAAACAATTGGTAAATGGCAACTATACAATTTATCTTCCACCTTAAATATCATTATCATTTTCTCCCCAGAACACCAGGGATCCTCTAGTTATCAAAAGCTAAAACACAATGAGAAATATAAAATATTTTTTTAAGGAAAACATGGGTGAATGGTAAAGCAGTAAGAGAGCAGGAGTCATGGAGAGAGCCTTAAGACTCCCAAGCAATTTTGACCCCTGTGAATGAAGAAAAGAGAAGAATGGAAAACTGAATAAGAAGAGACTCAAATATATTACAACTCACAGAAAGTCTCAAGCAGGCCAATGAGGAGACATGAACAAACATTGCTCTTTTGAGGAGTCTATTGTATAGGAATAGCCTGGCCTTAGTACCACATAATGCTCCATCATTGGCTTGGGGCAGTCTGTGCGAGTGTGTCCCCAGCTTTCATGCTGGTGGATCTCAAATTTGAAGAATACAGAGGCTGTCAGGTGATTACATTCCTCACATTAGGATCTCTTTTTAAGTGAGATTTAAGCAGCAAGCTCAAATTGTCACTACACAGATCCACTTCTCTATTCATATTTACTCCTCCAAATTTCCCAAGGGCTTCTCCTTCTTAGAAGAAAATTAAAAGAGAAAGGATAGTGAAAAAAAAATACATGTGTCTTCTATTACTGAAGTTAACTTTAGGGCCACAATTGGTCAGCCTTCTGCACAGTCCATTCTAACATTTACAAGTGTTGCTGCCTTACCTGAAAGTATGATTCCAAACTTATTTTCTGAAGGGTCAGATCTTCTAGTAAGCATACTAGAATATCTGGAATGATAGTAATATTAATCCTTAAACTCTATTCACAGTTAAATTTAGCAAGGGAAGACCAAGAGATGCCCACATCGATCATGTTACTTCCACAGATATTTCTTCTCATATTGTGAAAAGCAACTCTACCTCCTGTTCATCAGTTTAAATTACCCTTTCAAGATGGTGACTCTCCTTCATAACAGCTAGCCTTTATAAACTTAGTAATTCAAAGTGTCCTGAGAGTAGCCATAACTTGCAGGGGTCCTCAAACTTTTTAAAGTGGGGGCCAGATCACGGTCCCTCAGAGAGCTGGAGGGCCGGACTATATGAACTACTAATTCCTACTGTAACACCTCGGCTGCGCTCACTGCCCAAAAAACCTGGCGGGCCGGATCAGACTCCTCTGCGGGCCGCATGTGGCCCGCGGGCCGTAGTTTGAAGACCCCTGCTCCATTGGGACTATTGCTTAATTTCCTGGCAAGAATATGCCCATTGCAGGGAGGGGGTCAAGATTTAATATCTGTAGTGACCAGAACTGATTCTACAAGAACACAAGCCACCTGTTAATCATTCAAAGTGATGGTAAGTGAAACCACTCCTGAACACATCCCTAGGTTTCTGGGTACAAGTGTTTTTTTCATGTAGAGGATTTAATGCATGTATTGCATCTGAAAGGATAGCACCAATCTTGCCGAGTATTGCATCCAAGCAATTCATCATGCATTCGGTGTTCATTTAAGCTTTCTTTGAGGCCATTGCTTCTGGAGAGTGCAACATGTAATATATCCAGTTGATGGTATGCTCAGGTGCCCACTCTCACACATCCTTTACTGTGAAGTGAATACACTGGTCAGATATTATATTCATCAAGGTCACCCATGTGCTGCTGTAATGTAAGTGCCATCTACTTTTGGCTTGAACCCACCAAGTCAACCTAATTATAAACAAGGCCAGGTTTTCTTTCCTCCTTCATATATTCACTAGAGGCTTAGTACAAAAATTAGTGCTCAGGTGGGGTCCCTCAGCATGGCCAGTGATCAAAGCCTTTTGGGGGCCTAGCAGGCCAAGGGGAGGGACCCCAGGAGGGTGGCTGGTTGGTGGGGAGGAGCTGTGGGAAGTTGGACAGCTGGTGGGTGGGTCCACAGGAAGTTGGAAGGTCCCCCAAATCAGATTATAAGGGGCTGGCTGGGAGGGGATAGGGACCATGGCAGGTTGGCCAGGCGGCCAGAGGGTCTGAGGGGGCCACAGAAGATTGTCTGTGGAAGCACACTGACCACCCTGGGACAGCTTCTGCATTGAGCATATGCCCCTGGTGGTCAGTGCACATCATAGCAACTAGTTGACCAGTTGTTCTGGTCTTTTGGTTGTAATGGTTGCTTAAGCTTTTATATATACTAGAGGCCCAGTGCATGAATTTGTGCATGGGTAGGGTCCCTCAGCCTGGCTGGTGATCAGGGCTGATTAGAGCCATCTTGCTTCAGTCCCAACTGAGGGGAGGGACTGTGGGGTGGTTGGCTGGCCATGCGAGGTTGTCTATGGGAAAGCACTGACCACCAAGGGGCAGCTCCCGTGTTAAGCATCCGCCCCCTAGTGGTCAGTGCATGTCATAGCTACCAGCCAGTCATCTGGTCATAATGGTCACTTAGACTTCTATATATAGAGATAGATAGGTACAGGTTGAAGAAAGGTACTGTTGTAAGTATGTTGCATAACTCAGGTCTGTGCTACCTGTTTATGCAGCTTATGTATACCCTCTGGTTCTGCTCAGACTTGACTCCAGAATGATAATTTCCATTTTGTGATGGACAGCTGCTGCATCTGTCTGAATTTTTTACTTGAGAAATCCAACAGCTCTCGCTTATAATTGGCAATTCTGGATGCATGGTCATTTGGTGCCCTACAGAATAGCATTTTGTCTCTATTATGAGCCAGTACCATGCCAGGATCTGTCTCTTAAAGGACAAATAATTCTTTGCTATATATGCCCTGGCCTTGCTCTAGAATCCTAGGGATCAACTTTGACATCCTTGCACTAGAGCCTGTCCTAAGACCCACTTTGCTTCTGTTACCACCATTGGCACCCTGAAAACCACAGTGTCTTTTTGATTATGTGGAACAAACAGCAGAAAAACTAATGCCACAATCTGGACTTGTTGCCAAGCCTTTTTCTGTTTCCAGTTCTCACTGAAATCTGACAGCTTAGTGTTGCCCAATAAAATGGAGCAATATTCTCAGGTGTGAAATGTGTTTCTTCAGAATCCAAGTAAGGCTACCAGGAACTGTGCTTCTTTCTATGTAATAGTGAATGCAAGCTGCAGCAATGGAATTTTTCTTTAAAAGGGGTATTCTCTCTATATGCCCTTGACCACTGGATTTGTAAGTATTTTACTCAAGTTGCACATTTCTGAATATTTTTTTAAGATTTATCTTCCATTTTCTAAAATTGATGTGCATTACAAAGCCTTTCAGCATACTAACTTATTTTTTAAAAATATATTTTTATTGATTTCAGAGAGGAATGGAGAGTGTTGTGGAGTGAACGCAAGTAAACGACCACTGGAGTTCAGACCAAATTAAAATTTAGGGAGCCTTTTAATAATCGGCTGGCTGACTTCTCTCTCTCCACATAGGAAGCCCAGAGAACAGCCCCAACCCTTTGTGTCTGACCATATTTATACCCATTCACTACCTCCTGTTTTTGCAGAGCAAACAATTTTAAAACAACTTAAACAAAGTAGTTTTTCTTAGTTAAATTCAACATATAATTTATAGGGTCCTGGCACCTGGTGGAGTAAGTAACCGAATCCTGTGATCAGGAAAGTTGACAGTGATCTATCTTGTAAGGCTATTTTGTTAGTTGTAGCTTGGATTTATGGCCAAGTCGACTAGGAGAAAGCATGCTCAAAAATTCTCACTCTCTAGCAGAGAGAGAGAAAGAGAGAGAGAGAGAGAGAGAGAGAGAGAGAGAGAGAGAGAGAGAGAGAGAAATATCAATAATGAGAGATAATCATTACCAGCTGCCTCCTGTATCCTCCACACTGGGGATTGAGCCCACAACCCGCATCTGCCCTGACTGCTGTGATGTTTGATTTATATTGATTTATATTTTAAGGATTTAATTATTTGTGTGATTTAAAATAGGAGTGAAAGTATTTATTTTTATGAGTGATTCATAGTTTAAGTGTGAATTGTATTTCTGATCTTATTCTGATTTTATTTTAAGTAAAAGAAATTATTTGAAATGCATTTAAAGGCTTAGTATAAGTAACTCCATTTAGTGTGACTTGAATCCATTTTGTAAAACTTAAGTTTTAAAGTGACTCTGAGCCCTGACTGTAAACGCCCTAACTAGTGTTTATCTGCAAAGTTGTAACAGTGTGAACGCCCTAACAAGTGTTTATCTGGAAAGTTGGAAACCTAGGCAAAAAGTACCTGGAGACCTCCGATAAGACACACTGAAGACCCATTGGTTACACCCAGAAGGAACAAGGGAACACCCAGAAATGGCCATAAAAGAAGGACCTAGAGGCTCTGGCCAGAGACTACAAGGGCCCCTCCTCTCCACTCCCTTCTTTCCCTGTTTGAAATACTGCAGGAAACTCTGCCCAAGTGAGCTGTCAATCTGCTTGTGAGCCAAACCTCTGAGGCCTGAATTGCGACCGAGATGCTGCCGCAGCGTGTTCCTGTCCAGTGTGTGTGTCTGTTGGCACGGATCTCTAGGTGACCTGCCTAGGCTTCTGAAAACCACCAGGACTCTGGTAAATAAACTGTGTGTGATTCGTGCATCTTAATATTTGTCTCTGCGTTTAGTTTATGCTCGGTCAAATTTAATTAAGTATTGTGGGCAACCATATAAGTCCAATCCTTTGGCTGAGGGACCCCAGTCACCTGTGCATCCGTTCCCACCTGAGGGTGAAGTTGGAACACTGGTAATTGAACCACTGAGCAATGCCAACCCAGCCAGGATACTTTTTTAAATTATCCTGCTTCATCAGCATGATACTATCTATGTGAAAGAGTAGAGTGATAGTTTATGGGGTGTTCTAGAATTTTTACACTATATTGAGAAGTAATTTGAGATTTACATAGCCTTGAGCAAAACTAAATGAATAGTGTCTGTCAAATGTGCAGGTGAGCTTTTTCTGTTACTAATTTATGATTGGATATAAAATAATTAATTGCCTAAACCAGTGGTTGGCAAACTCATTAGTCAACGGAGCCAAATATCAACAGTACAGTGATTGAAATTTCTTTTGAGAGCCAAATTTTTTAAACTTAAACTTCTAATACCACTTCTTCAAAATAGACTTGCCCAGACTGTGGTATTTTGTGGAAGAGCCACACTCAAGGGGCCAAAGAGCTACATGTGGCTCAAAAGCCGCAGTTTGCCTACCACAGGCCTAAACCAATGCAACTGAGGAGTTACTAAACTGATCAAACAATAATATTACATCCAGCAGAGTGGCTGCAATAGGGGCCACTATACAGTTGACTTTGCTGTTGTAATTCTCAATAATCTGTCCAGTTTTCTCAGTTACTGAGAACAAAGATCAACAGAAATTAATATAAATGTGAAAGTCCTGCCAAAAAGGTGAGTTTGGGCTCTTTGGTAGAGGGTGAATATTTGCATTTTATTGCCTACTGCTGACTCAGTGGCCTAAAGCAAACTTCCCACAGCTCTTTGGTATTCACAGTGGGGGAGATAAGAGATCAACTGAAGGATGTGTATGCATGCTTATAAGCAAAAACAATGGGGGGTAAGGGCTGTATGGGAGTGGGGTGGGTGTGGGGGAAATGATAAGATATGTATACAAATAATACCTTAATTTTAAAAAAGATAAAAAAATACTTTTTTTAAAGTAAAACATGAAAAAATAAAAATGTGCTGTGGTGAAGGTCATTCACTTCCTCTACTGTTCTGTTTTGTAAGCCTATTTCCTGTCTGGTAGTCAGGACAGTATTGAAGTTCCCTGAGTTCCACAGCTCCTCTGTGTTGTAAACCACAGTCCTGATTTTCCAGGAGCAGTATTTCTTTGTTTCTTAGACTCCTTTATTTGTGTGTACACAAGAGTCAATTTGTGATTCAACCCCTGGGTGGCAGTATTTGTTGATTGACCTCTGGGGCTATGTCTGCTCCAGCCAATATTTAGATTTTGTTTTTCTTGTCACACTTAATACTGGTTTGGGAATAGTATGGACTGCCCCAGAGTTGGTTCTCTGATCATTACTCCCTGCTCTGATCCCTAGGTTCCACAAAAAGAACTTTCCTCTGCAGTCTGTGAGAGTGTCCCCAATTGGGTGATCATGTGTACTGGGCTTAATAATCAAAAGCAAGGGTTTAAAGAGAAAAAAAAGAGCCAGAGTAAGTGCTCAAAATTGCAACTTTTACCCTCTGGCATTGCGCACAACTCTTTGAAAGTCTCTGGGTAGACATCTTTTTTTTCTCCCCTGACACAAAGCAGCAGGTGCACTGTTAAAATTTTAGGCTTTCTTTTTGTGCCCAGTCCAGCTATGGGTTGCTTTTTAGAGTTCCCTTCTGTTAGCAGCCCTGTGGATCCCCTTCCACATTCTCGGATCACACCAGCCCCAAAGGCTGCAGATGTTGTGGGGCACAGACTTCCCCTGAACCTCTAGCTTCCATTGTGTGCGTTTCTCCTGCCTGAATGGCACACCCCACCTTTTCCTAGGGAAAATCTGACCTTTCAGAACTCATCTGAGACTGAGCATTTTCGCTGCTTGAGGTCTGGTGTTCCTGGGTTCACAGCTGTTCCGTGGGTGTTGTTGTTGTAGATTACTGGACTGTGTAGGCTTCCCATAACAGCCACTCTCACCTTTAAGATGGTGCGGTCTCCCCTGGCTTCCCTTTTTTATATGATACAAGAATCAAACCACTGCTTCTTTGTGTGTAGAATTAAAGCTGGCTATCATCACAGGAAAGGAGGGGGAAGCAAAAACCTAAATACAATTACTGTCACTGCTTGATTCTGGGAGAGGCAAAGATAATTTAATATTACTAAGACCTCCCCCTACTAAGCCATTATGTAAAAAGTCTTATAAATGGCACCCACCAGCAGCAAACTTAAGAACAGTTTTTTCTTTTGAGGATTAAAGCCCCTATGGGTCTGCATATAGTAATAATCAATGAAAATTAGCTGATGCAATTGCACCCGTGAAAATATATAGTTTAAAATGAGAACTTTAATGAAAAATCATCTTGGTACTTAAAGTAAAAATAACACCACCCTTGATATTTTGGAATTACAGCAGCATATTGAATAATTATCCCAGGCAAACTCCCTTAGGTGCCTGGCAGCAATTTAAAGAAAGAATTTCCTCCTTTACTTTTGCCTTTTAGCATAACCACTATTGCCTGTCTCATTCTTGTTCTTATTTGTTTAATTTTAGTCCGCAGAACCACTATTGCCTGTCTCATTCTTGTTCTTATTTGTTTAATTTTAGTCCGCAGATGAGGAATAAAAATCTTGAAGGAATTGCAGCTCTGCAAGCAGCATATCAACATCTATTAAGAAATTAAAGAGGGAGAAATGCTGAGAACCAAGATCAATAGTAATTAACATAAATGTGAAAAGTCCAGCCAGAAGGCTGAGTTTGGGCTCTTTTATATTCACAGGGTGAATATTTGCATTTTATTACTACTGCTGACTCACTAGCCTAAAGCAAACTCCCCACAACCTGATAATCTTATTGTTTACTAAACATTACCATTGCCCTAACCAGTTGGGTTCAGTTGTCAGAGCATCAGCTTGAGGACTGAAAAGTCCCAGGTTCCATTCTGGTCAAGGGCATCTACCTTGGTTGCAGCACATCCCCAGTGGAATGTGTGCAGAAGGCAGCTGATGGATGTTTCTCTCTATCCCTCTCCCCTCCTCTCTGTAAAAAAAAAAAAAAAAATCAATAAAATATATTTAAAAAATTAACATTGATATGTTTGTTTGCATTCCTAAAAGGCAATTGTGTATTCTAGTAAATAAAAGCAGGCTGGAACGAAGACTTCGTGGAACTTGACTAATACAGTTTAAGTTTTCCCTGGCTTCCCTCCATGATTCCAAATCTATATTTCTTGTCTCATGTTTTAATTTGCGTGTCAGCTCTTTATTCAAGCCTTTGAACCCAAAAGCCAGGCTGGCCATGGCTTTTCACACTCAGTGGCCAGACTAGCAAAATAAACAAAGATGAGTTGGACTGTTACCCATGCATCACTTATATCTTTAGAAGTGGTACAAATCATTCTCAACTGGACCTAGGAAAGCTATATTTATTTTTCTATTTCTCTCCTGGAGAAGAGAGGGAAAGTTTCAAAAGTTTACACTTGGATTTGTATAGCAGCTCTCTGCTGTAGTAGCTCCTACTCCACAGTTGACCAACCAGAGGGTTAATCTAACTGCAAAGTATGGAATTTGCATCGGTATACACTTAGGAGTTGAGGACATGACCACTAGGTGGGATTTCAAACTCCTTTGACCCACCATTAACCGAACTATAACCAGTACTCTGTTTATTACTTGTCCACATGCATTACTTTGGTAGGGCTGCCTAGCAAAATGTCAGGTGACTAAGCCACCACAAACTGAATGATTTAAATGGCATACATTTATTTTCTCACTATCATGGAGGCCAGAAGTCCAAAATCGAGGTATTGACATACTAGGTTTCTTCTTTGGCTTATAGATGGTTGTTTTCATGTTCACATAATTTTCTCTCTCTATTCATCTCTCTGTGTCCTACTTTTAAATTTTTAGGCCAACGTAAGTAAGTCATATTAGATTAGAAGCTGATTTCATTTTAACTTGATAACCTCAGTAAAAAATGTATCTTCAAATGATGTCATATTCTGTGGTATTGGCAGTTAGGACTTCAAGATATGAATTTGAAGGGGATGTAATTCAAAAGGTAACACACCTCCAAGTCCTTACTAAAAAAGATACCAGAATGATGATGTGTCCGTTCTCTGATATCAATGTCCAGTTAGATCCTGTGTCTGATAGTATTCAAAACATGTGGGTATTTACTCTTTTCTAGTGTACAGTCACCCAAGTAAATGGCTCTAGGTCCTACTGAGAAAGGACTGAAGAAAGTTTTACAGCATATACTTCCTGCAGTGTTGCAGGATTTTCCCCCATAGATATGGCCCTATTTTCAATGGATTGTGGATTTAAATATTGGCTCAAATCCAAGTATTGTACAAGGAATCATGACTTTTTGTGATAACAACAGTCCTCAGACTCTGCTTTCTCATACTTGTCTTTTTTTCTGATTCAACATGTTAAGTAGCATTCTCATCATCTGCTCACATATTTCCCCCCTAGGGATATTATGCTTTATGAACCATTTCAACAGTTCCCTCGGGGTTAAGCCAAAATTAATGTCCCTCCAACACTGCTGGCTTCTGGCAGATAAATGCCAACACCTGATCTCCCAGAAATTATCAAGTCTAATTCTTTGATGGTCCCTTCTACAATCCATGAAAAAAGAGCCACTACTGAACCTTTTTAGTGAAGCCAGTGGCTCTCTTGCCAGCGAATTTCTGATAGCACTGGTAAATGAGGCACCCTATGGTCCCTCCAGTGGAACACTGCCCTCTGCTGTACCTCCTTTGTTTTTGTAAATTTTTATATTTGATGCTATTTATTTTTAGAAAAAAAATTATGTTTTATTTAGGTAACAATGGCTAATAGCATTACTTAAGTTTCAGATGTACACTATTATAATTCTATATCTTATACTCTATTGTATACTCACCACCAAAAGTCTAATTTCCATTTGTTACCATATATTTGATTCACTTTACCCATTTTCCCTCTCCCCAAACCTTTCTCTCCCATAACCACTATTATATTCTTTGTATTTATGGAGCTACTATTACATTTTTGTCTTATATTCCACATATAAGTAAAATCAAAGTTTTTGTTCTTTTCTGTCAAACTTAACATAATCCCATCTTGTTACAAGTGATAATACAACATCTTTCTATGGCTGAGTAGCATTTCATTGTGTATATGTAAACATATATATAGTATACTATTGCATATATATATGTATGTATGTATATATTACATTGTTTTCATTGTGTGTATGTATATACAGTATTATATTGTGTGTATGTGAGATATATATATATCTTTTTTACTTATACATTTTAGGTTATTTCCATATCTTGGCTATTGAAAATAGCATTGCAATGAACATAAATATATGTAGAGTCCCAAAAATGTATACATACAATTTGAATCATTGTAAAGGAAGTGTTTAATAAAATACACCTCATTTTCAAAATTGAGCTATCAGCTTGTTAAAGTTTGTGTACATTTTTGGGGACAGCTGTATATAATTCATATGTTCATGTTCTTCAAATAAATGCCTAAGAATTGCTAAATCATATGATAGATAGTTCTTGTTAAATTCTTTATTGTTGGAAGTATTACATATGTCCTGTTTTTAACCCATTGTCCTCCCCGACATGCACTGACCACCATGGGGCAGACACTCAATGCAGCAGCTACTTCCTGGTGACCAGTGTGCTCCCACGGGGGGGGGGGGGGGGGGGAGGGTAGCATCGCTCAGCCAGACATTCCCTGTTTCAAAGTATCTTAATCGAGTCTAAGAGCAAAGCTTATAATAAACAGAAATAATAACAAAAAATATTTGGTGCCAAAAGTAAAATTCACAATGTATGGCATCAAATAAAAAAGTACCAGTCAAGCATAGAAGCAGGAAAATATAACCCACAACAAAGAGAAAAGTTAACCAATAGAAACAGTTCCCCAATGACACAGATAATATATGTAAACAAAGATATTAAAACAACTATTGATAAATGTACTCTTTATGTTCATTGCCTAAACTACTAAGCCATATACTCTCTATGTTAACTCAATTGGGATGGAGATTTGTGTATATGCAAAATAGAGTCAATATTCAGTTCTTTTACTGTATGGGTATTCAATTGGTCAAGAAAGCATCATTTATTGACAAAAAATGTTTTTTACTTGCAATGCAGGTGTAACAGTTGTCACAAATTATTCATATGTAAATGTCTTATTTTGTCCTACTCTATTTTGTTTTTCTACATAAATCAATATAGTTTTTATCCCTTTTGGACCCTTTGTAGAATATTCTACTTTCAGGGCTCATTTGTGATGGTCTCTTTCCACATGTACCCCAATTACCAGTTCATAAATCCACCCGTGAGGCCAAGTTTCTCTACTTGCTCCTTTTTTTCTGCAACATGGTTTCGAATCATGGGAAACTGGGTAATGTCTGTGATGCTATACTCATACCCTCAGGGAACTATGTGGGAAGATGGAGATGCCTTCTTTCAATTAAGGATGTCACTTTGCCTTCATGTCATTTCTCTAAATTTGGTCTTTCTGTACTAAGGCTCTCAGACATGCAACAGGGAATGAGATCCCAGTTGTTTCTTCTTTCAGAGAACTATAAACATCATGAGTGAGTTTCTTGGAACCTTTAATATTTTAAATGTCTACTCTTAGCAAACATTTTTGTTCTGATACCTAAAATATTTTGTATCACAGCACAGAACAATCTCTAAAATAATGTGTGCACTAGTCCTTCCAAACACAATTATAGGTCTGTGAGGTCTAATTTAAGCAACATGTACTTATTAAAATAATACTCAGTTTTTAATATATTATTTATGAGTTTATTTGAAGCAAACTGATGGCATTGCTGGAAAGCAAGATCTCAAAGGCTCCCCGGATGTGGCTTATCTTAAATCCCTATATTTAGAAGACTTGATGGCATTATTTATTATCTCCACTAGAGGTCATAACAGCCCTACATCTTTTAAAATGTTGCTATGGTTTCAGTTATAATTCCATTTTGCATGCAAATTCATTGATTACCTTGTGTACTTTTAACCTGTAAAGTCATACTTGGGGATCACAGAGCTATGAATGGGAATAAAATATCAATATTTAACATTTCTATTAAACAATCACCACTAAGACATGTGCAGAGAAAAAAGCAGCTCACTTTATTTTCAGAACTACACACTATATTATTGGCCCAGAAACCCCAGTAGTCTTGAGCACACATCTTATTTGTATCTTATTTTATTTCAAAATAGTCCTAAATGCTTATGAAAATGCCAGCCTCTTTTTAGTTCATTTCAGTAGCTACTTCACACACATATTATGTATGAAAATAGTAAGCATATTTTATTTTACATAATGAAACCATTTAGCATGGTCCATAAATGAAATACTCTGCTTCATTGTTTGATTATTTTATTAACATTTTAACATTTATTATTTTAAAAAAATTCTTTATTGTTTAAAGTATTACCTAGAGTATTTCATATGTGTCCTTTTCACCCCATTGACCTATCCCCTGACACCCCCACCTCAAGCACATGCCCTTACCCTACTAGTGTCTGTGTCCATTGGTTATGCTTATATGCATACAAGTCCTTTAGTTGATCTCTTACTCCCCTACCCCCCACCTCTGCCCGCCTTCCCTCTGAGGTTTGACAGACTGTTCGATGCTTCTCTCTCTCTGGATCTACTAGTGTTTTTTATTCATCAGTTTATGTTAATTATATTCCACAAATGAGTGAGATCATATGATATTTATCTTTCTCTGACTGGCTTATTTAACTAGCATAATGCTCTCCAGTTCTATCCATGCTGTTCCGAAAGGTAAGAGTTCTTTCTTTTTTACAAAAGCATAGTATTCCACTGTGCAGCTGTATCACAATTTTTTAATCTATTCATCTGCTGATGGACACTTAGGCTGTTTCCAAACCTTAGCTATTGTAAATTGTGCTACTATGAACATAGGGGTGCATACATCCTTTCTGATTGGTGTTTATAGTTTCTTGGGATATATTACTAGAAGTGGGATCACTGGATCAAATGGGAGTTCCATTTTTAATTTTTTGAGGAAACTCCAAACTGTTCTCCACAGTGGCTGCACCAGTCTGCATTCCCACCAGCAGTGCACGAGGGTTCCTTTTTCTCCGCAACCTCGCCATCACTTGTAGTTTGTAGATTTGTTGATGATAGTTATTCCGATGGGTATGAGATGGTGCCTCCTTGTTGTTTTTGATTTGCATTTCTTGGATAATTAGTGACTGAACATATTTTCATATGTCTCTTGGCCTTTTCTATATCTACTTTCGAAAAGTGTCTTTTTGGGTCCTTTGCTCATTATTTTATTGTATTGTCTTTCTTTTGTTAAGTTGTAGGAGTTCCCTATAAACTTTGGACATTAAACCCTTATCAAAGATAACATTGGCAAATATGTTCTCTGATGCATTGGGCTTTCTTGTTTTGTTGATGGTTTCTTTTGCTGTTCAGAAGCTTTTTATTTTGATGAAGTCCCATATGTTTATTTTCTCCTAAGAGATATATTGGCAAAGATATTGCTACCACATATGTCCGATATTTTGCAGCCTATGGATTCTTCTAAGATTGTTATGGTTTTCCATCTTATGTTTAAGTCCTTTATCCATTTTGAGTTTATTTTCAAAAAACCAGCTGTTGGTTTCATTGATCTTTTGTCTTGTTTTATTAGCCTCTATACCATTAACTTCTTCTACAATATTATTTCCTTCCTTCTATTGACTTTGGGCTTTTCTTGTTGTTCTCTTTTTAATTCTTTCAGATGTAGGGCTAAATAATTTATTATCATTTTTCTTGCTTTTTTTATATAGGACTTAGTGCTACATACTGTCCTCTCAGGACTGCTTTCACTGTGTCTCTTCAATTTTTTGTTGTTTTGTATTCATTTTAACTTCTTTCTAGGAAGTTTTTAATTTCTTTCTTGATCTCATTGGTAATTACATGCTATTTATTGTTTAATTACATGATATTTTACTTCCACGAGTTTGAAAGTTTTTGGCTGATTTTATTGTAGTTGATTTCTAATTTCATGCTATTATGATCCAAGAAGTTTGATTAGATTTCAATTTTTTTGGACTTGGAGAGAATTGTTTTGTGACTTATCATATGGTCTATCTTTGAGAATGACCCATGTGAACCTGAGAAGAATGTATATTCTACAGTTTTGTGGTGAAATGTTCTTTAAATGTCAATCAAATCAGGTCTAGTGTGTCATTTAGAGTCACTGTTTCCTTGAAATTTTTTTGTGTGGAAGATCTACCCTTTGAAGTCAACAGGGTGTTAAATTCCCCTAATATGCCATTTTGCTGGGTTGCAGATTAGGGATGTTTTCTGCTATTATTTCTTCAAACACATTCTCTAATCCTTGTTCATTTTCTTCACCATCTGTGACCCAGGTGATATGAATATTGTTGCATTTAATGTTGTCCCACAGTTCCTTTAAGCAGTCCTCCTGTGTTTCTTTTTTTGTTTGTTTGTTTGTTTGTTTCTCTGATTGAGTGATTTTTTTTCCAACCCTGTCTTAAAAATCTCTGATGTGATCATTGCCTTCTCCTAATCTGCTGTGTATTCCTTTCAATATTCTTTATTAGTGCTATGCTATTCTTTATTTCCTACTAGATTTTTTTCAGAGTTACTGTAACTTTTCTCATGATGTTGAGCAGCTTTTCTATCATTGTACTAAACTATATATCTGATACATTTTCTATTCATTATATTTAGCTCTTTTTCTGAAGAATTATCTTGTTCTTTCATTTGTGGGTTGTTTATTTTCTCCCCATTTGGCTGCCTGTTTGTATTTGTGTCTATGTATTAGGTATATTTGCTATGACACCCAATCTCTGGTGCAAAACAATGTAAATTGGCCCTGAGTCCCCTGTTTGGAGCTATAGGCAATCCATAGCTTGTGGCTCCCTCTGCTGGGGCTGTGTGCCTTTGGATCAGACCAAGTTTGGCCCCAGACTCTGCTTTTCTTAGCCCTGGTCCCAGAATGAGATCAGAAAAATACTCAAAGGGTCCAGAGATCTGCCTCTGCTTGCAGTCTGATTATTATTCTTAAAGTCTTAATTTGCCTCAAGCTATCAACCATGGGTGGGAGTGGGGAACAAGACGTCTTCCAATAGGATGGAGCAACTGCCTTCCCTCCAGGAAACAACTGCCTGCACATCACAGGTCCAAAGAGAAAAATGTCTTCTACAGTATGAAGGAATGACTCAGCACAGGAAAACTGGGTGGCTACTGTCTGAGGTCCATGCCCCTTAGCTCCCAACCCTGCTTCCACTCACACAGCTCTAGTCCATTCTGTCCTCTGTCTAACATAGCACAAGGTGAGTTTCTGCACACAAAATTTTGTGTATTAACTCTTTAAGAGTGTGCCTGCATTTTCAGCTGTCTCTGGTTGGCATACTGGAAAACCCTGCTGCTTTTCAAAGCCAGATGTTCAGTGGGCTCCTTTCTCAGTTCTGGTTCTCTAGGCTTGGGAGCCCAGCTTGGCAGTTAGACTCCAGAGTTCTCAGTAGAAACCCCCTACAGCTAAGATATACATCTGGACCTTCAGCTTCTGTCTGTGGGAGCCTGATCAGCCCTTTTGCACCTCCATTCTTCCTACCAGTCTCTATGTGGTCTCCATTCTTCATCTTTGTTTATCAGGGTTTTCTCTAGCTAGTTTTCAGTTGATTTTTCAGGATGGTTTTTCTGTATTTTAGTTGTATTCCCAATTTGGTCCTGGGAGATTGTCAGTGTAGCTTTCACTTACTCTGCCACCATTTTTAATCCATCTCTCAATGGCTCATCTGGGTAATCTTGGTTGTAGGTCCTTAATTTTCATCATTTTGAATATTTTATACCAGTCCCTATTAGCTTGCAAATTTATATTGAGAAATTAGCTTATAGTCCTATGGA
The DNA here is from genome assembly GCF_964339955.1 of Pipistrellus hanaki. Lineage (NCBI taxonomy): Eukaryota > Metazoa > Chordata > Mammalia > Chiroptera > Vespertilionidae > Pipistrellus > Pipistrellus hanaki. Next base: position 77,926,900 of record NC_140524.1, read on the forward strand.
AGTTCCCTTGTAGTTAACTGCTTTATTCTAACATTCACTCTTTGTCTTTAATCTTTGCTGTTTTAATTTTGATGTTTGGGACTATGTGCTTCCTGGGCTTATATGTCTATTTCTTTCACCAGGTTAGTGAAGTTTTCTGTCATTTCTTCAAATACGTTTTCAACTCATTGCTCTCTCTTTCTTCTCCTTCTGATATCTCTATTTCACAAATGTTGGTATCCTTGATGTTGCAAGGGGCCTGTGATTGTTTGCAGGCCAGCCACGCTCCCCAGCGACCCAAGCAGAGGTTCTGGTATCTTGAATTTATTTATGTTCTACAATTGACACTTTGTAGCCTAGAGTGGAGCCAAGCCTCCTGCTCACTCCATGGTGGCAGCCATATCTGTTGGGATTTATGTATCTTCTATAATTGAAACTTTGTAGCCTTGAGTGGAGGCCTAGGCTGTCCAGGGTGTGTGGAAAGCTTGGCTTTCTCAGTTGATGAGGGCAACCCTAGCCTCCTGTTCTTCCAGTTTGGTGGCTGCCGCCATATCTGTTGGAATTTATTTACCTTCTATAATTGAAACTTTGTACCCTTGAGTGGAGACCAGGGCCCACTAAGGTGTGTGGAAAGCTTGGCTTCCTCCATTGTCAGGGAAACCCAAGCCTCCCACCTGCTCTCTGTGGCCACAGCCATTTTGGTTGGGGTTAATATGCATACTCGCTCTGATTGACTGGTGGGTGTGGGTGGTGGGCATGGCTTGTGGGTGTAGTGGAGTGATGGTTAATCTGCATATTACTGTTTTATTAGATAGGATTCAGGTTATGTCTGGAGACACAACTGGTAAGGTTATAGTGATGGCATTGGACAGCATAATGAGTGTCCAATATGGTGAGGTACAGATTTCCAGTTACCAATACTTATGGGAGCTGGACACAAGCTCGTAAGCCATAGCAAGGGCTTGATGAAGATGCTCATTTAATATTAGCTAAAAAAGAGCCAGTAAAATTAAGAAAGTCAAGGGCAGGGGCTAAATGCCAAAGATCTTTCTGCAAACCTCCTGTTTTTGTGATTAGGGTGTTACCCACAAACCCTCCTGGTGACATAGGCTGGTGATGGGGATATTTAGCATCAAGCCTGTGAGACCAATCTAATACATACAAGTCAGAGTCAGAAATATTATGATTCACTGGTACAGGGTTGGCACAATCTTGCCATTGAGGAAATGCTCCCAGCTCAGTAGTGGTGCTATTAAGACAGTAGGGAAGTAGGGGATGCTTATAAGACAGCCATCAGGTGGCCTTAGGAAATCCTAGTTTAGTAACTGTCTGAATATATTTTTCTATGTCCTGGGAGCCTGCAAGGTTAGCATGTCTACATCTCCATAGCACGTCTTATTTACTTGGCCAAGCTGTAAACATCCTGAAGTCCCCTTTTTAGATAAACAAATAGGGAGCTCCCCACTAAAACCATCCTATATAATAAAGAGGTAATATGCAAATTTATCATCACTCCAACACACAAGATGGCTGCCCCCATGTGAACACAAGATGAACACCACAAGATGGCCAACAGGAAAGGGCAGTTAGGGGTGACCAGGCCTGAAGGGGAGGATAATTAGGGGTGACCAGGCCCACAGGGGAAGGCAGTTGGTGGTGACCAGGCCAGCAGGGGAGGGCAGTTAGGGGTGACCAGGCCAGAAGGGGAGGGCAGTTAGGGGCAATTGGACCAGGAGGAGAGCAGTTAGGCATCAATCAGGCTGGCAGGAAAGTGGTTAGTGGGTGATAAGGTTGGCAGGCAGAAGTGGTTAGGGAAATCAGGCAGGCAGGAAGGCAGATGAGCAGTTGGGAACCAGCAGTCCTGGGTTGGAGAGGGATGTCCGACTGCCCTCAAGGGATTCCAGATTGGAGATGGTATAGGCTGAGCTGAGGGACACTCCCCCTATGCATGAATTTCATGCACTGGGCCTCTAGTTATAAGTATAATCACCTTGGGAAGAAGGAGTTATGTGCTTTTCAAAGCTACCCCTGACCATATTGGTGTTGTTAGTAAACACTGGTACTGATTCCCAAATCCATGTGACTGGATTGACTACAGGGGGGTCTGGAACATATGTCCAGTAAGTCTCTTTTGTAGCCATACTTACTTGGCAGCCGATAAGTGTCATTATAGCAACAAAAAGGGTGGAGGGGGTTATATGAACCCCCTATTCTTTAACCACTTGCTTCTTCAGTCAACCCCATGTGGGGATACTAGCTTCTCGGGTAGCCTTGGTCATCTGTCTTCTGCTTTTCTTTTTCTTCTTCTTCAGAGTTGGTGGCTGAGCTGGCATCAGTCAGCACAGGAGTTGTGATTTTCAGCTTCTTGAACAGAAGGATGAGCTGTTCTTCCAGGTCCATGGTCATGATGCAAATATTGAAAACCTATTTGAAGAAATAATGACAGAAAACTTCCCCTACCTGGTGAAAGAAATAGACTTACAAGTCCAGGAAGCACACAGAACCCCAAACAAAAGGAATCCAAAGAGAACCACACCAAGACAAATAATTAAAATGCCAAGGGTAAAAGACAAAGAGAGAATCTTGAAAGCGGCAAGAGAAAAACAGTTAGTTACCTACAAGGAGTACCCATATGAATGTCAGATTTCTCAACAGAAACTATGCAGGCCAGATGGGATTGGCAAGAAATATTCAAAGTGATGAATAGCAAGAACCTACAACCAAGATTACTCTACTCAGCAAAGTTATCATTCAGAATTGAAGGTCAGATAAAGAGATTCGCAGACAAGAAAAAGCTAAAGGAGTCCATCACCACTAAACCAGTATTTTATGAAATTCTGAAGGGTATTCTTTAAGAAGAAGAAAAAGGTAAAGACATAAATTATGAACAACAAATACATATCTATCAGCAAGTGAATCTTAGAATCATTGAATAAAAAATCTGATGAGCAGAATAAACTGGTGAATATAATAGAATCAGGGACATAGAAAGGGAGTGGACTGACAATTCTCAGGAGGAAGGGGTTGTGGGGGTGTGGGAAGAGACTGGACAAAAATTGTACACCTGTGGATGAGGACAGTGTGTGTAGGGGGGAACCAGATGGAGGGGAGCTATGGGCGGGGGGAAAGAGGAACAACTGTAATAATCTGAACAATAAAGATTTATTTAAAAATAAATAAATAAATAAATAAAGAAGAGAGCAATACTAAAGTGAGAAAATATTACCATTCTGGAAATATCAAGGTATATACATAAACAAATAACATCTTGAAACACATTTTTTGCAACTGGCTCTTGAACAATGTACAGGTACTTTCAATGAAATCTATGAGTAGCTATACATGTTGCTAAAAGCAGTTTTATAATTATAAATGATCAAGCAAGGTCAACTGTAAAATGTTAGAAAGTTGCAGCCTTTTTATTTAGTATCCAGAAAATTCCAGTAATTTAACATATGTTGATAAATGTTGCTCACAGAGTTTTAACAAAAAAATAAATATAAATTCTATGTAATCTTTGGCATGTTGTAAATTCAAGATGATAGCAATTCCTTTAGCAGCACTCTGAGAGAAACAACACTATAAAACGCACTACTGGATTGTGTTTTACCTGAAAAATGTAGTACAATAACAACTTTCATGTCAAAAGAAGCAAGGCTTTAAAAAATACTTATAAGAAAAAGAAAATACAGTTGGCTGAACATTGGGGACCACCTCTTTCAATATCCACATTAAAGATTTTAAGTACATGTGAATCAAATTTACACATAACTTCTATTTATTGCCATTTCTGTTTTAAGAAGTTCAATAAAATGTCAGTGAATATCATATTTTCTATTTGAGAAAATAAGTATAGGAATCCCAAAGTGCTTGGGAAGTGTTGGAAAGATCATGTTTTTTGTTTGTTTTTTAGTGGTGGCTACAGCAAAATATACACTCTGCATAAACATGATGTTAATGAGCACTATATTATGGCTTAAAAAAATTAACACAGAAACACCTCATTCTCCTTTTTTTGTACTGTAGAATTTAATGCAAGATAAATTCTCCTTTCTAAACCAGGCTGGCATTTCAATATTTAATTAGGATTTCTTATATCACTTTAAGAATGGGTATTTCTTGTTAGAATGCTTTTGTGATGTTGAATTTCTTATCATATTAAAACAGAAATTACTTTATTTTTTGCTACACATTGTCTCAATTTCAGAGAGAGTGAGTTTGAAAACTCAAATGTGACCTGAACAATATTAGTTAATACAAAAGGAAAGAAGCAAATAAATCTAATTGGTTACATTATGACAATTTATTAAGAAACTAAAGAACTTAGTACATTCACTAGTACTGTCCCATATAAAATTATCCTAACTAATAAGAGAGAATATGCTAATTGACTCTCACACCATTGCAAAGATGGCGGTGCCCACAGCCAATGAGGGAGTATGCTAATTGACTGTCACACTCTCAAAAATGGCAATGCCCACAGACAATAAAGAGGGAATATGCTAATTGACTGCCCTGCCCTCAAAGATGGTGGCGCCCACTGCAATAAGATGGGTGGTGGCCCAGTTCCCTCAGCCTTGCCAGGGTGGCAGGTGGGCCCAGCAGCTCCGTGTGCCTGCCTCCAGAGTCCACCAGGAGGTCCTCAGCCACCCAGGGCCGGCACATGGCTCAGATAACCATGGCCGGCAGAGGCTTGTGCTGCTAGCAGAGGTGTGATGGGGTGTCACCTTACCCTGATTGCCAGGTCGCCTCCCACTCCTGAGGGCTCCTGGACTGTGAGAGGGGAAAGGCCAGGCTGAGGGATCCCCCCACCTCCAGTGCATGGATTTTCATGCATTGAGCCTCTAGTATGCTTAATAAATACCTTTTGAAGAGTAGATTAATTTACATAATTAGATAATTATAATGAAAGCAAAACACTCTATTTTCCAAGGTTTAGAAATGTGAATATAAAGCAAATCCTAATTTGGGACTCTCTCTCTCTCTTCTCTCTCTCTCCTCTCTCTCTCTCTCTCTCTCTCTCTCTCTCTCTCTCTCTCTCTCTCTCTCTCTCTCTTTCACATACACACACACACACACACACACACACACACACACACACACATTTCTAAGCATTTAGCAAAGATTTCTTGCTGGTCAACAAACTAAAAGGTACATACATCATGCACTACAATATAACTAAGCAAGCTTGACTATTTGTTTTCTAAAAATACTTTTACTTTGTGTTTCTCTTCATAGTTCAAAAAAGCTAATACCTATTATTTAAGAGTGACTATACCTTAGCTATTAGCAACCAACTTGAATTTTAAGTGATCAAGCATTATCATTTTACTAAAAATTATATGATGGACTTCACTAAACCCAGGAATATTGCATCCATTAGTAAAATGTATTTGTGAATAATCACTATCAATACCACTGCAGCCTTGCATAGGGATGCAGAAAACACAGTACTGGATTCTCCTATTAATTTCAGCAATCATTCATTTTGAGATACATGCCCAAATTATCTGAATAAGTTGATGAATGTAAGAAATTATTCTAAAAGTTTCATTGACCAATCTATACTTAATATGCATTGCATTATTGTTCAGATTTAACATTGTATTAATAGGATCTCTGTGTACTGAAATCTAGACAAAGGATCCAGATATTTTGACCCCACTGACAGTTTGCCTTCATTCTTTCTGTGCCCTATTTTTCTCTATAAATACAACAAGCATAGGAACCTGGGAGCAGCAGGAGACTCATTATATTATAGATCACATACTATGTGAAACAAGACTACAGATAAATATGGGATTGACAACAACTGCTTCTCTCCACACAGTTCTGTCACAGAAGTTCATTGTAAATTTCATTGTTATTAGAAAGCATGGGTGGTTTTAAAAGAAAATGTAAATTGAGAAGTGAAAAGGAAAGAAATTATAATAATCTGGCCTTGCAGCATACTGAGTAAATTCCTTGCCCAAAAATATCTTCCCTGATAATAACTGAATTTTAAATTATTCTCATCTGGTTCAATTGCTTAAAAATCCAGCAAGTAGAAACTCATTTGATTAATGGACATCTTTCTTGAAAAATGCCAATTATCTACTAACCACTGACAGAAAAATGTGAATTAATTCAATGAAAATAGCTGCTCTGTGGGTAATGGAAGTTCTGATTTGAGTAAGGAGAAGGGCATGAGGTCATTTTGGGGCACAAAATCTTTTAGGAATAATTTAATCATGGAGTCCTCTGTGAGGTAATCAAATAGGATAGCTCACAGGGGCTAGAAGGCTAAAGAAAGAAAATGTAGAGAATGCCAAAGACATACTTTGCTTAGTACAAAGCCGCAGTTTTCCAGTTAACCTTAGGGCCAAGATAAGTGGTTCTTCTTCAGATATGAAGGGTCTCTTGTTGTGAGGAAAATACTATTCAATCAATATAAATAAGTTTATAAGTGGTCAGCACTATTTCAGCATGATTTTTGTTTTGTTTTGTTTTCTGTATTCCCGCATGATGCTTTTTAAAACACTAAGCATCTGTGCTTAAGTTTGTGGGTTGACTATACATATGAAATCCTTTTGGGCTAACCAGAGGTACTATAAAAATGTTTTACTATGTTTATCAAAGTCAAGAAATTATAAAAATCAGTTTAGTTATTACTGGGTCTAACAAAATAGGTTAAAGTTCATTTGTCATGAAACAACTGAAACCTTTATTTCCCCACAAAAGCACCATCGCTGGCACTACTATTGATATTTTAATTTTCTTGCAATTGGTTTCCTGAGCTTATTCATACTATGTGCTTTAGGACATTATATAGTTAGTCTATCTTGGTAAAATTGGTGTTTTACCTTTGAGGAAAAAATGTTATCTCCCTTCCAGATAGCAATAACAATCCCAAACTGTGCTATCATTAAATACTATGAAGAAGCATCAACTAGAAAGAAAAGCAATGCAAAATCATTGTTCATGAATTCATTAGAAACTACAGCACTGTAAAGTTTTATAAAAATATTTTTAATGCTTAAGCATTTAGAGAAGCCCCATTAAAAATGTTCCATTCCCATCTGCATTTGTTGCTTTAGAGTTATAGCCAAATGGACACATGATAGGCATGCCTGAGTTCCTTCTACAAAATGAGGATATAGTTTGAAGCTTTCCCTTATAAGGTTGCTCCCTACTACTGTTAAGCTACAATGTTAGAATTTTCCATAAGAAAAATCTTGCAAAATTATAGGAAAAATCCACTAGCATATCTGTATCTTTTATACATTGTCAATCCTCAATGAATGATGAGGAATCATGCTGTTCACTGCTTAATTCTGATTGTGTTCCTTTCATAAAGGGACTGTATGGCATGACCCTTCTGTACAAATTCATTGGTAAATTAGTTAAGATCATCTACTTTTTTTTTAAATGACTGATTATGGAAAGACTGAAAGTTATTTTTTAGTATTTTTCATTTTCCAATTTCACTTATGCTAATTTTATACTATAAAAGTAGACATGGAAAGAGTATCGCTGCTCTCAAAAGTTCACCAGGAAAATCTGAGTGTGTCCTATCACTTTTGATAGGAAGGCATACAAGCGCAAAGAACATAATGGCAAGAGGAAAATAAGTCTGAATATATGGACACAAATTGTCACATACAATTGCTTCTAGTAATAAAGCAAAACAAGGAAAGAAAAAAAGACACAATTTGGAGCACAAAAGTCTACAACAGCGTTTTTCAACCGCTGTTCCGCGGCACACTAGTGTTGCCGGGTGTGCCGTAGGTGCAGACAAGACAAGAATTTTATAATTTTTCACTATTTTGTTTACTTAATATTTCATAATAAAGTAATTATAAAATACTTTCTTTGTGTTTATTTGATTCCTATTCAAGAGAATTACTTTATATATAGTCAATATAGGCACAGAGTTAAATTTTTTTAACATTTTCTAATGGTGGTGTGCCTCGTGATTTTTTTCATGAAACAAGTGTGCCTTTGCCCAAAAAAGGTTGAAAAACACTGGTCTACAAGATATGATACCAATTTTTTTTAAGCACTGTTTTCCATGTGACATTAGATGTTCTTTAATGTCTTTCAATTATTGGAAAAAGACACCTCAAAATAAAGATACATACTTTTATACGTCACACCCAAGAAACATCTTTGTGCATGGAATATATATTACATGGTAAAGATAATATGTAGTTTCTTTTATTAAATACCAAAATTATGTCTCCTAGGTTAAGTTATATACTTCAGCAATTAGAAATCAACTCTCTCTCTCTGAACTAAGCAAAATAAAACACAGAGCGAACAGTACACCTAACATACATAAGTAGTTCACTTATATTCACTAAACAAAACTATAATATCCTCCAGTTTACATTCATGTGTTCTTTCTATCAGTAGTAGTAGTAGTAGTAGTAGTAGTAGTAGTAGTATTTTATTCAACAACACAAAAGGATTCTTTAAAATTATATCATTTAGAGAAAGCAATACTTAATACATAGTGATTTTGAATCATAAAATTTAATAAGACCAGACCAATTTGGCCATGTTTCTTTTATAATTTTAAAATGTGTTCAAATTTTATGCAGATCATTCATATTACTTCCTATTTAAAAATGCCAGTTTATCTTCTTGAAGTATAACTATTATGTAGCATTGTCTAAAGTTTACTGATATGCATTATACTATATCATCAGTGCTAAGCTCACAAGTTCACTACAGTAAAATTTCAACTATATTCCATAGAATTCAAGGTATTACTACTATTATACACCATAATTCAAAACACATGGAAGTCCAAAAAAATAACAGTGCAGTTCATTATAAGCAGGGGGGGAGGGCAGATGATGATGGTTCACTTGAAAGTCAGCTTACATAAAACCAAGGTAGTATGAACACCATGTACTTTATTTTCAAAGGCTTAATTGTTTAGTAGGAGGTCACAACATCAACATGAAGCCTTAGGCTAAAAATTCTTCTTTTGTAGTACAATTCCATCAGAAGTGAACTTTACAGAAGCCTATGGAAACCTTTATTTCTAGATGCGGCCACTTATGGATAATCTACAGGCCTGACTGCACACATTATCTGTGATTTAATTCTCCTGTAAAAACTTTGGCACCAACCATATCAGGTGTTCACATATTAGCATAAATAAATTTTGCACAGGAATCAAACTACTATGTCTACATTCTAGTGATTACAGAGTGGAGTTACTACTTAATGAATAGAGCCCTTTGGTTGTACACAATAATGAGCTTCTACAAATCACTTTCAATTTGTTTTTCTTTTTTTTTCTTCTTCTTTTTTTTTTTTTTTTTAAAAAAGCCTATCCTTCAGGATCTTATGTCAAAAAATACTGAAATTGATTTGCATTATACTGTTATATTTGCATCTTGATTATTGGTAATGAGTCACCAAATCATTATTGTATGAGACCAGAAACACTACAAAAGTAACTATTTAAAAGCAACTTTAGAAGCTAGTGTTCAAAGAAGCTGTTAGGACCTTGTAGATACCATATATATTTAAATAAATCTTGGACACTACCTCAAAACAACATATTGTGAGTATTGTGGACCCGTGTATGTTTATTTTTAAATTTCACTGCCCCTAAATAAGAAGACTTAAACAGAATATTCAAGTAATGTAGCAGAAAACAATGCCTTTGATATAAGAGTAGGCAAAAGCTACACATTTGCCTTTTCTCTTCATCCAGTTTATCAGAGGAACACTGAAAATCTTACAAGCCAGTTGAAGTCTTCTTTTTCATGCTTCGTCGTTGAGCTAAGCTTGAGGCAGCAACAGGCTCTAGGACTGGTTGGAAGGTCTTGTGAGTCAGTGCTGAATATGTGGCAACCACCGCTTCCTAAAATAATGAGAAATATTACAAAATGAATCATAATCTCTGAAGATGAATAAAAAATTTCCAAGTACTATATCATAACAAAATGTAACTACAACTTTTCTATATATTCTTTTTTTGCCTAGGAAAATAATTGAAAATACATGACTTGTACATAGATGAGCCTTTGATGAATTAATACCTGATTACTTGTATATTTCTTACTTCAATAACTATGTGTCTTACAATATATCATTTTATTAGTCTTTCATCACTAATTTAATTTGGTTTTACAAGTTTTTAAATTTTTTTAATCTCAGAGGAAAGGGCGGGCAGAAGAGATTAACCAAAAAACTTATGTACATATATGCATAGTCCATGGACATAGACAATAATGTGGTGAAAGCCTAGGGAGGGAACTGGAGCAGGGAGGAAGGGATAAAAAGAGGGGGTAAGGGCCGAAACCGGTTTGGCTCAGTGGTAGAGAGTCGGTCTGCGGACTGAAAGGTCCCAGGTTCGATTCCGGTCAGGGGCATGCACATTGGTTGCGGGCACATCCCCGGTAGGGGGTGTGCAAGAGGCAGCTGGTCGATGTTTCTCTCTCATCGACTTTTCTAGCTCTCTATCTCTCTCCCTTCCTCTCTGTAAAAACTCAATAAAAATATATATTTTAAAAAAAAAGAGGGGGTAAGGGGACATATGTAATACTTTCAACAGCAAAGATAAACTAAAAATAAATTTTATTTTTTATAGGAATTGTACATATTATGTATATAAACATAATGTTCTTATTATACATAGTATGTATAAGATTACTATAGTAAGGCTAATCAGCATTTCCTCATATAGTTATCATTTTTGGTGTGTGTGTGTTTGTGATGAGAGTACCTGAAATCTCTTAGCAAATTTCAGTATTCAATATGGTACTATTATGCTGTACATTAGATCTCTGGAGTTATTTATCCTGCATAACTTCAATGTTATATACTTTGACCAACTTCTCCCCATTTTTCCCTACACCCTAGAAACCACCATTCTACTTTATGCTTCTACATATTTGACTTTTTTAGATTCCACATATACAAGAGGTCATGTAGCTTTTGCATTTTTGTGTCTGGCTATTTCACTTAATATCATGTCTTCCAGGAACACTATACATATTGTTGCAAATGGCAGGATCTCCTTTTTGAAAGCTGAATAATATTTCATTGTATGTGTGTCTATCACAACATCTTTATCATCAAAGAGTTATCTGTGCTCCCTTGTTCCCTGTAGCATTATTCTCAGTAGTCAAGACATAGAAACAATCTGTGTCCAAAAAGAGATGAATGCACAAATTACTAAAATTTAAAATCTAGGCTCAATGTCTTTAAATATAGGAACATGCACTGATGGTTATTAATTTAGAAATCAATAACAATATTTTGTTTCCATATGAAATTTGCATTTAATCTAGTGCTAGCCTGTGTGTTTTCTAAGAGCTAAGCAAATATAATCAAGAAACTTGTATTTATCATCAGAAAGGCTATATGGTAAAGAGAGAGAGAGAGAGAGAGAGAGAGAGAGAGAGAGAGAGAGAGAGAGAGAGAGAGAGAGAGAGAGAGAATGGCTGTTATTTAGAAATAAATGGAATAAAGCAAATCTATAAATAATATTTTTAAAAATATATTTTATTGATTTTTTTTTACAGAGAGGAAGGGAGAGGGAAAGAGAGTTAGAAACATCAATGAGAGAGACATCAATCAGCTGCCTCCTCCACACCTCCTACTGGGGATGTGCCTGCAACCAAGGTATATGCCCTTGACTGGAATCGAACCTGGGACCTTTCAGTCCACGGGCCAACATTCTATCCACTGAGCCAAACCAGTTAGGGCTAAAAATAATCTTTTAAAAACAAAGACACTTTTAAGTAATTACATAAGTGGTCATGAGTGAATGGCATGCAATGGCTTTATAAAGTATCAAGCATTTAGAAGGTATATAAAAGTATGTTTTACCTTAATGACATATGATGTATCATTTCTATTTGGCTGATCATTTGGCAACTCATCTCTGTGGGTTATCCATGAGTGTTTTAATATTTGTTCTGTAGTGTACCGCTGATGTGGGTCCATATGTAGCATATGGGAAAGCAAATCCTAAATTAAATTTAAAAATTAAATATGAAACTATATATCAGTAATTTTTTAGTAAATACATACAATTTCACATTTTCTCAAAATATGACAGCATCATTATATTTTCAATCAATTTGATCTAACCTACCCCTGGGGTAAACAAACCTGTACTCTGAACAGTTGATTGTCAAAAGAGAATTTTGAGATACATTTTTCAATATACAGTATATATTTACTTAATATTTTTAAATCAGAGAGTACCAAATCTGTGGGGCTGAAATGTGGTTAGAGAGGGAAAATAAAAATGTAAAGTAGCAGGAGTTATCCTGGAATGTGCTAAATGGTTAAGAGTAGAAAGGAACTATTGATCTTTGCTTGTAAGTTGGATCCCAAAGTATAAGGGTATGTGTATAGCATAGAAGGGAGGATCCCATTTGTTAATATACCCAATAACTAATGGTTTACTGAATAAAATACTAAAGAAACTAAAACATAAATCAAAGTGTAGAAACTGACTGCTAGCATAATAGTGGTCATAGTATCAAGTTTTTAATCAGAGTAACTAATTGTGAATATGCTTATTTTATCTTTGATGATAAAAATGTTATAAAAAATAATATAACCTTATAGTGAAAAACAATTTTAAATATATGAAATTATCTGATAATTTTAAGTAAACTGTCTGCCAAGCATATTTTAGAGAAAGGAGAAGTAAGCTCTCCTTAAATAGCATCTTCTAAAACAGAAACAAAATTATTGTTTTGTAAACTTTTCATCAATAGCAGAAGCAGTGAAACTAAAAATTCTAAGGAGTAACATAATAATTTGAAGAATAATTTAAATGGCTTAATAATATAAGGGAGTAGAACAATCAACATAAATCAATTGGTAAAAGGACAGATGGGCATAAATAAATGCCAAATAATATAACAAATATAAAAAACAGACCTAAGTGATAATCATAAAATGATAAATGTTCCAATGGTACAAGGACTTATTACTCTGGCCAAGATGGATTACCAGGGACTAGATTCACCAACCAGTTTGAAACAACCCTCTCACTCATCCTCACAAAAACAATCCCACACCATAAATATAGGACACAATAGCTTTCAAGAGGTCAAAGATTAGGAATGAGGAAGAGTGATCCTTAAAATAAAGGAAACAAATCAAATATGCTCTATGATTGCCCTAGCTTACCACTTTGAAGAGAGAGTTTTCAAGCAGCTGTCAGGTAAGAGAAACCCAGGCAGAGCCTGACAGTTTCCCTCAGAGTTAGGAGAGACCAAGAAAGAGAGGGAGTTAGCAGGACACACAACCAGAGAGGTGAGAAGATCAGATAAAGAACTACAGAGATTTGTAGAGGGTCTCCCTCAACTATTCAGCAGATTACTGATAAACCAATATATATTTTTTGGGAGAAACTACCAAAGGCAATGTTGAGAACTATCTGAAAGGATTATAGAGAAATCAGAACTCATGCAAATTGGAGTATATCTCCTATTCCCATCAGCCAGACTGGAAAATCTCATAATTCATAGAGTATTTGTTATAGTGCTTACAGATAACCTCTCTGAGTAGTGAGGAGCCCTAGACTTAAAAAAAAAATGTATTAGAAGGAAGATTTAAAAGCATCACATTGTTTCCCCTAACTTAACTGTGGCCCAGAATCAATCTCAAGAATATTTATATAAATAAAAACGTGTCTAAGGGGTAAAATTCACTATGCCTGACTTCTTATAAAAAGCTAGAGGACCAGGTAGGGTCCCTAGGCCTGGCTGGTGATCAGGGCCAATCGGGGCCTTCCAGCTGCTGGCCGGGGCCTTCTTTCCCTGGCTGCTGGCTGCTGGCCTGGGCCTCCCTTTGTTCCATGCCACATATCATAGACAGCAATCAAACTCCCAGTCTCCTGGTCAAACTCCTGAGGGGACACACTTTGCATATTAGCCTTTTATATATATAGATTACCATTCATAGAAGAGAAAAAGAAAAAGAAAATTAATAATAAGGAGAAAAAAGTCAATCAAGCCCAGTAGGCATGGCTCAGTGGTTTAGCATTGACCTATGAACCAGGAGGTCCCGGTTGGATTCCTGGTCAGGGCACATGCCCAGGTTGCAGCCTTGATCTCCAGTGGGGGCCTGCATGAGGCAGCTGATCAATGATTCTCTCTCATCATTGATGTTTCTCTCTCTCCTTCTCCTTTCCTCTCTGAAATCAATAAAAATATATTCTTAAAAGAAAAAGTCAATCAAAATTAACCCACAAGGCCCAGCCGGTGTGTCTCAGGTGGTTGGAACACCATCCTGTATACCAAAAGTAGCAGGTTTAATTCCCAGCCAGGGCACATACCTGGATTGTAAGTTATATTTCTGTTCAGTGAGCATGTGGGGGCAACCAATGAATGCTTCTCTCTCAACTGCCTGTCTCTCTCTGTCTCTCTCTCTCTCTCTCTTCCCCTCTCATTAAAATCAATAAGCATGTCCTCCGGTGAGGGTTAAAAAAAATTTGCAGCCCAGCCAGTGTGGCTCAAGGACTGAGCATCAACCAAGGAATCAAGAGGTCACTGGTTTAATTCCCTTCCAGGGGCACATTTCTGGGTTGTAGGCTCGATCCCCAGTAAGAGGCGTGCAGGAGGCAGCCAATGGATGATGTTTCTCTGTCTATCCATCTCCCTTCCTTTCTCTCTCTAAAAATAAATAAAAACATTAAAAAACAACAAATCTTTAAATAATAAATAAGATTGACCCATGCTTAACACATTAGAATCAGAAGATAAGGACACTTCCATTCCATATGTTCAAATATTAAGTAGAGGCATGGTAGATAAAAAAAGACAAATTGTATATTCTAAGTGACTATCAGCATATGAGTGGATAAAAAACAAAACAAAACTGTTAGATACTTCATCCACACAATGAAATACTATGCAGCTGTGAAAACAAAAGACCTTTTACCATTTGCAACAGCATGGATGGACCTGGAAAGTATTATGCTAAGCATAATAAGCCAGTCAGAGAAAGATAAGTATCACATGATCTCACTCATATATAGAATCTAATGAACCAAATATACTGAGGATCAAAACTAGCCCCAGAGACATAGAAGCATGAACAGACTGTTGAACATCAGAGGGAAGGCAGGGGAGGGTGGATTGGAAGATATCAACCAAAGAACTTGGATGCAAATATGCATATGCATAACCTGTGGACACAGATGATGGGTTGATGAGGGCCTGGTGGGGTAGGGAACGGGAGTAAGCTAGAAGAGGTTAATGAGGGGAAAAGGAGGACCTATGTAACTTTCAACAATAAAGGTTTTTAAAAGGAAGACGTACAAATGGTGAATAGATATATGAAATGATGCTCAGCTTCACTAATTATTAGAGAAAAACAAATCAAAACTACAATTATATAACTCCCTCACACGTGTTAGAATGACTATTAACAACAATACAAGTAACAACAAGTGTTGGAGACATTGTGGAGAAAAGGGAACCTCATTCGCTGCTGGTGGGAATATAAATTAGTACAGCCACTATGGCAACAGTATGGAGGTTCCTAAAAAATTAAGAATAGAGCTACCATGTGACCTCCAAATCCTTATTATAAGCATATTCCCCACAAAATAGAAAATATTTATTCTAAAATATATATACACTCCTATGTTCATTGCAGCATTATTCGTGGTGACCAAGACATGGAAACAAATAATCCTTTAATAGATAATTGGATAAAGAATATGTGGCACATATATACAATGAAATATTACTTAGCCTCAGCCCTAAGAAAGTATAAAATGCTGCCATTTGCAACAACATGGGTGGACCTTTAGAATATCATGCTAAGTGAAATAAATCAGAAAAGTTAAGAACCAAATGATTTCACTTATATATGGGATAGAAGACTGAAAGTAGCAAATGAATATACAAGAAAAAAACCTTATAGACACATCACATGATTTCACTCATATGTGGAATCTAACGAACAAAATGATCTGATGAACAAAATAGATCCAGAGACATAGATGCATGGAACAGACTGTGGAATCTCAGAGGGAAGGCAGGAGAGGGTGGATGGGTGGAAGAGATCAATCAGTGAACTTGTATGCTTATATGCATAACCCATGGACACAGACAATAGGGGGTGAAAAGGGTGGGCTAGAAGTATTAAATGGGGAAGGAAAGGGGACATACGTAATTACTTTCAACATTTTTTAAAAACAAACAAACAAAACACACACACAAAAAAACATCATAGACATAGACAACAGTATGGTGGTTACCAAAGTGAAGGGGAGTAGGGGAGGAAAGGGTAAAGAGGGTCAAATATATGGTTATAGAAGATTATCTGACTTGGGCTGGTGGGCACACAATGCAATATGAAGATCCTGTATCATAAAAATATATACTTGAAACCTATGTAATCTTATTAGCCAATGTCATCTCAATAAATTCTATAAAAAGAAAGAAAAAATCCCCAGAGTCAAGAGATAAGTGTTGAGACGGCACAGAGAAACAAGAGCTCTGTATACTGTTGGTGGGAATGTAAATTGGTACAGCTACAATGCATACCATTATGGAAGCTCCTCAAAAAATTACAAATAGATCTACTATTCAATCTAGCCATTCCGCTTCTGTGAATGTAAACAAAGGGAATGAAAACAAAAGTTTGATGAAATATGGGTACTTCCATGTTTATCACAGCACTATTCACAATAACCAAAATATGGAAACAACACAAATGCTAATCAATGAAGAAATTGATAAAAATAATGTGGTATATATATACAATATAATTAATCAACCATGAGAAAGAAGGATATCTTGTCATCTGGGACAACAGGATGGCCCTTGAGTACATTATAGTGAGATAAGTCAGACAGAGAAACACAAGAAGGTATGATAACACTTATATGTGGAATTTTTAAAAAAATCATGTAATCCCATTTGTTTACTTTGTCTTTTGTTTCCCTTGACTGTGGAAATCAGAAAAAATATTGGTATCAGAAATGTCTGAGATTTTACTGCCTATGTTTTATTCTCAGATATTTATGGTTTCAAGACTTACATTTATGTCTTTAATTCATTTTGAGTTCATTATTTTAAAATATATTTTTATTTATTTTAGAGAGGAATGGAGAGGAATATAGAGATAGAAACATTAATGGTGATAGAGAATCATTGATCAGCTGCCTCCTGCAAGCCCCCTATTGGGGATCAAGCCCACAACCCGGGCATGTGCCTTGATAGGGAATCAAACTGTGACTTCTTGGTTTATAGATCAATGCTCAACCACTGAGCCACTCCAGCCAGACAAGATTATTCTTCTATAATAAAGTCTAGCCGAAACTGGTTTGGCTCAGTGGATAGAGCATCGGCCTGCGAACTGAAGGGTCCCAGGTTCGATTCCGTTCGGGGGCATGTACATTGGTTGCACGCACATCCCCGGTGAGGGGTGTGCAGGAAGCAGCTGGCCGATGTCTCTCACTCATCGATGTTTCTAGCTCTCTATCTCTCTCCCTTCCTCTCTGTAAAAAATCAATAAAATATATATATATTTTTAAAAAGTCTAATTTTATTATTTTACACATATCTGTTCAATTTTCCCAACAACACTTATTGAATAAAATATCTTTACCCAATTGTGTTTTTATTTCCCTTTTCAAATATAAATTATCCATAAAGAGTGGGATTATTTATGGACTCATTCTTCTGTTCATTGATCTCTACGTTTATTTTTATGCCAGTACCAGTCTGTTTTGATTACTATAGCTTTCTGGTATAGTTTGATATCAGGTATCTCTCCAACTTTGTACTTCTTTCTCAAAACTTTTGTGACTATTCATAGTCTTTGTCATTCCATATAAATTTTTGGAATATTTGTTCTAGTTCTCAGATATTTGCCATTGTATATTGATGGGAATGGCATTGAATCTACGATTGCTTTGGGTAGCATGGACATTTTAATGATGTTAATTCTTGCTACCCATAAACACAGTATACTTTTCCACTTGTATGTATCTTATTAAATTTCTTTCTTCAGTGTTTTATAATTTTCCAAGTACAATTCTTTTATATCCTTGTTTAAATTTATCCCCAGGTATTTTATTCTTTTTAAAGCGGCTGTGAATGGAATTGTTTGCTTAGTTTCTTTTTTTCTGGTTGTTCATTAGTAATGTATATAAAGGCAACTGATTTGGATATGTATTCTGTATCCTGTTACTTTACTGAATTCATTTATCAGTTCCAGTAGTGTGTTGGTGGAATATTCAGAGTTCTCTATATAAAATATTATGTCATCTGCAAAAATAAAAAGCTTTTGCAAAGCAAAGGAAACCACCAACAAAATGAAAATACAATCCACTGAATGGAAGAACATATTCCCTGAGACATCTGATAAGACCTTAATATCCAAGACTTATAAAGAACTTATAAAATTCAATGTCAAAAAAACCCCTAAAACAATCCAATTAAAAATGGGCAAAGGACCTGAATAAATACTTCTCTAAAAAGGATATGGTAATGGACAATTGATATGAAAAGATACTCAACATCACTAGTCATCAGAGAAGTGTAAATTAAGTCCACAATGATATGTTACCTCACACCTGTCAGAATGGCTATCATTGATAAATCAACACACAAGTGTTGGCAAGGAGGTAGAAAAAAGGGAATTTTCATGAATGCTTGATGGAAATACACGTTGGTGCAGACACTTTGGAAAGCAGTACAGAGATATCTCAGAAAATGAAAAGTGGAACTACCTTATGATCCAGTACTTCGACTTATGGGAATTTATTAAAAAAAAAAAACAAACCACTAATTTGAAAGAATATATGTACTACTATGTCCACAATAGCCAAGATTTGGAAGCAGCTCAAGTGTCAATTAGTAGATGATTAGATAAAATAGCTGTGGTACATTTACTTTGTTGATTGCTACTTGGCTGTGAAAAGGGAAAATCTTACCCTTTGTGACAGCATGGAAGGATCTGAGCATTATGCTAAGTGAAATAAGCCAGTTAGAGAAAGACAAATACCATATGATTTCACTCATGTATGAAATCTAATGAACAAAATGAACTAATAAGCAAGATAGAAACAGACTCATAATTTGGTTGGGGGTTGAGTGGGGGAAGTGGAGGGATTAAGCAAAAAAATAAAAATAAAGAGAAAAAAACTCATGGACATGGACAACAGTGTGGTAATTGCCAGGTGGAGGGAGTTTGGGGGAAGGTATAGGAGCATTTAGCAGGGATAAATGGTAATGGACAGAGTTGACTTGTAGCAGTGAACACACAATAAAGTGTATAGATTATGTATTGTAGCATTGTGCAACTGAAATGTATAATTTTGGTAAGCAGTATCACCCCCAATAAATTCATTAAAATGGGAAAAAATCAAGCCTGTTAAAAAACAGAGCAAAATGATATTTACTATGAGATAGGGGCTATAGGGTAAGATGAATATTATTTAAGTAGACAACCTTGTAAAAATAATAAATGAGCCATAGACTTCTAAGGCATAGTATAATGATTATAGATAATAATATTATATCATAATTATATAATGTGAAAAATATTGCTATTACATCAGTCATATTACCATGTATACAACATGCTGTGTACGTTAACTAAAAAAACAAAACAAGGTAGATGAATCTTTAGGGAATTATGATAAGTGAAATCAGTCATACAGAGAAAGACAAATACTATATTATATCACTTGCATGAGGAATCTAAAAAAAATAAATGAAGAAACAAAATAGAAACAGACTCATAGGTACAAAAAATAGACTGATGGTTACAAGATGGGAGGGGGTTGGAAGGCTGGGTGAAAAGGTGAAGGGATTAAGAAGTATAAGTTGGTAGTTACAAAATAATCGCAGAGATATAAAGTACAGCAAAAAGAATATAGTCAATAAATTGCAATAACTATGGATGAAGCCAGGTGGGTACTTGAAATATAACAGGATCACTTTGTAAAATATATGACTGATCAATATGCTGTATACCTGAACCCAATACAAAATAATATAGAGTGTAAATAGTAATCAAAAAATTAAAATAAAAACTAATGACTTTAGTTAAGATATTAAACTTATGGGCTTACATAATAAAATAAAATCCTATATAATAAAAGCCTAATATGTAAATCAACCGAACAGTGGACCAAACACCCAAATGACCTGCATAACAACTGGTCACTATGATGTGCACTGAACACCAGGAGGCAGATGTTCAATGCAGGAGTTGCTCTAGCCCACAGCCCCGATTGGTGGCAGTGGTGGGGGGCAGAGCTGGTGAGGGGGTGGTGAGTGGGTGGCACAAGACCAACCAAGGCAGGTGCCAGTGGGGGTCCTGCTGATCACCCTGTCAGGTCAGTCACCTCACAGATTGGCCCTGATCTCTGGCTAGGCATAGGAACCCTACCCATGTACAAATTTCATACACGAGGCCTCTAGTAAAAATATAAAAATAGATGATCAAGTTTTGGCAAGGATATGGAATAACTAAAACTCTCATACACTGCTGGTAGGAATATAAAATGGTACATTGAAAAACAGTTTCATGATTTCTTTAAAAATCAAATATATTGATGGGGAGAAAAAATGATGGCAGAATGGACAGACGTGTCCCAAGCCTTGTCCCGGAGCAGAAAGAAAGAACAGCTGAGGGTAACACGGGGAGTGTTTGTTGGCAAGTTAAGGGACAGCTATACTCCAGAAGAAGGTGGTAGACATCTTGACGAGGTTCCCCTGACCGAGCAGCCCCCACTGCTGCTGGGTTATCTCCCAGAGCTACTGACTTGGACGTGGAGACAGTGCCATCTTAAAGGGGAAAGTGGATGTTATCAGAAGCCTGAAAATCTACAACCGCAGCACCCACCCAACAACTGCGTACCCCAGAACACAGGTCCTCAATTGGCCCAAACACACAGATTCTGATGAGCTCCACACTCAACCAAGAAAAGGTCAGATTTTGCCTGGGATGAAGGGAGAGAGAACTATATAATCAGGTATTTGGAGAAGAGAGACCATGGGGAGACAAAGAAACAGCCTGCATATGAAAGAAAAGTAGGCATCACCAAAAAAAGAAGTAAAAAAAATGAAGGCAAGAAACCAGTCAGAGAAAGAATTCAAAGAAATGGTCATAAGGTGGCTGAAAAGAATGGAAGACAAATTCAACAATAGGAGTAAGAACCAAGAAGAAATGAAGAAGAACCAAGAAGAGATGAAAAATGGCATTGTTGTTGCAAAGAACTCAATAGAAAGAATCAAGAGTAGACTAGAAGAAGCAGAGGACCACATCAGTGAGCTAGAAGACAAAGTGGGGGAAAATACCCAAGCAGAGCAGCTTCTAGAAAAAAAAAAAATTTAAAAGGGGGGGGGGAGAGCCTAAGGGAACTTTTAAACATATATATATATTATTGATTTTTTTTTTTACAGAGAGGAAGGGAGAGGGATAGAAAGTTATAAACATCGATGATGAGAGAGAAACATCCATCAGCTGCCTCCTGCACACTCCCCACTGGGGATGTGCCCGCAACCAAGGTATGTGCCCTGGACTGGAATCAAACCTGGGACCTTTCAGTCCGCAGGCTGATGCTCTATCCACTGAGCCAAACCAGTTTTGGCTCACTGAATTTTCTTGATAGTCAAGAGGAAAATAAGCTTACCCACAGTTCACTAAAATATGCCACTTCAATATGAGAAAGTTTCCATTTTTTCAAAATGGATATAGTAGTGCTGGCCAGTTTTAAAAAAGATACTGAGCTATGACAAGAATGATCACTTATATATAGTCAGTTTGGTATTTAGTTAGATAACCTAATTGAAAAAAAAAACATTATTAACAAAAATGAGTGATGTAATTTAATCTAGATCTCAATGACTTATTTTTGTACTCATTTTAAGTAAAAAGTAAAAGCTTGCAAAACTCCAAATTTGTTGAACACACATGAATACAGCATAATAGCAATTTCATATTCTCACAGTACTCAGGTAGAAAGTTCATTTAAATTTAATTAGGAGACTGAACAAACCATTTTCATCATACTTACTACTAATTACACTGTAAGCATTTCATTTGGCCAAATGTGTTACTATTCATACTTCCTCAGCATAAAAGACTGAGTTCCGTATATACTTAACACTTTGTGACTTGATCACAGGTAACAACAAATAATTTATTTGTTACTATAAAACGCCCTTCACTCAGTGGGGCTTGACAGAGGACCTCATGCTGTACCCTCCACCCCAGCTCCGGGTCAGGAAACCTCAAACTGTGCTTCCCTACCCTGGAGCTGGGACCAAGAGACCTCAGGGCATGTCCCCCACCCAGCAGGGCTTGACAGGGGACCTCAGGCTGCTCTCCCCACACCTGGCACCAGGCCAGGAGACCTGAGGTCACGCCCCCCACCCAATGCTGGGTTGGGGGACCTGAGGCTTCGTCAGAAAGGGCTCGATGGGGATGGGGCAAGCCAGGTCTGGGTCTCATCCAATGGGAGTGGGTCTTGCTGGGTCTGGGTCTCCTGCGTGTTCGAAGTCTGTGCAGGTGGTGGGTGGGGATTTGACTCTAGGTCCTTTGGTGCATCCCAGACTCTGACAGGAGGGAGATTTTATATACATTTTACTAATTTTCTTTCATCTCTGACACTTCTATTATAGAGAAAGGGCAAATAGCAATATTAAAATATTTCTTCTAATTAATTCCCTTTTAATAGTGCACAAATTTCATGCACAGGCCAATAGTATATACATAAAATACTAAATAAATATTTAATCACTACATTGTATACCTGAAACTAATATAATATTGCATGTTAGCTATAACTGAAAAATAAATTTTAAAAATAATCTAAAAAGATTATGTAGCTAATGAAAAAGTATTAAAATAAGTATTCATTATGCTAGATGTGGAAAACAGTAGGGAGTTTCTTCAAAAAAATTCAAAATGGAAATTCCATTTGACCCTGAGATCCAACTTCTGGGAATATATTTTAAGAATCCCCAAACACCAACCAGAAACAATATATGCACCCCTATGTTCATTGCAGCATTATTTGCAGCAGCCAAGATTTGGAATGAGCCCATCTGCAAATGAGAGGATAGAAGATACACGGTACATTTACACAATGGAATATTACATGATTTTAAAAATGAAGGAACTTTTATCCTTCATGACAGCATGGATGAATCAGGAGAATATTATGCTAAGCGAAATAAGCCACTCACAGAAATACAAATATCATATGATCTCACTAATATGTAGAATATAATGAACAAAATAAACTGATGAACAAAATGGAACAGACTGGATGATAAACCAGGGGAGGGGTTGTGGGTGACTGGATAAATAAAGTTAAAGGATTATTAGCTCAACATGTATATTTGAGATCCAAAATGGCAGCCAATAGGATGGCAGTAAGGAACAGAGTTTGAGTGAGGGAGTGAAAGGGGATAGTATGGGCATGTGGGGATATGTGTGTGTGAGTGAGGGACAGCTATATTCTTCAGGACTTTTTGGGACTGGTGGACCAGGCTCTCCTAGCTGGGCTGACTCTGTTACAACTACAGTCTTTTCCAGGGCATTCTGAAGGGTAGAGTGGCTGTGACTGAGAGTCCACCCTCACCTCTATCCAGGGAAACCTCGGACACCACCCGGGACCCTACAGCCACACCAGTCAGGAACCTGCTGCCTCAGCTGAGAACCCATGAACACTGAGACTCCAGCTTCCCCAACCACAGGCTCCTAAAATGTTTGTCCAGTGGGAGACAAAATGGCAGCCAAATAGGTGGATGGATCCTGCTCCTTCTCACAAAGCAGATAGAAGAAACAGCTGAGTTGAATAACATCCATGCAGAATTGGTGAATTAAACACAGCTGGTGAGGCAATTCATGGCCAGAAAGGTCAGAGGATGCCCAGAGAATGGTAGGATCGGGGATCTGGGCTGGAGAGGGAGACATGCACAACTGGGACTAGTGGGTCAGAAGGAAACTGCTCTGCACCAAGTCCGTGCCCCCTGAGGACACCTGTAACACTCAACTGTGGAAAGGGGTCCATAGGGCTGCTGACAGTGGGGAACTCTAGATTTCAGTCCACAGCCATGGGAGGCTGCACCAGAAAGAGCCTGAAGTTCTGCGTGGGCCATGCAATGCTGGGGGGAGAGAATCGTGCAGCAGTGTGGTTACTCTGTCTTTATATTTTCCTTGATTTTACTCACTAAACCCAATACATAGGATCTTTCAATTACAAACACTCACCGAGACTGCAATGCAGGGGGAGGTGATTTTGTGGAGACTGCACAGAAAATCACGGAGAGGCAACTAAGAATCCAGCTCTGGGATAGTCTGGTCCCTCCAATCCTAAACAGCCATTTTTCTCCTGAAGACCAGGCTCCTCCTAGCAGTGCAGCTGCACCCTGCCTTGAGCCTCACAGAGAAACAAGGATTCTGAAAACCCTCAGGGAGCCATTGGGAACAGAGTTGAGGGGGCATTTGGTCCCAGAACCTAATACAACAACACCACTTCCTAGAGCCCTTTTGAGAAATAGATGCTTGTGTAAATATAACTAAAAGCAGGCAGATTGATCCCATCTGGCTGAAACCAAGGCTGTGGAGTATGATACAGAGGAGCGGTGGATCACTGGGAACTTCAACATGGTGCTGACTACCTAACAGGAAACTGAGACATGGCAGACACAACAGTAGATAGGGGTTTTAAACCAGCCCCAGGGACATTAAAACTCAGCTGAAGCGAACAACACTTTACTACTTCACTTTTTAAATTTTTTATCTTTTACTTAAAAAATTAATTTATTTTCTTTTAAAAATTGTATTTATTTATTATTATTATGAACCTTTTATGTATTTTTTGGAAGTGTTCTATATTCTATTATTATTTTTATTTTTTTAAATAAATCTTTATTGCTCAGATTATTACAATTGTTTCTCCTTTGTCCTTCCATAGCTGCCTTCCACCCAGTTCCCACCCCACCCTCTACCTTTATCTCCCATGGCCCCCCCCCCCCCCCGCCCCCAGCCCTGGTCCTCATCCATAGGTGTACAATTTTAATCCAGTCTCTTCATGCACCCCTCACACCCCTTTCCCCTTGATAATTATCAACCCACTCCCTTTCTTTGCCCCTGATTCTACTATATTCACCAGTTTATTCTGTTTCTCAGATTTTTAGTTCACTTGATTTTTAGATTCACTTGTTGATATATATGTATTTGTTGATCATAATTTTTATCTTTTTTCTTCTTCTTCCTCTTCTTAAAGAATACCTTTCAGCATTTCATATAATACTGATTTGGTGGTGATGAACTCCTTTAGCTTTTTCTTATCTGTGAAGCTCTTTATCTGCCCTTCAATTCTGAATGGTAATTTTGCTGGATGCAGTAGTCTTGGTTGTAGGTTCTTGGTATTCATCACTTTGAATATTTCTTGCCACTCCCTTCTGACCTGCATAGTTTCTGTTGAGAAATCAGCTGATAGTCGTATGGGTGCTCCCTTATAGGTAACCAGCTGCTTTTCTCTTGCTGCTTGTAAGATCCTATTTTTGTCTTTTGCCCTTGGCATTTTAATTATCAATATGATGTATCTTGGTGTGGTCCTCTTTGGATTCTTCTTGTTTGAGGTTCTGTGTGCTTCCTGGACTTGTAAGTTTATTTCTTTCACCAGGTGGGGGAAGTTTTCAGTCATTATTTCTTCAAATAGGTTTTCAGTATCTTGCACTCTCTCTTCTTCTGGCACCCCCATAATTCTGATGTTGGTATGCTTGAAGTTGTCCCACAGGATCCTTACAGCACCTTTTAACCATGGTTTTGAACTCTATATCCAGTCTTTTGTTCTCTATCTCTTTCGTTTGAGATCTATTTCCTTGTCTCGGCATTTTCGCTGCTTCCCAGAGTTGGTAGGATGGCTTTGTATGTTTGGTATCCTATATGGCCTGGTGGGTCAGCCTCTCCAGTTACCTGAGGTAGACACTCTTGGTGCTCCCCTTTGTGGACTGAGTGTACAGCCTTGTTGTAGTTAAGTCTTGATTGTTGTTGGTATCCTTGGGAGGAATTGACCTTCAGGCCAATTGGATGTGAGTATCAGCTGTGTCTACTCTGGGATACCTTCTGTATTGGAGACAGTCTTATAGGATCAGACTTGCAAAATTGCAAAAGCCTCTGTGCTCACCTTGGATGGGGTGGAGTCTCAGGGCTGAGCTGACAGTCTTAGCTTCCCGTAAGTCCCACCCTTGTGTGCTTGCCTGAGTTTCCGCCTGACCTCTGCCTTATGGGGCTCCCCCGAGTTTCTGCCTGACTGTCCCAGATTCCCCATGCAAGAGCATGGGTGCCCCAAGAGCTCACCCGAAATTGGGTTGGTTCTCTGTAGTCTGGAGCTTCTGACTCCTTCTGCTATGGAGAGGCTGCAGCAACCTCTGTGGTCAGACCTCTCTGCTCGTACTCACTCGCGCGTGCCTGTAGACCCTGCCTGCTGTGGCTCCTGGCTCCCCCAGTCTCCCAGTCTCTGAGTCGCAAGGTGCCTTTCTCTACAGTCTGGACTCCACCCTTATAAGCCTGGGTCCAGGGGGTTTTGGCCGGGGTTGGGGTTCAGTACAGTCGGAAAGGGTTCAGTGCAGTCAGGGACTTCCTTTCCCCTCCCACCAGCCAGGCATTCAGCCGCACTTTCTCTCTGTGTGTGCGTCACCCTACCTCAGTGCTTTGTGGCTCTCAATCCGATCCGTGAGCCTCTCTTCTTCTTTCTAGTAGTAGATTTCCCACTCTGCCAACTTTACTGGGTTTTTGGATGATGTCCATTCTGATTTTAGTTGTTTTGAAATTGTGCGAGGAGGCAGCTTAGGTGCTTATGTAGGCTGCCATCTTGGTACTCCTCTATTTTTATTTTTTAAACATTATTTTACTCTATCTTATTTTTTCCTTTTTGCCAACACTTTCTTCCTCACTTTTCCCTTTTCATCCTATTTCTCTTCTCCTGTTCCTGCTTTAGTTTTTCTCTCTCTTTTCTATTTACTCCTTGTTAAAAAATAATCTTTATTTACTTTATTGATGCACTATTATAGGAATATCTGTTGGCTTATTCATATATATATATATAATTTCCTTTCTCCTGCTACAAGTCCATGTAGCTTTCCCTTTCCTCTTTTTTCTCTAGTCAATTTTTTTTCTTGTTTGTTTGATTGTAAGTTTGTTTTTATTATTTATTATTTATTTTATGCTTTTGTTCTCCTCTCCTCGCATGCTCTCTTCTTCTAATACTAATAGCTTAATTTTATTTACTCACAAAGCTCAAGCCTATCTGCTCTATATTCTCTATTTCCAAAAATAGATGAATATATAGATAGATAAATTAAAGGAAAAACATTTTATATATACATTTTATTTTTTATTATATATATTTCTTTATATATATTTAGTTATTATTTATTGAGAATTTTAACTAAATATTATTTTAGTTATTATTATTTATTTATTATTGAGAATTTTGCTTTTTACTTTTCTTATTATACACTCATTCACTTTCTACCTCCTGTATACTGAATTATAGCCATTCCCCCATTCTTTCAATTCCTTTACCTTACCTTCTGGATATAAGCTCTACCTCTTTAGATTCATCTCCCCCATCCCCACTTTTTCTGGGTGTTACTTGTTTGTATTTTTTTGTTTAGTTGTTGGTGTTTTGGAGTTTTATCTCCATATTATATTTCACCCCCCCCTTTTATTTTTCTATTCTCTCTTATTTTTTTTCTTTTTCTCAATATCAGTTTTGCACTCTTTTCTCTCCCCTAATTCTTTTTTTCTATGTTGGTTATCTCTATTTGGCATACTGGTGTTGTGAATGCATTTGTATTTTGTTCCCTCTGTGTTGTGTTTTGTTAAGTTGTATTTTGTGCATTTTGGTCAACATGATAGAGAGTGAGTCACATAACCAGACACCTTGATAGGAGAGACAAAGAAACAGCCTGCATACAAAAAAAAGGAGGTATCACCAGAAAAGTGAATAAATAAAATGGAAGCAAGGATTTTTTTCAGGAAAGAATACATAGAAATGGTCACAAGGACAAGCAAAAGGATGGAAGACAAATTCAACAACATGTGTAAGAATAAAAAGGAAATGAAAAAGAACCAAAAAAAATGAAAACTGACATCATTGCAATAAATATCTCATTAGAAAGCATCAAGAGTAGACTAGAAGAAGCAGAGGACTGCATCAGTGAACTAAAAGACAAGGTAGAAAAAAACAAACAAACAAACAAACAAGCAAACAAACAAACAAAAAAACCAAGCAGAGCAGCACAGAAAAAAACCAAACCAAAACAAACAGGAGGAAAGCCTAAGTGAGCTTTGGGAAAACACGAAACAAAACAACATCCACATAATGGGATAGCCAGAAGGAGAGGAAACTGATCAAGATATAGAAAACTTGTTTGAAGAAATACTGACAGAAAACTTTCCTGTTATTGGGAAGCAAAAACTCATACAAGTCCAAGAATCTCACAGAGTCACAAACAAGATGAACCAAAAAAGACTGACACAAAGACACATCATAATTAAGTTGTGAAACACTAACAACAATGTAAGAAGCTTAAGGGCTCCCAGGGAGAGACAGAAAGTTAACTATAAGGGATCTCCCATTAGACTATCAATGGATTTCTCAACAGAAACACATCAGGCCAGAAGGGAATGAAATGAAATATACAAAGTCATGCCAAACAAGGGACTGAATCCAAGAATACTATACCCAGCAAGGCTATCATTCAAAATTGAAGGTGTAATCAGGAGCTTCACAGACAAAAGAGGGCTAAGGGAGTTTGTTACCACCAAGTCAACAATGCAACAAATGCTAAGGGACTGCTGTGAAAAGAAGAAATAGAAAGGGAAGAAGAAACACAGGCATAAAGAATAAAAATGGCAAAAAAAAACAAGTACCTATCAATAATAACCTTAAGCCCTAGCCAGTTTTGGCTCAGTAGATAGAGTATCAGTGTGTGGACTAAAGGGTCCTGGGTTTTATTCCAGTCAAGGGCACACACCTTGATAGCAGATTCCTCTCTGGTCTGGGCTCTCATCAGGGTCCATGCACAAAGCAACCAATTGATGTGGTTCTCTCACATTGATGTTTGTATCTGTCTTTCCCTCTCTCTTCTACTCTCACTAAAATTAATGGAAAATATCCTTGGGTAAGCGTAATAATAATAATAATAATAATAATAATAATATAATAACCTTAGATGTAAATGGATTAAGTGCTCCAATCAAAAGAGATAGGTAACTGAATGGATAGGAATACATGACACATACATTTGCTGCCTAAAAGAGACCCACTTCATAACAAAGGACTCAAACATACTGATAATGAAAGGATAAAATAAAAGTTTTCAGGTGAATGGAAATTTTAAAAAAGCTGGGGTAGTAATACTTACATCAGACAAATTAGATTTCATAGTGAAGGCCATAACAAGATATAAGGAAGGCCACTTTATAATACTAAAGGGAGCAATTCAACAAGAGGATATAACTCTGGTAAATATATATGCACACAATACAGGAATACCAAAATACATAAAACAACGTGTGGAATATATCAAGGGAGAGATCGACAGAAATACAGTCATAGTAGAGGACTTTAATATCCCACTGATATTACTGGATAAATCATATAAACAAAAAATCAGCAAAGAAACAGAAATCCTAAATGACTCACTAGATCAGATGCAATTAATTGACATCTTTAAAAGATTTCACCCCAAAACGACAGAATATACATTCTTCTCCAGTGCATACAGAACATTTTTAAAGATAGATCACATATTAGGACACAGGCAAAGTCTCTTCAAATTCAAGATAGAAATATAACAAGCATCTTCTCAGACCATAATGGCATAAAACTAGAAATCAACAACAATAAAAACAATGAAAAAAATCAAACACTTGAAGGCTAAATAGCATGTTATTAAACAATGATTGGGTTACCAAAGAGATCAAAGAAGAAATTACAAGCATCCTGGAAACAAATGACAATGAAAACACAACAATCCAAAATCTATGGGACACAATAAAGCAGTCCTGAGAGGGAAGTTCATAGCTCTACAAGCCTACCTCAAAAAAGAAAAGAAGAAATGTTAATAAATTATCTAACCCTATAACTCAGAGTTAGAAAGAGAGCAACAAAAAAAAGCCCAGCATAAGAGGAAGGAAGGAAAAAATAAAGATCAGAAAGAAAATAAACAACATAGAGATAAAAAAAACAAACAAATAAACAAACATACAATACAAAAAAATCAATTAAGCCACAAACTGGTTCTTTGAAAGGAAAAACAAGATTGATGAACCTCTAAGCAGGCTCACTAAGAAGCAAAGAGAGAGGACCCAAATAAACAAAAGTAGAAATGAAAGAGGTTATTTAACAACTGACCCCACAAGAATAAAAAGGATTATGAAAAAATACTATGAACAACTCTTTTCCAACAAATTGGAAATATAGATGAAATAGATATGTGCTTAGAAAAAATGCAAGCTTCTAAAACTCAATCAGGAAGAATAAAAAGAAAACACACACACACACACACACACACACACACACACACACACACCTGAATAGAACGATAACTACCAAAGAAATGGAAGTAGTAATAAAAAATATTCCAGCAAACAAAAGCTCTGGTCCAGATGGTTTTATATGGGTGTTTTACCAAACATTCAAAGAAGAAGTAAAACTGTCATTATTCACAGATGACATGACATTATACATAAAAAACCCCAAAGACTGTATCAAAAATTTTCTAGGCTTAATAACTAAATTCACCAATGTAACAGGATATAAAATTAACACCCAGAAATCTATGGCTTTTTATACACCAACTGGAGGCCTGATGCATGAGATTTTGTGCACTCGGGGGTGGGAGGTCTCTTAGTCTGGTCTGTGCCCTCTCTCAGTCTGGGAGCCCTCAGGGGAAGTCCAATTGATGACACCATCACTGCTCTTGCCAGGCATGAGCCAGACTTCTGGGCTTCTGGCTACGAGTGGCGCTCCCCCTGTGGGAGTGTACTGCCGACCAGGAGGCGGCTCCTGTGTTGAGCGTCTGCCCCCTGGTGGTCATTGCATATCATAGCAAATAGTCATTCTGCTTTTTGGTCAATTTGCATATTACCCTTTTATTGTATAGGATAATAAACTCACAGAAAGCGAAACTAAAAAAAAAAAAATCCCATTTACCATTGTACAAAAAAAGTTAACATACCTAGGGATACACTTAACTAAAGAGATAAAAGGCCTGTACTAGGAAAACTAGAGGGCATTAAAAAAATAGATAAAGACATAAACAAAAGGAAGGACATACTGTGTTCATGGATTGGTAGAATCAACAATTGGTAGAAGAACAAAGTTGGAGGCATCATACTACCAGATATCAAACTATATTACAAAGTCACATTTCTAAAAACTGCCTGTAATAGCATAATAACAGACATATAGACCAATGGAACAGAACAGAGAACCCAGAAATTGACCCAAGCCATTATGCTCAATTAATATTTGACAAAGAAGGCCAGAGCATACAATGGAGTCTCTTCAATAAATGGTGTTGGGGAATTTGGTCATATACATGCAAAAAAAATTAAAGTAGACCACCCACTTACATACACAAAAATAAACTCAAAATGGTTAAAGGACTTAAATGTAAGACAAGAAACCATAAAAATCTTAGAAGAATCCACAGACAACAAAATATCAGACATATGTTGTACCAATTCGTTACCAATACAGCTTCTACGGCAATGGAAATTAAGGAGAAAGTAAACAAATAGTACTACATCAAATTACAAAGCTTCTGCACATCAAAAGAAGCCATCAACAAAACAGCAAATAAGCCCACTGCATGGGAGAATATAGTATTTCCCAATGCTATTTTAGATAAGGGTTTAATCTCCAAAATTTACTGGGAACTCATATAGAGATTAACAAAAGGAAGATAAACAATCCAATAAAAAAATGAGCAAAGGACATAAATAGACACTTTTCATACAGAAAGCCAATAGACATATGCAAACATGCTCAAAGTCACTAATCATCCAAGAGATGCAAAGCAAAACAACAATGAGTTACCATCTCACACCTGTGATAATGGCTATCATCAACAAATCAACAAAGGACAAGTGCTGGAGATGATGTAGAGAAAAAGGAACCCTTGTGCTCTGTTAGTGGGTATGCAGACTGGTGTAGCCACTGTGGAAGACAGTATGGAGTTTCTTCAAAAATTAAAAATAGAACTCCCATTTGACCCAATAATCCCACTTTTAGGACTATCCCAAGGAACTAGAAACACCAATCAGAAAGGATATATGTACACCTATGTTCATGGCGACACAATTTACAATAGCTACGATTTTGAAACACCCTAAGTGCCCAGCAGCAGATGAGTGGATTAGAAAACTGTGGTACATATACAGGATGGAATACTAAGCTGCTATACAAAAGAAGGAACCTTTACCATTTGGAATGACATGGAGAACATTATGTAAGCAAAATAAGCTAGTCAGAGAAATTATATATATTACATGATCTCACTCATATATGGGATATAATGATCAACATAATTTGATTAACAAAAATAGACCCAGAGACAAGATAACAGTAAACAGACTGTCCAACCTCAGAGAGAAGGCAGGGTAGGGGGAACTGGAGAATAACTATGCATATTAGCATAAGCAATGGACACAAACACTGGGGTGGTGGGGACTTGTCCTGAGGGTAAGGAGTGGCTGGGGGGTGGGCAAATCAGGGGAAAAGGAGACATATGTAATACTTTAAATAATAATAAAAAATTTAGATATATGCATACTCTATGGACATGAACAATAGTTTGGTGAAGGCCAAAGGGGAGGTACAGGTGGGTGGAGGTGGGAAAAATGAGGGAAGTGAGTGACACCGGCAAAAATGTTAACATTAAAAATGTTCAATAAAATTATAAAATTAAAATTCTAATGTTGCTAAAAACAGTGTTTCCTTGGGGGAGACTTTAATTTTATATGTATTGTGTAAATGTTTTTTTACAACCTGAACATATCCATGAATTGCTTTTGTAATTAAAAATAACTAAAAATCTTTCATGACTAAAAAGATAAGAAAACACAAAAATGAATATGACCTTTACAACTACCCAAGTGAGGAGATTAAAAATGTACACAAATGAATATATGACAAGGTAGAATGTAATAATATCTCTAATAAAGCACATACAATGTTGGCATGGGTACACAGTAAGATAAAAAGTAGAAATTTTTCTTTTTTTCTTTCTTTCTTTTATTTTTTTTTAAGGAGGCAAGGGAAGAGCCAGTAATTAATTATTACATAAAAATTTCTACTGGGCATTTCTTTGTTGGCTGAGGGTATATGTACTTGAAATAAGTAACACATTACTTTTTTTTAATAGTCTAAAATTTAGATAGAATAGTCTTCTAATTAATCAGGTATTATTGTGCTTATTTTTAATATGGAGTGAAGTAATGAAATTTTCGTTTCTCTCTTGCATCTTCTACTTTTACTTTGCCAGATTCTTCTCCTTGTCTCCCCTTGTTTTCAAAAGGGAAGGATCAATTACAATGTTCTCTAAGCCTGGGTTTGGATGTGTGGAATTAGCTGAAACTACTATAGCAATAAGGTACACAAAGCTAACATGGCTTCCACTATGAGCCCCACTGTTTAACTGAATAAACCAAGTTTATAAACTGCATGGATATGAGGCAAGGAGAAGCATCTTCTGTATGCTTCTGGTGGTGGTACTAACCAAAAGAAAGAAAAGCATTCAAAGGGGAAAATAACATGTAAGGAACTATAATTAATAAAAACAATTGTTATTATACGACAGCATATACCACAGAAAACTAAAACTATAAGCACAATTGCCATATAAATTCCTGTATATTTCATCATTTTAATAACTGTTGCCAGTTATATTTTTAAAGGAAAGCAAGAGGCATATATATACTGAGTGGCCAGATTATTATGATCTCTGAAAGCATAATAATCTGGCCACTCAGTGTATAGCCTATATAATAAAAGGCTAATATGCAAATTATCCCCTCCACCAGAAGTACGACCAGCAGGCTGGCCAGCCAACTGTCCAAGTCCCCTCCACCTGGCCAGGCTGGCTGGACCGGACCAATGCACAAATTCATGTATGAATATATGTATACTAGAGGCCCGGTGCACGAAATTCGTGCACAGAGCAGGTGTCCCTCAGCCCAGCCGGACCCTCTCCAATCTGGGACCCTTCAAGGGATGTCTGACTGCCCTTTAGGCCCACCAGGATCGGGCCTAAATGGGCAGTCGGATATCCCTCTCACAATCCAGGACTGCTGGCTCCCAACTGCTCCCCTACCTGCCTTCTTGATTGCCCCTAACCATTTCTGCCTGCCAGCCTGATCACCCCCTAACCACTTCCTTGCCAGCCTGATTGATATCTAACTGCTCCCCTTCCAGCCTGTTTGCTCTCCCCTGTAAGCCTAGTCACCCCTATCTGCCTTTTCCTGCAGGGCTGGTCCCCCCAATTGCTCTCTGCTCTCCCCTGCAGGCCTGGATCCCCCAAACTGCCCTTCCCTGCAGGCCTGGTAGGATTGGACCTAAACAGGCAGTCAAACATCCCTTGAGGGGTCCCAGATTGGAGAGAGTGCAGGCTGGGCAGAGGGACACACCCTGTGAATAAATTTCGTGTACCAGGCTTCTAGTGTGTGTGTGTTGTGTGTGTGTCACACGCACATACTGTATATGAGGGTTGGGCTGAGGGACACACAACTCATGCACGAATTTCGTGCACTGGGCCTCGATCTATCTATCTATCTATCTATCTATCTATCTATCTATCTATCTATCCATCCATCCTGTATACACTGAGTGGCCAGATTATTATGAGTTCAGAGATCATAATAATCTGGCCACTCAGTGTACACACACACACACACACATCAGAATCGTTCCTTGTGAATATGTAATTTTGTGATGCACAAACTGGCTGACTTAGAAAATACATATGGTTCATGAATAATACTAGTAGTTTCAATCACTTTACAAGGGGAAGTAAGGCAAATTATAAATAAACCAAAATGCACAGAAATGGAATTTTGGAGTTAGAAGGAACTACAGGGAGAATTTAGTCTCCACATTGTGCAAATGAGAAAACTGAAGCAGCTACCGTAGTTAGTAGATCAAAAGTAGCACTCAGTTCTGACTTCTAAACAGGTGCTCCTTCTACCACACCACACAGCACACCTGTGTTATTATGGCTAACATACAAACACAATCCTTTCTCTGTTTTTCTGTTGGCAATAACATTCTACAATGATCAGGACATGAGATTTACTCCATAATATACCCTACAGATTAGCTAGTGTTCTTGAGACAATTAGGTTTTATTATTAGCAGATATTAAACATAAGCAATTCCTTTTGTCTTAAAATGTTTTCTATTGCAATTGCAGCTTAAAAGCATCAAGTCCTTATAATACACATGCTGACAACCTTTGGGCTTTTGTTTTAAAACTTAAAATTTTTAAATTAGAAAGGTAACAATCCGTAGTCAAGGGTTGACCTTCCCCCCTCCCCCCGCCTTAAATTAAATAAGACCAGTTACTTTGAAACTGCACTAATACAGCAGACACTAGACACATGTGGCTATTAAGCCACCTTTAAAATGTGGGTACTCCATAAATTCAGATAAGCTGTAGAAATAAAATGCACACAAAATTTTGAGAGACTTAAAATGAACAAAGAATGTAAAATAGTTCACTAATTTTTATGTTGATTAAATGGTAAAATATTTTAACTACACCAGGTTAAATATATTGTTACTAAATTAATTTCACCATTTTCTTTTTGTTTTTTTAATGTGGCTAATTAAATATTTTATTTTTATTTATTTATTTTTTACTATATAAAAAGTTTTTTATTTTTAATTCAGTGGATTTATGAGAATTACCTTATGAAAATTTTCTGGCACCTTTTAAGATTACTATACTTTTTGAGGGGTGAATCTTTGGACTCATGATTTTTCACTCTGCACTTGCATAGGAAATCAGGATGTGTATACTAACTAGAAAATTTAAAATTCCATATGTGGCTTACATTATATTTTTATTGGACATCTCTAAGCCATTAATAATAAATATCTAGATGCTACTGATAAAAAAGTTTATATATTCTCTAAGAATATTTAACATTATAAAAATTACCTACATAATCACTAGTTAATATCTGTACTAAAGAAGAAACGACATAAAAAAAAAACAACACGCACACACACACTACATTCAGAAAGCAACTTTAATTGGCTTAAGTATGCCTTTTTCTTCAGTATATTTACATTTTTAGTTTTGGTTAATACTGAAACTATTTTATATTCTCTGAACATATATAAACTAATAAAATAGGAATGTTGCCCAAAGAAGAAGTATGAGCAAAAAACCAAAAAACCAAGAGAAAGTCAGTCATTGTTTTGTTCAATGGACACATACAAGTGAATTAGATTAAAAATAAACACTGACATATAACACCACCATATATTCTGCAAATATACATTGGACTATAACTTAAATATTTCAGCAATTTAAGATTAATATAACAAACATATTTATAACTTATACCTTTGCTCCATCTGAAATATTGTCCCAGTTTCCACCACTCAAAGAGAACTTTCCATTGCCTATACGCAGCAGTATCTCTTCAGGAGTATCATTGGGGCCATTAGCAAATGGAGTATAACTATTAATAAAATAGATTTTAATAAACATAGGGCCTACTATACATATGAAATATAATTGAAAGTGATGAGCATAAGACTACATGCAAATATTTACTATAGTAAATTAGAACATTATTTAACAATTCCCTTCATTGTGCACATCAAATTTGATACTTCAAATAATGAATTTAATCCTAATTAATTATTTAATAAAATGAAGGATCTTGTCTGTATCAAAAACTTTTACACTTAATCCATGTAAAATAAAATAAATGTGGCTCTTCATATAAAGTTAGTCTTAAAATCAGACTGTAATAAAACACACAAATTTTGTATTCTCCCAGGCATAAGTCAGCAAACCTAATATACCTACCATGAAAAACTTAATTTTATATAATCATATAAATGAATTTATTTTATTGATTCAAATTTATTCATTAGCATTTTATAAATATTATCAGTGAAAACAGGTTAACAATAATTTTAATGAATGTCCATAAAAATGTTAGTTAAATATTTATATCGGTATAACAAAAAAACCTTCTAGAGCATTAAAATCATTATGTGGGTCAATAT
Source organism: Pipistrellus hanaki (assembly GCF_964339955.1). NCBI lineage: Eukaryota > Metazoa > Chordata > Mammalia > Chiroptera > Vespertilionidae > Pipistrellus > Pipistrellus hanaki. The sequence goes on from NC_140524.1 coordinate 77,964,155, forward strand.
TCATGGAAAGGAAGACAAATACCTTGTATAAAGTTAAAATCGTTTAAAAAATAATTATAGAATGACAGAAAGTGATCAGTTTTGTACCATTTTAACAGATGGAACTAAAATTGGTATTCAAATTTAGAAATGAAAAATCTTACTGTTAAAAAGTATGAGAAATATGTCTTCACATGTTAATGTCTTAATTCCTCATGTAATAACTAAAGTTGATATAACACTAAACACACATATATACACTAACATTCATTTTTTGTTTAATCATAAAGTAAATATTTGAAACAGCAATCCAGAAATGGTATCCCTTGTTTCATGTGAAAACTATAGCTATTCATAACTTTAGCACTTACTTTGGGATATAGCTAAATATTTTGCAAAATTTTATAATATATCTAAAATTCTGTGAAGCCTAGCCATCATGGTTCAGTGGTAGAGCTCAACATATAAGCCAGGAGGTCATGGTTCAATTCCAGGTTAGGGCACATGCCCAGGTTGTGGGCTAGAATCTCAGTGTTGGATGTGCAGGAGGCAATCAGTCAATGTTTCCCTCTCATCTTTGATGCTTTTTATCTCTCTCCCTCTATCTTCCTCTCTGAAATCAATAAAAAGAATCTAAAAAAATAATAAAAGTATGTAGAATACACTGATATACATAATGATCACCAAGCCAATAAATAATTGTGTGAAGATTTCATATGTATAACTCTTCTGTTATATCAAGCATATTTTAATTATACTAAATGCCTTCTTTGAAAAGTTGAACCTAAATACATTATAATTTTATTATAATTCTTCAAATTCTTATGAATGATTTTTTAAAAAAATCCAGCCTTTTTTTACAGCCATAAAATTTTACTCCTAAATAAAAATATTAAGAGTAAAACAAGACTTGTAAATTACTAACATTAATATAATCCATTTATTACTTTTTTTTAGTAGGATTTTATCCTTTCAAGAGAAGATAACTGTGTGTTTCTGTAATTTATCATTCTGTTACTATTTAGATTTGTTATAAAGCTCAATCTATCAAATCTCTAGTGGCAGGAGAGCCAGAATTCAAGTACTTTAAAAAAATCAATTCAAACAGTAGGCAGTTTCGCTCAGTGGGGGTTCCTTCTATAAGGATTGTGGTCAAGGGCACCTACTTGGGTTGCAGGCTCCTCCCAGCCCCGCCCTGGTTGGGGCGTGTGCAAGAGGCAACCAATCGATTTGTTTCTCTCATATTGATCATATTGATTTTTTTCTCTGTCTTTCCCTCTCTCTTCCATTATCTCTAAAAATCAATGGAAAACTATCTTCAGGTGAGGATTAAAAAAAATAAAATTATATCTTAAATAATAATTCAATATCAATTGAAAACTTTTAAAATTATATATATGAATATTGCCTCATTAAACATCTTTATGTTTTTTTCAATTTTATAAGAAAATAATTTATATAATAGAGAGGTAACATGCTAATTGGTCCTAACAGTGTCACAGTCATAACCAGGCTGTGTGTGCACAGGAGCTGGAGGGCAGGGACTTGCACCAGGGAACATGAGGCTGCCACAGAGGGCAGCCCCCCTGGTGGAGGCGTGTGCAGGCCTTCGGCACCACCCAGCCCAGAGGGGGCATCAGGACAGGCCATGGCAGCCTGCGCAGCAGCACTGCCCAGCCTGGAGGTGGGGTGTCAGGACGGTCCCTGGCTCCACAGCCTCCAAAAGCTTTCAGAACTCCTGCGCTAGGGTCTGAAGGCACATAGAGGAAGGGAGAGCACATAGGCAGTTAAGGGGTTTAGGACAGGAGGGGAGAACAGATACAGTAGGCAGTTAGTGGGATCAGTCCAGGTGAAGAGTGCAGACAGGCAGTTAGGAGGATCAGATAAGGAGGGGAGAGCCATTGGGGGATCAGGCTGGCAGGGGAGAGCAGTTAGGCAGTTAAGGGGATCAGGCCAGGAGGGGAGAGCAGTTAGGGGTATCAGGCAGGCAGGTGAGTGCTTAGAGCCAGTGGTTTGGATTGTGAGAGGGATCCCAGATTGGAGAGGGTGCAGGTCAGACTGAGGAACCCCCATCCCCGCATGAATTTCATGCACCGGGCCATTAGTGTACAATATTTTGAAATGTTAATAGACTTATTAAGGTTATTTTCATCTGTCCTCTTTCTAGATGAAAATATACAGGTGAAATTCAAATAATGATGTGAATTATTTTGAATATATAAAGTTTCTTACCCAGCCAACATTGTGTAAAAAAGGACTCCAAGACTCCAAATATCACAAGCAGCATCGTATCCCTGTTGCGTAAGAACCTGAGAAAGAAATAATTATCTGGTATTACCCAGTATAAATTTCTTTATCTCATCTGAATGAAAGTTGAGCTTCTAATAATCTTACAAATGTTCACAATTTAAAAACAGATTATTTAAAAAAATAGATTCATGTAATGTTAAAAGCAAAACTTCTGCCATTAGCAAGTATGGAATAAACGGCTATTAATAAAGTGAGTAACATGGATCATACAAAAAACAACCTTGTAAAATGTTAATTTTCACTTCTCCTCTTAGAAAAAAAATACTGACATCAAAATTTAAGATTAATATGTACAAAAAGTTTAACACATGCTATACACAGTACTGTCTTTAATCCTGACACTGACTCTCTAAGGAAGATATTATTTCTGTTTTGAAGATGAAAAAAACTGAGGCAAATGTTCAGTAATTTGCCCAGTACCACAAAACTGGTAAGTAGTGGAGGAGGTATAATTACTCTAGAGCTTGTGCTTATATCTGTAACTGCCTCCGTGCTACATAGGAGATGGTAAGATAATATATGATCTTATAAAAGAAAGATTAATATTTGTTTTATATACAAAGCTTATGTCTTGAAAATATCAGTATATTTCTGGATTACAAATAAACATTTGATAAATTCTAAATGGTTTCATTAACTTTTCATACAATAATTTAGGTAGCTGTTTTTTGCTCTCAGCACTAGTGTTAATAAAAATCAACGATATATTCATTATGTATTAATGTGAGTTCTCGCCATGAGGTTAATAAAGTTAGTTAGAAAATAGATGAAATGAAGCTTTCTTATTCAGAAAAATAAGTCCACTGCTACAACCTTTAGGCACGGGAACAAAACAGAAACAGTAGGCCGTGTAAGCACTAGATTCAACATTTCATTTATAAGAGGCTCAATACATTAATGTTTGGCTTTGACAATTGCCAGACACGAATAATGAACAACTATCTTAAAGTTCAAGATATATATTTTTTCTATTTAAATTGGATTTATAAGAACACACATATGTGCAAACTTGATAAGCTGGAGAAGCTATCAAATACTTCTATAATTGGCTTATGTAAATAATGCACATAGGGACTACAAAAGCCCTTAATAAATAATGAGGTACAGTTACACCATTCATAGCATGGTAAATCAAAGTTGGCATCCTTTAGTAAAACTTAAACCTCTCCGGCTTTCCCACCCCCCATCATCTATTTCATTTCTTTTTCTCATAAATTCTTATGGTTCCGGACATCACCATCATGTTTTCTGTGGTTTCCTTATGACAATATTTTTAAAACCCCCTTTTAAACTTTAATTTATTTACAGACAGAAAAAGAGAGAGAGAAAGAAAGAGAGAAAAGCATCAATTTGTTGTTCCACTTATTGGTTGATTCTTGTATGTGTGCTGATCAGGGATTGAACCCACAGCCTTATAACCTTGATGTACCAGGACAATGCTCAGTCAGGGATAGTAGAGTATTTTTTAACTGTTCCAATTTGCTGCCAGGAACTTGCTGGATAGGTGAGGGTTACTCATTGAGTCAGCTATATTGATTTCACACACCCATTTCCTTCCTAGTTAATGAGAAAAAGGGCACAGGAGACGTGATAGTGCTTAATCTAATTATCATCAACCAAGGAAACCTTGTTTTACACCTTTACCTCACACTTAAACTCATTTTGTATGGGCAAAGAGGAGCAGTGCGCTTTTCCTCTAGAGTGGGTCACAAAGCTCTATATATTAAGAATATATAGCCATAAAAAACAAGGCAAGGTAGTGGGATGAATGAAAGAGTACAATGCAGAACATGTGTTTAATACTTTCCTACTTTCATCAAGTTAAATACAAGAATATAGATGTCAGAAGTAAAGTATTTAATGCCATTGCCTTTTTTCTCATTTGGTATCCCATAGATTTTCATTCCTTTTGTTAAACTTAATTCTTATTTGGAGCAAAACATCCAGCCTAGAGCAGAATAATGCAGAGTAAACTCATACTCATTTTTTTATAAAGAGCTGCAGTAACAACATCCAACCAATTTATTTAAGTTCCTTAAATTTAGGATTATTCTTATGTATCAGGAGACATTAAATATCAGTTGAATACTATTACAGATTTACATTTATAAAATAAAATATTTTAGAGAGATATTAACTTTTGTGACATAGGTATAGTAGAAAAGCATATCTACTATATAAATCTTAAGAAGTTGATTGAATTAATACACATAAAAAGTGAATACATATTAACTTCTTGTTAAGTTGAAATTGTAATCAGTTTATTTTAAAATTTCTATTTATCGATTTTAGAGAGAAAGAGAAAGTGAGTGGGGTAGGAGAGAGAGAGGGATGGAATGAGAGAGAGAGAAAGGGAAGGGGGAGGGAGAAAGAGAGAGAGGAGGGTGAGGGAGGGAGAGATGCAAAGACAGGGAGAGAAAGAAAGAATGATTTGTTGTTCTGCTTATTTATGCATTCATTGGTTGATTCTTATATGTGCCCTGATCAGAGATTTAACCAGCAACCTTGGTGTATTGGGGTGATGCTCTAACCAACTGAACTACCCAGCCAGGGCTATAATCCATACTAATCTATATTAATAAAAGGATAATATGCTAATTATATCGGGTCAACTGGACATCTTCTGGACATCCAACTTCCTTCTGGAGGAAGTCATGGTGGTGGGGACTGAGGCAGAGGCTGTTAGGGGTGATAAGGCCAACAGGGGGGCAGTTAGGGGGCTATCAGGCTGGCTAGAGGGCAATTAGAGGGTGGCCAGGCTGGCAGGGGAGCAGTTAGGTGGTGGCCAGGCCAACAAGGGGGCAGTTAGAGGCTGGTGAGGTCAGCAGGGGTACAGTTAGAGGGTGACTAGGCTGACAGGGGGGCAGTTATAAAGCAACCAGGTCAGCAGGGAGTCAGTTAGGGGGCAACTAGGTCAGCATGGGGGCAGTTAAGGGGAGATCAGGCCAGCAAACAGAGGCAGTTAGGGGTGCTCAGGCAGGCAGGCAAGTGATTAGGGACAATCAGGCAGGCAAGTAGAATGGCTAGGGGCAATAAGAAAGGCAGGCAGGTGAGTAGTTAGGAGCCAGTGGTTCCGGATTACGAGAGGGATGTTTGACTGATGGTTTAGGCCTAATCCCTGGGATGGGGCCTAAACCAGCAGTTGGACATCCCCCAAGGGGGTCTGGATTGAAGAAGGTGCAGGGTGGGATGAGGGACCTCCTCCATCCCCCTGGTGCACAAATTTTGTGCACCAGGCCTCTAGTTATCATATGTTAAAGAAAAATGACTCTTTAGGCACTATAATGAAGTAATGAATTTATACCCCCATAATGCAACTATATTCAAATATCTGCATAGGTACTTGGATATTTCCAATTTAAGTTTAAAAGATAATTCATTTCCTATACATCATTACTAATTTTTTTGTGTCTGAAATGTCTTTTTAATAGTGGCATAGTATTCCATTGTATAGATCTACCATGGCTATTAAAAAGAAGGAACTTTTACCATTTGCAGCAGCATGGATGGAACTGGACAGCATTATGTCTAAGCAAAATAAGCCAGTCAGAGAAAGATAAATATCACATGATTTCACTCATATGTGGGATATAATAATCAACATAATTTGATGAACAAGAATAGATTGATCTAGAGACAAATGGCAGGAGAGGGGGGATAGAGAGCAACCAAAGGACTTGCATGCATGCATGTTAGTATAAACAATGGACATAGATACTGGGGTAGTGGGGGCTTGCCCAGGGTGGGAATGGCTGGGGGAAGAGTCAGTTGGGGGGAAAGGAAACATATATAAAACTTTAGGCAATAAAAAAATAGTAATTTTTTAAAAAAGTCTGAAATTTCAGGAACAATCTAACAGAAAACCTCATTAATAAAAATTTACGTATATTCATTAATTGCTACAAGAGGCTTCATCATTTGGTAATAAAACTTTTCAAAGCATTTTAAAATTTTTATTGAATTTATTGGTGTGACATTGGTTAATAAGTTTATATAGGTTTCAGGTATACAATTCTACAGTATATCATCTGTATATTGCATTGTGTTTCACCACCACAAGTCAGATCTCCAATCCAAGTCAAGTCTCCTTCCATCTTCATTTTTCTCCCTTTATCCTTTTGTACCTCACTTCACCCCTTTCCCTCTGGTAATTATCATACTGTTGTCTGTATTTGTGAGTTTTTCTTTTCTGCTTAACAGCCTCTCAACCACCCTCCCATCTGACAGCTGTCAACGTGTTCTTGGTATTAACCAGTCTGGTTCTATTTCAGCTTATTTTGTTCAACAAATTTCACATGTGAGTGAAATAATATGGCATTTGTCTTGCTCTGACTGGCTTATTTCACTTAGCATAATACTCTCCAGGTCTATCCATGCTGTCACAAAGGATAAGATTTTTTTTTTTTTAATGACCAAGTACAATAGTATTCTATTGTGTCAATATACCATAGCTGTTTTATTCATTCATCTACTGATGGGCAGTTGGGCTGCTCCCAAATCTTAGAATTGTTAATGATGCTACAGTGAACATAGGGGTGCATATATTTCTTCAAATTTGTGTTTTAGATTTCTTCAGATAAATTCCCATAAGTGGAATCAATGGGTCATAAGACAGTTACATTTTTAATTTTTTGAGTTAACTCCACATGGCTTTACACAGGGGTTTCATCAATCTGCATTCACACCAACAATCCGTGAGTGTTCCCTTTTCTCCACATCCTCATCAGCACTTGTTTTTTGATTTATTGATGATAGCCATTCTAACAAGTGTGAGCTGATATCTCATTGTGGTTTTAATTTGTATCTCTCTGGTGATTAGTGACATTAAGCATCTTTTCATGTCTATTGGCCATCTGTATGTCTGCTTTGGAGAAGTGTCTATTCAGATCCTTTGCCCAAATTTTAATTCGATTCTTTGATTTTTTTTTTGGTGTTGTTTTATAAGTTCTTTATAAATTTTGTATATTAACCCCTTATCAGTGTCAAATATGTTCTTCCATTCAGTGAGTTGTCTTTTAATTTTGTTGATGGTTTCATTTGCTGTGCAAAAATGTTTTTGTTTGATTTGGTCCCATCTCTTAATTTTTCCTTTTGTTTTCCATACCCGAGGGGAAATATCAGAAAAAAATATTGCTACAGGAAATGTCTGAGATTTTACAACTTATATTTTCTTCTAGAATTTTTATGATTTCTCGATTTGTATTTAAGTGTTTAATCTATTTTGAGTTCATTCTTGAGTATGGTGTACAAAGGTGGTCCAGTTTCATTTTTTCACATACATCTGTTCAATTTTCCCAATACTACTGAATGGATTATCTTAACCCCATTTATGTTTTTGCCTCCTTTGTCAGAACCACTGCAGCCTCACCTTCCCTGACTCTTCCCTCCAAGATCTATGTATGAATGCTATTTGCCAAGAGAAACTTGACCACTTTAAAACCCACGTGAAGCTGTTTTCTCCAAGAATTCAAAGATCCTAAAAAGAATCAGGGACGGCACTGCCTTTATATGTTATGTGTAATGCTAAATAGTATAAATTACTTCATGTTCAACACAACCCCAAATATCTGAAAACCTATCTTGACTTTGTTACTGAGTGCTGGGTCTTGAAAAAGTTATTTAGGTACTTTAAGCCTCAGTTTCCTCATTTATAACATTTAATATATTGAAGTAGAGTTATCTCTACTTTCCCTTCCATTTGTAAAAGGGTAAATTCTTAAACTAGTACATCATCCAGGAAAATAAAAGTCTAATTATTACATTCAAGTTGGTTTAAGTTGGTTTCAGATGCTAATTCCTAGTCTGAATATTTATACTAAGAATTCACCGATTCAAATAGCTTTATTGTTGAGAATGGATAACTCAGATTTTACTACCAACCATAACATATACATGCCATTATATGCATTCAACTAAAGGAAAGAGTGAAAAACAAATATTGAAGTTTTAATGAATACCTCAGGTGCTACAAAGTTTGCAGTGTAGCATGGAGTTAGTAGAAGCCCATTTTCTCCTCGAAGTTGCTTTGCAAACCCAAAATCACAGATCCTAATAGACTCCGCATTGGCTGATTCATCCATGTATAAAATATTACTAGGTTTCAGATCACGATGAACAATCTTGAACACAAAAGAAAAAATATTATATTTCTACAGCTAAATAAATATCTGTGAAATGAAAGATTTTATGTTACCATATTTCTAGGAAAATAACTTTTTAATCATAAAATACTGAAAATGATACTTTGTTCCACCTTTATAATCTTGAAAGTATACAGAGAAAATAATCTCTATCAGATAGATGTTCTGCTTTCTATTCAAACCACCAGTTTTGTTAATAACTTCCAATCTCAAATTATCAAAAATCAATTCTCAGTTCCACTTCTGTTTATAATGAACTACGACCCTGTCTAATATGCCCCTACCCACAGTAAACAACTATAAAACTTGAACATTATTAAAAAATGAACTACCAGGAGGTACTGGGGAGTGAAGAGAAGCAGATAGGCTCTGGTGGGGAGTACACAGTTGGCTGAGGAAGGAATACAGGGAACTATATGAATGGCTTTTAGGCAAGGGGAAAGTACAGTTCCTGTGTCACACAGTAGTGGTGAAGATACACGTGGAAAAGCCCAAGTATTTCTGGCCTGGAAGACCAGAAAAGAGATGCTGGGAAACCTTTAATGCTGAGTGGAGGGATACTGTAAATTAAAAAGTCAAAACTATCCCTGAGCTCTGGCCACATAGCTCAGTTGGTTAAAATGTCATACTGATACACTAAGGTTGCAGGTTCAATCCCCAGTCAGGGCACATATAATAATCTCTCTCTCTCTCTCTCTCTCTCTCTCTCTCTCTCTCTCTCTCTCTCTTTCTCTCCCTCCCTCCTTTCCTCCCTCCCTCTTGTCAATAAATAAAAAATTGCCCCTGAATCAACAGTGTGTAGAAGAGGGGTGAAGGGAAGTAAGAGAGGGTAAATGGGGGTTAAATGGTGATGGGAAAAGACTTGATTTGGGGGGGGCAACACATGATGCAATATAAAGATGATGTATTATAGAGTTGTGCACCTGAAACCTGCATAATTTTATTAACTAATGTCATCCAATAAATTCAATAAAAATGTTCAAATGTGTAGAAGATGCTCAAAGTAGTTTATATTAATATGAAAGAGAGACCAAAGTTGCTGCCCCAAAAGCAGAATTTTCTGTGCAAACAATACCAAGAAAATTATCCACTAAAACAAAATAATAATGAAAATCAATAATAATTATTGGAGAAAAGTAACAGAATAAAAAAAAACTCCAAAATTTAATATTATAATGTGCAATATACAATCCAAAATTATATGACATACAAAAAAACCCCGACAAAACAAAAACAAAACACACACACACACACACACACACACACACACACACACACACGAAAATAGAGCATAGTTTCAAGAAAAAAAGAAAGTCAATCAATTCTAAATTCATGATGAACCACATTGGAACTAAAAGACAAGAAATTAACTTATTTTTTATTTTTAAATTGATTTTTATTATTGAAAGTATACAGATATCCTCTTTCCCCCCCCCATTGATGCCCTATTCTCCATTCCCACCTGCCCAGACATTCACCACACTATTGTCTGTGTCCATGGGTTATGCATATATGCATATTTGTTCTTTGGTTAATTTCTTTCTGCCCCATCCTTCCCTCTGAGATTCATCAGTTTGTTGCATTAGAGTGACATTGCTTAATAAAATTATACAGGCTTTAGGTATCTATATATATAAAATCCAAGCAACTGGAATGGCAGCATGACCAGAATGACCAGAATGACCAGTGGCTATGACATGCACTGTGGCAGCTAACCAGCCTGATCCACCCCAAATCGGCCCCCCTCAGGCCAGCCTGGCCTCCAATTGGCCCCCAACACCTCAATCAGGGGCAGGGCCCACCAGACAACCACCTTCGGCCCCTCCCCCTAGCCAGTCATGGCCATCCCCCTCCACCAGCCTGGCCCAATGGGTCCCTATTGGGATGGGCCAGCTGGATCCCACTTGTGCACAAATTCATGCACCTGGCCTCTAGTACAATTCTATAACATATCATCTGTATATTGTATTACTTGGGGTGGTGAATATACAGACAATTTTCAAAATAATATGATGTAGGTGCTAGTTAAAGCTAGGGTTGTAATGATATTGCAGCATGTAAATGCATAAATTTTGTAAACCTTAAACAATGTTATATGTGAATTATATCTCAATAAAAATGTATTATTCAAAATTCACAAGACTATAAGACATTTAAAAAATAAAGTGTCTATTATAACTATCTCAATAAAGTAAAAGAAAACATGCTTTTGATACATTAAACTATCAGCAGAAATGTAGAAGCAGCCTAACTGGTTTGGCTCAATAGATAGAGTGTTGGTCTGCGGACTAAAGGGTCCCAGGTTTGATTCGGGTCAAGAGCATCTACCTTGGTTGTGGGCACATCCCCAGTAGAGGGTGTGCAGGAGGCAGCTGATCGATGTTTCTCTCTCATTGATGTTTCTAACTCTCTATCCTTCTCCTTTCCTCTCAGTAAAAAAATCAATAAAATATATATTTTTTTTAAATGTAGAAGCAGAAAATAAAATAAAATGCTAGAAATACAAAATATTCTGAAATTCTCTACATTATAAATTTCTTACTGATTATTATCCATTTCATTTAATCTATTTCTATCTTAACCAGCAGTTCACTACACTGAAAGATATTTAAAGACAAGGACCAAGTCTTTCTCATATTTGAATCTGTAATACTTTTATAATGCATGGCATATAGAAATGCTAAATACATCTCTGTCATTAATTTATTTAATTGATGTAAGAAACTGAAGGTTTCTAAAATAATATGCTAAAGTAAAGGTGCTTAGTATGCCCACCACCCAAAGTCAAATAATCTTCCGTCACCATATATTTGGTGCCCTTGTAAAATACACATCATGTTTCACAAAAATGTATCCTTGAAACTTATATGATCTTATTAACCCCCAATAAATTAAAAAATATATATATTTTATTGATTTTTCAGAGAGGAAGAGAGAGGAATAGAGTTAGAAACATCAATGAGAGAGAAACATCGATCAGCTGCCTCTTGCACACCCCCTACTGGGGACGTGCCCGCAACCAAGGTACATGCCCTTGACCAGAATTGAACCTTGAACAGAAGGGTCCAACTCTCTATCCACTGAGCCAAACTGGTTTCAGCACCCCCAATAAATTTAAATAAAAATGTATTATTTAAATAAAAATAAATAAAAAAGAAAAGCTGTTTATAATTTTCCTCTTCTCAAAATAGCTGGCTATCCTTTATTTTAGAGAGTGTTGATAAAAACAATCAAGCAATTATTTTTTTTAAATATATATACTTTATTATTTTTTACAGAGAGGAAAGGAGAGAGATAGAGAGTTAGAAACATCAATGAGAGAGAATCATCAGTCAGCGTCCTCTTGCACACCTCCCACTGGGGATGTGTCCACAACCCAGGTTCATGCTCTTGACCGGAATCGAACCCAGGACCTTTCATTCCACAGGCTGACGCTCTATCCACTGAGCCAAATTGGTTTTGGCCAAGCAATTAAATTATAATAGCCATATATATTTTATAAAATTGAAAAATGTAGTACATTGAACCAGACACAAAACTGAGTACTTGCTTATTTTTCTTATTTATAAAAGGGGACCATGTAGAGTTTTCACTGTACCAATTATGAGTTGATCATTAATTTATTGTTTATACTTATGTGTATTCATATCTACTATTACATCTGATTCAGACTAAATTTTTAAATTTGTGACAATGTTTCCTTCCAGAGTTGTACATTATAAGAGTTGATCTTTTTTGGTAGCATTTGCTTTCTTTATGAACATGTAGGTAGCAAAATATCAGATCTGCTCCACTACTACAAACTTTAATAGATTAACATTTCAAATATTTAGAGTCTAAATTTCTTACTGTATTTGGAGGAGGGTTTGTCAAGAATCAACATATATAGTCCTTTTATTGCCAGAACTTTATATGTTAGGTGTAGCATTAATATGAGTAATATTCACATGTCCTTGGATAATCCTTTTATGTTTCACTTTTAAATTTGATTAGGTTTGGCTGACCATTGTTGCTCAAGGGTTGAGTGTCAAACTATAAACCAAGAGGTAATGGTTCAATTCCTGGACAGGACACAGGCCTGCGTTGTGGGCTCAATCACCAATGGGTGTAGGCATGAGGTAACCAATCAATGGTTCTCTCTCATCATTGATGTTTCTATCTCTCTCCCTCTCCCTTCCTCTCTGAAATCAATAAAAATAAAAAAATAAAAATTTGATTAGGTTTAATAATTTCAAAGTCAAGGTTAGATTCAATTACATAACCCAAACCACTTTTAAAACTAATATGCTGCTAAATTAGGGTCAACAGGCAGAGTGAACAAAATGATAACATTTTCTAACTTCCTAATTCTATAACCTTCACTACTTTATGAGTATTACTGGAGGCCCAGTGCATGAAATTCATGCATGGGGGTGTGTGTCTGTCCCTCAGCCAAACCTGAACCCTCTCCAATCTGAAACCCCATGAGAGACATCCATCTCACAATCCAGGACTTCTGGCTTCCAACTGCTCACCTGCCTGCCTGCCTAATTGTCCTGAACCGCTTCTGCCTGCCAGCCTGATCACCCCGTAACCACTCCCCTGTCAGCTTGATCAATGCCTAACTGCCCTTCCCTGATGGTCTAGTCACCCCTAACTGCCCTCCTCTGCTGGCCTGGTCCCCCCCAACTATTATTCCCTGCAAGCCTGGTCCTCCCACAACTGTCCTCTCCTGCAGGCGTGGTCGCCCCCAACTGCCCTCCTCTGCCAGCCTGGTCACCCCTAACTGCCCTCTTTTGAAAGCCAGGTCCCTCCCAACTACCTTCCCTCCTGGCTTGATTGCCCACAACTGCACTCCCCTGCTGGTCATCTTGTATCCACATGGGGGTGGCCATCTTGTGTTGGAGTGAAGGTCAATTTGTATATTACTCTTTTATTATATAGGATTAGTATGTTCTCTATAAAATATATATTCTCTATAAAAAAGTAATTCACTTTAAGTGTTATACCCTACATATAATTTTTATGAATATACAAGTCACAGAACTGAAGGAAAGAATATAACTACAACTTACTCCTTGACGATGAAGGTAGTCAACTGTTTTAGTTATTACAAACAGTACATCACTAGCTTCCTTTTCCGAGAAACATTTTTGTTTGAGAATTCGGTCAAGTAATTCTCCTCCTTTCATCAAATCCGTAACAAGGTAAACATATCTACCATCATCATAAACCTAAAAAAGAAAACATTTTTAAAATGTTATTATATATAATTTTAATTCTTAAATGTTTAACTTACATTTACTTTGCTTTTCTAGTGAACCTATAATGTTAAAAATATATATTTCTTCATTGCCAATATAGTAATGAAGATTAAATTGGCTAAACAGTCCCCTGAGATCATGTTAAACATATAATTTCATTAACTTTTTGGGTAGTATGTTACACTTCATCAAAGGATATAAATGAAAAAATAGAACTCTGTACCTCTCAAATGGCATCTATCTCATTTATTGCTGTGTTATAGACACTTCTCTTTCCTACTAATAGCTTCCTTTTGGCAGTAAATATATTATTAGTTTTTAATATCCTCCCCACGGTCCATTATCTGACATGGTGTATTAAATGTTTGTTGAATTCAAATACTATATCAAGGGAAATAAATTGGAAAAATAAGTGTGCCCTTTCATTTAGGGCTTGTGACATAGATAGATTAGATAGATAGGTGATGATATATATATATATATATATAGATAGATAGATAGATAGATAGATAGATATATAGATATAAAGTACTATTTAAATATATTAATCAAAATGCATATCTTATTATCCAAAACAAACTTATCTAGGTGATATCCGATTTGTCTACCTTCTCTAAAGAGAAAATAGCTTTATTTTATGTGAAAAGTCATCATTTAAGAACATCTATTTTTAAAAAAATATATTTTATTGATTTTTACAGAGAGGAAGGAAGAGGGATAGAAAGCTAGAAACGTTGATGAGAGAGAAACATGCACACCCCCCACAGGAGATGTGCCTGCAACCAAGGTACATGCTCTTGACCAGAATCGAACCCGGGACCCTTCAGTCCCCAGGCAGAGGCTCTATCCACTGAGCCAAACCAGTTTCGGCAAGAACATCTATTTTTTTTTTAAGTAACACAGATTTTTATTGTCAAAACAAGTAAGATATATGAGCATAAGAAAAAACACAAGTTAATTATTCTCATTATTTGAGACTCTGGGGCCTCTCTATGAAAAAGTCAGTTCAGCTGACTATGCAGACAACATCCTTCCAAAGTACAAATAGCAAGGATATGATACAGTATTCAGGACAATGACCAAACTTGTCCACAGCTTTTCCTGGTTCCTTCCTCAGTAACCTCTATTTTTATACAAAGTATGAGGTTCATTTTGGGGAAAATGATTGCCAGAAAAATATTTTCATGCTTCTACCTCTAAGAAAAAAATTCAGGCTCTGCTGACACTTGTTTCATATGAACATCCAGAATATAATCTACATATAGTTTCCACCATCTGTACTTTTAAAAAGCTTAACATCTATTTATATACCTTGAATCGCCAGATTATTATGATCTCTGAACGCATAATAATCTGGCCACTCAGTGTAGACTGATCACAGAGTTGGGATTTTAAAATAAGATTTTTCCATGTATAAGAACTGCATTTTGGATATTTAGAAAGAAGCAGAGGATTTACTAGCCAGAGGCTGGGGGCCACTATCTCCTGGTCCCTTGACATATCAAGATCTGCAAGCTTTCCCTTAAATATAAGTACACTGAGTACTTTATATCTATCTATCTATCTATCTATCTATCTATCTATCTATCTATCTATCATCATCAAAGCAGTAGGTTGAATATTTTCCCTTAAATGGTTTTCCACCAAAATGCAATGAACTTAATCTTACTGTAAAGTGCAACAAAGGATATGCAAGACTTGTGTTTGTTGACACATGGAAGAGAAGCACTGCCCACCAGAAATGTGCAGGAGGCATGGCAGTAAGAACTGCCTCTACCAGTCTCCACAAAGGAGATGGGTCCCTGCCAAGTCTGGCTTTTCTTTGTGCTCATATCTCAAACAAATGTAGCTTCCCTCACTTAGAAGGCTGGAGTCCAAGGTGCCAGCGGTAGAGAGGGCCAGAGACTAATCAGTGAGCATCCCTACACCATGACTTATCCATCAAGAAGCCTTGGTTTGGGAACAATACAAATGTTATCTACCTTGTAAGCAATGATCAAGGTCTTGTCTAGGCTAAATGATGAAAAAATTGATGAGGCCTCCATACATTGCTACTCAGATTATTTAGTCTAACTTTAAATTGAAGCAATATACAATGGCTTCTCCCACATGTTACGCCCAGATCCACACAAGGAAAAGCTTTGCACAAGGGCAAGTTTCTAAAAAACAGTAATACCTCCAGTTCTAGGCTCAGTTTAAAAGTTATTTTTTAAACAAAACCACACAAACAAACAAAACCAAAAACAGAAACCTTTCCTATGTCAGACTACGGTAATAGGGAAGTAGGGGCAAGACACCTTTCTATCCAGATTCACTGGAAGAGAAAGCTATAGAAGCTATTGGGTGTGAGCATATTCTATTTACGGGGTTTAAGATTATGGATCCATTGTGGTTGTTTCTTCCTTTCCATCAGTGGGATAACCATCTTGGGCAGCTTTAAGGCTGTTGGATCTTCGACCATTAGGGTAGCCTACAGGAGGGTAAGTAGGATTGGAGAAGGTTTTTTGGCTCCACTGCAGGGCTGGGTGCCAAAACCTCCCAAATTAGACTTGTGGAGGGACCTTGGTCCAAAAAGGCTCCATTTATCTGTCCAGTTTCTGTCTTTATCCCCACTTCCAGAATCCATGGTTGCCAGGAACCAACTCCAGCATGTCATAATTACAAATTTCATTGAAATGTTGATGAGACTTGGGGGGCTCAACAAGGCTGAGCCACATATGTATTTACCTGTTGAAATGGCTAAAAAGCATCTCCCCCAAACCTGAATAGGACTGCTAGCTGCCAGACAGCTCAGGGCATCTTGATCTACATTTTATTGACTCCTATTGGCCAAACACCTGAATAGCTGTAGGCTATTCCCCAATCTGACAATGCTTCTGTAAATCCTACCCTTTAAAACCCTACCCTTTGAAGTGAATTATCTCCACCTTGCATTAGGATAAATTGTGTTAATAAAAAGCATGCGTCCAGAGTCAAAGGAAGCCTTTAGCTCCTTTAGCTGAAGCTCCTCTGACCCCCAATGCCTTTCAAAACTATCTTTTGTCCTTGGACTCCTTTATTGAATCTATACACAGCTCCTTTCTCCAGATTGCTGAAACTTTGTAATGCTGGGACAAGAACCCAAGCACATGGTGATAAGATTTGGGCCAGATAACACTGTGGAAGAGCCAGAAGAGAGCAAACCTCCAGGCTACTGCTCAGCAGAAGAGTGGGGATTGCTTCTGGGGGTGGACTGGGCTGAGGCTGGCTACTTCTCTTCTTTCATTATCTCTCCACTCTGTAGTTTTTTTGTTGTTTGTGGAGTGCTTCTGCTACTTGAAGGTACTTGATCTCCTAGGTGATAAGGCAATAATAGGGTAGGTATCCAGCATCTCTCTCTACCCTGCCTATTGCTCAAAATGTGGAATGGTCTCCTGGGTTTGTTTTATGATTAGAGAATTCATGAGACACAGGTGGCTTAGCCTTCATCATGGGGACCTAGTCCATACTGTCAAGAGCCAATGGCAGGTTCATGGCAGGGAAGGACACCCTGGCCTCGCCTTCCTCCACCAGGCATTGACTCAAAACCATTGAAAGACTCGATCCAGGTGCTTTTCCTATATAGATTTCAGAGCTGAGTCCCTAACACCAGAGTGAAATGATGTGATTATTACACTTATAAATATTAATGAGGAACATTGCCCAAATGCTGAAAATTATCTAAGTTAGTTGGAAAGAGTTCATATATTCCAGACATTCTGTTGCTCTGCTGCAGAGCTGCCTGCAGCCTGAGCTCTGGCACTAAAGAGGCAACAAGGACCCATGTCTCTAGAGGTTGTGGTGAATCGGGGACCCAAGCCCTGGTATATTTGCGTTGTGTCAGCTGCAACCCTAAAGGCTTTACACACTGGCCAGGGAGTGTAAACTCAATAACATCTATTAATAGGACAAATGTTCATTTTACAAAACTATAGAGTAATACAATTTCACTTAAAAAATAATCCACAGTACAATAACCCATTTTTGTAGAGTTAAGAAAATAAAATGTAGAATTTGGCAGATTCCCAATGTCTGTATTTATAGTATCAAAAAATAATAAATATTGCTGTTTGTAATGTTAAGTACTTAACTAGCCAGAATATATTCAAGTAATCAGGACATTCTCATTTACCAAAAAATCATAGTTCCTTTCTGATGTTCTACACAAAGGATAAGAAAACAGAATAATAGGGGGAAAATAATTCAAGTAGCAAATGTAAGAATCTTCAGATTGTGTTGCATGACCGCAATTTTACCATAGACATGAAAATCTTCAAAAAGAAAATAAAGTGGCAAGTCATAACTTCATTAGCTTAGATTTCGAATTAGCTTAGATTTTAAATACTTACATCTTTTAAAGTGATAATGTTTGGGTGTTGTCCATAGCGCATCAAAATTTCAATTTCTTCTGAGGGGTCTCTCTTACTTTTGTCAATAACCTAAGAAATAAAACAAGACAAATCTTAGAGGGGAAAATTATGTTCATTGTCTAAAAATTAATGTTATATTTTCAATTTGGTTATAGTTTAGAGAAAATGCTTAAAACTAAAGAATGATGCTTGCCACATATTAAACTTCAACAGTTAAAAATGTCCTATAACTGCAACAATAAAAAAAGACCATTTTCTTTAACATTATATTCCATTTAGTTAAAACTACATTAGCTCATAATGTGATCCAAATGTAACAGTAAATTGTTACAATTACTCAATCTTAACATAGTACCTTAAACTATTCAAAAGCAAAATATTCATGGAATACAATGTTTCTCTAAAATAAAGTCTTGAAAATAAATTCAAAGTGAAAATATCAAGTGTTAAGAGGTTTTTCTCATTTTTTCTTTGCAATCTCCACTAGCCCCATGGAAAAATTTCTGTTAGTTAAGTTACATATATAACCTCTAAAACGGTAGGCTTAGGGACAATACCTTCACTGCATATTCCATGTTGGTAACTGTATGTATGCATCGCTTGCAAACAGAATAGGAGCCAACACCAATATCTTCTTTCAACTCATATACCTCACCAAATTGTGCAGCATTTCCATTTATCTGTTTTTTTAAAAAACGATACTGAGAATAATGAAATATTTTCACATTTTTGTCTTCTCTTCAAAATTTATATAGGATGGGGCAAAAGTGGGTTTATATTGATAATTGTTAGTATGGAAAATCATCTATAATAATAAAAGCATAATATGCAAATTGACCAAACGATCCAACAGCAGAAAAACCATCTGGACAACCTTTCAGAAAGAGACAGCCAGGGCCAAGAGGCTGTGAAGAAGCTGGGGCTGCGAGGGTCCCCATAGCTGGGGCAGTGAAGGCCTATCCTTGCACAAATTGTGTGCATCAGGTGTCTGGTACAATAATAAATAATAATACAAAAGTAAACTCTGTGTTTTACATACTCATAACTATAAGCCTATCTTTGTACCAATCTCTATTCATCCTAAATCTTTAAAAAATTATGAATAATTCATTATAGAATTTTTATCAGTATGTATAAATGGCTTAAAAGATCTGAACTGATCTTAAATTATAGGTTTTCTAGATACCCAAAAACAACACAATAAGTAAACTAGTTTACATACCAGTATTACATTTTCTTGCCAAAAGAGATTACATAAATATGATTAAATGTTACTATTGTCTGCTTTATTTAAAAACATATGGAAAAATCTTTAATTCATTATTATACACATAAATAAATGAAGTTAAAATTATTATAAATTAATTACAAATAACTGAAATAAATAATTATCCCTAAACTGAATAATTTGATTAAGTGGAATTTACCTGAACAATTGGTAATACATCTGCACTTGTGATAGGAGTGATTTTATATTCTTCAGCAATAGAAGTTGAAACAAAGCTGAATCCTTTGAAGAGTTGATGAGCATTAGCACTACCTGGCAAACCAGGAGAATCTAATATCCAAATAAATATATTTAATTAGAATTATACAGATTTCTATAATATAAAATGTCAGCATTTCTTTGAATATAAATAAAACCACAAAAACATTAAATGTTACCATCAGACATACTATATTATTTATTTTATTTATTTTTTGTTATCTGTCTCCCCACACTACTATGCAAACCACATGTACATTATAATTTTTTTCAGCTCATTTACTGCTGCCCCCTCACTGGTGAGGACATTTGTAGGTAGCGAACATTTGTTGAGTTAGTGTATAAAACAGATTTCACCAAAAGTAAACTTCATTAAATTTTAAATTATAAGAGTCAAAGTGATATATCTCATGTCTTATCTCCTATCCATGTCTTGCTAATACATTAGTATAATAAAAAACTTTTCCAAATAGCTGTAGCAATCCGGAGAAAGAAGAACAAAGTAGGTGGGTTCTCAATACCAGATTTCAAGCAGTATTACAAAGTCACTGTTCTCAAAACTGCCTTGTACTGGCACAAGAAAAGTCATATAGACCATTGGAATAGAATAGAGAACCCAGAAATCAACCCAAACCACTCTGCTCAATTAATATTTGACAAAGGAAGCAAGAACATACAATGGAGTCAAGACAGTCTCTTCAATAAATGGTGTTGGGGAAAACTGGACAGATACATGCCAAAAATGAAACTAGACAACCAACTTACACCATACACAAAATTAAATTCAAAAGGGATAAAGGACTTAAACATAAAACATGAAACCATAAAAACACTAGAGGAATTCACAGACAGCAAAATATCAGACATATGCCAAAGCAATTTCTTCACTAATACTGCTCCTTGGGCAATGGAAACTAAAGAGAAAATAAACAAATGGGACTATATCAAAATAAAAAGCTTCTGCACAGCAAAAGAAACCATCAACAAAACAACAAGAAAGCCCACTGCATGGGAGAACATATTTGTCAATGTTATCTCTGATAAGGGTTTAATCTCCAACATTTACAGGGAACACATACAGCTTAATAAAAGGAAGATAAACAACCCAATAAAAAAATGGGCAATGGACCTAATTAAGTATTTTCTAAAAGAAGACAGAAGGAAGGCCAAGAGACATATGAAACCACATTCAAAGTTACTAATCATCCGAGAGATATGCAAATCAAAATGACAATGAAATGACCATCTCATACCTGTCAGAATGGGCAAGTGCTTGAGAGGTTGCTGAAAAAAAAGGAACCCTCCTGCACTGCTGGTGGGAATGCAGACTGGTGCAGCCATTATGGACAACAATATGAACTGGTTGGTTCTCAAACCCACTCAAAAAAAACTAAAAAAGGAACTTCCATTTGACCCAGTGATCCCATTTCAAGGAATATATCCCAAGAAACTAGAAACACCAAGCAGAAAGGATATATGCACCCCTATGTTCATAGCAGCACAATTTACAATAGCTGTGATTTGGAAACAGCCTAAGTGCACATCAGCAAATGAGTGGATTAAAAAACTGTGGTACATCTACACAATGGAATGCTGTGCTGCACTAAAAAAGAAGGGGTTCTTAGCATTTGCAACAGCATGGATGGAAATGGAGAGCATTATGCTAAGTGAAATAAGCCAGTCAGAGAAAGATACATATTACATGATCTCACTAATTTATGGAATATAATTAACAGCAGAAACTGATGAACAAAAACAGATCCAGAGACAGAGAAACATCGATCAGACCTTCTACGGTAACCTCAGAGAGAAGGGAGAGAAGGGTGGGGGTAAGGGAGATAGGTCAACTAATGGACTTGTATGCATGCATATAACCCTAACCAATGGACCCAGACAATAGTGGGGTGAGGGAATAAGTGGGGGTTTAGGGGGTAATGAGGGGATAAGGACACATATGTGATACCTTAGTCAATAAAGAATTTTTTTTTTAAAAAAAAAGGAAAAAAAAACCCTTTTAAAACAAAGCAAAGAAACCTTTTATCCTTCACTCTATTCCCTTCCTCTCTGATAAATATTTCCAATTTAAAGGATGTACTTGAAAGGTGCCTAAGCAAAGCTGTATGTGGAATCCACATTTCTATGAGACAAAACATAATTCATTTAGTTTTTACTTACGAAGCTAGTTTACTTTTTAAGCATCTAATTGAATAAAAGCCCTAATGTTACACATGAATATGCATTACCTTTGGGTGTTTTTGCAGTAAATTCAGGATCAAAACAAAAAGTATCATCTGGTTTTCCAGAAGCAGGTTTGAAAGGAGGTTGAACTTCTCTTTTATATAATTTCTAGAAGCAACAGAATAACATAAAAACATAGTAACACATCAAAAATCATTATACTTTTTAAGAAAAACCAGAACATATACAGAGGAATCACAATTTCATAAGTGAAATTTCAGCAAGCTTCAGATGCCTGTTAATTAAATTCTAAAATATTTGAGTAATAATGTACAGAATCAAGTGACACCAGGAAACATATTAGTGATGCCACACATTGCATTTACAAAGAATAATGATGTTGGGTTTGGGATATCAAACGTCTTCAATTTTTACTGGTAAAATAATCATACAGAATATGTTGCAATGTTATCATGAAGAAATAACTAACAATACTAAAATATTTTCAAATTAATAATTACATCATTTTCAATAAAACTATTTAACCTAAATATTTTGTTTCATGTAAAATATGCACTAAGGCTTCTGTAGAGCAAAAGAAACTATCAATGAAACAAGAGGAGAGACCATTGCATGAGAGAACATATATGCCAAATGTTATCTCTGTTAATAGTTTAATCTCCAAAATTTAAAGGGAACTCATACAACTTAAAAAAAAGGAAGATAGCCGAAACCAGTTTGCCTCAGCGGTAGAGCTTTGGTCTGCGGACTGAAAGGTCCCAGGTTTGATTCTGGTCAAGGGCATGTACATTGGTTGCGGGCACATCCCTGGTAGGGGGTGTGCAAGAGGCAGCTGGTCGATGTTTCTCTCTCATCGACGTTTCTAGCTTTCTATCTCTCTCCCTTCCTCTCTGTAAGAAATCAATAAAATATATTTTTAAAAAAGGAAGATAAACAATCTAATCAAAAAATGGGCAGAGGACCCAAATAGATACTTTTTGAAAGGGGACATACAGAAAGCCAAAAGTCATATGAAAACATTCTCAAAGTCACTAATCATCTGAGAGATGCAAATCAACACAATGAAATACCATCTCATACCTGTCAGAATGGCTATCATAGAGGGGGAAACCAAGATGGCAGCATAGGTAATTACCTAAACTTCTGCCTCGAACAACAATTTCAAAACTACAACTAAAAGACAGAACGGACATCATCCAGAACCACAGGAAAGCTGGCTGAGTGGAAATTCTACAACTAGAAGGAAAGAGAAAAGCTCACAGAGAATTAGAGGAGTGGCAAAGGGCTGAGGTACGGAGACATGCACACAGAGGGGAAGGGCGGCTGAGTGCCTGGCTGGCTTTTGCTGGTGGGAGGGGGAAGGAAGCCCCCAACTGCACTGAACCCCAGTTCCAACTGGACTGAACCCCAGTTACGGCCAAAACCCTGTGGATGCAGGCTCATATGGAGGTAGTCTGGACTGTCAGAGCGAGTGGTACACAGAGACTCAGAGGAGCTGTGACGGGCAGGGGTCTGGAGGCATGCACTCATGAGTGCATGCAGAGAAGACTGACTGCAGATGTTGCCACTGGCTTTCTCTAGCAGAAAAGAGTCAGAAGCTCCTGACTGCACTGTAACCCAGTTCTGATTTCACTGAACCCAAGTTTCGGGTGAGCCCTTGCTCTTACGGGAGGAATCTGGACTGCAAGCCAGAAACTCAGGGGAGCCGCAGAAGGCAGAGGTCTGGAGGCGCGTGTGCAAGGGCAGGGCTGACCAGAAGCCAATACTCTATGCTCAGCCCTGAGACTCTGCCCCATCCAAGCTGAGCACAGAGGCTTTTCCAATTTTGCAAGTCTGGTCCTATAAGGCTGTCTCCAGCACAGAAGGTCTCCTGGCATAGACCAAGCTGATACTGATAGCCAATTGACCTGGAGGTCAATTTCTCCCAGTGATACTAACAATCATCAAGATTTAACTACAACAAGGCTGTACACGCAGTCCACAAAGGGGTGCAACAAGAGTGTCCACTTCAGGTAACTGGGGAGGCTAACCTATTGGGCCATATAGGAAACTTAGCAAATAAAGCTACCCTACCAACTCAAGGAAACAGTGAAAATGCAGAGACAAAGAAACAGATCACAAATGACAGAAATGGAGGAGAACAAAAGACTGGATATAGAATTCAAAATTATGGTTGTGAGGTTTTTCAAGAATTTCCTAGAAAAGACCGATAAATTTAGCAAGACCCTTGAGGATATGAAAAAGGACCAACTAGATATTAAACATACACTGACTGAAATAAAAAAAAAATATTATACAGAGACCCAACAGCAGACTAGGGGAATTCAAGAATAAAGTCAAAGATTTGAAATACAAAGAAGCAAAAAAGACTCAACAGGAAAACAAAAAGAAAAAAGAATTAAAAAAATTGAAGATAGTGTAAGAAGCCTCTGGGACAACTTTAAGCATAGCAACATCAGAATAATGGGAGTGCCAGAAGAAGAGAGAGAGAGCAAGATATTGAAAACCTATTTGAAGAAATAATGACTGAAAACGTCACCCACCTGGTGAAAGAAATAGATTTACAAGTCCAGGAAGCACACAGAACCCCAAACAAAAGGAATCCAAAGAGGACCACACCAAGACACATCATAATTAAAATGCCAAGAGCAAAATACAAAGAGAGAATCTTAAAAGCAGCAAGAGAAAAACAGTTAATTACCTACAACGGAGCACCCATATGATTGTCAGCTGATTTCTCAACAGAAACTATGCTGGCCAGACAGGAGTGGCAAGAAATATTCAAAGTGATGAATAGCAAGAACCTACAACCAAGAGTACTCTGTCAAGCAAAGTTATCATTCAGAATTGAAGGTCAGATAAAGAGCTTCACAGTCAAGAAAAAGCTAAAGGATTTCATCACCACCAAACCAGTATTATGTGCAATGCTGAAAGGTATTCTTAAAGAAGAGGAAGAAGAAAAAAAAGATAAAGATAAAAATTATAAACAACATATACATATCTGCCAACAAGTGGACCTAAAAATCTAGTGAATTAAACATCTGAGGAATAGAATAAACTGGTGAATATAACAGAATCATTGTCATAGGATGGGAGTGGAGTGAAAATTCTCAGGGGAAAAAGTATATTGGGGGGGGGGGATGCAGGAAGAGACTGGACAAAAATCATACACCTATGGATGAGGACAGTCAGGGAAGAGGTAAGGGCAGAGAGTGGGGTGGGAACCAGGTGGAGGGGAGCTATGGTGGGGAAAAAAGGAGAAACGATTGTAATAATCTGAACAATAAAGATTTATTAAATAAATAAAAAAGAATGGTTTGAAACAAGCTCTGGTGAGATGAGAGATGGAATCAAATCTTTTTAAAAGGGAAAAGGAAAAGTATTAGATACACTATCTATCACCAGACTGCTTTCCATAGTGAATGTACCAGGTTACATTCCCACCAGAAGTGAATGAGAGTTCACTTTTCTCCACAACCTCTCCAACACTTGTTATTGCTTGTCTTATATATAATGGCCACTCAAACAGGTGTGAAGTGGTATCCCATTGTAGCTTTGATTTGTATTTTCCTAATTTCCAGCCAGATTGAACATCTTTTATATGTCTATTGGCTGTTTGTATGTCTTCTTGGGAGATGTGTTTTTATAGCTGCTCTGCTCACTTTTTGATTGGGTTGTTTATTTGGTGTTGAGTCTTATGAGTTCTTTATATGTTTTAGAAATTAAACCCTTGCAAGAGGCAGCTGGTAGATGCTTCTCTCTCATCAGTGTTTCTAACTCTGTATTTCTCTCCCTTCCTCTCTGTAAAAAAAAAAATCAATATATTTTTTAAAGAAAGAAAATAAAAATAAATTAAACCCTTGTCGGAGCTACTATTTGCAAGTATCATATTATATCTTATAATAGGATATGATAAGACCTATCTGGTTGGCTGCCTGTTTGTTTTGTTGTTGTCAGTTATTTTTTCTTTATTTTTTTTCTATGCAGTAGCTTTTTAGTTTGATACAGCCCCATTCATTTATTGTTGTCTTTACTTTCCTTGTCTTTTGTGCCAAGTTCATAAAAATGTTCTTTAAAACCCAGGTCCACAAATTTGGTACCTAAATTTTCTTTGATGTATCTTATTGTCTCAGATCTTATAGGTCTTTAATCCATTTTATTTTATTTTATTTTATTTTATTTTATTTTATTTTATTTTATTTTATTTTATTTTATTTTATTTTATTGTTGTGTTTTTTTTTTTTACAGAGAGGAAGTGAGAGGGATAGAGTGATAGAAACATCGATGAGAGAGAAACATCAATCAGCTGCCTCCTGCACACCCCCCACTGGGGATGTGCCAGCAACCAAGGTATATGCCCTTGACTGGAATCGAACATGGGACCCTTCAGTCAGCAGGCCAACACTCTATCCACTGAGTCAAACCAGTTTTGGCCTTTGATCAATTTTTAATTAATTTTAGTACATGGGGACAAAATGCAATCCAGTTTCAATCATTTGCATGTGTCTTGCCAGTTTTCGTAGCACCATTTATTTACTCCATTGAGTGTTTCTGGCTCCTTTGTAGAAAATTATCTGTCCATATACATGTTTATTTGTAGCTGGACTGTTTATTCTGTTCTATTGATCTGTTTGTCTATTTTCTGTCAATACCATGCTGTTTTTATTATTGTAGCTCTGTAGTATAATTTGAAGACAGGTAGCATAATATCTCCAACTTTGTTTTTACTCCGTACTGTTTTGTCTATTCAAGGTCTTTTGTGGTCTGATGATTTCTTGTCCTATGTCTTTAAAAACTGACATTGGTGTTTTGATGGGGGTTGCATTAAATCGGTATATTGCTTTGGGAAGTATGGGATGAACTATGTTGGTTCATCCAATCCATGAACAAGGCTTATTTTCCAATTTGTTGTATTTTTTTTCAATCTCTTTTAATCATGCTTTGAAATTTTTAGTATGTAGGTCTTTCACACTCTTAAGTTTATTCTTAAGAATTTTTTTTTCTTTTGGTTGATCTCTTCCCCTTACCCCCATCCTCCCTTACTTTCCCTCTGAGGTTTGAGAGTCTGATCGCTGGTTCTCTTTCTCTGGGTCTGTTTGTGTTGTTCATTATTTCCTCTAAATGTGTGAGATCATGTGATCCAAGAAATACCCTTGTAAGAACCTAAACTGCAACAAGCCATAATGGTTATGCTGAGAGGCACATGAATCAGTCTGTAGTGAGTTCCTTTGCAATTTCAAAATAAATTATTTTTTATTACCTTTTTCTGAAGTTTTGTTATTAGTATATAGTAAGGCAATGGATTTTTTCACAGTGATTTTGTATCCTGCAATTTGACTCTATTTGTTTATTATTTCTAATCATTTTTTGGTATAGAGTCTTTAGAGATTTCTATATACTTCATGTCTGCAAAAGTGAGTTTTACTTCTTCCCTATTTGAATACCTTTTATTTCTTTCTCTTGCCTTATTGTTGTGGCTAGGACATTCAGCACTTTGTTAAATAAGAGTGATGGCAGTGGATATCCTTGTCTTTTTCCTGGTCTTAGGGAAAAAGCCTTCACTTTTTCAGCATTGAGTATGGTATTAGCTGAGGGTTTGTCACATATGTCCTTTATTATATTATGTTGAGGTAGTTTCTTTCTATTCCAATTTTATTGAGTGTTTTAATCATAAATGAATGTTGTAATTATCAAATGCTTATTTTGAATCTCTTGATAAAATCATATGAGTTTTATCTTTCCTTTTTTTAATGTGGTTTAGTACATTGACTTATTTGCATATGTTGAACCATTTTTGTGCCCTTCGCATGAACCCTAGTTGATCATATTATTTTTTCATGTACTGTTATATTTGATTTAATAGTACTTTGTTTAGGATTTTTGCATCTGTATTCATTAGAGATACTGGTCTGTAGTTTTCTTTTTTTGTGTTATCTTTACCAGGTTTCAGTATCAGGATTATATTGTTCTCATAGAATGTGTTAGGAAGTATTGCCTACTCTTTAATTTTTGGGAAGAATTTGAGGATAGGTTTTAAATCTTTGAATGTTTGGTAGAATTCATTGCTGAAACTATTTGGTTCTGGACTTTTGTTTTTGATAGTTTTTTATGGTTGTTTCAATTTTCGCACTGCCGATTGGTCTATTTAGATTTTTCAGTTTTTCATGATTAGGTCTAAGGTTATATATTTCTAGGAACTTATCCATTTCTTCAAGATTATTTAATTTAGTGGCATATACTCTTTCATAATATTCTAGTATGATCCTTTTTATATCTGTGATGTCTGTGTTGATTTCTCTCTCACTTCTGACTTTGTTTATATGGGTCTTTTACTTTTTTTGCCTTGTCAAGGCTAGCCAGGGTTTGTTAATTTTATTAGTCTTTCCAAAGAACCAGATAGTTCTTTGTTTATTAATTTTTGTACAGTCTTTCTTTTCTCTATACTGTTGGAATTTTTATTATTCCTTTACTTCTGCTGACTTTAGGTTGCTTTTGTTCTTCTTTTGCTAGTTCTTTAAGCTGTGATGTTAGATTATTTACTTGAGATTTCTCTTGTTTCTTGAGATAGGCCTGTAATAATATAATCTTTCTTGTTATTGCTTTCGCTGCATCCTGGAATTTTTTGATATGTTGTATTCTCATTCTCATTTTTATTTATTTATTTATTTATTTATTTATTTATTTTAAAAATATATTTTATTGATTTTCTTACAGAGAGGAAGGGAGAGAGATAGAGAGCTAAAAACATCGATGAGAGAGAAACATCGACCAGCTGCCTCTTGCACACCCCCTACCGGGGATGTGCCCGCAACCAATGTATATGCCCTTGGCCGGAATTGAACCTGGGACCTTTCAGTCCGCAGACCGATGCTCTACCACTGAGCCAAACCGGTTTCGGCTCATTTTTATTTATATATCTTTTTATTTCATCCTTTATTTCTTCTATGATCCAGTTATTTTTTTTTTTTTTAGTAGTATGTTGTTTAATATCCTCACATTTGGGGGGTTCTTTATTTCCTTTTTGCAGTTGATTTCTAATTTCAGGGCATCATAATTAAAGAATATGCTTAGTATGATTTCAATCCTCTTGAATTTGTTGATTCTAGTTTTGTGACCCAACATATGGTCTATTCTTGAGAATGTTCCACGTGCACATAGGAATGTATATCTGATGTCCTGAGATGAAAGGTGGAGTAAATGTCAACTATGTCTATTTGGTCTAGTGTTTCATTTAATGCCAATATTTCTTTATTGATTTTCTGTTTGGTTGATCTGTCTAGAGCACATGTGTCAAACACAAGGCCCGCGGGCCAAATCCAGCCCGCCAGGCCTTGCAATGTGGCCCGCACCGCGCTGTCATCACTGCACTCCGCTGTCAGTTTATGACATTGTCAGTTTATGACTGTTCAGTAAACCATTCGGCCCGCGATTTAGGCTGGATTTTAGATTTTGGCCCCTTCTCTGATTGAGTTCGACACCCCTAGTCTAGAGGTATCAATGGAATGTTAATGTCCTTACCTATGATTGTGTTTTCATCTGTTTTTTCCACTTAGTTCTGAGAGTAGTTTGTTTTATATATTTTGGTGGTCCTTGGTTGGGTGTATATATGTTAATAAATGTTATTTTTTCTTGACGTAGTGCTCCCTTTATCATTATAAATTGTCCACCTTTGTCCCTTGTTATCTTGAAAATCGATTTTGCCATATATACGTAATGCTATAACTGCTTTTCTGTAGATTTGCTTGCAGAATCACTTTCCACCCTTTTATTTTGCAGCTTAGATGTGTCTATTATAGGAATCATATGGTTGTGTTTTATTTATTCACTCTGCTATTCTGTGCCTTTTTCTTGGTGAATTTATACCATTTATTTTACCTTAAAGATAATTACTGACAAATGAGAATGTCCAACAGCCATTTTTTCTTTTGTTTTCTGGTTAGCTTTCTGCCTCATTTTTTAAAATTTGTTTCTATCTGTGTGTTTTTGTTTGGTGGTATTTCATACTTCTTTCCGCTGTTTCCAATTTTTTTAAAGCTCTGTCCTGTTTTGGGAACTTTGTGTGTGGTTACCATTAGGTTTCTAAAAAATAAAGTTTTATATATACCTTAGTTTATTTTTTTAAGTGCATCTCATCTTCTTGTTCCTATGACAGCTTAGACTTTCACCCTTTCCCCTTTTATGTTTTTGTTCTCACAAACTATGCCTGTTTATTCTGTAAGTTTTTGGTGATCTTATTCATAGTGTTGTGACCTTATCTTTGTTGTTTTAGGTAGAATAAAGCCCTTGAACATTTCCTGCAATGGCTGTTTTCTGGTGATAAAATTCCTCAACTTCTGTATGTCTGGAACATCTTTATTTCTCCTTCATATTAAAAAAATAATTTTGCTGGATATATTATTTGTGGCTAGTAATTTCACTTTTTCTGACGTGTGCCTATTTGCTTCCATACTCTTTTGGCTTGTATAGTTTCTGCTGAGAAGTCTGATGAAATTCTGATGGGTTTTTCTTTGTAAGTCCCTTCCTTCTTTTCACTGGCTGCTTTGAGAATTTTTCCTTGGTCATTAATTTTTGACAGTTTTAATATGAAGAGCGCTGGAGAAAACCTCTTTGGATTGAGGTAACTGGGTGCTCTGTTTACTTCTTGGAATCAAGGAGCTAGTTCTTTCCATAGATTTGGGAAGTTATCACCCACTATTTGTTTGAATAGACTCTCCATTGTTGCCACCTCTCTCTCTTCCTCCACTGGAATGCCTATTATTCTAATACTAGAGGCCTAGTGCACAAAATTTGTGCATGGGGGGTGTCCCTCAGCCCAGTCTTCACCATCTACAATTAGGGACATCCCTCTCACAATCCAGGACTGCTGGCTCCCAACTGCTCGCCTGACTGCCTTCCTGATTGCCCCTAACCACTTCTGCCTGCCAGCCTGATCACCCCCTAACCACTCCCCTGCCAGCCTAATTTATGTCTAACTGCTCCCCTGCCAGCCTGTTTGCCCCCAACTTCCATCATCTGCCTGCCTGGTCAACCCTAACAGCCCTCCCCTGCTGGCCTGATCACCCACAACTGCCATCCCTTGCAGTCCTGGTCCCTGCCAACTACCCTCCTCTGCTGATCATCATGTGGTGGCCATCTTGTGTCCACATGGGGGCAGTATCTTTGACCACATGGGGGCAGCCATCTTGTGTGTTGGAGTGATGGTCAATCTGCATATTACTCTTTTATTAGATAGGATAGAGGCCTGGTGCACAGGTGGGGGCCAGCTGGTTTGCCCTGAAGGGTATCCTGGATCAGGGTGGGGGTTCCCTTAGGGCAGGGGTCTTCAAACTACGGCCCGCGGGCCACATGCGGCCCGCAGAGGAGTCTGATCCGGCCCGCCAGGTTTTTTGGGCAGTGAGCGCAGCCGAGGTGTTACAGTAGGAATTAGTAGTTCATATAGTCTGGCCCTCCAGCTCTCTGAGGGACCGTGATCTGGCCCCCACTTTAAAAAGTTTGAGGACCCCTGCCTTAGGGCATGGTGCAGCCTAGGTGAGGGGCCTGTGGTAGTTTGCAGGCTGGCCATCCCCCCCCTCCCCGCAGAGACCCAAGCAG
This sequence comes from Pipistrellus hanaki, assembly GCF_964339955.1. Taxonomy (NCBI): domain Eukaryota; kingdom Metazoa; phylum Chordata; class Mammalia; order Chiroptera; family Vespertilionidae; genus Pipistrellus; species Pipistrellus hanaki. Next base: position 77,995,491 of record NC_140524.1, read on the forward strand.
AGGCCCTGGTATCTGGGATTTATTTATCTTCTACAACTGAAACTTGGTAGACTGGAGCCACGCCAAGCCTTCTGCTCTCTATGTGGTGGCAGGGGATTTATTTACCTTCTCTAATTAAAACTTTGTAGCCTTAAGTGGAGGCCTGGGCCGGCCAGGGTGTGAGGAAAGCTTGGCTTCCTCCATTGCCTGGGAAAAGCAAGACTCCCCCCTGCTTTCTCTGTGGCCACAGCCATCTTAGTTGAGTTAATTTGCATACTCTCTCTGATTGGTTGGTGGACATGGCTTGTTGGTATAGCAGAGTGGTGGTTAATTTGCATATTACTCTTTTAGTAGATAGGATTGCTTTTTCTGATAGTGTCAGATAGTTCCTGTAGACCCCTTTCATTTTTTTTTCTTTTTAATGCTTAGGTCTCTCTTTTCTTCCCTATGCATCATTTCTACATTCTTCTCTTCAATATCACTAATTATTTCCTCCATCAGCTTAGCTCTGTTTTTTATGCTTAGTAGTTCACTCTTAAACTTATTAATTAGTGCTTCATTTCCATGATTTTTCATTGGTTCTTTTTCAAAGTTTCAATCCCATTGGTGAAGTACTTGATTTGTTTATTGATATGTTTTCTGAGTGCATTGAACTGCCTGTCTACTTCCTCACATCCTATTGAGTATTTTCTGAACTGCAATCTTGAAATCTGTCATTTATATCACATATTTCTATGTGTCTTAGCTTGCTTTCTGGAGATTTTTCATTTTCTTTCTGATCATCCTTGTTACAATGATTATTCATGGTCTTTGCTGTTCTCTTTGCCTAGACATTTATATCTGTCCATTTTAATGGTGGACAATAGCTTCATCTGAAGAGGATTTTCTACTATTTTCCAGTAGATTGTGCTGAACTATAAGATGTTTTAGCTCTGTGATCTCCTAGTTTTGACACAGGGCTTCCTTCAGACTGTACAGCTGCACAGCTTGGAGGGTGGGGTTTGTTTTGTCCTCAACATAATGGCAAACCCTGATCCCCTGGGGTCCTGTTCCAAGCACCCAACATGGGGATCATTACAGAGGGAATCAGCAGTTCTACTGAAATAGATCTTGGTTTACAGATAATGTGATCCTTGACCCAAATCCAAGAGCAAGGGGAGAATTTAGGGAATCCGAATGGCCACAGTGCTCTGTGGTTCTATTTTTTGTCAAAAACACTACTGCCCTGCCCAACATTAGAGAGTTACAGAACAGAACCCCTTGCTTTGTTAGGTACCTGCTCCCTCCTCTGCCTGTCGGACTGCACCCAGCAATTCTTTGTTCCTTCAGGCCACTGGCAGCGCCTGGAACAGCTAGGTCCCTTTCTTCTCCCAGATGCGCTGCAAGCTCCAAGCTGCAGGGCTGTATCTTTGCTTTCCTCCCTTCTCATATCCCAGTTTATTATCGGTTGTCCACCTTTAGATGTTTCTATGTGTATATCTCTCAAGTGTGCCTCTGTATTGAGCAGGGAATTCTTTGTTGAATTATAATTGGTTTACTTGTTGTAATTTCACTGGGAGAGGCCAAGGGGATCTCTCACACTTTCATTTCTCTTATGTCCACAATTTTCCTTTATATTTACATAAACATGCCACTGTTTTTTTTAAATTTAAATTAAGACCAAGAAATATAAACTGTTTAGATATAAAAATGATGGAGCCTGGCTGGTGTTGTTCAATGATTGAGCATCAACCTATAGATCAGGAGGTCTCCCTTCCATTCCCATTAAGAACACGTCTGGGTTGCTGGTTTGATGTCCAGTAGGGGGTGTGCACGAGGCAGTCAATCAATAATTCTCTCTAATCATTGATGTTTCTAACTCTCCCTCTCTCGTCCCCTATGAATACAATACAAATGAAAAATAAAGAATGATGGAAAATAAAAATTTCCAATTTCTCTAGGTATGGGGAAAAGGAAGAGTAGAAAAGCATTAAAAAAAATTACAAGGGGTTACAAGACACCAAAAGAGGATGCAACAAATATATAAAAGGGAACTCACATGTACTATGTTATTTGACTGGCGATTTAGAGTATTAATACTAATGACTACCACCAAAAATAAAAATAGCCTTCTAAACCATGTTCCATAAGCCATATGTTATGATGATTTAATCATTTAATAGTGGCTGTCTGCATATGCCCTAGAACAGGGGTCTTCAAACTACGGCCCGCGGGCCACATGCGGCCCGCAGAGGAGTCTGATCCGGCCCGCCAGGTTTTTTGGGCAGTGAGAGCAGCCGAGGTGTTACAGTAGGAATTAGTAGTTCATATAGTCCGGCCCTCCAGCTCTCTGAGGGACCGTGATCTGGCCCCCACTTTAAAAAGTTTGAGGACCCCTGCCCTAGAATTTAAGAGATTGTTTTCTTTTGAAAAAAATTTCAATACCAATAATAGAATTAGAAAAGAAAAAAAATTACCTATCATTATTCATAGTACATAAAATACATAAAGCAATGTGCTAAACAGACAATAAAAATGGGTTTTTCTAAGAAAAGTTTATTAGTCTAAGAATTGCAACTTAAAAATTTATTATACTTAATGGAAATTTGCATGTTTCTATTTTCATGTTCTCTCAAATATTAGTGAAATATCTGTACAAAAACATTCACTCATTAATAAATCTGTCCTAACACATGACAGAGAACCACTTGAAATTTAAAAAAAAACATCTTAAATTCTTTAGAATTATTTTTTAATAAGAACTGCTGTATCGCCGGGACCGGTTTGGCTCAGTGGATAGAGCGTTGGCCTGGGGACTGAAGGGTCCCAGGTTCGATTCCGGTCAAGGGCATGTACCTTGGTTGCGGGCACATCCCCAGTGGGGGGTGTGTAAGAGGCAGCTGGTCGATGTTTCTCTCTCATCGACATTTCTAACTCTCTGTCCCTCTCAATTCCTCTCTGTGTAAAATCAATAAAATATATTACAAAAAAAAGAACTGCTGTATCATTCATCCATTTTCCTCTTTCTCTTCCTCCTCTACATTCTCCAACCTAGAACAGGGGAGAATGTTACCCATACTTAACAGTTAAATAATAAATGAGAAACAAAAACTTACTAAATATCATCCACACATTTACTGCTTCCAGGTAATTTTATTTAAAGCGGTAGCATATCATAGCAATTACTTTGAACTATAAGATGTGTGGATGAATTTGGAACAACACAGATGGATCTTGAGGGTTATACTAAATGAAACAAGTCAGGTGGTAAAGGACAAAACCTTATGATTTCATTCATAAGTGAAATATTAAAAAACATGAATAAACAAAACAACAAGTTCATACATACAGATAATAGATTAGTGGTTAACCAGAAGGGAAGTGGGTGGAGGGGGAAATGGGTAAAGGGGTTTAATTATATGGTGACAGATGGAAACTAGACTTTTGATGGTGCGAATGCAATAGTGTATAAAATCAAATTATAATGTTGTATACTTGAAACTTACGTTATTAATCAATGTTGCCCCAATAAAAATAATCCCATACTAGTAAAACAAATGAATTTAGTTAACCAGCAAAGTCAATATATTACAATTTACTTTTCAGCTTTTGCTCATAATGAAGTTACTCAGTAACAAGCTTTCTAGTGAACTTACATTCCAGTCAATATTTGCAAAAAAATGATGTCTTTTGATTTCCTCAACTCCTTCTGAACCTATAAAAACAGAAAGACTTTTTTTTACTGATGTAATTTTTAAGAATCTTTACACCTGGCTTTTAAGCTGTGATCTATAAAGAGCACTACACACATTTTATAGATTCCTTGTAGTGAAAGGTTTAAGACATCTCATATGATATTTTATTATAATTGCTTCTTTCAATTTAATATGAAAAATATTCAAATTGAAGCACATAGAATAAAATAAAATATTGAAATGCCTTCCAAATTGAATCAAAATCATATTTAATACAACTTTAAATTTAAGTACATTTTCTTCATAGTTGAGCCTATGACCTCATATCTATAGACAAATATAAAACAACATAATAAAGTGACATTGAAATTTTAACATAAGGTCATAAATAGGATATATGAAAGAATTACATCTGGGTCCAGGATAAGGTTACCTGAAAGTGGCCAAGTAATAAGTTATGGAAACATAATATTTACATTTAATATTATTGGAAGGACAAAACAATTATCTTCAAATATAAAAAAGGATTACCTACTATACAATTCTGTGAACTATTTCAAAAAAAGAAATGCATACAATATATATAATTATATTAAACAGAAATATTGAATAACTAGGCCACTCCATTTTTAAATCATATACATACAGAATTTACTGGAATCATTGCACATATAAAATGCAAAGTTCTAGGTATAAATATATAGCAGCAGTAAAAGATCTTAAGCCAGAAAACATAAAGTTATAATTATCATCTCAAAGCCTGCAGTATATTGATACAAAAGCTAAGAAAATAAACAATACCCAATCTATTTGCTGGATTCCTTTTGAATAACATCCTTAAAAGACTTTGTGCTTCAGCACTAAGAAACTGAGGCATTCCAAGCTTTGCTCTGGAAAAGAAGATTTTAGAAAATTTCATTAAAAACTAGCCACACTTTCTCAGTGATCTTGAGAAAGAAGAACAAAGTTGGATGAATATACTACCTGATATCAACTATATTACAAGGCCAAAGTAATCAAAATAGCATGGTACTGACATAAAAACAGAAATATGTCACATGAACTCATATGTGGAATCTAAAGAACAAAATAAACTGATGAACAAAATAAATCCAGAGACATAAATGCATGGAACAGAGTGTTGAATCTCAGAGGGAAGGTGGGGGTGGGTGGGTGGGAAGAGATTAACCAAAAAACTTATTTGGATATATGTATAACCCATGGACACATACAATAGTATGGTAAAGGTCTGGGGTGGGGGACAGGTATAGGCTAGAAGAGAACAATGGAAGAAAAAGGGACATCTGTAATACTTTCAACAATAAAGATACATTTTTTTAAAAAAGAAGAAGAAATAAAAAACAGTCATATAGAATAATGGAACAAAATTGAGAGCTCAGAAATAAATCTACACCTTTATAATCAATTCATATTTGACAAATGAGACAAAAGCATACAATAGGTTTAAGTCTATTAAATAAGTGTTGCCTGGAAAAATTAGAGAGACACATGTTAAAAAATGAAACTACACCACTTTATTACACCACACACAAGAATAAACTCAGAATGGACTAAAGATTTAAATGTTAGCCTGGCTGGTATAGCCCAGTAGTCAACCTATGAACCAGGAAACCAGGAAGTTATAGTAGATTCCTGGTCAGGGCATATGCCTGGGTTGCAGGTTCAGTCCCCAGTGTGGGGTGTGCAGGAGACAGCAGATCAGTGATTCTCTCTCATCATTGATGTTTCTATCTCTCTCTCCTTCTCCCTTCCTCTCTGAAATCAATTATATATAATTTTTTAAAAGACTTAAATGTTAGACTTGAAACCCTTAAAATCCTAGAAAAAAACACAGGCAGTAAAATCTTGTACATTTTTCATAGTGATATTTTTTCTGATCTATATCTTTGAGCAAGGGAAACAAAAGAAAAAAATAAACAAATGGGACGACATCAAACTAAAAAGTTTTGCACAGAAAAGGAAACCATCAGCAAGATTAAAAGACAACAACATACTGAACAGGAGAACATTATTTGCTGATACATCTGCTAAGGCCTTAATATCCAACATTTATAATGAACTTACAAAATGCAAAACCAAAAACACAAACAATACAGTTAGAAAAATGGGTGAAAGACCCGAATAGGCACTTTTTCAAAGAGGACATACAGATGGCCAATAGACATATGAAAAATACTCAATGTCACTGATCATCAGAGAAATGAAAATTAAAACCCCAAAGAGATATCATGTCATGCCTGTTTGAGTGGCTATATTAACAAACAACAAGTGTTGCTAAGGATGTGGAGAAAAGGAAACCCTAGTGAACTGTTGGTGTGAATGCAGATTGGTGCAACCACTGTGTTAAGATCTATGGAGTTAACTCAAAAAATTAAAAATGGAACTGTTTATGAACCATTGATTCCACTTTGGGAATTTAGCTGAAGAAATCCAAAACACAAATTTGAAAAAAATATATGTGCACCCCTATGTTCACTGCAGCATTATTTACAATAGCCAGGATTTGGAAGCAGCTTAAGTATTCATCATCAGTAGATGAGTAGATAAAACAGCTATGGAATACTACTCAGTCATAAAAAAAGAAAAAGGAAATTTTACCTTTTGGGACAGTATGGATGGACCTAGAGAGCATTATACTGTGAAATCAGTCAGACCAAGAAAAGTACATATGATTTCACTCATATGTGGAACCTAATGAACAAAGTACAGTAATGAGCAAAATAGGGACAGATTCATAGAGAGCAGGCTGACAGTTTGGGGTGGAGCTTGGAGGGGGTGAAGGGATTGAGTGGAAAAAAAAAGACTGGAAAAATTCATGGACACTGACAACAGTGTGGTGATTGTAGGTGGGGTGGGTTGAGGTAGAAGAGTGTATAAGGAAGATAAACGGTGATAGAAAAAAATAATAAAATAAAGAAAAAAATGAAAGCAAGCAATTTTTCACATAAGAAAATAATGTAGTGCTTACACTTACTTTAATATCATATTCATGGTCTCATTTCTGTCTTTACCTTGAAATGGCAGTGTACCAGTAAGCATTTCAAACTGAAATAAACAAACAAACAAACAATTTAGCACAACTCAGAGACTTGTAATATATGATCATCAAATCATACAGGATCTGCATGACAGTATATCAAAATAGGAGTAAAAGAACTAGGCACTTAAGGAAATATAATTCTGGTACCCTACTATATATAACTCAATTGGTAGATGATCTGTAGCAAATGAAACCAACCAATTTTTTTCAGTTTTGTTGGATTTTGGATTTGGTTAAGTTACCAAAGAAATCTAGAAATAAACACATTGTAGAAAAGAAAAAGAAATGCTTTTAAAGCAAGCAACTGAACTGACAAAGGAAAGTAAAAATAAGCATAAAACCATTTCAAATTCATAAATGATCAAGAAAGATTTAACCATTCTTGCCCTGGATGGTGTTTTTAGTGGTTAGAGAATCGGCCCATGCACCAAAGGGTCCAGGATTTGATTTTTGGTTAAGGGAACATACCTAGGTTGTGGATTCCATCCTTGGGCCCAGTTGAGGTGCATTTGGAAGATAACCAATTGATGTGTTTCTCTCAAATCTCTCCCTCTCCCTCTCCCTCTCCCTCTCCCTCTCCCTCTCCCTCTCCCTCTCCCTCTCCCTCTTCCTCTCCCTCCTCTCCCTCTCCCTTCTCTCCCTCTCCCTTCTCTCCCTCTCCCTCCTCTCCCTCTCCCTCTCCCTCTCCCTCTCCCTCTCCCTCTCCCTCTCCCTCTCCCTCTCCCTCTCCCTTCTACTGTCTCTAAAAGCAATGGAAAAAAATCTTCTGGTGAGGATTAACAAAAAAAATGTTTTAATTAATCTCTTTCACCTCACATTTCTTAAAATAGAAACAAACAAAAAATAACCTACACACACACACACACACACACACACACACACACACACACACATGCACACACCCAAATAATTAAAAAGAAAACACTGACACAGTTGCAGATATCATAAGGAAACATTTTCCCTAAGAGATTTAATTACAATGTAGACAACTAGAAAATTAATTAATGCTATAAAAATACTGTCTAAAAATGAAGATCATCATAGTCCATTAAAATGTTTTATATACCTAATACTAAAATCTTAAACAGATTCACTAATGGCTTTAGCCTCAGTCCTCTGTTCTTTTATGAGCTACAACCTTAATTATTAGCTTATCCATTCACTCTCTCCTATATCCTTATGACTCTCAAATCTTATCCAGCCTCAATCTCTCTCAAGCCCCAGTTTTCCCTCCCATATTGATAGTAAAGGTTCTCAAGTGAAAACTGAAGTAGTAGCAATGGGAGTCAAAACAGAGAAAAAAGAAAGCAATTGTGGTATAAGAGAATCATCTCTCTCAAGCTCCGGTCCTGCATCCCCAAACATTTGAAATGTCTTTAAACAAGCCCTGGACAGATAGCTAAGTGGATTAGAGCATGGTCCCAATACGCCAAGGTTGCTGGTTAGATCACTGGTCAGGGCATATAGAAGAATCAACCAATGAATGAATAAATAAGTGGAACAGCAAAGAGATCTTGATCTCTCTTCCTCTTTCTCTTCCTGTCTTTGTCCCTTCAGGAGTTCGACCATGAGACCAGGAGTTCAATCACTCACTATGATGTGCACTGAGCACCAGGGTGTTGCTCACAACATGACAGCCGACCAGGGGAGGCAGTGGGGCTCTGAGGGAGTGAGAGGAGGAGGAGGCAGGGAGGCAGAGAATCTGATTGGCCTTGATTGCTGGTCAGGCCTAGGGATCTTACCCATGCACAAATTTCGTGCACCAGGCCTCTAGTACTCTATAATCTTACACTGTCTTGTAAGGAGACCTTGTTGATTTTCCTACTTCTAGATTCCTCCATTTACAATCCACTTACATAATTCTGTCCAGGTTCATCTTCCTAACATTGATGTTTCCTATAATCACCACCCTGTATAAGAATCTGCAAAAGTTTCCTGCCACAAAGAGAATTGCATGCAAATGCTTAAGGTTTATAGCCTCATTTCCTCCACTCTCACGTATTCTTCAATACTATTCTAGTCAACTGGTTCTCCTTGCTAATATGATAACAATATTATCCTTGACATGCATCTACTTACATTTTATCCATATTTCAGGGCTTAGTTTAAGTTCTCTCTTCCACTTTTCCTATGTCAACTTATATTAATTTTATCCTAAATTCCTACGGTACTTCTGGGCAATTTACTTAGCTACTCCTATTGTTTCCTAATTGGACTGTATGCCTTCTTAGGTCATGGAAAATGCCAAATAATGCACTTACAGTCTGTTCCCACACAACTGCCTTCCCCAAATGACGGTTTTTAAATGGGTACTTAATATACTTATGTGTCATATTGAGTTTTATTCAGTGATAAATAGGCAAAATGTATAATCAAACTTCAAAAGCAAACTGATTCAATAGCTATTCATATATGATCCTAATTAACACTTCAAGTTACATGCTAAATCTTATACCAAATTAGTTAATCAGGATGCCAACTGTAGTAAGTATTAAGGGAGATAAAAAAGTAGTATAGCACATGATTGCTCTTCCCAAAAGGTTTATATTTTTTTCTAGGGACATGCTTGAAACAATTTGAGTATAAGAAAATATACAGTAAGGTATTAAATTTTGTGATAATTAATTAAAATGCCATATGATTACTAAACAGTATTCTGAAATCTAAAAACTGGTAGATGTTTTAATATTTTTTATTATAGTTGAAATGCAATCTTAAATTAGTTTCAAGTATATCACATAATGATAAACACTCATACCTTAAAAGTAAACATCTGTCATTGTACAAAGTTATTCTGATATTACTGACATGCCCTATGTTGTATGTGTTATAACACACTAATGACTTATTTTTTTGTAGCTCTTAATCACCTTCACCTTTTCACCCACGCCCCAGTAACCTCCCCTTAGGCAACCACCAGTTTGTTTTCTGTATCCACTATCATTAAACCAAAGAACAAAAAGCACTGGCAAGGACATAGAGAAAAAGGAATCCTAGTGCATTGTTGATCACACTGCAAACTGATTTAGCCACTGTGGAAGAGTATGGAGTTTCCTCAAGAAATTAAAAATGGAACTGCTTTTTGACACAGCAATCCTACTTCTGGGATTATATCCTAAGAATATCAAAACACCAAGCAGAAAGAATATATGCACCCCTATGATCATTGCAGCATTGTTTACAATAGCCAAAATCTGGAAACAGCCCAAGTGCCATCACTTGGGTGGATAATAAAGCTGTGGTACATTTACAGAATGAAGTGCTACAAAGCTCTAAAAAAGAAGGAACTCCTACTCTTTCCAATAGCATGGAGGAAACTGGAGAGTGTTATGCTAAACAAAATAAAAAGTCAGAGAAAGACAAATATAATCTGGAATTGAAAAAAATAAACTGACAAACAAATGGAACCAGAATCATAGGTACATGGAACAGACTGGCTGGTGCCCAAGAAGAAGGGGCGGGGGGTGTGACTGGATAAAGAAGGTGAAGGGATTAGCTAAAGAATATATATGCACACTCCATGGACCCAGATAATAGGGTGATGAAGGCCAAGGGAGGGGAGGCACAGACAGGTGGAGGTGGGCAAAGTGAGGAAGTATAGAGGACCTGCAATTATATGAACATTAGTTAAATAAATATTACTAAATTGAAAAAAAAAGAAATCAGAACACCAAAATCCTAATTCATATTGTACAACAGCTAGCCAAACACAACCTTTTAAATGATAATCATGAATTATTAGAACCCTATTCTCACCTGACACCTCATAAATTTATATTAAAATTCTATATTTCCATTTGTATTAAAAATTGATAGATACGTAATTAAAATTCTAAGCAGTATTAATTTTATATTAGCAAAAAATATTTAAATAGCACTACTTACCATAAGTACACCATATGACCACCAATCAGCACTCTGGGAATGACCTCTCCTATTTACTACTTCAGGAGCCATATACTCCACCGTACCACAAAATGAGTAGGCCTTCTTTTCTTGATCTACTGATTCTTTGCTGAGTCCAAAATCTATAATAACATTGTTACACAAAAAATATATCTGAAGATCTTCAGAAAATAGAAAATACCAAAAGAAACATAATTATGTATTTAAACTTTAAAATTATTCATGGATGAAGTGTAATTACTCTTAAGCTATGATACAAATAATGGAAAATAGGATGTATTTACTAATAAGAGCATTTAAAGATTTCTTAGTTACATATCATCTCAAAATATATTTTCATGGCTATACTTGAATATCATTCAACAATTTTGAACTCTTACTCTTTCCAATATCATGGAAAGCTGTCATAGTTTTTAAAATGTAAGACAAAAAGAGATAATAACAAAATTTAAAATATAAAAAAGTTTATTTTGCTTTGGCTTTGGTGTTTTCTATTTTTGTTTAAGGACTTCAAAGAGCTAAAGGTATCAATACATAAAAATTTATTCTTATTTCTATGTATTAGCAATGAAAAAATAAAAGTTGAAATTTTAAAAGTACCATTTATAATACACCAACACACACACACACACACACACACACACACACACACACACACTTGAAATCCACAGGTCTAAATATAAAAAGTATATGCAAGATCTGTACAATGAAAACTTGAAACACTGATGAAAGAAATCAAAGTAGATCTAAGTATATGGAGAGATATGCTATGTGTATTGTATGGTTTGGAAGAATCAATTCTGTTAAAGATGTCAATTCCCCCAAACTGATCTAAAGATTCAATTAAACTTTAATAAAATTCCAAGCAAGATTTATTTTCTAGAAATCATCAAGTTGAATTTAAAATTTATATTAAAAGACAAAGACAATAGAATAGCCAAACAATTTTGAAAAAGAATAATAAAATCAAAGGACTTACATGAACTAACTTCCATACTTATTATAAACCTACAGTAATCAAGACAGTATGGTATTGAAGAAAAGCTAGACATATAGATACAAATAAATGAATAGGACAGTGTCCAAGAATAGACTGACACATACAGTCAGTTCTGCTAGCATGCTGGTTTTAAAAATGCAAATTTTATCTAATGGAATTGATACATAGGGAAGCAATTTGAGGATAACACAAATTTGAATCTCAAATTTCATGTGCAATTTTGTTTGCAAGAAGGACTAGATAAAACACTAAAAATTGTATCTTGCTGATCCAAGTCAAATTGAAATACATACATACACACACCTCAAACATCTACCAACTATTTCAGCTCATCATGTGTGTATGAGTCATTCTGTTGACTTGTAGTGCTACACTTTACTCTCAAATCCAGATAATCTACCCTCCACTACTTTACAAGCTACAAACTTTCTTATGTTAACTCTTCAAGCAAATTTAAAGATTTTCCAAGTTAAGGTAGCATGTTTATTGTTGTATTTATATAATCTTAATGATTTAGAACATGTAAAACAAAGCTATCATTTTTATTCATTTCCTATATTTCTTGAACGTGTCACTGGTTATTTAGATTACTGCTAAACCTCTCACCCCATTTTTGCCATAAGCTGTATTCTTTTTATTATGCAATAATGCATAGTGCAATAATTTTTAAGATCATAGGTGTTTCATTATAATGGAACTGGCTATATATTGTAAATTGACTTCTGACAAAGACTTAACAGCAATTCCATGAAAAAATGTCAGTCTTTTCAACTAATGGTGCCAGAACAATAGGATAGTGATATAAAAATACATCCTCAAACCATACATAAACATTAACTCAAAATGAATCACAGAACTAACTGTGAAATGTAAAACTTAAAGTTGTAAAATTTCCAAAAGTAATATAAGATAAAATATTTGTGATCTTGGATTCGGAAAGAATTTCTTAGATACAACATTAAAAGTACAATTTATAAAAGAGAAATGTTGAAAACAGAACTTTACGAAAATAAAAAAAAAGCCTGCTTTTCAAAAGTTACCATTCACTAAATGTAAAAGAATCTATACATTGGGAGAAAACCTTTGCAATCACATATATGATAAATGACTTGTACCTCAGAGTATATTAAAACACTCAAAAATTCAATAATAAGAAAACAATTTTTCAAATGGAAGAAAGATCTGAACAGACATGTCTATAAAGAAATAAATACATGAGAAGATGATAATATCATTGGTTATTAGGGAAATGCAAGTTAAAACCACAATGAGATACTACTACATGCCTATTAGTAGAGCCAAAATAAAAAATGCTGGCAGTAACAATAATAGATGGATACAAAGCAACTGGAGCTCTCATACATTGCTAGTCGGTATGCAAAATGGTATAGGCACATTGGAAAAACATTTTGGAGGTTTCTCCTTAAGGGAAACTTAAACTTACCACATGATGAAGCAATCCCACCTCTTTGGTATTTACTCAAATTAATCACTGAGATTTCCTTAGTACATATTCATTAAATTGTTTTGTTCTGGATGTGCTTTTATTTTTAATATATTTTTATTGATTTTCCACAGAGAGGAAGGAAGAGGGATAGAGAGCTAGAAACTTTGATGAGAGAGAAACATCAACCAGCTGCCTCCTGCACACCCCCTACTGGGGATGCACCCGCAACCATTGTACATGCCCTTGACTGGAATCGAACCCAAGACCTTTCAGTCCGCAGGCTGACGCTCTATCCACTGAGCCAAACCGGTTTCAGCTGTTCTGGGTGTGCTTTTAAAATTTAAAGTCTCAGTAAGCAGTCTTATGGTCACACAAATATACTGATCCATGGCCCCCACCACCAAAAAAAACCCCTTTATTTAACTGATTTCTATATTTTATTTTTATTTCAAATTAGTGACTTGGAAAAACCACGGATTAATATATATATATATATATATATATATATATATATATATATATATATATATATATATATATTTTAAATCTTGTAGCTGACCATTAATATTGTAAAAATAAATGTTCAGTTCATTGCTGAGCAAATTCTAGTGATAAGTATAATTTTTCTTAAACTGTATATTTTGAGACTACTGCAAATTTACTGCAGTTATATGAAATGCTACAGAGATCCTGTTTACCCTTCACCCAGTTTCCCCCAAGGTGACATCTTACAAAAACTATATTACAATATCACAACCACAATGGTGATGATGATGCTGACAAGATGCATAATAATTCCCATAAGGATCCAAAGAGTAAGTTTTACTCTGTATAAGTTATCTCTTTATTCTATAAATAAAGAAAGCTATAAGCCTAAATTGTTTTATAAAATATCAACATTAATATTTAATTTCCGAGGCCCTAGAAACTTATTTTCTAATCATGCTCAATATTTCCATTGAATTAAAATAAGCCAGTCAGTGAAAGATAAATACCACACGATCTCACTCATTTGTGGAATATGAAAAACATTATAAACTGATGAACAAAAATAGATACAGAGGCAAAAAAAAGCATTGAACAGACTATCAAACTACAGTGGGAAGGCAGGGGAGGGAGGGTAAGATATCAACCAAAGCACTTGTATGCATGCATACAAGCACAACCAATGGACGCAAAACACTGGGTGAGGGCATGTGCTGGCGGAGGGGGGGGGGTAGGAGAGGCCTGGGAGAAGTCAATGGGGGAAAAATAAGACATATGTACTACTATTTATATTACTTTAAACAATAAAACATATTTTAAAAAGGTAAAACAAGAAAAGAAACATAACTATTTTTGATAACTGAATATACTATGATTTTCAGTGTATTTTAAAAAATATTTTCAATGTTCTACTATGTTATTTCTCTACATTTTGTGACTTCTTAAACTCTACACAACCAATTTCAAAAGTAAATGTAATAAAAGTTCATCTTAAAGTTCAATTCAGCTGAATATGACAACCCTGTAGAGAAGAACATTGACATTGTTGGACATTCCAGAGAGAAGAAAGGGAAGGGAATTTTCTTATCTTTTTTTACATTTCAGAGATTTATGCCATTTCACAGAGGGCTTTTGTGGTACTATGTCTTAATTTTTTTTATCCAGTATCCCCACTACTCTATATAAAAGCTGTATAATATGACTTCACTGGTTTATAAAAATGTTTATTCATAATATGCCATTACAAATTATAAGTTGAATAAACATTTTTATAAACCAGTGAAGTCATATTATACAGCTTTTATATAGAGTAGTGGGGATACTGGATAAAAAAAATTAAGACATAAAGAGATTATAAATAATATACTACCAAATATTCAGATATGTTGGGGTATCCACTCTCATTCCACTCCAATACTTCTGCTATACAAGCATAATCATAGTATGAGGTACATCAAGGTCAAAGCACAACCATATCACGGAACTTTTCTACAGTCCACTGTCATTCAGAACAACCTGTTAAACATTAGATTAATTCTTGTATCTGGAGTAATTTTAAAGTGTACTTGTAAAAATTAAGGTATTGCCCTCTACTAAGATTATTCTGGGGAAACCCAGAAAGCTGATGAAGGCCCTTCTTAGATGAGACACTCCTAAATCACTATAGCCCACTGCTATAAATGATAAATAGTTATTAATCTGGTATTTTTTAGTATAGTATCCAAAATAGAAAGAAATATAAAGAGAAAGAAGGAAAGAGGGCATGTAGGAGGGAATAGGCATAGAAGGTAAGAAAGAAGAAAGGAACGAAAGAAAAAAAGACAAGAAAGGAAGTCATAATGGAAAATTGAAGAATAAAAATTATTCATAAAATTTTTGCTGTGAATGGTCACACTTTAACCAATATTACTGGAATGTTGAGAGGTTAAATCTGTAAGTTTATTACTCATTACACAACTCTGAATTAGGTTATAATCATAAAACATCATAAATTATCTAATGTGTTTTACTGCTGACATTTTAAATATACTCAATTAATTTTTTTGTATGCATGCATATAAGTCTAATGAATGGACACAGACCACAGGGGGTGAGGACATGAGTGGGTGAGATGTGGGGATAATGGGGGGATAAGGACACATATGTAAAACCTTAATCAATAAAGAAATTAAAAAATAAAATAGATTTAAATATATATATATATATATATATATATATATATATATATATATATATATATGAATTTTCAAAGATGGCTGCAGAATAGGTAGAAGGTACACTCACCTCCTTCCAGCACCAAATAAGATTTACAGTTCAATTACAGAGGCATCAACCCAAATAACAAAAATGAAGGTCAGCTGAACAGTAATATTATATCCAGGGACTAATAGAAGAAGCTACGTAGAGACTGGTAAGAAGGGCAAATATATGGAGAGGACTGGCCCCTGCATTCATGTGTGGTGGCTGAGAAGCTGAAGAGAAAGCTGAAAAAGTCCCCCATGAGGAACATGGGCTCCCAATTCCATGATGGGACCCCCAACCCAGAGCACCAAGGCCTGTTGAAAAAAAGCCTACATAGTATCTAGCAGTAAATTAGTGGGGACTCTGTCTGCAGGGAAGAAGAGGTCTCCTAGAATGCTAACACACAGGAGCTGGTTCTGTGACACTCAACTGGGGCTCTGGTAAAGGAAAGGTGACTCAGGGCATATAGCCATATAAAGAGAAAAGATAAATGACAGAGCCCTAAAGAGAGATCTGAAGGGTCCGCTAATAAGGTCCCAGTCCTGAGTCAACATCCCACACCACTCTCAGGTACCATCTTCCCAGGGTTAGGCACTCTTATTCTTACACAGCCTGGGGGAGTGCACTAACAGTGCGCCACTTACTGGTGATACCACCCTACCAAGCTTGAGTCTGGGAGAAAGGCTTGTTGGCTGCAACCAACAGGGACATTTGGTGAGCCTTTCTTTGGAGCAGGGGTCTTCAAACTACGGCCCGCGGGCCACATGCGGCCCGCAGAGGAGTCTGATCCGGCCCGCCAGGTTTTTTGGGCAGTGAGCGCAGCCGAGGTGTTACAGTAGGAATTAGTAGTTCATATAGTCCGGCCCTCCAGCTCTCTGAGGGACCGTGATCTGGCCCCCACTTTAAAAAGTTTGAGGACCCCTGCGAAACAACAGGCAGACACTCAGACAGACACTGAACTGTGGGGCTTAGGAATGGTGGCCAGTCTTCCCCACCAACCTATAGGCTCAGCCAGCACCACTCCCAACAGAATACAGTTTTGTTCTATCTTCCCAAGTCCAGGTGGCTGCAACCTGTTGATCTCAATTCCACTGGGGAAGGAAAGGCCACCAAGAGTTCGGACATTTGGAGCACATATCCTTCAGCAGCTCCAGTCTGAGGCTCAAGTGGGTGAAGCTTGCCCTGCTCTAGCAGGCTTGACTGGCACCTCCCCAAATGGAAGAATATCTTGAACTGGTTCCCAAGTCCCGGTAGCTCCATCCTGCTGAGCTTAGTTCCATGGGGGGAAGTGAACTTCACCGAGAACTGGGACCTTTGAAAAATGTCTTACTCAGAACCCACTTCTGGGTCTCTAACAGCAGCTCCAGGGCAAAGGAGGAGCAAGAAGCTTGCCTGCCTCCCACCAGGTTAGCCAGCAACACCCCAAAAGACTGCCTTGATCTGATTTCATAGATCTCAATGGACCCACTCTACTGAGCTCAGCTCAGTGGGAGGAAGGGAATGCTGCTAAGAGATGGGACTTCTGGAGTGGGTCTACCTCAAAGGCTCCAACCGGAGTTCAAGTGGGCAGGCTATGCAACTAAAGGGAGGCATGAAGCTTGACCCTACTCCTGCAAGATAACTCAGAGCCACCTCCAATAGAGGACATTTTCTACTTGTTTTCCCAAGTTCCAGTGGCCCTACCCTGCTCAGCTTGCTTCTGTCGTGGGGATAGCTGGCTGCTCCCAACCTGAGATTTTATCAGAGATTGAGTGGTATGGCTCTGAAGAAAGGACCACATTCTCTTCAGTGAGGGCCTGACCATGCTGTCCCCAAGTAGAGGACACTACTAACACTGTATTCCATTCCCAGTCACTCAACCCTACAGAGCTTGCACCCTGTGAAATGGACAGTGGGGCATGGTCAGCTTGGGCTCATTATACAGTGTTTCTTCAAAAGGCTATAGATTAACTCCAGGCAACCTCAGGAGGTGATGGAGTAGCCTGCAGATGAATGCCAACCTCAGAAAACATTGAATTATTTATTTATCTTTCCCCAACTCACAGCTGCATGAAACCAACCCATGTAAACAGCTTGTCCCCTCTCACACTAAACCAGATGGAGTAGATGCTACCATAATCAGTGAATAGCATGTTAGCTCAAGGCAGTTTATGCACAAATGTCTGACACGACCTGTATTTGAACCTATGACCTACATAGGCCAAGAACTAACACAAAAAGTGGTGGGCTTCAAACAACATCAGAGCTTGAACCAATAACCCATACCAACAGCAGAAACAAAGGGGGACTACAGCTAGCATCAGACCCTGCATGAAACAACTCTGTTTTTTTTTTCAGGGGCAACCCCGGAACAGAAACTCATACACAGTTAATGAGGCCTATACTTATCAGCAGGTAGCCTGAGGGTTAACTCCAACCAAGAACAGGCCAACATTATTAAAGAGTCAACTACAGGGAGAAACCAAGATGGCGGTATAGGTAAATACCTAAACTGCTGCCTCGCACAACAATTTCAAAACTACAACTAAAAAACAAAATGTCTATCACCCAGAACCACGGGAAAACTGGCTGAGTGGAAGTTCTATAACAGGAAGGAAAGAGAAAAGAGCATTGAGATGTGCACAAGCGCTGAAAAGCTGAGGTGCTGAGGCGCACAAACCGGGCTGGCGGCAGGCATTGCTTTTTTCAACCCAAAGGGAGACAAGCTCCTGATTACTCTGAAATCCAGTTTCTGGGGAGATACTGGGGGACCCAAACTCCTATGGGGAGAAGCTGGACTGTCTGCCATCGGGTTGGGAAGTGAGGGTGGCTTGCTTGCAGAGCTGCACTCAGGAATCATTGTCTACTGCGCTGAGGCGCGAGATGTGGGGATGCAGAAACTTGGAGATGCGGAAACTCAGAGACACAGAGATGGCTGACTGGCAACCATCACTGGCAGCCCTAACCTAGTGACTCCCTGAGACCCCACCCTGCACAATCTAAAAACTCAAGCAAGCTCCGTTGCAGCAGCTTTTGCATATGAATGGCCTCCCCTTTATCAGCTTAACCAAATAAAATAC
This sequence comes from Pipistrellus hanaki, assembly GCF_964339955.1. NCBI lineage: Eukaryota > Metazoa > Chordata > Mammalia > Chiroptera > Vespertilionidae > Pipistrellus > Pipistrellus hanaki. The sequence continues at coordinate 78,014,344 of NC_140524.1, forward strand.
AGCTTGGGTCAGACAGCTCCAAAGCCTCCAAACCCCAAGCAAAGAGGAGAAAACTGTAGTTATTGTTGTAGCTCCTGCTGCGTGGCCTCAGACAGTAGCTGATCTATACCCCATTGGAGATCCAGAAAGCCAGTGTACCTAGTGGTCAGTGTAAGATGACACCAGATTTCAACTCCTCACATCCATAAGTGACACAATCAAGAGGCAGAAACATCAAAGCCCCACTGAAGCAAGTCCTGCCCCATAAGCATGTTTCCAGTGCAGCAGTTCTTCCACTATAGACACAGCAGGTCCTCACACACAATTGACCTAGAGGTCAATTTCTCCCAGTGTACCAACAGCAATGAAGGCTTAATTACACCAAGACTTTGCACTCAGCCCACAAACGGGGGCACCAAGAGCCTACATCTCAGGTGATTGGGGAGGCTTAGCTACTGGCCCCTATAAGTCACCTACCACACAAAGCCACTCCATTAACACAGGGAAGCAGCCAAAATGCAGAGACAAAGAAACATGTCATGAATGAAAGAAATAGAGGAAAGCAAACTACTGGACAGAGAGTTCAAAAACCACATAAGGTTACTCAAGAATCTTCTAAAAATTACCAAGAAACTTGATGAGACCTATGAGGAACTTAGTGAGACCTTCAAGGACCTTAATGAGAATGCCAAAAGAAATGGAAAAGGACCAGTCAGAAATTAAGCATATACTGCCTGAAATAAAGAATATGCAGAAATTCAACTGTAGATAAAAACAAACAAACAAACAAAAAAAACAAACAAGAATCAAACCAAAGATCTGAAATATGAGGATTCAAAAAACACCCAACCACAAAAACAGAAAGAAAAAAAGAATCTAAAAATATGAAGATAGTGTAAGGGGTGTCTGGGACAACTTTAAGTGTACTAACATCCAAATTATTGGTGTGCCAGAAGAAGAGAGAGGGCAAAATTTTGAAAACCTCTTAGAAGAAATAATGACAGAAAACTTTCCCTACCTGGTGAAAGAAATAGACTTGTAAGGAGGGCACAGAACCCCAAACAAGAGGAATCCAAAGAGGGCCACACCAAGACACATCATAATTATAATGCTAAGGGCAAAAGACAAAGAAGATCTTGAAATCAGCAAGAAAAAAAACAGTTAGTTACCTACAAGTGAGTACCCATATGACTGTCAGCTAATTTCTCAACAAGAACTATGCAGGTCAGACGAGAGTGGCAAGAAATATTCAAAGTGATAAAAAACAAGAACCTACAACTAAGATTACTCTACCCAGAAAAGCTATCATTTAGAATTGAAGGTCAGATAAAGAGTTTCACAAACAAACAAAAAAAAAAAGCTAAAGGAGTTCATCACCACCAAACCAGGATTATATGAAATGCTGAAGGGTATTCTTTAAGAAGAGGAGGAAGAAGAAAAAGGTAAAGATAAAAATTATGAACAACAAAATGACAACAAATACATACCTACCAACAAGTGAATCTAAAAATCTAGTGAATAGCTGAAACTGGTTTGGCTCAGTGGTAGAGCGTCGGTCTGAGGACTGAGGGGTCCAGGGTTCAATTCCGGTCAGGGGCATGTACATTGGTTGCGGGCACATCCCCGGTGGGGGGTGTGCAAGAGGCAGCTGGTCAATGTTTCTCTCTCATAGACATTTCTAGCTCTCTATCCCTCTCTCCTCCTCTCTGTAAAAAATCAATAAAATATAAAATAAATAAATAAATAAAAATCTAGTGAATAAAAAATTTGATGAACAGAATGGACTGATGAATATAATAGGATCAGGGACATAAAAAGGGAGTGGAATGACAATTCTCAGGGGGAAAGAGGTATGAGGGGTGCTGGAAGAGATTGGACAAAAATCTTACACCTATGGATGAAGATAGTGGCAGGGGTAAGGGCATGGGGTGGGTGGGGAATCAGGTGGAGGGGAGCTATGGGGAAAATTAAGAGGAACACCTGTAATAATCTGAACAATAAAGATTTATTATAGTTTAAAGAGTCAACTACAACCAGATAGGCTACATAAGGCACCCAACCTCAGGTGATCTAGAAGATGGCACTATTGAGACTCACAAGGCACCTACATCAGAGACCCCTCATAACAAGTTTTGGAGTTACAGTAGATCTACCTAATACACAGAGTTAAACACAAAAATGGAAATACAAATTTGACCCAAATGCCAAGATACCATATGCAAGAATCAATGTTCTCAGTGAGAACTTAAAGAGGTAGTAAGTATTGAAAAGGAAATAGAAAACATTTTTAAAAAGTTGGAAATGAAGAGTAAAACATCTGAAATGAAGAATATACTAGAGGAATACACAATGGACTAGCTAAAGTAGAGGATCAGATTGAATCAGCAATTTAGAGGACAATATAGCTGTAAGAACATAAGAAGAGCAACAATAAAAAAAAAAAAGAATTAAAAAAAATTAGGAAAGTCTAAGGGACCTTTGGGACAACAAGCACATCATAGGGGTGCCAGAAGAAGAAGAGAGTGAGCACAAGATTGTTAACCTATTTGAAGAAATAATGGCTGAAAACTTCCCTAATTTGATGAAGGAAAAAGACACACAAGTTTAGGAAAGCACAGAGAGTCCCTATAAAGATTAAACCAAAGAGGCCTACACCAAGACAGATCATAATTAAAATGGTATAGGTTAACGATAGACAAGCTTAAAAGCAGCAAGGAGGGGGATAGTTCGTTACCTACAGGGAGCTCCCATAAGGTTGTCAGCTGATTTATCAACAGACACACTTCAGATCAGAAGGGATTAGCATAACATATTCAAAGTGATAAAAACCAAAGACCTATTCCCAAGACTACTTTACCCAGCAAGGCTAACATATAAATTGAAAGAGAAATAAAGAGCTTCCCACAGAAAAGGAGTTCATTACCACCAAACCAATATTGCAAGGAATCTTAACGGTTTTTCTTAAGGAGAAGACAAAGACTAAGATAAAGACAAAGATGAAGACAAAGACGAAGAAGAGGACAAAAGAAATAGAGGAACATAAGTATAAAAAAATAAAATGGCAATAAACAAGTACCTGTTAATACTTTAAGAGTGAAGGGATTAAATGCTCCAAAAAAAAAAAAAGACATAGAGTAGCTAAACAGATAAGAAAACATGACCAAAATATATACTGTCTAAAAGAGACCCACCTCAAAACAAAAGATACACAGAGTGAAAGTGAAGGGTTGAAAAAAAAAATACTCCATGTAAATGGAAACCAAACCCAAAACCAAAAACCAGGATAGGATTAGCTATATCAGACAAAACAGACTTTAAAACAAAGGCCACAATGAGACATAAAGGTGACTATAGGGAGGGAAAATGGCAACTCAATTGGCAAACATGTCCTTCCCCTTCTCCCAAAGACAGAAGGAATTTACCCAGAATTGGTGAAGTAGACACAGGTGGTGAGACAATTCACAGCCGGAAGAGCAGAGGAAGCCTAGAGAATAGTACAATCAGGGATCTGGACTGGAGAGAGTCATGGCCAAAGGGCCAAGAGAGTCAGAGGGAAGCTGCAATGCACCAAGTCCATGTCCTGTGGTTATAGGCATAACATAGGACTGTGGACCCTTCCAGGTAGGAGTTAGTACTTGGGTGGTAAATTTCTTTATCCAAACAGAATCACCAGGGTGGAAGGGATTAATTGGATCAGAGGTTGGTACAGGCAGAGCATCTTGGGCATACTTCTGGACTGTTCTTTGGGTGGACTGTAAAGCCTATAAGGACTTGAACAAAGACTGGTTATGGATTTCAGCTTTTATTATTATTTTTTTCTAAATCTAGGGACTATTTCCTGGAGTAACTTCTTAGCTATTATGGTCATTGTTTCTGTCTTAGTCAAGTAGGCCAGGGTCTGGAAGAGTCACTAGAATCTGTATAGGCCCCATTGGTTTTTAGGGCAGCCTCCTGGGCCGCTTTGTCTGTGGCTTGGTTCCCTCTTGCTTCTGGGGGGGAGTCCACTTTCTGGTGTTCCTTACAGTGGACAAATGACACTACTTTGGGTAGCCAGATGGCTTCTAGTAGAGCCAAAATCTCTTCTTTATTTTTAATGTTTTTCCCGGCTGAAGTAAAAAATCCCCGTTCCTTGTAAATAGCATTGTATATATAAGCTGTTGCAAACGCATACCTGCTATCAGTATAAATTGTTAGTGATTTGTCTTTTGCCCACCAGAGAGCCTGAATAAGGGCAATTAATTTGGCCTTTTGGCTGACATCCCACGGATGAGTGCCTGAGACCAGATGGTTCAGTCTAAGCCCCTTATTTTATATACATAGAGGTGGAAAGACTTGGTTACATCTAGTAGTGCCAGTTGGCCCATCATCCTTGCTCTGCTCATGTCTGTCTTACTGCCTAATATATTACCTCAAGGATCCTGGCTCTGAATTCTTTCAGGGAAAATGGACATCGGTGGGCTCCTCTGGCTATTTCCATGCTGAAGAGGGGCAAAGTTTTCTTTCAGAATCAAGAGATCTCTGCTGTCTATCAGAGGGATGATGAGGCCTGGGCACAGAAGGAGGTGGGCTTGTGAGCTGGCAGACAAACTGTAACAAATAGTCCAGTAGAAGGGAAAGGAAACATTTTAGTCTAATAACTTTTATTGAAATATAATTTTTTCTCCTTAAAATTATCCATCTGTTTATTAAAAGAACCAAATCAAGACTAATTTATCTATTGTATTTAATTTGGTCTGATTGTTTGCATAAACACAGTAAGAATGATAACTGATTACCTTAGCTGAAATTTCATGATTGAATCTTAATGTGCCCCATAAGGCTGGGAAGCCAAGCCATCCAGCTGCCATCAGGCCTTCCTGCAGTATCTTCTAAGTTAGGTGAATTCCTCACCTGCAGTGGCTCTACCTGGGCCCATGCCCTAGGCTTTAAGGCCCATTTCAGTAGTCTTCCTACTCCTTGAGGTTTAAAGTGTGTGGGGGATCCCAAGGGACACAGAGGTACCCTTATTGCTCCCCTTCTACTCAGTGATGGTAGGGTATGGGCCTGATGCAACAGCAACATTTATTTTCAGAGCTACCTTGCAGGATACTAGGCCTTTTCCACTCTTATTGGCTTCCAGTCTTCAGTGGTCAGACAGAACCCTTTAAAACATGATATTCCAGTCAGAATTTTCAGTCAATAAAACCACTATTGGAAACTGGTCTTATTGAATTTATGCAAAGATATGCAGTGCCATGATACATTTGTTAAGTATTGCCAAATTTTGGATGAATTATATAAGGAGAAAAATATACTGTCCTGCTTTAAGATCTTCTGATTTTCCTTGCCCATTTAGGCACCTGTCCCTGCCCTTTAGGCAGCTAGATGCCCTTCACTTCTTTTCGGATCCAACCCTATATACCTCTCTTCCAGGACAGCTAACATAGGGCCATAACAATGACACTTAGTGTGGGAAACTGGACATTTGTCAGTTACTCCCAAAGACTACTAAAGTTTGTAGACCTACATAGGTCTGTAGTAATTCTCTGCAAGAGAATCAAAGGTTAATATGACATATTGGCATAATGAAGTACAATATTGGCACTGTGGCCACTTTAGGCAGCTAAATTTTCTGTAACCAAACATGAGACATGGTAGAGCTATATAAACATTTCAGGGAGGTGACTAAAGTCCATTTTTTACCTTTCTACACAAAGCAAAATTGTCCTTGTTTCTCTGGAGCCATGTTCACAAGAAGAAGGCATCAGCCAAGTTCATCATGTAGGGCATTGCTCTAATGCCACGTAGGGTGATCTATGCTCTTGGCTACAACTGGCACCTGGGAGTATAGCAGGGGAGTTACCTTGCACAGTTTTCTGTAAGCCACTGTCAGGGCTCGTGTGTGGTGGTCAGTTCTTCTCTCTCTAGCTGTAAACAGTCTGTCTCAGTTCCCTAAAATGTATTATGGCACAGGAGAAAGCTGCACACAAGCAGCTTAACCCCTATACAACCGGGCTTGCAACTCTTCCCAGTAAACTTGAAAGTCCTGAAGGCTCTGGTCTATAGAGAGTGCCTTTCCTTTACCCTATCCTGCCTTGCTATCCCCTTGGCTCTAAGCAATAAGTTAAACATAGCCTGGGCTGCAGGAAGAGGCAAATTTGTACAATGCAAAATGCTCCTGCAGTGGTGGCTTGGGCTTCAGGCCCTACTATGCCACCTGTCCTTCCTGGCAGTGACCTTGGCCTCTCCTGTGGTCCCTTGTAGGAATATGGCATCTAGGCACCCCCCGAAGCAGGTGTTCTGCCCACCCCTTGGTCTAAGGCACATGTGTCAAACACAAGGCCCGCGGGCCAAATCCAGCCCGCCAGGCCTTGCAATGTGGCCCGCACCGCGCTGTCATCACTGCACTCCGCTGTCAGTTTATGACATTGTCAGTTTATGACTGTTCAGTAAACCATTCGGCCCGCGATTTAGGCTGGATTTTAGATTTTGGCCCCTGCTCTGATTGAGTTCGACACCCCTAAGGGGTTAACTTTCTCTACTTCCCCAGGAGAGTTTAAAGTCCTGAGTCCTGTAGCTCAAAGGAGTGTTTTCTCTCCCAACTCCTTTCAGTACCGGAAGCTGCTGCTGAAGTCTTAACACTTTCAGTACATTTGCAACCAGGAAACTTTTACTAACTCTATTGATGGCTGCTTTCACAGATTCCAGGGCCTGTTGTTTGTCATTTTTATTTTTAACCAGTAAGTCAAATGTTTAAGTTTTTATTGTGTGTTGTAAAACACATAATTCATTGGGCAACAGCTCGGGTGTCAGGTCACAGCCTGGCACCCCCCACTTTCTCACTGCTGCAGCTTCTTCCAGCAGCTGAAGGCAATTCAGGCATCTAGCCCCCTCTGCCTTCTTTCACCTGGCTCTCAGTGGCTGAATCTTTGGTCTGCCTAGCAACCAGCTTTAAATCACTAGGGTGGCTGCAGACTTCAGTTCTGTCTCTCCTCTGTTTGGCTCCTAGGAGTTTAGTGTTTTGTTTTGTTTTTTTCCAAGTCACGTCTGCCCCTGCCCTGACTGTTTTTTTATTTTTTTATTTTCTTGCTACTAAAACCTTATTTTGTCCCTTCTTATTACATACATAACCTTTATAAACTTCACACTTTCAAATTATCCTTCAAACCTTCTTTCTATGTTCTTCAAAAGTGGATAACTATGCCTTAGATCTTCTATTAAGTATCTTTATTTTAATATTTTTTCTTTTTCCTTTAAAATGTATTAGTTCCTTATTCTTAGAAACCTTAATTATTCAATGATTATCAAAAAGTAAACAGTCAGCATTTATTAGATTAATATTCATGAATATACTTTAAGTATATTTTTGCTTTCAAGAAAAATGTACCTTAATAACCTTGAAATTTGGTCTTGACTATAGAATTAATTCTTTCTAGTAAGGCCAATAAAATATTATATTTTAAAGTTTATTTGATGAACATTCCCACGCAGCCAAAGAAGCACCCACCCAGTAACCCCACCCTGCCGGGCTTGGAGTAGGAACCTTTTAATATGGCTGGACAATGAGATTTCCTCTATGTGTATTCGAAGGGTTAAAGGGAATAAAATGGGGCAGAGAAAGATTTATAGTGCTTGGCAGAATGCTTGTGGCCTTGAAGAAACCAGCCAGCAAAAATCAACAAAAACTTATCTCTCTCTTCTGTCCCCACCAACACCCCACCCCCAACCCACTTTCTGCATTAACAATTTACTCTGTCCTTAGTAGGGAAAATAAGGCAAGTGGTCTGAGATCCTGTATATCCAAGCTTTTACACTTAAGGACACATTCTTTTCTCTGTAACAGCTGCTCTTCCTTCTAGATTTTTCCTTCTTTATTCTAAGCCCTCAGAGGGTCTCAAGTCCTCCTCCTTCTTTACTATTTTCGATCTCTCCAACCATCCCCCTGTCTCCCAGCCCAAGGCTCCTCTATCTCAACCATCGGAGAGCCTACAACCCTACCCAATAAATCCCACCGCTACTACCCCATCTCACACCCACTTCAGAACAATTTTTGACTTTCTGCCTCCCCCACTTTGGCACCAGCTCCAAAGTGCCCCCTTTAGGAGATTTCTGGTGCCAAATCTGGCTTCATGCCGAGGGCCATGCAGAAACCCTCTACTGGCATCCCCCCTCCCCACTAGTTAGAGCAGGTGCTGTCCCTGACAGAGATCCACTGTAAATTTATCAGGAAGGGCAGGCAGGCCACAGGTCTCAGGACCACATGATTTTCTGCTTGCTAGAAGGGCTGAAAAAGGCAGCCCAGAAAGCAGTTAATTATGAGAAGTTAGCAATGATCACCCAGGAAAGTCATAAAAATCTGGGTCTTTCTCTTTTGCTTATACAAACCATAAGAAAATGTACTAACCTTATCCCCATAAGCCTTAGTTCCACCTCAGCTGGCCATGCAGGACCATGATGTCACAGGCAGAGGCGGGGGCCTGTAACTCTCTCTGCCCTAAGGAGTTTAGTTAGTGCTACCTCTCTTTTTGCCCTTAGAAACCTCTATCAGCCAGAGGAGATAAGAAAAATATAAATAACAAGTTCTTTGTTCCTTGAAATTTTTATAGCTTTTTACTACTTCGTTGCAAATAGTTCATTGGAAAGACTTTTCTCTTGCTTTTTCTTACAAGCATTCTTGGGACCTAGTCAGCCTTTGTTTAACCTTCTCTGAGAAACTTATACCTTTAAACTAACCCCAGAATTCCAAAATTTTATCCTAATACAGCAAAAGCACAAATCAGAGAAGAGCAAACCAAAGCCCCTACTAAACAACCATAGACAGAAGATTTATTAGCTAAGCAGGCCAATTCCATCACTGACAGAGAGCAAAAAACTCCTGAGAAAAAAGAAATCCTAGCAGCTGCATGAGAATTTTTGCAGTCCGTCAGAGCACTCAGCCTTAAATAAATCAAACGTTTTAGCCAGAAGAGTCAACAGAAGTACAGAATAACACAAAGTGGCTTTCACTTTTATGCAGGCTCTCATACTTACATTAATAGACCAGTTAATGAACAGATAATTATTCCTAGACAGATAGACAAACATCTGCACTCACACTTTTTCAGCAGACAAGCATTCTTGGGAGTTAACCAGATAACCAAAACACTGCCCACCTCCCGCAATGGATATGGGGGCACTCCTGGCACCCACACCCCAAGGCAATGTTCTCCACCAATGTCTCAGTGAGAACCTACCATAGAAATTAAGACTTCGTCCAGTCCTTTTCTCAGTAGCAAGATGACTAGTCCCAAGCAAACAAACAGAAAAGTGAACTCAAAATCAAATTTGAATTCCCTTATCTCCGGAGGCTTTTTCTGATGACTCCAAAAGAATGCAGAATCATGTCAGTTGTCCTCTGCCCAGCTGTCAAGACCACCGAGAAGCATCTCTGGGGCCCTGGAACTTCATCAGGTGTTACCTCCCCCTAGAGATCCTCAGGGCCTGGCAATCAGACAGGGGAGGCCATCTGTCCCAGGTGTCTGAGACCAGGTGCCAATAGGCACCTGTCTCTTACCTCGCTGGGGTCTCCAAATGTTGTATTGTCAATCAGTGAGCTAGATATGAGATGCCTTAATGAGCCAATTAATTAGGGGTCATTTTTATTGCATGTGGGTTCAGAGCAGAATATCTCTGTCAAATTCTGAACAAACACAGGAAGGAGTTTTCCCTTTTTATAGCCTTTTAGGTCTTTATGTAAGTTATTTTTGTAGACAGCTTGTAACCTTGAGTATGTATCAGATAATATCTAAAAGACACCTGTCATATCTATACAGACAACTTGTCACCTTGAGTACATGTCATATTTATATAGACATCTATAACCTTGGATACATAATGAACAAACACTTGGCATGATAATATGGGAATTATTATCAGTATCAGCCCCTGTAGATGGCTAGCTTATAAGGTTAGACAGTTAAGTTTATCTTTTCTATTATTTAAGTTAAAAAACAAAGTTATTTTTTACAAAATAAGAGACTATCTAAAAAAACAGAGTTGACTTATGGAACAAGGGACTAGTAAGAAATAGAAGAGAACTTCAAAACAGCAGTTTTTTCAAAGGAGGGATTATTACTATATTTTATCATATATTTGCTCTCTACAAGAGACCTATCTCATAACAAAATACTCAAATAGACTGATAGTCAAGGGATGGAAAACATGTTTCTGGCAAATGGAAATTAAAAACAAAAAGCTTGTGTAGCAATACTTACTGTGACAAAATAGACTTCAAAGTGAAGGTGGTAACAGGAGATAAGTAGGGCCACTTCATAATAATAAAGGAAACAATTCAACAAGAGAATATAACTCTGGTAAACATATATGCACTCAATGTAGAAGCACCCAACTACATAAAAAAAAACACAAAACACTCTGGAAGTTATCAAAGGAGAGATCAAAAGGAATACAATCATACCACTGGACTTTAATACAATCACACAACTGGACTTTAATACCCCATTGAAAGTATAGGATAAATCCTCTAAATAAAAAATTCAGCAAAGAAACTGAAATCCCAAATGGCTCAATAGATCAGATTGAACTAATTGACATCATCAGAACATTTCACCCTAAAGCTATATTCTTCTCAAGTGCACAAAGGAAATGTTCAAAGATAGCCCACATATCGGGACAAACAAAACCTCCTCAAATTCAACAAAACAGAAATCCTATCAAGTATCTGCTTAAATCGAAATGGCATAAATTAGAAATCAACTACAATGAAAAAAATCAAGAGGCTAAATAGGATGTTATTAACCAATGATAGGGTTACCGAAGACATCAAAGAAGAAATAAAAAGCATCCTGGAAACAAATAACAAAAACACAACAATCTAAAATCTAGGGGACAAAATAAAAGCAGTCATGAGAGGAAAGTTCATAGCTCTACATCCTACCTTAAAAAAAATAAAAAACAAGAAAAATGGTAATACATTATCTAGCCTTATAAGTTGAATTAGAAAGAGATCAAGAAGAAAAGCCCAGAGTTAGTAGAAGGAAGGGAATAATAAAGATCAGAGTGCAAATGAGCAACATAGGGACAAAAACAGAAATAAAAACAAAATACAAAAGATCAATAGAACCAACAGTGCATTATTTGAAAGGATAAAAAAGATTGATAAACCTCTAGACAGGCTCACCATGAAACAAAGAGAAAGGACTCAAATAAACAAAAGAAGAAATGAAAGAGGTGAAGTAAAAATTCACCCCACAGACAAATGAGTGTAAAAAAAATACTATGAACAACTCTACTCCAATAAACTGAACAAACCTAAATGAGATGGACATATTCCTGAAAAAATACAATATTCCAAAACTCAATCAGGAAGAAATAAAAAATTTAAATAGGCCAATAATATTGAACCAGTAATAAAAAATCTTTCATCAAACAAAAGCTCAGGTCCGGAAGGCTTCACAGGGGAGTATTGCGAAACATTGAAATAAAAAGGAAAACCTATCCTAATCAGAATATTCTAAAAAATTCAAGAGGAAGGCACATTTCCAAGTTCTTTCTATGAAGCCAGCATTACCTTTTTTTCTAAACCAGATAAAGACACTACAAAGAAAGAGAATTACAGGCCAATATCCTTGATGAACATAGATGCTATAATCCTCAACAAAATTCTAGCAAATCAGATCCAGCATTACATAAGGAAGATCATACAAAATGACCAACTGGGATTAATTCCGGGGATGCAAAGCTGGTACAATATCCACAAATCAATAAACATTATGTAACACATAAAAAAATGAGAGACAAAAGCACATAATCATATCAATTGATGCAAAAAAAAAAAAAAAAAAAAAGGCATTTCATAGCCGAAACCGGTTTGGCTCAATGGATAGAGCGTCGGCTTGGGGACTGAAAGGTCCTGAGTTCGATTCTGGTCAAGGGCATGTACCTTGGTTGCGGGCACATCCCCAGTAGGGGGTGTGCAAGAGGCAGCTGATCGATGACTCTCTCTCATCGATGTTTCTAACTCTCTATCTCTCTCCCTTCCTCTCTGTACAAAATCAATAAAAATATATTTAAAAAAAAAGGCATTTCATAAACCCAACAACTTTTCTTGTTAAAAACTCTCAGCAAAATGGGAATAGAGGGAACATACCTCAATATAAGAAAAGCCTTATATGACAAGCCTACAGCCAACATCATACTCAACGGGGGGGAAAAAAAACTAAAACCATTTCTCCTAAAAAAAGAAATAAGACAGGGATGCCCACTCTCACCACTCCTGTTTGACATAGTAAGTACTGGGAATTCCAGTCATAGCAATCAGACAAGAAGAAGGAGTAAAAGGAATCCATATTAAAAAAGAAGTAAAACTGGCATTATTCATAGATAAGATAATACTGTTCATAGAAAACCCTAAAGACTCCATCAAAAACTACTAAGTCTCAATAAATGAATATGGCATGCATATAAACATAACCAATGGACAGAGACACCAGGGGTTTGAAGGAATAAGCAACGGGTGAGGGGACCAGGGGGGACTGAGGATACATATAATATACCTAAATCAATAAAAAATGAATAAATAAAATGAATATGGCAATGTAGCAGAATACAAAATTAATACCAAAAAATCTATGGCTTTTTTTATACACCAATAATGAACTCACAGAAAGGGAAACTAAAAAAAAATCCTATTTCCCACTGGAACAAAAAAATTAAGATACCTAGGAATAAACTTAACTAAGGAGGTAAAATACTGTACTCAAAAAACTACATGACATTAAAAAAAGAGATAGAACAAGACATAAACAAATGAAAGAATAGGTGGCAGAAAACGGCGGTGGAATAGACAGACGTGTTCTGAGCCTTGTCCCAGAGCAGATAGAAGGAGCAGCTGTGGGTCACACAGAGTGTTTGTTGGCAAGTTAAGGGACAGCTAAACTCCAAGAGAAGGTGGGGGAATGCCAGACGGGATTCCCTTGAACGAGCAGCCCCCACTGAGGCTGGGTACCCTCCCAGAGCTACGGGCTCAGACACGAAGACCTCGCCATCTTGAAGGGGAAAGTGGATGTTATTGAAAGCCTGAAACTCTACAGCTTTGGCACCCACTGAACAGCTGCAAGCCCCAGAACACTGGTCCCCAATTGGCGCAAACAGGTGGATTCAGAGGAGCTCTACACTCCAACACAGAAAGGTCAGATTTCACTGGGATAAGGTGAAGTCTCTGGTCCTGGCGGAGAGAGAGAAACGTGCTGGAGAACCAGGGAAGTCAGTGCCTAGAAAAATCTGTGGCTGTTAATGCTGGTGTGATCTGTGAATGTGGAAGGGGGTCCTCAGAGCTGCTAGCAGGAGGGATCTGCAAAAAGCAACCTATTTTGATCTGACACAAAGGGACAGCCTAAAAAGATCAAAAGTGTGCCGGCTTCTTAGAACCAAGGGAGAAAAGGGGACCGCGCAGATTTGCCTGCAGCCTCTCTGTTTGCACACTCGGGTTTTTTCCTCTTCAAATCCTTACTTCGGATTACTAAGCCCAATACATAGGATCACCCAGTTGGGGACACCTTGGGAGACTGCATGGGAAAGTTGCTTTTCTGGAACCTGGGGAAGCAGGGAGTGACTATCAAAGAAGCAGCTCTGAGGCAGCCCACTCCCACAAACGTATAAGTGCCACAGGGAAAGAAAGATCAAAACTCAGGCTAGAGAGGCCAAATAGATCCGAAAGTCAATCCAGAAACACTGCCACCCAGGGGCTGAATCACAAATTGACTCCTGTGTAATAAAAAATAAAGGAATACAAGAAATTAAGACACTGCCTGCTTAAAAATCAGGACTGGCTTACAACACTGAGGAGCAGTGGAATACAGAGAACTGCAATACTATCTGGACTGGGAAACAGGCATGCCAAACAGAACAATAGAGGAAGTGAATGACCTTCACTACTGCACATTTAATTAATTATTTTTTATTTTTATTTTTTACATCTTTTACTTAAGAAACTAATTTTTTAACATTTTTTCCTCACTTGATTTTACCTTTTTAATTATTACATTTTTATTTTCATTCAGTATTATTACTACTACTATTTTACTTTTTTTTTAAGTGTCATTTTATTTTCTCTTTATTGTACTTTGGGATTAGTATTCTACATTCTATTTTCTTATTTCTTTTAGCATAGTTTTACTCTACCTCAACTCTACTTTTATGCCATCACACTATTCCTAACCTTTCCCCTTTTGGTGTCCTGTTTCTCTTACCCCTTTCCTGCTTTAGATTTTTCTATTCTTTCTGTTTACCCCCTGTTAAAATTTCACCCTACTTATATAGATAATTTCCAATCCCCTACTCCAAGTCCATACAGACCTTTCTCTTTGATCTCTTAACTATCCAAAAAGTTGTTTTTCTCTCTGTACTTTGCTTGAATGTTTATTTTATTGAATTTTATACTTTTTTGTGATATTGTTTTTGCTTATTCTTTTGTTTGTTTTTTGTTTTCTTTGTTTTAGTTTGTTTTGTTCCTTCTGATTTCCTTTGCTTCACTTGATATTATTTGGTGCTGTAGTTGTAATAATCTCCAGGTTGTTGCTGGCATTTCCTGGGATTAATGGCTGTTCTATTGGAGTTTTCTCCCCACATATATAATTTGTTCCCCTTTTCTTTCTTAGTCTCTTTCTTGTGTCTCTTATTTTTTTTTCTTTCCCCAATTTCATGTAGACACTCCTTATTTTTTCTTTTTTCTTTTTCCTCTTCATTTTGCCCATCATACTTAATGAGCAAAAACTAAAACCTTTTCCCCTAAGAACAGGAACAAGACAGGGATGCCCACTCTCACCACTCCTGTTTGACATAGTAATGGAAGTATTTGCCATTGCAGTTAGACAAGAAGAAGAAGAAATAAAAGGCATCCAAATTGGAAAATAAGAAGTAAAGCTGTCCTTCTTTTCAGATGATTGATATTGTACATAAAAATCCCGAAAGACTCCATAAAAAAACTAACAGTTTTAATAAATGAATTTGGCAATGTAGCAAGATACAAAATTGATGTCAAGAAATCTATGGCATTTCTATAAACCAATAGTGAACTTACAAAAAGAGAGACTAAAAAAGCAATCCCATTTACCTTTGCACCCAAAAAAATTAGGATATCTAGGAATAAACTTAACTAAGGTGTTAAAAGATCTATATGGGGAAAACTTCAGGACACTGAAAAAAGAGACAGAGGAAGACATAAACAGATGGAAGAAAATACAATGTTCATGGATTGGTAGAATCAACATCTTTAAAATGTCCATACTACCCAAAGCGATCTGTAGATTCAATGCACTTCCCAGCAAAATACCAATGGCATATTTCACAGACCTAGAAAGAACTCTCCAAAAATTCATCAGGAATAAAAAAAAGACCCTGAATAGCCAAAGCAATCCTGAGAAAGAAGAATGAAGTAGGAGGGATCTCAATACCAGATTTCAAGCTGTATTACAAAGCCACTGTTCTCAAAACAGCCTGGTTCTGGCACAAGAACAGACATATAGATCAATGGAATAGAATAGAGAATCCAGATATCGACCCAAACCACTATGCTCAATAAATATTTGACAATGGAGGCAAGAGCATCCAATGAATTCAAGACAATCTCTGCAATAAAGAGTGTTGGAAAAATTTGTCAGATATATGCAAAAAAATTAAATTAGACCACCAACTTACACCATACACAAAAATAAACTCAAAAATGGATAAAGAACAAATATAAACCCTAGAAATCTTAGAAGAATCCATAGTCAGCAAAATATCAAACACAGCTCCTTGGACAATGGAAATTAACCATAAAATAAACAAATCAAAATAAAAAGCTTCTGCACAGCAAAAGAAACCATTAACAAAACAAGAAAACCCACTGCATGGGAGAAAAAGTTTGCCAATGTTATATCAGAGGGTGTAATCTCCACAGTGTATAGGGAACTCATATATGGTAACAAAAGGAAGATAAACAATCCAATAAAAAAATTGGCAAAGGACATAAATAGACACTTAAAAGTGAACACAAATAAGACTAAGAGCCATATAAAAATATGCTCCAAGTCACTAATCATCCGAGAGATGCAAATCACAATGACAATGAGGTACCATCTCACACTGTCAGAATGTATATCATCAACAAATCTACAAAGGACAAGTGCTGGGGAAGATGTGGAGAAAAAGGAACCCTTGTTCATTGCTAGTGGGAATGTAGAATGGGGTAGCCACTGTAGAGAACAGTATGGAGTTTCCTCAAAACATTAAAAATGGAACTTCATATGACCCAGTGATCCCACTTCTAGGAATATATCCCAAGAAATAAGAAACACCAATCAAAATGAACATATGCACCCCTTTGTTAAGTGCCCATTAACAAATGAGTGGAATAAGAACCTGTGGTAGATATACATAATGGAATACTACACTGATGTCAAAAAGAAAGAACTTTTAACATTCATAACAGCATGGATGGCCTTAGAGAGCATTATGGTAAGCGATAAAGCCAGTTGCAGAAAGATAAATATCAATGAGCTTGCTCATTTGAGGAATATGATGTACAACACAAATTGATGAACAAAAATAGATCCAGAGATATAGAAGCATGGAACAGACCATCAAACCTCAGAGGGAAGGAAGGAGAGGTGTGTGTGTGGAGGTGGAGGTGGGGTGTAAGAGGTCAACCAAAGGACTTGTATGCATGCATATGAGCATAACCAATGGACATATATAGTAGGGGGTGAGGGTATGAGCTATGTGGTGAGAGTTATCGGGGATAGGTCAAGAGGGAAAAAAGAGAAACAATAAAGAATAATAATAATAAAAGAACAGGCATATAGAGCAATGGATCAGAATAGAGAGCCCAGAAATAAACCCATACCTTTATGGTCAATTAATATTTGATTAAAAGGTAATAAACACTGTCTCTTTCATATATGGTGTTGAGAAAACTAGACAGATGATGCAAAACATTAAACTAGATCACCAACTTATACCATAAGCAAGAATAAATCCAAACACATTAAAGACTTTAATTTAAATAGTGAAATCATAAAAATCCTAGAAGAAACATAGGCAATTAAATCTCAGATATTTCTCAACACAGTATTTTTGCAGGTATATCTCCTAGGACAAGGGAAACAAACAAAAAAAAATAAAAAAAATATGAAACTATGTCAAACTAAAAAGTTATTTTAGAGCAAAATAATCTCATCACAATAGTGTAGTGATTGCCATTGGGAGGTGAAATGGAAAGAGGTGAAGAAGAATATAATAAGGATAAACACTGATGGACAGATACGTGACTTGGGGTGGAGAACGCTCAAAACAGTGCACAGATAAAGTATCATAGAATTGTGCTCATGAAACCTGTATAATTTTGTTAACTAGTATCACCACAATAAATTAAATTTAAAGGAAAAGAATGAAAAGATAATTTGAAAGAGTAATGGGCTAGGGAAGAGAGCTGCCAGCTAATTAATATCTAACTTCTCAACTCATAATGCTATTTAATAATACTCCATCCCATTTAGAAATAAAATATATTGTAATAATTTATTTTTAAAATGAAAAGATAACCTACTGAATAGGAGAACATATCACCAATGATACATTTGATAAATGGTTAATATCCAAAATATATAAAGAACTTATAAAAATCAATACCAAAACAAAAAAAAATATTAAAAAATGGACAAAGATCCTAAAGATACTTTTCTCCCAAGAGAGCATAGAAATGGCCAATAGACATGAAAATATGCTAAAGGTAACTAATTATCAGAGATACTAATTAAAACCACAATGAGATATCACCTCATGCTATTTGGAATGACTATCATATATAAATCAACAAACAGCAAATACTGGCAAGGATGTAGGGAAAAGGAAACCCTCATTCACGATTGGTAGAAATGCAGACTGGTGCAACCAATATACAAAATAATATGGAGTTATCTAAAAAAATAAATAAAAATGAAACTGCCTTTTAAGCCAGAAACTACACTGGGTATATATCTGAAGAATGTGGAGACCCTTATTCGAAAGAATATTTGTACCCCCAGTTCATTGAAGTTTTATTTACAATAGTCAAGCTCTGGAAACAGCCCAAGTGCTCATCAGTAGATGAGTGGATAACAAAGTGGTACATTTATACAATGGAATACTACATGGCCATAAAACAGAAGGAACTCTTATTCTTTCTGACAGCATGGATGGACCTGGAAAAAATTCTGCTAAGTAAAATAAGCCAGTTAGAAAATGACAAATGCCATATGATTTCATTTATATGTGGAAGCTAATGAACTAACAAATTATAAATAGAAACATGAACTAACAAACAAAATAGAAATAGAAACAGATATACAGAATAGACTGTCAGCTGTCAGAGAGGAGGAGTTTGGCTAGGAATAAACTATATATATATATATATATATATATATATATATATATACACACACACTCATTCAACAGTATGCGATAGTCAAAAGGAAAGGGAGTAGGGGGAGGTAGAAGAGAGCAAAGTGGGGATAGAAGTGGATGAAAAGAAACTTTACTTTGGATAATGGATATGCAGATGATGTTTTGCTAAGTTTACACTTGTAACCCGTAGTGGGCCCCCTGGGAAGGCACATGGACATTTTTTAAATTGTCAGCTGAGCCTGAGGCACTGGCAGAACCATGCCCATGGTTACAACCCCCTCCCCAAGAGGGCAGGGGGTGTTATTCAGTTCTGACTTCTTATCCTTGTCAAGGTGTCAGCAGGGGCGGGTCTAGATATGTAAATCCAGTAATGCTAGGGCCTAGTTAAGAATACAAATAAGCTTCTTTGATCCTAAATTTTGGTGTTACTTCCTGGATTTTTAGGATATAAAATAAACCTGCTGTGGGGCTCAGGGTGCTCGCTGCCTCTCCATCAGAGAGAATGGCGCCCACCTAGCTCCCAGCTTTATAAATCTATTTCTGCATCTTGCTCTCTTTCTTTCTTTAATTTCTTAATCCCCTGCTCCTCCACTCAGGAACCTGATCTTTTTCCTTTTCCATGCAGGATGCAGAGAAGAGAGAAATATCTCCCGCCCCCCCCCCTCCCCCCCCAGAAACCTGTATGGTTTTATCCAATGTTACCTCAATATATTATATATACAGATCACATTTTCTTCCTGTTAAAAGCCTTGTGTCCATTACTTATAAATTAACATTGATTTTAACTACTCATCCCTCCTTATCTAGTTTGAGTTCAAAAGGTGTAAAAGCAAAATACAGTTCATAAGACTAAATATAAAACAACTTGAAATAATTATTCATCCAATTAATCTAATGTAGAAGAGAAATGTAGGTATGATTTATTCTACTATTTTCCTACCTTTCTTTCTCATCCCTGAAAAATAGATATAATTTATTAATAAAAAATAAAAATAATCCTATATTGCCTTAATCAGTTTGGCTCAGTGGATAGAGCATCGGCCTGTGGACTGAACGGTCTCAGGTTCCATTCCAGTCAAGGGCATGTGCCTTGGTTGCGGGCACATCCCCAGTGGGGGTGGTAAGGAGTAATATGCTAATTAGACTGGGAGACCTTCCAGTAGACCTTCTGGACGTTCTTCTGGACAAAGCTCTGGTGATGGGGCCAAGGTAGAGGTGGTTAGAGGCCAAGAGGGGAGGGCAGTTGTGGGTGATCAGGCCAGGATGGGACAGCAGTTGTGGGTCATCAGGCTGGTAGGGGGGTGGGGCATTGGGAGTAATCAGGACAGCGAGGGAGACGTTTGGGGTGAACAGGCCAACAGGGGGGTAATTGGGGGTGAGAAGGCCAGTGGGGAGGACAGGTGGGGCAAGCAGTCCAGCAGGAGAGGCAGTTGGGGGTGAGCAGGCTGGCATGGGGGGCAGTTGGGGGTGATCAGGCTGGCAGGGGGACATTTGGGGGCAAGCAGCAGGGAGAAGTTGGGGGCGAGCAGGTTGGCAGGCAGAGTGGTTAGGGGCAATCAGGCAGGCAGACAGGTGAGTGGTTAGGAGCCAGCAGTCCCAAATTGTGAGAGTGATGTCCGACTCCCAGTTTAGGCCCAATCCCTGTAAACTGGCAGTAGGACATCCTTCGAGGTGTCCCAGATTGGAGAGGGTGCAGGCCAGGCTGAGGAACACCCCCTTGTGCACAAATTTAAAATAAAACTAAAATCTCTCCTCTTCATATTTTTCTTTCCTTGTTAATCCTTATAAATCTACTTTGCTTATTTTATATATGAATAAGAAAATGAGACTATGAATCAATAAGATTCACTAAACATTATTTGAACTTTATGACATTTGCTTGAGTTTTCATGTTAACAGCTTTATACTTTTCTTTACAGTGAAGGAGTATACTTAGGAATTTTAAAGCAACTTACCTTTAAAGTGTACTGGTCCAAAATTCCCTGTAAAGACCACATCTTCACTTTATCTGTTTTAAGATTCTGATAATTAAATACAGAATTTATTCTTTACTTAAAAAATAAGTAACCTTTTGAGATTGGCTCACTCAGCAAAATGCCCTGTGTTCATCCAAGTTGCTTTATGTATCACTAATCCTTTCCTTTTTATAGCTGGGTAGTAGTATTCCATTGCATGGATGTATGTTTACTCATTCACAGTTTAAAGGACATTTAGGATATTTTTAGTCTTTGACTATTACAAATAGAACTGCTATGAAAATTCATGTGTAGGTTTTTGTGTGCACACCCGGTTTTACTCCTCTAGGACAAATGGCCAGAAATGTGACTTCTGTACGATTCTATTTATTTATTATTATTTTAAAATATATTTTATTGATTTTTTACAGAGAGAAAGGGAGAGGGATAGAGAGCTAGAAACATCAATGAGAGAGAAACATCAATCAGCTGCCTCCTGCACACCCCCCACTGGGGATGTTCCCGCAACCAAGGTACATGCCATTTGACCAGAATCAAACCCACGACCTTTCCATCCGCAGGCTGATGCTCTATCCATTGAGCCAAAACAGTTTTGGCAATTTATATCATATTTTCAAAACAACAAAATTAGACATGTAGAACAGATAACTGGTTATCAGGAATTAGGGGAAAAGGAAGGAGGGTGTAACAATAAATGGACAAAGATAGTTTTTGTGTGTGTGTGTTTGTAGGACAATTTTGAATATTGATTGTCCTGGTGGTATTGAACTCTGTATATAAGATAAAAAGTCACAAAGATGAATAAAAAATAAATGTATGCAAAAACTAGTAAAATCCAAGTAAAGCATGTAGTCTAGTTACTTGTAATGTACCAATTTCCTGGGTTTGATAATGTAACGCAGCTTTGTAAGATGTCACCATTAGGGAAGCTGGGTACCTCTTGGTACTATTTTTGCAACTCACTATAAATCTAGAATTATTTTAAAATAAAATGTTTTTAAAATGATATATTAAGGATGTGTTATGCCTAAGAAGAACAGTGTATACATTTCTCAATATTAAAAATAAAATAAACCATGTTTTGCAAACAAAGAAAAAAATTAACTTTTGATTGTAAACACTTGGTTTAAAAGTTTATAATTCACAGTTTTACAAATATGATAACTATTTATAACTTTTTTACTCTAGACTAAAACTAAGATAATGTATTTTTACCTAAAAAATCAAATGTAATTTCTAAATTAGGACAGGAACTCTATTGTAGAATTTTTTGATATTATAATTAGACCATATTGAGAGCTATCTTAATACCCTTTAAATGAACTCTTGTACACAAAAGAGAAGAATAAAATGTGAATTAAATCAAGAAAAGGGAAAAAAATAGGCTTAGTTAAATGTGAAAATAATGAAAAATATAAAACAAGCTTAGGGTAGAATAAGAAAATTTACATACCTGTTAACTTGATATGTCCTATTTCATCAAGCAAAATGCTGTAAATAAAAATTTACATTCAATAAGATGGAATAAAATAGCTTATATAAAACATTTCATAAAAAAAATCTTTACAAAATTAAAATAGGTCAGTGTCTATTTGAAATACTGGAAATAAACAATTAATTGAAAATCAATGGGTTTTTCTTGTTATCCAACAACAAAAAGAGAAATAAAATTAGATGTATTTTTTTCCAAAGTAACTTCAACCACTTACACTAGAAATGCCCCCACCCCTCTAGACCATTTCTTGTTCTAAAGATCCTAATGAATACTCTATCATTTTAATCATAAATGTATACACATTTATTTCTCCTATTGGACTATCATTTTAAAATTAATTATTCTTGACATATTTTGGATTTGTATGTTAGAGCAGTACAAGGATGCCAAATTATTTCTAATCAGATTCCATCCATTTCTTTAACCAACATGTTTTTTATAATGCATTCATTTTTTTAAAAATCACAAGCCATGAGGTTCCAATGCACTTTAATTTTTATTGAATTTTTAAGTTTAGCAAGTCAACTTTTCCTAAATAACATTTTATACGAGCTTCTACCATTTTCTTTAAAAGTTCAGTAAATATAAACTCTGAGTTTCAATAGAAAATCTTTAGAAACACCTTAAAATAATTAAAACAGTATTTTGCATCTCTTTGTAATCACTATGCCCAGGAAGTTCAAAGCCATACAAATCCTTGTACTATTAAGAGTAATAAGCTTCTGTTACTTAGAAAACATCCTTGGTTAAAGCATTGGAATCCAGTTCATATCAGGAAACGAGTGGGATTCAGAATACCCTGAGCAATAATATCCAGACTCATATCACCATTTTTATAAACATGTCGGTTGAAATTTTGCTCCACTAATTATCCTTTTTATCTTATTTCCATTTAAATTTATGTTTCCAATTATGGGTATTTTATAGCTGAAGATCACAGGCAAGCCACACAGAGTTCTGAGCCATCTTTTACACTTTTATAACTGGGCTTATACCATATGGTCTAGTGTCTTATTATTGATTATTCAAGGGCTTTTGGTCATTCGTGGCAGCAAGACTTAATGGTTTTTAGCCAGTGGTGCCACAGCCAGATTTCACTGTAATATCTAAGGGTCAAGTAGTGTTTTTGTACCACTATCATTTTAAATGTGGGTATTCTGCCATGGAGCAATCTGTACTGGGATGAAACCTGACATATGTAATACTCAATATTAAGATTCATCTCTGCTTGGGAGCTCCTTAGAATAATGAGAGCTGCAATGTTGACTCTTGTGTTCTTAGGATTTAAATGGCATAGCTTTCTGAAATGATTTTGTCCAAGTTTAATAGTCCATTGTAGGAGCTTTGTAACTTTAATTTCAGTGTTTTTGTTTTGCTAAATGTTTATCAAATTCCAGTAAAGCATCATATTTTATTCACTACTAAAAGATAATGCATTGGTACAGACACTATCATATGAATAAATAAAAGTGAATACTTGAAAAAAATAAAATCAATGGGTATCTTATGAAGATTACTTTCTATAAGTTTCATATAGCTGTGAAATTAATATATATTTTCATATTATCTTTAATAAAAGATTTAATGGAGAAAAAGTCATTATATCAATATAACACTAGTAATAGGGATATGTAAAGAGAATATAACTGTACTTTTCTGGCTTCAGGTCTCTATATACAATTCCTAATCGGTGCAGATGATCCAAAGCAAGGGCTAGCTCTGCAAGGTAGAATTTCACATCTTCCTCTGTAAACAGAACCTAAAATAAAATAATAATTTACAATTTTTCAATATTTTTTAATTTACTTGTTAAAAAACCAGTAAACAGACAAATCTAGAAAAAAGGAAATATGAGAAACAGATGGAATTAACCACTTTAGGAATCTTCTTCAATATTAGCTATTGAAATGTAAATATTCCTAAAAAGTATTTTGTAGTTTGCATATCTTCTTATACTAACTACACTATATAGGATTTACCCTTTATTTTAATATGATTATCATTTTTAGTACTCTACTACAATATAGTAATACCCAAAGGATCTTTAAAGTATACAGGATATTTTGGTTTAGCATTGGCAACTCCACTATTTCTATTTTTATCTTTCACTGTCTTTTACATATCAGATTTTTGTCTTTGAGCAGTTCTACTAACTCAAAGTCTCTAATATACCAACACCAAGTATTAAATTAGTAACTCATATTAAACAAAATCCTAAACCAAATCTCTGTCCTAGGGGATAGTTCCAGGCCTCTTCTGCTAATGAAGTACATCAGTTTAATGGCAATGTATTCCTCAATCATTTTATGCCTGGGAATAGAGCTTCTAGGATGAGTGAAAAGAAAACGAGATTTGGAACCAGAATTAAGAGTATAACGTTTGAAATGTCACTTAGTCCTCTGGCCTTCAATTTCTAAACCTGTAAAATAAGGATAACAATATCTGTTTATCGAATAAGGTTGTTGTAAGTGTCAAATTAATTTACATGGGTGAAAAAAGCTTCATAAATTGTAAAATGCTATGTGTGTAACTATGAGGTATTATGATTATAGATTATGTTTACATTCATAAGTGGGTGTTAATTTACACACAGAATTAGGTGCTAGTCAATCATTAGATGCAATTTTTAAGATTTGTCAAGGGCTTCCAATTAGCAAAACAACTAACTTGTCTAGAAATTTTCATTTTCATTGGTTATTTGGATTATTAGGAAAGGGTAAAATTTGAAAGAAGTATCAAAAAAATTTTCATAACTGGCTTCACCATTTAGAGTTATGACCACCGAATTACACAATGCAGATTCAGGTTACTAATCAGATTCAGGTAAAATTTTGGAGAATGGTCAGCTAAAGATAAATTTTGATACTCCACTTACTTTTAAAAATGATTTATAGAAAAAGACTGTACATTAAATTTTGAAAGAGTCCATTTGACATAATGGCAAAAGTATGAGAACATCATTTCCATTTGATATTTCATTAAGAATAAAAATACTGCCCTGACCGGTTTGGCTCGGTGGATGGAGTGTTGGCCTGTGGACTGAAGGGTCCCAGGTTTGATTCTGGTCAAGGGCATGTACCTTGACTCAGTAGGGCGTATGCAGGACGCAGCTGATCGATGTTTCTCTCTCATTGATGTTTCTAACTCTCTATCCCTCTCCCTTAGTCTCTGTAAAAAATCAATGAAATATATTTTAAGAATAAAAATACTTGTTACTTTAACTTCTGAGGAAGGCTAATAAAAATGTTAATTGAAACTTAATATATAAGAAAACCCTAAACAAAAACCTTTCAAACTCTAAATTAAAGAAACTATGCCGAGGTTACAGTTTATGACAATCATGTTATCTTGTCATAAAGTTTTCTCTGTAGAAAGCCTCAGGATGGATGCAAATAAGTTTAACTAAGTAGAAATTACTTCCAGTCACTTGACATTCGTTACGTTATTACAATCTTCCAAGCAATACTATGAGGTAAGTATTATCATTACCTTACATTTGGAGAAAAAAATCATGTGATGAACGAACTTGCCCAGAATAACACAGTAGGACCAGGATTTGAACACAAGAATACTTGTCCCTAAGAACTTCCCCTTCTTCATAAGCCGCTTCTGCCATATGCTGTGCTACAAATCATTTTTTAAAGTTTTAGGTTCCCTAATATTAGTATTTTCCTATTCACTAATCATCCTATCAAAAATACCCTCAAAATGAAAGTAATCTATACCCCCACTACCCTGAGGGGACCGTTGCTAGTCTTTTCAGGCATATATGTATATATGTGTTTTAACACACTTGAGATCATGCTAATACACAAACAGTATTTAGTCGCCTCCTTTTCCCCTGTTTATTATATCATAAGCATTGTCCCATATCTTTTTGTGTGTGTGTGTGTATAAAATAAAAACCCTTTATTGAGTCCCTACTCTATTTAAGGAATTTGTGATTTACTCTTAAGTGTTCATAGTAAGAATATATAAGTTCTCCAAGGACCTAACAGTCTGTTTGGGGAGATGAGATTGCCTCAATGGTTGAGTGTCAGCCTATGAACCAAGAAATCATGATTCCCAGTCATGGCAGATGCCTGGGTTGGTTGCTCAACCATATCTTTAAAACTTATTTATAAAGAAGTTTTAGTAGTGCTACAATAACAACATACTAACTTATCATAATCTATCAAAATGTTCATTTAGGTTATTTCCAGTTTTTCACTATTTTAAATAATTATTCAACATGTACATATGTTTTTATATTTATGATTATTTCTCCAATATGAGTTCCTGAGAAATAAAACAAGAAATATTGGGTCAAGGAGAAGAAATAGTACAATTTGCTTGACATACTAAAAAAATTATTTTGCAAAAAAGTTACAATAATTCACATTAGCAGTTTATAAAAGCATTTGTCTTATCACATACATTATAGTACTGAATATTGCCCTTTTACAAATATTTTCCAATTTAATTTAAAAATAACATAAATTCCTTAAATTTAAATATTTCTTCTTAGGCCATACATTTTCTTCAGGTCTAGTAACCTATTGTTTAAGTGAATTATAAGTAATGATTTTGCCTATTTTCCAGTATGGACTTACTGTTTTTTCAATAAGTATAAGTCTGTTAGATATTAAAAATGTCAGTTCTCCATTATATTACTTGTTAGTATTTTCCACACTTTGTGCTGGTTTTTGATAATCAATAATTCACAATTTTATGCAAATTTATATAATCATTTCTGTGTGATTTTGCTTCATTATTTTAATGATTAAAGAGATGTCCATTCAATAGTCAACTTGTACACATTCAGCTGCATCTTCATTTAGAATAATGATCTTCCCAGATTTATACTTTAACATAAGTAAAATTTATCTTTGGGTAGGATGACATTTTAAAATGATTTATTTTCTGTAATATGTAACCAGTTTCTCATATAATGTTTACTTAACAATAAATATCTTTGTCTTTAACTTCTGATAACTTTTCTAACATAATAATATATGTTAAATCATATATGCCAGAATATTCCTGGGCTATCCATAATGTGTCTAGTCTTGTGTTGATAATATGCTCAGCTTATAACAGCAACTTTATAAAGTTTGAAGAGATAGAGCAAGAAAATAGTATTCTTTATTTTAAAAATGTCTTGGTATTTTTCATCTGTTTGCTTCTCCAAATAAGCTGGCAAAATCATTCTGTCAATATCAAACAAAAATTCTATTGGTAGATTTATTGGGAATTTCTTAAGCTGATAAATTAATTCTAAAAGAATTGGCAACTTTACCATTATCAGTCACTCACCCTAATATGTTTTCTTCATATTAGCAAAGTAGGGCATGACTTAAAAGTTTTGTGTATTTGTGTGCTTGTGTATTTTAGAGAAGAGGAATTTGAGGAGGTACCATCCTTTTAAAATATGCATGAGGCACATTGTAAAATTCTTAACCTAGAAATACAGTTTTAAAATAGTTTTCTAAGGCATAGATAAAAATCCACATTTTGGATGATATAACAGTTTTTGTACATATAAGTGAAGTATAACCAATAAGAAACTCCTTATTAATAAGCTATATATAGATATAAATAACCATTAAATAATTTTCAAAGCCTGTTCAATGCATATACTAATTTATTGTATTTTGGGAAATGCATTTAAAATGCTTGCTCTTACCTAATATTCCAGACTTAGGAATCAAAACTTACTGACTGCATCTCTGTGCTAGTATGGGTTTAGATAGTCCCACATCGAGAATGGAGGTCTGAAGAGTTTAAAAAAAAATTAGAAATGACTACAAGAATTCTCATACACATTCTTGACACTTCTACAGTCTAACTCATGAAATCATAAATACTGGAGCCTTGTTATACTGTTTGTCCCTCTATATCGTGGGATCAGCTTTTAACAAGGTCCTATAAAGACCCTCCTTGGAAGGGCGTTCTACACAGACTCGACCATATTCTGAATTCTGTTCTATAGCAAACAATATACCAAGATCACAGTCTATATTCATGCATCGTATAATCTGCACTGGAGGGAGACACATATAAGCCAGAGACCTTAGCCACTTAAGAACTGGCTAGCATCCCAGAAGCACACTGTTCCTTTTTTCATAGCAACTTTCCAAACTCTGGGATTCAACAGTAGCTCCTCCACACTCAACATTTTAATTCTGCAAGTGAGATGTTGAGCCACATTCACCCAATTAAAGTGCTACCTTCAGACTACCACTTTAAGACAAAATGAAGTAGACAAGGACAGGATTTACTCTCCCACCTGAAACCAGTAAAACACAGGACAAAATACATGAAAAGACACTTTTCAAGACATTAAACATCAGACAACAAAAGGACAGTGATTACTTAGAGATGGGAAACAAATAAGACAATCCCTACAACAGCCCTAGCTTACTACCCGGAAAGAGTTTTCAAGCAGCAATGTAGGTACTGCTAGGTCAGGCAGAGTCTCAGAGTCTGGGAAGTAAAGAAGGGTAAAATTCACAAGATAGAGCACAGAAGGGAAAATTGCAAAGAGAATAACTGAGTTATATATACAACCTTCCTCAACTATTGAGCAGAGAAATGCTCAACACATGAGTGAAGAAACTATCCTGATCCAGGAAAAGAACCAATGAAAGAATTAGAGGAACAGATCCATGGAGCTCAAGCAAGGCCAGAAAGAATTCATGTTACCTCCAGCCAGAGCAGAAAACCTTATAATTCACAGGGTATTAGATAAGCAAGTGGGTTTTGCATTAGAGGAAAATTAACCTGTAATTAAATTCACCTCTGATCCAGTTTAACAACCAGAATTAACTAGCTACACATTCTTGAACAAAGCTCAATAATATTTATAAGAATACAAAAATATCCATCACCTAACAAGGTAAATTTCTGAATGTCTGTCATCCAATAAGAAATTGCCAATTATGAATATGAAGGAAATACCTGAGCTCAGGAAATAAACAATCCTAAATGATTAAGCGAAAGAATATACAGAACCTACAAATGACCAGGAAAGGGCCTGTTCCCACCAGTAGGAGTGAAATACTTCATAATTACCTGGTGTTACTTAGAGTACTAAGAAGTCACGATTCAGTATTGGGGGGAAAAATCCTAGATTAAATTCTGCTCTGGTCCTACATACAATGGCAAAAATAAGACTTAAAAGGTTAATTGCATCCAAGAACAAAGGCAGCTACTACTTATAAGAAAACAAGTATTTAGAGTAAAAGAAAACTAAATTCATAATGTCTGCCATCTAACATTAAATTATCATGCACTTGCACTGCCATTGAAGCAAAAAAGAAGCAAATAATACCTAAGTAAATAGCTGTGTTGCAATAAAACTTTATTTTTTTAAAATTGGCCATAGTTAGCACGAGACAATAAAATACAATAGCCCTGGCTTGCATGGCTAAGTTGGTTGGAGCTTCGTCCTGTGCAGCAAAAGGTGGGGGGTTCGATTCATGGTCAGAGTACATACCAAGGTTGTGGGTTTGATCCCAAGTCAAGAAACATGTGAGAAACAACCAACTGATGTTTCTTTCTCACATCGTTGTCTCTCTGTCTCTGTCCCTTATGTAAAATCAATTTTTACAAAAAGATTTATACTACAAACCCTAAGGCAAATCCTAAAATAAAACAAATAGTGTAGATAAAAATACAACCACTGAAAAAGTAAATAAAATTGTGAAAGTTCTTGATCTTTAAAAATTGAAACGTGAACTTCAGCAAGAGACTAAAACAATAAACTGTACAGTAATAATAGTCTAATAATAATTATACTGCACAATTCAGTGATTGTGAAGTTTCCTGTAATGAGCAATGTTTGTCTCCTATTTTGATACTTCTTAAACTTATGTCTTTTATAAAGATGGTGCCTCTGTATACATTTTACATTTTTACTGAGTGTAAATATTTGTTATATTTTTGGTTAAGATAATTTATAAGTACTATTTATTAGTATAATATCTACTAGTGCATTGGTGAAATCAATGAAGTATCTGCATTAAAAAAAATTGCGGAATAAGGTGAGAAAATAAGTGGGGGATGAAGAACAGATGGGGCCAACCAAAAAAACACACACAACACAAAACAAAACCATTTACTAAAGAACGTTAAACAGAGAGAGGGGTAGAAGAAGATATAACCAAGTGTAAGAATACACTGTGTTCATGGATTGGTAGAACTAATATAATTCAAGTGTCCATACTACTCAAATCGTGAATCTATTGATTCAATGTAACTCCTATTAAAACACCAATGGCATGTTTCGCAGATCAAGAAAAATACTCCAAAAATTTATATGGAAGTAAAAAAGAACCCAGGTTCCTGAAGCAATCTTGAAAAAGAAGAACAAAATTGGAGGGTTCACAATGCCAGATATTCAGCTAGCCTACAAAGTCATTATAAACAAGATAGCCTGGTACTTGCACAAGAACAGGCATATAGATCAATGGAAAAGAACAGAGAACCCAGAAATCGACCCATGACATTATGCTCAATGAATGTTTAACAAAGGAGGCAAGACAGTTTCTTCAATAAATGGTGTTGGGAAAATTGGACAAGTACATACAAAAAAATGAAACTAGACCATACACGAAGTTGTAACCAAGTTATTACATCAGACATGAAAATAAACTCAAATTGGTTAAAGGACTTAAACATAAAAGGGGAGATCATAACAATACTAGAGGAATCCATAGGCAGCAAATCTCAGACATATGCTGAAGCAATATCCTTACCGATACAGCTCCTAGGGCAATGAAAATTAAAGAGAAAATGAACAAATGGGACTTCATCAAAATAAAAAGGTTTTTGCACAGCAAAAGAAGCCATCAACAAAACAACAAGAAAGTCCACTGCATGGGAAAATGTATTTGCCAATGTTATCTCTGATTAAGATTTAATCTCCAACATTTACAGGGAACGCATAAAACTTAACAAAAGGAAGATAAACAACCCAATAAAAAATGGGCAATGGACCTAAATGGATACTTTTTGAAAGAAGGCATAGGGAAGTCCAACAGACATATGAAAACATGCTCAAAGTCACTAATTATCTGAGAGATGCAAATGAAAACAACAATGGGGTACCATCTGACACCTGTCAGAATGGCTATCATCAACAAATCAACAAAGGACAAGTGCTGGAGAGGATGAGGAGAAAAAGGAACCCTCTTCACTGCTGGTGGGAATGCAGACTGGTGCAGCCACTGTAGAAAACAGTATGGAGTTTCCTCAAAAATACTAAAAATGGAACTCCCATTTGACCCAGTGATCCCACTCCTAGGAATATATCCCAAGAAATCAGAAACTCCTCAGCCTGGCAAACACCCTCTCCAATCCGGGACCTCTTGGGGGATGTCCAACTGTCTCTCGCAATCCAGGACAGCTGGCTCCTAGCCACTCACTCGCCTGCCTGCCTGATTGCCCCTAACCCCTCTGCCTGCCTGATTGCCCGTAACCAGCTCTGCCTGCCTGTTTGATCGCCCTTAACTGCTCCCCTACAAGCCATATTGCTTCTAACTGGTCCCCTGTTGGAGTGATCACCCCTAACTGCTTCTGTCTTGCCCCACACTCAGGACCCAGGATTCCCTCCTCCAGCCGGTCAGAGGCACCCGGGACCTGGGCTTTCCTTCCTCTAGCTGACTGCAAGCTCCCACTCTAGGGATCTGGGCCAGCTTCACCTGGGCTAGCCGCAGCCACAGGGGATCATGGGCGGGCTACTTTGCCTGGGCTGCAGCCACAGGCTCCCAGGACCGCGGGGTGGGTGGCTTGTCCCTCTCCTAGGCCCCAGGCACAGCCACTGGCACCCAGAACTGCAGGGTGGGCAGCTTATCCCTCTCCCGGGCCGCAGGCACAGGTGCAGTTGCTGGCGCCTAGGACTGCAGGGTGTGTAGCTTGTCTTTCTCCCGGGCCTAAGTGACTGTTACAACTGGACAACCAGACAACTGGCCAGTAGCTATGACACACAATGACCATACTCAACGCAGGAGTTTCCCCCTGGTGGTCAGTGCACTCCCACAGCCAACTTCCTACAGTCGGCCAGCCTCCCACTGTCCCACCCCACAGCTGGCCAAGTGGTCAGTGCATTCCCACAGCCAACTCCCTGTGGCTAGCCAACATCCCACAGTCCCTTTCCCCAGCCAGCCAGCTATAATTGGCCCTGGTCACCATCCAGGCCAAGAGATCCCACCTGTGCACAAATTTGTGCACTGGACCTCTAGTTAAAAAAATGAGGACAATTTAATTTACCATTGGAACAACATCAAGCATAACAACATCGTTATCACAGAGGTACCAGAAGGAAAAGAAGGAAAGCAAGAGATTGAGAAACTATTTGAAGAAATAATGACCAAAACTTTCTTAATCTGGTGAAGGAAAAAGACACATAAGCCCAGGAAGTGCAGAGTCTAAAACAAGATGAATCTAAAGAAGCCCACATTGAGACATATCATAATTAAAATTTCAAAGGTTAATAGCAAAGAGAGAATTTTAAAAGAAGCAAGAGAAAGAGTTAGTTACCCAAAAGTGAACTCCCATAATATTGTCAGCAGAAACATTTAGGCTGGAAGGGATTGGCATAACATTTCAAAAGAATGAAAAGCAAGGACATACAACAAAGAGTAGTTAAGTAGCAAGGCTATCATTTAAAAATAGAAGAAGAAATAAAAACTTCTCAGACAAGAAAAATTTAAAGAAGTCCATTGTCACCAAAGCAGTATTACAAGAAATTGAAAAGAGAGATGAAGGAAGAGGAGGAGGAGGAGGAGGAGGAGGAGGAGGAGGAGGAGGAGGAGGAGGAAGAAGAGGAAAGAAAAATAGAAAGAGAAGGAGAAGGAAAAGGAGAAAAGTAGAACAGTTAAAAGACTAAAATGGCAATAAATTTGTACCTAACAATAATCACTGTAAACATAAATGGCTTAAATGCTCCAATTAAAATATATAGGGTAGCTGAATAATTAAGAAAATAAGACTCGTATATGCTATCTACATGAAACCTTACATAGAACAAAAGATACATATGGACTACAAGTAAAGGGATAGAAATAGATATTTCATGCAAATGGAAACCTAAAAATAGTTAGAGCAGTAATACTTATATCTGAGACTTTAAAATGTATAATAATAAAGAGAGCAATCTAACAAGATGATATAACCCTTATAAAAATTCACACACCCAACATAGGAGTACCAAATAAGGAAAGCAAATCTTGATAGACATAAAAGGATAGTTCCACAGTAATCCTATATATAAAGAGGTAATATGCAAATTAATCATTACACCATCACAAGATGGCTGTGCCCACAGCAGAGATGGGGTTCCCATAACACAAGGTGACTGCACCCACAGCGGAGGTGGGATTCCAATAACAAGTGGTCAGCAGGGACCTGAGGATGCATAGAGCCGGGCCAGGGTGGGGGACCGAAGGCTGCCCCCTCCACACAGTGGGGCTTGGCAGGGGACCTCAGGCCACACACCCCGCCTTGAGAGGCTTGTCAGGGGACTTTAAGGCATGCCCTCCCCTGCCCTGGTGCTAAGCTGGGAGACCTCAGGCTGTGCCTTTTGCCTCGGGCCAGGGAACCTGAGGAAGTGCCATCGGCCGTAGCGCAAGCCTGGGGAACCTGAGGCTAGACCCCCTGTCCAGCAGGGCTTCATGGGGGACCTCAGGCTGTGCCCCCTGCCTGGTGAGGCTTGATGCGGTACCTCAGGCCGCATTCCCTGCCAGGCAGGGCTTAATGGGGGACCTCAAGGCATATCCCCTGCCCCAGTGCCAGGCTGGGGGACCTCAGGCTGTGCCCTTCACCCTATGCCAGGGGGCCTGAGGCCGTGCATCTCCTCCTGGCAGGGCTTGATAGGGGTGGGGCAATCCAGGTCTGGGTTTTGGTGCAATTTTGAGGCACTAGTGAGTGGACAGGGACCTAACTCTGGGTCCTGCGGCGTGTCCCAGACTCTGACAGGAGGAAGATTTTCATATACATTTTACTAATTTTTCTTTCATCTCTGACACTTCTATTATAGAGAAAGATCAAATAGCAATATTGAAATATTTTCTCTAATTAATTCCCCTTTAATGTGCATGAATTTCATGCACCTGGCCACTAGTACAGTCATAATAGGAAATTTTAACACCCCACAGACATCAATGGATAGATCTTCAGGGCAGAATATTAACAAGAAATCAACAGCCTTAAATGACATAAAAAACAGATACATTTAATTGATATATTAAGAGCATTTTATCCCAAAGCATCAAGATATATTATTTATAAGTACACATGGAACATTATCTAGCAGAGACTATATATTATGACACAAAATAAGTCTCAAAAAGTTAAGACGGGAATCTTATCAAGCATCTTTCTGAACATGTTGGCATGAAACTTGAAATCAAATCATAAGAAAAAAACTGAAAAACTCACAAACACATGGAATCTGCAAAACAGATTACTGAAAAAAATGATTGGATTAAAAATGAGATCACAGTATAATTCAAAAGATATCTTGAAACAAATGAAAAGGAGAACACAGCAACCCAAAAGCTATGGAACATAGTGAAGGCAGTCATAAAATGTAAATTTATAGGATTGTAGGCTTAACTATAGAAATGAAAATAATCCCAAATAAATAATCTAATTTTACACTTAAACAAACTAGAAAAAGAATAACTAACCAAGCCAAAAGTTAATAGAAGAAAGGAAATTAATATCAGAAAATAAATAAACAAGACTCTAAAAAAAAAAAAAGGCAGCACAAAAGATCAATGAATCTATCAAATAGCTGTTGCTTTAATGAAGCGAACCAGACTGACAAACTTTAACGAGATTCATCAAGGAAAAAAAGGACCCAAATAAATAAAATGAGAAATAAGGGAGGAAATGTAATAACTGACTCCACAGAAATACAAGGGATTGTAAGAAAACATTAAGAATAACTATATGTCAACAAACTGTACAATCTAAACAAAATGAAAAAAATACTAGAAATATACAGTCATCTATAACTCGATGAGATAAAATCAGAGGACCTGAATAGATGGATTACAACAAGTGAAATTAAAGCACTAATGAAAAACACTCCCAACAAACAAATACTGGATAGCTTCAAAAGAGAAATTTATCAAACTTTCAAAATAAATGAAAACCTATCCTTCTCAAAATATTTCAGAACATTCAAGAGAAGGGAACACTCCCAAGCACATTTTACCAGGCTAGCATTATCCTAATTCTAAAACCAAATAAAGACACTACAAAGAAAGAAAATTATAGAACAACATTCCTGATGAACATAGATGCTAAAATCCTAAAAAAAAATATTAACAAAATGGATCCAGCAATACATTTAAAAAATAATACAAGATGATCAAGTGGGATTTATTCCTGGTATGCAAAATTGGTACAATATCGACAAATCAATGTGATATACCACATAAATAAAATGAAAGCTAAAGCTCACATGATAATATCAATAGATGCAGATAAAATTTTTGAGAAAATCCAGTACCCATTTATTATAAAATCTCTCAACAAAGTGGGAAAAAGAATATATATCAACATAATAAAGGCTATATATGACAAACCCACAGCCACCATGTTACTCAATGGGCAAAAACTAAAACTGCTTCCCTTAAGGTTAGAAATAAGACAAGTATATCTGCATCCACCACTTTTATTCAACATAGTACTTGAAGTCCCAGCAATTAGACAGAAGACATAAAAGGCATGAAAATTGGAAATGAGGAAGTGAAATGGTCATTATTTTGAGATGACATGACACCATACATAGAAAACCCTAAAGGTTCCACCAAAAAACTACTAGAACTAATAAAAGAATTCAGTAAAGTAGCCAAATACAAAATAAACATTCAGAAATTGGTTGCATCTTTATACACCAATAGTGAATTATTAGAAAGATAAATTAAGAAAACAATCCATTTCACAATTACTTCAAAAAATACCTAGGATCAAATTTAACCAAGTATATGAAAGATCTGTAATCATAAAATTATAGGATACTGGAAAAAGAAATAGAAGAAAATACATGTTCATGGATAGGAAAAATGAATACCATCAAATGCCCATAATCCCCAAAACAATCTATAGATTTAGCTCAATTCCTATCAATACACCAATGATGTATTTGACAAAACTAGAATATTTTATAAGGAGCCTCAAAAGAACTTGAATAGCCACAGCAACATTGAAAATGAAGAACAAAGTTGGAGGAATCATGCTACCTACTATCAAATTATACTATGAGGCCACAGTAATCAAAACAGCATGGCACTGGCATGAAAACAGGTATGTACATCAAAGAAACCCAATAGAGAATACAGGATTAAAACCATGTGTGTGTTTTTTTTGTTTTGTTTTGTTTTGTTTTTTGTCAAATACTATTTGACAAAGGAGGCCAGAAAATACAATGGGGTAAAGAAAGTCTATTCAATAAATGATGTTGGAAAAATTGGACAGATACATTTTTTAAATAAGGAACTAAATTAACTTCTTATACCACACAAAAGTATAAACTTAAAATGGATTAAAGACTTAACTGTAAGATTCGAAACCATAAAATTCTAGAAAAATACAGGTGGTAAATCTCAAACATAATCCATAGCATTATTTTTGCCACTATTCAGGCAATGGAAAGAAAAGAAAAAATGGTATTACACCAAACTAAAAAGCTTCTGCATAACAAAAGAACACATCAACAAAATGAAAAGGAAATCCACTGAATGGAAAAATATATTTGCCAATGATACATCTGATAACAAATTAATTTCCAAAAAATATCATGAACTTATACAAGTCAACATCAGGAAGACAAAGAATCCAATTAAAAATGGGCAAAGGACCTAAACATAGACTTCTCCAAAGAGGACATAGAGATGGTCAATAAACATCTGAAAAGTCGTTCAACATCACTAATCATCATAGAAATGCAAATTAAAACCACAATGAGATATCACCTTACACCTGTCAGAATGCCTATCATCAATATAACAACAAAAAACATTTTGGTGAGGATGAGAAAAGGGAACCCTTGTGCACTCTTGGTGAGAATACAGATTGGTGCACCCACTGTAGAAAACAGTATGGAGTTTCCTCAAAAAGTTAAAAACGGAACTACCTTATGACCCAGCAATTCCACTTCTGAGAATATATCCAAAGAAACACAAAACACTAACTCGAAAGAATATCTGTACTCAAAAGAATATCTGTACCCATATGTTCATTGAGCAGAATTTATAATAGATAAGATTTGGAAACAGCCCAAGTGCCCACCAGTAGATGAGTGGATCAAAGAAATTGGTATAGTTTCACAATGGAATGCTATTCAACCATAAAAAAAGAAAAAAAATCTTATCTTTTGCAACAGAATGCATGGACCTAAAGAGTATTAAGCTAAGTGAAATAAGTCAGTCAGAGAATGACAAATACCATATGACTTCACTCATATGTGGAATCAAATTAACAAATTAAACTGCTGAACAAAATAGATGCAGAGACATAGAAGCATGGAACAGATTGTCTAATCTCAGAGGAAAGGTGGTGGGTGGGAAGGTGAATGGGTGGGTGGGAAGAGATAAACCAAAGAACTTGTATGTGTATGCACATAAATCATGGACACAGACAATAGTGAGGTGAAGGACTAAGGCAGGGAGCGGGCTAGAAGGGGTCAATAGGGGGAAAAGGGAACATTGGTAATACTTTCAACAAAAAAGACAACTTAAAAAAAGAAAAACACAGACTCACAGATAGAGAACCGCTGTATGCCATTCAGCAGATGAGTGGATTAAAAACTGTGGTACAGCCGAAACCGGTTTGGCTCAGTGGATAGAGCATCGGCCTGCGGACTGAAAGGTCCTGGGTTCGATTCCGGTCAAGGGCATGTACCTTGGTTGCATGCACATTCCCAATGTGGGGTGTGCAGGAGGCAGCTGATTGATGTCTCTCTCTCATCCATGTTTCTGGCTCTCTATCCCTCTCTCTTCCTCTCTGTAAAAAATCAATAAAATATATTTTAAAACAAACAAACAAAAAAAAACCCTGTGGTACATCTACACAATGGAATTCTATGCCACAGTAAAAAAGAAGGAACTCTTACCATTTGCAACAGCATGGATGGACTTGGAGAGCATTATGCTAAGTGAAATAAGCCAGTCAGAGAAAGAAAAATATCATATGATCTCACTCATTTGTGAAATATAATGAACATAAACCAATGAACAAAAATAGAGCCAGAGTCATAGAAGCATTGAAAAGACTATCCAACCTAGGAGGGAAGGCAGGGGAGGGGGATGAGATAAAAGATCAACTGAAGGAATTGCATGCATGCATATGAGCTGAAACAATGGACACAGACAGTAGGGGGGGGTGAGGGCATGTGCTGGGAGATGGGAGAAGCTGGGGAGGGATCAATAGGTGAAAAAGGAGACTTATGTAATACTTTAAACAATAAAGAACTTAAATATTAAGAAGTATATAAATAAAACTTCATCAAAATTAAGAACTGATTTTAAATATTATTAAATTTCATGAAGTTTTGTTTATATACTTATTAAAATTCAAATTACTTAGTGTTTAAAGTATTACATAAGTCTCTTTTTTCACCCATTGACCTCTCCTGAGCCTCTTCCACCTCCAGCATATGCCCTCATCCCCCTCCACTATCTGTTTGTATATGTTATTTCTTTTGTTTAATAAGATATAACTCTATAAATATTTATTGAATAAAAATAAATTTGAAATAAAAAAGAAAGATACTATTAAAGAGAATAAAAGGACAAACTATAGACTAGAAGAAAATATTTGCAAACAACCTATATGATGAAGGACTTACCATCCAAAATAAAACTCAGTAAGAAACAACCCATTTTTAAAAATGGGCAAAGATTTGAATAGACATTTTATTAAAGTGAATACATAGATGTCAAATAAGTGCATGAAGAGATGACTCACATCATTAATCTTCAGGGTAATAAAATTCAAAACAACAAGGTACCAGTACACATTTATGAGATGTCCAAAATTAAAACAAGACTGACCATATCAAGTGTTGACAAAGATGTGGAGCAACTGAAACTCTCATATGCTGCTGGTGAGAATGTAAAAATTTTATATAACCACGTTGGAAAAGTTTAAGTGTCTTTAAAATAAGTTAAAACATATACCTACTATATAACCCAATCATAGTTGGGGAAAAAGAGGAATGAATAAGCAGAACATGAAGGACTTTTAGGACAGTGAAACTACTGTGTATGAGACTACTATGGTAGATATTTGTCATTATACATTTATCCAAACCCATAGAATATACAACACCAACTATAAACCCTAATGTAAACTATGAAAGAAAACTAAAATAAAATATACAATCCAGTCATTATACTCTACGTATTTAAATATGAAAAATGAAAATATATGTCCATACAATCATTTGTATGTGAATGTTTTAGCAGTTTTATTAGTAATATACAAAAACTGCAAACACAAACATCCATCAAGTGAATAAATATACAAATCATGGTGTATCCATAAAGTGGAATACTCAAAACAATAAAATGAATAAAGTATAGGTACATGTAACAATATGGATGAATTTCAAAATAATTCTGCTGAAATAAATAAGTGAGACAAAAAAAATACATACTATAGAATTCCATTTATATAATATCCTAAACATTTAAACCAAACAGTGACAGAAAGCAGATTCAGTAGGGGTGGGACAGGATGGAAACTTGACAAAGGTGTACAAAAAAAACTGTTGGGGTGATGGAGAAGCTAATTATTTTGATTGTGATGATGGTTTCAGGGGTATATACAAATGTCAAAATTTATGAAAGTGTATGCTTTAATATATGCAGTTTGTTGTATGTAATTTATACCACCATAAAACTGTTTTAAACATAAATAAATTAAACACTACTCCAGAGGCACTTTGGTAGCTTCTGTAGGCAAAGATCTATGTGTGGCCTTATATGCTTCATCCAGTTATTTAAATTGATCATGTGCTTAAGAGAACAATAAGTAGCACATTGAGATAATCTAAATGACCCAGGCAGATAAAAAATATGATAAATTGGCATATCCACTAAATGCTATGCAATGAAACAAACAGAACAGATAATATTTAATATTTCTATAGGAAAAAGAAACAAATTGATTTTTCTTAGTTTTGTTTCCAGAAAACATGTAAAGATTTACAAACAGATACCTCTTTGGATAATCTTGTGAAGACATCTCCTCCTCTGAGAAAATCCAGTATTAAATACAGCTTCCCTTCAGTCTGAAAGGCTGATTTAAAAATAGAATATAGTAATATAACAATATTAAAGGCTTAAAAAGCTTAGTATACTTTTAACATTTAGAATTTTATCATTGAACACTATATACCAATTAAGCATTTACTCACAGGATCCATTATTGGATCACATTATTTCAAAATTAAATCTGGTGTTGAGATAACTATCAATATAAAACGCTTCCAAGAACATAATCAATCTTGCATGTGGCTTCACACAGAAACTTCTACTGCCTTCATTTTCCTGATTTTTGAACATCATGTTATACTACTATTGTCTGAAGTCTGCATCCCCACCTATTGAAACCAAATTCTTTCAAGCTTAACCAAAATGCGACCTCTTTCCTCTAGTAAGGATTTTCCCCCTTTTCTCATTTCCTACAGCAAACTTACACTTCCCCATCAGCATTACTTGCTACTACTTTTAAGATCACATGGTACTTTATGTTTCTCTTATGGTAGTTACTCCATTTGAATTGTATAATTAATTTGTTTTCAAGTCTGTATTCTTTATAGATTATAAATTTCTTCAGGACAGAGATTATTTCATGTTTAGAGCTCACTACATCTAATACAGTGTTTTGTACACAACTGGTATATACTGATTAAACTAATGACATCCAGGAGATTAAAAGAAGTCTTTAGATACTACCATTTTCACTCCATTGGGGTAAAAAGGAGTGAAAGAATAATTTCTTGAACGTTATAGATATAGTTAGGTATATATTTTAATATATTACTTTTCAACATTACCTAAGAATAAAATAAATACTTGATACTTTTTTTAATTTAAAAAATTAAAAATGACATAGTAGTATATATTGGATATTTAATGATGTATATAACTTTGAATTTCCCAGGGAAGCTAAACTCAGCAATATCATGCATACATTAAATTAGCAATAGAGCCATGATTCAATTTCAAATTCATGTTCTTTCTATCACATCTACTTCTTCTCATTGCTATTCCTCTCCTTCTAAATATAAGAAAGAATAACTCAAATTTACTAATAAAATTACATTATTATTTTAAATAGAACCAAGAAATAAGATAAATATGCTCGTTGTGAACATGTAAGTGGAGCCACAAACACCATAACCTTTTGAATAAATTATCACAGAATTTTATAGCCTAATGTCACAGGAGATAAAGCCTAGTAGTATAGAGGAATACTATTAGACAAATAAGCAGAAGACACTATATTGTTTACTTAGACAAGTTAATAAATATAAGAAATACAACTAGAAGCTAGATATTGATCCTTACTTCAGAAAAAATACTTTTCATATAGCTGAGTATATTAAATAATTTGAAGTATTTATTTCTTGTTATATTATTGTCTGAAAGTAAATACTTTTTATGTCACTAGACATTCAATTAATCAAAATTTTATTGAAGCTTAAATTGTGGTACAGAAATACATTTCAACTGATTTAAGTCCAACACTACCATGAAGAGAGAAATTATGGCATCAAAACTGTCCCTCTATCATAACATACTAGGATTAATTTAAATTACTACAGTTTTCATTTTTCTAGGTTTTGTTTCATACAAATTTGTGCAGTATTTCAACAATAGAAATTTCAAATATATTAGAAAAAAATATTAGACCTCAAGCCAACACATGTCATAAAATCTACTGGAACACTGTTCAAGAACAAAATCCACTTTGAGCTTTGGTCCTCAAAACAATACCAAACAGCCAAAACCAGTTTGGCTCAGTGGATAGAGTGTCGGCCTGTGGACTGAAAGGTCCCAGGTTGGATTCCGGTCAAGGGCATGTACCTTGGTTGCGGGCACATCCCCAGTAAGGGGGTGGGGGGAATGCAGGAGGCAGCTGATTGATGTTTCTCTCTCATAGATGTTTCTAACTCTCTATCCTTCTTCCTTCCTCTCTGTAAAAAATCAATAAAACATATTTAAAAACAAAACAAAACAATACCAAACAATATGTACTGTGTGCAAATTACATAATCAAACTGATCTATTAATTGAAAGCTTCTTCAATGAAAATTTGATTCAAGAACATGATTAAAATAAAATTTGAAGTGTTCCAACCACTTGATTTCAAACCAAGTAGATTTTATGTTTAGAAACACTAGGAAAAAAGGTGTTTCATTTATAAATATATAAAGGAACAAAAATAACACTGTATCAAGCCACATAAAAAATTAAATATTTTTGAGGACAAAAATATAAAATTTAGTCAACTCTACTGTTTTCTAGGCTGATAAATATCACAGTATTTGCAAATACAGCTAAAACTGCAACCTTTGAAAGCTGTACTTCTAGTCATTTCCCACTGACCATTTTGTAATTCTGCATGTTGTTTTATGGAGAGCAATATGCTTCACTGTGTATGTCTGGTCATTCATTTAATCCTTGGAAACCATGGTGAAAAAAACACCACCAATAAGAACAACACAAATTCAAAACACCCAGCACATGCATCATAAAGACACAGAACTTCAAGTCACAAGGTGACAGACATTAATGCCACTTGAACTAAAGTTTATGGTGTATTACTGATGCAATTTAGTGGAAATGGCTGCTAAAATTAAAAATAAGGTGAATGATCTGATTTGACTTACTGAATCCAGCACAAACTTTATCTGAAATCTCCTTGCTAATATAGCTAGCGATAAATTTTTATACTACTATTTAGTAAGTTAGTAAAGACATGGTACTTATGAAAAGTTAATCTTATTTACTGAAGAGTACAGAATGGCATACAGTTCCCATATAATTCTGCCAGTATATTCTAATATTAATCTATGTGTTTTTCTTACTAATCAACACTTGAGATTTATTTTGGTCACTATCTTCTAAAAGAGCCAATGCCAATTCTTAAAAAGCCAAACTCCCTTGACCTTAAAAAAAATTAAGTCTAGGGTCCACTCCCTTTCCCCCTCTAGGGTATAAGATTGGTATAAACCCAGTATAAGAGTGTATTGCTCTATTGAGGTGGTTTGGGAGGGGAAGAACAAAATCAAAGGTATAGGAGCTCAGGAGGCAATAATGATAAAATAGTAATACACAAAATGGTTAATTGCAATCACTTTGTTAAGAGGACTCAACTCATGGAAGACAAAATTTAATTGCTATTGAAGTAGAAATTGGTGTCAACAACATTAGAAGAGAATATGTTCTAGAAATTGGAGGTAACTAGATAAATAACCTGACAGCAATTTAATAGAACAGCCCCACTTATTAGGCTGAGGCCAACACCTAAGGAAGATAAAAGCATTGTCTGTAAGGAATTTTGTATAGTAACCAGAGAAATATTATACTGTGTATAACCAAATTGAATTGTCACAAGTGTTGAAAAGTCTCATAGTTTTTTCTACTTGCACTTAAATTTCACAGTAAGAGCATCATAGAATAAGAATACCTAAACACAGAAGAGAGCATTCAAGTAAGATATATAACTCCTTTATATAATAATGCATACAACTTAAAGTAATTTTATCTAGGGCTTTCTACATATTACATACCGTAATGCAATTTTACAATAAATGGATGATTTACTTCCACCAGTATATCCCTCTCCATCTTTGTGCGAACTCTGTCTCGAACTAAAAATTAGAGGTTAGAATATGTTAATTATTATTGTATATATTTCCATAAACATTTCATAAAACAAAAATGTAAAAATATAAAACATAACTTTATAAGTTCTTAAATTTGCAGTCTATATATGCCTAAAGAGTAATTACCATATACTCAGAAAGCAAATACAATTAACATCTCAAGGTGGTTTAAAGTGAAATAAACATGTATTTGACTTATATACATTTTTAATGTATTAGTAATTAATTTTAAAGTGAGTTTATTGATTAAAACTGAGCATGGTGGTTTCTGATCAGAGCCTAGAAGACGGTGTATATAAGAGTATGCAGGCAGTTGTGCATTCTCAATATGTAATAGCAACACAGGTGGAACAGAAAACAAATCAAAGAATATAACTTAATAAAATAAATTATTTTTATTAAATGTGTCACTTTTTATGCCATTAAATTTTTATCATGGTATACTCTCATTAAATTAAGATATATACAAATATCAACCATAGAAATATCAATTACAGATTTAAAAAAAATCCTAAATAATTACTAAATTAAAAAAAAAAAAACTAAGACAAAAAAGTTAAGAACCATACGATTTCAATCATAGGTGGGATGGAAAACTGAAATTAACTCATTAACAAATGAGAAAAATGAAACAAAGACACATAGACATACACAACAGTATATTAGCTATTAGAGGGAGGGGGGGTAAGAAAGTAGTAAAGAAAAATGGGGTCAAATAGATGGTGACTGAAAAAAATCTGATTTTGGCTGGTGGGCACACAATGCAATATAAAGATGATGTATCATAGAAATGTATACTTGAAACCTATATAATTTTATTAATCAATGTCACCCCATTAAGTTTAATTAAAAAATGAAAAAGAAAACCAAAGCTACTCAACTTATACAAGCAATACACAGAATATTTCTTAAAATGAGATTTATCAAATTCTATTTAAATAAGCTTTCTAATTTTCTACCTTTCAAAGAAGCTTTTTTTAGCACCTTCATTGCATAGAGTTGTCCAGCATCAGGGCCAGTCTTCTTTCTAACAAGAAAAACCTAATAGAGTAATAAAAAACAGTAAAATTAACTTTCAAGCACTTTTTGCTATATATACACATTAGCACATGCATATGTCCTTGCATTTTTTATTTTATAAAGGTAACATTCCTA
The DNA here is from genome assembly GCF_964339955.1 of Pipistrellus hanaki. Lineage (NCBI taxonomy): Eukaryota > Metazoa > Chordata > Mammalia > Chiroptera > Vespertilionidae > Pipistrellus > Pipistrellus hanaki. The sequence continues at coordinate 78,059,243 of NC_140524.1, forward strand.
TAAATTATATGCTCTTTCATTCATTCAGTAAATCACACTCTCATACACACTACAGTGAAGAAATTTAAAAAATATATGATATGGTCATGGACTTTTTATGGATAGCAAAAATAACAAAACAATTTGAGCTAATGGAGCTCTTTTGAAAAACATATATTTTATTGACTTTTTACAGAGAGGAAGAGAGAGGGATAGAGAGTTAGAAACATCGATGAGAGAGAATCATGGATCAGCTGCCTCTTGCACACCCTCTATTGAAGATGTGCATGAAACCAAGGTACATGCCCTTGACCAGAATCAAACCTGGGACCTTTCAGTCAGCATGCCGATGCTCTATTCACAGAGCCAAACCGGTTTCGGCTGGAGCTCCTTTTAAGACCCAAGATCCTTTTTGTTGCCTTAATAAAGAGCAACCTATGTGATGACTATTAATTTGATATCTTTATTTCTACTTTCTTTTTGGTCCATTTTAGAAGTTACTAGCAATTTTAATTTTTAATAAGAAATCAGGTGCAATTCTTATCTGTGTGCCCAGTAAAAGAATCATGATGGCAAATTACCTCAATAAACAAATAAAAGTTAAACTCTTTAAAGTTGCCAATCAAGCTTAAATAATATATCACATTTTTAAACTAATATTATGACTCATTAAAATTTAAATTTTAAAAGCCAGATATAAAGAGAAATGTAAATAGATTTCAGTTTTATGTGTTATTAGTAAAATGCAGTTTTTGTGTGTTTTTTAAATATATCTTATTGATTTTTTTACAGAGAGGAAGGGAAAGAGATAGAGAGCTAGAAACATCGATGAGAGAGAAACATCGACCAGCTGCCTCTTGCACACCCCCCACAGGGGATGTGCCCGCAACCAACGTACATGCCCTTGACCAGAATCGAACCTGGGATCTTTCAGTCCGTAGACCGAGGCTCTACCACTGAGCCAAACCGGTTTTGGCAGTAAAATGCAGTTTTAAAAAATAATTGGCAAAACCTGTTCAGTGCTTCAACATGCCATCCCCAACTCTAGCATGTTCTATTTAAGTGTTGCTTAAATTGAAAATGTTATCAAGTAACTAATCTATACTAATAAAAGAGAAACATGAAAATTGACCATCCCTCCATTAAGTCCATCAGCCAATCAGGAGCAAGTATGCAAATTAACCCAACAAAGATGGCAGTGGCCATGGAGCTGGAGAAAGCAGGAGGCTTAGGTGGCCCCGAGCAATGGAGGAAGCCAAGCTACCAGCTGGCCCTGGCCTCCATTCAAGGAGGGGCTGGCGGGGGAGTGGGGGGTAAGGAGGGACTGTGAGCCTGGGTCACCGGGGTTTGTGGCCAGCCTGAAAATGACCCTCAGCCCCTTACCCAGACTGGCCAGGCACCCGAGTAGGGACCCCCACCATGAAGGGGGTATGAGCATCCTGAAAACAGCCCTCAGTCCCTCATCTAGTCTGGCCATGCCCCCATGAAGTAAGAGTCCCTGCTCAGGGGCCTGACTATTCTGCAAACAGCCATCAGCACCTCACCCAGGCTATCCAGGCACCCCAGTAGGGACCCCCACCCTAAAGGGGCTCTGGCCAGCCTGAAAATGGCCCTCAGCCCCTCCTTACCCAGGCTGGCCATGCCCCATGAAGTAAGAGTCCCTGCTTGGGGGCATGGCCAGCCTGCAAACAGCCATCAGCTCCTCAACCACTTTAGCCATGCCCCATGGAGTGAGGGTCCCTGCTGGGGGGAATGGCCAGCCTGCAAACAACCATCAGCCCCTCACCCAGGGTGGCCAGGCATCCCAATGGGAACCCCCACACTGAAGGGGGTGTGGCCAGTTTGAAAACAGCCCTCAGCCCCTCGCCCAGGCTGGCCACATCCCCCACAGCGGGGTCCTTCACCCCATAGGGGCATTGCCATCCAGAAAACCACCACAGACCCTTGCCCAGGCTGCCCCACGCCTCAGGAGAACCCCACCCTGATCCAGGATACCCTTCAGGGCAAACCAGCTGGCCCCCACCCATGCACCAGGCCTCCATCTATACTAATAAAAGGGTAATATGCTAATTAGACTGGGAAACCTTCCAGGAGACCTTCTAGACATTCTTCTGGACAAAGCCATGGTGGCTGGGCCAAGGTAGAAGCCGTTAGAGGCCAAGAGGGGAGGGCAGTTTTGGGTGATCAGGCCATGACGGGAAGGTAGTTGTGGGTGATCAGGCTGGCCGGGGGGCGGGGGCAGTTGGGGGTGAGAAGACTAGCAGTGGGACAGTTGGGAGTGATCAGGACAGCAGGGGGGGTGGAGTTTGGAGTGAGCAGTCCAGCAGAGTGGCAGTTGAGGGCAAGAAAGCTAGTAGGGAGGGAAGATGAGAGCAAGCAGGCCATCAGGGGGTGAAGTTGGGGACAAGCACACTGGCATGCGGAACAGTTGGGAATGATCAGGCTGGCCAGGGAGCATTGGGGGTAAGCAGGCCGGCAGACAGAGTGGTTAAGGGCAATCAAGCAGGCAGGCAGGTGAATGGGATGTCCGACTGCCAGTTTAGGCCCCATCCCTGTAAACTGGCAATAGGATATCCTGTCCCAAATTGGAGAGGGTGCAGCCAGGCTGCGGGAAACAACCCCCCCCCCCTCCCACTAGTTTGTAGACATAAAATTGCAGATGGGAGAGCTGTTGAGTAATTTTTGTCTTGCCTATTTCCCCAGATACAGCTCAAAACCTTTTATTTAAGATCTTTTATTTGTAATTATATATCAGCCAACTCAGGAGAGGTTTTTCACTTCGTGGAATTTCCACTTTCTTTTATCCTAAAAGTAAGGATTTATTTCACTCATAAACTCAAGGACCATTTAAGTTTAGCACTTTCACAGTCATGTAGGGTAATGCTGCTCATACTTTCTGTGTAGATAAATAAGTATTTTTTCCCTTTCCTCCAACCCACTGTAGATCTTACTTTTATGAAATACTAGAGGCCCCTTGCAGGAAGATTCCTGCAATAGGGCTTCCTGCTGCTGTCTCCACAGCCTCACTGGCTTCTCTCTCTTCTCCCATGCTCCACCTGCTTCCCTTCCTTCTCTGCTGCCCCACTTGCTTGCTTCTCTGTAGCTTCACTCCCTTCTGCAGTGCTTGGCTTCTTTCTATGCTGTTTTCAGTCTTCACTCTGGCCTGGATATGCAAATTAACCGCCATCTTGGTTGGGTTAATTTGCATACTCTCCCTAATTTCCTGGTGGGTGTGGCTGGTGGATGTAGTGAAGGTACAGTCAATTTGCATGTTTCTCTTTTATTAGAGAGGATATAGAAAACTTAAATGTCATACAAGATATAATCCCGTTTTAAACTAATAGATTCCACACATTAAGTTATTCTATTAAATTTCTATAAACATTTCTAAATGCTTACTCTAAGATTTTTAACATGTCACACAGTGAACCAGTAACAAACAGTTCATACCTCATTGGAGAAGACTATTCAAGAGAATCCACAAGCTAACAAAGGGTTGTTTGTGTTTTTTTGTTTGTTTGTTTTATTTTTGCAACATAAAAGTATCTTTGCACTAAAAAGAGTTTAGGAGTTTAACAAAATAAAAAAATTTGCATATCACCATAAATATTTTTGTATGCAAAGAGCTAACAAATTAAAACTGCTACCATCTCTTACTTCCTTGTCTAAAATCTAGTCTGAAATCCAACACAATTTCCTCTGAGCAACAGAGAATCCTAAGAAAGTATGTATCTTTTCATAAAATATTATGGTGGCTTCATTTCATGGAGTTATTTTTACTGGATATAATCTTAAAAGTGATATTCTTAAAAGTCCATAATTTTTACTGATAAAAATGGTAATCATTTGATCAAAGAGTGCTAAATTTAGCATACACATAGTGTGCCTTCAGTGATTTTTATAAAATAGAAGCAATAAAAGTTAATTTCTTATAAATGAACAGTGATAAGTCTCACTTTTTCATTGCAAAATAATATCATTCAACCTGGGTTAGACAGAAGGAACACACGAACTACATTATCAAGGAGTTCTCAATGTCATATAACACTTATTGATCAAGTTCAAGAAGCTCAGACCTCAGATGCATATTTTCTCATCTGTTTTTTTCCCCCAAGTTTGCAGTTGTTGGGAAGCAAATAGAATTTTATATTATTAGTACATCTAATTAAAGGGGCAGTCTTTATCAATTTTAACAATTGATTAAAGGATTACCATCACACACACACACACACACACACACACACACACACACACATACCTTCAAAGCTAAGCAAATGGTATTAACCCTAATAACCAGACAAAGTTTTCACTCAATTTTACTGACAAGAGCAAATAAATGAAGATAACCAAACAGTTCCCTTTTTTCTAATCAATATCCTGTGACTAAGAGGATGAAAACATATACCCTGTTTCCCCAAAAATAAGACAGTGTCTTATATTAATTTTTGCTCCCAAAGATGCGCTAGGTCTTATTTTCAGAGGATGTCTTATTTTTCCATGAAGAGGAATACGATACATATTTATTGTTAAATGAAAATAAAGGAAATTTATTACCTGTATACGGTATGGTAGTATGGTAGTTGTCAACAAAAACCAGACAAACTGTGAACCCTACAGTATCAAGAATTTACTCATTTATTCAATGACAATCATGTCATCATCTCCTGGAACATCATCATAACAATCCAATTCCTGAATTTCCTGGTGAATTTCTTGTGACTCCATTTCTTTCAGAATCCGTGGACCAAATCTCTCATGTTTAGCAATAGCACTGTCTTTAAATGAGTACTTCTTGTCAAGGTAGCCTGTTCGCAGTGCATTTGCAATGCAACTGTCAGTGATTTTCTCCCATGAATTCTTCACCCAAGTCACAACTTCTTGCAGTTTAGGTTTCACAAAGTTTCCACACTGATTTATCTCCATTCTATTTCCAATGTAGTCATTAATTTCCATGCGCAAATTGTCTTTGAATGGCTTGTTTATTGAAATATCAAGAGTGTGGAGATAGGCCATCATTCCTGCGGGAATCATTATCTGATCTATTTTTCTTTTGTGAAGAAATGTCTTCATGTCTTTAGCGCAGTGAGTGCTGGCTGCATCCCAGACTAGCAGACCTCTTTGGCTCCCTCGCATAACAAGTGGCAAAATTAAATCGACCCACTTCCTTAACTGCTTGTGTGGCCCAGGCTTTTTCAGTTTCAAGAATAAAAACGCCCAAAACACGTTCAATCTTTTCTTTCTTGCCCTTAGAAATGATTAAAGGTGGGATTTTAGTGCCATCCAGACGAATTGCCAAAATACAGGAAACATGTGCACTTTCGTAAGCAGTGGAGAGAATGTACCCTAAGGAGGCACCTGCAGTTCAATTATTGTTTGAGATGTTGGCCCATAAACACTGCAGTTTCATCCATAGCAATCATGTTGGAAAGATTGTATTTAGAGAAGTCAGCATCATCAATAAAGGACTTGAATGCAAGTGCTCGCTTAATAACTTGAGTATCTTCCAACCTAAACAATGTTGTAGATCTTCTTAAAGACAGTTCACTTCGCTGAAGGAAATTATCCAGCCAGTGTTGTGATGCTTTGAAGTCTTCGGGGGCTATGTCAAACTGTGGTGCCATTGCAAGAGCAAATTCTTGAATCTGAGCCCTATTCACAACCAAAGCCTCTGCTGTCCTGTCAACAACCCATTCACAGATCAGGTCTTCCAGCTAGGAAAATAATGGTTGCCGACCTGATCCACACTTGCTCTTTTTAGCATTTCCCTTGTCCACTTGTTCAATGAGGTTACCATACTCTGCTCGCCATTTTTGGACCAATCAGATACTCAACATCTTCTCTTTGCAGAAAGCAGTAAGATTTTAGTCCCAAGAGTCTTCCACGATTCCTTTCTTGTACTCCATGGAGTAGCTTTTTCTTTTTGCACTCATTTCTAGGGGTAAAAAAAAGGAATTGGGGTATCAAGGTGGGGGAAGGGGGATCATTTAAAATGGGGGGATGAAAGGGGGAAATCAAAATGGCACAGGAGAATCAGAGAGGGGATTACCATTTTAGTAACCCCTTTTGATCCTCCTGTGTCATTTTGATTGCCCCCTCTGATCCTCCCTGTCATTTTAAGTGATCCCCCTCCCCCCACCCCTGTGCCACTGAACACCTTCACCAGAAATCCCCCCTACCTCTTTATCAGAAATTTATCCCCTGGGGCCTGCCTGGGGACTGTCACTGGGCTTGCTGAGGCCTGGATCTGGGCTGGAGCAGGGTCTGCCACTGACTGAGAACCTTCAGTCATCATGAGGGCAACCGCTAGCATCAGGTAGTGTCACCAGAGACAGACCAGCACTCACCACCTTCACCGTGTCCCTTCCACTCTAATCCTCCTGTTCTTCTACAGGTATCTGCGAAAGTCTCCTCCTCTCTCCTGCCCCGCGCTCACAGCTCACTCCGACCTCCCTTATGCCATGACACAGCAGTGACATCAGGAATCCACGTAACGTCACTGGTTGCTAGACACCAGTCGGTGCGGCCCTAGTGACCAGTTTATGGTAAATTAATTTTCATTCTGAGACAGAGCCTGGGGGGCCTTATTTTTGGGGTATGCCTTATATTTCACTCAGAAGGAAACCTGTAAGTAGGTCTTATTTTCAGAGGATGTTTTATTTTCTGGGAAACATGGTATGATTCCGCCCTAACTGGTTTGACTCAGTGAATAGAGCATTGGCCTGTGAATTGAAACGTCATTGGTTCAATTCTGGTCAAGTGCATGTACCTTGGTGGCAGGCACATCCCCCGTAGGAGGTGTGCAGGAGGTAGATGATTGATGTTTTTCTCTCATCAATGTTTCTAACTCTCCCTCTCCCTTCCTCTCTGTAAAAATATCAATAAAATATATGTTTTTTAAAAAGAAAACATGATTCCACCACAAGTGGAACTATATTAAATTCTTCCAGGAAAGCAGTTCTCATTTTTTTGTTCTATGGAATCATTAACAGTGTTAAAAATTATTGAAGACATCAAATTCATTTTGTTTTTGTGAGTTACATCTATTGATATTTATCATATTGAAAACTAAAACAGAAAAATAATTACTGATTGATTCATTAAGGATAATGAATCTGTTACATGTTAATATAAATATTTTTATAAAAGATAACTATATCTTTCAAAAAACTGAAAAAGTGACACTGATTTATATTTTCTTTTTTTCAAATTTAATAAATCTTTATTGCTCAGATTATTACAATTGTTTCTCCTTTTACCCCCCATAGCTCCCTTCCATCCGGTGCCCACCCCATCCTCTCCTCTTACCTCCCCCCCACTCATTGTCCTCATTCATAAGCATACAATTTTAATCCAGTCTCTTCCTGCACCCCCCACACCCCTTTCCCCTGATAATTATCAATCCACTCCCTTTCTTTGCCCCTGATTCTATTATATTCACCAGTTTATTCTGTTCCTCAGATTTTTAATTCATTTGATTTTTAGGTTCACTTGTTGATATATATGTATTCGTTGATAATAATTTTTATCTTTTTTCTTCTTCTTCCTCTTCTTAAAGAATACCTTTCAGCATTTCATATAATACTGGTTTGGTAGTGATGAAATCCTTTAGCATTTTCTTATCTGTGAAAACGCTTTCTTATCTTTAGCTGACCTTCAATTCTGAATGATAGCTTTGCTGGGTAGAATAATCTTGGTTGTAGGTTCTTACTATTTGTCACTTTGAATATTTCTTGCCACTCTCTTCTGGCCTGCATGGTTTCTGTTGAGAAATCAGCTGATAGTTGTATGGGTGCTCTCTTATAGGTAACTAACTGTTTTTCTCTTGCTGCTTTCAAGATTCTCTCTTTGTATTTTGCTCTTGGCATTTTAATTATGATATATTTTGGTGTGGTTCTCTTTGGATTCCTTTTGTTTGGGGTTCTGTGCACTTCCTGGACTTGTAAGTCTATTTCTTTCACCAGGTGAGGAAAGTTTTCTGACATTATTTCTTCAAATAGGTTTTCAGTATTTTGCTCTCTCTCTTCTTCTGGCACCCCCATAATTCTGATGTTGGTATGTTTGAAGTTGTCCCTACACTATCTTCTTACACTATCTTCAACTTTCTGGATTCTCTTCTCTTCTTGCTTCTCCAGAGGAGTGTCCTTTGTCTCTTTGTTTCCCAAATCTTTGACTTGATTCTTGTGTTCCTTTAGTCTGCTGTTGGGTCTCTGTGTAATATTTTTTATTTCATTTTGTGTATATTTAATTTCTAGTTGGTTCTTTTTTATATACCATCGAGGGCCTCACTAAATTTATTGGCCTTTTCTAGGAAATTCTTGAAAAACCGTATAACCATGGTTTTGAACTCTATGTCCAGTCTTTTGTTCTCCTTTTCTTTCCTTTGAGATCTATTTCCTCATCTCAGCATTTTCGCTGTTTCCCTGACTTGATAGGATGGCTTTGTGCGCTTGGTATCCTATATTGCCTGGTGGGTCAGCCTCCCCAGTTACCTGAGGTAGACACTCTTGGTGCTCCCCTTTGTGGACTGCGTGTACAGCCTTATTGTAGTTAATTCTTTTTTTTAAAATATATTTTATTGATTTTGTACAGAGAGGAAGGGAGAGAGATAGAGAGTAAGAAACATCAATGAGAGAGAGTCATCGATCAGCTGCCTCTTGCACACCCCCTATTGGGGATATGCAACCAAGGTACATGCCCTTGACTGGAATCAAACCTGGGACCTTTCAGTCCCCAAGCCGATACTCTATCCATTGAGCCAAACCGGTTTCGGCTTGTAGTTAATTCTTGATTGTTGTTGGTATCCTTGGGAGGAATTGACCTTCAGGCCAATTGGATGTGAGTATCAACTGTGTATGCTCTGGGATACCTTCTGTATTGGAGACAGTCTTATAGGATCAGACTTGCAAAATTGCAAAAGCCTCTGAGCACAGCTTGGATGGGACAGAATCTCAGAGCTGAGCTGACAGTCTTGGCTTCCCATCAGCCCTGCCCTTGTGCGCAAGCCTCAGACCTCTACCTTCTGCGGCTCCCCTGAGTTGCCATCTGACAGTCCAGATTCCCCTTTAAGAGTGGAATTGGGTTGGGTCTCTATAGTCTGGAGCTTCTGACTCCTTCCACTATGGAGAGGCTGCAGCAACCTCCACGGTCAGACCTCTCTGCACTCTCTCACTCGAGAGCAACTGTAGACCCTGACCGCTGCAGCTCCATGCTCCCCTGAGTCTCCCAGTCTCTGAGTCTCCAGGTGCCTTTCTCTAGAGTCCAGACTCCAACCATATGAGCCTGGTTCCATGTGGTTTTGGACGGGTTTGGGGTTTAGTGAAGTTGGAACTGGGGATCAGTGCAGTCCAGGGCTTCCTTTCCCCTCCCACCAGCCAGGCACTCAGCCACCCTTCCTCTTTGCACGCAAGTCTCCAAACCTTAGTGCTTTGCGGCTCCCCTGATCCGTGAGACTCTCTTCTTCTTTCTAGTTGTAGATTTTTCCACTCAGCCAGCTTTCCTGTGGTTTTGGATGATATCCATTTTGTCTTTTAGTTGTTATTTTGAAATTGTTGTGCAAGGTGGCAGCTTAGGTGCTTACCTAAGCCGCCATCTTGGATTCTCCCTATATTTTCTTTTTTTCTGATTTACATTTTCACAAGTCTCTAATATCAGGCTTAGCAGAAGACAAGTTGGGTTTATCATATCTGCTTCCACATTCAATCGGTTGTAATTGAGTTGTCTTGCTTGAAGTATATCAAGAAAAATCAGACCTCACACAGATGTACTAGTATTTGGAAAAGGGAATATTTTAATAGCCTGTTCATATAGCTTTGGTTATGTTTTCCTTTATATGAAACAAGAATTTGACAAGTGGCAGTTTCTTAAAGATTAGTTGCAATGGAGAATCTGAAGCGTATCAAATTAATGTCCATATTCTGTTATGTAATAATCCACTGATCTACCTTACACTTTAAATGGAGTCTGTATTAATGCCTAATTTGAAAATATCATGTGAGTTTTGCAGATCTTCCAAATGTTGAGAGCAGTAATCTCATCAGAAAAATATATTTTGAGTATTAAGAAGATATCAAGCTTATGATAGCAAATAAAAATTTTAACAATTCTAATTTATTGCTTCAAAGCTCAAAAAAAATTTATCAGTTGTTTTCCATGAAATAAAGGCTTACTACATTTCATTTTTGATAAATCATTAGCAGATGCCCAATTTTAAGGAATCATAGTTTGTTCATCATTCTTTCAAGTAAAATTGTTTCATTTTATAAAGTAGCTAGTTCAGCTCAAAAAAAAAAAATCACACAAGTGCTCTCTTGACACAACCATTATCTTTTGGTATGCAGCTAAGTGGTGTACGTGTACTTCTCATTTCATTACACAATATTACAAAAAGGTGTACTCAATGATTGATATTTGAAAATTTTAATGATTGCTAACACCTCACCAAAGTCATTCCTAAGTAAAACTTTCATGTTTTTTTTAAAGCTAAAAGTGTAAGAATACAATGAATACTGACAGTTTGGTGTCACTGCTTTATTGTGTCAAGGTGGAAGAAGTTTTATAAATAATATCTCAGTATTATTATAAAACTAGAGGCCCAATGCACAAAATTTGTTCAAGAGTAGGCTTTTGCAGCCCCAGCTGCCTTGGCCCTCGCAGACCTGGCTTCATCCTGCAGCTCATCTGTAAGGACGTTTGGAAGGGCATCCGGACAGTCTTTCCCCTGTTTGGCCTTTCTGTCGATTTGCATATTATGCTTATATAATTATATGCTTTTATAACTTTTGCCCTGAGAACATTTGAAGGCATATTACAGATACCCAGGGGTAGACAGATGACACAGCACCACTTTTCTAGAACACATCCTTTAGTAGGGTTGAAAAGAATGAAGTATAGAAAACAAAAAGAGGCAGTAAAGGAAGAATGAAAAAGATAGCCTAGACTTTCAAGAAGACACATGTATAAAACAACTGTTTTTTTCCTTAGCTCTTCTAACACTCACTAGTATCCCAATATGGCATATAATAGAAGCAATCATTCACAGCCTAGAGAAGTAACTTCTTATTTTTCATCACCTGATTTTTTCATTGCAGGTCTTATGGTGATGTTCCTAGCAAAAAAAAAATCTTGTCACTCAGCTCTCATCAATAATCAACTACAGAAGTTGGTACAGCTTCAAATTACTAAATCCAAAATATATATCTATACTGATCAGAGAGGTTTATTTTCATAAATTCTTATCCAATTATTATAGACTGTCCAAAAAACCAATAAGTGAGTTACTCCAATATATTTTTCTCTTGGTGATAGGGACATTTATACTTCCCATTAAGAATTAATTAGTGTTTGATAAAGAGAATTAAAAAATCACCCAGATTTAACAGTGATTAAGGACAATGGATCAACTGCACGAAATTTTAAGATGTAAATATGTATTTTTTTGAAACTAGTTTTGGATAGTTAATAAACTACTTAAGAAGACAAGGGTTTAATATTCTCAAAAATTCATTTTGGCCCAAACTGGTTTGACTCAGTGGATAGAACATCAGCCTGGGGACTGAAAGGTCCCAGGTTCGATTCCCACTAAGGGCATGTACCTTGGTTGCGAGCACACCCCCGGTGTGGGGTATGCAAGAGGCAGCTGATCGATGATTCTCTCTCATCAATGTTTCTTACTCTCTATCCCTCTTTCTTCCCCTCTGTGAAAAATCAATAAAATATATTTTAATAAAAGAAAAAGAAATTCATTTTGAGTCCTATAGTAAAAGCATTACTACCATAAAAGCAAAAAAATTATAATCCACAGATGTTAAAACGTATACTTTGTATATATATGCTCTGGCAAGTAAAGGTTAGTCTGAAAATTACAAACATGTATTCATGTGCATAATTTGATTGTGTTTTAAAATAATTAATGTAAATTATTTGTTATTCTACATTTCAATCCATACATTAATGTTAACTAATAGCATTATAGTTGGTGTGTTTAGAACAGAATTTTATATTCATATTTCACAATGATAATATGTGCTTCTTTACAGCACACTGTACAACTGACTAGATGAGGGTTTTCCCCTATTAAATGGACTATAAAGATATTTAGTGTTTCAGGCTTTGTATAGTCTAAAATTCCTTTTCTTGCATTTAACAATGATATTTTGCATAAAAACTTAAGGCTACATCCCAAAATTTCTTGGAATTGCTCCCACACTTTTCTGATTCATAGCCTTGGCCAAATTCCTAAATAGGTTCAGCATATAACAAGTCACACCCACACAATACCTACACAAATGATGCAATACTGACAAGGAAATATGTTCACATGCTAGGAAGAAAAAAATACCCTACTTCCTTAATATTTCTTTGATTGATGAACTACATAAATATCACCATTCTGTATTTTAGTATTAGGGATTTTTAAAAAGCTTCTTGTTAAAGCAAAGTTTCTGCACAGACAAAGCTGAGTGTTTCCTGAATTTCATGATTACATTGAGAACTTGTCAGCATGCTGCTATATTTAATGTGAAGATGCTATTGAAGAGATTCCATTATGTTATATTGCATTCTCTTTTACAAAGGCCCTGAGGAAAACTTCTCTGGTCTGTTTGATCTGTTTCTACATTGAAATACTGTCTAGTAATCATATAATTAAATGTATCAGCTCCTTTATAATGGCTGCCAGAAAATTTAAATATTCATTTTTGTCCCACTTCTAGAACATACATAGGCCCCTTATGCCATGTATTTATAAACAACAGAATACATTCCTGGCTTCAACTAAGTTCTCTTGCTCTAGTTTTTGAATTCCATCATCTTATCCACTTACATATACATTAAATGAAAAAACAATATAGTATAATGAATTGAAATGTTTGCCTGGTATGATTTTATTTAAATTGGTATTTAAGCACTTATTCAATCAGGATATGAAAGAATTTTATCTCTGTTTTCTAAAATTAATATAAAAATATAATGCAAAATAATTAAATGAATACTGTATTTTTTTTTAATTTAAAATAAAGCTGTGTAAAATGAACATACCTAATCTACAGTTAAGTTCTATACACAACCCCCCCCCCCCAGATACACACACACACACACACACACACACACACACACTCTATTAAAAACTCTTCTCTTCCTAGTTTTACTCTTGCCGGAACAACTATTCAAGTCCTATTGCTTTATCTTCACATATCTCTTGTACCAATTCACTGCTAAACTACAACCCAGCTTAACTTGTCCTTTCTGTGTCCTGGAAATGTTTCTCTATATTTTAAATGTTATAGCAATACCACATAGATATTGGGATATTTGAAGACAATTGATGTATATTTTATACTCACTAATACTGCTTTTGCAACTCTTGGGCACATGCTGGATGTTCAATGTTCAATAAGTGTCTTTCTTTTAAAATGTTTCAGAGTATGATAAATCACCACAGCTCAATGGCTTTACTTTTCTTCTTTGAAATTAAATCTCAGACACTTTGAAATTAGTAGTTTCTCATTATCTTTCTCCCTTAAATTGTTGTCATTTTCCTAAAGGCAGTTACTGATTGATGCAATGATTTTCATGTATTAGATGCTAGGTGCATAAAAGTCAGGAACCAGACCTACATATTTATTTTCCAAAAATCATATTCCACAGAGTATTCAATAAACAATTTTAGTAATGAATTTTATAGATAATCTTTCTCAAATTTGCTTTCTCTCTTAAAATTAAGATTCTTGAAAGAAAGAAATTTGACATAATTCACATATCCCTCACTATCTACCCCTGCTATACTTTACACACATACTGCTTTAGCAGATGATAGATGAATTCATGTATTTATAAATGAATTGATACATACATTCTGACTTCTATGATAGAGCTAAGAAATATAGATTAAATTAGCAGTAGAGAGCAAGTTGTGATCATGTTAGCTTGTAAACAGGAAAACTTCAACTTTTTTTTTTTTTTTTTTTTTTAGAAAAATCAATCTACCTTGATTTAGGCAGCTAATAAATACCACGATGTATCTTGCCTTAGAAAAGTGAGTGAGCCCTGGGCATTTGACAACCATGATTATATAGAGAAGTATAAATAAAACAGAACTAAAAGTACAACAGAAATAAAGTTAGTAAAATTAGGAAGTTATCTTTGTCTATATCCTTTGACAAATCTAGAAAAGGCACAGTTAATAGATTTCTAGCTATGTGTACAGTTTTTGGTGAATGTTTAGAAGAGAAGCAAACGTGGAAAATAGCATTCATTACCTTTCCAAAGGACCCCTGTCCAAGAACCTTGAGCAACTCAAACTGTGCAGGGTCTGCTTTCTCATATCCTTCCTTAACATGATGAATAATAGGAATTTCTTTAACTCCTTCATCCTGTAAAAAGAAAATCCAAATAATATTCATATCCAGTTGTAACATGCTATGATAAGTTTAGAGTCAGGGAACATACCAGAAATAATTTATACCCAACTCCTAGCATAGAGTTTTATGGGCTACTGGTATTCCCATTTCCCTGTTTTCTAAATCATAGAGATTTACCACTACCACAAGCCCCATTATATAATTTCATGTAAATAAAAGCATATACCTGTTCTTGTGCCAGTACAAGGCTGCTTTGAGTACAGTGATTTTGTAGTATAACTTGATATCTGGTATTATGATCCCTCCAACTTTGTTCTTCTTTCTCAAGATTGCTGTGGCTATTCAGGGTCTTTTTTATTCGATATAAATTTTTGGAATATTTGTTCTAGGTCTGCGAAAAAAGCTGTTGGTATTTTGATAGGGATTGTATTGAATCTATTGTATATATATTTTTTGCTAATATGGCCATTTTAATGATGTTGATTTTACCAATCCATGTACACAGTATAGTCTTCCACTTGCGTATATCTTCTTCTATCCCTTTTTTTGAGCATCCTGTATTTTTCTGACTATAGGTCTTTTGCCTCCTTGGTTAAATTTATTCCTAAGTATCTTAAATTTTTGTTGCAATAGTAAATTGGGTTATTTGTTTAGTTTCCCTTTCTGATAGTTCATTATTGGTGTATAAAAACACCATAGATTTCTGGGACAATAGGGTAGTGGAGGCCTGGGTGGGAAAGAGGGGGTTGGGCAATGGGAAAAAGAGGGTCATATGTAATACTTTCAACAATAAAGATTTAATTTTAAAAAAGCATATAAAATATATGCTTCAACTTCTTCCATCCAAGTACAAGGAAAATATAAACAACAAAGTGTCTCAAGACTCTCACCACAATGTGACTCATGAGGAGGATGCAAAGAAAGCCAAGAGATAAATATGTTTTTATAAACTGTAGAGCAAGGCAAATAAATGTGAAACTCCAGCTTCTCTTGAATAGTATTTCACTATACCCTTTTAATTAGTCAGTGATATATCAATATTTATATGTTTAACTAGTCACATCATTAAAATAGAAACTGCCATAGACACACAATCTGCAAAGCCCAAACAAATGTTTCCAGGCCATAATCCTATTTTTATTAAAATGTTATATATAGCCTAGCTGGTTTGGCTCTGTGGATAGAGCATTCACCTGTGGATTGAAGGGTCCCAGGTTCGATTCTAGTAAAGGGCACATGCCTGGGTTGCAGGCTTGATCCCCAGTAAGGGGCATGCAGGAGGCAGCCAATCAATGATTCTCTCTCATCATTGATGTTTCTATCTCTACCTCTCCTTTCCTCTCTGAAATCAATAAAAATATATTTTAAAAAATAAAATTTTATATATAAATTATATGCCAGATTTCCTAACACTTAGATAAGGCAGAAAGGAAACTACCCGGAGAGTGTTTCTTCTCTTTGATGTAGAACTCTACTCAGTTGTGAAGACTACACTCAAGTGAGCTGCATTGTTTGTCCACATAGAGAGACGAGACACAATAGCTAGGATGAAAAAATAAATCCTCAGATGTATTACATATCACAAAATATGAGTTGAGATATATTATCCAACTTTCTCACTGTAAAAAGGAGAAAACTGAGGTTTAGAGTTTAAGGTCACATGACTATTTTATCACAATGCCTACATGTATCAATAGCTTTTCATTACAGGGTTGGGGCAAAAGTAGGTTAATATTTATCCATATGGAAATTAATACAATAACTAATAAATAATAATACAAGAATAAACTCTGTGTTTCACATACTCACAGCTGTAAAACTACTTTTGCACCATACTGTACCATGTTTTTAATAGAAGTTATTGGAGTATCAGTATAGATAGACCTGGAGATACTATGCTAAGTGAAATAAGCAAGGAAGAGAAAGACGAATACCATATGATTTCAGTTATATGTGGAATCTAATGAACAAAATAAACAAACAAAATAAAAGGAGACTCAGATACAGAGACCAGACTGACAGCTGTCAGAGGGAATGGAGTCGGGGAGCTAGGTGAAATAAGCGAAGAGATTAAGCAAGAAACACACACACACACACACACACACACACACACACACACACACACACACACACATATATATATATATATATATATATATATATATATATGCCTAATATGCTAAGTGTCCAATCGAGTGATCAACTGACCAGTTGCTATGATGCTCACTGACCACCAGGGGGCAGATGCTCTGACCAGTAGGTTAGCTTGCTGCTGGGGTCTAGCCAATCGGGACTGGGTGAAACAGGGCCAGACAAACCCTGAAGCCCTCCCACAGTTCCTCCCTGCCCACTGGCCTGACTGAGACTGGACAAAATGGCCCTGAATGGCCCGATCGCCAGTCAGGTAGAGGAACCCCACCTGTGCATGAATTCATGCACTGGGCCTCTATTATATATGGAGGGGGTCCCTCAGCCCGGTCTGCCCCCTTTCACATTCCAAGAGCCCTCAGTGGCAGGAGGCAATCAGGGGAAGGTGACATCCCATCACACCTCTACTTTTGCCACTGCTGCCAGCACAAGCCTTGTATGGCCATGGTTACCTGAGCCTTGAGCAGCCCTGGGTGGCTGGGTAGCCACCATCTGAGACTTGCCTGCACCTCTGGCCAGCCCTGGGCACCTGGAGGGCTGAGGTGACTGGGGGACTCAGGAGGCAGGAGCACAGAGAGGCAGGGCCTGCCTATGGGCCTGGCCTTGCTGAGTGCCTGCTGCCCTGGTGGGGCTGAGGGGACTAGGTGCCATCATATTGTGGCTGTGAGTACCATGATCTTTGTTGGCGGGGCAGTCAATTAGCATATTCTCTCCTTATTGGTTGTGGGCACCACCATCTTTCAGAGTAGAGCAGTCAATTAGCACATTCCCTCCCTTATTGGCTGTGGCTGCCACCATCTTTGCAACAACATGAGGGTCAATTAGCATATTCCCTCTTTATATAATACATAGTCACATAAAATAGTGTGGTGATAGTCATGGGGTGAGGAGTAGGTAGAGTTGGGCAAAGGGCGAGCAAATGAGGACAGAAGGAAACTTAATTTGGGGCAATAGGTGCAGATGCAGTGTGCACATGATGTTTTATTGACTTGTATATTTGAAACCTGTATGTTTTTGTGAACCAATATTATCAATCTGTACTATATTAATGTGGCCATGATGGCAAGAATGTTGTCAATAAATTTACCCTTTAATTAATGGAAAAACCAATAGGGGCTCCGGTCAAATTGAGCAAGAGCTTAGTCTCAAGTAAGCTATGTTTCAAAACAGCTAAAATTACTTATGTCACATAGGTAGACAAACATTCACTCTCTCAAGAGGAGCATCTAAGCAGAGAAATTTTAGCTTGAAGGTATTAAGAACTAGTCAAAAATGAAAAATCACCTCTAAAATGATGACTGTGGATGTTTTTCATATATCAAAATAGCATTTCACTGGCCCTTTTAAGTTGCTAGGAGAGTGATTTTTCCCCTTTTAAATAGGTATTTTTTAAGTCAAGAATGTATTTTGATCTCACCTTTTATTTATTCTTTGATCCAAGCAGTTTTTTAGTAGCATGTTCTATAATCTCCACATATTTTTGGATTTTTTACTTCCTTTTTGCCATTGATTTTTAATGTTAAAGCATTGTGTTTTGAGAATATGTTTGTTTTGATTTCTATCTTCTTAAATTTGTTGAGACTAGTTTAGTGACCCAATATATGATCTAACCTTGAGAGTGTTCCATGTGCACTGGAGAAGAATGCATCATCCGATGTTCTGGGATGAAAGGCTTTGTAAGTGTCAATTATGTCCAGTTGGACCAATGTGTCATTTAAGTTCAATATTTCTTTATTGATTTTCTATTTGGATGGTCTATCTAGAGCTGTCAATGGGGTGGGTAGATTCCCAATTATGACTGTGTTTTTGTCTGATTATCCCTTTAGTTCTGTGAGTAGTTGCTTTATACATATAGGTGCTCCATGATTGGTTGTATATATATTAAGTATTAATATATCATTACAAAATACCCATCTTTGTTTTTTGCTATATTTATTATTTTGAAATCTGTTTTATGAGATATGAGTATGGCTACACATGCTTTTCTGTGGATGCCATTTGCTTGTAGAATCATTTTCTACCCTTTGACTTTAAGACTAACTTAGTTTTTTTCAGCTTAGATGTGTTTTCCAAAGGCAGCATATGGTGTGGTGTTTTGTTTTGTTTTGTTTTGTTTTGTTTTGTTTTGTTTTATCCAATCTGTTACTCTGTGCCTTTTTATTGGTGAACTTAGTCCGTTTACATCTAGGGTAATTATTCATGTACTAGAGGCCTGGTGCATGAAATTCTTGCACTCGGGGGGGGGTCCCCCTCAGTCAGGCCTGCACCCTTTCACAGTCCAGGAGTCCTCAGGGGATGTCTGACTGACCACTTAGGCCCACTCTCCACAGGACATCCTTAGTACTCACACCACTGCTGCACTTGCCAGGCTTCTGGCTGAGCAGCACTTCCCCTGTGGGAGCGCACTGACCAAAAGAGGGACATAAGAGACACATGTCAAGAATGCCTTCTAAAATTATAAGCATAGGACTTAAAATAACAGAAAATCAGTTAGAAACATCGATGAGAGAGAATCATGGACCAGCTGTCTCCTGCACACCCCCCACTGGGATGTGCCCGCAACCAATGTACGTGCCCTTGACCGGAATCGAACCCGGAACACTTCAGTCCACAGGCCGACACTCTATCGACTGAGCCAAACTGGTTTCCGCTAAAGCTAGCAATAAATTTTAAATGACCTCAGGTTTTCCTTGCAGTTAAATATTTCCATATTACATCTCCTTTCTACCCTAAAGTTGAATTCAATCTTATTTTGTTTGTTTTTTTCCACTTTTCATTGTATTTCCTTTATGTAAGTATAGTTGGTATACAACATCATATTAGTTTCAGGTGTATAATATAATGACTAAATATTTATATACCTTATAATATGATTACCACCTCACTGAATTTAATAATCATCTGTCACATGGCAAACTTATCACAATATTACTGAATGTATTACCTTCACCCTTTTCACCCATCTTCCTACCCATTCCCCTCTGGCAAATATCAGTTTGATCTGTTTCTATGAGTTTGCTTTTGTTTTGTCTGTTCATTTGTTTTGTTTCTTTAGAGACCACAGATGAGTGAAAATGAAATTTAGAGGATTATGTATTTTAATAATGTAGTTACTCAAATATTGGCAAGTAAAAATTTCACCATTACATTTAAAATATCATAGCATGTAGATTATACCTCAATAAAGTTGTCTTAAAAATTCATGTATAGCCCTGGCCAGTATGACACCATTAGTTGGGCATCATCCCATACACCGAAAGGTGACAGGTTTGATTCCTGATCAGGGCACATGCCCAGATTGAGGTCTCAATCTTTGGTAGGTGATGTGCAGGCGGCAATTGATCAATGTTTCTCTCTCACATCAATATGTCTCTATCTCCTTTCCTCTCTAAAAAATAAAAATAAAAATTTCATGTACAAGAGTTTCTGACAGGAAAATGTGTCTTATATTTTGACCTGCTATTATTTTGTTAATAATTGCATTTGTTTATTACTAATGTACCTGAATAAACTTCTTTAATTGACAAAAGATTTTCTCCTTTCCCATTATTCTTTCCTTTAACTCTGAAATGTAGCTTAGTAAGTTAACATGAGTACTTACTTGGCAAGAATCTGCTTCTCCCTCTTCCATTGGCTCATCAACCATTTTAAGATGATTTACCTGCAAAATATTATTTGAAAACTTAAGTTCAAGCATACTAGAACAAGAGTAATAGTTTTTTAAAAAAATCTAACCCTAGGCATTTCCCTTCACAATCCAACAAGAGCCACACTTACTGAAACACAAAAGGACAAAAGATACATAGAAGGTAGTTAGAAGAGAAGCATTAATATAGTTTCCATATTATCATTGAGAAGCCTTAAATTTCAATGCTATATGTTTCATTTCATATTGGTTAGAGCCTTGCTATGATGAATTAATATAAACTAAACACATGACATGTACTCTCATTAAGACAGTCCCCAACCAAATATTTATAAGATAGGGGTAAAATGCTACAGAATAAATTTAATGTGTGAATATATTCAAAGCAAGTTAGGATGGAAAGAGTTTTAATTAATTACACTGCTGTGAATCCCTTTCCTTTAATTCAATTCTATTAACATTTGAGTTACTCTATAGAAGAATAAACTGTAGAAATGAAATGTAAGAGGCTATAGAAAAAATTATTTTAACATACAAAGCTCAGTAGATAATATTTACTCTTCAAACATTACTTCAAGAAAGAGTAAGTGTAGAGGGCTAAGATCAAGAGTCCTCAAACTCTAGCCCATAGGCCAAATGTGGCCTGCTATCTGTTTTGTAAATAAAATACTACTGGAACACAGACACATCATTTTGTTTCCATATTATCTATGGCTGTTTTCTCAATGCAACAGCAGACTTGAACAGTCTAAAATAGTAGTATTTACTATTTGGCACTTTACAGAAAAAGTTTATCAACCACCAATCTAAGATGTTTGAAAATTAAGCAACAGAATGATGATCTAGAAAAAAAAAAATTTCACCAATTCCTATTTATGAGTCCACAGAAAAGTAAAAAATAAAAATAGGAAAGTAAAGAAAATAACCTTTGGTGACAGCCATGATGGAATAATCCTATCTCTCCTATGATTATAAACTGAAGCCTTTAGACAAAACACAAAAGGGAACTACCTAAGTACTATGAAAATTAAGCAATAACAAGCAGTTTAAGAAGGGAGATCAAAATTTGAAGAATAACTGCAGTGTAGTGAGTTCCTGAGTTTATTTTCCATCTTTATCTCCTGACTTTGATCCAAAGAGAGACTGATTCATGGCATTCTACAGTGAGAATAAGCAAAATTTCCAAGAGAAATTCCACTTTCTGAACAGAAGACCAGGAAAAGATGCACTTTTGAGCAGGTAAGCATAAGAATCCAAAATTTTCTTTTTTCCCACTTTTATTTTGACTCCCAGTCCTTCTCCAAGTCAAGCCTCAACCAAGAGAAGATCTATATATCTCTAGTCAGAGAAACCAAAAAGAGGCCTGTATAATAAGAAAAGTATGGAGATAATTACTGTTACTGTTTTATCCTCTCTTTCACTTCACTCCAAAGGTAGCCCCAAAATTTCAGAGTTGTGTGACAGCATGTGATGCTAAGATCCTGAAAGAAACTCACATTTCTGGTCAGAGGAACAATGATAAATGACCCACGGTAACTGGAAAATCCGTAGAAGAAATTATGGGGAGGTTAAAATGGGAGGAGGAAATTCCCTGATTATATGTATGAAGAGACAAGAAGTCTTAGTGCCAACAACTGCATGGTTTTATAAATTGTGTTTCATTAAAGCTGATTTTAAAAAATGAATGAGTTTCCAAAATTTGGTGAAATG
Source organism: Pipistrellus hanaki (assembly GCF_964339955.1). NCBI lineage: Eukaryota > Metazoa > Chordata > Mammalia > Chiroptera > Vespertilionidae > Pipistrellus > Pipistrellus hanaki. The sequence continues at coordinate 78,081,083 of NC_140524.1, forward strand.
TATAAATTTACAGTTTAAAGAAGCTCAATGAACACCAAGTTGGAGGTGAAATACAAAAGTCAAACATTACTGGAATGAGAACTATCACAGGCAACTCAAAAGGTGATTTGTTAACTCAGATAACCAACCGATAGTAACCTAATTATTGTAATACCAGGGAAGTAAGTCCAAAGACATAAGAGACTTAAATTCAAAGGCAATTCATTAGTAAAAATGTTTTCTTATTCATATAGTAAAAATTATTGTAGAAAAACAGTAAATAAAACAAAGAGGAACAAAAATAGTGGCATAAACACTGGAAATTGCTATCTCCCACACCCCTGTCAAAATGACAACTAAAATAGTTGCAGCTGGTACTTATAGCCAATTGGCCTAGAGGCAAATTCTTCCCAGTGATGCCAACAGCAATCAAGGCTCAACTACAAAAAGACTGAACACATCCCACACAGGTGTGCACATAAAGTGCCCAGTTCAGGTGAATGGGGAGGCTGAACAACTGGGCCCTACAGGACACCACCTAAAAAAAGGGCACTCTATCAATTCCAGGATACATGGCAGCTCCACCTAATATGTAGAAACAAACACAGGAAAGCATCCAAAAATGTAGACACAAACAAACATGTCACAAATGAAAGAACAGAAGAAATCTCCAGTAAAAAAGAACTAAATGGAATTCAAGCAAGAAAACTACTACCATGTTTCCCCGAAAATAAGACCTAGCGCATGGAAAGATAAGACATCCCCTGAAATAAAACCTAGCTCAACTTTGGGAGAAAAAATTAATATAAGACACTGTCTTATTTTCAGGGAAACAGGGTAGATACAGAGTTTAAAACAATGGGTATAAGGTTCCTCAAGAATCTTAGTGAGAACTTCAAGGGACTTAGTAAAACTTTTAAGGATCTTAGTGAGAATTTCAAAGACATGAAAAAGGACCAGTCAAAAATTAAATATTCACCAACTGAAATAAATAATCATTTACAGAGATTCAACAGTGGAATAGAGGATTCTGAAAATGAATCAACAATTTGGAATATGAGAAAGCAAAAAGCACCCAATCGTAAGAACAAAAGAAAAAATAATACAAAAATATGTAGAGTGTAAAGAGCCTACCAACATTTGCATTACAGGGGTGCCAGAAGGAGAAGAGAGAGAGCAACCTATAAAAAAAAAAAAAAAAAAAAAAAAAAAAACACCAGAAAAATGTGTAATAAGTTACTTAACTACTTAAAGAATTAGAAAAGAACAATAAGAAAAGCACAGAGTAAATAGGAAGGAAATATAAAGATCAAAGCATAAATAAATGACATAGAGATTTTAAAAAATACTAGATCAATAAAACAAAGAACTGGTTCTTTGAAAGGATAAATAAGACTGATGAACCTCTATTCAAATGCACCAAGAAACAAAGAGAGAGGACCCAAATAAAAAAAAAAATCAGAAACAAAAGAGGTGAAGTAACAACTGACCCCTCAGAAATACAAAGTATCATAAAAAACATACTATGAGCAACTTTATTCCAATAAACTGGTCAACCTTGATGAAACGGACATATTCCAAGGAAAATATAATCTTCCAAAACTTAATCAGGAAGAATCAGAAAACCTAAATAGGCAGATAACTACTGATGAAATTGAAGCGGTAATAAAAAATAAAAATAAATAAAAACTTCAAGCACACCAAAGCCTTTATCTGGATGACTTCAAAGGAGTGATTTACCAAAACATTCAAAGAAATAAAACTCATCCTCCTCAAACTACTCCAAAAAATCTAAGAGAAAGGAACAGTTCCAAGTTCTCTTCATGAGAACTAGCAATACCATAATTCCCAAACCAGATAAACACTACAAAGAACGAGAATTACAAGCTAATATCCATGATGAACATAGATGGTAACATCCTCAAGGAATGTTTGCAAATGAGATCCGGCCATAAATTAAAAACATCAAACACCATGACCAAGTGGGATTTATTCTGGGGATTCAAGACTGGTACAATATCTGCAAATCAATAAATGTGATGCAGCACATTAACAGATTGCAACACAAAAATCACATGATCATATCAATTGATGCAGAAAAAGCATTAAATAAACTCCAACGCCCATTTTTTATAAAAACTCTCAGCAAAGTGGGAATAGAGGAATCATATCTCAACATAATAAAAGTTTTATATAACAAACCTACACTCAATATCAGTCTCAATAGGCAAACACTAAAACCATTCCCCCTAATAATAGGAACAAGACAGGGATGCCCATTTTCATCATTCTTGTCGACATAGTTCAGGAAGTGCTAGCCATAGCAATCAGACAAGATGAAGAAATAATAGACATTCAAGTTAGAAAGGAGGAAGTAAAATTGTCATTATTCACAGATGGCATAATATTGTACATTGAAAAGCCTAAAGACTCCATCAAAAAAGTACTAGATTTAATTTTTTTAACATGAAAAATTTACTCTTTTATTTTTTGGGAAAAAAGCTTTTATACTAACAGCCTGGATGGAATTGGAAATAACATGATCTCACTCATTTGTGAAGTAAAAAGAACATTATAAACTGATGAATAAAAATAGATACAGAGGCAATAAAGTATCGAACAGACTGTCAAACTACAGTGGGAAGGCTGGGGCAGGTGGGAGGGGTGAATAAGAGATCGACGAAGGACTTGCATGTATGCATTTAAGCATAAACAATGGATGCAAGACACTGGGGGGGGGTGCTAAGGGCATGTGCTGGGGGGTAGGGGAGGCCAGGGAAGGTCAATGGAGACAAAAGGAGACATATGTACTACTATTTGTAATACAATAAACAATAAAATAAAATGAAAAACTACTAGATTTAATAGATGAATTTGGCAACATAGCAGGATATGAAATTATCACCCAGAAAACTGGCATTTTTAAAAATATATATTTTTATTTTATACAGAGAGGAAGGGAGAAGGATAGAGAGTTAGAAACATCAATGAGAGAGAGACATCGACCAGCTGCCTCCTGCACACCCTCTACTGGGGATGTGCCCGCAAGCAAGGTACATGCCCTTGGCCAGAATCGAACCTGGGACCCTTGAGTCCTCAGGCCGATGCTCTATCCACTGAGCCAAACCAGTTTCGGCAACTGTGGCATTTTTATACACCAATAATGAACTGTCAGAAAGAGATACTAAAAAAAAGAAAAGAAAGAAAATCCCATTTGCCATTGCAACAACAACAACAAAATAAGATACTTAGGAATAAAGTAACCAAGGAGATAAAAGACCTATACTCAGAAAACCACAGAACATTGAAAAGAGAGATAGAGGAAGATATACACAAGTGGAAGAATATACGGTATTTATGGATTGGTAGAATCAACATCAGTAAAATGTCCATACTACTCAAAGCAATCTATAGATGCAATGAAATCGCTATTAAAATACAAATGCATATTTCTTAAACATAGCACAAATTCTCCAAAACTTTATATGAAATAAAAAAACACACCAAATAGCCTCAGCAATCTTAAGAAAGAAAAACAAAGTTCAAGGGATCACAATACCAGATATTAAGTTATACTACAAAGCCACTGTACTCAAAACAGTCTGATGTTAGGGAAACACACACACACACACACACACACACACACACACACACACACAGGCATATAGACCAAGGGAACAGTAGAGATACTGCAGAAATCAACCCAAGTCATTATGTTCTACTAATACTTGACAAAGGAAGCAAAAGAATACAAAGGGGACAAGACAGTCTCTTCAATAAATGGCATTGGTAAAATTAGACAGGTACATGCAACAAAATGCAACTAGACATCCAACTCCCATCATACACAAAAATAAACTCAAAATGGATAAAAGTCTTAAATGTAAGACTTGAAACCATTATAATCTTAGAAGAAACCATAGGGTAGCAAAATCTCAGACATCTCTCCTAGCAATATATTTACTGATCTCATAGGAAAATGGAAACAAAAGAAAAATAAACAAATGGGACTACATAAAAATAAAAAGCTTCTGCACAGCAAAAGAAACCATTAACAAAACAAGAAGAAAGCCTACTGCATGGGAGAACATACCTGACAATGATACTTCCCATAAGGGGTTAATCTCAAAATTTATAGGGAACTCATACATTTTAACAAAAGAAAGATAACAACCCAATCAAAAATGCACAAAGGGCTGAAACTGGTTTGGCTCAGTGGATAGAGGGTAGGTCTCCAGACTGCAATGTCCTAGGTTTGATTCCCCTCAAGGGCATGTACATTGGTTGCCGGCACATCCCCGGTAGGGGTGTGCAGAAGGCAGCTGGTGGATGTTTCTCTCTCATCGACATTTCTAGCTCTCTATCCCTCTCCCTTCCTCTCTGTGGAAAATGAATAAAATATATTTTTTTAAATGCACAAAGGACTTAAATAGGAAGTGGATATACAGAATGCCAAGAGACATATGAAAATTTGCTCAAAGTCACTAATAATCAGAAAGATGCAAATAAAAAAGACAATGAGGGGCCAAAACCGGTTTGGCTCAGTGGAAAGAAAGGTCCCAGGTTCGATTCCGGTTAAGGCATGTACCTTGGTTGTGGGCACATCCCCAGTAGGGGGTGTGCAAGGGGCAGCTGATCGATGAGTCTCTCTCATCGATGTTTCTAACTCTCTATCCCACTCTTTTCCTCTCTGTAAAAAATCAATGAAATATACTTTTTTAAAAAGACAATGAGGTACCATATCATACCTGTCAGAATGGCCAGCATCAATAAATCAACAAATGACAAGTACTGGTGAGGATATAAGGAACAAAGAACCCTCATGCACTGCTGGTGGGCATGTAGACTGCTGCAGCCACTGTGAAAAATAATATGGAGTTTCCTCAAAAAATTAAAAATAGAACTCCCATTTGATCCAATAATCCCACTTCTAGGAATATATCCCAAAAACACCAATCAGAAAGGACATATGCACTCCTATGTTCATAGTGGCAACATTTACAATAGCTAAAATTTGGAAACAGCCTAAATGCCCATCAGCAGATGAGTGGATTAAAAAATAGTTGTACATCTGCACAATGGATTACTATGCTGCTGTAAAAAAGAAAGAACTCTTACCATTCGCAAGAGCATGGATGGACATGAAGAGCATTATCCTAAGCAAAATAAGCCAGTCAGAGAAAGATAAATATCACATGATCTCACTCATTTGTGGAATATAATAAACAACATAAATTGAAGAACAAAAATAGTCCCAGAGATACAGAAGCATCGAACCCATCATCAGACTTCAGAGGGAAGGCAGGGGGGAGGGGTAAGAGATCAACCAAAGGATTTGAATGCATGCATATGAGCATAACCAATGGACACAGACACTAGGGGGGTAAGGGTACGTGCTGGGGGTGGGGGTGGCCAGGCAGAGGTCATAAAGGGGAAAGGATACATATGTAATACTATAGGTAATACTTTAAACAATAAAGAATTTTAAAAAGTATCCCCCCCCCAAAAAAAAAAGACGGAAGATAAACAATCCTATTTTAAAAATTGGCAAAGGACCTAAATATTGGTAGACACTTCTCCAAAGTGGACATACAGAAGGCCAAAGGGCATATAAAAAATGCTCAAAGTCACTAATTGTTCGAGACATGCAATCAAAACAACAATGAGGTACCCTTCACACCTTTCAGAGTGACTATCATCAACAAATCAACAAAAGACAAGTGTTCCTGAGGATGTGTAGAAAAGGGAACCTCCCAGTAGGGGGTGTGCATGAGGCAGCTGATCGATGATTCTCGCTCATGGATGTTTCTAACTCTTTATCCCTTTCTCTTCCTCTCTGTAAAAAAATCAATAAAATGTATTAAAAAAAAGAAAAGGGAACCCTAGTGCACTACTGGTGGGAATGCAGACTGGTGCAACCACTGTGGAGAACAGTATGGAGTTGCCTCAAAAATTAAAAATGAAACTCCCATTGGACCCAGTGATTCAATCTCTTGGAATATATCCTAAGAAATCAGAAGCACCAATAAGAAAGAATATATGCAACTCTAAATTCATAGCAGCACCATTTGCAATAGCTAATATTTGGAAACAACCTAACAGCCCATCAGCAAATAAGTGTATTAAAACACTGTGGCACATCTGCACAATTGAATACTATGTTGCTGTAAAAAAAGAAAGAAATGTTACCATTTGCAACAGCATGGATGGACATGTACAGCATTATGCTAAACAAAATCAGCCAGTGAGAGAAAGATAAGTATCACTTGTTCTCACTCCTATGTGAAATCTAATGAACAACACAAACTAATGAACAAAAACAGATCCAGAGATAATAGAAGCATCAAGCAGTCTGTTAAACACTAAAGGAAAGGCAGGGGAGGGTGGGTGGGAAGAGATCAACCAATGAACTTGTATGCACATATGCATAACCAAAGGACACAGACAATAGAGTGCTGAAGGTCTGGGATATGGGGCAGAGGGGCTGGGAGAAGTCAATGGGGGAAAAATTAGATATATGTAATACTTTCAACAATAATGATTTTAAGATATATAAAAATGGTAATAAATATCTATCAACAATGGAATCTTAAAATAATAAAACTAATAAGGAATCCAAATGAACAAAATAAACTGATGAATAAAATGAAAACATGGAACAGATGGACAAATCTCAAGGAAAAGGGAGAAGGAGGGTCAAGAAAGGTTAACTAAAGATCTTATATGCATAGATGTATTACCCATGGACAGAAACAATAGGGTGGTGAAGGCTGGGGGTACCACCAAAACCATTTGGAGGAGGGAAATTGGGGTAAAATGAGTGGGACATCTGTAATATTCTCAACAAAGTGGGTTTTTTTGTTGTTGTTGTTGTTGTTGTTTTTTTGTGTGTGTGTGTTTTGTTTTGTTTTGTTTTAAGCAAGAGGAATATATTCTCAAACATCATGATCCTCTGTGACTGTCATAAATGAATGCCAGGAATAAGGGGAGGTATGTAAAGCAAGAATGAAGTACAAATTAAACTGCCATACATACTGAAGTTCCACTATTTTTTAAATATATATTTTTTATTGATTTCAGAGAAAAGGGGAGAAGGAGAAAGAGTTAGAAATATCAATGATGAGAGAGAATAATTGATCAGCTGCCTCCTGCACGCCCCCTACTGGGGTTCAAGCCTGCAACCCAGGAATGTGCCCTTGACCAGAATCAAACATGGGACACTTCTGTCTTCAGGCTGATGCTCTATCTAGAGCCAAAAAAGATAGGGCAGTGAAGCTCCACTCTTGATGTTTATTTGAACAAGAGGAATCATATTCATATTTTTTTAAAAAATTGTTAATGCTTAAAAAACCATTACAGGTGGTGGTGTGAGGGCATAATGAGCATTTGCATGTTAGTTCTTTATTATATAGGATTGCCAGTGAGCTTCGTATGTACCAGCCGGTAGGTCAGACGAATGGTCAGTCACTTAGCCTTTTATATATATAGATAGATTTGTTACGGTGATTTGTGATCAGTGATCTCTTATGTTACCATTGCAATTATTTGGGGGAGCCACAAACTGTGCCCAGATGAATATAGTACACTTAATTGATAAATTCTGTGTATTTTCTGACCGCTACACTCACCACCCATTCCCCAGCCTATCTCTCTCTCCTCAGCCCTTCCTATTCCTGAGACACAATATTGAAATTAAGCCACTCTACAATGTCATCTAAATGTACCAGTGAAAAGAAGTCACATTGCTCTCATTTTAAATCAAAACCTAGAAATTATTGAGCTTAGTGAATAAGGTATGTCAGAGTCTAGATAAGTACCTAACAATTAGCCAAGTTGTAAATGAGGTTTAAGGAAAGAAGCCATCTCTACAACATTAAAGTACAAAGTGATGCAGCAAGGGCTGATATACTGTAGAAGTTGCAGCAAATTATCCAGAAGATCTAAGATAATTAATAAAGGTGGGTACACTAAACAACAGATTTCCAATGTAGTTTAAATAGCTTTAAATTGGAAGAAGATGCCATTTAGGAATTTCATAGGTAGAAAAAAGTCATGCCTGGCTTCAAAGCTTTAAAGAATTAATTGTCTCTCTTGTTAGTGTCTAATACTACTGATGACTTTAATTTGAAGTCGATGCTCATTATGAAAACCCTATGGCCTTTAAGAATTATGTAAATCAACTCTGCCTGTGCTTTATAAATGAAACAAAGCCTGAATGACAGCACATCTGTTTACAACATAGTTTACTGAATAATTTAAGCCCATTGTTGAGCTAAGGGAAAAAAATTCCTTTCAAAATATTGACAATGTACTTGGTCACCCTATGTTTAGCTCTGATAGAGATGTATAACAAGATTAATGTTCTTTTAAAAAAATAATTAAAAATAAAAAAAGATTAATGTTGTCTTCATACCTGCTAACACAACATCCATTCTGCAAACAATGCCACAGGGGATAATTTTGACTTTTAAATTGTATAATTTAAGAAATACATTTCATAATGTGATAGCTGCCATAGTCATTCCTCTGATGGATGTGAGCAAAGAAAACTGAAAACCTTCTGGAAAGAATTCACAGTTCTACAATAGAATCCATTAAAAAAAACATCAATGTTTTATGGAAAGATGTCAAAATATCAACATGAACAGGAGTTTGGAAGAAGGTGGTTCCAATCCTCGTGTATGACTTTCAGAACTTCAAAACTTCAGTAGAGGCACTAACTATAGATGTGGTGGAAATAGCATGAGAACCAGAATTATATGTAGAGCCTGAAAATGTGACTGAATTATTGCAATCTCATAACACCTTAATGAATGAGGAGCTGCTTGTTATGAATGAGCAAAGAAAGTAGTTTCTTAAGATGAAATATACTTGTTGAAGATTTTTTGAAGTGATAACAAAATATATTATATAAACTTAATTGAAAAAGCAGTGACGGGGTTTGTAAGTATTGACTCCTATTTTTGAAAGTTGTACTGTGTATAAAATGCTATCAAAGAGCATTGCCCCCTACAAATAGTTTGTAAATGAAAGTGTCAACTGATGTGGCAAACTTCATTGTTGTCTTATTTTAAGAAATAGCCATTGTCACTCAAACATTCAGCAACCAGCAGGCAAGACCCTCCATCAGTAAAAAAGTTATCATTCACTGATGGTAAGCATTTGTTAGTAATAAGATTACAGTATAGTATAAACATAACATATACACAAGAAAATTTTTAAAAAATCATATGACTTGCTTTATTGCAATATTTATTATGGTGGTATGGAACAAAATTAGCAAGATCTCCAAGATATGCTTGTTGTATTTAATTGTATTTCTTATAAAAGATCACAAATACTTTCTGAAATGAAATCATGTGTAAAACACATTCTCTCTCTCTCTCTCTCTCTCTCTCTCTCTCTCTCTCTCACAAACGCGCACACACACACACACACACACACACACACACAAACACACAGTCACACAGCATGACATCAAGCATACAGATAAAAATCAAGCAGAAAAATAATTTATATAGAATTCATCCAGCATAATTCAGAAAACATCTCTATTCTCTACAAAAGCCAAATTAAGCTTACCTCTACATCTACAAACAAATCAAACCTAAACAAAATACACAAAGAACAAAAAAATTAGCAATAACATTAGATAGTCTTTAGAGATTACATAAATGTGTAAACATTGTATAGGAAATTCTGATAAAGTACAAAAAGGCTGACCAACCATCATAACTCAGCTGTTGAGCATTGATCTATGAACCAGGAGGTCATGCTTAGATTCTCAGTCAGGGCATATGCCCAGATGTTTTACACATGATTTCATTTCAGATATGGGAGGCATGCAGGAGGCATCCAATCAATGATTCTCTTTCATCATTTATGTTACTATCTCTCTCTCCATCTCCCTTCCTCTCTGATATATATAATTTTTTTAATTACTAAAAGGCTCACTGTAAGATTCCAACTACCCACCAGATCATCAGAAATGCTGCTAGCCCTAGCCGGTTTGGTTCAGTGGAGAGAGTGTCAGCCTGGGGATTGAAGGGTCCTGGATCTGATTCCGGTCAAGGCCACATGCCCATGCTGTTCTCTAGATTCCCAATATAGGGTGGGCAGGAGGCAGCTGATCAATTATTCTCTCTCATCACTGATGTTTCTATCTCTTTCCCTCTCCCTTCCTCTCTGAAATCAATAAAAATACATTTTTTAAAAGTTATTAAAAATACCTTCTGGAGGTATGAAATATCACATATACTTTACATATCTATCTACATACATACATACACATTTAGATGACACAAATAAAGATCTTAAAACATTTTATTCTAAAATTTTAACCATGAGTCAGGCATAAATTCAGTATGGATAAAAAAGGGACAAATATATTAAATATGACAAGCTCGGGGGAGGCCTACATGGTAGGTCTTATAAACTCAGAGACTGAAAGTAACTACATAGGATGGTCTGAACATACAAATTTCTAAGAGTGGGTCATGGCAAGTAGTCGTGTCTACCCGTAAAAACCTTGACAAAGGTCAATCTTTACCTTAAGTGAGGCTGTATATTACTTTTTGTATCTAATATAAAATACCTTTATCAGAGTGGTGGTGAACACACAATTCAGTATACAGATGATGTGTTGTAGAATTGTGAACCTGAAACCTATATAATATTGTTAAGCAGTGTTATCCCAATAAATTCAATAAAAATAAGAAGAAATGTTGCTAAAGACAAATGACAGCATCCACCAAAATAGAAATGATAGGAAGAGAAAAAAATCTTATATATCTTCCTCAAAACTATAGATGAGAAAAACTATGAGATGGGTGGTATTAAAACAATATAGGCCAAGAAAGCAGCAGCACCCAGTCAGACTTTATTATGTAATGAGGTAATGATTAGCTCTCTTGATGAAGTAATCAAGGTATGGAAGTATAGAGGCCCTGCCCTGAAGGAACTGACCTGAATATTTCCAGACCAAACTTGTTTATAAAAAATATAGTCTTGGAGGAACTGGGGAGGAACTAGTAAGGGGGAGGGACCATTTCTATTGGAAAAAAAAAAGGTAAAAGCGTTTAAGAAACAAAGATGTCCCTATTCTCTTTTCCACTTTACATAAAGAAGAACCAATCATTATTTCAGAACAAATCTCTGCCACAAGATGCTATTTAAGGTAAATATTGCTAAAATTTAAAAAGCAAGAATTGCAAGCCCAAGGATCATTTTAAAAGCATGAAAAATGTTTTAGCTTATAATAAGTGCATCCACCATTGGTAGTAAAGATTATTAAGTATCCAAGCATGACAAGAAATTTTCAGTGTTTTCCTCTTATTCAAGACAATATGAATGAGGGAGTCATTTTAGTTTCTATATCCCCTAGTTATTTTTGTATTATTCCAGTGGTCAGCATAGATACTTATATTGGTAACCAGGCATTAAATATCTGTTAAACTGATTAAGTACTACTACAACATTCCTAATCTCTATGGATTTTTATTCTTTCCTTTGAGTCACAGACATCTAGTTAGTTGCCAAACTCTATTTTTATATTTGCAAAGTCTCTACCATCAGCCCTATCCTTTCAACCCCTTCTGCCCTATTTCAAATATTTACTGCTTCCACTGAGTAATACAATAGCCTCCTAGCTGGTATTCCCTATGCTGAAATGGACATACTAGTATAAAAATACAATCTTTAATGATGAAATCAGGAAGAATCTGAAAACTTGAATAGGCTGATAACTACTGAGGAAATTGAAACAGTAATTTAAAAAAATAATAAAAACTTCCAGCAAACAAAAGTCCTGGTCTGGACAACTTCACAGGGAACTTTACCAAACATTCACAGAAGAACTAAAACCTATTCTCTTCAGACTATTTCAAAAAACTCAAGATGAAGGAACACTTCCAAGCTCCTTCTATGAAGCCAGCATTACTTTAATCCCCCCAAAAATAAAGATGATACAAAGAAAGATAATTACATGTGATCAACATAGATGGTGAAATCCTCAAAAATATGTTAGCAAATCAGATCCAGCAATGCAGTAAAAAAATCATACACCATGGCCAAGTGGTATTTATTCTGGGAATGCAAGGCTGGAACAATATTCACAAATGTGAATACATGTGATACATCACAAATAATTGAAGGACAAAAATCACATGATCCTATCAATTGATGCAGAAAAAGTATTCAATAATATCTAACACCCATTTTAATAAAAACTCTCAGCAAACTGGGAATAGAAGGATAATACCTCAACATAATAAAAGTCATATATGACAAACCTACAGCCAACATCATACTCAATGTGCAAAAACTAAACAATTTTGTTTAACAACAGAAACAAGACAGACATGTGTGCTTTCACCACTATTATTTAACACTAGAGGCCCAGTGCATGAAATTTGTATATGGGGGTGTGTCTTCCTCAGCCCAGGCTGCACCCTCTCCAATCTGGGATCCCTCCGAGGGATAATCAGGCCTAAATGGGCAGTCAGACATCCCTCTCACAATCCAGTACTGCTGGCTCCCGATTGATCGCCTGCTTGCCTTCCTGATTGCCTCTTACTGCTTCTGCCTGCCAGCCTGATCATCCCTTAATCACTCCCCTGTCAGCTTGATTGATGCCTAACTGCTCCCCTGGCAGCCTATTTGTCCCTAACTATCCTCCCTTGCAGGCCTGGTCACCCCTAACTGCCCTCTCCTGCAGGGCTGGTCCCCCCAACTGCTCTCTCCTGCAGCCCTGGGTCCCCCCCAACTGCCCTTCCCTGCAGGCCGGGTCACCCCCAACTTCCCTTCTCTGCCAGCCTGATCACCCATAACTGCCTTCCTCTGCTGGCTTGATTGCCCCCAACTGCCCTCCCTTGCAGGCCTGATCACCCACAACTGCCCTTTCTTGCGGACCTGGTCCCTCCCAACTGCCCTCATCTGTTGGCCATCTTGTGGCAGTCATCTTGTTTCCGCATGGGGGCAGCCATCTTGATGTTGTAGTGATGGCCAATTTGCATATTATTATTTTATTAGATAGGATAGAGGCCTGGTGCACAGGTGGGGGCCAGCTGGTTTGCCCTTCAGGGTGTCCTGGATCAGGGTGGGGGCTTCCTTGAGGCATGGGGTGTCCTGGGCGAGGAGTCTGTGGTGGTTTGCAGGATGGCCACACCCCCCTTCGACTCAAGTAGAGGCCCTGGTATCTGGGATTTATTTATTTTCTATAATTGAAACTTTGTAGCCTTAAGCAGAAGTCAAGGCAGGCCAGGGCTGCAGAAACTTGGCTTCCTCCATCACCAGGGGGCAACTCAAGTCTCCTGCTCTCTCCAGCTCTGTGGCTGCCGCCATTTTTGTTGGAATTTATTTATCTTCTATAATTGAAACTTTGTAGCCTTAAATGGAGGCCAAGGCAGACCAAGGCAGGCAGAAAACTTGGCTTCCTCCATTGCCTGGGAAACCCTAGCCTCCTTGGCTGCAGACATTTTGGTTGGGTTAATTTGCATATTCACTCCTAATTAGGTGATGGGTGTGGCTTGTAGGTATAGCCGAGATATGGTCAATTTTCATATTGCTCTTTTATTAGATAAGATAGTAATGTATGTCCTAGCCACAGTGATCAGATAAAAATTTAAAAAAAGACTTCCAAATTGGAAAGGAGTAAGTAAAACTGGCATTATTAGCAGATGACATGGTAATGTACATAGAAAACCCTAAATCAGGGGTCTTCAAACTACGGCCCGCATGTGGCCCGCAGAGGAGTCTGATCCGGCCTGCCAGGTTTTTTGGGCAGTGAGCACAGCCGAGGTGTTACAGTAGGAATTAGTAGTTCATATAGTCCGGCCCTCCAGCTCTCTGAGGGACAGTGATCTGGCCCCCACTTTAAAAAGTTTGAGGACCCCTGCCCTAAATACTCCACCAAAAAATTGCTAGACTTAATAAATAAATTTGGCAACATAGTAGGATACAAAATTAGCACCCAGAAGTCATTGGCATTTATTTTTATTTTTTATTAAGGTATTATATGTGTACATATCTTACCATTTCCCCCCCACCCCACTCCTATACATGCCCTCTCTCCCCAGAGTTTTGTGTCCATTGATTACGTTTATATGCATGCACACAAGTCTTTCTGTTGATCTCTTATCTCCCCCACATCTCCCTAACCTTTATACACCAATAATGAACTTAAAAAAGAGAAACTAAAAAAAAAAAAAAAAAAAAAATTCCCATTTACTATTGCAACAACAATAAAAAATAAGATACTTAGGAATAAACTTAATCAAGGAGATAAAAGAACTGTACTCAGAAAACTACAAGCTATTGAAAAAATAGATCAAGGAGGATACAAACAAGTGGAAGATTATACAGTGTTCATGGATTGGTAGAATCAACATCAGTAAAATGTCCATACTATCCAAAGCAATCTATAGATTCAATGCAATCCTTATTAAAATACTAACGGCATAATTCAAAGACCTAGAACAAACACTACTAATTTTTTTTATGGAACCCAAAAGCCCCCAAATAGCCACAGCAATCTTGAAAAAGAAAAACAAAGTTCAAGGAATCACTATACCAGATATCAAGTTATACTACAAAGCCACTGTAGTGGAAACAGCCTGGTACTGGCACAAGAACAGGCATATAGATAAATGGAACAGAACAGACACCCCAGAAACCAACTTAAGCCATAAAGTTCAATTAATATTTGATAATGAAGGCAAAAACATACAATGGAGTCAAGAGAAGCTCTTCAATTAATGGTGTTGAAAAAATTGAACAGATAAATGCCAAAAAAAAAAAAAAAATGAAACTAGACCACCAATTTACACCATACAGAAGAATAAACTCAAAGTGGATAAAAGTCTTAAATGTAAGTTGTGAAATCATAAAAAATCTTAGAAGAAACTATAAGAAGCAAAATCTCAGACATCTGTCATAGCAGTATGTTTACCAATACATCTCTTAGGGCAGTGGTCGGCAAACCGCAGCTCACAAGCCACATGCCAGCTCTTTGGCCCCTTGAGTGTGGCTCTTCTACAAAATACCACGTGCGGACGCACACATACAGTGTGATTGAAACTTCGCAGAAGTCGGTTTTCGGCCTGGGCGAGTCTATTTTGAAGAAGTGCTTCTAATGCCGAGCCACACTCAAGGGGCCAAAGAGCTTCATGTGGCTCACAAGCCGTGGTTTGCAGACCACTGTCCTAGAGCATAGAAAAGGGAACCCTAGCATACTGTTGGTGGGAATGTACACTGCTGCAGCCATCGTGAAAAACAGTATGGAGTGTCCTCAAAAAATTAAATATAGAATTGCCATTTGACCCAGTGATCCCACTTCTGGGAATATGTCCTAAGAATTTCGAAACACCAATCAGAAAAATTGTATGCAATCCTACATCCATAGCAACACGATTTACCATAGCTAAAATCTGGAAACAGCCCAAGTGTCCATCAGTAGATGAGTAGATAAAAAAGCTGTGGTATAGCCAGTTCCAGTGTACCTCAGTGGTTGAGCATCGACCTATGAAACTTTTTTCCAGTAGCCAACAGAGCCCATATTTCCTTTTCAGGCCATTATCCACTTCTCACTGGAACCAAGCTAGTTCTTGTTTGAAACCTCCAAGACATTTTTCTATAAGAAAATTCTAGTGTTTAAGCTCTTCATCATTACACCTCTCTATTGTGCCATGGTCTGAAAGTGTAACTACCTTTAATAATTTTTCCTGTGGGAAAATACGTTGCCTTAAACAACCAATTTTCACACTTCTGAATGATAATTCAAAGGTTAACAATGACCCATGAAACAAGACAAATAAAAGATATTGAAAAAGATCTTTTAATCCATAATATATGGTAATGTATATAATGTTTAATTTTATCATGATTTAAACACACAGAAATTCCCTTCACATGAAAATTAATAGATTCTTAGGTTTTATTAAAGAATGCCAACATATTTTCGAAATACATATTTACAATGAAAGCATCCTTAGTCTCCAAAACTATCACAATTGAAGGCCATAAGGTTCATGCTCAAAGGTTAACATCTCTAAAGCCAACATCAACAAAAATGTAATTAGAATAAATTCTCAAAGGAATACCATTATAAACAAATAACAACAAAAACTTCTACTAAATACCAATCAGGCCTGTTTATATGTAGCATTTAGTCTTCACCTAGAATATTTGAATTAAATCATTTTAAGGGTTAAATCTAAAAATGCAGAAACACTATCTTCACCACATTACTTTCACCTTTCATATTACCGTATTTTCCAGCGTATAAGACGACCCCCTAATTTTACAGTTAAAACATAAGTTTAGGCCTATATTCGCTGTATAAGACTACCCCCCACTTCCGAGGCAACACCAGTTCTTTTTTTAATAGACCGCCTCTCTAACTCAGCCAATCCAAGCAGGCTTTTTACTAGAACACAGTGTATACGTTCTGTACCCGAAGCTACACTGTATGCTAGTAAAAAGCCTGCTCAGATTGGCCAGAGTCAGAGAGGCGGTCTATTAAAAAAAGAACTGGTGTTGCCTCGGAAGTGGGGGGTAGTCTTATACAGCGAATATAGGCCTAAACCTATGTTTTAACTGTAAAATTAGGGGTCGTCTTATACGCCGGAAAATACGGTAATTCATAGGGATTAACAATTTTCTTTTTCTTTCTTTCTTTTTTTTTTTTTTTAATAAACCATTTCCAGGTTCTTTTTTTTTTTTTAATATATTTTATTGATTTTTTACAGAGAGGAAGGGAGAGGGATAGAAAGCCAGAAACATCGATGAGAGAGAAACATCTACCAGCTGTCTCCTGCACACCCCCCACCGGGGATGCGCCTGCAACCAATGTACATGCCCTTGACAGGAATCGAACCTGGGACCTTTCAGTCCGCATACCGACACTCTATCCCAGGGGTGGGCAACCTGTGGCTCCGGAGCCACATGCGGCTCTTTTGAACCTTTGCTGCGGCCCCCAGCAGGTCCTACACTAGCAGGGCAGATAGCAGGGCGGGGCGAGAGCTGTATTACTTATGTCGCAATGGTTTTGCCGCTCCGAGGTATTTTTTTTCCTTCGAAAACGGGTCCAAGTGGCTCTTTATGTCTTAAAGGTTGCCGACCCCTGCTCTATCCACTGAGCCAAACCGATTTCGGCAGGATTAACAATTTTCATTGGAGTATTTTTTCCAAATTGCTGAGGTAGACAGACCCATTGTTAAATCTCTACTATATCTAAAACATAGTGCAAAAAAATAAAAAACCGTGTGTGGTAATTACAATAGAAAATACTTAAAATAGCCGGGACCGGTTTGGCTCAGTGGATAGAGCGTCGGCCTGCGGACTGAAAGGTCCTGGGTTCGATTCCGGTTGAGGGCATGTACCTTGGTTGCGGGCACATCCCCAGTAGGGGGTGTGCAAGAGGCAGCTAATTGATGATTCTCTCTCATCGATGTTTCTAACTCTCTATCCCTCTCTCTTCCTCTCTGTGAAAAATCAATAAAATATATTTTTAAAAAATAAAAAAATAAAATACTTAAAATAAAAATAAAGAAAGAAAACACTTATACAGTAAAAGTTAACAAAAATAATAAAATAGTAGGCATGTGAAAGGCTACCCCCCCAAACCATCCTTATTCAACTGGTTTTAAAAACCAGATACCTGAGTCTATGTCAGTAGATTACATACATTAATAAAACAGTAATTCCTGTGCTCTTAAATAGTCTATCCAGAAAATTCTTGGAAGTATAAAGCATCCCTACATTTTAAAAAGAAATGAACCCCTCTTCATTTGTCCTGTTCATAATAGATGTAGAATATTAAATGTATTTGGGAATTGCTTAATTCTATAGTAAATCCTATATGATAAAAAGGTAATATGCAAATTGACCATCATACCCTCACACAATATGGCCTCCCCCATGTGGTCACAAGATGGCCACCACAAGATGGCCAGCAGGGGAGGGCAATTGTGGCCAACCAGGCCTCAGGGAAGGGAGGGCAGTTGGGGGTGACCATTCCTGAAGGGGAAGGCAGTTCAGATTCACCATGCCTGCCAAGGAGGGCAGTTGGGGGTGACTGGGTCAGCAGGGGAGGGCAGTTAGGATAAGGTGACCAGATTTTGAAATTGGTAAAGCGGGACACCATAGACGGGATGGGGGGGTGGGGGGGGGTTGAGGATCTCTTGGGGTTCTCCCGCCGTTCCCTAAGTTTGTTCTGCATTCTTTCCAAAAATTGGGACTTTTTAAAAATGCTGTGGGATGCGGGACAAAATGTTAAAAATCAGGACTGTCCCATCAAAAGTGGGACGTCTGGTCACCTTAAGTTAGGGGCAACTATGCCTGCAGGGGAGGGCAGTTGGGGGGGGGGACCTGGCCTACAACGGAGGGCAGTTGGGGACGACCAGGCCTGCAGGGGAGGGCAGTTGGAAGGGTCCTGGCCTACAGGGGAGGACAGCTGGGGGCAATCAGGCTGGCAGGGGGGTAGTCATTGATCAGGCCTGCAGGGGATCAGGCTGGCAGGCAGGCAAGCAGTTGGGACCAGCAGTCCCGGATTATGAGAGGGATGTCCCCCGAGGCGGTCGCATATTGGAGAGGGTACAGGCTGGGTTGAGGGACAACCCCCTCCTCCAGTGCATGAATTTTGTGCACGGGCCTCTAGTATTCCCTATTAGTAGAAAGGTCTCAACTTTAGACTCCTGAAAGTGTTTCCACTACATTCTTGTTAAATGTTATCCTGGCATGTAATTTTAACCCAGTTCAGTTGGAAATCTGCAAAGAAAAAAGAATGAGTTAAACAGACAAGAGTCCAAAGTGTATTTTTAAGGATGGAGTGATACTTAAAGGCAAATGTGCACCTTGAGACACTGAGGATTTCAAGTCTTTCCTCAAAAAATACTACTATTGGTAGTTTGTCATTCAAGTATTTTTAGAAGGTCTATGGTGGCCTCTACTGTAGTACTAGGCTGTCAATCGATTAAGTTATCAGAAAAGGATCTGACTTTCTATCCCAAAAGTACAGTTATTGTGCTTAAATGCTGCCTGCTTTTAATAGCAACAACAAACAACAATAAAGCGAAGTACCTGTGCACATTCAAGTTCTCACTGCACAGCTGATCAAAGTTCAACCCCAACAGTTTCAGAAGAGGATCAGGAAAAGAGAAGAACCTAAATCTTGAGGTTAAATCTCGCTGTCTAATCAAAGATACATCATATAAGGTCTGGGATTTATATGTATCTTTTATGGAACAATGGGGTGGAGGAGACGACAGTTGTGAACGGCAGAAAGAAGGGGCGGAGGAAAGGGGGCAGTAAAAAGAGGGACCACAGAGGATGCTGTAGAGCAGTGTTTCCCAAACTTTTGACATATGTGTACCCCTTCTATAATTTTTGTAACGCTGAGTACCCCTCATACTCATGAGAACGTAGGATTAGGCGCAGCTAAGCATGGTGCAGTGCATATCCCCACCAAACTCCGGTGCAACGTGTTCCCCCACCAAATTCTTCCCGTACCCCTGGGGGTACGCGTACCACACTTTGGGAAACACTGCTACAACATCACCTGAATGTAGATTAAGAAATCTGGCGTCCAGTTAATAGGTACCGGGGTTGTTACAAAAAAGACACAAGCCACACAGAAATGAGAAAGCCAAGTCACTAAGGTGCACTTATGCCTAGGTGCAAATGTCCCCAGTGACTTAGTCAACTTGGTGTTTTGTTGCCCTGAGTTCCTAAAACGCCCACGACTCAACAGAGAGCTGAAGTTAGCAGCTGTCCCTCAAAGTGTTCCCAGAGACGGAGAGAGGCTTGCGAACCCAACGTGACACCTGGCGCACCCCCTAGTCCCACTCTAGATCACAAAGCGCAGAAACTTAGTCACAACTCCAGAGCAGCCAGCGAGGCAGGCATCCTCCCCGCAACTGAGCGCGCCAGCTAGTCCCTGCCTGCGCTGAGGGAAGGGACAGCTGGGACAGCGCTTGTTGAACCATCCTGCAGCCTGCAGAGGGCTTACTTGGGCGCCCTGCGCCCAGCCCCACGCCCCTTCTTTCTGGAGTTCCCGCCAGGGTTTGGAGGGAAGGATGGGGGTGGTTCCAGCCCCCCCCCCCCCTTGGCCACCACACTAACCTCGCAACTGTTCGCGCCGCCACCAAACACCTCCATGTCGTGATCCCAGGGCTCCTCCTGAGGAGCGAATGGAAGCATCGCCCCTTCAGGAGCGCAGAAACGGGAGCTGCAGACCACGGGCACCGCCGTGCATCCTGTCCGTGGAGCTCTCCTGCCGCCGCCAAAACCTTCCAGCCCCGCCTTCGGCGACCTCTACTCTAGCCCCTGGGTCCCTCCGAGGCTGGGAGCAGGAGGTCACCTCCTCCAGGAGGAGCTGCCGCTCCCCATAGAGAAGACAACTCCGGTCTGTCTCTCCTGGAGCTGCTGCTCCGCTCAGCACTGCCTCCGCCTAGACTGTCGCTTGGCGGTGACCCCCACCCTCACCCCGCCTCCCTGAGCACCCTCCCCGCTCCCAGCTCTGTCAATATGGCGGCAGCGGCGGCTTTACCTGTGCGGTGCCTAGACAACCTCCCTCCCCCCACCCCACCCCACCCCACGGAGGCACAATAGCGTCACCAGCACGTCAGTGGAGATTCCCTAGCCTGGGGTGATGGGGGTGTGGGGAAAGGAGGCGGGAGCGAGTTGGGAGGACCGCGTGGCGGGGGGTGGGAAAGAGGGGAGGTGCTGGGCGGGGGGAGGCCGGGGAGAAGTAGTAGAAGTCACAGCCAGCGCCCGGGCAAACCTGCCCACTTCACAGAGCATGCGCGGCACTGCTCACACATGCTCAGCAGGCCCTCACAAGTCTCTGAAGCAGCCTGGCGCTGGGAGGATTCCCCCAAAAGATGCAGAAACGTGGTGACCCTTCTGAACAGTGTCAGGGAAAACTCAAGGAACATCTACTTGCAGGGCTCACAAAAGCACGTGGCCTCTACCCCGAACCACGATTTTAGTCCATTATATATATTAGCCTCCAAGAAGCGGGAAGTAGAAAGAAATTGCTTTTAAAATAAATTAGTATATCTGTGGTCCCTAACTCCTCCCCTCCCACCCCCTGCACCCCCTTTTCCAGCTGGTCCCTCTCAGGCTGTTTCTGCTGTTTGCATTCATACTACTGATTACACACTGTAGTGTACACACACACACACACACACACATACACACCACTTATTGGACTCTACTTGTTGCAATGAAGGTGGAATATATAGGGGTGAGCAAAAGGATTCCAGTTGTGAGTATGTGAAACACAGTTTATTTTTGTATTATTATTTTATTATTTTTCATATAAACAACTATAAACCTACTTTTGACCACCCCAGTAGAAAAGATTACCTTGCCCCCACCCAGCTTTACTGCTTTGCTACTCAAAGCCACACTGTACTAAGTGCTAGAGACAAAACTGAGACAAAAGAGACTCTCACACATAGTAGATGCTACCTTTGACACTTCAAACAGACTTAAAAGAGCAACTGTAACAGTGACTAAGCTAGCTCAGTACTTTGGAGAGGTTTCTAATGTTGGGTGTACAACACAGAATCTCCTACACCTAAGGCTATTGTGTTGTGCTACAGAAAAACAATAAACTATGCCCTCCATTTATTTCATAATAGAGCTTCCAGTGGACCACAAAGATTGGCTCACTGAATTGCAAACGAGGATCATTAATATTGCCCTCCCACTACTCTCCTTAAAATCACAGGGAGAGAGCTTTATGAATATAATTCTGTAAAAGTGAAAGCTTAGATAATAGTGGGTACATGCCGAAACCAGTTTGGCTCAGTGGATAGAGCATCAGCCTGCGGACTGAGGGGTCCCGGGTTCGATTCCGGTCAAGGGCATGTACCTGGGTTGTGGGCGCATCACCAGTAGGAGGTGTGCAAGATGCAGCTGATCAATTATTCTCTGTCATAGATGTTGCTAACTCTCTATCCCTCTCCTTTCCTCTCTGTAAAAAATCAATAAAATATATTTAAAGAAAAGAAAATAGTGGGTACATGAAGCTATAAACAATTAAATATGTGAGTGTGCATGCATGCCATGCATGCACGCATAAAGTTGTGTTTAGCTAAAAAGACAGTGTTCTTAACTAAGGCCAACCTTTCTGAGCACTGGATTGCATCCATTATTGCCTATTCATTCAAAGGCTTTGTCTGTAATTCCACACCCATCTCTTTCGCAGCAACTATTTTCCTCCCTCTCCTGGACTTCTCCCATCAGCAAAAACTATGCTGTTACTGACTTCAACTTGCTGGTCCACACATTAGCATTTCATACAGTTAATGAATTGCTGTTTCCTGTTCATTTTTTTTCTATGTCATTGGCCATTTCTTCTTAGTGTCCTTTATTGGATCACTCCTCATCTTCCCAATCTCTAAAATTTGTTAACTTCAGGGCTTGATACTCCACCTCTATCTCCCCCAATATCCATGAGGGATTTCTCCATATCCGATTCAGTTCCACTGCTTTAAATTCCATGTATATGCTGAAGACTCTCACATTTTATCAACTACAAACTCATGCAACTTGCCTATACTACCTGGATAGTAATAGGTATCTCAAACTTAACCTAGTCAAGACTGAATTCTCTCAATTTGACCCCAATAAACCTGCTCCCCAGATTTGTATAGGGAAATTAATGACCTCTACCATCCACCTAGTTTACTGCTCAAATCTCACTTTAAAGGCCTTCTATAACCATCCTTTATAAAATACCATCCTCATAAGTATCTAGCCTCATCCTGCTTTTTCTTCATAATATCAATCAACATGTGGTTGTGATATATTTTTATTCCCCACAGAAACCTTGCATAAAGCCCAGAACATTCATTTAATAAATACACCACATCACCTATATGAGTATTAAAAAACTTATGGTGAATGTATTACTTTGCTTCTATATAAAATTTAACCTTTATATACTGTATATATTCATTCATTCAGCATTCTCCTTAACCTATAAATATGCACACATCTCTCTCATTTAAAAAAAGTAAGTATTGCCCTAGCTGGTTTGGTTCAGTGGACAGAGCATTGGCCTTTGAACTAAAAGGTCCCAGGTTCGATTCCAGCCAAGGGCACATGCCTGGGTTGCAGGCTCAATCCCCATTAGGGGGCATGCAGGAGGCAGCCAATCAATGATTCTTTCTCATCATTGATGCTTCTATATATCCCTCTCCCTCTCCCTTCCTCTCTGAAATCAATAAAAACATATTTTTTAAAAAAAGTAATCACTAAAACCCCTTCTTCAACTCAATGCTTTTAATAGACTTCTGTTTCTCAAATGTTTCAATCAGTTAACAAGTCTTTTTACTTTTATCTCAAACTAGAGGCCTGGAGCACGAATTCCTGCATGGTGGGTGGGGAAGATCTAGGGAAATTGGTTGGCCAGGGGGGAGGAACTGATTGAGTGATCAGGGTCTGCTGGCAGGGGGGAAGGACAGGAGGGAGGCACTACAAGAGGTTAGCCAGCCAGGGAAGGGGCCACAGGAGGTTGGCCGCTGGCTGCAAGGTGGGAGCCAGCCCTCAGTTCCCCTGGGAAAGGGGCCATGTCTGCTGCCACTCACCTCTAGTTCCCTGTCCCAGCCTGGGCCCCAGGGCCCCAGTGGAGTTGGGAGAGGAGGGCACAGTTTGCCACCTCTCCCCTTCCTCCTTCCCTCACTGTCAAGCCACCACCGTAGCAGGTGGGCAGCCCCTGGGGAATGGAGAGGATGGGAGTGAGGCAAAACCTTGTGTTGAGGCCAACTTTCAGTAGATTGAAGCAAGGGAGCTGCTCTGCTACAGAAGATCCAGAAGCAGGTCTCTATGAATGGTTTAGCACCAGGGGCTGATGAGGGCCAGCTGGCTGGTGGGAAGGGCAACAGGAGGTTGGCTGTGGGAGTGTACTTACCACCAGGGGGTCAGCTCTTGTGTTGAGTGTCTGACCCCTACTTGTCAGTGCGCATGATAGCAACTGGTCATTCTGGTCATTCTGTTGTAATGATCAGTTAAGCTTTTATCTATGTACTAGAAGCCCGGGGCATGAAATTTGTGCAAAGTTACAGTCCCTAGGCCTGGCCTGTGATCAGAGCCCTCTTCCTCAGCTGCCCACAGCTGGCTCCACCCCCACCATCATCCACCTCTAGTTCCCCATTTGCCATCAGGTGATCAGTGCCTGATGGCCAGAGAAAGGGACCGAGAGGTTGGCTGTTCCTGCCCACTCGCCAGCCCTGCCCCAGCAGCAGACGGCCAACAGGCAATCAGAACCTGCCAGCCAGGGAAAGGGACCAAGAGGTGGTCAGTGTACCTCATAGTGACTGGTCCAGTGGTT
The DNA here is from genome assembly GCF_964339955.1 of Pipistrellus hanaki. Classification (NCBI taxonomy): domain Eukaryota; kingdom Metazoa; phylum Chordata; class Mammalia; order Chiroptera; family Vespertilionidae; genus Pipistrellus; species Pipistrellus hanaki. Next base: position 78,105,402 of record NC_140524.1, read on the forward strand.
ATTCTGGTCATTCTGATGTTAGGGTCAATTTGCATATTACTTTTTTATTATCTAGGATAGAGGCCTGGTGCATGTGTGGGGGCTGGCTGGCCTGCCCTGAAGGGAGTCCTGAATTGGGTCGGGGGTGTCCCCACTGGGTGGTGGGGTTTGCAGGCTTGCCCCACCCCTATCAGGGTGGGGGTCCCTGCTCGGATGGGGACTACCCGTCATGCCCCCAATGTGGTGGGAGTCCCTGCTGGGGGGCTGGGCCAGCCTAGGTGAGGGGCCACAGGCAGTTTCCAGGCCAGCCACGCCCCTATCAGGGTGAGTGTCCCCACTGGGAAGCGGAACTGGCCTGGGTGAGGGGCTTCAGGCAATCTGTAGGTCAATCATGCCCCTGGCTTTGTCAGGAAGGACATCCAGAAGACATCTGGTCTAACTAGTAGATTACTTTTTTTTTAGTGCAGATAGATATTTGTTTTAAATGTCTGCTCCATCCCCATCGGTTCACCTCATACATTTCCTTGGACTAATTATACTAATAATACCTCTTAACTGGTCATTCTGACCTAAATTTATACACACACTCTTTCCAATCCATCCTCCTCACTGGCAGCCCAGTGATCAAAATTCTTTAATGATTTTTCTATCATCTCCACTAAAATATCCAAACTCCTTAGCGCTGAATGAAAATGCTTTCACTGTCTGGCCTCTGACTGTCTTTCTAGCTTCACTTACCACGTCATATTCCAGCCAAATATATGCACATATTATTGTCTCATTCTATCCTAGTCTCCCTAGACTACTTATTCTTAATAGCAAGTAACAACTATTATTTATGAAAATCCACTATGCTCCAGGCATATGCTCTTCATGAAATCATTTAGCTCTTGTAAAAATCTGTAAAAAAAAAAATTATATTACCTGCATTTTACAAATTAGGAACCTTGGCTTTAAAAAGTTTCAGTAATTTTCAAGATCTCCAGATACTAAATGGGAAATCTAGAATTAAAATTAGGTCTGATTGGATGTCAAATGTCCTATCTAACTCTGAAACTCTGTGAAGCCTCTTTGATCTTACCCCCCTCCACACACACATACTCTACATTCTCATTTCACTCATCTTTGGGGAAAATTAGTCACCCATTCCTTTATACTTTATAATATATTTTCCATATCTTTGTTTAAGCATGTCTTTATCTTTCTTTACCAGAAAACTGTGAGGTTTTTGTATGTGAATGAATTAAGTTTTAATCTCTCCATTCATAGCATGCGGCTAGTGCTCAATAAATATATTGGATGGACAAACAACACTTCTCTATTCTAGTCAGACACTATGTTAAAGCTGATATAAATACTTACAACAGTACTTAACTCTTCAGAGTTTAATCCTTACTTGTTCTGTATGGACTCCTGATGTCAAAGACATATGGTTTAATTTTAAGTTACTAGTAACTATGGCATTCTGGATCTAATTTCTACTAGCCGAGAAGGCCATTGTTGGATTATTGGTGGAAAACATTATGAGTTTATTTTTAGTACAAAGGTGGGTATTAGGGAATGCTTGAGTTTTTCAGTCTTCTGCAAAGTATGCACAACAGAGATTGTTGTGTTCTTTTCAGGCTTCAGAAATTTTTTCACTTAAAGTATTTTTCATACCTATATATCTCTGGATTTCCAATGATTCTAGCATTGTTTTAAAAAATTACACAATCTTGCCGAAACCGGTTTGGTTCAGTGGTAGAGCGTTGGTCTGCTGACTGAAAGGTCCCAGGGTTCGATTCTGGTCAAGGGCATGTACCTTGGTTGCGGGCACATCCCCGGTAGGGGGTGTGCAAGAGGCAACTGGTCGATGTCTCTCTCTCATCGATGTTTCTAGCTCTCTATCTCTCTCCCTTCCTCTCTGTAAAAAATCAATAAAAAAAATTACACAATCTTTGGCAATATGTTGGTGGTTCTTTGACTGGAATGTACTATATCTAAATAATATATATTGTTCATAATAAAATAGTATAAGATGGGCTCCACCACTATTAGAACACGTGTTCTGAGTATTTCTAGGACTAGGGAAGGGTACACTTAAACCTCCACACTGATTTATTTACCCTCAGACAAATGACACATTGGATGACTAGGGTTAGGATTGAAAGTGGGTAGCCATGTCCTTTAACTGAGAAAAGTTAACTGGTCCATATGGAGATGAAAACCAACTCACCTTGCCCCACTAAAGGGGTGTGAAATATGAACCAAGGGCTTTTGATCAGCAGTTCACAAAATTACCCACAGATCCTATACTGTGGTTCTCATTTCTATAATGTGACATATGCAAAGTAGCACGTTAGGTGTATAATTATAGAAAAAGTAAAATAGTCTATCAGTAATCTCTGCCTATTTCCCAAAGTTTATAATTCAAATAGCTGGGAAATGGTAACTCAACATAGAGCATAAAAACACTCTTAAAATATTCAAAAATTATTTTTAAGATACTAGTATTCCAATTTAAAAACAAAAAATAAGATTTGTGGATAAACTTAAACTTTTAAGTGTTTAACTTTTAACAAGTACTTATTATTTTTCACTCCTTAGAAGGGTTAGAGAACTTTCATTCTCTAAAATACTAAGTAACATTCGGTCCCCTAAAAATCAATTTCTAAAGGGGGAGCAATCCACACATACTGGTGAATGTAAGCTCACTATTACTTTTTTGTTTAAATGAATGAGATTAAATAATAAGTAAATATGATCACAGTGTAATCATTTTTCCTCTTTGGACAGCAAAGTTTACAGTAGATAGAGAGCCTAATCCCTTAAAATATTAAAGAGCAGGAAGAGTAATAATCATTATTTATAGTCTAACTCCTAATATTTTTATGAAAAATACAATTCATGATTTAGCTTGAAATCCAATTCATTTAATTTTAACAGTGGTACCTATTACAAAGGAGTTCTGCTGTATTATATATAAGCAGTCCAAAAAGTTTTATTTTTGTTTCTAAATCTTTTAAAATCAGGTCAACATATTTGATTATAATGTTATTTTGAGGGGTGGGATGGGGAGAGAAACACAGTTGATCTTATTAGTGGGTTTGCCGAAATGTGAGAATGATGGATCTACCAAACAAGAAATGAATTCTAAAGAAGACATACATAAAGGTAATAATCAACCTTACTTTATAAAAAGGATACACTTTTATAAACCAAAGCAATAATGCAAGATATGAAAGTAATCTGGCTGTCCACATCTTTCATAGGTTCACCAAGTTTGAATAGTCCAATTCAATTATTTATTCTTCACTAACTTATACTTTTCCATTTAGGACCTTTGCAATTTTGGAACATTATTGAGGAGAGTTCCTTATGAGATAAAGTTGGGCCAGCCTTTGATTAAAGGTATGGAAGTAACTATTTACTCTATTCAAACTTCCAGCATACTCATTAATCTGTAAAGCAATAAAAACTGCATATTTTCACAGCTATCAGTTTACCTAGTTTCAGACTGCCTTTTCCATATAATTTGCAAAACTGTTGTCACCTACAATAAAACATTTGATTAGAAATACCATGACTGAAGTAAAGATAAAGGATTTCCAAGGGTCCATTCATATCCGCTCATCCCCTGGTATTTAAGATTTTTTAAATAGAATTTATATTAAACTGAAACATATAATTTCAGACTTATGATCATGGTCTTATTAACATCATACACTAAATCATTTATAAGTATGCATCAACTACAGGGTTTGTCAAAACAGATTACAGAGCTTCAGTATTTCTGATTCAGTAAATCTATGTTGAAGGCTGAGTATTTGCATTTCTACCTAATATTCAGATGATTCTAATATTTCTAGTATGTGACCGCACTTTGAGAAACACTACCTTAAGTCACATTTAGCTAAAGTAAGATAGAAATATATTTAAGTAATTTTGTTCAAAATGTCTAGATGATTCATTCAAGCTTTAGATATTTTGAATTCATATCAACAATTAATAGGAATTTGGAAAATAAGTGAAAATTTAAGCCAGAAAATTTTTATAAAGGACATTTTATATAAGGTGAAAACTTTACTGAGTCGCTTTAAGACCTCATTATATAAAAACTGTTGGCATAATAATAATTTCTTATTAGTGTACATAGTTGAATGTAATAAAACCGTCTTTTTTGTCATGCCCCATTTTTAAGAATTCAACTGGGAAATTAGGCAAATTTCAAAAAAGAATAGGGGCAGGAATAGAGCTTCTAGGTTAGTTGTGGTAAATAAACTAGAGATAAGCAGGTTAAAATAGGAAGATATGTAGATATTGATATGGGTATGGGCAGAGGGTTCTTGTTCAGTGGATCAGGATAATGATGTGGTGTAGTAGCCTGGATAACTCCATGGAAGTGTAGTTGCTTTGAATCTAATCCAGGCCTTACCTAAGTAAACCCTTTTTTTTTTTTTTCTATTTAGAACCCCAATCCTTGTCAGAATTCTGAATGTTAAAGGAGCCCAAACATTTATGTAAGATTGTGTACCTGGGAACTAGAAGGTGAAGAATTATTTTAGTTTTCCAAGGAATATTTGGACACCCTATCAGATTGAAAGTGGTACATACTTTGACCTAATTGATTAAAAAAACAGAGACATCCATAATTCCAAAAAGGCCTATGTAAGGATTCTGACATATTTAGACAAAGCAAGACTTTTAAAACCAATAGCTGTTTTTCATCATAAAACTGAGACTTATTTTAATTGTATTTTCTGCACTTAGTAATTCAGAGTTTGTTTAGTTACTAGATTATTTATTATTTATTTTTTTAATAAATCTTTATTGTTCAGATTATTATAGTTGTTCCTCTTTTTTTAAAAATATATATTTTATTGATTTTTCACAGAGAGGAAGGGAGAGGGATAGAGAGTTAGAAACATCGATGAGAGAGATACATCGACCAGCTGCCTCCTGCACACCCCCTACCGGGGACGTGCCCGCAACCAAGGTACATGCCTCTGACCGGAATCAAACCTGGGACCCTTCAGTCCGTAGGCCGACACTCTATCCACTGAGCCAAACCAGCTTCGGACATAGTTGTTCCTCTTTTTACCCTCCATAGCTCTCCTCCACCTGGTTCCCACCCCACCCTCTGTCCTTATCCCAACCCCCCCCCCCCCACTGTCCTCATCCATAGGTGAACGATTTTTGTCCAATCTCTTCCTGAAACCCTACAACAACCCCCCCGCCCCGAGAATTGTCAGTCCACTCCCTTTCTATGCACCAGATTCTATTATATTCACTAGTTTATTCTGTTCATCAGATTTTTATTCACTTGATTTTTAGATTCACTTGTTGATAGATATGTAATTGTTCTCACTTTGTTGTTCATTATTTTTATCTTTACATTTTTCTTCTTCTTCCTCTTCTTAAAGAATACCTTTCAGCATTTCATGTAATACTGATTTGGTGGTGATGAACTCCTTTAGCTTTTTCTTATCTGTGAAGGTCTTCATCTGACCTTCAATTTTAAATAATAGCTTTGCTGGGTAGAGTAATTTGTAGGTTCTTGCTATTCATCACTTTGAATATTTCTTGCCACTCCCTTCTGGCCCGCATAGTTTCTGTTGAGAAATCACCTGACATTCGTATGGGTACTCCCTTGTAGGTAACTAAACATTTTTCTCTCGCTGCTTTTGATATTCTCTCTTTGTCTTATTCTCTTGGCATTTTAATTATGATGTGCCTTGGTGTGGTCCTCTTTGGATTCCTCTTGTGTGGGGTTCTGAACTTCCTGGACTTTTAGATCTATTTCTTTAACCAGGTAGGTGGAGTTTTCTGTCATTATTTCTTCAAATAGGTTTTTAATATCTTGTTCTCTCTCTTCTTCTGGCACCCCCATAATTCTGATGTTGGTACACTTGAAGTTGTCCCAGAGGTTCCTTGCACTATCTTCATATTTTTGGATTCTTTTTGTTTTTCCAGCTGAGTATTAATTGCTTCTTTGTATTTCAAATCTTTGACTTGATTCTTGGGATCCTCTAGTTTGATCTTAGATCTCTGTTATTTCAGGCAGTGTATGTTTAATTTCCAGTTGCTCTTTTTTCATACCCTTGAGTGTCTCACTATATTTCTCAGAGGTTTCTAGAAGATTCTTGAGTAACCTTATAACCACGATTTTGAACTCTCTATCCAGTATTTTGCTTTCATCCATTTCTTTCATTTGTGACCTATTTCTTTGTCTCCGCATTTTGACTGCTTCCCTGTGTTGATAGAGTGGCTTTGTGTGCTAGGTGTCTTATAGCACCAGTGGCTCAGTCTCCCTAATTACCTGAGGTGGAAACTCTTGGTGCACCCCTTTGTGGGCTGTGTGCACAGTATTGTTGCAATTAATCCTTGATTGTTTTTGGTATCACTGGGAGGAATTGACCTCTTGATTGTTTTTGGTATCACTGGGAGGAATTGACCTCCAGGCCAATTGGCTGTGAGGACCTGTTGTGTTTATAATGGGAGAACTTCTGTGCTCAAGATATCCATATGTGGCTGGATATGCTTCAGTGGGACTTGGCACTCACTGAGTCTGTCCCCTGAGTGTGTCTCTTATGTATGTGAAGAGTTGTAATCTGGATGATCTCACTCTGACCACTGGGTACACTGGATCTTGGATCTGTAAGGAGGTGCAAAGTCAGCCACTGCCTGAGGCCACCCAGCAGTAGCTACAGAAAGATCTGCAGATTCCTCCTCTTTGGGGTTTGGAGGTGCCCAGATGAGGCCAAGCTGTGAAAGAATGAAAGCCTTGGGCCTTCTTTTGGTGGCTCTCTGACCCAGCTGCAGTTTGCTAGGTTTTAGATTTCAAAAGGCCAGTCCATTAATATGCAAAAGACTGTGCACAACTTGGGTGGGGTTGTAAATTGGGTGTGGTGGGGGTCTCATGGAATCACCAGGGCAGAGAAAACAGCAATGGCTGCCCATCATCCCTGCCCCAAAGAGACCCCACGGTCTCTGTCCCAAGGCACAGTGCAGGAACAATGATCGCTGCAAGCACCTCTGAGAGAAAGCTGCCCTTGTGTTCCGGCCTGATGCCAGACAGTCCAGTTTCTCCCCTTATGAGTCTGGGTCCCCAGGTTCTTGCCTGGAAATGGAGTTCAGAGCAGCTGAAAGTTTGGATCTCCTCCTGATTGAAAAAAAACAACAACAGTGTACACAATTGCCAGCCCCTTTTGTGCACCTCTGTACTGCTACACTTCCACACCTCGGCATCTCCTACCAGACTCAATGAGCTTTTTTCTTTCCTTCTAATTGTAGAATTTCCACTCAGCCTTCCTGTGGTTATGGATGATATTTGTTTTGTCTTTTAATTGTAGTTTTGAAGTGGTTGTGTGAGGCAGCAAGTTCAGGTGTTTACCTATGCCATCATCTTGGTTGATGATTCTCTCTCTCTCTCTCTCTCTCTCTCTCTCTCTCTCTCTCTCTCTCTCTCTCTCTCTCTCTCTCTCTTCCTTCTCCCCACTCCCTTCCACTCTCTCTAGAAAAATTAATGGGGAAAATATCCTTGTTCCTTGGGTAAAGATAAAAAAATTGCAGCCTAAATTGATTAATACAACACCTATTAGAATGACTAACAAAACAAACAAGAGAAACTTGAGAATACCAAGTGTTAAAGAGGATGTGCAGCAGCTGAATCTTTCCTATACATTGCTGATTGAATTGCAGAATTTCATAGCCACTTTGTAAAACAGTTTGTTTCTTACAAAGTTAAACATATACTTATCAAATAACCTAGCACTCAAGGAAGTGAAAATATAAGTTCACACAATAGCCTATAATGTTTATAGAAGCTTTAATCATAATCTTTAAAAACGAAAATCACCAAAACACCCTTCAACTACAGAATGGATAAACATACTGTGGTACAGCCTTGGAAAGAACTAATACTCAGAAAAGAGAGAGAGAGAGAGAGAGAGAGAGAGAGAGAGCGAGAGAGAGAGAGAGAGAGAGAGAGAGAGAGAGAGAGAGAGAGAAATTGGTGGTACTTATAACAACATGCAAGGACTGCAAATGCTACATTATTCCAAGTGGGGGGAAAAGCTAGCCTCAAAAACCTTCATACTCTATTATTTAATTTGTATGACATCTTATAAGAAGAAAACTATAGGGGCAGAAAATAGTAGTGGTTGCCAGGGGCTGGAGGAAAATGGAAGAGTTTTGAACAAAGGATCAGAATTGGGGGGAGAGAGGTTGATGGAAATGTTCTGTAGTTGTGGTTACATGACTATAAATGTTTATCAAAACTTATAGAAGTATACTCTGAAATGCTGTTTTATTGTATAAAAAGTATTTCTATATTTAAAAGCCTAAGAGACCATTATGGCAGAATGAGCAGCATGACCAGAATGACCAGTCACTATGATAGGCACTGAGCACTCAGGCAGGCAAGCAGTTAGGGGAGAACAGGTAGGCAGGCAAGAGAGCGGTTAGGGGCAAGCAGTCCTGGATTGTGAGAGGGATGTCCGACTGTCAGATGTCTGACTGCAGGCGTTGGGCCTAAACCGGCAGTTGGACATCCCTAGAGGGGTCCTGGATTGTGAGAGGGTGCAGGCTGGGTTGAGTTCCCCTCCACCCCCCGCCTTGTATGAATTTCATGCACCGGGTCTCTGGTTCATTAATAAACCTGATTTATAAAAAGTGCATCAGATAGGCCAAGGAAAAGGAAATACAAATAGATACACAAAATGTGAACACTAGTAGAGGGTAATGTTAAGTGGGTAAAGGATTGTGTTGGGACAAGGAGTTGATTTTGCAACAGGGCATTTTGAAGCCAAAAAAGGAGTATATGAAAGATAGGAAACCTTTGTGACCAAACTAGCCTTGTTACCTTGGTTATGGGTGTGGGTGTTTATGTGCTGATTATATAAGAACACATCAAATCCATTTTAGCAATAGCCTGTTATGTCACCTGATTTTCCCTCCCACTAACATATTGAGTCACTCTTTTTCCAGAGTATCTGTGCAGCACAAGCAACATATTCCCTGCTACAGTGCAAAACGCTCTAAAATTGAAGACCCAGAGGGTTTGCTCTGATATGTTATGCCTTAAGGTCAACTGCTCCATCTAAATAAATTTTTATGGCTACCCTTTGAAAGGAGTACATTCAAGTTTAGATATTTTAATCTTTATATATGTTTTTTAAAATGTGGCTACAGTATGTCTTAAATGACTTTATTAAATGGCAGAGAAATGACAGCTTTCTTAAGTATATTTTACTCACATTCAGTTAACATTACACAAAAAGAATAGAAATAATTATTGGAGTGCTATTAGATTAATTTTTCTTTGGAAACTGTTTGAAATAGATATGGTCAAAATGGATATTTGAGAAATAAAATATCTTTACAATGTAACCTTCATATTCTATATTAGAGAAATAAATATGCTATATGTCTAGGTTTAATACTGATGTTGGAAATATTTTCTTAAAATAAAAGTTAATACTTCTTACGTACTTCTTTCTATAATTTCATATGACCATTTAGGACTATGTTACTGACTCTGATTATCATATTACCACATTTCACGTTATCTCAAATTTAAGATAGAGGCATTTTATAAAAATAAGAAATACTTTAAACTTCCTTGAAGAGAAAATAAACAATCATAATACCAGTCTGTTCAGTTACTAACAACCCTCCCAACCAGGTGGCTACATGCCATTGCTAATTATCCCATTGCTCAATCTTAATTGTAGCTCTTTTTTTTATTGATTTCAGAGACAGGGAGTAGGAGGGAGAGAGATAGAAACATCAATGATGAGAATCATTGATTGGCTGCCTCCTGCATGCCCCATACTAGGATCAAACCTGCAACCTCAGCATGTGCCCTGACTGGGAATCAAACCATGACCTCCTGAGCAACACCAGTCAGGAAATTATAGCTCTTTTTAAAGATATATTAGTAATGGAAGGGCTAGAATTATTTATTAATACATCATTTACATATAATTTATTTAACCCAAGTCACTGTTTTTCCAGTGTCCCCAAGTGATCTGAGAAGTCACATTTTCATGTTCCCAGGAGCAAAAAAATGGTAATTAAATAAATGACTCAAATTAAAAAAGTTAAATTATCCACAGATGCCAACCATCTGCATTGCTCAGAATACATTAAATTTGTAATAATGAGCTGGTTGTCTTCCAAATGGCCCATACTCTTCAACCTCACTTCCTTTCTTTCCCAACCCCCTCACATTTCTGCCTTCCTACTCCCTTCTGTACCCATTCTAAGTTCAGACTTTCTCAGCGCCTATGCACTCTGTGGATCCCCTTATTCCATTCTTTCTCTCAAATAACCCACTATTTTCTTTCTCCTTTGCATGGTCTCCTTAGTATCTTGATCTCTTCTCACCAGACCCAGCCCCTAACTTTTTGTCACCTTCTCTCTCTCCTTCATGTTTTTTTCCCCCTAATCTCCCTTCTGCAACCCTTATCCACTAGGTTTTCATCTGCTTTTGAGGACACTCATCAATTACCTTGCTAATCTTTGTATCCCCTTCTCCACTTTTAAAGAATTTAAATATTACTTTGATTACCATCTATGAGAAGCCCCTATGCCCTCTGAACATGCCCATCAGCCCTTTAGTCTGTCTTTTTTATTATCTGAAGCTAAGCTTATTCCAGTTTTCATCCTACTGGTCATGTAAAACTCCAATTACTCACCAGTCATGGCATATGGGCCATCATGCTTTTGACTGAGTTCACTTTTTGGCATAAACTTTAGTAATCATATGTTCTGATTCCTAGTCTCCATATAACACAATCCTATCTAATAAAGAGGGAATATGCTAATTGACCCTCACACCATCACAAAGATGGGGCGCCCACAGCCAATAAGGAGGGAATATGCTAATTGACTGTCACACCCTCAAAGATGGTGGTGCCCACAGCCACAAAATCACAGTGCCCACTCCTGTCAGCCCTGCTGGGGTGGGAGGCACTAAACAAGGCTGGGCCTACACCAGCTGGGCCCAGCCACTTCATGCACCTGCCTCTGGAGTCTTCCAGTTCCCTCAGCACCCCAAGCCTCCCAGGGCCAGCCTGAGGCACAGGCAAGCCTCAGATGGTGGCTGCCTAGCAACCCAGGGTTACCTGAGGCTCGGATAACCAGGGCTGGCCAAGGCTTGTGCTGCCAGCAGTGGCAGCAGCAGAGGTATGATGGGGTGTCACTTTCCTCTGATGGCCAGGTCCCCTCTCACTCCTGAGGGCTCCTGGACTGTGAGAGGGGGAAGGCCAGGCTGAGGGACCATCCCTCCAGTGCATGAATTTTCATGCACTGGGCTTCTAGTATAGCATAAATATAGAATCTTATTTAATAAAGAGGAAATATGCTAATTAACCATCACACCCTCACAAATATGGCAGCACCCACAGCCAATAAGGAGGTGATATGCTAATTGACTGCCATATCCTCAAAATGGCATTACCCACAGCCACAAGAGGGCAGCGCCCAGTCCCCTCAGCCACGCAGGGGCAGCAGGCACACGACACGGCTGGGCCTACCCTCAGGCAGGTCTGGCCTGCTTCTGGATTCCCCCAGTTCCCTCAGTCCCCCAGTCACCCAGGGCCAGTCTGAGGCAAAGGCAAGCCTTGGGTTTCAACTGCCCCTATGCCCAGGGCCGGCCTGAGGCACAGGTAACCAGCTGGCTGAGGCTTGCACTGCTGGCAGTGGCAGCAGCAGAGGTGTGACAGGGGCGCTGCCTTCCCCTGATTGACAGGTCACCTCTTGCCCCTGAGGGCTCCCAGACTGTGAGAGGGTGGAGGCCGGACTGAGGGACTCCCCCTCCAGTGCATGAATTTTTATGCATCAGGCCTCTATTGCTTAATAAATGGATAAGAAATTTTAAAAACATTTTATGTTAATCAAGTTTGGTTAAGGTAGTAGAAATAATATTCCCTTGCTAACCAACAAGCATCTTTTTCAAATAAGAAATTTGAAAATATGTATCACATGCCCAGATAAAACACTTGATTCCAATAAAGATATAATTAATGTAATGTTCATAGGGAAATCTTTCCATTCTTCTCATGATCTATGGTAATGATTTGTATTTCCTGGATATGATAGCACTGTGAAACCAAAATACATTTCTCCTTTAGTAACTGGAATGAAGAACTAGTAGTGGATAAACTATGGAAGGAACAGAGATCATCAATAATTTATGTAAAAGGAATAAGAACTTGGGCTTAAGAATTACTCTGTATAGTATTATAATGATAAACACACTATTATACATTTTTCCAAACCAATAGAACGTACAATACGAAGAATGAACTCTAAGGTAAACTATGGACTTTGGTTGATTATTATGTGCTAATGTAGGTTCATTCATCTTTGCTACAAAAACTGCACCATTGTGGTGAATGATGTTAATATCAGGAAAGGCTATGTATGTGTATGGGCAGGGGTATACAGGAAATCTCTGTACCTCCCTTTCTATTTTTTAAAGATTTTTTATTTTTTATTTTTTAGAGTGAGAAGATAGGAGAGAGAGGGGGGAGAGAGGGAGAGAGAGAAGGAGAGACAGAGGGAGAGAGAGAAAGAGAGACAGAGGGAGAGAGAGAAAGAGAGACAGACAGAGAGAGAGAGAGAAACATTGATGTGAGAGAGAAACATTGATCAGCTGCCTCCTTTACACCCCCTACTGGGGATTGAGCTGCAACCAGCATGTGTCCTGATTGGGAATTAAACCAACAACCTTTCAGTGCACATGACAACACACAACCAACTGAGAAACACTGGCCAGGGTCTCCCTTTCCATTTTGTTGTAAATCTTAAACTGCAATAAAGAAATAAAGTATTAAAAACAAAACTTTGGGCCACACTCTTTGAAAATGTAATATTTACCATTAATTCTCTAGTAAATCACTTTTTACAGTATTGAGTTCCAGTGACCTAAAAGAGTCAGTAAAAAATTTAATTCTGCCATCAGGAAATAAGCAGAGACCATCAGATTATTAGGACTACATAATGGCCCACCCAGGGCTACCACCTGCTATTGGCAAAGGGCATTGTCAGTCCATTTACAACCCATAGTATGTTTTCCTTCCTAGCATGTGGAATCTTTCTACTACTACAGGCAATTGCTATTTTTATTAATTCTACACAAATGGCTGCATAGATGAATGGAGTTTTTAGAATATATCTTTTCAGTTCATGCAACTATGTTAACTCCTCAAATAATGATGCTTATCAGTCACAATTATCTTACTGTGATATAGCTTTCCATCTACTCAGGCCTGAATTAATATCACCCATTTATTTCATCTGCACTATGGAAAGAGAACAATGCCCTATTGATCTCAACTTGATTGAAATCAGCACTGAAACCTTTATCCCTGATTAGATTATATCATCTTCATCTAGCATAGAAGCTAGTATGCTTGCAATTTTATTTTACATATTTTATTCTTTCTTAAAATATGTATTGTTGAAAGTATTACATATGTCACCCTCTTTCCCCATTGACCCTTTCTAGTCCACTCTACCCCCCATCCCAGGCCTTCACCACACTATTGTCTGTGTCCATGGGTTATGCATATATATGTATATAGCTTCTTCTTGCAATTTTAAAAGCAGATTAATTTTATTTTCTACTTGTACTTCTAAAAAAATCTTCATTTTTAATTATAAGCATAATGGATAAATTAGTGGGTTTTTCCCATTTACTTGAATAAAGATCTTGATTTAGAAATACTCGCTCATTATGATAAATATCCATTCTTGTTTTCCGAGATAAATATCAAGCTCCCAGAAAAAATATTTAATAAACCTGACCTTATAAACATTACAGAAATGGATTTTGTATCATCACTGACACATGTTCCGACAGGTCTTTTTTTCTATCTTTGGAAAAAATAGCTTGTTTACAGCTATAACATTTATGATTGTTCTCTGCTTTAGTCTCTCCCAGAACTAAATGGATAAAATAAATAAGGATAATTTGTAGAAAATGTCATGAGTAAAATATCATAATATAAACGTGTTTTGCTTTACCAGTACTTTTCCCCTTTTGAATTTGAGTTGTCAGTAACATGGTGAAATGCAAGGCTGCAAGGAGACTGGAATTACTCCAAATGATAAATCAGAGGGTAACAACTTCCATGTCCTTCAATGTCCAACCAGTCTCTTTCAGAATTTCCAGAATTCTTTTGTTCTAAAAAAGATGTTAGGAGCGAGGAAAGCAGGAATTTCTAGACTAAAGCAGGCATAAATTCTTACCCACAAAGGCTGAGAGTCTTGAAAGCCAGAATTGCTCATTCTATGCATAGTATATGAAGGCAAGGCCTTAACCACCCTGTTGCCAGAAATATTTGGCTACAAACTTCTGTCAACACAAGTATTCCATTTGGGGAATTCCTCCGATTGTAACATTTGGTCCAGGATCAGCTGTTCTTTCTGCAAAAACCTCAGTCAAAGATATCTCTGCCATACTCCCATTCAGCCTTTTAATTGCACTTTCTGCCCATTTTCCCACAGAAGGTTTCTTTACTGTTTCTTCACACCAGGCCTAATATCTATCAGACCTAATCATTAACCTACTACTTTTGATTGTACAATTATGTTATCCTTTTTATTGAACCAACCTGGGCCAACTCCACAGGGAAGATCCTAGAAACACAAATTAGCTGCCAACAGTTTTGTGTTGGCTACATGATTTATGAAATATTCCTTTCACAGTGTCCTAAGTGTGCATAGTAGGGGAATCCACAAGAGTTTCCCTTCAGAGAAAAATATGGCGGTTGGCAGGATGGAGCTGAGGGAAAGGAAGTGAGTGAAAATATGAAAGGAGAGTGTGTGAATGTGCGTGGAGGGTGTATGAGTGAGTGAGGGAAAGTTAAATCTCGTATGAGCATCAGGGGCTGGCAGACAGGCTCTCCTTGACAAGGAGAGACTATCACCGCTGTGGGCACTCCCCGGACGGCAGGACTCCAGCACGGAGCCCATGCCATCTTGAAGGGGAGAATAGCCTTTTTTATAAACTAATCAACACCACCAACAAGACAGGATTTGGAACTGCCCCACAACCCAGCGTCCACTCCAGGCAATATCCTGCTACCCAGCTGCAGACCCACAGACCATGGTACCTCTACCTCCAAAGGAACACCCTCTTGGTAGCAGTAAGTGCAGTTCCTCCACCCAACAGCAGAACTCCATAAAGGAGCGCGTGTTTCCAGCCCCATAGGCAGCCAGGACACTTTACTCAGGATTTGCGTGCATCTCCAGCTGCATAAGCAGCCAGGATACTGTGCACCTTGGGCAGAGCTTGGGAACTACCGAAAGCCCCGAGGGTGTGATTCTGTGCAGACGGGGGTGTGGGGGTGTGGAGGCATGGCCCCATATTAGAAATTCTGAATTCCCTCTTCCTGGAGAGTTGCCCACATTCACCCCCGCTGCTTAACCTCCATGCTGGGACCCCTCAGAGTGTATCAGAACGCTGCGCCCAGAGAGCGCACCTCCGCAGATGCGAGGTTCCAGCAGTGGGCCACACTGAGCCCAACTACCCACAGGGTGCTAGTGGGAGCCACTGTGAGCTCTCCTTGGGTGCGATCTTGAACAAACAAGGGGCGCACTACCCTCAAGCAGTAGAAGCTTTGGGTTCACTTATTCTGAATACCTGCCCACAGGCACCTCAATTGCACTGCCACACTGCTAGGGCCCTTCATAGTCCTTCGGTGTGCCTCACTGGCTAATGTACCGAGGGTACTCTACCCAGCAAAGCTATTATTTAGAATTAAAGGTCAGATGAAGAGCTTCACAGATAAGAAAAATCTAAAGGAATTCATTACTGCCAAACCAGTATTATATGAAATGCTGAAAGGTATTCTTTAAGAAGAGGAAGAAGAAAAAAGTAAAGATAAAAATTATGAACAACAAATATATATCTATCAACAAGTGAATCTAAAAATCAAGTGAATAAAAAATCTGATGAACAGAATAATCTGGTGAATATAATAGAATGAGGAACATAGAAAGGGAGTAGACTGACAATTATCAGGGAAAAGGGGTGTGGGGGTACAGGAAGAGACTGGACAAAAATTCTACACCAATGGATAAGGATAGTGAGGAGCATAAGGGCAGAGGGTGGGGTGGGAACCAGGTGGAGAGGGGCTATGGGGGGGGGGAAGGGGGAACAACTGTAATAATCTCAACAATGAAGATTTATTTAAAAAAAATAAATAAAATAAATAAAATCGTATCTTTTGGATAAGTTGTATAATCTAAAGTATAAGGCCATTAAGAGAAGTGAAAAGGGGTGTTAAATCAGAGCTGTGGCAATTTGTGGGTTGTTTGGTTGAGAAAGACATTTGGAAAATTTCCAGGAAATAAGTCTTAAAGAAAAATCAAAATTTTCTTTACTTGGTTTGTGCATGCCCTGAGGATGTGAGAAGGGCAAGCAGGGAAAGAGGAAGATTGATGGAGATAGGGATATTACAGACAAAAGAAACAGCATGTTCAAAAGTCCATAGGCATGAGAAAGTATGTTGCTTAGAGAGAAACAAATATAGTTTGTGTTGGAACAAAGATAAGTTTGTGTGTGCCTTTGTGCGTACTTTTCCATGGATGATGCATAATGTTTCTGAAAAGTATGAATTTATAATGCTGTCATTTTATTCACTCATTGAATCTACACTGGCAATCTGACTATTTTCTTTTGGTTTTTCATCTTTTCTACCCTTTTTCTGCATTTTCTATTCACATGTAATATCCAGTTAAATAATGGAAATTAGCATTGTTTGCCATTTGCTAGAGATCAATTATTTGCTCAAGGATGAATGCTCATTTCCACAAATACAATAAATGAAAGATGAGTTTGGAGCTAAACTGACTTTTACAAAATCTGGCGATTACAGATTTCATCAGGGGAAAATGTACTATAAATGTTTATGTCAGATTGCTTACACCAAACACTCAACAGGATAATTCATTTTAGAATGTGTCTGAATGATTATAAAATATCCTTGGGCTTACTATATATGGTCTTGGGTTTTCTTCTAATGTAGCCTTTAGGTTCCATCATAGCTTTCTGACCCTTCCCCAGTCTTCTATAATGACAACTCTTTCTATGAAGACCTGTAAAATACAGACATTTTCTACTTTCCTGCCCCCATCTTATCAATTATATATTCCTATAGCTTCAATCATTCCATTATAAACAGATAAATCCTAAATAAATATATTTAATCAAATTACTTTATCTGGCTCTAACTATAAACTCTGAATAGCTGCTAAAATCTTTATATTAAACTACCCGTGTTTCCCCGAAAATAAGACATCCTCCGAAAATAAGACCTAGCGCATGGAAAGATAAGACATCCCCTGAAAATTAGACCTAGCGAAACTTTGGGAGAAAAAATTAATATAAGATACTGTCTCATTTTCAGGGAAACAGGGTAGTAGCCCTGCACATGAATCCATGTGCCAGTATAGCTCACCAGTAGCTTGCTGCTGCCCTCCAGTAGCTCTCAGCCCGCTGCTCCACCCCCCATTTGAGGGTAGACCCCCACATTCCCCCTCATAACTTGCTGCCTACTTCTAGCCAGTACCTCGATGCCACCCTCCTGTAACTCTCTGCCTGCTGTCCTGCCCTCCTGTAGCTCTCTCCATCCCACTTCAACCTCCCCAAAGCTTGCTGCCCTGCCCCTGCCTGTAGCTCTCTGCTGCCCGCTTGTAGTCCACTGTCCCAAACTCATAGCTGATCCGTGATTTGGTCATTATGGGGTCAGTCATTACACTTCACCATGTAATGGCCATTTGCATATTACCTCTTTATTATATAAGATTCCTCGGTTACCTCAAATTAAATGTGTCAAAATCAAAGTAGTTATTTCTTTCCACATAAAAATCCTAATATTGGCATTTTGGGCTAGATCTGTTAATGTCATCATCTTGCACACAGTCTTTTACACTAGAAACATTGTAGTTACCTTTAACTCCTCCATCTTCCTCATTTCCCACATCTAGTTAGCTAGTCTAGACACTTCTATAAAAAGGAGACCCTTCTATCTCCTTTTTTTAAAAAAATATATATTTTATTGATTTTTCACAGAGAGGAAGAGAAAGGGATAGAGAGTTAGAAACATCTATGAGAGAGAATCATCAATCAGCTGGCTCATGCACACCCCCTACTGGGGATGTGCCCGCAACCAAGGTACATGCCCTTGACCAGAATTGAACCTGGGACCTTTCAGTCCGCAGGCTGACGCTCTATCCACTGAGCCAAACCGGTTTCGGATCTATCTCCTTTCTTGAAAATATTCACTGGACATTCAATGTACCTAAAACAAAATGCAAACTCCATTCAATGGTCCAAAAGGCTCTGTGTATCTCTTCAGCCTCATTTTACTACTAAATTCTAGGCTCACGTTATTACTCATGCCTTATTTTGCTTAGCTAATCCATGAGTGCCCTATACAACTGCTCCTTTTCTTTATTTAAGAAAACTTTTTCTGACACCTTCCACTTCATTAGAATCTCCACATCTCTCCAATAATTTGTTGTTTGTTGATTTATTGATGATAGCCATTCCAACATTTTGGGCTAGCTCTGTTAATGTCATCAAGCCACTGTTCTCAAAACTGCCTGGTACTGACACAAGAACAGATATATAGATCAATGGAACAGAATAGAAAACCCAGAAATCAACCCAAGCCATTATGCTCAATTAATATTTGACAAAGAAGGCAAAACCATACAATGGAATCAAGACAGTCTCTTCAATAAATGGTGTTGGGAAAATTGGACAGATACATGCAAAAAAAAAAAAAAAGAAAAAGAAACAAGACCACCAACTTACACCATACACAAAAATAAACTCAAAATGTATAAAGGACTTAAATTTAATATGGGAAACCATAAAAATCTTAGAAGACTCTATAAGCAACAAAACATCAAACTTTTGTTGTAGCAATATCTTTACTGATACAGCTCCTAGGGCAATGGAAACTAAGGAGAAATAAAGAAATGGGTCTACATCAAAATAACAAGCTTCTGCACAACAAAAGAATCCATCAACAAAACAACAAGAAAGCCCATTGCATGGTAGAACATACCTGCCAATGATACATTCTGTAAGGGGTTAATCTCCAACATTTACAGAGAACTCATACAACTTAACAAAAGAACAATAAACAACCCAAACAAAGAAATGGACAAATGACTAAATAGATACTTTTTGAAAGAGGACATACAGAAGGCTGAGACACATATGAAAACATGCTCAAAGTCACTAATAATGTGAAAGATGCAAATCAGAACAATAATGAGATATCATCTCACACCCGTAAGAATGGCTATAATCAACAAATAAACAAACAACAAATACTGGGGAGAATGTGGAGAAAAAGGAACCCTCGTGCACTGCTGGTGGGAATGCAGACTGGTGCAGCCACAGTGGAGAACAGTATGGAGTTTCCTCAAAAAACTAAAAAAGGAACTCCCATTTGACCCAGTAATCCCACTTCTAGGACTATATCCCAAGAAACCAGAAACACCAATCAGAAAGGATATATGCATCACTATATTCATAGCAGCACAATTTACAATAGCTAAAATTTGGAAACAGCCTAAGTGCCCATCAGTATATGAGTGCATTAAAACACTGTGGTACAGAGAAACAAAGACAGCAGCATAGGTAAGCACCTAATCTGCTGCTGTGCACAAAAATTTCAAAACAACAACTAAAAGACAGAACGGACATCATCTAGAACAACAGGAAAGCTGGCTGAGTGGAAATTCTACAACTAGAAGAAAAGAAAAAAGATCCTGGAAAATCTGAGGAGCTGGAAAGGGCTGAGGTACAGAGAAGAAGGGTGGCTGAATGCCTGGCTGGCTTTCTCTGGCAGGAGGGGGAAGGAAGCCCCCAACTGCACCAAACCCCATTTCCAACTGCACTGAACCCCAGTTCCAGGTGAAACCCCATGGATGCAGGCTCATACTGGACTGTCAGGTAGAGAGAAAGGCAATTGGAGACTTGAAGACTCAGGGGAGCTGCGGTGGGCAAGGGTCTGGAGGCTTGAGTGCATGGGTGTGCAAAGAAGACAGACTGTGGAGGTTGTCACAGGCTTTCCCTAGCAGAAGGGAGTTGGAAGCTCCTGACTGCCCTGAATGCCAGCTCCGATTGCACTAAACCCCAGTTCTAGGCAAGCCCCTGGGGACCCACGCTCTTATGGGGGGAATCTGGACTATCAAGCAGAAACTCAGGGGAGCCTCAGAAGGCAGATGTCTAGATGTGTGTGTACAAAGGCAAGGCTAAGGGGAAGCCAAGACTGTCTGCTTAGCCCTGAGACTTTGCTCCATTCAAGCTGAGCAGGGGCTTTTGCAATTTTGCAAGTCTGGTCCTATAAGGCTCTCTCCAGCACAGAAGGTCTCCCACCGTAGACACAGCTGATACTCACTATCAATTGGCCTGGAGGTTAATTCCTCCCAGTGATACCAACAACAATCAAGACTTAACTACAACAAGGCTGTACACGCAGTACACAAAGGGGTGCACCAAGAGCGTCCACCTCAGGTAACTAGGGAGGCCAACCCACTGGGCCATATAGAACACCTAGTACATAAAGCTACCCTACCAACTCAGGGAAGCAGTGAAAATGCAGAGACAAAAAAACAGATCACAAATGAAAGAAATGGAAGAAAACAAATGACTATTCAAAACCATGCTTATAAGGTTTTTCAAGAATTCCCTAGTAAAGGCTGATAAATTTAGTGAGACCCTCAAGGATATGAAAAAGGACCAACTAGAAATTAAACATACACTGACTGAAATAAATTAAAAAAAAATAAATATATATATATATATATATATATATATATATATATATATACTCACAGAGACCCAACAACAGACTAGAGGAATGCAAGAATCAAGTAAAAGATTTGAAATACAAAGAAGCAAAAAACACTCAACAGGAAAAGCAAAAATAAAAAATCCAAAACATTGAAGATAGGGTAAGAAGCCTCTGAGATAACTTCAAGCATACCAATATCCAAATTATGGGGGTGCCAGAAGAAGAGAGAGAGCAAAATACTGAAAACCTATTTGAAAAAATAATGACTGAAAACTTGCCCCACCTGGTGAAAGAAATAGACTTACAAGTACAGGAAACACACAGAACCCCAAACAAAATGAATCCAAAGAGGACCACACCAAGATACATCATAATTAAAATGCCAAGAGAATAAGACAAAGAAAGAATATTAAAAACAGCAAAAGAAAAATATTTAATTACCTACAAGGGAGCACCTATACGATTGTTAGCTGATTTCTCAACAGAAATTATGCAGGCCAGACAAGAGTGGCAAGAAATATTCAAAGTGATTAATAGCAAGAACCTACAACCAAGATTACTCTACCGAGCAAAGTTATCATTCAGAGTAGAAGGTCAGATAAAGAGTTTCACAGATAATAAAAAGCTAAAGGAGTTTATCACTGCCAAACCAGTATTATATGAAACATTGAAAGGTATTCTTTAAGAAGAGGAAGAATAAAAACGTAAAGATAAAAACTATGAACAACAAATACGTATCTATCAACAAGTGAATCTAAAAATCAAGTGAATAGAAAATCTGATGAACAGAATAAACTGGTGAATATAATAGAACCAGGGGCATAGAAAGGGAGTTGACTGAATTCTCAGTGGGAAAGGGGTATGGGAGGTGCAGGAAGAGACTGGACAAAAATCATACATCTATGGATGAGGACAGTGGGGAGGAGGTAAGGGCAAGGGTTGGGTGGGAACCGGGTGGAGGGGAGCTATGGGGAAAAAAGAAGAAACAATTGTAATAATCTGAACAATAAAGATTTATTAAATTAAAAAACAAAAGAAAAAAAAACTGTGGTACATCTACACAATTGAATACTATGCCACTATAAAAAGAAGGAACTTTTACCATTTGCAACAGCATGGATGGAACTGGAGAGCATTATGCTAAGGGTAATAAACCCATTGTAGAAAGATAAATATCACATGATCTCACTCAAATGTGGGATATAATACTCAACATACTAGTAAAGAGATGAACAAAAATAGAACTAGAGACAAATGACAGGGGAGGAGGGTTAGAGATCAACCAAAGGACTTGCATGCATGCATATTAGTATAACCATTGGACAGAGACACTGTGGTAGTGGGAGCTTGTCCTAGGGGGTGGGAGTGGTGGGGGGGTACAATCAGGGAAAAATAAGACATATGTAAAACTTTAAACAATAAAAAAAAATGCATATTTGATGGCTCAAAAAAAATCAGTGTTGAATATCTTTAAACCCAAACAATTGCTACTTGCATGAAATTATCAATTGTTTGGTTATTGAGTCTTGGTACATTTCTTTTTCTTTTTAGCAGCTGTTTTGTTTGTTTGTTTTATTTTTATTGATTTTAGAAAGGAAGGGAAAGGGAGATAGAAACATCAATGATGAGAGTGAATCATTCATTGATCAGCTGCCTCCTTCATGCCCCTACTGGGTATCGAGTCTGCAACCTTGGCATGTGCCCCAATGGGGAATTGAAACATGACCTTCTGGTTCTTAGGTTGACACTCAACCATTGAGTCACACTTGTGGGGCAAGTCTTGGTGCATTTAGATATAGCCATGGTGAAATTGGAATTAAGGTAAAGTAAACATTTCATTAACAGTGCTCAATAATATATACTCAGTAAGTTAGCAGATTGAAAATAATTTTGAGCCCTAGCAGGTTTGGCTCAGTGGATAGAGTGTCAGCCTGTGGACAGAAGGCCCTGAGTTCGATTCTGTCCAAGGGCACATATCTGTGGTTGCAAGTTCGATCCCCAGTAGGGAGCATGCAGGAGACAGCCTATCAATGATTCTTACAATTGGTGTTTCTATCTCTCCCTCTCCCTTCTTCTCTGAAATCAATGAGAAATATTTTTAAAAAGTAAATTACTTTGAAAAAAGTTTATATTATTAGAATTCATATTAGTACAGAATAAAAAAATGAATTTGGGGACAGTTTAGCAGCTAACTTAATCTCATTTAGCTGTCACAAACATCTGCTTTAGACATGGAGAAAAATTTTAGAAAAACAGTAAGAACTAGAATAGTCTATACACTAGAAATATGATTATATGGAAATATTTTCACATATGTCATTTTTGTGTTGCTAGAACACAATCTAGGAAGTCAGGACAAACAATTGACAAATTAGTAGGCACACTGACACTGGGGGAAAAAGGGTTGCTGTTAAATATTTATAAATGTAAAAGAGGTCTTGGAAATCTTAATGTCTATGAACTATTTAAAAATATTCCTGAGGGCAAATGGTATGAAAATTATAATGAGAAACAAAATTGACATTTAGGAATCCAACTTTATCCTTTGAATTGTTGATACCAGGGTGAATGAACTATATTTCACAGACTTCTATTACTTAAACAGCTTTCCAAAAAATCTACTGAAAGATCATCTTTACCAGATAGTCAATATGCAATAGACATTTCACAAAGTTAGTTTGCCCTACTCAGATAAATCTTAGAGGAATTTTTAAAAATCTTTATTTACTTTTAAATAATTCTACTTTTTCTGTACTGAAAAATGAGGAGAGGTGTTACGTAAAAAAAGTTCTGATTTGCTCCACTGTAATTAAAGCTCATCTCTCCTCTGGTCTGACTTGAGACGATATGTTAACAACTGCCTTTTACTCCACATATATTTTTCCAACTATTTGAAGACTTGTGGATAAGTTAACTCTTCAGTTCTCTTAGTCTTCTTTTACAGGGGGAATTTTCTACATATTTCAAAGGAATCATTTCAACTAGCTTACTTTGACCCTTCTTTACTTCACATCTCATTTAAACCATAATACTGAAACAATATATTATTCCACATGAAAGACAAAATAAAAGCCTAACTGATGCAGAATATACCAAGAAGATTATAACTCACTTTCTTCATGCCATTAATATAACTCTATCCCTAACTCTATCTCTATCTCTATCTCTATCTCTAGCTCTAGCTCTAGCTCTAGCTCTAGCTATACCCTATAGGTATAGATATATACTTATATCTATACCTATAGGGCATCCCAAAAAATGTATACATGCTTAACAGCTGGTAGCTCAATAGATGTTTCTTTCATTTCATATTTAACCCATTGGGATTAATAACTATTCAAAGTGTGTATACAGTTTTGAGACACCTTGTATATATAAGATAATGTTCACCATTTCACCCATGACATTGTAGTAATGGCATTATTTACCTATTAGAGACTTGGTGCATGAAATTAATGCACAGATAGGGTCCCTAGGCCTGGCTGGTTATCAGAGCCACCTGGAGCTTTCCTTACCCCTGCTGCCAGCTGTTAGCCAGGGCCTTTCTTTATGCTGTGCTGCCCCCTGATGGTCAGTACATGTCATAGCAAACAGTCAAACTCCCAGTCAGTCAAACTCACAAGAGGACAATTTGCATATTACCCTTTTATTATATAGGATAACGCCCATAGTCTCAAGGCAATTATTTATTATAGTTATACATAACCAATCCAAGACCATCTTATACTCATTTCTGTAATTTTATATTCCTCCCTAAGTGAACTTGCTTTAATAGACTTTAACTTGCTTATTTTACTCATTGAGCCTTGTTAAAATTTGTTTGCAATCCAAATTTTTCCCAATTCCCTAATATTCTGAACCCACAAAGGCAGAATTATTTGGACTTGTATGAGTTTCATAGAGAAAGTCTCAATTATGACACAACTATTTAGTAGATCAGCACACAGTCATAACACTAAAACATTCAATATTTCCCATTCCTCTGTCCCTTGTTCACAGCCTAATAAAATCCAAAGCTTTGCTTCTAGATGCTCTTACCTGATTCTGATGTTTCTGCTGATATTTAAAAAATGGAAAGCAACAGCACGGACTTGAATTGAAGTTTGTCCTACGACCAGATGTTCTATGATGTATACTTCTAGAACTCATTGCGCCTCAAAGTGTACACTCTGTAAATGCGTTCCCTCTGGTGTGCAGCCTAAAAAAACACAAAAAAAAAACATGTGACTAAGGGTGGAACAGTTATAAAGCTTGAAAGCATGGCAAGTTCACCAAATAATAGATCTCACCTTAACCCTTGCTCTTTGGAGATGAAGAAAGAGTCTTATGTTGGCAATAATAATAATAATAATAGTAATAATAATAATAATAATAATAATAATAATAATAATAAATGCAACTTTTTAGGCCAACTATTTCTCTTGGACAAGAGGAAGAGAATGAAAAAGAATGGATGAATGAGACCTCACCCCTACAAAACCTAGGCTTTACATATCCCTCAGGCATAAAAGGAGAAAATAGGCTGAGTATCCCCTTTTCTTCTATTTTCTCCTGAGCTCTTTACTTATTGTTTCTCACTTTAATTCCTGGCATTCCCATGTCAGAACTGTCTCTATCCCTGAGTAGTTCCTGACATAAATATACCATTCCACCTAAGCCCAGACCTTGGCCACCAGCCAAATGGCCATGTCCCTGCTATCAATAATTAGGTTGTTCCTAATTATACAGCATTTAAATGCTACAAATATCAACATGAGTAATTAACTTGGATTGTGAACCAGACTGACAACATCTATCCCTAAACATTCAATACATATTAAGTTATTGTAAATCAGTGTATTATTATGTCAAAGTAAGTTTGTGGTGAAGCAAAATAGATTATACCAAGCATTAAAGGTTTGGAGAAATTAAAGTACTTGCCAATTGAAAAGATTCATGGCACTTCAGTTTCTCTGGTATAGATGTATGTAAAGTTATTTTGCAGTTTTAAACATTTGTATTTATGTGGGACAAAAGACAGCTAGAGTCTGAAATTAAAATTTTACTTTATTTATAATTTCTACAACACCAACTTCTGAAAAAAGATTCAAAGCAGCTGACATTGGATTAGAGATGTGCTATCATCAATTATTGTTAAACTATTTCATTCAAATGTTTAAAAAATATTCTACATATTTGCACAATTCTTGTTTTTATTTAAATACTCCAAATAACTACATTGAATAATAGGTTTTATCCTTTAAAATTTTTTATTAATAATGAGGATTCTGCAATTTATTGCTCTGATGGGCAGATCTTTATTCTAAGGAATGGATAGGTGACAGAACATTTTTCTTCATCAAACTCTGTACCTATCTCCTTCCTTTTTAAATTTATTCAATTAAATTTTGACAGAAAAGGTAGAATTGGCCTCCTTGGAGGCAAACATTATGACTATTTCCTGGCATAGTCCTTTTGTTTCTCATTCTTTGAAGGCACCCTTTGAAACATTGTCTCACATTAGCTTGTAAAATCAATTACCAAGATCACCAAATTCTTGATTGTTAGTGACTCTGGACTGAATTAATAGTTTTCTATAAGTATTTCAGCAGATATGAATAAAAACAATGAAAATAGCATCTGAATTTGTAGATAAGAGTGGTAAAGTTTAAAGAAGAAGGAAATGCCAAAATGAAAGAAAAGAAAACAAATCTAGGGTAGGCAATGAGTTATGTGATCTATAAAAATTACCTCATTATATAAAAAATAATATAGCTTCTCTATTTGATATTCTAAAGTAGTGCCAGGGCTGTCCAGCAGACCCTGAGCAATGGATGAATAGATTACTCTGACGAACGTTTCTGTGAAAGAGAGGCTAAGGGGCTGGTTGGCATTAGGCACCAAAACCAGCCTTGATTGCTTGCCTCCTTAGGCTTTTATTGTAACAACAGCTTGAACTAAAATTAACCTTTAGATGCAATCATCAGGGTAAGAATCCTTAAGAAAGCACATGCTTCTGCAAGGTCAGGTTTGAAGACTAAACATATAGATACTTGTAAAATATCCAGGTGCTGGGACTTGTTTGGAAAAGTCAAGGCAGGACCTGCTGTTTTCTGCAAGGTCTCCCTAAGAGGTTCATGACCTATCAGAGAATTCTCCTTACAGACTTCCAACCAAGTTTCATACTTCCCCACAAAGTAGATAATATCATTCCCATTTTTCAGGTAAGAAAGTTGAAAACCAATAAATGCCCACAGCTAATAAGTGGCATAACTCACACTGGAATTGAAATCTGAAACAAAAGGCTGTGCTTTTTTTCACTACTCACCACTCTGGTAAAGAAATAACATAATCAAGAGTGAAGTATAAAAACAGAAGCTTATTTCTAATGGAGTGGCTACCCATTCCTTTCCATGATATTACTGTATTTTGACCAAAAAATAAAATAATATAGCTTCTCTATTTAGTTCTAAAATATATTTACAGGGTCCTTCCAAATATATTATGCTTATAAAAGTTTATGTAGAGTTTTGCTTTCCTGAATTCAGGAAATTTTAAAAAATGACTTTTAAAGATTAAGCCTTAGAACTTTATTTCTAAGCATTAAATATCATTAGTATTCCAAGCCCACAAATTTATCCTATGTGTTTACAATCTAGTCATTTATACTGTCATATAAACTAGGAATCTATTCTAAAACTCACATAAAAACATTGCCAGTGTATAATATAAATTATTAAAGATGAGCTGACATGACTGTAACATTAATATTCTAGCACCAAATGCACAATCAACTAAAGGTCTTCGTTGGCTCTGTATATTAGTTGACAGCTTGATGGATTTGGTGACACACTAAAAGATTTTACATCCAGAACATGCATGTAATAATGAAATATCTTAATACTTAATAACTTTCTGGAAGCATAATTATATCCAACTTTGAAAACAACAGTTATGTGTCCTACTGCTCCCTGTAGCTACTACCTTATGTTTTTTTCCTTTCATGCTTAAACTTATCAAAGGGTCTACAGAAGCTTACTCCTGTTTCTATGTAACCTCTCTATATATATGCCACTTCAATATTTACTTATACTCCACCTCACTAGGACAGCTGTTTTCTCAAAGTTCATTAATGAACTCTTTGTTAAGAAATCTACATAATGTCTTCACAACACATTGTTGTCCATCACCTACAGATTGAAATGCTTATTTCCGTGGACTTTCCTAGCAGTATCTATCTTGATTTTTTCCCCTCTCCCCCCACATATTCATTCTTTGTTTGCTTACTAGTTATTCTTCATTCTACACTTTTCTTTGGCCATAGTTTCTAATGGCCCTGCTCTTTCCTCACTACCTTAGATATTTTATTCATTTTTATGGCTTTCATTACATTTGTGTTGATGACAGCTAAAGTTAGATCTTCAAGCAACATCCTGTTTCATACTTCTTATTGAAAATTATTGCATGGCTATTAATTGTTACTATAGATTTCTCAATTTCAAAACATAGTTCTCTTATAGCACCACGCTCTAACCAACTGAGCTAACCGGCCAGATATAGTTCTCTTATAGATGCCTTGCCCCTCTCTCTCCTGTATTTTAAACTTTTCTCTCCCTGTTAGATCTTCTCTTATTAAACAACAACAAAAACAGCTTTTCCAGTGTGGCTTAGTGGTTGAGTGTCTACCCATTAACCAAGAGGACACTGCTTCAATTCCCAGTCAGGACACATGTTAGGGTTGTGGGCTTGATCCCCAGTAGGGGCCATGCAGGAGGCAGCTGATCAACATTTTTATGTCCCTATTCCTCTGTCTCTAAAAAAAATTCAATGAAAAAACAAATATGGTTCCTTTTTAATTGGATTCCCCCTCTAGTTTTTGCAACATGACCTGCTTCTACATAACAACCAAGTTTCTTTAAAGAGCTGTCTACACTCATTGGTTCAATATCCACACCTCTTATTCATCCTACAACTTGCTATAATCTTGTTTCCATTCCATTGATCCATTGAAATTTCCCCAGTCTACAATGGCCAATTTATTACCCAATACAATGGTTGCATTGGTCTCTCCCTCTTACCAAAATGCATTTTATCCTTTTGGTTTCTAAGACACTACCCTGCTTTTCCTCCTACCTGTGTGGCTGCTTCATTGTCTTTTTGGGGCAACTCTACTTCCTTCAAAAGTTTCTTAAACATTGCTGAGTCTTAGTGTTCTACCCTCACTGTTCACTTTTCTCATTTTACACTTTCTTCACCATGTGATCTTATTCCTATACTATCTTGCACCGGTGGGATCCCTCGGCCTGGCCTGTGGGGATTGGGCCAAAACCATCTCTCCAACATCCCTTGAGGGGTCCCAAATTGCAAGAGGGCGAAGACCAGGCTGAGGGACCACACTGGTGCATGATAAGGTCTGGGAAGAGTCTGCAGGAGGGCTCCAGGGTGTGTCCAGCCTGTCTCACTCAGTCCTGATCGGCTGGACCCCAGCAGCAAGCTAACCAGTGTCTGCGCCAGGTGGTCAGTGTTTATCATAGAGACTGGTCAAATGATCCAATGAATGGACACTTAGCATATTAGACTTTTATTATATAGGATGCTAAATTCAAAAATTTCTTCTTCAATTCAGATCTTCTTTCTCCCCTTTAAACTATTAGACATCTTCACTTGAACTTCTCTCAGACTACTCTAATTCAAAATGTCCAATATTTAATTTATCAACCTCTATCTCTACACTCAAAATCCTAAAACTATTCCTCACCCTTTGTTTTTAGATTCTCAGTAAACAGCCTCACAAACTACCTTGTTATTCTAATCCAAAAACCTAGATGTCAACCTTGATTGATTTATTTTTACTCAACTTCTCACCATTCTCTAGACATGGTCAGCCCTTTCACAATTCTATGCTTTTGCAAATAGTGTTTTCTGTGTCTAAAATGCTCTCAATTCGTTCTTTTTATCCAGGACATTTCCTATTTATCTTACCCAAATTTACTTGCAGATTTGATGTTAAACACTCATCCAAGACTTCATTCCTCTGACCTTCCATAACAGCCCATTCATAACTTTGCTGTAATAATTACCCCATTGTTTCATTCACTTATCTGTCCATCACAAGACTAAGTAAAGTGAAGGTAGAGGCTGTGCCTTAGTCCTGTTCATAGCTATGTAGTTAATACTATACATAGGCACCTAAAAATTCTCATTGAATACATTTTTAAAATCTTAACAGAATAAAAAGGAATACAGAAAGAAAAATTAAAGAAAAATGTAAAAGATATGTTGGTGGGAAAATATAGAAATACCTAATCTATAGAACATAGAGGTAATTCTTTCATTTATCAATATTAATACCTTTAATAATTTGTATCTCATTGCTTAAAAATATAGTGTTCATTATAGGATTATTAGAAAATACAGATAACTTTTAAAAATAAAATAATATCATACAATGGTATTATTTCTATTATTTTAAATAGCTTTATATAAAAAAGTTATGAAAAATATTATAGAGCAAATTTTTGTATATCCATTATTATTCCTCAAGAACCCTTAGAGATTCCCCAAACTTTATCACATAGTTTTAATTTCTGTAGATTTTCTTTAACCTAATTCTCAGTCAAAGAATTTGGAAAACCAGGATCCATCCTGGTTTAAAATTAAATTGTTTTTTCAATCTGAAAACTATTTTATAGTTACAGGAGACAAGTGAACAGCATCTCCCTTTTCTCTACACAAACCCTTTCCATTTTATTGCAGACAACAATTACATTATTCCTTATCCTCTCTTCTTGAGACAGAATAGCCTTAACTGTGTTAGGACCTCCTCTCCATCTTATTGACTATTTGGGTTCATTTTCAGTAGGGTCCCTCCAGTTTTTCCAAACAAAATGTTAATTTAAAAAAAAATATATAAAAGACCCATTTTTGCCAAAACCGGTTTGGCTCAATGGATAGAGCGTCGGCTTGGGAACTGAAGGGTCCCGAGTTCGATTCCGGTCAAGGGCATGTACCTTGGTTGCGGGCACATCCCCAGTAGGGGGTGTGCAAGAGGCAGCTGATCAATGACTCTCTCTCATCGATGTTTCTAACTCTCTATCTCTCTCCCTTCCTCTCTGTAAAAATCAATAAAATATATTAAAAAAAAAAAAAGATTCCATCCTTCTCTCTACAAAATAAATAAATAAATAAATAAATAATAAAATAAAATAAAAGACCCATTTTAATAGTATTAAAAGAGATATCCAGGTTAGAAGATGAAGATCTGCATTTTAATGAAACGCCAGGACTGCTTTTGTCTTTTCCAACCCTCTATTCAGGAGACAATGTCTTTTTTGTTTCCTTAGTAATTCATTCCTGAAAATGGGGATTTTCAGAGGTTAAAAAACACTAATGAACCTCATGGTATTTCTAGCTCTTTATCAATGCTACTATTCACAGCCAAGTTCCATGTAAAGGCAACACCTTAAAGATTAATGGTAAAGGATTTCTGCAAGCTTATTGATTTCTTACTGACTCATTTTACTGTGTTGAAGCTGATTTTCCCCTCCACTTTCATAGATACCTACACAATAGAGACAAAAGATTTTCTCATCACTCCATAAACTCTCTTAAATGTGGCTTTTCATGAAGTCTGTTAACCAACCAAAATTTTTTGACAAATTTTTTTCCAATTAACTGATATTATACTCCCTCTTTCCAAAATTTTTTTTGCTCAGCTCAATACTCAATGTCCACAGTAAATAACAATGTCCTAGCCTCCTGCGAGTCATTTCTTTCTTTGCTGTCTGTGAACCTGAAAAGGACCAAAAAGGTACAGGTGGTGGCCACCAGAGGAGCTGCTGCCAACTGAGGAGCAGCCACTGCTGTGACCACCTGGGGAACAACAGCAGCCCGAGGTGCCACTGCTACCCAAGGAGCAGACCTTGCATGACTGAACATTTGGATCCATCAGTGAGATTTAAAAATGGGTAGACAAAGAAACCCCCAACGGAAAGAAAAAGTGGAATTGCCAGAAAAGCAGATAAGTGAAATGGAGGTATGCAATATGTCAGAAAAAAAATTCAGAATAAGGGTCATAGAGTTCATAAACTGGATGCAGGGAAAAAATCAACTCATCTAAGAATTAAGAAGAAATGAAGAGTGTCATAGCTGCAATAAAAAACACCATGGAAAGTTTCAACAGTCACCAGGAGAAGCGGAGGACCAAATTAGTGAATTAGAAGACAGGAAAGCAAAAGCTCCCAAAATTAAAGTACCAGAGAAGAGACTAAGGGAGCTACGGGACAACATGAAATGAAGCAACATACTAGTAATAGTGGTGCCAGAACAACAGGAAGAGGAACAGGGTTAGAAAACCTATTTGAAGAAATAACGTCAAAAACTTCCCTGATGTGGGGAAGGAAAAAAATATCACACAAGCACAGCAAGTCCCAACCAAGATGAACCCGAGAAGACCCACATGAAGACACATCATAATTACAATGGCAAATGCTCGGGATAAAAAGAGAATCTTAAAGGCTGCAAGAGAAAGACATAAAGTTATGTACAAGGGATCTCCCATTAAATTATCAAATGATTTCTCAACAGAAACACATCAGGCCAGAAAAGAATGGAAGGACATTTATAAAGCAATGCAAACCAAGGGACTGAATCCAAGAATACTATATGCAGCAAGGCTATCATTCAAAATTGAAAGAGAAATAAAGAGCTTTATAGACAAAAAAGAAAAAGGCTAAGGGAATTTATCAAGATAGCAATGCAAGAAATGCTAAATGGACTGCTGTAAAAAGAAGAAATAAAAAGGTCAGAAGGAACACAGACAAAAAAATAAAAATGGCTAAAAACAAGTACCTTTCAATAATAACTTTAAATGTAAATGGACTAAATGCTCAAATCAAAATACATTGAGTGGCTGAATGGATTAAAAAAAAACATGACCCATATATATGCTGTCTACAAGAGACCCACCTAAGAACAAGGAACTCACAAAGACTGAAAGTGAAGGGATGGAAAAATATCTTTCAGGCAAATGGAAATGAAAAAAAAAAAAAAAGAAGAAGAAGCTGGGGTACCAATACTTATATCTGATGAAATAGACCTCAAAGTGAAGGCCATAATAAGAGATAAGGAAGGCCATTTAATAATATTAAAATGATTGACACAACAAGAGGATATAACCCTGATATACATATTTGCATGCAATGCAGGAGCACCCAAGTACAATAGATAATAAAAACTCCTGGAAGGTATCAAGGGAGAATATTGAAAATTTGAATTGCTCTCAAACTGTCACACTTGAGGTAAATCATTTTGAGAAAGCATGGTTATAATCTATACAAGAGTGTTGGGGAAATGACTAGCTCTACATCACTAATGTGAAGAGATGGTGTTACTTAATTATACCATCTAAAAGTAAAATGACTTGAAAACTGAGTTTCACTGTCCTGAGTTGTATTGGTTTAGCAAAAGTTCATAATGTAAAACAAATTGAATTATCATAAAGCTAATCACATATACTTGATTAGTGGCACTGAAAGGTTTAGTGATTTAGGATAGTGATGGTCATTAAAAATAACACTCATAAAATTCTTTGAAAAGTCATGAAAAATAAAATATTATATATCCTTTAGAAAAACTAAAAGATGAAGTTTTATTCTTGAAAGGTAGACTGATTGGGACACACATTTAACTTAGAAATACATACGGTAATTCTTAAATTATATTTGGCCAAAATAAAAGTAAAGGTCTTAAGACTCACCAGTAAACTAAGAGAGATTGAAACAGGAGAAACATGGGGTTGATTCTAAACAAGATTGCATTTGGTTCACTAGCAATTAGCTCTAAAGAAAAAAAAAAAGCTGATAAAGTAATTCTATGGCTATTTCATATTATCACCATAAAATGCACTGAGAAAGAGCAATAAAAACAAACCAATAAAGCCTGGCCAAGACAAAGAGTTTTGCCACTAAGCAAACCCTCTAACATAGTGAAATATTCAGATGTTGCTATTATGCTTACTATTTAAACTTTATATGGCACTTTCAAAATTTATAAAGTCCTTCACAAACATTATCTCTGTAGTCATCACAACCACCTATTTGAGCTTGGTTTTCCATAGACTAAATAGCACAAGTTCACAGCATCAGAGCCAGAACATGAAATCTGATCCTCAGATTCCAAGTTCCTCTTTGTTGTTCCATGGTTTTCCCTCAATAGACACATTTTAAAAAACAAATAATTAAGAATGTAGCATTGCTGAATGGAGACACAAATTTCCAGGCATCGGCGTGGTAACTAGATAGGGTTGACAAATCCTGGTTTTAGATAATACCCCAGTGACAACCTGTCATTTATAGACACTATTTAAAGTTTTATTTTTTTTATTTTTTGATAATTTTTATTTATTTTTTTTATTAAATTGTTATCTGTGTACATATTTTAACATTGCTCCCCCCCTCCCATACATACCCTCCTATTTAAAGTTTTAAAATATTTTGGGACATTTCTGGTCCCAAAGCAAATCACTAAGAATATTGAGCAATTGATTTCATGTTATGAAGAATTTACACTAGATTAGCAACAAATTAAGATTACCTCTTAGAAGATGACATCTTCTCAGGTTCTTATATTTGGATCCAGGTAAAGGTAAATTCTTCCACTTTCACCATTAATAATTCAAGAGCATCAGGGGCTCCAGCAACAATTCTGCCTTTTATAAATTTTTGACTCTGGACAGTGACTTGACATATGGAAGATTTAATTCTCTCAATTGTGAAATGGGGATTATAGTGGGAATGAATGGCTGTAGCTTATATAAAAATACATTCCATGTAGTATGTCATTTTTATTAAAGTAATCCTTAATTGGTTAATTCATTAGCTTTGTAAATGTAATACCTAGTTTGTGGATCAGAGAGCAATACCCCCTTGAGCATAAACCAGAGGTATGAGGGACAGAACTAATGTACTTACTCTCCTTCTGAACACAATGGCAATGAGTATAGTTGATCTTAAAATATGACATATCATATACAAGGGTCCCTGCTATGTATCACAATAAAACCATTAAATGTAAATTACTTAGGAAAAAAAAGAAACATTGCAGAAATTATTAGAAAACCATCAGGATGGAGACTCAACAAATACCTAATAGTTACTTTGATTTAATGTTTTCCAAAATCAGCCACACACATTGTTTGCTCTCATAAAATTTTAAAATAAATTAACTTCACTCCTTACTTATCTAAATTTTTTTTCACCTGTCATGTGAATCTTTCCAGTTACCTATGTATGCATATGTGGAAAATCTCCATAAATCAATAAATTCCTATTTCCAATATGCATGACAATATCACAATGTACTAAAAAACAACAAAACCCCATACTTCTCAATATTATAAAGTTATTTGAACTCTTCAAAACCTAAAAGTCCTTTTAAAAATATTTTTTAATTTTTTAATTACAGTTGACATACATTATTAATATATTAGTTTCGTATGTAAAACATAGTTATCAGACATTTATATGACGTGACACTTGTAGAAATTTGTTCATATACGTATCTTTATAACAAACTGATTCTGTGATGGAGAGCATTAGAGAATTAAAGCTCTGGAAGCCCGTTATAATAAGCTTCAGTAGAAAATGTGGAATGGCGATAACTGTAGAGGCCCTACTCACTCCAGAGAATAATATCTTACTCAACTGGAACTACTAAAAACAGTAAATGTTCAGCAAAATTTAATTTGCCAAATTAGACACAGGTCCAGAAAATGTCTCTAGGATTTTATCAGTTTGAAATGACTACAAGAACATATTCTCTTCAACAGTCGAGTATTGCTTAGAAATTTGGTATAGTAACTGCTCTGAGATGATTCACAAGTAACCTACACAAAGTAACCTACACAGAATAATATGCTTTCCAGCATATTTTTATCCTGCCCATATTACATAAATCTCAACAAACAAAAAGTATGTAAAGAGAACACATTATTTAATCATGTAGGTGGATACATCTATGAATTATACCCAGGCTCACTAACAATTTTTAAAAATATCTGATTGATGTGGCAGCTTAAAAACCAATTGTATCCTTATAGCATTGAATTGCAAAAATCATTTTTGCAATGATATAACAGATTGCTTTGGCATGGGCGAAACAGAGTGATCAATGGTTATGTCAGCAGCCTCTTCATCATACAGACCTAAAAAAAAAATTGCTTATAATCAGTCTAAAGCAAGGAAAAGAGAATGCTGCCAATATCTTCACTGACTGCTCAGTTTCGTTGGTGCTGAAACAATCTGGCAAAAACAAAAGGAAGAAGCTTTAGGGCTTAAAACACAGCTAGAAATAGATGATGTGTATATTAAATATGATAGCAAATTGGTTCATAAAATGAGAGCAAGAGATATTTACAGAAAGAACATTATTTATTAACTCTAAATACCATACAGAAGTGAATTGGAATTGTCACGGTAACTCAAAAGAAAATGCTGGAGCTTGTGGCTGGGTAATGGGGGAGGGAGGAAAGATAGAATTTACTGAGTGTATTTGTAATATAAATAGGAAAGAATATCTGCATTGCCATCTATACATTCAATAAGCCCTTTGCATCAAGACTACTTGATATGCACCATTTTTGAAGGTCTTTGAACAAGCTAATAACACAAGTCCATAATCATACAGGAATGAGACCTTTACTTATTTTCATTCCATTTTCTTTCCAAGAGGCAACTTTATCACATTGCTCTGAATTTACAAGGAGCTTTTCTTCTAAGAATCTTAAGTCATGTCAGATATTGGGTCACATTTCTTTCATCACTATAAAATAGCTGGAGGAAGGTGGGGAAAGGGGGTAGAAAGGTTGGGTCTGCTTATTTCTATAAACATAGCAAGCTTATATGATTTGCAACAATTCATCCAGGTAATCATAGGAATTTAGTACTAAGACATAGCCCAGAGTTCAACTCTGATTCCGAAGACAAGGTGAAAGAATCAGAAAGTATGCTCTCTAAGAGCATGTTTTGGTAAAGAGAAGTCACATTTCATCCACAGTATACTTATTTTTTTTAATAAAATATTTTTCTTAGATAAAGTGAAATTCTGAATGACTAACAAGAAACAATAAATATCTGAATAGGAATTTAGGAAGCGATGGTTTTTTTTTAGTCTGCTAGTTTAACTCTTACCTTATTTGATTATAAAAATTGGAAAGGTTTATGTGAGCTCTGGTTGCCAAGGCCTGAAACTTTCAGTTCCAGTAGAAAAAAATCCCAATCTGACTTCATCTGCTTAGAAACATTTGATTGCCTATCACAAGTAAGGCACCATTAGAGAAGTTAAAAGACACTGCTCATGCCTGCTGGCCTTTAGGTAGCACATATTCTTAAATAGCAGTGATGAGACATGCGTACATACCAAAAAAAGGTGTACATTATATTGGGTCAGGAGAAAAGAGGCAGTTTGGAATCTGTTTCAATACTGTAGTAACCCATGTTGTAAAAACCAATTAAAGCATGAATTAGTGTGATGGCAGAAGAATTGGAAAATGAGAGGCCGATATGAAAGATGTTTCTGAAATAATATATTTGGCAACTAATTTTATGTGATATAAGAGAGAAGGAAAAGAATGATTCCCAAGTTCCTAGTTTGAGTGATTAAGAGAATAATAATAACATTGATATAATCAATAGGATAGACAAGATATATTTCACTCACAATATACTTATTTTCAGAATCATAGGGGAAATAGCAGCATTTGATTTCAGACATGATGAATTTCTAGCAAAAGTTCTCTGATTCTATTTCTATTACCCTCCAAACCAGTGCTCTCTTAATTTTATGCACCCAATCAATAAATTTTAGAAATGTGTCCCCAAAATTTGTAGATCAATTATATTAATGTATCAACCTAATTATATACATACAGGGTGTCCCAAAAATATATACACACTTTGAATAATTATAAAGGCAGTGCTTATTAAAATACATTTCATTTTCAAAATGTAATAGAATCAGCTATTAAAGTGTGTATACATTTTTTGGGACACCATATATATTATAAAATTTACACAAAAATTAGAAAATGTAAAAGAATGAATTAAAAGTAACTATGAATAGTTACACTAGTTTTCTTCCCTCACCCCAATAGCTTGTTGGCACAATCCATGTTGGAGATCACTTATCTAAACAATTTAGGTATACTTTTTTTTTTAATTTGCAAAATTGAAAATAAAAGTAATACTGACTTGTCTCCCTCAAGTTAATGATAAGGACTTTAGGTTATAGGAAAAAATAATACTTTGCATTCCTAATGTATAAAAAACAGTAAATTGCTCACTATAAATGATGCTCTTTATCTTTCAAGCTTTGCAAACAATTCAAAAGTCAGGAAGATTCCTATTTATTTGATCAGTTTCACTTGTGTATCTTACACTAATAAAACTTTGTAAAATAGCAAGCTAAGAATCCTCAAAAAAGACAGTACCCAAAAATAGAACAGGAAAGTGTATCCCTAATTTAGCACAGTTTCTCTTTTTATATTTTGTGAAGGGAAATTTTTAATATTCACACCAACTTCATTAAATACCATTCATCTGGGGGAGGGGGGGAAGCAAAAGCACAGAAACCAGGGCCACAAAGAATTAAGTAATTTGCCCAAGGTCACATAGTTAATATGTGCTAGAGCTCAGATCTGAGTCCAAGTTTTGACTTCAAGTTGCTCTCTTTTAACTAAACCACAGTTGACTTAAGTCCTTTTGTTTTCTTTTTCTTCTTCTTCTTCTTTTTTTTTTTTTAAGACAGTTTCAGTTCTCCATATCAATACATATTCTTTAAATTTTCCACCTGGTCTCTAATCCAAATGTATAAAAGAACCAAGACTACTTAAAATGAGTTGGGGGAGGGGGTGATTAACCAAAAAATTTACATGCATATATGCATCACCTATGGACACAGACAATAGTGTGGTGAAAGCCTAGTGGGGGAATGGGGAGGAGGGAGGCCAATGGGGGGGAAAAAAGAAGGGACCCCTGTAATACTTTCAACAATAAAGATACTTTTTTAAATTTAAAAATTTATAATGAAAAGCTCTTGCATTAAAAAAATAAAATGAATAGAAAAAGTGACAGACTACTACTTCTCTTATTCATCTCTTTTCCTTTTGTAACAATGATTATATTCTTTCAATTTTCCAACTTTTATTTCTCTGTATCATACTTCTGGGTCATTTTGTGTTAAAAATGGCTGCTTCTGAAACATGAGCTCTGTCAATTGGAATCTGAGTTCCACTTCTGGGCTTGGTCGGGACAGCACAAGTGCTCTATAATTTTTCCGTATTATACCAGATAACTTGGACTGGCAGGAGAAAGACCATTTCATCCTCTATAAGCTAGAATAGGTTAATGGAGAAGTCAGGCCAAACTACATTTCCTTTTTTAACAGTGTTAATAGCCTGAAAGATCAAATGATCACCTTATAACCATCATATCTGAATTGAGAAAAAAATAAAATCATCTCCCTTTTGTCAGGAAAGACAAAATGTGGCTTGGGGTAATAAGAAGATTTACAATTAGGTAACCAACCATTCCATCAAAAGTATTAATGCATTTTTTACAATAGTCGTAGAAGATTACAATGCTCCCCTATTTTATTCACATTGTTATCAGAGTCTCAAATTAAAAGAGAAAAAGAATGCTTTTCAAATTGGCAGATGACAAAACTAGAAGGGAGGGCACATCATTCTGATGTCAATCTGAAAGGATAGGTAAAATCTAACCACGTGAAATGTAAGAAGTAATTAATACAAAATAT
Organism: Pipistrellus hanaki; assembly: GCF_964339955.1. NCBI lineage: Eukaryota > Metazoa > Chordata > Mammalia > Chiroptera > Vespertilionidae > Pipistrellus > Pipistrellus hanaki. The sequence continues at coordinate 78,144,980 of NC_140524.1, forward strand.
CTTAATTTGATTTATAAAATTAACTCTACAAGCAGACCTGCCTTAACAATAGTATGTATGAAGTGGTCATTGGAAAATCTGTTGATGATCATAAACACAATATACTAGTAGTGAAAGGTGGTTACTGAAAAACAAAATGCAAAAACAGAAAAGACCACCACCAAAAGAGAAAGCTACTGCACTTTAATGTAATTTAAAACAGTACAGTGTCCAGATGAAACTCGTACACAGATCTCTGAATAGATCAAACCATTCTAATGTGTAAACAATTTTGGGGGGATATATATTAGACAAAGGACATTGACAAATTATATGAAAACGAAGACAGAAAAATCAACCTTCAGGAAGAGATTAGAGAACTCAAAATGGGGGAAGGAAAATGTGCACCCAGTAGCAACTTTAAAAAAACTTTAAGGTCTGATAAACATTTATATATATTTTTTCTCATGTTGATAAGGTAAATACTAAATCAATTAAAAGCACTATTTGTGGTTTATTTTTTATTTTATTGTTTAAGGTATTACAAATAGTAATACATATGTCTCTTTTTCTTCTCCAGTGATCTCCCCCCTGCCTCCTCTACTCCCCTGCACTTGCCCTCACCCCCTCAACCCCCAGTGCCTTGCGTCTGTTAGTTGTGCTTATATGCATGCATACAAGTCCTTCAGTTGATCTCTTACCCTCCCAACCCTCCCCTACACTCCCGCTGTAGTTTGACAGTCTGTTTGATTCTTCTTTGCCTCTATTTTTGTTCAACAGTTTATAACGTTCTTTGTTATCCATAAGTGAGTGAGATTATGTGGTATTCATCTTTCACTGACTGCCTTATTTAACTTAGTATAATGCTCTCCAGATCCATCCATGTTGTTGCAAATGGAAAGAATTCTTCTTTTTTTTTTTCACAGCAGCGTAGTATTCCATTGTGTACATGTACCATAGTTTTCTAATCCATTTATCTGCTGATGGGCATTTAGGCTGTTTCCAAATCTTAGCTATTGTAAATTGTGCTGCTATGAACATAGGGTGCATATATTTTTTCTGGTGTTTCCAGTTTCTTAGGATATATTTCTAGGATAGGGATTACTGGGTCAAATGGGAGTTCCATTTTTAGTTTTTTGAGGAAACTCCATAGTGTTCTCCACAGTGGCTGCACCAGTCTGCATTCCCACCAGCAGTGCACGAGGGTTCCTTTTTCTCCCCATTCTCGCCAGCACTTGTCATTTGTTGATTTGTTGATAGCCGTTCTGACAGGTGTGAGATTGTACATCATTGTTGTTTTGATTTGCATCTCTCAGATGATTAATGACTTTGAGAATGCTTTCATGTTTCTTGGCTTTCTGAATGTCCTCTTTCAAAAAGTGTCTATTTAGTCCTTTGCCCATTTTTTTATTGGATTTTTCTTTTGTGTTAAATTGTATGAGTTCCTTGTAAATGTTAGAGATTAAACCCTTATCAGAGATAATATTAGCAAATACGTTCTCCCATGCAGTGAGCTTTCTTGTTGTTTAGTTGATGGTTTCTTTTGCTGTGCATAAGCTTTTTATTTTGATGTAGTCCCATTTGTTTATCTTCTCTTTTGTTTCCATTGCCCTAGGATCTGTATCAGTAAAGATATTGCTACAAAAAATGTCTGCTATTTTGTTGTCTATGGCTTCTTCCAAGATTTTTTATAGTTTCCCATCTTACCTTTACGTCCTTTTTCCATTTTGAGTTTGTTTTTTTTTGTATGGTGTAAGTTGATGGTCTAGTTTCATTTTTTTTTTTGCAAGTATCTGTCCAGTATTCCCAACACCATTTATTGAAGAGACCATCTTGTCTCCATTGTATGCTCTTGCCTCCTTTGTCAAATATTAATTAAGCATACTGGTTTGTGTTAATCTCTGGGTTCTCTGTTGTGTTCCACTGGTCTGTATGTCTGTTCTTGTGCCAGTACCAGGCAGTTTTGAGAAGAATGGCTTTGTAGTATAGCTTGAGATCTGGTGTGATGATCCCTCCAACATTGTTCTTCTTTCTCAAGATTGCTGCAGGTATTTAGGGTCTCTTTTTTATTCAAGATTAATTTTTGGAGAATTTGTTCTAGGTCTTTGAATATACCATTGGTATTTTAATGGGTATTATGTTGAATTTATAGATTGCTTTGGGTAGTGTGGACATTTTAATGGTGTTGATTCTACCAATCCATGAACATGGTATATTCTTCCATTTTTTCATGTCTTCCTCTAACTCTTTTTTTTTTTTTTTTTTTTTAGCGTCCTGAATTTATCTGAGTATAGGTCCTTTGTCTCCTTGGTTAAGCTTATTCATAGGTATCTTAATTTTTTTGTAGTTATTGCAATGGAAAATGAGATTGCTTTTTTGTGTTTTTATTTTCCTGTGGGTTCATTGTTGGTGTATAGAAAAGCCATAGACTTCTGGGTGTTAATTTTGTATGCCGCTACACTGCCAAATTCATTTATTAAGTATAGTAGTTTTTTGATGGAGTCTTTGGGGGTTTTCTATGTACAATATCATGTCATCTGAAATAGGGACAGTTTTACTTCTTTTCCAATTTGGATGCCTTTTATTACTTCTTCTTATCTGATCACAATGGCTAGTACTTCCAGTACTATGTCAAAGAGGTGTGGTGAGAGTGGACATCCCTGTCTTGTTTCTATTCTTAGGATAAATGGTTTTAATTTTTGCCCATTGATTATAATGTTGGCTAAGGGTTTGTCATATATGGCTTTTATTATATTGAGGTATGATCATTCTATTCCCATTTTGCTGAGTGTTTTTATCAAGAAAGAGTGTTGGATTTTGTCAAATGTTTTTTTCTGCATCAATGTTATGATTATATGGTTTTTATCTCTCTGTTTATGTGGTGTATCACATTTATTGATTTGTGGATATTGTATCCTTGCATCCTCAGGATAAATCCCACTTGGTTATGCTGTATTATTTTTCTAATGTATTGCTGGATTCAGTTTGCTAGAATTTTATTGAGGAATTTGGTGTCTATGTTCACGAGGGATATTGGCCTGTAATTCTCTTTCTTTGTATTGGCTTTATCTTGTTTTGGGATTAGGATAATGCTGGCTTTGTAGAAAGAGCTTGGAAGTGCTTCTTCCTCTTGAGTTTGTTTTTTTTTAATACTCTGAGGAAGATAGGTTTTATTTCTTCTTTGAATGTTTGATAAAACTCTCCTGTGAAGCTGTCTGGTCCAGGACTTTTTGTTTGTTGAACGTTTTCTTTTTTTATTTTTCTTTTTTATTTTTTATTACCGATTCAATTTCCTCCATAAGTTATCAGCCTCTGATTTTTCAATTCTTCCTGGTTGAGTTTTGGAAGGTTGTTAATTTTTAGGGATATGTCCATTTCTTCTTGGTTGACCAGTTTGTTGGATTAGAGTTGCTCATAGTATTTTTTTTATGATTCTTCGTATTCTGTGGGGTCTGTTAATATTTCACCTACTTTGTTTATATGGGTCCTCTCTCTATGCTTCTTGGTGAGCCTAGCTAGAGGTTCGTCAATCTTGTTTATCCTTTCAAAGAACCAGTTCTTGGTTTCATTGATCTTTTTTGTTTTTTGATTTTTGTTTTTATGGTAAGTCATTTATTTCCTCTCTGATCTTTATTATTTCCTTCCTTCTAATCAAACTGCGCTTTTCTTGTTGCTCTCTTTCTAATTCTTCAAGTTGCAGAGTTAGATGGTTTATTACCAGATTTTCTTGTTTGTTTTTTTGTGTGTATGTGTGTTTTGTTTTGGTTGTGTGTTTGTTTGTTTGTTTGTTTGTTTTGAGATAGGTATGTAATGCTATTAACTTTCCTCTCAGGACTACTTTAACTGTGTTCCAAAGATTTTGGATTGTTGTGTTTTCATTGTCATTTGTTTCCAGGATATGTTTTATTTTTTCTTTAATCTGTTTGGTAACCCACTCATTGTTTAATAATGTGCAATTCAGCCTCCAAGTGTTTGAAATTTTGTGATTGTTTTTACTGTAATTGATTTCTAATTGTATGCCATTGTGATCTGAGAAGATGTTTGATATGATTTTAGTCCTCTTCAATTTGGAAAGACTTTGCCTGTGTCCCAATATGTGGTATATCTTTGAAAATGTCCCATGTGCACTTGAAAAGAATGTATACTCTGTATTTTGGGGGTGGAATGTCCTAAAGATGTCAATTAAGTCCATATGATCTAGTGAGTCATTTAAGATTGATGTTTCTTTGCTAACTTTTTGTCTAGAGGATTTATTCAGTGATATTAATGGAGTATTAAAGTCTCCCACTATGATTGTGCTGCTTTCAATCTCTCCCCTGATATCTTCCAGAAGTTTTTTTTTAATGCATTTGGGTGCTCCTGCATTGGGTGCATAAATGTTTATCAGAGTTATATCCTCTTGTTGTATTGATCCCTTTGCAATTATGAAGTGGTCTTTATTGACTCATGTTATGGTCTTCACTTTGAGGTCTATTTTGTCAGATATAAGTATTGGTACCTCAGCTTTTTTTTTTTTTTTTTCATTTACATTTGCCTGATAGATATTTTTTCATCTCTTCACTTTCATTCTTTGTGAGTCCCTTGTTCTGAGGTGGGGATTGTGTCATCTCCCCATTCTGACTATCACCAGAAGGTTCAAATGTTAAGTTGCATGGGCCTAGGCCATGTGCAGTGGGAGCTTTGCACCACCTGAGTGTCACTGAAGGGCTCTGACATCAAGACATGTGCCTATTGTGGGTTGGTGGGAACCACGCTCTCCCAGAATCAGAGTCACCAGCGTTCAGTGTGGCCTTGTGAGTGCACCTAGAATCAAGGACCTCGCCTGCACCACCCTGAAACTGAGACCCCGCTGGCATGTGCCAAAAATCAGAGTCCTCTAGCGCATGCTAGGAGTCAGAGTTCCCTTGTGCCCCACCAAGAATCGAGTATCAGAGTCTCTGTTGCTTGGTGCTCCGAGAATCAGGGTCCCTATGTGTGTATGCGCCAAGAATTGGAGTCACTGGCTCTTAGTGTGAATGCACTAGGAATCAGGGATCCCAGGCGCACGTGATGAGAAACAGAGTCAAGTTACTGGTGCTCAGTGCTGCCTCTCGAGCAAAGAATCAGGGTCCTGGTCTGCTTGGGGGACTGGGTTGCACAGTAGCATTGTGTTTGCAAGAGGTCCACGCCTGCACTGCAGAAAACAGACTTCCATGTGCATATGCCCAGAATCAAAGTCAGGTGGCACTTCCAGCCTGCTTGGGTGTGGGGATTGGTCAGCTGATTTCGTTGCAGGGAACAGATTCGCGGTGTCCACATACTCCCAGGCTCAAATTCCTATAGTGGCACTGCAGCCCTGTTCAAGGAACAGGTCTAGCAGTTCCTATGGTGCTGCCACAAGCCTGCGAAGAGGGGAATGGACTCCGCAACTCACAGAAATCTGAGTCTAGGATGTCTGTATTCCTGGTGTCTGTGGGTTTGCAGCTGTGGTTGCAGGTCTCTGTCCCCAGTGGCTGAAGGTTTCCAATTTTGTCTGAGACCAGACTAGATGGTGCTGAGGCTAGGATCCTAGTCTCAAGCAGCCCTGTTTCTCAAGATGGTGTGGTCTCTGTGCTTGCGCTGGCCATGCCTGGAGTGTCTGCAGTGGCAGCGGAGTTCCACTGTCTAAGACAGCCCAGTTTGGCAGCTCCTTGGAAGACCTATAGGATCTAACTGTCCCTAGCTCTCACTCACACACCACACACGCCCAAACACTCCTCTATAGCTCCCTCCCTACCTTCCAGTTGCCATTTTCAGAATCTCCTCTTTGTGTTTTAATAACTGAAACATGAGGCCCATGAGAGGTAATATAAATCAGATTCCTCCAGACTTCCATTACCTGATTATGTGAATGATTTACTTTTAAAATGTCCCTTATTCATTTAGATATTATTATTGTATGCTGTCATTTAGTTTTAAATAAATAGTAACTTATCTCAGGAGCTAGAGGAATTCAAAATTAGGACGACTGCCAAATTGACTTCTATAGCCAGGGAGTTGTTTGATTCTGGAGAAAAGCTGAGCTATTTCTATGATTGTGTGTAGGTAGAAAGGCTTTATCACATGACTTGCCTCAAGGTATAGTCAGAACATTGAGTGCAATGGAGAAATCACACCTTATTCTCCCTCTCTCAACATGGGTTACATGGAATAATAACAAGGAGTTTGAGTGAAAGAGTAATCACTTAGAGGTCAACCTGAGGGTGTGTGTTTAAAAGAGAGAGGAGAGAAAAAGCCACCCAACCCTGGCTGCTATACCTTGGAGCAACAGGTGGGGGTAGTTGTAGAGATGGAAAGGGATGCTCAAATGTTTGCATATGCATAGTTCAGGTCTTTTAGTATCAGTTGATAAAACACCTTCCTCACTTTCCATCTACCCACAGGGGTACCTCAAAGTTATAGACCCAGGAAGATAAGTCTCATTTGCTATATTCTAGGAACAGTTATCCTCACTGTCTTGGGGAGAAAAATGTTCATTTTTCAGTTCACCTTAACAACCAGAATAATACTTGGAGATAATGATTTGAAGAGAGATTGTTGTTCACTCTATGAGTCACTCAGTTTCTGAATGCTAATATTGGTGTCCTATTCTAGAAATAGCTATCACACTTGGAATGGCTGGGTGTGTTCAGAAGACAGCCTGCTGATCTTCACAAAGGGTACAATACACCCCTGTTTGTTTCCAGTGCTCTGCAGGCAGAAAATTCAGTGCTTTTTTGGCAAAGTTATCAGCTTGAAAAGCAGAATGGACCTTTTTCTTAAGAAAACAGCAATGCCTGGATCGTGTGCTCTGTGGCTGAGCATCAACCTATGAACCAGCAGATCACAATTTGATTCCTAGTCAGGGCACATGCCCACTCTATTCTCAATCCTGGGCATGCAGGAGGCAGCAATCAATGATTCTGTCTCATCATTGATGCCTACATCTCTCTCCCTTCCTCTCTGAAAGCAATAAAATATTTTTAAAAAGAAAGCACTAACTAGCAACTATCTGTTGGGAAAAAGGGAAGAAAATATTTGTTAAATAAAACAAAGTTGAATTCTGGAAAGTTCTTCAAATGTATTGAAAAAAGGAGCCCCAACCCCCAAGAATAATCAGTGACATTTTAGTTTCTCACTCTGGAGCTTCCATGCCTGTTACAAGAACTCGCTTGAAAAACTACTCAACACAAAGAAGTTGGCCCTTCATATGCATCCAGAGGCAGCCAGCCTGCTCCTGTGGGAGGGCACCGGAGAGGGAAGCAGGAGCCTTTATTTTTAGTTCCTTCTCTGCCACTGACTTGTTCTGTGACCTTGAGCAAGTTTCTTTGCCTCTAACACCAGATGGATCTAACCACCTCACATAGGTGCTAGAAGAACCCCACTGAAATCACAGTTGTAAAACCACTTTGCAAAGCACTGTACAAGTGTGAAGGATTATATCCAAATAAATTTTATTCCAATCATTTTGATATCACCCTTAAGACCTCAGGTTTGGCATAGGATTCCCAACTCTCTGGTTGCTCCCTTCAAGTCATACCTTACTTTGGAATAGTAACTTTCACCCCCCTATCTCTTGCCAGCTTTCTCCTTAATGAGGCCAGTTGAGTGTAGTTTAGTCAGCTCTAGTCTTTCCTAGCAAGGTCCAGTCTTCCTCAAGAAGACTACACCCATCTATAAAACACTAACAACTTATCAGGCACAAACTACCCATTTTGTAGGTGTGAGGCTGGGGAGAATAAAAGCTGAGGCAATCTACAGCTCCAGAGGAGAAATATGTGATTTGAGTGAAACTTCCTTGAGAAACTCTCAGTGCCCAGAATTCTCCCAACCCCCTCCCTCTCTTTCTCAAAGAAAGTCTCAGGTTAGTCAAACCGTAGCAATTAGAAATCTTACCGGATTGCTGCTCTCGCTCTCTGCTCCTGAGTCTGTGCTGGTCACTCTTGTCTTCTGTCTACCACCTGTGAAGATTCTAATTCAGTGCTGCCCATTTATACACTCTCAACATTGGCAGGAGTCCAGGAATCTCTATGTCCACCAATCATAAGTCAGAATTCTCAAATTTTTTACCATTTCTGATTTAACCCTCTCTTTGTAGACATTACATCAGTGTTGTCAGCTTCATAACTGAAGGACTCAAAATGAAGAATCTGCTGTGTTGTGCATGCTGTCCACACCCTGTATCTGGGATGCCCAATTATCACAGACAATTCTTGTGCCAGTAAAGCAGAACAAGTCTCATGCATAAGCAACATGAGAAGAATAGGGGAGAAGTCAAGTCCTATAGAACAAGGGCTCAAGTGTAAAATGCATCCAAAGGGGAAAACTAAGGTCAGAGAAACGGATGTCATATTAAAACCGAGGGAACAGGATATGGACAGAGTTAAAAAAAAAAAAAAAAAAAAAAAAAAAAAGCAGTAGGATTAATGCTTACAGATACAGACTTGGCACAAGAGTACATACCAAAGCAAGGTCCTAACATTCAAGCAGAATTTGGTAACTCAACATCCTAACTGGCATGGACAGAAGTAGACTCTAAAGATAAGACACAGAGGGAAATGCTATAAACTAAGCCTAAGAATAGTGCCTTAAGCTCTGATACACTCAAATAGGTCTTCACAGTACAGGGGCCATAAAATGTTATGGCCTCTGTACTGTGAAATTATTAGGCTGAAAGTAACAATTTTGAGGGAGAACCTCAACTAGTATAAAAAAACAATGAGTTTATATAAGTAAGTATACCTGTATAATTGTTCAGAATTGAAGCTCAAGCAGGATACAAGTATTATATCTTGGATATTATAATGGGTCTAAATAAATCTTGGGGCAAATGTTGTACCTAAATAGAATATAAAGGTTGCCTTTCTGGTTTGAATATTAGACTATCCCAACTTGTATTCTGTCCTGAATGGCTTGTAGGCAAATTATTTCTCTCTCCTTCCCTTCATGCTCTCTACTGATTCTTACTCATTTACTTCCCTGCTTATTCCAAGTTCAGGCTGGTTTGCCTCAAAATGTAATTCAGAACATGGGTAGCATGCTAAAAAAAAGTCTTCTATGGGAAGTCTTCTCACCACATGTTAATGGCAACAGGGGACAAAAACAGCAAGGGAAGCTGTATTAACTCTTTGCAGGACTTTTCTGAGCAAAACTGGTCTATACTAGAAATGTCAAGGGACTATAACTGATGTAAATCATGCTGCTCATTCATTAAAAACAACTACAATCATATCTGGATTTCATGGTAATGGGAACAGATAAAAAATAATTGGCAGAATAAGGTCCAGGTAATAGTAAGATACTGTACCAAAAGCTAAAAGTGTGAGATGGTGGACAGATGTTTGAATAGACTGCATAAAGAAAATCAGGGGAAAAGAACTAAATCTGTTCTCAAGTGGCCCCATTTAAAATAATACCAACATGAAATTTCCTTGTAGTAGTAAGTGGCATTGTATCAACTTAGCAGAGAGATTGGCATGTGGTTAGTATTCAATAAGTGGTTGTGATTGAATTAATTATAAATTACACACCCAACAACCAGGCAAAACTTTCCAAGCTCTCTAATTACAGCTACTACAAAGATATAAAGTTGTAGTAAATTACTTCACACATTGAATCAACTACTTTGAGAATTTTACAAAGCTGAAGTCTTATTTTCTCTCTCTCATGATTTAAAGGCCTCAGTTATGTATAATTAAACTAAGATCCACTGGTATTAGAGGGGAAAAGAGGAAAAAGGGAGGCAATCAATGAAAGGTAAGTAGGAATCCAGTCTTCTTAGACTGGAAAAGAACTATCCCTCACCTGTTAAGCTTATCTAATAAAAGAGTAATATGCAAATTGACCGTCACTCCAACACACAAGATGGCTGCCCCCATGTGGTCAAAGATGGCCACCACAAGATGGCCTAAAGGGGAGGGCAGTTGGGGGAACCAGGCCTGCAGGGGTGAGCAATTAGGATTGACAGGGCCTGAAAGGGAGGGCATTTTAGGGGCAATTGGTCTAGCAGGGAAGCAGTTAGGCATTGATCAGGCAGGCAGGGGAGTGGTTAGGGAGTGATCAGGCTGGCAGGCAGAAGTGGCTAAGGGCAATCAGGCAGGCAGGCAAGTGCGTGGTTGGGAGCCAGCAGTCCTGGAGAGGGATGTCCCAGATTGGAGAGGGTGGAGGCTGGGCTGAGAGACACACACCCCCTATGCTAAGGTGACCAGATCATCCCGCTTTTGGCGGGACAGTCCCGATTTCTAACAATTTTTCCCACATCCTGTGATGTTTTAAAAAAGTCGTGATTTTTGGAAAGAATTTTTCCAATCTTTCAAAAAATCTGGACTTTTTAAAAATGCATGGGATGCGGGAAAAATTTTTAGAAATCAGGACTGTCCTGCCAAAAGCGAGATGATCTGGTCATCTTACCCTATGCATGAATTTTGTTCACCAGACCTCCAGTGTGACTATAAAAACTTCTTGTTCTTGCAAAAGCAGATGATATATATATATAATCTCCAAGGATTCCTAGTCAACAACCAATTACTTCTCTAAACTCCCTTGATTCTATTCAACTATTATACTTTTCCAATCAATAATAGCTTAATTATTTAATGCGCCATGCCACATGAAGTAAAAGGAGATGGTAGGCAAATATGCAGGCTGAAGTTAAGAAATATGTTGGTTCTGGAGGAAAGCAGGGCCATAGAGTTTAGAGGTCTGCCAAGAGGATCAACGATGTGCAAGTTCAATTAGCTTTTTATCCTATACAATAAAAGGCCAGGACTATAAGCTTAATGACCAGAACAACCACTTGACCAGTCACCATGAGGTGAATTGACTACCTCTTGGTCCCTGCACCCCTTGCCCTGCAGGCTCCAATCACAGCATGGCAAGTGGGGAACCACGGCAAACAGAGGGGTGGTGGCAGGGTGGTACTAGGAACTGTTGAGCAGCAGCGGTCAGCAGACGGCAAGTGGCAGTGTGTGTCTGGCAGCAAGCAGGAGCGAGCCTTGCAGGGCAATGGTGGCGAATGTCACAGGGCGAGGAGCTTTGCAGAGTGTGATGGGGCAGCGGAGGTGAGTGTCGCAGAGCTTCATGGGATGGTGGCGGTGAGCATCGCAGGGTGTTGCGGGGTGGCAGAGTGTTGGACATGGCCGTAATCACAGGCTAGGCCTAGGGACCCTACTAGTGTATGATTCCGTGCCCTAGGCCTCTGGTTATTTAATATTATTGTAGCTTCAGGTGTATAGCATAGTGGTTAGATATTTATATAATTTACTGATTCTTCTGATAAACCTAGTACCCACCTGGCACCATACATAGTTATAAAGTATTATTGACTATATTCCTTATGCTGTATTTTACATCCCTGTTACTATTTTGTAACTACCAATTTTTATTTAAGCCCTTCACCTTTTTCACCAAGCCTCCTTCTAAGCCCATTTCCATCTTGTAATCATAATCCTGCTTTCTGTATCTCTAAGTCTGTTTTGTTTCTATTTTGTTTGTTTGTTTATTTTGTTCTTTAGATTCCACTATAAGTAAAATCATATAGTTTTTGTATTTCTCTGTCTGACTTATTTCACTTACCTTAATATCCTCTAGGTCCATCCATGCTATCACAAATGGTAAGATTTCATTTTTTATGGCCAAGTAATATTCCCTTGTATATATGTACCACATCTTCAAGTAGCTTTAATCTGATAGCATCTGTTTGTTTTTGTTTGATTTAATCTATTTTCTGGATGTGATTATACAGGTATAGATCTTAGCCAAAATAAACTAAGATGCCTATAGGTGAATACTGTCTTTATCAGAAAGCCAAGAAGAAAGATGGTGGAATCATTCCTATCTCTCTTTTTATCAGGTCTCTTTCCTAAAAGTGAAGACAATAGTCACTTAGAAGTTTTCTCCTGCATAATAGTGCCAACATTTGTGGCCTAACTCTTTGCTGAGCCCACTCTATTTTTTTCCCCCCAAGACTGCTACATTTTCCATGCTTCATTCTCCTTCCACTGGCTATATTGCTGTGTGTCCTCTTTCTTCCAAACCTTCTCTATATTTCTTGCCTTTTCCTTGGCTTGCTGAAATATGTTGGTCTCACAAAGGTACTGTCAATCACTTTTCTTAAAGTCATTTTAGACCTGAATATTTCCAGATGCCCTTGGTCCATAGTTCATTTATAAACTCATAAATACCCAGTTGACAGTAAAGAATAGACAGATTCAAAATCAACTTCAAATGTTGAGGAAAATTTTGCCTCATCTTATTTAGTATTTTTCTAGTTTGTTAATGATGTTTTTCTTTATTTGAAATGTAAATCACAAATATTTGAAAGGCTTTTCTTCTGTATTTTATGTAATATATGGTAAGATATATCTATATTCAGAATGTTCCAAGTAATAATAACAACAAAAAATACTATAATTCAGTTATGTTGGAGAAGACTTGGAAATTCCTTGAAGAAACTCTTGATAGAGAAGTAGTTGATGTGGAAGAAAGCATTGAACTAGGAGATGAGGTATGCATTCTAGTCCCATATGCATCATTTAATTCCTGTTAACTTTAGGTGAGTGACTCTCCTTCCCCAGGATAACAACAATAACAACAACAATAATAATGATAATGCATGTGATTATGTTTACTATGTTCAAAGCAATAAGGGCATATATGTTCTATGAAATAAGGGCATATATGTTCTATCCCATTTAATCTTCACACCCAACAAGATAAAAATTATTATAACCATTATTTAGGTAAGTAAAGATTAGAGAAATTGACAAGATTGTCCAAAGTTGCACATAGCCAAAGAGCTCTCCGAGTTTTAGAATTGAAATTCAATCAGCTAGTAAGTATTAGAACCAGGATTCAATTAAGGTCCATCTGACTCCATAGATCACACTTTTAACCACTGTGAAATGCTTCTCTTTGCAACATTCTACTGAGCCTTAGTTTCTGCATTCATAAACATAAGGCGGGTGGATTAATTTTTAAGGTCCCATTTAATGCAACAGGTTAAGAGAATTATATCAAAGGAATGTTTAACTCTATAGCTCTACAGTGGAAGCCAAATTAACAAATAAGAGCCAAAACCCAGATTAAGTTATTTCCCACACATCACATGGAAAGGGCCAAGTCATGCCAATGCTTTTCTTTGTGATGTTGGGAAGGAGGAATGTGTAGCATCAATAAGATTTTAAATCATGGGTCAAAAGTAGATAAAAGCCTAGCATTTCCATCAGGAAACTGAAGAACTGAGAGAAATGTGTGACTTCTCGGTTCAGATCTAATATATTTGCCAGGGAAAAAGTGAGCACTTAGTTCCAAATGTGGAGAGCAGCTCTGCACAAATTGGTAACAAATAACAGTGTAGCAAAAAGGCTCTGAATCTACTGAAAATTTAGTAAGCCTTGAAATTCAATGAGTAAAAGCCTTGGTAAATTAATTCAGAGTTTTAAATAACAAATTACTACCAGGGAGTAATATTCCAGAAGAGAAATTTATGCCTTTGGTTGACATACCAAAAAGGCATGGAGCACTGGTGAGGCCAAGAGTTATTCCAGGAGTTATTCTCCCTCTACATTCTCTTCATTTAAGATCTTGTCCCTAACGTGGCTTCAACTGTCACATCTATGTGGATGACTCCCAAATCTATATCTGCAGTCGTATCTTATCACACTAACTCCAAATCTGTATAACAGCTGCCTCTTTGGACATTTTCACACCGGACATTTTGACGCCACTTCAAACCATTAGATGTCAAACCAGATTCATCATCTTATATTCCAAGCCAGTTCCCAATAAAATGAGAAAAATGCTTTGACACATATAAGGACCAGCACAAATATAAAGTATTTTTATTTTTGTAGTCAATGTTAATAACAGCATTGTTTACCCAGGAACCTAGGCAGGAGGCATTGGAGACTTCTCCAAATAGACACTTACTAACTCAAGTAGATTCTTTTCTTATGAGATATGTTGTATCTGTTCCTTTCTGGCTATTTACAACATCATCATCTCCAGACTGATTAATCCTAAATCTTTATATCTAACCTTATGTAAATTAATGTAAATATGTAAAATACCTGGCACACAGAGGTAACCAAATATTATAGTTTTAGATGTACTTTCAACTACAAGATATATGCCACTTAGATGTCTCTATGGAAACTCAAACTTAGCATGTTATGAAATGAATGAATTTCTTTCCTGGAACTAGCTTCTCATGAGTTCCCAATATTAATTACTAGAGGCCCAGTGCACAAAATTCGTATACTGGGGGTAGAGCTGTCTATCAGCCCAGTCTGCACCCTCTCCAATATGTGACCCCCTTGGGGGATATCCCTCTCACAATCTGGGACTGCAGGCTGCTAACCACTCGTCTGCCTATTGATTATCCCTAACTGTGTCTGCCTGCTAGCCTGATCACCCCCTAACTACTCCCCTGCCAGCCTGATTGCCCTCAACTGACCTTCCATGCCCGCTTGATTGCCCCCAAAAGCCCTTCCCTGCTGGCATGGTTACCCACAATTGCCTTCCCCTGCAGTACTGGTCACCCCCAAATGCCCCCCCTGCAAGCATAGTCCTCTACAACAGCCCTCCCCTGCAGGCATGGTTACCCCCAACTGCCCTTCCCTGAAGGCTTGGTCCCCCCAGTTGCTCTCCCCTGTTGGCCTGGCATCTCCCAACTGCCCTACCCTGCAGGCCTGGTCCCCCCCAACTGCCCTCCCCTGCCAGCCTGGTCACACAAACTGCCCTCTTCTGCAGGCCTGGTTGCCCCCAACTGCCTTCCCCTGAAGGCATGGTTGTCCCCAACTGCCCTCCCTTGCCAGACTGGTCTCCCCTAACTGCCCTCCCTGTTTCCTGGTTTCCCCCAACTGCCCTCCCCTGCAGGCCTTATCCACCCCAACTGCCCTCCCCTGTTGGCCTTGTCACCCCTAACTGCCCTTCCCGGCTGGTCTGATCACCTACAACTGCCCTCCCCTGCCAGCCATCTTGTGGTGGCCATCTTATGACCACATGAGGGCAGCCATCTTGTGTGAGGGCATGATGGTCTATTTGGATATTACCTCTTTATTATATAAGATTATTATATAGAAGTGTAAACATAGTTTATTCACTCAAGTGAAAAACCTGGGGATAAGTTTTCTTTTGCATATGTAAATAATAAATAAAGCCACATTAAAATGGAACCAGAGCTCTTGGAGCGCTGGGGCTGCCCGGAGCGGGCTCGGGAGGGACGTCCGGAGACAAAGGAAGTGAATCCGGAAGTGACCGGAAGTGACCGGAAGTGACCGGAAGTGACCGCCGCGTCCATCGCCGTTGTTGCTTGGTCACCCTCGCTCGCCAGGCGGCGGCCGCCCGAGTACTTTGACCATGTCGGGGGCCGCCCTCAGCAGACTCGCCCAGGAGAGGAAAGCCTGGAGAAAAGACCACCCATTTGGTTTTGTCGCTGTCCCCACCAAAAACCGCGACGGCACGCTGAACCTCATGAAGTGGGAGTGCGCCGTTCCGGGGAAGAGCGGGACCGCCTGGGAGGGAGGCCTGTTCAAACTGCGCCTGAGCTTCAAGGAGGACTATCCGTTCTCGCCGCCCCAATGCCAGTTTGTGCCGCCGCTCTTCCACCCCAACGTGTACCCTTCGGGCGTCGTGTGCCTGTCCATCCTCGATGAAGACAAGGACTGGCGGCCGGCCATCACCATCAAGCAGGTCTTATTGGGAATACAGCTCCTTCTGGATGAACCAAACACTGAAGATCCGGCTCAAGCAGAGGCCTCCATGCTTTACGACCAGAACAGAGCGGAATATGAGAGAAGGGTTCGAGCACAAGCCAAGAAGTTCGCACTCAAATAAGCAGCGACCTGCGGCACCATCAAGAGGAAGGGATCAGTTGGCACACGATTCTCCACCTGCTGATGCCCAGCGTTTCATACAGGGTCTCTTCCTTCCGTCTTTTCTATGTTGTTATGTAAAACTTGCTGTTATTTTAATATTTTATTTTAATTATTTATTTCATTTTAATATTTAATATTTAATGTCAGTATTCCAACTGCTGTAAACTGATAAACTTATATTTCACTGAGCCCCTGAGGAGCTAGTTCCCTTTGCTCGCAGGTGCAGCGTGCTTCCCCTGTCAGAGCCGCACTCCCCTCCGGCGGCTGGAAGAACAGGACATCGGCCTGTCCCCTTCCCTTGGCCTCTGTCCTTCTCTCCGCAGAACCGGGTTGTGTTGCTATAAGCCTCAGATCCAAAGTCAGCCAGCCTCTTGTTTTCGCATCACTTCCTTTGTGTTTATACGGCGTTTTGTCTGTGTTGCTGTTTAGAATAAATGAACTGTTTATATAAAAATAAAATAAAATGGAACCAGAGCTGCCATGACAGAGGAACTGCCTTAAATGTACTATGCCTCACATCTTTGTAATGTTAAAACAAGTTGTAACAACGTTTGGACTTGGCCTAAAGCATCATTGGACACCCCAGCCTCCGCACAAGATCTGTTTGCAAAGGTAACAAGCAAGTGGAATTGTGACTACTGGACTGATGGCAACCAAACTAAAAATTAAATATTCTTTAGAATTAGCATCACTATGTTATGTTATTTGTTCCAATAAAAATGCCTTCCTTCCATTGATTTAATTGTGTGTGTTTTTCCTTTATCATAAATACCCACCCATTGTTTTTGCCTTCTAATAGGAGCATTATTTGGGCTAGTGTCTGAATCAGTTCTTCCACAATAGCCATTATTGATCTCAAATACATGTTTGTTGCCTCCCATTAAAAAAAAAAAATTACAGAGAGCCCTAACCAGATTGGCTCAGTGAATAGAGCATCTGCCTGCGGAATGAAGGGTCCCAGGTTCGATTCTGGTCAAGGGCATGTACCTTGTTTGCAGGCACATCCCCAGTAGGGGGTATGCAGGAGGCAGCTCATTGATGTTTCTCTCTTATTGATGTTTCTAACTCTCTATCCCTCTCTCTTCCTCTCTGTAAAAAAATCAACAAAATATATTTTTAAAATAATTAAAAAAATAAAAAATTTACAGAGAGAGACATCATTTTGTTGTTTCACTTATTTATGCATTTTTTGGTTGATTCTGGTATGTGCACTAACTGGTAATGGAACCCACAACTTGGGCATATCAACACACTTTAAGCAACTGAGCACTTAGCCAGTGCTGTTGTGTTTATTTTGAGGTTAGCACTTTCAATGTTTTCACTCACTTGGGTCCTGTAATTTCTCACGTCTCTCTGGTATTTCTTTTCAATAAACTGGTCCTCTTTGTCATCATTGCTACCTGAGTAAAGAAAGGTCTTTTTACTCAGACATATCTAAGTCTAAATTTTGATAACTTCCTGTGGATCTTGGGCAAATTATTTAAGCTCCTTGAAAGTTTCTTCCTCTGTAATATGGTAATGACTTTACCTAAATCATGGAGTTATTTTTTTTGGATTAAATTAAATTATTATATGCACAATCTCCTTATGTTTCCCTTTTTTCCCCTTTTTAATTCAATTTACTGGTGTTATGTCAATTAGTAAAATTACACAGGTTTCAGATGTATAATATTATAATATACCATCTGTATATTGTACTGTGTTCACCACCCCAAGTAAAGTCTCCTTCCATTACCATTTATCCTGTGTACCCTCTTCTACCCACCTACCCCTCCCAACACACACACACACACACACACACACACACACACACACTTTCTCATAATCACAATACTGTTGTCTGTGTCCATGATTTGTTTTTGTTTTTGTTTTTTTATTAATCCCATCTCTTTTTTTTTTTTTCACTCAGCCCTATAACCCCCTCCCCTGCGAGAGCTGTCAGTCTGTTCTATTTCTGTGAGTCTGTATATGTTCTGTTTGCTAGCTTATTTTATTCATTAGACTCCTCAAGAGTGAAATAGTATGCTGTTTGTCTTTCTCTGGCCGTCGTATTTCACTTAGCATAATATTCTTCAGGTCCATCCGGGCTGGCGAAATGGGTAAGAGTTCCTTCTCTTTTATAGCCACGTAGTATTGTACTGTGTAAATGTACCACAGGTTTTTATCCACTCATGATGGGCACTTGGACAGCTTTCAAATCTTGGCTATTGTAAGAAGCACCACAATGAACATAGGGGTGCATATATTCTTTTAAATTAGTGCTTTGGTGTGTTTTTGTTTATTTGTTTGTTGTTTTTTGCATATATTCCAAGAAGTGGAATTCCTGGGTCATATTGTTTTGTTTTGTTTTTAATGTTTTTTTTAATGTTTTTATGGATTTGAGAGAGAGAGAAAGGAAGGAAGAAGGAGAGAGAAATATCAATTGGTTACTTGCTGTATGCCCCCTACTGGGAATCAAGCCCACAACCTGGACATATATTCTAACCAAGAATCAAACCAGTGATTTCTTGGTGCATGGGAATATGTTCATTAAACTGAGAAATACCAGCCAGGGTCGTTTTCAGTTTTTGAGGTAACTCCATACTGCTTTCTTTTTCTTTAAAATATATTTTATTGACTTATTACAGAGAGGAAGGGAGAGGGATAGAGAGTTAGAAACGTCAGTGAGAGAAAAACATCGACCAGCTGCCTCCTGCACACACCCCACTGGGGATGTGCCTGCAACCAATGTACATGCCCTTGACTGGAATCCACTGAGCCAAACCGGTTTCGGCCATTTTTCTTTCTGCATAGGCTGCACCAATCTGTATTCCCACCAACAGTATTTGAGGGTTCCCTTTTCTCCACATCCTTGCTAACACTTTCTTTTTGTTGATTTATTGGTCATATGCATTCTGAAAGTTTAAGATAATATCTGATTGTGGTTTTACTTTTTATTTTTCTGATGATTAGTGACATCATTGAGCATCTTATCATTATCTATTGGCCATTTGTATATCTTCTTTGGAGAAGTGTCTATTCAGGACCCTTGCCCATTATTTATTTATTTATTTATTATTATTATTTTAAAAAATATATTTTATTGATTTTCCACAGAGAGGAAGGGAGAGGGATAGAGAGTTAGAAACGTCAGTGAGAGAGAAACATAGAACAGCTGCCTCCTGCACACACCCCACCGGGGATGTGCCGGCAACCAATGTACATGCCCTTGACCAGAATTGAACCTGGGACCTTTCAGTCCACAGACCGATGCTTTATCCACTGAGCCAAACCGGTTTCAGCAGGACCTTTGCCCATTTTTAATTGGATTGTTGTTAGTTAATGTTGAGTGTTATCAGTTCTTTATAGATTTTGGATATTAACCCTTACCAGATGTATTATTGGTGAATATGTTTTTCCATTCAGTGGGCTGTCTGTTCATTT
Organism: Pipistrellus hanaki; assembly: GCF_964339955.1. Classification (NCBI taxonomy): domain Eukaryota; kingdom Metazoa; phylum Chordata; class Mammalia; order Chiroptera; family Vespertilionidae; genus Pipistrellus; species Pipistrellus hanaki. The sequence continues at coordinate 78,164,257 of NC_140524.1, forward strand.
TGTTGGTGGTTGCCTTTGCTGTGCAAAAACATTTTACTTTGATGTAGTCCCATTTGTTTATCTTTTTTCCCTCTTGCTTGAGGTGATATATCAGAAAAAATATTTCTATGCGAAATGAGATTTTACTGCCTACATTTTATTCTACAATTTTTATGGTTCTGAGACTAACATTTAAGTCCTTAATCCATTTTGAGTTTATTCTTATACTAGAAGCCTGATGCATTAAGTATGTGCAAGGGGCTGGGTCCTCGCAGGCACGGCAGCTTGCCTCCCCTGGCTTCATCTGGAAGGTCATTTGGCTGTCTGGTCTAATTAGCATATTACTGTTATGTTTTTATTATTATAGGTATGGTATAAGAAGGTGGTGCTCTTGTATTTTTTATTGCCCATATCCACCCTATTTTTTCAACACTATTTATTAAATAGATTAACTTTACACCATTGCATGTTATGTATCCTCTATCAAATATTAATTGGTCATAAATGTGTGGGTTTATTTTTGGGCTTTCTATTCTGTTCTATTAACCTATATATCTGTTTTATGCCAGTACCATGCTGTTTTGATTACAATGACCTTGTAGTATGGTCTTTTATCAAGTAGTGTGATTCCTCCAACTTTGTTCTTCTTTCCGAAGATTGCTGTGACTAATCAGAGTCTTTAGTGCTTCCATACAAATTTTTGAAATATCTGTTATAGTTCTGTGAAATATATCATTGGTATCCTGATAGGAATAGTTTTAAATCCATAGATTGCTTAGTGTACCCTAGACATTTTTATGATTTTAAGTTTTCCTATCCATAAACACAGTATATGCTTTCATTATTTGTATCTTTGGTTTCTTCCTTCATTGTCTTATAATTTTCTGAGTATAGGTCTTTTACATCCTTGGTTAAATTTATTCCTAGGTATTTATTTTTTGATGCAATTGTAAATAGGATTGTTTTCTTAGTTAGACATTCTGATAGCTCATTATTGTTGTATAAAAAATCAACTGATTTCTGCATATTTATTTTGTATCTTGCTACTTTACTGAAGTAATTTATTGGTTCTAGTAGTTTTTTGGTAGAATCATTAAGATTCTCTGTACACATTATCATGTCATATGAAAATAATGTCAGTTTAACTTCTTCCTCTCCAATTTGGATGCCTTTAATTTCTTCTTCTTGTCTGATATCCATGGCTAGAACTTCTGGTACTATCTTACCTAATAATAAAGAAACATGTAAATTGACCATACCTCCGTTATACCAACAGCCAATCAGAGTGAGTATGCAAATTAACCCAACAAAAATTGAAGTTAATTTGCATACATACACGTGTCCCAGAAACCTCCTCAGCACCCAGGTCACTCCCAGCGGGCCATCGGAGGGGCCGAGCCTGCAATTGGAGAGGTGGGGCGGGGGTCGGGGTTTCTTCCCAAGCCTAAAGCCTGGGACTTGGGAAGGGGCCAAGCCTGCGACCAAACGCAGACCATTGTTGATAGATATATATTTGTTGTCACTTTGTTGTTCATAACTTTTTTATCTTTACCTTTTTCTTCTTCTTCCTCTTCTTAGAGAATACCCTTCAGCATTTCATATAATAATGGTTTGGTGGTGATGAACTCATTTAGCTTTTTCTTATCTGTGAAGCTCTTTATCTGACCTTCAATTCTAAATAATAGCAATTCTAGATAGAGTAATATTGGTTGTAGGTTCTTGCTATTCAACACTTTGTATATTTCTTGTCATTTCCTTCTGGCCTGCATAGTTTCTGTTGAGAAATAAGCTGAAGGTTGTATGGGTACCCCCTTGTAGACAACTAACTTTTTTTCTCCTGCTGCTTTTAAGATTCTCTCTTTCGCTTTTGCCTTGGCATTTTTATCATAAGAGTGTTGTCCTCTTTGGATTTCTCTTGTTGGGAGTTCTCTGTGCTTCCTGGACATGTAAGTCTATTTCTTTTACCAAGCAGGGGAAGTTTTCTGTCATTATTTCTTCAAATAGGTTTTCAATATATTGCTTTCGTTCTCTTCTTCTGGCACCCTCATAATTCGGTTGTTGATATGCTTGAAGTTGTCTAGAGGCTCCTTACACTATCTTCATATTTTTGGATTCTTTTTTCTTTTTGCCTTTCCAGTTGGGTGTTTTTTGCTTCTTGGTATTTCAAATCTTTGACTTGATTCTTGGGATCCTCTAGTCTGCTGTTGGGTCTCTGAATATTATTCTTTATTTCAGTCAGTGTATGCTTAATTTCTGATTGGTCCTTTTCCAAATCCTTGAAGTTCTCACTAAATTTCTTGAAGTTTTCTAGAAGATTTTTGAGTAACCTTATAATTGTGGTTTTGAACTCTACATCCAGTATTTTGCTTTCATCCATTTCTTTCATTTGTGACTTGTTTCTTTGTCTCTGCATTTTGGCTGCTTCCCTGAGTTTGTTTCAATGTACTGGATAGCTGCTAAGTCTCCTTGAGTTGTTAGAGTGGCATTGTGTGGTTGGTGTCCTATAGGGCCCAATGGCTTAGCCTCCCAGTCACCTGAGGTGGATGCTCTTGGTGCACCCCTTTGTGGGCTGTGTGCACAGTCTTGTTGTAGTTAACCCTTGATTGATGTTGGTATCACTGGGAGGAATTAACCTTCAGGCCAATTGGCTATAATGACCAACTGTGTTTACATTGGAAGATCTGTTGTGCAGGATATACTCTTATGGGACACGTTTTGCTTCAGTGGGGTTTTGGTCCTTACTGAGTCTGACACTTGAGTGTGTCTTTTATGAATGTGAAAAGTTGTAATCCAGTAGTCTCACACTGACCACTGGGTACACTGGTTCTTGGATCTCCAAGAAGGTTCAAGGTCAGCTACTTCTGGGGCTACCCAGCAGGAGCTACAGAGATATCTGAAGAATCTTCCTCTTTGTATGGGGTTGGAAGTTCCCATGTGTGGCCCAGCTGTAAAGCAAGGCCGGCTGTTGCTGTTGGGCCTTGGGCCTTCTTTTGAAAGCTCTGGGGCTCTCTGGCCCAGCTGCAGTTTGACAGGTTTTAGGCTGAGAAAGGAAAGGCCATTCATATGCAAAAGCCAATGCACACAACTTGGGTAGGGTTGTAAACTGGGTGGGGTCTCTGGGAATCACCAGGGTGGAGCAAACAGCAATGGCTGCCAGTCATCCCTGCATCAGAGAGGTCCCTGGGTCTCCATGTCCTGTGCCCCTGTGAAGAAACAATGATTGCTACAAGCACCTCTGAGAGAAAACTGACCTTGCTTTCCTGTCCCAAAGCCAGATGTCCAGTTTCTCCCCATATGTGTCTGGGTCCCCAAGAGTCTCACCTGTAACTGGAGTTCAGTGCAGTTGGGAGCTTTTGTCTCCTCCCACTTGAGAAAGCCAGCTGCCTACTCAGTTGCTCACCCTCTCCACATGTACCTCAGTACCTCTGCCTTCCACAGTTGCTCAGAGTCAGTGTGCTTTTCTCTTTCCTAACAGTCCAGTTTCACTCTGTATGAGTCTGGGTCCCCAGAGTCTCACTGGAACTGAAGTTCAGTGCTGTTGGGAGCTTTTGTCTCTCTTCTGCTTGAGAAATCCAGCTGTGCACTTGGTTGCCAGTCCTCTCTGCACACATGTGCATCTTAATACCTCTGCCTCATGCAGCTCCTCTGAGTCTCAGTGTGCTTTTCTCTTTCCTTCTAGTTGTAGAATTTCCACTAAGCCAGCCTTCCTATAATTCTGGATGATGTTCATTTTATCTTTTAGTTGTAGTGTTGAAATTGTGCAAGGCAGCAGTTTAGGTGTTTACCTATGCCACCATCTTGGTTTCTCCCAAGCTCTTTTAATGAGATGAGCATTATCCTAATTCCAAAACCATAAAAAGACACTACAAAATAAGAGAATTATAAGCCAATATACCCAATGAACATAGATGCTAAAATCTTCAACAAAATATTAGCAAATCAGATTCAGCAATATATTAAAAAGATTATACACCATGGAAAAAGTTGGACTTCTCTGGAGATTCAAAGCTGGTAGAATATTGACAAATCAATAAACATGATGTAGCATATAAACAAAATGAAGAATAAAAGTCCCATGATCATATCCATAGATGCAGAAAAAGCATTTGATTAAATCCAACACCAATTTTTGAAGAAAAAAAAAACTCTCAGCAAAGTGGGATTATTATATTTAGATTATATCTAAATATAATAAAAGCCATATATGACAAACCTATAGTCAACTTCATACTCAATGGGTAAAAAATAAAAACATTTCCCTTGAGAACAGGAACAATAAAGATGTGTCTGCTTTTACCACTTTAATTCAACGTAGTAGTGGATGTCTTAGCAACAATGATAAGACTAGAAGAAAAAATAAAAGGCATCCAAATAGGAAAGGAGGAAGTAAAACTGTCATTATTCATAAACAACATTATATTTTACATAGAAAACCCTAAAGACTCCACAAAAAAGTACTAGATTTAATAAATGAATTTGGCAATGCAGTAGAATACAAAATTAACAGCAGAAATTGATGATATTTTATACACCAATAATCAACTTTCCAAAAGAAAAATTAAAAAAACAATCTCATTTACCATTGCAAGAAAAAAAATTAAGTTACTTAAAAATAAGCTTAAGCAAGGTGGTAAGAGACCTGTACTCAGAAATCCACAGAACATTGAAAATAGAGATTTAAGGAGATAAAAAAAAAAGTGGGAGAAAAAAGAGAAACAATTGTAATAATCTGAACAGTAAATGTTTATTAAATTTAAAAAAGTAAAATAAAAGAGCTTGGAAGTGTTCCTTCCTCATGGATTTTTTTTGAATAATTTGAAAATGGTAGGTGTTAGTTTGTTGAATATTTGATAAAACTTCCCTGTGAAGCAGTCCAGGCCACGGTTGTAGCTTGCTGGGAGTTTTTTAGTTTTTTAATTTTTATTATTGCCTCAGTTTCATCAGTTGCATTGGACTATTTAGGTTTCCTGACACTTCCAAATTCAGTTTGGGTAGATTGTATTTTTCTAGGAATTTGTCCAGGTTGTTCGGCTTTTTGGCATATTGTTGTTCACTGTATTTTCTTACAATCCTTTTTATTTATGTGGTATCCATTGTTACCTCATCTCTTTCATTTCTGATTTTATGTCTATCCTCTCTTTGTTTCTTGATAATTTTGACTAAAGTTTCATCAATATTGTTTATCTTTTCAAAGAACCAGGCCTTCAGTTCTTTGTTGTTTTGTATTGATTTTTTGCCTCTATATAATTTATTTTCAAGCTGATCTTTATTATTTTCTTCCCTCTATTAAAGAAGCAACAATCCTAAATGACACACTAGATCAGATGAAACTAATTGACATCTTAAGAACATTTCATATTTATTCTCAAGTGCACATGGAGCACTTTCAAAGACCACATTCAGCACACAAGCTAAGAAGAATGAAATCAAATCAAGCATCTTCTCAGGCCATGATGTCATGGAACTTAAAATCAGCTATAAAAAAGGCTGAAAAACAATTAAACACATGAAGGCTAAATATCATGTTATTAAACCATGAGTGGGTTACCAAAGAGATCATAGAAGAAAGAAACAAAACCTCCTGAAAACAAATGAGAATGAACACACAAAAACTGAAAATCTCAGCAACATAGCAGTCCTGAGAGGGAAGTTCATAGCACTACAGGTCTACCTCAAAAAAAAAAAAAAAAGGAAAGAAAGAAAAAAAAAATGGAAATACGTTATCTAACACTACAACTTAAAGAATTAGAAAGGGGATAATAGGAAAATCCCATAGTAAGTAGAAGGAGGGAAATAACAAAGATCAGAACAGGAATAAATGACATAGAGACAAAAAAATACAAAAGATTAATAAAATCAAGAGCTGGTTCTTTGAAAGGATAAACACAATTTATGTATCTCTCTCCAGATTCACCAGAAAACAAAGAGAGAGGAACCATCTAAATAAAATCAGAAATGAAAGGGATGAAGTAACAACTGTCCCTTGAAATACAAAGAACTGTAAAAAAAAAAATACTATGAGTGGCTTTATTCCAACAAATAGGACAACCTAGACGAAATGGACATATAAAATACAACATCCCAAAGTTCAATCAGGAAGAATCAGAAAATCTGAATAGACTGATAACTACTGATGAAATTGAAACAATAATCAAAAAATGTCCAGCAAACAAAAGCCCTGGTTCAGTTGGTTTCACGGGAGAGTATTACCAAATTTTCAAAGAACTAACACCTATCCTCCTCAAATGATTCCAAAAATTTCAACAGGAAGGAACACTTCCAAGCTTTTTCTATGAGGTTAGTATTACTCTAGTTCCAAAACCAGATAAAAACACTACAAAGAAAGAGAACTACACACCAATATTCTTGATAAACATAGATGCCAAAATTCTCAACAAAATTTTAGCAAATAACTCTAACCGGTTTGGCTCAGAGGATAGAGCGCTGGCCTGTGCACTGAAGGGTCCCAGGTTTGATTCTGGTCAAGGGAATATATCTTGGTTGTGGGCACATCCCCAGTAGGATGAGTGCAGGAGGCAGCTGATGGATGTTTCTAACTCTCTATCCCTCTCCCTTCCTCTCTGTAAAAAAATCAATAAAATATGTGTTTTTTTTTTTAAATTTTAGCAAATAGGATCCAGAAATGTATTAAAAAGATCATACAACATAACCAAGGGAGATTTATTCTGGGAATGCAAGGTTGGTACAATATTCACAAATCAATAAATGTGATTCAGCACACAAATAATTTGCAAAACAAAAAATCACATTATTATATCAATAGATGCAGAAAAATCATTTGACCAATCCTAACACCCATTTTTGGTAAAAACTCTCAACACAGTGAGAATAGAGGAATCATTCCTCAACATAATAAAGGCCATATATGAGAAATCTACAGCCAACATCATACTCAATGGTCAAAAACTAAAACAAAAATTTCCCTAAGAATAAAAACAACATCAGGATGCCCTCCTCACCACTCTTGTTCAACACAGTACTGGAAGTACTAGTCATAGTGATCATTGGAAAGAAGGAAGTAAAACTCATTATTTGCAGATGACATGATACTTTACATAAAAAGGCTTAGATTTAATAACTGAATTCAGAAACATAGCAGGATACAAGATCAACCCCCCAAATCCATGGCATTTTTATACACCAATAATAAATTGTCAGAAAGAGAAACTAAAAAAAAAAAAAATCCCATTTACAATTGCAACAAAACTTAAGATACCTCGGAATAAACTTAACTAAAGAGGCAAATACCTATACTCAGAAAGCTACAGAAAGTTGAGAAAAAAAAAGATAGCGGAAGATGTAAATAAGTGGAAGAATATACCATGTTCATGGCTGGTAGAAACATCAGTAAAATGTCCATACTACCCAAAGCAATCTATAGATTCACTGCAATCCCCATTGCAATAGCAACAGTATATTTCACAGACCTAGAACAAACATTCTAAAAAATTATTTGGAACCAAAAAAGACTGCAAATAGCTGCAGTAATCTTGAGAAAGTAGAACAAATTAGAGGAATCCCAATACCAAATATCAACTTATAGTACAAAGCCACTATACTCAAAACAGCCTTGTACTGGCACAAGAACAGTCAAGTAGATCAATGGAACAGAACAGAGAACCCAAAAATTGACCCAACCCACTATGCTCAATTAATATTTTTCAAAAGAGACAAGAGCATACAGTGGAGCATAGACAATCTCTTCAATAAATGGTTTTGGGAAAATTGAACAGATACATGCAAAAAATGCTTGCTCTGTGGTGGCAGCCATTTCTGTTTGGATTTATGTTATCTTCTATCATTGAAACTTTGTAGCTTTGAGTGGAAGCCTAGGCTGGCAAGGGCAGGTGGAAAGCTTGGCTTCCCCTATCGCCAGGGAAAACCAAGCCTCCCTCCTGCTCTCTGTGGCCAGAGCCATCTTGGTTGGGTTTATTTGCATATCTGCTCCTGATTGGCTGGTGAGTGTGGCTTTGTGGGCATGGTTTGTGGGTGTAGCAGAGTGATGGTTAATTTGCATATTACTCTTTTATTAGATAGGATACCTTGAGAATGCTAAGAAAACTCAAACACCCAATGCATTTTTATTGGGTCCTACTTATTTCACTTCTCATAATCACCTGTAAAATGGGGATAATGCCTCTTTTGCCTAACTTATAAACTTGAGGTGAGAGATGATAGATGTTACAGAATTCTGTAAATCATAAAATGGAAGACTGGTATATGGAAAGGTAAATATTATTACAGTTTTCCTTTTTCCCCACAGTACTTGGCAGAGAGCTTGGTATTCTCATATGTACTTACCAAAACTAACATCTAATGAATTGCTACAGTATTATATGGAGCTAAAAATCTCTAGCAACAACAAAAAGACAAAAAAGTCCTTTTTATGGAAAAGTAGTCCTTGATCAAGCTAACATAGATTCCAGAAGATATATAGAGACTTGAAAGAGAGAAATTATTTATCTTTACTTTTTCTATAGCTTCTGCAAGATTTATGTCTAGACTGCTGATGTACAAATTTGTTACAATCACCACTTCCTAATTAAATGCAAGTTTAGAATAATGCTCTAAGCTATTTAACTTTTAAAAAACTATCTAGCTGTTCTAGCACAATTTATCTACTGAATCAATTTCTTGTTTTTTAATACAAGTGGCTAATTATTTTGCTCTAAATGCTTGATATTAGTGGTTATGAAACAGGGTCCTCATAATTCTGGTTTGATTTAAACTGTAGTTTTAAGTAATAATTTTTTTCCTTCTCTCTCTCCCAGAAAACTTCACTGACCTGACCTTATTCTCTCACCAAGATGATCTTTGATCCCTTAGGCAACAGAGGACAATAGCCCTATTCTGACTAATGGTCAAAAGTTTAAGCACCATCAGGCTAAAGATAACTAAATTATTTTTCAGCTCCTGAGTCTTAAGGCCTTGAGCCCTTTGGTTATCTCTCCTTGAAAGAGGGTTTTGGACTCTGAAACTGACCTCAGAATTGTTCTCAAGACCCTTATCTTACCTCTAACCAATCAGCTCTTAACACAACCCCAAGGTGTCTTGTGATTTTGCCCTACATAATTTGATTTACAGGCCATAGAGGAGTCAGGTAATTTAGAGCACAAGTTTGCTGTCTCTGGATTTACAAATCCTAGTAAATTATTTTCTTTCTTTACAGCAAACCCCTTCTCCTGAATTTTTGGCTAGAGTCCACAAGCAGAACAAACTTAATTTTGGGATTATGGTAATAGTTATTGGGTTCACCTTGTCGGATTTATTCTTATTGAAGTCTTTTGAACATCCAAGAGTTTATTAAACTCAATGGGGGAAGTGTTAAAGTCTTTAAATGGAGGCATGCATTCTTCTGATCTTCAGTTCATGGTCAATCTTATAAGGTCTAGATCCAGGTATTTCAAAACCCCTAAAGATCATTGTGGGACAATGGGTTTAAAATGGTTTTAGATTTTCATTTTCTTCTGATTTTTCTGCTTCATTAACTATATCTCCACCTAGCTGGACACACCCAACAGAAATTAATTCTTCTATATTGAAATAGATCAGTGAATGGATATAAGTGTAAGGGGAAAGGTAACATTTACCTATGGAAAACTCAGTTCTCAGAAGAGCAAATGATAAAATTTGAGTTAGCATATCTGAATTTATGTCCAGGGCCAGATATTTACTACCTTAGACAAGTCATTTTTTCATTCAGGACCATAGTTTCTCTATCTGTAAAATGAACTACTAGACTAGAGGATATCTATAGTCTGGTCCCTTCTACCTCCATCAATTGAATCTCCATGCCTAAGAATATAAGGATACAATTCTGTGCATTAAATTAAGTGAATGAGGTCAAAGGACATGCATATGCATATGTGGTGGTGTTATGTCTAATTATTTCAAGATGTTATTTGGGTCTCTTAGTAAAATATCATGGAACACCACTGTCTAAGTGTTGTTATGAGTGTCAGCCTTAGTTATAGTACAAGAACTTTCTGATATAGATCATTACCCACACAGCAAGATCTCAAAAATGTAACCTGAGGTCATCCTCATTAGAATCATTCAGAATGTATACTCCAGGGTTCCATTCTAACCTTCTGAATAAAAATAACCTGGTATATGAGGATTGGGAATGCTCATAATATTAATTTCTTCAGCTGATTCTAATGTCCACTGAAGTTTGATGATCATGGAATACAAGGTTAGAGTCATTTACAGGGAGAAATAGGAAAATTGTGCCTTGAAAACAGTGCTTGATGGAGTGGGAGAGTGTGGGTGAGGAGGTAGTCAGGGCATCCAGAATAAGAAAATCAAATATTATCTGCTTACAGAAGAAAATATTAAAAACCACTGACGCCCTAGAAGGTTTTGTTCAGTGGATAGAGTGTCGGCCTGCAGACTGAAGGGTTCTGTGTTTGTTTCTGGTCAAGGGTACATGTCTGGGTTGTGGACTTGGTCCCGAGTGTGGGGCATGCAGGAGGCACCCATCAATGAGTCTCTCTCAACAATGATGTTTCTATCTCTCCCTCTCCCTTCTTTGAAATCATTAAAATATAATTTTTAAAAAAGAAATAGTATATTTCTCTTTTAAAAAATTGGAAGAACAAAACAGGTTTGAAACTAAGCCCAAGATTACATGACAATGAATCCTCAGAGGATAAAAGTGACATTGCAGACATATGACATTTAAAAAATCACTTGTACATTAACAATATTACACTTGTTTAGAGTGCAGATAGTAGCATCTATAAGGTGTCTCCATTTTATTAGCAGGACTACTTACTATTTTTCCCCAGGACTATGACACTGTCTTACTAGAGGTTTCAGAATTTTTGTTTGGAAAGAGGGATTTCTCTGGAAGCTTTAAAAGCCAAATATTTAGTGGCTTCTCTGCACTACAATATCACTGGAAAGGCCCTTAGTGGGTCTGCCTGCTTAGAGCTGGCTGGTAATATGTGGGTAATTGACTTTGTGCAGGAAAGATTTCACAATGTGAGTCCAAGTGATTTTTTAAAGATAAGTTCATTAAAGCTGGAGACAGTGAAACAAGGAAAGACCTAGGATAGAAGAAGTAATAGGAGAGGGACTAGATGGGAAAATGAACCTAGGTTGGGCTGCTTTGGCTCACCAAGAAGTGAGAGAAAGGGGGTCTTGGAGACAGGGAGTTTGTGCTGATGTTGCCCTGGTAGCAAGCCTCCTAGGGTCCCTTAGAGTTTAGGAGATGCATGCTTGTGGGGGAAGAAGGGGAGGGAGGGGAACTCTGTGGCCATGCTCCCTGGAGAGATGGTGCATGCTGAAACATTCCTTAGCACTGAGGGTTTTAAAGGCTGAGCATTTAGGGGAGGTCTCAGGGGAGGATCTTAATATAATATTCATTAGTTTTATGCTGATATGCCAAATGAGATTTATTCCCATAACTTAATCTGTCCTTGGGTGTGGTTGGCAAATGGCACTAATTGGATTTCTACTATCTCTCTCCCTGAGTAGGGTAATTTTAGCTATTTACCCACTGGTTGGGGAAAAGTGCAAACCATTTACTCTTTTTTTTTTTTAAGTTGTCTTTATTGTTAAAAGTATTGCAGATATCCCTTTTCCCCCTTTGACTCCTTTCATTCCACCCCTAGCTCTCAGGCCTATTTCACTGTTGTCTGTACCTATGGGTTATGCATATATGCATATAAATTATTTGGTTAATCTATCCCTGACCCCTTTTCCCCCTTCCCTCTGAGATTTGTCAGTCTTTTCCATGCTTCTATGTCTCTGTATCTATTTCATCAGTTTATTTTGTTCATTAGATTCTATATATAAGTGAGATCATATGATATTCATCTTTTTCCGACTGGCTTATTCACTTAACATAATAATCCACAGGTCCCTCCACTCTGTCTCAAAGGGTAGGAGATCCTTCTTTTTCACAGTGGCATAGTGTGAAAAATTTACACAGTGGCTACTATTGTGTAAATTTACCACGGCCTTTAAATATATGTAATTATTTTTATTTATTTCAGAGAGGAAGGGAGAGGAGAGAGAGATAGAAACATCAATGATTTCCACAGCTTTTTTTAATCCACTCATCTATTGATGGGCACTTGGGCTCTTTCCAGAGCTTAGCTATTGTAAATTGTGCTGCTATGAACATAGGGATATATATATATATATATATATATATATATATATATATATATATATATATATATCCTTTCTGATTGGTTTTTCAGGATCCTTAGAATATATTCTTAGAAGTGAGATCAAATGGAAGTTACATTCTCAATATTTTGAGGAAACTCCCTAATGTTTTCCATAGTGGCCTCACTAGTCTGTAAACCATTTACTCTTAAGTGTCCTTGGTTTAGGAAAGATAGGATTTACTAGATAACAGGAAACTGCTCTTTAACTAGCTTTCTCAGTTTCCCTATTCTGCTTGTCCTGGCTTACTAGCCTGACTCAAAAGCTGGCAGGAGAAAAAATGGAAAGAGAGAAAGAGTAAAAGGAATATGTGAGAAAGAATATGGAAAATGACAGATGAGGTAAGAGAAGGAACTAATTTGAAAGATGAAGGAGAGAGAGAGAGAGAGAGAGAGAGAGAGAGAGAGAGAGAGAGAGAGAGAGAGAGAGAGAGATTATAGGAAATAAAGAGAAGGTATAACTAAGACATGTAAAATATCAAATAGAAACTGGGAGACCAAGTTGGGAATGAAAAAGAAAACTAAGTAAATAATTTACTAAGTAAAACTGATTTGTCACATGAAAGGAAAATGTGTTTGATTCTGTATCTAACCTGCAGTAGGGTCCATTGAAGGACTTTGTGCCCCACATAAATGACTTCCTCCTTGAAGCTGAGAACAGGTTTCAAGGTTGTTTCTGCCTTTAAACATCTTTAAAGAGAGATTTTCCTTTTTAAAAAGAGAATCATTCAAATCTCTTTGCACATAGTTGTACTGTATACTAATTTGCCAAACAGATCCTTGGAGGTGGATGTCAGCCTGAGGTACAGTGATAAAGTCTCTATCTTGTGAGTTGAGGTTAAAGAGTTCCAGCTCAGTACTTAATCCCCCACTAGGTTGGTCTGAAATTCTCAGGAAAGAGTCACTGGAGTTCCTTGTCTCAATAGCCTCTTTTAAAATGTAAATATCATTCCTAAAAGAGGTAACACATTAACCAGTTCACTCCATTAACATTCATTTGTTTCTCAGATTAGCTTTAGCAAGTTTACTTAGAGCAAGACCCTGAGGGGATGAAATAAATCCACAGAAGTTCAGATTTTTTTTTTATTTTTTTTTTTGGTGGAAAGGTGGTCCAAAGGGCATGATTTTACTGAAGAAACACACACACACATACACACACAAACTACAACAACAAAACAAACAAAAAAACAAACAAACAAAAAACCCTCACAAACAACCCCCTTGCCCTGACTTGTTTGCCTAAGTGGATAGAGCATTGGTCTGTGGACTGAAGGATCCCAGGTTTGATTCTGGTCAAGGGCATGTACCTTGGTTGTGGGCACATCCCTAGTGGGGTGTGTGCAGGAGGCAGCTGATTGATGTTTCTTTCATAGATGTTTCTAACTATCCCTCTCCCTTCCTCTCTGTAAAAAAAATCAATAAAATATATTTTTAAAAAACAACCCCCACAGCAAGGTGCTTCTAAATAGGATTCTGATTCCATTTAAGGTTGACCTTGAAAATGGTGGTGAGGGTCAGGAGAAACTGTAGGAAAAGGTATGAGATGGTTCCTTAGAAGCCTGTATTCATGGACTGAACATCTATGGTGGAAGAAGTGTTGGAAAAAATATATAGATATAAAATATTTGGGGATGGGAAGGCAGTATAGAGAGATAAAACACTCTGAAGACCAACTTTTTCAATAACCCTTTGTATGATCTCTCTAAAGCTCAGTTTTCTCATCTGTTAGCATAAGGGGAAAGGACTAGACAATATCAAAACTACTTCAGGGGCTATCATTCTGGGATTTTTTTGCTTCACAGTGTGGTGATCTAGGGTCTTTAGTTCCTGTGAAAGTTGAATTCTTAATGTTCTTACTATTAGCAAACACTCTGCTTGGGAGTGTGAGACAAGGGAAAGAATTAGATAATAACTTGCTGTGTGGCCTATCTGCTGATGAAAGTCCAATAAATCACACATTGGTTTTGAATTAGAGAAGGAACTGCATTCTCAGGTCTAAATACCTACAAATAGGGTTGAATAGCTAGGAAGAAAGTATAAAGACATTTGCTGTTTCAAATTTCTTTCAGAGAATGGGATTGATGAGCAGTAATGTCTCTCCCTGGATGGGTAGTCAAGAAAAGAAAAGATTTAAATATTTTCAGTCTGTTGATGATTCACCAAGATTCATTAAACTTAGAAGAAATGGCTTGGCCATTATATGAAAGAGGGATCCTAGGATAGATAACATATTTACAACTTTTAGTGTGCAGTAGAACCCTCAGCCTTTATGGTAACTTATCTAAAAACAATGTGTTTTTAATATTTAACGGTATTTAAATAGAATGCTCTTCACTGAGTTCGTAGTTAAGCATTTTGAGCATGTCTAGTTGGGTCTCATGTGCCCTAATCTTAAGCTACCTTCCTATTTCCTATTCCTATATTTACAAGGGAGATAAGCTGAGAACAAAGCAAACAATTTCACATTCTGGGATACCAGCAGGGCCTGTGCCTCCCTGACCAGAATTAAACCACATGGATTGCCTGGCCTTGCTCTCTAAGCCTACATTTGTCTCCTAGAGCATTGCATAGCCATGGAGTGTGAAGCTGTGGGATTCTGCTTAATTTTCTTTCTCTCATAATAGTATTTCTGCCAGTTTCTCTCTTGCTACAGTGGAGGCTGCCATCACTAAAGAGTGATGATGAAACAAATAATGACTGGAGAGCTATTTTATCAAGGTTTTATTTTCTTTCTGCTTTCAAGTTGATGTGTTTATTGCCTACAATTCTTTTTTTTATTGTTTAAAGTATTACAAATAGTAGTATATATGTTTCCTTTTTCTCCCAATTGACCTTTCAGCCTCCCCTACCCCCCTGCACATGCCCTCACCCCCCCTCCCAGTGTTTTGTGTCCATTGGTTATGCTTATATGTTTGCATACAAGTCCTTTGGTTGATCTCTTACCCTCCCCCCAAACCCTCCCCAGCCTTCCCACTGTCATTTGACAGTCTGTTTGAGAAGCATTGAACAGACTGTCATGCTGCTTTTAATATCAAGTATCCTTTGGACATAGCAAAACAATACTCATAAGGTCTTTGTGGCTTAATGTATTGCTCTTCCAAGGAGTATAAACATAATTTTTTTTTAAAAAAAAAATCATATTCTTTAAGTTAAAAAACAAACAAACAAACAGAAATGGACCTTGGTACTATCTCAAAATGAATTAGAATAAGTAAACTAGAATTCTCTGGAAAATCTAGGTAGGGGTAGCAATAAAAGTCAGGGGGAATTCTCACCCCCAGTTTGTCTAATTCTGAGGTAGAAATGGAAGCTGAGTAGAAGAAGCACCACCACCAGGAAGGAGAGTACAGGGAAAACCACATCCCTGTGGGCCTCAAGCCAGTTATTTGGGCAGGGACTCTTAATTGAAGTGAGATTCCCTCTGGGATTTCCATGTTCTGTAAGACACCATTTTTCTTCCTTTGCATGAAGTTGCTGATTTCTATGTGGGTTGTTATTTTTTTTTTTAATTTTCAGAGATAACAATATTCCCATAAAAAAGAATGGATCTTCCCTGAATCTTTCAAATGATATCACTTACACTATATGAGTTCAGACAGACATGGAAGAGCCCTGCATAGAACATTCCTTCACCTGATCAGCCAAGTATTTAACCTAAAGTATTAAACTATAAGATTCTGTCTTCCAACTTCTCCAAAGAGAGCAACAGTCATTTTGAGAAGTGTTTGTGCTTCTAGATTGAAGGCTCACATTCAACCATTTCATTTTTTTTTTTCAAATGGCTTACCTTAAAGTGGTTCTTTAAACAAAAGAAAATATATCAAGGGTACCCATTTCCCCCCCTCCATTATGATGTGTTAGTCACTGGCTTCCAATTGCTAGTTCCCAAAGCACCCTGAGTCTGTTTGTCCCTCTCTCATTGCTTTATTCATTATAACAAGGAGTGACTTCTCCTGAGAGTTAGAAATTACAGTTTTTGGTATAACTGTCAGATTTGTCAGATGGATTTGTATCACAAGTCTTTCCCTGTCCTGATTCAGGCTGGCACAATAATACTAGTAAACTAGGCTAGTGGAATGGACCCTCTAGCAAATAGACTTTGAGACAATGAAAAAGTACCAATATCTGTTTTAAGACAGCACCATTCTTTCAAACAAAGTTTGTTTTTGCATCTGATCCAAGAACCAAAACCTGCAATGTACCCTTTCTCTCCACAAAACCATCTGTGGTGTAGTCTGTGGTCTGAAAGAAAACTAACCATTGGAAATTAAAAATGAAATTAAGGAAACTTAAATCCATTTAGGGTTCTTCAATTTTAGGAACTGTACTAATACAAACTGAGGTAGGATCCCATATAATATGACTTCAGGGTACAGTGAGAAAGCACCATTTTCCCTAAAAACATCTTCCTCTATTAAACTTCTAATACCTCAATATCTGGCATTCATTCATTAAATACACATTTATAGTTTCTACCATGTGCAAAGCAACAAAAATCAGGTCTAGGGAATCTTCAGATGGGGAAAGCGAGACAATGCAAAAAGCACTTTGGAGCAGACCTCTGGGTAATGGAGGAAGCGAGAGAAAAAAGGAATAATCACCAAGAGAATAAAAAAGTTAAGAAAAGATAGACAAATTTTTCTGATTTTTTAATTTTCATCCCAAGATCACTTCAATTGGTTCAATTGGTGATCATAGCTTTTAACCAACTAGTACCCTCAGTTGTGTGAGACAATTATCTGGCAAAAAACAGTTATACATTTAGATTTTCTTTATTTATTTTATGGTTTAAAAATGATAGTCAACTTATAAATTTAACTAATCTATGATAAAATTTAATTAAGTAATTAAATATTTACCCATGTTGTTAGCATATTACTTATTCAGGATTTCTTGTTTTGATCCTGAAAGAACAGGTAACTATTTTGGAATAGCTTATTTAGAGGCTTCTCTTCCTAGTGTCACTTGTTTCTAAATCCAAACACTGATCTAGTGTATATTTTTTTGCGAATGAATTTTGAATTTGTTCAGAGATCACTATTTACATATTGTTGGCATTGAGAGTTTGACCCAAGTACAAACATTGGTTTACCAGATTTTTTTACGTGATTCCTGAGACCAGTAAGCAATGATACCAATAATATTCCTGGACCATGTCAGTAAATCAGACATACTCTTCAGCAGAAATCTCACAGCCTGAGATGTCTGACTTTCAAAGATTAGAAATTTGGTTGGAGTAGTCCTATCAATTCCTCTCTGTTGCCAGAATCCACATGGTCTCAGAGTTGTTTTCTAAAAAACTGTTTGACATTGAAATTGGGTCTCAAAAGAACTGGTGGCCCAGAAAGAAGCTCACTACAGACTGATGCATATGCCTTTCAGCATAACCATTATTGCTTGTCTCATTTTTGATTCTTATAAGTATATTTCCTGTAGGACATGATCTCACTCATCTAGGGGAAATGGTGAACAACATAGACTGATGAACAAGAACAGACCCAGAGATAAGAAGCCATGGGTCAGACTGTTGGACCTCAAAGGGAGGGTGGGAATAAAAGGGAGAGATCAACCAAAGGACTTATGTGCACACATATGAGCCTAACCAGTGGTCAAGGACAATAGGGGGGTGGGGGCATGAGTGGGGGATGGGGGATTGGAATGGGGGGTTGTGTTATGGATTCTATTCTCTCAATTAGATGAAGTGGGACAATTGTTAAGTGTCTTTCTGGGTTCACAGGAAGACAGTATGTGGTGTTCCATTGATTTTCTACTCATCTACATGGTAATCAGCCTACAAATGAGATTGAGGATAAATAATTGTAATAATAGCAATAACAACTAACAAACACATGATAGACTTCCCATGCAAAGCACTGTGCTGATATGTATTAGCTCATTTAATCTTCACAGCAGTACATAGTAACACAAGATTACAATTCCTTTACAAATACAGTGAGACTCAGATAGTTAATGTGCTCAAGCAGGATGACCACACAGATCTTTTTGATTTCAATGTCAGCACTCAACCATTATTTTACATTGTCTCTCTACAGTAAAGCATACTGGCTAGAAAAAGTTCAGCAGCAATGGAGAGATTGTTGCTTATGGCAAACAAACTTTCCATAGACCAATTCTAAGGTTGTCAGTAGCTTTAGCTAGCATTTTACATATTATTGTTCATGGACGACTTGTACCAGAATAAGCCAAGATATTTGTAAAAAAAAAAAAAAAAAAAAAAAGGAAAAGAAAAGAAAAGAAAATTCCTGGGCCCCACACCAGAACCCCATTAGTGGTCCCTGTAAATTAGTAGTTTATATAAGTATTTCAAGTGATTTTTCAAGTGGTATAAACTACGGGCTCCTTGGTAGTTTGAGTGTATTTGGACATAATCTGGTCAAAACACATACACACTTATACACATACTAAGTTTCCTAGAGTGGAACATTGCACCCTTTAGTTTATTAAATATATAAAAATATCTGGTTCACAGGTTTATCAACCCATATCTACAAACAGGCAGTATCAGATTATATAAGAAATACCTATTGCCTCTCATAAAGTAATTGAAAGTCTAGTCACTTATTTTTCCCAAGCTCTTTCAACATTTAAATAAAGTAAAATAAAGTGCTCTTGTTCCTGCTATTTTACAAGGGCTGTGAGTAGCTGCAAAATCCTAACAGTTAAAATTAATAGAAGAGTTTATACCCTAACTTTTAGGTATTTTCCTATAAAGCTTATAAAGGATTTTCACTGACAGGTATTTCAGAGGAGCACAAAACCTCAGGCATAAAGGACAGAAAGAGATGATTTAGGCAGGGTTAAGCCTCAAAAATTTTGACTTGCATGATTATCTTAACTTTTTAGTTCCATTTATGAATAGAATCTTAGATTACTTTTTAACACAGAGATTGTATTGTTTTTCATGTATTTATTTTATAATAGCCCACCATTCTGAACTCTTACTAGCTCCATATTTTTTCAATTTAACCTCTTGGATTTTCCAGATTGACAATATCATCATTTGCAATCATTGTGTTGTTGTTTTTTTCTAATTATATAGGTTAGTAGTTTTAAAACAGTTATTTAACTAGAAGTTCCTCAAACATTTCATCATTAAGTATATTGTTAGTAGTTAGTTTCCGATATAGTTTCTTTTTCTGTTAAAAACCAAAACAAAACACTTCTTGATGTTTTACTAAGAATATATATTTTAAAATCAGGGATATTTAGCCCTTATGGCTTTTAATCTATTCAAATATTAATATTTTTCATCTTTACCTATTTGTATAACTAATTATTTTTAAATGCCCAATACCAATCTATCCTTTCAATACAGAAATAAATTCTTCCCATTCATGGCAAAACAAATTGTGAGATGTAATTCTTTGTTGTTAAATATTCACATAGCTAATTCCATAAACTCACAAACCACAGAATTATATATTTGATAGTGCTCCTTTAAATATAATACATTCATATTACTGACTTATCCACCTTTTTTCTCATCCATCATTCTTTACCAAGGGAAATCTGCAACATCATATCTTTGAGGCAGCAATTTTCACAGTGTAGTCAGCTTTTACAAAAGTCATTCAGTGGTCTTGTAATCCCAACAGAAACAATATAGCCTCTACTCAAAAGTCTCTAGATCTGGTTACAACTATGACAATCAAGCCTTTAGTCTTGGAACAGGCTTGAATAGTTATTAGAGCCTCATATCAGATTGGTCTTATAGTCCATGTTATGGAATCTACCAAAGGCAGATAGATTTACTGTGAAGTTAATAAAGTTGAAGCTTCAGGGACTTCACTTGCAAAAATTCCTTCCAAGGCTTTTAGAGGCACACTAGCAATGTATTAACAGGCTCATGTGCTTGTATAAAATTTGAAAAAGTAAACTGTTTATATTACTTTTTCTTAAATAGGGTATGTCATATTGTATATACCCCAGGCTCTACAAAACCTAGATCCAGTTGCATTTCTACCACATCACAAGCATTTTCTAGTTGGTAAGTAGTTAGGACCCCATGGACTGGGTTCCTAATAGACACATTTTTTTACATCATATTTTGCTTAGAGTGAATAACTTTACCTGAAGTGCGAGTCCCCAGCTTGTAGTTCTAAAATCAGCCAGAATATACAGTAAATACACTATCTTCTTCCTTCTTTTAATAAATGATTTCTTCACTCTACTACTTTGAAGGCAACTGTGGATTGTTTTCTGCCCTTTGGAGTCACAGAGAGAGAACTACCTCATGCAAACAGCTCTCTGTTTCACCATACTTCCTATTTCTAAGCTCCCTTCCTACAAATAGTAAGGGTCATGACCCTGGCCCAAGCTCTGTTTTCTTTTCTGTCCTAGTTATCAGTATTTAATCAGGATATACATTGCATTTAGTAGCCTTCAAAGCTGAATTTAACACAATGACACACACTGGTGTTCCAGTCTCATTTTATAATGATGCCATCATTATTTACCTTCTATCAATAATTCTGTGTGCAGTGCCTCTAGACAGTTTTTACATGCAAAAAAAAATCGATTCAATTCTCAATATAATGACTAACGGAATAGTGCCTGAACATATGCCTTAAAGCAGATTTTTTTTTTTAATAATAAATAGGGGTTTGGGCTTTCATTCTGTAAAGGCTTCAGAGCTACCTGTGTCAGTAAGACAAAAACAATTCTTGAATATTGACAGGATACATGCTATGATACTAGGTGATCCCAAGATTTGATTGGGATTAGAGAAAAATTTGATTAGAGAAAAATTGGCCTCCTGTTCTTTGAGTAGTTCTAATTCAGAGTTAAGCTTCTCATGGCTACTTCTAGGTCAGAAAACAGAATAGAAAAAAAAATTAGAATTAAAATTTCTAATTTAAAAGTTGACTAAAACAAAATAAAAAACGAGGGTGCTGAATTATAACTACTTGTGTATATATGAAACAATAATTTATCAGCCCATATTGATATAAACAAATTATTGAATAAGTAAAAAAATGGGAAAGAAAATAAATTCATAAATAATATAATTTAAGCTGGTAGAAAAATGATAGAAATAGAAACACCACAATAATAACATATTCTCAAAGTGTCCCCCCACAAGATAGGTATTAATTAGTAATGGGACAAATCTACATGAGATTATTACTGGACAGAAATCTGCCAGGAGCAGTTCTGTCTAGGGCTGGTCAGTAGTATGTGAGTTCTTGACTTTGTGCAGGAAAGATTTCACAATACAAGTCCAGGTGATTTTGAGATACATATTAAAATTGAGGACAATGAAACAAGCAAGGGCTTAGGATAGAAGAGGCAACAGAGGAAAGCCAAGGCATGGCTACTGTTGGCTAAATAAGTTAAAGAAAAGGGGGCCTTGGTGACAGGTTCAGGGGACAAGCTGCTGCTGCCCACTACTCCCCTGGTTGCAAGTCTGCTGGGGTCCCTTAGAGTTTAAAATAAAGAAAACTTACTGGAAAAGGAGACTCAAGTGGACGATCCCCAAGGAGGGTACTCACTGGTTTCTTTGTCTTGAGGGTTTTAGAGACTATGAGTTTTAGGGAAAGTATTATGGGAGGATCTCAATAGAATAGTCATCAGCTTTATGCTGATGTGCCAAAATGAGATTTAGTCCCTTAACTTCATTCATCCGTGGGTGTGTTTAAAACAAATGGCACTAATTGGATTTCTACTATCTATTTCCATGAGTAAAATGATTGAAGTTATTTGTCCCTTTGTTGGGAAGTAAAATATAAACAATTTACTTTTAAGTGTTCTTGGTTAAGGAAGATAGAATTCTGTGATTTACTAGATGGCTATAAACTGCGTGGTCATTTTAACTATCTGTCTCAGTTCCCCATTCCACTTTTTTCGCTTACTAGCCTGTCTTAATATTATTCCTCTTATGATGCACTGAAGGGTACACATTCCTTCTTTGGTATGTCTACCAAAATGTATAATCTGAGCACAAATTTAAGTTGAGAAACATTCTGAAAAATAGCTATCTCTACTGTTTAAGTGTTGAGATTCTGAAAGACAAAGTAAAACTAAGAGACACTCTTCCAGGTTTAAGGAGACATGACAACTGTAAATGTAACATGTGATTTTATATTAGACACTAGATCACAGAAAGCACATTTAACAGGACCATCAGTGCAATTTAAAATAAGGACTATAAATTAGATACTACTATTAAATTATTGTTAACTTCCTGATTTTGATAGTTGTGTTATGGTCATGTGTGATTAATCTGATTTAGGAATTATTTGTATGAGTTTTGCAACTTTTTTCTAAGTAAAAATGTGATAAAATGCAACATTAAAAAATTAAAATAGGCTCAGTTGGTTGGAGAGTCATCCCGTACACTGAGAAGTTGAGAGTTCAATTTCCAGTCGGGGCACACACCTATGTTCTGGTAAGATCCCTGGTTGGAGCACATATTTGAGGCAACCAATCAATGATCAATGTATCTCTTTCATACAAAACTCTCTCTTTCTCTCTCTCTCTCTCTCTCTCTCTCTCTCTCTCTCTCTCTCTCTCCCTCCCTCCCTCCCTCCTCTTGTAAATATGAATAAAATATATAATTGGGTAAAGATCAAAATTTATTTTTTTAATTTCACTTATTTTTAAATGATACTTGTTTCTTTATTAACTTGCTATCACATTTTAGAGAGATTGGGTACTTCCTCAGATTGGCTTAAAGACAGTGAATATATCATGTGTTTAACAAATACCATATGTTAGAAATAGGAAAGTGTGGAAAACACTAAAGTGAGTAAATTCTAGTCCCAGGTCTTAGTGTAATAGGGGGGAAAAAGACATGCTAAACCAGCATGAAGAGCTATGATTAGTGCTATAAAAGAAAGGCAGATAGCGTGTTGTGGGAACTCACAAGAAGGAAAGCACATTTTCTGCTCTAAAGTATCAGAGGAACACTTGCCAGTATAGCTAAGTTGGTTGGACATTGTCCATTGCACCAAAACGTTGCCAGTTTAATTATCAGTCAGGGCACAGGCCCTAGTTGCTGGCTCAATCCTTGGTAAGGAACATGCAGGAGACAGTTGATCAATGTCCCACTCTCACATCAATATTTCTCTTTCTCTATCCCTCTCCCTTCCTCTTTCTTTAAGAAATCAGTAAAATATTTTAAAAATAAAATATCAGACATGTAATTGTTAAATTAATCTTTGGGCTAGGCTTCAAAAAATGGAAGAATTTTGATAAATATAATTTGGGAATATGTTGGTAAAGGATATATGAGGCTAAGAGAGTAGAATGAGTAAACTCCAGAGGAGGAAAGAAAATTCAAAGACTACTTTCCCCCTAATTCCCAGCATATGTTTTCACATTTTGTTGTGGGCCACATTATTGAATTATAATATGATTATTATAAGTTTTGATTGCTCATGAAAACAGCTGGCTGCTATTCATTAAAAATTGGATTTGGAAGTTACCATAGAGATTTTCTTACCCACCCACTTCATTTTGATGAGGAGGAAATAAAAAGAGGTCTATCTATTGGGTCGGCAACTAAGTAATTGCGGGTTTCACACATATATGGCTTCAGTTGAATTTTTAGGTTTGCAGACGTAGTACAAATGTAAAACACATTTTGTATTTGATAGTTGGATATTCAGCTGTTAATCAGTAAAAAAAGTTTTTTGATCTGTTTTGTAGTTTTTGTTTGGCGTTCATTGAAAAATGGAAAATCAAAAGGAACATTTTCGTCATATTTTGCTTTTTTATTTCCGCAAGGGAAAAACGCATCACAAGCTCATAAAAAGTTATGTGCTGTTTATGGTGACGAAGCCTTAAAAGAATGGCAGTGTCAAAATTGGTTTGCCAAATTTCGTTTTGGTAATTTTTCACTCAAAGATGAAAAACGCTCTGGTCGTCCAGTTGAAGTTGATGACGCCCTAATCAAAGCAATAATCAATTCAGACTGTCACAGTACAACACGTGAGATTGCAGAGAAGCTTCATGTATCACATACATGCATTGAAAATCACTTAAAACAACTTGGCTATGTTCAAAAACTCGATACATGGGTTCCTCACGAACTGAAAGAATCACAGTTAACGCAACGCATTAGCAGCTGCGATTTGCTAAAGAAACGTAATGAAAATGATCCATTTTTAAAACGACTGATAACTGGCGATGAAAAATGGGTTGTTTACAACAATATCAAGCGGAAAAGATCGTGGAGCAGGCCAGGTGAACCAACTCAAACAACATCAAAAGCTGATATTCATCAAAAGAAGGTTTTGTTATCAGTTTGGTGGGATTACAAAGGAATTGTCTACTTTGAACTCTTACCACCCAACCGAACGATCAATTCTGATGTCTACATTGAACAACTAACGAAATTAAACAGTGCAGTTGAAGAAAAGTGGCCTGAATTGACAAATCGAAAAGGTGTTGTATTCCATCATGACAATGCAAGGCCACACACATCTTTGGTCACTCGGCAAAAATTAATGGAGCTTGGTTGGGATGTTTTGCCACATCCACCATATAGTCCTGACCTTGCACCATCTGATTACTTTTTGTTTCGATCTTTACAAAACTCCTTGAATGGTAAAAATTTCAATAATGATGATGATGTCAAATCATACCTGATTCAGTTTTTTGCTAATAAAAAACAGAAGTTTTTTGAACGTGGGATTATGATGCTGCCTGAAAGATGGCAAAAGGTCATTGATCAAAATGGGCAATACATTAAAGAATAAAGTTATTTAGTTCCATGAAAAAATTGTCTTTGATTTTCTTTAAAAAATCCGCAATTACTTAGCTGCCGACCCAATATAAGGCCTCAAACAAGTTAGTGGCAACAGTAGAACTATGACCTAGAGCTCCTCTCTCCCAATTTTATACTCTATTTTAACATTGTGAAACTTTTAAATATGAATTATGATGTCAGGCAGACACATTACAATTCAGATGCAGGAATGTTCATACTGGTTTCTCCAGATTCCTATTATCTCCAGAGTCAAGCCTTACTGCAATTCTGTCCTCCTCTAACTGTGCCCCTCCTATATTTAGTAAAATCTTTGTATTGAAGATGGGCAGAGAAGCATAGTTTCAAGGCACTATCTGATATCCAGTAAGTAGCCAGCTATTAGCTAACTTTGATAGGGCTAATGTTTTATTCTCCTGTAAGTTCACTGATACGTTCATTTCTTCTAGCTGTAATTGATTTAAAAAATATTTATTTAAGAGAGATACAAGAGAGAGAGAGAGAGAGAGAGAGAGAGAGAGAGAGAGAGAGAGAGAGAGGAGATTGATTTGTTGTTTTACTTATTTATGCTTCCATTGGTTCATCTTTGTATGTGCCCTGACAAGAACAATTGAACCCACAACCTTGGCCTATGGGACGATGCTCTAAAGTTTAAACCAATTGAGCTACCTAGCCAGGTCTGGCTGTAATTGATTGAAGAATGATTTCTTAGTCTGAAATAAAAGAATCAACACAAAGTGAAATTATCCTGTCGTTTGTATCTCTTCAGGTAAAACGCTCATAACCAGCCCACACACCCTTCTCTCAGAAACATGTGCTCTTTTTTTTTAAAATATATTTTTATTGATTTTACACAGAGAGGAATTGAGAGGGACAGAGAGTTAGAAACGTCGATGAGAGAGAAACATCGACCAGCTGCCTCCTGCACCCCCCCCCCCCCACTGGGAACATGCCCGCAACCAAGGTACATGCCCCTGACCAGAATCGAACCCAGGACCCTCCAGTCAGCAGGCTGACGCTCTATCCACTGAGCCAAATCGGTCCCAGCAATGCTCTTCTTTTTAAACCTGGGTTTAGCAACCTAGCCTTGGTACTTGGGTTCTGGCTAGGAAAGAATTCAGCGTCAAGACCCAATTGTAAGAAAACATTTATTTGGTAAACTACAGTGGTAGAAGAGGCAATTTTTAGAAGAAATTAGCTTAGGAAACAAGTTATAGAGATAAATGAAGGGCACTTGGAGCTAGGGAGTGAGGATGATAATGGTGTAGCACCTGTGGATGGAGGGAAGGAAAATGGAAGGGGAAAGGCATGATGAGAGGAGTGCTCCCAGGAAGGAGAGAGCTCTGAGTCCTCCATCCTTAGGGCTGAATGGGTGGAGATTTTAGGAGAGGTTCCAGGGGAAGATCTCAATAGAATATTCAGCAGTTTTTCAGGTGTGTCCTTTCAGGTATATGGTCTGCACTGATTGATTGATTGATTGATTGATTGGATACAAACCACATGACCAGTGATATGCTAGGGGGGAAAAGGTCCTGGGGTCAAGGTTCCACCCTACATTTTATTCTTTGCTAGGCACCCAGGGCTTTCAACCTTGGTATCCTTCTTTATCTGGCCTACCATCTTGCTCTGCTCCTTTCTAACTGTCTACCACAAGATGACTTATAAATTCTAAAAGTGCATTTTCTGAAAAAATAATGTCCCTGTAAAAAAAAAAATGAAGCCAGAAAAAGGCTCCAGAGGGGGAAAGGGGGCAATTATGTCAGTACCCAGGAATTAATACTTTCTATTTCTTTCCCAAGCAACTGTATCTGCTCTGAAGACCCATTTTGACAATTTTCTCTTTGCTGCAAAACCCTTCTCCTTATTATCCTCAATATATCATTATATTATTTGCATGGATGTAGGCAAGATTTATGAATATAGTATGGACAATTGTGAGAGGGAGATAATGGGGGACTTTGACATTTTCTTACCTCACTGCTTACTAGGCCTGCAGGGTCAACAAGAGGTTTAGAGACCTTTTTGGAATTCTAAGCAGCTTTCAGGTACATCTTGAGACTTAAATTTGAATGGAACTAGCCCCTGACATGCCCCAAGCCAAGGTTAAATCCATTTAAATTTAAACCCACGTAACCAGGCTGGCCATGAATAACAATTAGTAGAGCACAAAACACAAAGAGAAGATAGGGATGGAAGCAGACTTTGTGGCTGCTCAGAGGAAGAAACACTGAGGTTTTCATTGTTAATGGATTATGAAATGAAGAAAAAAGGCAGCTAGCTTTGTAACTCTCCCATTTAGAAAGAGCTGCTTTTATGATCAGTCTCATAGCCAGAGAACAAGAAAGTCCTGACTTTTAGGCTAATGTGCATATATATCTAGCATTTATATGTCCAAGTAGGTAAATTGGGGACTGATACAGTGAAGGAGGTTAAAATTAAAGTCTTATGTTATCTTTCTTGGTTTTAGCAGCAGATCTCCAAATTTTCCATTCCATCTACTTCAGTTTTTCTTTATTGATAGAAATGCCAATGAAAAATATTTTTAAAAAATATATATCTTTTTAATGGATTTTAGAGAGAGGAGATGGGAGAGGCAGAGAATGGGAGAGAAATATCTATGTGAGAGAGAAACACCTATCAACTGCCTCCTGCATGCCCCCTACTGGGGATGGAGCCCACAATCTGGAATCAAACTGGTGACCTTTTAATGAATGGGACCATGCCCAATCAACTGATCCTCACTGGCCAGGGCAAGAAAAATACTCTTGTTTTTAATATTACCTTCCTACTTACCACCACTGTCTGTTCTTTCTCCTACCATCAAAATTTGCCTTATCTCTGCCCCATTTATAAACCCCTACATTTATTTCTTAGTGGAGAATCAGGACAACCTTGTCATTTGTTTGATTTTTAGAACCCTGCTCAAGTAAGAACTAGTTGAGATGTTTAAAAATGATGATTGTAATATGTTCCCCATTTCAGATAACATTTATATGCCAATAAGGGTGACTTTTTGGTGATTGGATGCCTTTATTGCTCTTCATATTACTTCATGGAGCCAGCCATGTATTTTATCTTATGGGTGTGGCTGGCCTAGTATAGTAAAGAGAGTAAAGAGCTATATGGATAGTGCTAACAACAAAGACTCTACAACCAGTTTTCTAATTCTATATTCTGTGGATATATTCCTAATGAATTAA
The DNA here is from genome assembly GCF_964339955.1 of Pipistrellus hanaki. Taxonomy (NCBI): domain Eukaryota; kingdom Metazoa; phylum Chordata; class Mammalia; order Chiroptera; family Vespertilionidae; genus Pipistrellus; species Pipistrellus hanaki. The sequence goes on from NC_140524.1 coordinate 78,192,366, forward strand.
TAGTATATAGTATAAAGATATCAAACTGAGGTTCTAATATGTGGCTAAATTCAGTGAAGAGAAGAGTTACTAATTTGAGTTTTTCTTGAATTCTCCCCATCAATACCGTACATATATCTCCCTTCTATCTCCACTAGGTCAACTCAAATAACTTCCAATATAATGTTTATTATTAGTTAAATCCACCCCAGTCTGGATTATGTTAATTAGCTGTCTTTATGTATGGACACTATCTGAGAATTATATAATGAGAACAATCATGAGATATATGACTTTTAATCTTTATCTTATGGAGATGCTTTGTAAAGGATTCTAGCAATTCTGAGGCAAAGAAAGTCTTCATAATTCAGGTACTATCATAATAATAGAATTTTCTTCTTTATATGTTGGCTATAAAACAGTTTACAATATAGTAAATCAGAAATTGGAAACCACTTCAAATAAATTAAACAGCATCACAGACAATATGTGATTCGTCTCATTCCACTGTTCCTTTGATAGGTTCAAAAGCACAGAGTTGAATGTATCAACCCTGGGGAAGCAAATTATCTCTGTGGGCAGCATGACATTCTCCAAAAGGAAATTAACTCTTTCCTGAAAGAAAAAATATTTATAACCCAGTGAAGCATTTTTAGAAAACAGGTGAGGTCTGAATGCAATAAAATCAAACAGATGACAAAGTTTTCCTGATTCCCCCAAGTCAGAAATAAATACAGGAGTTTTTATATACAGTGTACAACTGTTAAGAAAGCTGAGAACACAGTATTCTCACCTAAGACTGTTGATACACCAGTTTTAGGCAAAAGCTGCACTGAGATATATGTCTTACATAGTCCCTTAAACTCAAAGTCCCAGGCAAAGAAGTCCTTTTTTGAGTTGAAAATTCCAAAGGTGGATGAGCTATTTTGACTCAAGAACTAGTGGGGCACCACTGCACAAACACCATTGGATTCTTTTGGAAGTTCAGAACTAGTAAAGTTCTGCAATATGTATGCACATGGGGCTTCCTTATCTGGAGAAAGTGTGGGATTAGTAGGGTGATGCAGTACGTGCACAGGTCAGGCTGTCCCACCCCAACATTTTTCTTACCTTGGACAACCAAAAATAAATAAATAAATAAATAACCCCAGGAATTTAGTGCATAAAAATGAACACATGGCTGCCCAGCCTATACCCCACTTCTTGTCAGATGCCACTCCAGGTACTGCACAAACTGGCCCTGACTATAGCCATCCTGTCAAAACCAAATAGTGGCAAATAGTCTGCACAGGGTCCACTTTTTAAAAATTGAGATAGATATCTATATAATCTAACATATAGAACAAACACAGAAAGTGAAGCAAACTGGGGAGAAAGAAGAATGTTTTTCAAATGAAGACACAAAGAAAACTCCCAGAGAAAAACTCCAAGGAAATAGAAATAAGTAATTTGCCCAATAAAAATTCAAATAAACAGTCATATGATGTTCAAAAAAACAAAACAACAAAAAAAACCCCAAAAACAAAAACAAAACAAAACAGGACAATAAAATAAACGAAGTCAGAGAATCTGAAAAGAATAAGACAAATGGTAACCAATCACAAATGAAGAGTATAATAACTGACATGAAAGACATAAAATAGAATCAATATCAAATTAGTTAATACAGAAAAACTGATTAGCAGCCTGTAAGATAGAATAGTTGAAAGCAACCCATCAGAACAGGACATATTATAAAGAATTTTTTAAAAAACAAAACTCTGGGGAGGGAGGGCATGTATGGGAGGGGGGGGCAATGGTATATGTACACAGATAATAATTTAATTTAAAAAATAAAAAATAAAATTATGGTAAGTAAAATAAGCCAGTCAGAAAGAGGCAAATATCACATGATCTCAGTTATATGTAGAATCTAATGAACAAAATAAACTGATGGAAAAAAAAATAGGTCCAGAGGCATGGATGATCAGAACAGATTGACAGATCTCAGATAGGAGGGGTGGGTAGAGATATGAAGATATTAACTAAATAACTTATATACCTATATGCACAGCCCACGGACACAGACAATAAAGTGGTGAAGGCCTGGGGTGGGGCACAGGAAGGGTTGAGTGGGACAAAGAGGGGGTAAGGGGGATATCTTCAATACTGCCAATAATGAATATATATATATATATATTATATTATATATATTATATTATATATATATATACTCATATATATAATGAGTATTGTATAAGGGACCTCAGAGATAACTGCAAAGATTCTAATAGTCATATAGGGATTCACTAAGGAGAAAGAGAGAAAGAGAAAGGGGCTAAAAGTATATTTGAAGAAATAATGGTTAAAAACTTTCTCATCTAGGAGAGGAAACAGACATTCAGTTTCAGGAAGCACAGAGAGATCTAAATAAAAAGAGTCCAAATAGGCCCACACCAAGACATATTGTAATGAAATGACAAAAGTTAAAGAGACAATCTTCAAGGTAGAAAAAGGGACACAAGTCACATACAGGAAAAACTCCAAAAGGTTATCAGCTGACTTCTCAGCAGAAGCTCTTCAAAAAAGAAGGGAGTGGCAGATATTTACTAGTAATATGCTGAAAGAAAAGAAGCTACAACTTAGAATACTATTGCCAGCAAAATTATCATTCATATATTTTTAAAAATCTAATTTTTCCTGACAAACAAAAACTAAAGGAGTTCAGCACCAATAAACTGGTTTTGTAAGAAATGTTAAAAGGTATTCTTTATGCAGAAAAGTAAAAGCCATAATTAGAAAATAGAAAATATAGGAAAGAAAAAAAAATCTTTGGTAAAGGCAAATATATAATAAGCACAGTGAATCAACCAATTAAAAAGCAAATATGATGGTTAAGAACAAAAATAAAAAAAATTAATTATAAAACTAGAATAAATAGTCAAGGGCTCAGCTAGTGTAGCTTAACTGTTGAGCATTGTTTCAGGAACCAAGAGATCACTAGTTCGATTCTCGGGTAGGGCACATGCCCAGGTTGCAGGTTACATTCCCAATAATGAAAAATACAGGAGGCAGTTGATCAATAATGTTCCCCTCTCATCAATGTTTCTATCTCTGTCCCTCTTCCTTCATCTTTCTCTAAAAATCAATAAAGCCAAAACTCATTTGGCTCAGTGGATAGAGCGTCAGCCTGCGGACAGAAAGTTCCCAGGTTCTATTCTGGTCAAAGGCATGTACCTTGGTTGCTGGCACATCCCCAGTGGGGGGTGTGCAAAAGGCAGCTGATTGATATTTCTCTCTCTTCGATGTTTCTAACTATCCCTCTCTCTTCCTCTCTGTAAAAAAAAATCAATAATATATATATATATATTATTGATTTATATATATATATATATATATATATATATATATATAGTCCTAGCCACAGACATTAGATGAGAAAAAAGAAAACACATATAAATTGGAAATGAAGGCATACAACTGTCACTAGGAAAATAGTTCTTGAAATTAATTGAATTTGGCTTTATAAACAACTCAGTTTGTCTTTATATTTCTTGTGGAAAACTCTCAAAGATTAAACAAGTCTCATATTTGGTAACTAGCAGCCCGGTGCACACATTAAAATGAATTAATTAGAGGAAATATTTTAATATTGCCATTTGCCCTTTATAATAGAAGTGTCTGGCCAGCCCCACCCCAATTGGGCTACACCAAGACCTGGCTGGCCCCACCCCAGTCAAGCTACACTGGGCAGGTGATGCAGCCTCTCGTCCTGGTGCCTGGGTGGGAGGCATGGCCTCAGGTCCCCGGGCCCTAGCCTGTGCCACACAGCCTCCCCAGACCCACCCATGCCTGGAGACACCAGACCCACTGCACCACAGGACCCATCAATGCACCTCTTGATGACCGATTGTTTGTTTGGTCTTACAGATGAAAATAAAGCTATGCACTTAAGCATGCACATTCATTTTCAATGTCTGATTTATCTATGTTCTCTGAATTGTAAAATAAATAAGATCTTCAGCCAGATAGCATCTTAATGCCAAGGTCTTTATATAATGACACATACCATTCTCCCCACTTAGTATGCTCCTATTGAATGGATTAAATGTAGGCAACTCATATGAAAGGCACTGCTGCTTACTGTTAATAGAGGAAGCATTAGCTCATTGCCTAACCCCATAAAGTGGTTTAAATGGTATATATTGACTTGAAGAACAGAAGGAAAAGTAACAATAACAAAAACAAAAACAAAACTAACAACAACAACAAAAAAAACAACATTCAGTGCTGTGGACGGCAGAACCCTCTTCCTTTCCCCGACCCCCCCCCCCCCCCGCCCCCTGCTTTTCCCATGAAACTATTTACGCTCTGCCTCAAAATCAGCACAGAAGACAAAATCAGATGCTGTAATCTGCATTTTATAGTGCCATTTGAGTACAAAGAAGTGTTTTTCAATCTTTACCTTTTTTTTTTTTAAATCAAATCAGCTCAAACTTGCTCCCAACATCCCAAGATCCAACAGGGCTGCGTGGACACACCTTTGCTAGGTGCTGTCAGGCTTCAGGCCTGGGGCAGGGAACATGCCAGGTGTTGCTGGAAATGAATCAGCTCTCCTCTCTACATTAGGGGTGTCGAACTCAATCAGAGAAGGGGCCAAAATCTAAAATCCAGCCTAAATTGCGGGCCGAATGATTTACTGAACAGTCATAAACTGACAATGTCATAAACTGACAGCGGAGTGCAGTGATGACAGCGCGGTGCGGGCCACATTGCAAGGCCTGGCGGGCTGGATTTGGCCCGCGGGCCTTGTGTTTGACACATGTGCTCTACATAGTAGGAGTCTTTTCATTATAAAATGCAAAGCAGCAGCTGTTTTTCATTACTCCCATCCCCAGCCCTCCTCCCCCAGGGGCATAGGAAGGGGCTGGGAGGATATTTACTCTGGGCTCTTTGATTTCTCTTATGTAACTGAGCCCAGTGAGAGCTGCTTCTCTGAACACAATGCCAGCCAGCTCAGGGCTAGCCGCACCTGGAAAGCAAGTGGCAGAGCTGACCAGGGGCTTTGACCAAGCCTGAGTGCACGGGTCACAGCAACCTTGGCCGCTCCCAGCTCTGCACCCAGCTCCCTGCTCTCCCCCTTTCACCCACAGGCGGCACTGGCATGGTGTGCCACAAGGCTTGGTGTGCCAGCGTTGCAGGTTCAAGACACTCCACCTCCTCCTGGCACTTTGAGCCATAAGCTAAGGTGACCAGACGTCCCGCTTTTGGCGGGACAGTCCCGATTTTTAACAATTTGTCCCGTGTCCCACGGCACTTTTAAAAAGTCCTGATTTTCGGAAAGAAAATTTTTTGGCCAAAAGCAGGATGTCTGGTCACCTTACCATAAGCACAGGCAGGGAACTTTCCACTCGGTCTTGGTCTTTGGTCACTGTTGAGTTTTTTTTGGACTCTCTAGACCAGGTACAGCCAGGACCTTTTCCTCTGACCAACACTGTCCTTGCAGCCTGCCTGGGGTACCCCCAGCCCTGGGAAAGCATGGCCAGCCTGGGTGAGGGGCTGTGGGGGGGGGGGTAGGGAGGTTGGCTAGACACCCCACCCTCAATTGGGGTGGGAGAGGCAGATCAGGGGTGGGGCACGGGGAGGGGCAGGGCAGCCAGCTTTGACGGCATTTCGGTATGAGGGTCAATTTGCATATTACCACTTTATTATATAGAAATACTTGACTGGATGCTCTTAAAAAGTCACATATAACACTAATATTATACTCAGAGGGGCCATTTAAAACTTAAAAAATAACTAATCCTAATATATAAAATCCCTAGGTCCCTCACATCCACAATGACCAGTGGCTCAACCAATTGGAAGTCAGTCCTGCACTCAGTGCTGGGTTGCTGTGGCAACCCAGCACTGACTACTATTGCTGCAGGTGTGGTGACCCAGGACTGACTGCTGAGGGGGTTGTGAATCATGCCCGAAGAGAGGCCTGAAGACAGAGTAGAGTCTGATCTGCAGCCTCTGTGGCAGCTGTTGATCAGCACTTGCCTCTTTCTTTCCAGACCTTGCCAGCAGCTGTGCCTCCATTTCTCTTCAGGCCTCCACCAGGACTTCTGATCAGGCTCTATTAATAGGCCCAGAGATGCTGATTGGCATAGAAACTGACCAATCAGAACCAAATCTGGGTGAAGTGTGAGGAGCCAATGGCTGCCTAGGAGGCAGAGCTTTTGACACTAACTGTCATAGAAACTGACCAATCAGAACCAAATTGGCTGGCAGGGAGGGGTAGTTGTGGGTGAGATCAGGCCAACAATGGGGAGGGCCGTTGGGGATGATTGGGCCAGCAGGGAAGCAGTTAGGTGTTAATAAAGCCAGCCGGGGAGCAGTTAGGAGGTGATCAGGCTGGCAGGTAGAAGCGGTTAGGGGAAATCAGGCAGGCAGGCAGGCTAGTGGTTAGGAGCCAGCAGTCTTGGATTGTGAGGGATGTCTCCTGAGGGGCCCCAGATTGGAGAGGGTGCAGGCTGGGCTGAGAAATACCCCCACCCCCAGTGCACAAATTTCATGCACTTGGCCTCTAGTTGATAATATAATACACTAGACTTCATGGGTCTTCATAACATTTACCAATATTTTAATTGACAATTATTGAGAAAATTTACAATACTGAGAAAATTGCAAACGAATTTTTTATTCCCCCTCCCAAATTCTAGCAGATCCCCTTTCTTTTTGTTCACCCAAAGTTTATTCTGTCGTGCCTTCTCACTAATTCTTGCTAATGCTTTATATCATTAAAATTTTACTACTGGTATTTCTTTTCAGGCAAGGATGTTGACCATTCAGTTTAAGTGAAGCTCCTTAAATGTGCAGATCTTGGGTCAGAGGTAAGGGTGGAAGGTAATCTGTTTAAGGGTTGATTCACAAGGTTACTTGGGTGAATGTCTGTCTATGTGTTATCACAATAGTATAAGTAGGAGGCTGAAAAATAACACACTTCTCTGAAATTTAAATATTACAGTAAAGATCTACTTTATTTTGTGATTTCTATAATGTTTTACTGCACAAAATATTTTTTCATAGAAAGTTAGTACTAACAGTCAATCTGGTCTTGCCTCCTAATTCTTCCTTATATGAACCTCCTGTTTTGACAAAATTGACACCTTAATGTTGCACATGCTTTCATTCTTGGCTGGTGCCATACCTTTTCTTCAGAAAGCACCATGTCCCATCGCTTTCCATCTCTATCAATTAGAATTTGGTTAATTTTTTCTATGTCTATCTTAATATTCATCCTTTCCATGAAGCCTCTCTTAATTCCTCCTAAGTGCATATGATAGCCTCCTTCTTTGAGTCTCAATAATACTTTTCCATAGTATTTCTCTTACATTCTTTAGTATTATAATTGTTGGTATTTTTGACTTTATCCCTCTGCTTATCCAAAAGTGTCCTGAAGACAGAGACTATGTCCTATTTAATTATTTATTTATTACCCAGAGCACCAGGCTTCACACATACAGAAAAAGAAATTATTTATTAATTGATTTTTGAGCTGAATTCAGAAAAAAGATATGCCATTTGTGGCAAACATATATTTCATTAGAGCTATATCAGTTTGAGCGTCATGACTTATTATGGCAACAATGGCTTTATATAAATCAGTATGTCCCCCAAAAGCTTAGTTGCTTCATATCATATGTAATGGAGAGAGAAACACATGTCTGAATACTTTTACCAAGATAGCCTGTCTGGCATGCTAGCTAACTAAAGTTTCTTAATATATTCCTGGAAAATAAATATGACAGCACAGCTTCAGGCCCAGTCAATTTGTCATCCTATATTAAAGTGATTACACCTCTGCCTAATAAGGAATAATGACTTCTTCAAGTGTTACACTGGCTGACTGGGTTGAGCAGGTTAGTGATAATAAACTACCTGGGGGGATTATTTTCATTTCTGACAATCCCTTAACAACAGACAATGCTTTGCAAGGTACTTCACATATGGCATCCGTGGAAATACTCTCTATAGCATAATGGAATAAATAGATAAGGCTGCGAGTGGTCAGTGGTAACCCTGGATCAGTATACCCAGTTACCATGGGCTGTGCCTGGCCACACCAAGGACTAAGGGAATATCAATATATCAACACACTTGAAATCTATTCCCAGTTATGTGTGGCTTGGTATACCAGTTGAGAAACTCTCTCAGACGAGATAGAATGGTGGCATTCTGACAGTATCCAACTTGAATTTGGTAAACCAAGTAGTCGACCTGTTGGAGACGCTGGTTCTAGGAAGTGGTATGTAATGAAGGAGGGAGGTTGTATATAATGAAGGTGCAACTAGGGAAAGGGTCTGGTGCTGAATAAAATTTCTAGTGAGTTTCTAAATCCCAAGGAATTATATGAGCTTCTATGGCTACCTCTCTCAAATGCATACAGGGTTAAAAGCATTGATGAGACACACTTACTGTTCAGGCCATTGCAACCATTCCAGGTAGATAGTAAAATAAGTAACATAAGAAAGCCAGAGGATTTGAAGGAGTGAGGGAAGAAGCAAAATGAACCCTACAGTTATCAGGGGTTATCTGTACTCAATGAAAATCCAAATAAAGTTCTTTAGTTTACCACAATAATGCTAACTTTATAAGCCATACAATCATTGTGAGGGGTCAGAAGTAAATTTCTTGTCATAAAGAGAATAACAATGAGAAAGCTAAGGCTGTGATTATTGGTTGTGTATTTCACCTTTCCTTAGCAGTAGATTATTAGTTCAAATATCAGTATGAGAAGTCTGATCATGAGAAATTGCCTCTGCTTGGACCTTCTCTGAGCCCTTCTACCCCGCCCACACTATAATCTTACTTTTAAGAAAATGCAATTTTCTAAGAGTTCTCAGTAAGTCAGATAATCTTTGCACTAAAGGTCAGGATGAAAGATATCCTGAAAATGTGCTTGATTTTTTCACACGTAGCTCAAGTGCAAGTAGAAATTTTACATGTCCATGAAGTGAATGAAATATCAAAGAAAGTTTTAAGACATATGACCTTGAATGTTTATGAGCTCTTGAGAAGCAATGTGAATATATCTGTATTGCTCTGCTGCCCCCTTGCAGTGAATACAGATAAGAAAGCTGCTTAAAGAGAACAGCTGTACCATCTCTTTCATTTAATAAGCCTCATCCAATGTGTGAGATGAATGGGATGTAAGAATCCAGGCTTCCAAAAATAGAACAATGATCAATCACTCACCATCATCTTGCTGACCTTTATAAAGGTTGCAGGTACATGAAGCTTTCATTGGCTACTTTGCTTAAGCTGATTGATCAATTGAGTCATACAGCCAACTAGTTTGACAGATTCTTTTCTTCTAGCTAATAGAATTGATTGGTTATTTTTATATCAAGTAGGCTCAGCCTCACTATATTCAGGGAATTATTCTAGTGGGCAGATTGCAGATAAATTATTTCATTATAGGCAGAGAAAAAAACTTTTTTTTATTTTGTCATATTTTTTATTAACAAAACATTACAAATATAGTTGGTACTATCTACATAGTTCTTTTTTGGGGGAGGGGTAGAATAATGGAAAGGAGGACAAATAATAATGGAAGGAGACTTGACTTGGAGTGGTAAAAACAGAATACAATGTGCAAAATGATGCATTATAGAATCATATACTTGAAACCTACATAATTTTATTTGCCAATGTCACCACAATAAATTCAATAAAAAAGAGACAAAACTCTTTTAGAGAATTAATAGCTGCTGTTTATGTCAGGGAATTAGGAACTTTCATATATATACATATATATATATTGGGTCGGCAACTACGTAATTGCGGATTTTTTAAAGAAAATCAAAGACAATTTTTTTCATGGAACTAAATAACTTTATTCTGTAATGTATTGCCAATTTTGATCAATGACCTTTTGCCATCTTTCAGGCAGCATCATAATCCCACGTTCAAAAAACTTCTGGTTTTTATTAGCAAAAAACTGAATCAGGTACGATTTGACATCATCATCATTATTGAAATTTTTACCATTCAAGGAGTTTTGTAAAGATCGAAACAAAAAGTAATCAGATGGTGCAAGGTCAGGACTATATGGTGGATGTGGCAAAACATCCCAACCAAGCTCCATTAATTTTTGCTGAGTGACCAAAGATGTGTGTGGCCTTGCATTGTCATGATGGAATACAACACCTTTTCGATTTGTCAATTCGGGCCGCTTTTCTTCAACTGCATTGTTTAATTTCGTTAGTTGTTCAATGTAGACATCAGAATTGATCGTTCGGTTGGGTGGTAAGAGTTCAAAGTAGACAATTCTTTTGTAATCCCACCAAACTGATAACAAAACCTTCTTTTGATGAATATCAGCTTTTGATGTTGTTTGAGTTGGTTCACCTGGCCTGCTCCACGATCTTTTCCGCTTGATATTGTTGTAAACAACCCATTTTTCATCGCCAGTTATCAGTCGTTTTAAAAATGGATCATTTTCATTACGTTTCTTTAGCAAATCGCAGCTGCTAATGCGTTGCGTTAACTGTGATTCTTTCAGTTCGTGAGGAACCCATGTATCGAGTTTTTGAACATAGCCAAGTTGTTTTAAGTGATTTTCAATGCATGTATGTGATACATGAAGCTTCTCTGCAATCTCACGTGTTGTACTGTGACAGTCTGAATTGATTATTGCTTTGATTAGGGCGTCATCAACTTCAACTGGACGACCAGAGCGTTTTTCATCTTTGAGTGAAAAATCACCAGAACGAAATTTGGCAAACCAATTTTGACACTGCCGTTCTTTTAAGGCTTCGTCACCATAAACAGCACATAACTTTTTATGAGCTTGCGATGCGTTTTCCCTTTGCGGAAATAAAAAAGCAAAATATGACGAAAATGTTCCTTTTGATTTTCCATTTTTCAACGAACGCCAAACGAAAACTACAAAACAGATCAAAAAACTTTTTTTACTGATTAACAGCTGAATAGCCAACTATCAATAACAAAATGTGTTTTACATTTGTACTACGTCTGCAAACCTAAAAATTCAACTGAAGCCATATATGTGTGAAACCCGCAATTACTTAGCTGCCGACCCAATATATATATATATATATATATAATTGATTTCATAGAGGGAAGAGAGAGGCAGAGGGAGAGATAGAAACATCAACAATGAGAGAGAATCATTGATAGGCTGCCTCCTGCACACCCTCACACTGGGGATAGAGCCCTCAACCTGAGCATGTGCCCTTACTGGGAATCAGATTGTAACCTCCTGATTCATAGGTCAACATTCAATCACTGAAGCAGGACAGGGAGTTCCACTTTTATTCCAAGTGCAGCTTTCCTTTTTTGTTGTTGTTACCTCACCGGAGGATATTTTTTTCCATTAAATTTTAGAAAGATGTTTAGAGGATATTTTAATTTTTATTATTTTATTTTATTTTTAAATAAATCTTTATTGCTCATATTATTACAAATGTTCCTCTTCCACCCCCCCCCTCCATTGCTCCCTCCACCAGGTTCCCACCCCACCCTCTGCCTTTTCCCCACCCCTCATCCATTGTCTTCATCCATAGGTGCACAGTTTATGTTCAGTCTCTTCCTGCACCCCCCTCCTCTCTTCCCCGAGAATCATCAGTCCACTCCCCTTCCATACTAGAGGATATTTTTAGAGAGAGTGGAAGGAGGAGAGAGAGAGAGAGAGAGAGAGAGAGAGAGATGAGAGAGACACACTGATGTGAGAGAGACACATTGAATTGGGGCTGGGGTTCAAACCTGCAACCCAGGTACATGCCCTTAACTAGGAATTGAACCTGTGACTCTTTATTTTATTTTATTTTATTTTATTTTATTTTATTATGTTCCTTCTTATATGTATCAAAACTCATACTGAGCAATGAGTTCTGGGTTGCAAAAGAGGCTTTATTTTTAGCACTTGTATGGAACCTGTGACTCTTTGGTGCATGACTGGACAATCTAACCACTGTGAAACACCAGCGAAAGCCAGCTTTCAATTTTTAACATAACCTTGAGTAAGCCAGCCAAATAAACTCTGATAAGCTTTAATATTCTTCATTTACAAAATATGAAATCATATCAGCATCTTAATATGATATTTTATAGTTGTATTTTTCAATATCTGCTACGTATCTATATCAGTTCAAGCATCAAATCCACAAAATGGTCACTTGCAACTAATCCAATAGTTCCCTGAGATTATACAATTGAAACAGCTGGTGATTAGTATATAAAAGGGAGTTCATCATTGTTTGCACAAACTGGTTGAGAGGTAGCATATCTGTGGGTTCAATCTCTTGACTCAAATTCATGTACAGGTCCTCCTTATAGTCTTTATGAAGGTACAGGAAGAAAAATTAATAATTTAGTATTGATTAAGAACTGGAGAGACCATTGGGGTAGTGTTGTTTGGATCTCTGAAGAAATGGAATGCAGAATTATTTTTCACTGCTAAAAATGTATTCAATACCACCTCTTACCTTTCACATTTTGCATGTGCAAAATGAGGCTAATAATATGTATAATAGTACATCGTCTTACCAACTATGTACATTACTAGAGGCTCAGTGCATGAGGGGTGGGGGAAGGGAGGTGTCCCTCAGTCCAGCCTACACCCTCTCCAATCTGGGACATCCCTATCACAATCCAGGACTACTGGCTCTCAACCGCTCACCTGCCTGCCAGCCTGACCACCCCCTAACCACTGCCCTGCCAGCTTGATCAATGCCTAACTACTCCCCTGCCAGTCTGTTTGCCCCTAACTGCCCTCCCTTGCCAGCCTGGTTGCCTCCAACTGCCCTCCCCTGCAGGCTTAGGTCCCCCCAACTGTCCCCAGTCCTTCCCAACTGCCCTCCCCTGCTGGCCATCTTATGGCAGCCATCTTGTGTCTACATGGGGACAGCCATCTTTGACCACATAGGGGCAGGCATCTTGTGTGTTGGAGTGATGGTCAATTTGCATATTACTCTTTTATTAGATAGGATTTATCTACTAGAGGTCTGATGCATGAAAATTTATGCACTGGAGGGGGGGTCCCTCAGCCTGGCCTGCCCCCTCTCACAGTCCAGGAGCCCTCAGGGGCAGGTGGTGAGCCCAGCGATCAGGGGAAGGCAATGCCCCATCACACCTCTGCTGCTGCCATTGCCAATAGCGCAACCCTTGGCCAACCCTGGTTACCTGAGCCTTGGTCAGTGCTGGTTACCAGAGCCTTGGGCTGGCCCTGGGTGGCTGGGGGGCTGAAGGGACTGGGGAACTCAAGAAGCAGGCATCCAGCCTTGCCGAGCACCTGTTGCCCTGGTGGAGCTGAGGAAACTGGGTGCTGCCATCTTGTGGCTGTGGACACAGCCATTTTGAGGGCATGACAGTCAATTAACATATTGACTGTGGGTACTGCCATCTTTTCGATGGCATGAGGGTCAATTAGCATATTCCCTATTTATTAGATAGGATTATTAAGTACTATAGAAATCTGTTTTTAAATAATATTCCAGTGCATACTGTCCAAAGCAATACACACAAATTCAATGAAATCTTTAGCAAAATCCCACAGGCATTTTTTTTCTTTTTTCCCCTTCAATATTTATTTATGGTTTTAAAATTTAATAGATCTTTATTGTTCAGATTATTACAATTGTTCTTTTTCACATCCACCAGGTTCCCACCCCACCCTCTGCCTTATCACCCCTCCCACTCTCCTCATCCATAGGTGTACGGTTTTTGTCCAGTCTCTTCCCGCACCCCCCCTTTCCCCCTGAGAATTGTCAGTTTACTTTCTTTCTATGCCCCTGATTCCATAATATTCACCAGTTTATTCTTTTCATCAGGTTTTTAATTCACTTGATTTTTAGATTCACTTGTTGATAGACATGTATTTTCTCTTAAAGAATACCTTTCAGCATTTCATATAATACTGGTTTGTTGGTGATGAACTCCTTTATTTTTTTATTTTTTTATTTTTTATCTGTGAAGCTCTTTATCTGACCTTCAATTCTGAATGATAGCTTTGCTGGGTAGAGTAATCTAGGTTATAGGTTCTTGCTATCCATCATTTCGAATATTTCTTGCCACTCCTGTTTGGCCTGCATAGTTTCTGTTGAGAAATCAGCTGACAATTGTATGGGTGCTCCCTTGTAGGTAATTACCTGTTTTTCTCTTGCTGCTTTTAATATTTTGTCTTTGTCTTTTGCTCTTGGCATTTTAATTATGAAGTGTCTTGGTGTAGTCCTCTTTAGATTCCTTTTGTTTGGGATTCTGTGTACTTCCTGGACTTGTAACTCTATTTCTTTAACCAGGTGAGGGAAGTTTTCAGTCATTATTTATTCAAATAGGTTTTCAGTATCTTGCTCTCTCTCTTCTTCTGGCACCCCCATAATTCGGATGTTGGTACACTTGAGGTTGTCCCAGAGGCTCCTTACACTATCTTCATATTTTTGGATTATTTTTTTCTTTTTGTTGTTCCAGTTTAGTGTTTTTTGCTTCTTTGTATTTCAAATCTTTGACTTGATTCTTGCATTCCTCTAGTCTGCTGTTAGGTCTCTGAATAATATATATTTTTTTTATTTCAGTCAGTTTATGTTTAATTTCTAGTTGGTCCTTTTTCATATTCTAGAAGGTCTCACTAAATTTATTGGACTTTTCTAGGAAATTCTTGAAAAACCTTATAACTGTGGTTTTGAACTCTATATCCAGTCTTTTACTTTCCTCCATTTCTTTCATTTGTGATCTGTTTCTTTGTCTCCACATTTTCGCTACTTCCCTGAGTTGGTAGAGTAGCTCTGTGTGGTAGGTATTCTGTAGGGTACAATGGCTCAGCCTCCCTAGTTACCTGAGGTGGACACTCTTAGTGCACCACTTTGTGTACTGTGTGCTCAGCCATGTTGTAGTTAAGTCTTGATTGTTGTTGGTATCACTGGGGGGAATTGACCTCCATGCCAATTGGCTGTGAGGATCAGCTGTGTCTATGCTGGGCAAACTTCTGTGTTGTAGACCCTTGACACAAGACTTGAAAAATTGCAAAAGTCTCTGTGCTCAGCTTGGATGGGGCAGAGTTTCATGGTGGAGCAGATAACCTTGGCTTCTTGTCACCCCTGCCCTATGAGACCCCTGGGTCTCAGTGTCCCTTGGTAATTGCTGCAAGCACCGTTGAGAGAAAGCTGCCCTTGAGTTTCACTTGCTGCCAGACAGTCCTGTTTCTCCCCAAATGAGTTGTGGTTCCCAGAAACATGCCTGGAACTGGAGTTCAGCACTGTTGGGAGTTTTTGTCTCCCTTCCGCTTTAGAAAGCCACCTGCGCACTCAGCTTTTCTGCACACATGCTCACACGCCTCTGGACGTCTGCCTTCTGCAGTTCCTGAGTCTCAGTGAGTTTTCCCTTTCCTGACAGTCCAGATTATCCCTGAATGAGTCTAGTTTCCCAGCATTTTGCCCAGGACTGGAGGTCAGTGTAATCGGGAGCTTCTGTCTCCCTCCCACTTTAGAAAGCCAGCTGCACACTCAGCTGCCTGTGCACACAGCTGCCCATCCTCTCTGTGTGTGCATCTCCGTACCTCAGCCTTTTGAAGCTCCTCTGAGTTTCAATGTGCTTTCCTCGTCTCTTCTAGTTGAAGAATTTCCACTCAGCCAGCTTTCCTGTGGTTCTGGATGGTGTCTGTTTTGTCTTTTAGTTGTATTTTTGATATTGTTGTATGAGACAGCAGTTTAGGTGTTTACCTCTGCTACCATCTTTATTTCTCCCTCGGCATTTTTTTTTCTTCTGAAATTGGAAAAAATACTAAAATTCACCTGGAATCTCATGAAAAACCAAATTGGTAAAACAATCTTGAAAAAAACAAACTATTGTTGGGAGGCTTCACATTTACTGATTTCAAAATATATTACAAATTTACAGTAATCAAAATCTTATGGTACTGGCATAAAGGCAAACCATAGAATGATGGAGAAGAATAGAGTACAGCCCTCACTAGCTTGGCTCAGTGGATAGAACATTGGGCAGACTGGCTGAAACTGGTTTGGCTCAGTGGTAGAGCGTTGGTCTGCGGACTGAAAGGTCCCAGGTTTGATTCCGGTCAAGGGCATGCACATTGGTTGCGGGCACATCCCCGGTGGGGGGTGTGCCGGAGGCAGCTGGTCGATCTTTCTCTCTCATCGACGTTTCTAGCTCTCTAACTCTCTCCCTTCCTCTCTGTAAAAAATCAATAAAATATATTAAAAAAAAAAAAAAAAGAACATTGGGCAGACTGGAAGGTCCCAGGTTCAATTCTGGTCCAGGGCACATGCTCGGGTTGAGGGCTTGATCCCCAGTAGAGGGCATGCAGAAGGCAGCTGATCAATGATACTCTCTCATCATTGATGTTTCTATCTCCCTCTCCCTTTTTCTATGAAATTAATTAAAAATATATTTAAAAAGGAATAGAGCTCAGAAATAAACCCTTGTTTATATGGTCACCTGACCTTTGACAAGGGCATCAAGAACACACAATGGGGAAAGTAAAATCTCACCAATAAATGGTGTTGGATAAGCTGAATATTCACAAGCAGAATATTGAAGCTGGACTTGTAAGTCATATACAAAAATTAACTTAAAAATAGATTAAAGAACTATATGTAAAACATAAAACTATAAAATTTCTAAAGGAAAACAAGAAAAATTCTTCTGGACATTGATCTTAGCAATGACTTCTTGGATATTACACCAAAAGCACATACTACAAATTGTAAAAAAAAAAAAATCAAATATATGGTGATGGAAGGAGATTTGACTTTGGGTAGGTAGTAAACACCCAAGTGCAATATATAGATGTACACTTGAAAGCTATATGATTTTATTAACCAATGTCATCCCCCCAAATTTAATTTGAAAAGGTAGAATAAAAGACAAATAGGACTACATGAAACTTTAAAAAACTGCATAACAAAGGAAACCACAACAGAATTAAAAGGCAATCTGTGGAATGGGTGAAAAAAAATTTGAAGATATCTGATAAGAGGCTAATATAAAAATTATAATATATATAACTCAAAAATAAAAAAACAAATAATTCAATTAAAAATGAGCAAAGGAACTGAAAAGACATGTATTCCAATAAGGTATACATTTAACCAACAAACATATGAAAAGAAGTTCAAAATGACCAATCACTGGAGAAATGTAAATCAAGCTCACACCCATTAGGATGATCATTATTTAAAAATTTGTTTTAATGAGGTTGTGGAGAACTGAACCCTTGTGCATCGCTGATACAAATATTAAATGATGAAGCCATTATTGAAAACAGTATGGAGGGTCTTCAAATAATTAAAACTAGAATTACCCTATGATCTGGCAATTCTATTTCTGGATATATATATATCCTATCTAATAGAGAATATGCTAATTGATCATCACTCTGTCACAAAGATAGCTGTACCCACCCACAGCTGAGGCCAAGTTCCCATAAGGAGGGAAAGTTCTCTTAAAGAGCAATCAGCAGGGACCTGAGTCTACACCATCCTCCACCCCCGTGGGGATTGACAGGGGACCTCAGGTTGCAGCCCCCACCTGTCAGGGCTTGACAGGGGACCTCAGGCCATGCCTCCCACCCTGGTGTCACCCTGGGGTACCTCAGGCCATGCCCCCCAGCCTGGTGCCAGACCAGGACACCTGAGGCCATGCCCTCTGCCCAGCAGGGCTTGATAGGGGTTGTGAGGCTGCAACCTCCTGCTGGTGAGGCTTGATGGGGAACTTGACGCTGCTCCCCCTCCTGGTGCTGGGACAGGGGACCTGAGGTTGCACCCCCTCGCCTGGGAGGGCTTGATGGAGGACCTCAGGTCATGCCTCCCACCCAGCAGGGCTTAACAGGAGATCTCAGGCCATGTCCCCCACCTGGCAGGGCTTGACAGGGGACCTCAAGTCATGCCCCCCACCTTGGTATGGGCTGGGGGACCTCAGCACTGGGCCAGGGGACCTGAGGCTGTGTCCCCCTGCCTGGCTGGGCTTAACAGGTGACCTCAGGCTGTGCCCTCCACCCAGCGGGGCTTGACAGGGGCTTCAAGGTGAATCCCAGTGCTGGGTCAGGGGAACTCAGGCCACGCCCCCCACCAGGGGGTGCTTGACAGGGGACTCAGGCCATGCCCCCCACCCCAGCACTGGGCCATGGGACCTGAGGCTGCACCCCCCCTGCCTGGTTGGGCTTGACAGGGGATCTCAGGCTGTGCCCCCCACCCAGAGGGGCTTGTCAGGGAACCTCAGGTAGTGACCCCTCCCAGCGGGACTTGAAAGCAGACCTCATTGTACACCCCCAGTGCTGGGTCGGTGAAACTCAGGCTGTGGACCCCCCACCCAGTGGAGCTTGAGGGGGGACCTGAGGCTGTGCCCCCCTGCTGGTGGTTGTGCCCCCCTCCTGGGGCTGGGCCGGGAATATCTGAGGCTGTGCCCCCTTGCCTGGCAGGGCTTGATGGAGGACCTCAGGCCATGCCCCCAACCCAGTGGGGCTTGACAGGAGATCTCAGGCCATGTCTCCCACCTGGCGGGGTTTGACAGGTGACCTCAAGGAATGTCCTCCACCCTGGTCTGGGCTGGGAGACCACAGGCCATGCGCTCCATCCTGGTGCTGGGCCAGGGGACCTGAGGCTATGACCTCTGCCCAGTGGGGCTTGACAAGGGTGGGACTAGTAGGGTCTGGATCTAGCCCAATTGTTGGGGGTGGGGGTGGGGGGGGAAGGGAGGGGGTGGGGGCGGCCAGGTCTGGGTCTCACATGATTTTAAGGTGCATGTGGTTGGGCAGGTACTTGACTCTGGGTCCCATGGTGAACCCAAGACTCTGCCAGGAGGCAGGTTTTTATACATTTTACTAATTTACTTTCATTTCTGACACTTCTATTATAGCAATATTAAATTATTTCCTCTAATTAATCCCCTTTTAATGTGCATGATTTTTGCGCACCAGACTACTACCCTGTTTTCCTAAAAATAAGACAGTGTCTTATATTAATTTTTTCTCCCAAAGTTGTGCTAGGTCTTATTTTTGGAGGATGTCTTATTTTCGGGGAAACACGGTAGTATATATATAATTTCAGAATCTCAGAAATATATTTGCATACTTAAGTTCAATGTAGCATCCTATATAATAAAAGGATAATTTGCAAATTGACCCTAACAGCAGAATGACTGGGAATGACTTGTCAATGATGTGCACTGACCATCAGGGGGCAGATGCTCAATGCACGAGCTGCCACCTGGTGGTGAGTGCACTCCCACAGGGAGAGTTCAACTCAGCCACAAGCCAGGCTGATGGCTGTGAGCACAGCAGTGGTGATAGAAACCTCTCCTGTCTCCTCTGCAGTGCTAAGGATGTCCAACTGATGTCTTAGACCTGATCATTAGATGGGCATTCTCTGAGGGATCCCAGGCCTCCAGAGTGATGTCTGACTTCCATATTAGGCCTGATCCCCTGGGGAGCGGCCTTAAGTCAGCAGGTGGACATCCCCCAAGATGTCCCGACTATAAGATGGTGCAGGCCAAGCTGAGGGACACAACCCCCCCTCAACTGCGAGTGCATGAATTTTTATGCACCAGGCCTCTAGATACTATATTTATAATATTCAAGATGTGGAAGAAGCCCAAATGGCCATTAACAGATGAATGCATAAATAATGTGTTATTTACATAAAATAGAATATTATTCAGCCTTTAAAAAGAAGGAATTCTTGCCTCATGAAATAACATGTATGAACCTTGAAGATGTTGTGCTAAGTGAAAATATCTGGTCACAAAAAGACAAATACTGAATGATCCCACTTAAATAAGATATCTGGAGTAGCCAAAATCATGAAAACAGAAGTATAACTGTTTCTAGGGTTTGGGAAGAGGGAGGAATGGGGTGTTGTTCTTCTATGGGTATAGTGTTTCAATTTTGTGAGATAAAAAGTTCTATATATCTGTTATACAATGAAGAGAATATAGTTAATATTTTACTGAATTGTACATTTAAAATGATTAAGATGGTAAATTTTATATAATGTGTCTTTTTACCACAATTTAAATAATGTCATAGAAAAAATAATCAGCTTATTAAAATATATATTTATTGAGATCCAGACTGCCCTCCCTGCTGGCCATCTTGTGGTGGCCATCTTGTGGCCACATGGGGGCAGCCATCTTGTGTGTTGGAGTGATGGTCAATCTACATATTACTCTTTTATTAGGTAGGATAGAGGCCTGGTGCATGGGCGGGGGCCAGCTGGTTTGCCCTGAAGGGTGTCCCAGATCAGGGTGGGGGTTTCCTTTTGGTATGGGGCGGCCTGGGAGAGGGGCCTGTGGTGATTTGCAGGCTGTCCATGCCCCCTGGTGACCCAAGTGGAGGCCCTGGTATCTGGGGTTTATTTATCTTCTACAATTGAAACTTTGTAGCCTGGAGCGGCAGCCATTTTTGTTGGAATTTATGTATCTTCTATCATTGAAACTTTGTAGCCTTAAGCAGAGGCCTGGGTGGGTCAGGGTGTGTGGAAAGCTTGGCTTCCTCCATCTCCTGGGAAACCCAAGCCTTCCTCCTGCTCTCTCCAGGGCCACAGCCATCTTGGTTGAGTTAATTTGCATACTCGCCTCCTGATTAGCTTGTGGGCGTGGCTTGTGGGTATAGCAGAGTGATGGTTAATTTGAATATTACTCTTCTATTAGATAGAATAATGAACCCACAGAAAGAGAAACAAACAAAAAACAATTTACCATTGCACCAAAAAAATTAAGATACTTAGGAATAAACTTAACCTAGGAGGTAAAAGACCAGAACTCAGAAAATGACAGGACATTGAAAAAAGAGATAGGGGAAGATATAAACAAATGGAAGAGCATACCATGTTCATGAATGGTAGAATCAACATAATTAAAATGTCCATACTACTCAAAGCAATCTACAGATTAAATGAATTTCTCATTAAAATACCAATGGCATATTTCATAGGCCCAGAACAAATTCATCTAGAATTTATAAAAGACCTCAAATAGCCACAGCAATCCTGAGAAAGAACTACAAAGTTGGAGGGATCAAAATATCAGATATCAAGCTATTTTACCAAGCCATGGTTCTCAAAACTGCCTGATACTGGCCCAATAACACACATATAGACCAATGGAACAGAGCAGAGAACTCAGAAATCAACCAAAGCTATTTTGCTCAATTAATATTTAACAAAGGAGGCAAGAGCATACAATGGAGTCGAAACAGTCTCCTCAATAAATAGTACTGGAAAAATTGGACAGATACATGCAAAAAAATGAAACTCGATCACCAACTTACACATACACAAAACAAACTTAAAATGGCTAAAGGACTTAAATGTAAGACATGAAATAATAAAAATCCAATAAGACTCCATAGTTAGCAAAATAGCAGACATATATCTTAGCAATATCTTTACCAACACAGCTCCTAGGGCAATGGAGACTAAGGAGAAAATAAAGAAATGGTACTACATCAAAATAAAAAACTTCGGCATAGTAAAAGAAACCATCAACTAAACAACACAAAAGCCACTGCATGGGGGAACATATTTGCCAATGTTATTACTGATAAGGGTTTAATCTCCAACATTTACAGGGAACTCATACAACTTAACAAAAGGAAGATAAACAACCCAATAAAAAAAAATGGGCAAGGGACCTAAATAGACACTTTTTGAAAGAGGACATACAGAAGGCCCAGAGACATATGAAAACATGCTCAAAGTCACTAATTATCCGAGAGATGCGAATCAAAACAACAATGCAGTACCATCTCACACCTGTCAGATGGCTATCATCAACAAATCAACAAAGGACAAGTGCTGGTTAGGATGTGGAGAAAAAGAACCCTCCTGCACTGCTGGTGAGAATGTAGACTGGTGCAGCCACTGTGGAGAACAGTATGAAGTTTCCTCAAAAAGTTAAAAATGGAACTCCCATTCGACCCAGTAATACCACTTCTAGGACTATATCCCAAGAAACCAGAAACACCAATCAGAAAGGATTTATACAAACCTATGTTCATAGCAGTACAATTTATAATAGCTAAGATTTGGGAGCAGCCTAAGTGCCCATCAGCAGATGAGTAGATTAAAAAATGTGGTACATCTGCAGAATGGAATACTATGCCCCTATAAAACGAAGGAATTAATGAATGCTTTTGCAACAGCATGCATGGATTTGGAGAGCATTGTGCTAAGCAAAATAAGCCAGTCATAGAAAGATAAATATCACATGATCTCATTCATATGTGGGGTATTATGATCAACTTAATTTGATGAACAAGAATAGATACAGAGTTAAATGATAGGGGGGGGTGAGGGTTAGAGATTAACCAAATGACTTGTATGCATGCATATTAGCATAACCAATGGACATAAACACTGGGGTGCTGGGGTTTGCTTAGGGTGGGAATAGCTGTGGGGGGTCAATTGGGGCAAAAGGAGACATATGTAAAACTTTAGACAAATTATATATATATATATGAGATGCCATTCTATGTGGTCCCAAAGGCATTTTAATTAGTATTTTAAAAAGTTACATCTTTGCATACATTTCTAAGATATTGTATTTCAATCTTTAAAATATTGCTTAATTGTAACATCTGGTGTAATCACACAAACTGTGTAAAACTATTTTATTCTCTAAACTACTGCAGTCTCAGAAGTGTAGCTTATTCAAAAATATTCATTTTGTATTCTCATATTTATAATTAGGCAATTTCATTCTAAATATTTTTATATCCATGTCCTGTCTTTCAAACACATGTGCTTTATCTTACTCAGGAATCTCAAAGGATCTGTGTTATAGCAATTCATCCACCAAGGCCCTCAATCTTTTTATTTAATGTGATAGGATGCAGAAGGTTTTATTACAGTCCTAGGATGCTATCATTTTATGCCCTTTTAGTTCCTGGAATATGATTCAACCACATAGGGGTCAATAGCCTTGCTAAACAGAAGTAGTCCTTATCTGAAAATTAGCTATTAACTTATTATAAACTATTGGGATTGAACAGACAAATAAGTGGTGCTCCCATTAAAGTAAAAACTTTTTAAAATTTATTTTTTATTATTTACAGTCTTCTACCCCATACTTCTTCCTGCCCTGCTCTACCCTGCCCCACCTCCATTCTGCCCTCCTGCCCCCTACTACCCAGCAGCCCTGTTTCCAGGATAAATTGTTAGAACAAAGCTTTCCTTGGCTGGAAGAGACTGTAGGGAGCTGCAAGCAGAAAGGCGTCCTGTACCTGCAACTGCTCTGTCCTACAAGATGCCAATCACAAATTGCGTTTCTGGAGACAGCGGGTATCAAAGTAGGCTGCAACTGTATGTCCTCGTTGGTGAAGGGTCTATTCAGGCTCTTTGTACATTTTTAATTGAAATGTTTGACTCTTTTTTTTTTTTGAGTCGTATAAGTTCTTTATGTTTTGTAAATTAACCCTTTATCAGATTTATCATTGGCAAATATGTTCTCTCATATAGTGGATTCTCTTTTCATTTGGATGACAATTTCTTTTGCTGTGTAGTCCCATCTGTTTATTTTTTTTCCCCTTTGTTTCTCTTGACCTAGGAGATGTATCCATGGCAATTGTGCTAGGTGAGAGGTCTGTGATTTTATTGCTTATGTTTTCTTTTAGGATTTTTGTGGTTTCATAAAGTGCATTTAAGTCTTTTATCCATTTTGAGTTTATTCTTTTATATGGTATAAGTTGGTGGTCTAGTTTCATTTTATTGTATGTACCTGTCCAATTTTCCCAACACTATTTATTGAAAAGACTGTCTTGACTCCATTGTATGCCCTTGTTTCCTTTGTCAAATATTAATTGACCATAATGAGTCGGTCAATCTCTGTTTTTCCCCCCATTGATCTATATGCTCGTTCTAATACCAGTACCAGGATGTTTTGATAATTGCGGATTTATAGCATATTTTTATATCTGGTATTGTGATAACTTCAAATTTGTTCTTTTTCTTTTCTCTCAAGATTACTATGAATATTTGGGGTCTTCTTTGGTTACATATAATTTTTTGGAATATTTGTTTTGGATCTGTGAAATATGCTAATGGCGTTTTAACAGGGATTGCATTAAATTTATAGATTTATTTGGATTGTATGAACATTTTAATGATGTTGATTTTTCCAATCTGTGAACAGGGTATACTAGTAAGCTTCAGCTTGTTTGTATTTTCTTCTATTCCTTTATTCAATACTAGAGGCCTGGTGCATGAAATTCGTGTACTGGGAGGTGGTGAGGGGGGCAGTGCCTCAGCCAGGCCTGCACCCTCTCCCAGTTTGGGACCCTTCAGGGGATGTCCGCCTGCTGGCTTAAGTCCGTTCCCCATTGAAATTCCTCTCACAGTCCAGGACCCCTCACTCCTTACCACCTGCCTGCTTGCTGCTCCTTACCACTCAGCTCGCTGCTGCTTAGCGCTGCCACGGAAGCAGGAGAGGCTCCCACTACCACCACTGTGCTTACCAGCCATGAGCCCTATCTTTCTGTATAGTTGTCTGTGGGCCAACTGCTCTCTTCCTTCTCATTTAGGGAGAGCAGCATGTGAAGGCAGAGCATGCTGTCATGGAACACAGAGGGCTGCCTGGAGCTGAGGGGAGTGGCCAGGCCCACGGGATGAGAAGTGGACACAGAGGACACAATCTCACCCAATTGTGGGGTGGGCTGGCTGGCCTTCATCTGCCTGACCCCACCCAGGGAGGGACCGATCATGGTGTCTGCCTCTCCATTCTCCATCCTTCCATCTGTGACAGCTGTCAACCTTGCCAGGCCTCCCCCAAAGTGAGTTCAGCTCAATCCCTGAATGTAAAAGGGCACTGGGGGCAAGAGGAGGGGGATGCTTTTTTAAGCCTAAAGGACAGGAGCCTGTCTCCATTCTTGTTCTTTGGGATTTTTTTTCATCATTGGATAAAAGGATACATACATTGGGGCAATCCCCTCGAGATACAATATTCCAGTTACACCCATGTGACGATACACCCCTCAGAGGGAGGGAGCCAAAAGGTGGGGAGCAGAGAATTCTGAAAACCAAAGCAAAGGTTCAGAACACCGAATAAGTTCTTGGTGTTCTGCTGAGAAACTTGGACTCCTTCTTCTGTGGTAACACAACTGTCACATGTCAGGTAGTCACTCAGAAATATCTTGGCATTGGCCACCTTATGGAGTTCTCTCTTCTCTCCATTCTCCTGAGCCAGACTCTGGATGTTTACTGAAGCATTCTCTTGGTCATTGCTGTTGTTTTTTTCCAAAACGTTACACATTTATATGATTATAACATACAAAGATGCAGCCTCCTTTGTAGGAACAGGGAAGGAAGGGGTGGTTAAGTAAGGCACAAGGAGCTGCAGCAAACACTAGCTGTGGGGAGGGCCAAGGGGGAGAGGAGGTTGGCATTGGGGCTGAGGCCCTAGAGCCATTGCTGGGGAAGTAGGGATCCCCTCTGGGTTTCATGTTCTGAGGCTTAACTAATTGGTCAAGCTGAGGCAGAGGTGGGCGGCAATATCAGCCATCTTTGGTGCTGTTTACCCTTTCCCACCCCAGCTCTGTTGTAAAACCTCAGAGATCTGGATTCCAAAGGCCCCATCCAGAGGAGAGACCCTGTAAGGGGGTGAGAGGAAGCGAGTAGGGCAAGTTTGAAAGCCGATATGCCTGTGTGCTGAAGGATGGCTGGAGACAGAGGTGAGAGGTAGCAGGAGAAGGACTCTCATACAGAACCTTCTGTGGGGGCCACAGGTGAAGGGGGCCCGGGGAGTAGAGTAGGGATGGAGCACCAGCAGTGTACATGGAGGAAAGGGGCTGCCTCTGAGGAGGGGCCAGGCCAGGCCAGGTGACCATCTTGAGTTCTGGCTGAGGTGATGGTTCTCACTGATGATGGTTCCAGGCCTGACTCCCACTGCATCTGCCACCACCAGGACCCAGGTGTTCGGTCGTTCATCTGGTCATGACAGCCGTAGGCTATTATTATTATTATAGATTCTACAGTTTTTCAAGTAAAGCTCTTTTACCTATTTATTTAAGTTTATTCTTAGGTATCTTGTTTTATTTGTTGGTGTTGCAATGGTAAATGGGATTTTTTTTTAGTTTCTCTTTCTGAGAGTTCATTATTGGTGTATAAAAAAGCCATCAATTTCTATATGTTAATTTTGTATCCTATTACTTTGATGAATTCATTTATTAAATCTAGTAGTTTTCTTGGTGGAGTCTTTAAGGTTTGCTGTCATCTGTAAATAATGACAGTTTTATATTCTCCTTTCCAATTAGTTTATATGGTTTTTTTCTTGTCTGATAACTGTGGCTAGGACTTCCTGTACTATTTTGAGTAAGAGTGGTGAAAGTGGACATCCCTGTCCTGTCTTTGTTCTTAAGGGAAACACTTTTAGTTTTTTATTTATTGAGTATGACATTGGCCTTTAATATGTTGCCTCTATTCCCACTTTTCTAAGAGATTTTATCAAAAATGGGTGCTGGATTTTGCCGAATGCTTTTTCTGGGTATATTGATATAATGATGTGATTTTTATCCTTTGTTTTGTTTATGTGATATCTTACATTTATTGACTGGCTGATATGTACCAATCTTGAATTCCCAAAATAAATCCTACTTGATAGTATACAATATTTTCAATGTATTGTTGGATCTGATTTCCTTTTATTTTATTTAGGATTTTAGCATCTATGCCTATTAAGGATATTGGCCTGTAATTTTCATTCTTTGTATTGTCTTCATCTAGTTTTCTGAAGTAGCATAATGGTGGTCTAATAAAAAGAGCTTGGAAATCTTTCTTAACCTTGAATTTTTTTGGAATAGTTTGAGTAGGATAGGTCGTAGTTCTTCTTTAAATGTTTGGTACAACTCACTTGTGAAGCCATCTGTCAAGGACTTTTGTTTGCTGTTTTTTTTTATTTTCTTTTATTTTATTACTGCTTAAATTTCATTAGTTGTTATAAGCCTACTCAGGTTTCTTGATTGGTTCTGAATTTTGGAAGATTGTATGCTTCCAAAAATGTGTCCATTTCACTAAGGTTGTACAGTTTGTTGGCATATAGTTATTCATAGTATTTTCTTACAATCCTTTGTATTTCTATGGTGTCAGTTGTTACTTCTACTCTTTCATTTCTAATTTTATTATTTGGGTCCTCCCTCTATGTTTCTTGAGGAGCATGGCTAGGCATTAATCAATCTTGTTTATCTTTTCAAAGATCCAGCTTTTGTATTCATTGATCTTTT
Organism: Pipistrellus hanaki; assembly: GCF_964339955.1. Taxonomy (NCBI): domain Eukaryota; kingdom Metazoa; phylum Chordata; class Mammalia; order Chiroptera; family Vespertilionidae; genus Pipistrellus; species Pipistrellus hanaki. Next base: position 78,219,556 of record NC_140524.1, read on the forward strand.
GTACTCTGTGTGTGGTTTTTTTCAAGTCTCTATTTCCACTCTGATCTTTTTTATTTCCTACTTTCTTTTTACTCTGGGCTTTTCTTGTTGTCCTCTTTCTAATTATTTTAGTTGTAGGGATAAATCTTTTACTTGAGCTTTTTCTTGTTTCTTGAGGTAGGCCTGTAATGCTATGAACTTTTCTCTCAGAACTGCTTTCACTGTGTCCCATATATTTTGGGTTATTGCGTGTTAATTTTCACTTGTTTCCAGGAAGTTTGTAATTTCTTTCTTGCTCTCATAGGTAACCTATTCATTATTTAATAACAGGTTATTATTTTATTACTGCTTAAATTTAATTAGTTGTTATAAGTCTATCCATGTGTTTGAATGTTTTTGAGTATTTTTATTGTAGCTGATTTCTAGTTTCTTGCCATTGTGATCTGAGATGTTTGATATGATTTCAATCTTCTTGAACTTTTAGAGACTTAGTTTGTGTCCTAATATGTGGTCAATCTTTGAGAATCTTCCATGTGCACTTAAGAAGAAGGTATATTCTACAGTTTTGAAATGAAATATTCTATAAATGTCAAGTACATCTAGTGTATCATTTAAGTTTTCTGTTTTCTTTCTGATTTTTTTTGTCTGGAAGATCTATCCAGCGATGTCTATGGGGTGTTAATGATCCCTACCATCGCCGAAACCGGTTTGGCTCAGTGGATAGAGCATCGGCCTGTGGACTGAAAGGTCCCGGGTTCCATTCCCATCAAGGGCATGTACCTTGGTTGCGGGCACATCCCCAGTAGGGGTGTGCAAGAGGCAGTTGATCTATGTTTCTAACTCTCTATCCCTCTCTCTTCCTCTCTGTAAAAAATCAATAAAATATATATTTTTAAAAAGATCCCTACCATTACTGCATTGCTATCTATCTCTCCCTTAAAGTCCTCCGTGTGTTTAAAATATATTCCATTGCTTCTGTATGGGAGCATATATATTTACCAGGGTTATATCTTCTTGTTGAATTATGTAGTGAACTTCTTTGTCCCCCACCCCCCTCTTTAGCATTATGTAGTGAACTTCTTTGTCCTCTCTCTCTCTCTCTCTCTCTCTCTCTCTCTCTCTCTCTCTCTCGGCCCTTCTTTTTAAGTAGATTTTGTCATATAAAAGTGTTGCTACTACCACTTTTTTCTCTTTATATTGGCATGGGACATTTTTTTCCATCTCTTTTTATCCTGTGTTCTATACTTTATTCCACAGTGGCTGCTCCAGTCTGCATTCCCACTCACTGTGTGAGTCTTTTGTTCTGAGGTGAGCTTCTTGTAGACACTATGTGTGTGTGTGTGTGTGTGTGTGTGTATATATATATACACACAAAACAGTGTATATATATATATATATATATATATATATATATATATATACTGTTTTGTTATCCATTGAGTTACACATTCTATTTTGATTGGAGCATTGAACCCATTTATATTAAGGTTGTTATTGATTAGGTACTTATTTGTTGCCATTTTTATTATTTATGCTTCTATTCCTCTCTCTATATTCTTTTTCTTACAGCATTCTCTAGTATTTCTTGAAATGCTGGTTTGGTGCTATTTATTTTATTTATTTACTTATTTATTTTTGGGAGTGTTTGAAAAGCTCTTTATTTCATCTTCAATTTTGAATGATAGCTTTGCTGGATAGAATTGTCTTGGTTTCAGATCCTTGCTTTTCATTAATTTAATACTTTAAGCCATCCTCTTCTGGCCTGTAATGTTCCAGTTGAGAAATCCACTGATAGCTTTATAGGATCTCCCCTGTAGGTAACTGACTGTTTCTCTCTTGTTGCCCTTAAGATTCTCTCTCTGTCTTTATCTTTATCATTTGCCATTTTAATTATTATGCGTCTTGGTATGGGCCTCTTTGGGCTCATCTTGATGATACTCTCTGTGCATCCTGAACTTGTGTGACCTTTTCCTTTACCAAGTTAAGAAAGTTTTCTGGCATTGTTTCTTCCAACATATTCTCTCCCCTTGATTAATTTCTTTTCTGTCTAATACTCCTCTGATGAGGATGCTTTTACATTGCATGTTTCCTTGAACTATCCTCATGCTTTTAAAGTATATTTTTCTGCTCTATTTGAGTGTTTTTTCTACCTTGTCTTGCGAATTCCTGATTATGTCCTCTGCTTGATACAGCCTACTTTTAAATACTTCCAGTGCATTCTTTTCCCCCTGCAGATGGAGGTGTTTTGTGTATTTATTTATTTATTTATTTTGATAACTTATCTTTTTATTGTTTAAAGTATTACAAATAGTAGTACATATTTCTTCTTTCTCCCCCATTGACCTCCCCACCCGCCTCCCCTACCTTCTAGCACATGTCCTCATCCCCCAGTGTCTGTGTCCATTGGTTATGCTTATATGCATACATATAAGTCCTTTGGTTGATCTCTTATCCCCCCCAGCCCTTCCCTGCCTTCCTGTTGTAGTTTGACAATCTGTTCAATGCTTCTTTGTCTCTGTATCTATTTTTGTTAATCAGTTTATTATGTTCTTTATATTCCACAAATGACTGAAATCATGTTATATTTATCTTTCTCTGACTGGCTTATTTCACTTAGCATAATGCTTTCCAGTTCCATCCATCCTTGCAAATGGTAAGAATCCCTTCTTTTTTATAGCAGTGTAGTATTCCATTGTGTTTTCTAATCCACTCATCTGCTGATGGGTGCTTAGGCTATTTCTAAATCTTAGCTATTATAAATTGTGCTGCTATGAACACAGGAGAGCATATATTCCTTCTGATTGGTGTTTCTGTTTTTTTGGCATATATTTCTAGAAGTGGTCTTACTGGGTAAAATGTGAGTTCCATTTTTAAATTTTTGAGGAAACTCCATACTGTATTCCACAGTGGCTGCATTCCCACCAGCAGTGCAAGCAGGTTCCTTTTCCTTTGCATGCTTTCCAGCACTTGTTTGTTGATTTGTTGATGATAGCCATTCTGACAGGTGTGAGATGGTACCTCATTGTTGGTTTTATTCTCAGATGATATTGTACATAAAAACCCTAAAGACTCCATAAAAAAAAAAACTACTTTACTTAATAAATGAATTTGGCAATGTATCAGGATACAAAATTAATACCCAGAAGTTTATGGCTTTTTATACACCAACAATGAACTCATAGAAAGAGAAATTTAAAAACAAACAAACCCATTTACCTTTGAAACAACAAAAAATTAAGATACCTAGCAATAAATTTAACCAAGGAGATAAAGGACCTGTATTCAGAAAATTACAGGACAATTATAAAGGAGATAGAGGAAGAAATAAACAAATGGAAGAATATATTGTGATCATGGATTATTAGGATCAACATCATTAAAATGTCCATATTACCTAAAGCAATCTATAAATTCAATGTAATCCCCATTAAAATACCAACAGCATACTTCAAAGACTTAGAAAAAAATTCTCCAAAAATTCATCTGGAATAAAAAAAGAAAAAATACCCCAAATAGCTGCAGCAACCTTGAGAAAGAAGAACAAAGTTGGAGAGATAACAATACCAGATATCAAGCTATACTACAAAGATACTTCTCAAAACTGCCTGGTACTGGCACTGGAACAGACATACACTGAGTGGCCAGATTATAATGATCTCTGAATGTATAATCATCTGGCCACTCAGTATATATATACTAGAGGAGGCCCACTGCAGGAAATCCATGCATGGGGAAGGGTGTTCTTCAACCCAGCTTGCACCCTGTCTAATCTGGAACCCATTGAAGGATGTTTAGTGGGATTGGGCCTAAACGGGCAGTCAGACATCCCTCTCACAATCCAGGACTGCTGGCTCCCAACTGTTTGCCTGCCTGCCTTCCTGTTAGCCCCTAATTGCTTCTGCCTGCCAGCCTGATCACCCCCTAACCACTCCCATGCCAGCCTGATTGATATCTAACTGCTCCCCTGCCAGCCTGTTTGCCCCCAACTTTCCTCTTCTGCTGGCCTGGTCACCCCTAATAGCCCTCCCCTGCAGTTTGACCATCCCCAACTGCCATCCCTTGCAGGCCTGGTCCCTCCCAACTGCCCTCCCCTGCTGGTCATCTTCTGTCCTCATGGGGGCAGGATCTTTGACCACATGGGGGCAACGATCTTCTGTATTGGAGTGATGGTCAATCTGCATATTACTCTTTTATTAGATAGGATAGAGACCTGGTGCATGGGTGGGGACCGGCTGGTTTGCCCTGAAGGGTGTCCTGGATCAGGGTCTGTGGTGGTTTGTAGTCCAGCCAAGCCCCCTGGCAACCCAAGCAGAGGCCCTGATATCTGGGATTTATTTATCATCTACAATTGAAACTTTGTAGCCTGAAGTGGAGCCAAGCCTCCTGCTTGCTTCGTGGAGGCAGCCATTTCTGTTGGAATTTATTTACCTTCTATAATTGAAACTTTGTACCCTTGAGCGGAAGCTTAGGCTCGCCATGGGGTGTAGAAAGCTTGACTTCCTCCATTGCCAGGGAAACCCAAGCCTCTCTCCTGCTCTCTGTGGCCACAGCCATCTTGGTTGGGGTTAATTTGCACACTCGCTCTGATTGGCTGGTGGGCGTGGTTGGTGGGCATGGCTTGTGGGTGTAGCAGTGTGATGGTTAATTTGCATACTACTCTTTTATTAGATAGGATAAATATTTATTGATTTCAGAGAGAGGAAGGGAGAGGGAGAGATAGAAAAATCAACAATGAGGAGAATCATTGATCACTTGTCTCCTACACACCCCCTACTGGGGATCAATCCCAAAATCTGGGAATATACCCTTACCAGGAATGGAACTGTGACCTTCTGGTTCATAGGTTGACACTCAACCACTGAGCCATGCCAGCCAGGCCCCCCTTTAAATAGAAAGCTCCTTAGAAACAAGTATTATTTAGCTTTATATCTTTCTCACAGAGTAGGCTATCATTAAGTATTTCTTAATTGAATGAATGATCAAAATGGAATCACTTTTTTAACATGGAATAAATATACTGCTGGACTTTATCTCTCTCATTTGTGAAATGGGAGCACTAACATTCATATCTAGTCCACAAGGATGTTGTGAGGACCAAATAAGAAAAGTTGAAAAATGCTTTTAAATTGCTAAATGAAATGAAAATGTAAGATATAATTATTAATATATTATGTGGTTAAAATGAAAACTATTCAAAGTCCTCACACACATATTTATTGACATTGTAGTAATATATAGATTAATCTATCACATTTTCTTTCTGAAGTCTCCAACCTTCTTCATAGCATGTTATAATTTCCTAAATTTTATATTGATTATTTTGTCTCTTCCCCTAGAATAAAACATTTAAAAAGATAAAAATATTTTCTGTCATGTTCAGTGCTGAAACCCCAGCAAATGTTTGTTGAATGAATGAAAGATTATAGCTAATAGACAATATAGAAGTTCAGAAATATTCAACATACATTTACTGAACTACTACTCTAACCAAGGCAACACTGTATGCAAAGGTGAATAGATAATGCATTCATCTGACACAGAAGGCAGAGTGTGAATATAAAGGTGAAAGAGGTCGAATGTGGGCAAGTGGATATGAGACAGAAAGATTCTAAGCCAGTGGTCGGCAAACTGCAGCTCAAGAGCCACATGCAGCAATTTGGCCCCTTGAGTGTGGCTCTTCCACAAAATGCCACCTGTGGGTGAGCATGTACAGTGTGATTGAAACTTCATGGCCCACGCGCAGAACTTGGTTTTCGGCTCTCAAAAGAAATTTCAATTGTTATACTGGCTCTGTTGACTAATGAGTTTGTGGACCACTGTTCTAAGCAAATGTAGCAGCATAAACAAAGGCATAGAAGATAGGAAGGTATAGGTGCACTTGGGAAATTCAGATAGGCCAATATAATTGGAACATAGGATCCAGAGGAAGTAAAAATGGCTGAGTCCATACTGTGGAGGGCTTTGAATATCAAGACAATTCAGGCAAATGACGTTTCCATCAGAAGAAAACGGAGTTTGGTACATATTACCTGGAAGCAAGGGTCAGACTTGATGATTTAGTTCAACCCAGACCCACACTATTTCCTCACCTTTTAATGTTGTTGCCAATATTTTAGTTTAAAATCCAATTATAACAATAGGTAGGGATCTTAAGGTCACTTCTATTCAAAGATATTTTCTGACCCTGTAGAAAACATGTTGGGATTTTTAGAGAATCTGCATTTTTGCTAGTAATGGAAAATCTGAAGTAAAACAGGGAACAAGATAAATAAGATATTTCCTTTTGTGGTCTTACTTTAATGCTGGTGACTAAATATTGTTTCTATTTAATTTTGTTTTAATTTTCATAAGTCAGTAAAAATCAAATAGTATTAAATTATGGCCAAGAAAATGTAAATTAGATTTTGGTCAAAAGAATTCCAAAAGACTAATCATCAGATGAGAGATATAAAAAGGTCACTAAAGTTAGTTTTTGTTGGTTGCTCAATTTTAAGAATAGTAGTGATATCTTCTTATAGAAATGTATGTAAACATGAAAACATTTCACTTTTTGATCAGATTTTTAAAAAAAATTAAATTTGTTGGGGTGACATTGGCTGAAAAAGAAAACAAAGGATATTTTTTGGTCAGATCTTAATAATAAAAAATTTACTTCTTCATTCTAGTTCCACATCTCTCTCTTTCTCTCTCTCTCTCTCTCTCTCTCTCTCTCTCTCTCTCTCTCACACACACACACACACACACACACACACACACATCTGTAAAAATTTGGAAATGTGAGCCATTGCTTTATTTCATTCTCACTGAAAATTTAAAGAATTGCCAACCAAATCAGTTGCTTTACTTTACCCATTGTATACTCACTCTTATGTACACTGAGTGGGCAGATTATGATATCCTAATGCATAATAATCTGGCCACTCAGTGTAGAACTTATATAATAAAAAGGTTAATATGCAAATTGTCCCCTTGACCAGGATTTCAACCAGCAGTCCCCTCCCCCCTGCCAGGCTGGCAGGACCCCACCTATGCATGGATTCATGCACCAGGCCTATATATATATATATATATATATATATATATATATATACACACACACACTGACTGATTGGCCAGATTATTATGAGTTCAGAGATCATCATAATCTGGCCACTCAGTGTATAACAAAGTGCTTGATATCTGCCATTTTTATCTCTCCATTCTTTATTCTATCTGTTTAGGTACTACATGTGTTCTCTTAATGAGGTGACATATTTATTTTCAGTATAACCACATGCAAACTTTTTTTGTTTGTTTGTTTGAACATGATTTTTTATGGTTTTATTTTTTTATTTTGTTAAATTTTCTTGTTTAAAATATTACACATAGTAGTACATATATCTCCTTCCCCTCGCCATTGACCTTCATCCAGCTTCCCCTAACCCTTGTCACATGCCCTCATCCCACCCACCCCCAGTGTCTTACATGACTGCTGCTCCATGGATCAGGGTGGCTGCACACTGCGGCTGTTCCTCAGATGGGGCAGGTTGCTTGTGAGACTGCCAATTCTTTAACAGGAGCAGTTGCTTGCTGGGCTGGTGCTCCTCATACAGGTGAGGGCTCCTCACACAGGTGCTGCTCCTCGGAAAGGGGAAAGCGGGGGGGGGGGGGGGGCTGCTTGCGTGGCTACCACTCCTGAGGCTGGAGTGAGCTACATGTGAGGCTGCTGCTCCTCAGATGGGGGCAGGATGCTCACTCAGTTGCTGCTCTTTAGACAGGTTCAGGCTGTGTGTGGCTGCTGCTCCTCAAATGGGGGATGGGCTGCTTGCATGGCTGCTGCTCCTTGGGCAAGAGTGAGCTGCATGTGGCTGCTGCTCCTCGGACCATTGCAGGCTGGGCAGGATTGTCGCTCCTCTGACATGGGCAGTCTTCTCATGTGGCTGCTCTTCCTCAGTCTGTGGCGGGCTGCTCAGGTGGCTGATGTTCCTCGATTGGGTGTGGGCTGCTTGTGGCACTGCTATTTCTCATACAGGTGTGGGCTGCTCACACAGCTGCTGCTATTCAGATGGGGGCAGGTTGCTAGCACAGCTGCTGCTCCTCGGACAGGTGCAAGGTGTGGGCTGTGCACAGCTACTGCTCCTTGGATGGGAGCAGGGTGGACAGGGCTACTTTTCCTCAATCATGGGCTGGCTGCTCTTGAGGCTGCTGCTCCTTGGATGGGGCAGACCGCTTGCATCTTTGCTGCTCCTTAGACGAGGGATTGGTCCACTTACAGAGCTGCTGATCCTTGTACAGGGGCAGGCCATGTAAGGCTGCTGCTCTTAGGCCTGGGGCAGGCTGCTCTTGCGGCTGCTATTCCTCAGATGGGGGAGCAGGCTGCTCACAAAGCTGCTGCTCCTTGGACAGGGGCAAGATACATGAGGCTGTTGCTCTTAGGCCTGTGGTGGGCTGCTCACAGGGCTGCTGCTCACGTGTTTGCAGTGCCCTGGGCTAAAAGCCTTGGGCCAGTCAGAGGGGAGCATGCTTCAGAACTCACAGGAGCCTGTGCCCACGGTGGCTGGAGACTTGTTGACCATGGGACCACAGCCAAGGTAGCAGGTACCTGGCAGGGGTGGCTGTGGAATCCCAGGTGTTCTCTAGAGGCACCCTGGGTGGAGGTGAGGTTGGGCTCCCAGTTACAGCAGCTCTCCCCTACAAAAAGGCTAGGCCTCTGAGGACAAGCCAGCCTCCCAGTACTGTCTGCAATGGTAGCAGAGGCGAGCCCGGTTAGCCGGTCACTGGAGGTCCTATGGGATCTAACTGTGCCACCCCCACACACACACCACATGTCCACACACTCCTCTTATGCTCCCTGCCTAACTCACTCTCTCTCCCTCATTACCACTTTCTTCCTGCCTCTATAACTGCACCTGGGATGTTATTGACCCATTCGTGGATGGAGTTTCCTCTCCACGTGTCTGGTTAATGTGGCTCACTGCCTAGCTCCTGGCCAGACAGGATAAAATTTACGTTGGCAAGACACAACACAAAGGGAACAAAGCATGAATATACTCACGACACTATAAGTAACAACCTGAGGAAAGAGAATCGGGGTGAGAAAAGAGCACAAATGATATCAAAGAGAGAAAAAAGACGAGAGAAACAAAAAAGGAATAAAAAGGAGAATATATATATACTATATATATATATATATATATATATATATATATATATACACATATATATATATGGAAAATACCACAGAACCAATAGATAAACCAAAAATATATATATAAACACCAAACAACCAGCAAAGATGGTGGGGATAGAATCTGTGAATATGTAGAGGCTGAGCTTATATACAGAAAACAAGGTTAAGAATTGAATGAATATGGGAAGATCCTCAGTTCAGTGTAGAGGAAGTAGAAAGGGGATGGGTGGATAAGAAGAAAGAGAACAAGAATAAATAATAATAATAATAATAATAATAATAAATTTACAAAAATTGATTTCAAAAATGGTATAAAAATAAAAATAGCAAATAAAAATAAAATAAAATAAAATAGAGTGATGGAAAAATAATGCAAAAAGAAATAGAAAATTAGGCAACAAATAAAAACAGGGAAGCAAAGAAAAAAGAAGAAAAATAGATAGAATAATAATAATAAAAATGAAAAAGTGGAGTGTCATTCCTTTGGCTGGCTTAAGACCTCAGTCTTCTGTACTGTCTTTAGGCCAGTCCCTTTGGACTCTCAGGGACTTTTCAGATTTTTTTTTAAATCCTTTGTGCCACTCAGGGTGGGATCTGGGAGTGCCTGTATTGGTTGCCTGGAAACTGGAGGGACAGACTATCTCTTCAGGACAAAATGGCTGCCCGGTCCCGGCCTCAGACATGACTCAGCACCAGACTCACTGCCACTTCTCCTGGACCCCTTTCCCTACTCAAGCTCGAAGAGTCCACACCTTCTCCCTCACCTCAGGCCCAGGCAAGTGTCTGCATCCGAAAAGTCCTGTGCAGTAAGTCCGCTGAAGAACGGCTCAGGCCACAGAGGGAAAAGATGGTTCCTCTGTGCTCCTCTCCTGCCAGTGCTGTGTGGTCCTGCCAGCCCTTCAGGCTGCACCCTCTGGTCAGCCTTTTGTGCCTGTGGGCCCAGATCTAGGATCCCCTGTGGTCCAGCAGTACTGTGGCCCTTCTTTCCACAGTCAGTCGCTGTACTGGTCCCCAGGGACATGGCTTGGTGCTGTGCAGGTTCCCTCTGACCCTCTGGGCCAGGGGTCTTCAAACTACAGCCCGCGGGCCACATGCGGCCCGCAGAGGAGTCTGATCCGGCCCGCCAGGTTTTTTGGGCAGTGAGCGCAGCCGAGGTGTTACGGTAGGAATTAGTAGTTCATATAGTCCGACCCTCCAGCTCTCTGAGGGACCGTGATCTGGCCCCCACTTTAAAAAGTTTGAGGACCCCTGCCTGGGCTCAGAGATCCGGCAGACTTTCCTGCCCAGATTCTTGATTTTACCTTTCTCCAGGGGTCCTCTGCCCTTCCCGGCTGCAAACTGTCTCACCTGCTGAGTCCCCTTCGCCAATTCCGGTTGGATGTTATTTGTTTCTGCTGCTCATTCTATCTGCTTTGGGACAAGTCTAGGGACAAGTCTGTTTATTCCGCTGACAGTTTGTCTCTCCTGCACATTCTTGATAGGTTATAATTAAGACGCTGCCCCTTTCTTTAATAATCTGGTCTTGTAAGTACTGTTTTCATATTACTCCCAATTTACAAGGGCCATAAACCAAGAATGTAATAGTTTAGCTTGAGGAGAGGTCACTGGTGCCACCCAGACCAGACATTTAGATACAATCTAATTTTCCCATTCTAACTGACTCAGGAGGGGCTGTGAAAGCCCACCACAACAGCCAGGTAGTTAGGAAATAGATAGGAAACAAAGAAACATAGGAATCTATAAGCGGTGATGGCACTGTATTAGCGAGTCCCCTGAGCCAGCAGCACTGCTTTCATTAAAGGCTTCTTTCCTGACACCTCCCAGTGCTCAACTGGTCCTTCTCTCCTACCAATTCCACAGCAGTGTGATTAGTAAGAATAATCCTTAGAAAGCAAACCATGTATTCATAAATAGACTGGAAGGAAAACCACATTAAATATAAAATGTGCATTTAGAAAGATCATGAAACAGTTTCAAATGATAAATAACACACACATGCTTGAATAAACTAGGTTAATTTATGTATTCCAGAACTACTAATAAGTGACTAGAATTCACTTCCTTTGCCTATTACTCTAAAAAGTTTCCTTGTACCAGCATCCAGTCTATTCCCTGTCCCTATCCCAATCCTTGGCAACCACTGATCTGATTACTGTTCCTAAAGCTTTGCCTTTCCCAATATTTCATATAAATAGAAAAATACAGTGTGTAGACTTCTGTGCCTGTCTTTTTTTTCCCCTTAGCATAATATCTTTGAGGTTCATTCAAGTTGGTGTATGTATCAGTAATTTGTTCCTTTACTCACTTGATTGTAAACTAATGGCTAGCCAAAACAAAGCAACCAATACAGAATTCCTGTAGATAACTTCAAAGATCTGTGTCATAAATTCACCTGCATGTGCACACAAATTAAACTGGAGATCAGCATTTGATATATAAAAAGTCAAATGAATGTTTAAAGAACTATCTTTTTCCACAATGAATTTTGTTCATAACAATAGTATAAAACTGTATACATACAGATAACAGATCAATAAAAGTAGGTGGAATATGTTACACAATATCGATGTTTTTCAGTGTAAGGTGAGTCTGATTCAACCAGATGTCATAGCAGCTCTTTGACAAAGAAGAATGACTATAAACTTTCTAAGGCAGTTAGAAGATGATTGAGGACACTACTGATAAAATTGTGACAACCCTGCTAGTAAGATACAAAATATATATGAAATTGTTTCAAGTTGTGTTTTGAAGATGTTTGCATTGAACCACTTTTGCACAGAACAAAATTGGTAGATTGGAATTGTATTTGAATCTCTTCAATATTTTTTTATTGAAGTAATAATAATAGCATTGGCTAACATTTACTGAGTACTTTTTTATGCTAGGCACTATGCTAACCATTTTATGATAGATTGTCATATTTTTACAGCAACTTTAAGATAAGTGCTATCATTATCACAGTTTTCAAAGAAACTTAAACACATAATTCAAATAACTTTTCCAAGATCATACAGTGTTAAAACTGAGATTTGAAACCAAGACTTAACTGCTATAGTATTGTACCCTAATCGTTGCATTATACTATTGCATATACATTTAACCTTCTAGATTTTAGAGTCTAGAATTCCCTTTCTGCTGCCCACCAGTCACTGTAGTGCCCTTTATAGTTATGCCTCCCTCAAGACTTAAATTTATTCCTCTCCAGCTTTTTAAAAAAATATATTTTATTGATTTTTTTAAAGAGAGGAAGGAAGAGAGATAGAGAGATAGAAACATTGATGAGAGAGAGTCATCGATCAGCTGCCTCTTGCACACCCCCTACTGGGGATGTGCCCGCAACCAAGGTACATGCCCTTGACTGGAATCGAACCCAGGACCCTTCAGTCTGCAGGCTGATGCTCTATCCACTGAGCCAAACCTGTTTTGGCAATTCCTCTCCAGTTTTAATGGCCCACCTTCCTAACTATCTTTCTCTCTGCACCCTGCTCTTCACCCAACTTTGCAAGTAATTCATCAGATTAAGCAAATGCCACTGTGGTATAAAAAGTTTATGGACCCCATTATCTTTGTTAGGGATGATTGCATTTTATACAAAATTATTTACAATTAATCACTACTAACAAACTTCTAACAGATGCATGGAAAGTGGGTGGGAATGAACAAGAGAACCTTCCCAGAATCCATTATTTTAAACGATATAATCAACCATAACAATTGACTATCCACCCATATATTGCCCATGCTCCTTTGTGACTTGTGAAAGACTATAAGACAAGGTAAGAAACACAGGAATGTGGTGGTCCTATAGCAGAGGCTTTCCCTCCTTTGTTTAAACAATCTGAATGGAAACTCAACCTGTGACCAGTTTCAGAATTGTGCCATATCCAATTTAAGCTAACAAGCATTATTGATACCAGTTCCAACTTTATTGAAACAGTGTATCAAATGGTCTCCTAACAGCTTGAGAAAAATATTAATAAGTCTCCTTGAAGATCTAATTTTTAATTATAGAGTCACCAAAGTATTGGGAAAGATTAGAGTTTCATGTGGCTTAGGTCACAAAGAAGTTACTTGAATATAATAATTTTAGTATATATTATACTAGAGACCCGGTGCATGAAATTCGTGCATAGGGGTTAGGGGGTGTCCCTCAGCCAAGCCTGCACTCCTCTCTTCAATCTGGGTCATCCCTTTCACAATCCAGGACTGCTGGCTCCCAAATGCTCGCCTGCCTTCCTTCCTGATTGCCCCTAACCGCTTCTGCCTGCCAGCCTGATCACCCCTTAACCACTCCCATGCCAGCCTCATTGATGTCTAATTGCTCGCCTGCCAGCATGTTTGCCCACAACTTCCCTCCTCTGCCAGCCTGGTCACCCCTAAATGCCCTGCCCTTAAGGTTTTATTGCCCCCAACTGCCCTCAGTTGCAGGCCTGGTCCCTCTCAACTGCCCTCCCTTGCAGAGCTGGAGCCTCCCAACTGCCCTCCCCTGCTTGCCTGATTGCCCACAACTGCCCTCCTTTGCAGGCCTGGTCTTTTCCAAGTGCCCTCCCCTGCTGGCCACCTTGTGGTGCCATCTTGTGTCCACATGGGGGCAGGATCTTTGACCACATGGGGGTAGCCATCTTGTGTTGGAGTGATGGTCAATCTGCATATTACTATTTTATTAGATAGTATAGAGGCCTGGTGCATGGGTGGGGGCCAGCTGGTTTGCCCTGAAGTGTGTCCCGGATCAGGGTGGGGGTTCCCTTGGGGTGTGGGGCAGCCTGAGCGAGAGGCCTATAGTGGTTTTCAGGCCAGCTAGGCCCTCTGGTGACCCAAGCGGAGGCCCTGGTATCTGGGACTTACTTCTACAATTGAAACTTTGTAGCCTGGAGCAGAGCCAAGCCTCCTGCTTGCTCCATGGAGGGAGCCATTTCTGTTGGAATTTATGTATCTTCTATAATTGAAACTTTGTAGCCTGGAGTGAAGGCCTGAGCTGGCCAGGGCTGAGAAAGCTTGGCTTCCTCCATTGCCCAGGGCAGCCCTAGCCTTCCACTCTTCCAGCTCTGTGGCTGCTGCCATTTCTGTTGGAATTTATTTACCTTCTAAAATTGAAACTTTGTACCCTTGAGTGGAGGCCTGGGTTGGCCAGGGTGTAGAAAGCTTGACTTCTCCATTGCCAGGGAAACCCAAGCCTCTCTCCTGCTCTCTGTGGCTGCAGCTATCTTGGTTGGGGGTAATTTGCATACTAGCTCTGACTGGCTGGTGGGCATGGCTTGTGGGTTTAGCAGAGTGATGGTTAATTTGCATATTACTCTTTTATTAGATAGGATTACATAATAAAATGTTGTCATTTTACAGAAAATCCAGAATTGGCAAAATTTATCAAACTTACAAACTGGCTGAAACAAAACACTATAATGAAAAGAAATAATCATATTCTTAGGAAAAATTTGAAAACGTGTTCTGACTTCAACACAGTTACTATTGCAAGTACATAACGGTGTACCTAATATGAGACCTTTCATACCTAAACATGATTTTTGTTTTATTTTTAAAGTTTATAATAGTTTACTGGTGCAGATAATAAAAATGGTACTTGGATAAAAATATTAAGGAAAGCTATCTTGTAACTTGCAGCCAAAATAGAGGAACTTTATTTGTGTGACGGTAAAGAAATAACATAATTTGTTTTAAATATGGGGTAAGAAATATAGTTTTATGTAATGTATGTAGTTATTTGTCAATCCTCTAGACCAGATATATTGTCATCATTAGAAAGTTTGCTTTTTTCTTGTAAATTACAAAAAACCCTTTAGGTCCAAATGCAATTGAGAGTGAAATACCTTGGTGACAAATCCTTACATGAGAAAATGCTCTGATACATCATTGAGAGAAAAAACTGGACATATTACTGCATATGCAATATAATTCTAGTTTTGTTGAATATATGTAATATGTAATATGCACATGAAATGATTAGAATGTGATATATTAAGATGTTAATGATTATTATTGGGTGGTAGGATTACAAGTGGATTTTTATTTTATTTTTTTATATTTTTATTGATTCAGAGAGGAAGGGAGAGGAAGAGGGAGAGAGATAGAAACATCAATGATGATAGAGAGTCATTGATTGGCTGCCTCCTGCCTCCTACTGGGGATTGAGCTGCAACCAGGCATATGCCCTTTACCCGAATCGAACCCAGGACCTTCAGTCCACAGGCTGATGCTTTATCCACTAAGCCAAACCAGCTAGGGCTTGTTTTTCTATATATGATCTACATTTTTTAAATGTCTGCAATGAACATTTATTACTTTCATAATATGGTGAAATGTAAACAAATGTAAAAAAAATAGTCTTAAAGGATGTGAAACTTCATTTAATCTTATTATACTCATCCATTGACTTGTCTTTTATATAGATTTATAAAGATTTCCACTCATTTTTAAAAACAAATTATTTCACCACTTTGTCGATGTTTTTACAAATCTGAAAAAGACTTGGATCATTGTAAGTGTATGTTTATATGTATCTCTTCTTGCAACATTCTTGAAAATTTATCAACTGGGAAGGAAAACTGTTGATGTGCTATTTGAAATTCACCCCATATCGTCCCCCATTATGTAATATGAAGACTTTTAATTTGTATAAAACATTGAGAAAAAAGAGCATGGGTGTATTTTACCCAAATTAAAGGCCTGTTCAACTGGTGTCAAAGACAGCTTAAAGATAGATGTTGTATCACCACTTTAAAAAATCAGTTGTAAAACATCATTCTTTGTTTATACTGTGGCAATTTACTTGCTGACTTAATCATTTAGGTATAATACCATGAACAAATCTGTTACAGAATGTTTATTCTATTTCATTGATGTTGTAGTAATTGATTGGTAAGTAAAGTCAATAAAGGATGATATATATGTCAGCTTCGAAATAAACCAAATTTCCAATTGAGTACTCCATATTATCCCTTTTGGACCCCCTGATACTTTATTATTCTCAGCATTCTTTGTCTTTTTACAGACCCTTATTTTTTTGTGAGGAAAAATGATCTTTTAAAGGAATACAGTGCTTATAACACAAAAACTTGAGAAAATAGACATTAAAATAAAGCAATAGATGGCTGTTAGTTGGAAATCATTTATTGCCTCTATAAAAGTAAAAAAAAAAATCATACAAAAGTTTACATTAGAGTCTGATATGGTTTTAAAGTGTTAGTATGTTTCAGAGGTAGTACCAGTAAAATGGGATGCAAGATTTCTAAAATTAATTACTTAACAAGTTAATGCAACATAAAATTTCAGCATGGAACAATATACTCAGTATATACTTTAATGGAACAATCATAATTATATTCCATGAAAATATCTTTTTTTTCTCTTTTACCCCTTAGCAAATCTGTTATTAATAAAGATTTGTTTGGGGCAATGGTATTCTGGCTGTAGACTCAAAAGTTAATTGGTTCCTCCATTATATCATCAACAGAGCATAGCTTGTGAAGAGCATGACACAGTACTGTCCACCAAGGATAACACCAACTTCAAAGATAAGCTTATTTACTCATCGTTTAGACACTCTGGTTCTTATAACTCCTTTAAAAGGCAAATTTATCAGAATCTGGCATTTTTAGGATATGAATGATAATCTAATATATATTTTAAAATAAACATTATTCCTGGTATACCATTACTGCAACATGTAGGAAGGACAGCAGTTAATGTCTCTTAAAAATGATCATAAACTATCAGGCTAAGACTAGGAAACTATTCCTTGGAAATGGGCTAAATGCTCCTTCCCCTCAAAAAAGGCAACAAAGTCCATCTTAGAGTCTAGAATTCTTTTAAATAGACATCTTACATTTTATCCTACAAACTTACAGATTGTTGACTATGAGAGTACCTTGAAATAGATGCTGCTGTCTTAGGGAAAAAAAGACTTCTTGGACATCTTTTGAAGTGTTGGTAGTATACAGAGCATGGGGTGTGATTTGGCTGCAGACTATTCTTCTCCAACAATCATAAACATTTCTTATCACATGATTGCAATGGTAGTATAAAAGTCTCACTATTGCCCTAGCTGGTTTGGCTCAGTGCATAGAGCATCAGCTTGTGGACCAAAGGGTCCCAGGTTCAAATCAAGTCAAGGGCACATACCTTGGTTGCAGGCTCCTCCCTGGCCTAGGCCATGGTCGGGGCTCTATGCAGAAGGCAACCAATAGATGTGTTTCTTTCACATCGATGTTGCTTTCTGTCTTTTCTCCTTTGTTATATTCTACCTAAAAATCAATGGAAAAATATCCAATAATGGAAAAATAATCAATGTAAGAATTAACAACAACAAAAAATTCCTGCTGTTGTAACTGATCTTACAACAAAACATTCCCAGGTTCCATAAAAGGCCAATTTTCTTTTTTAAGTTTTCCTTGCATGTGTTAATGTTCCTATTTACCAGAGTAACTGCAGTTTTATTTTTCTTGTGAATAATTTTAGCTTGGTTGAGATGAGAAAGGTATCTTCATTTTTTAAAATATATTTTTTATTGATTTTTTGCAGAGGGGAAGGGAGAAAGAGAGTTAGAAACATCGATGAGAGAGAAACATCGATCAGCTGCCTCCCATACATACACTGGGTTTGAGCCTGCAACCAAGGTACATGCCCTTGACCAGAATCGAACCTGGATCCCCTGAGTCTGCAGGCCGACGCTCTATCCACTGAGCCAAACTGGTTAGGGCGGTATCTTCATTTTTTGTTTGTTTTATATCTTAATATATATTTTGGAAGTTAAGTGCTCTTAGATGCATATTTCCTGCTTAGAAATTGGTTGACTGTCCTAAACTGAAAGCAAACATCAAAGTAAAAGAGAAAAAAAAATGGCTTTTCATGTTAACATTTGTTTTTGTGAGAGATGATTCAGATAGTGTGGTCTGTTTCACTATTGAGTCACAGTCCTATAAAAAGAAACCCTAGTGGGTTTTTTTCTCCCCTTAGTCATGAAGACGTTCACAAAAGAAATCACGAACTGATGTTTTTCCTCCACTAAAATGTCTCAAAAGCAATTCCAATCTGAAAGAAACAATTTTTCTTCATAATAGAGGGGTTTTTTTTAATACTTGACACCTTGGCATACACCTTGCCTGTTATGATTTTTCCTTCTGGATACAGATATTTCCTTTGGTTTCTGCTTTAGCATAACCATATTTCACTTTAGAAATGTTTAAATTCCAGCGATGATAAAATAAATAACTCTGGTGATGAAGTATAAATGCCAAAACAAAAGGATCCCTACATGCAGTTTCTCTTTTAATGGAACTTTAAATAGGGACAAGGGAATCATCTATGCTTTCTCTCAAAATTGTGGACTAGGGTTCTAGGAATCACACCTAGCAGAATCCTTAAATCTATTCAACTTCATAGTCAAATAAACTGTATTAATATACCTGAAAAAGTGATAAATAATTGGTTTTGAAGTTTATGGCTTGTTGAGGAATTAAAATCCAATGTCCTTAAAGCAGGAGGTCAAATAATATTTGATTTAGTGACTAAATGCTGAGATGTGACAAATAAAATCCATATAGTTGAAAGATATAGGGAAAAAATCATCTTTCCTTACTTTGTAATAAGAACCAAATAAGAAGGTATTTAAATTGAAGCAGAATAAAATTAGAGTTTAAAATTAAACTCAGTGATTAGGAAGGAAATCTTATGAGAAACTTAAAGGTCTGGAATTTGTTCCTGCTACATTAAGAAATGATTTATACATTTGCTGTATATAGTAGGGACTCTTTATCTCATGGAAGAATTGGTAAAAACAAAAAACTAGATAAATGTAATCTTAATATCTGATGTTCAATTGTTACTCAGCACTCTTTTTTTCTGAATAAAATTTGACTTGTCATCAAGGAGTACTAAACATTGTTTGCAATGAACCATATGGCTGTCAGCTAAACAGGAGCATACCTAACCATTTATATATTTCTGCTAACAAAAGAACCATAGTAAGATGACAGTAACATTACATTAAATCAATAGATGATAAAAGGAAGAATTATCAATAAACCTTAGTTATTTGTGTGTGTAGTAGGAGACATTTCAAGGTCAAAGGCATTAATGACCACCTTTCTGCATTCATAAATTGGTATCTGTGAATTCCAAGATCAAAATTGTTTTTCTTAAAAATTACAAAATTATCTGATATAGAAATTTGATGGCCAAGAGTCATGAAAGCTACTTCTTTAACATTTTTTATGTGTAGATAGTAATTTAATCATGCACATGATTCCACACTGTCAACCCACAAATATATGACACTGTGTGCTAAGGGAGAAACTGGCATTTTCCCTTTTATAGGCTTTGGTGATGCCATCTGGTACCCAGAATGAAAGGTCTGCAAATTGTCTACAGTGTGTTACCAGCTGGTACCTGCTAATAGAATAAATGGGTAGTGTGCTCATAGAAGAGCGTCCAGGAAATCCAGGAGACTGGATTTTACAACCAAAGTGGTATATTATCCTTGGCTGATAGCTCTGTGCAAGCCTCACATGGAAATGAGGTAAATTTTATGGCAAAGCTGAATGACTAAATTAAACACAATCTTGCCAGGCCAGCGTGGCCAGTGGTTAAGCATAGACCTATGAACCAGGAGGTCATGTTTCAATTCCTGGTCAGGGCACATTTCCAGGTTGCAGGCTCAATCCCCAGTAGGGGGCGTGTATGAGGCAGCCAATCAATGATTCTCTCCCTCTCTGAAATCGATAAAAATATATTTTAAAATAATAATCTTAGTGGCCTACCTTGATTTTGTGTCTCATAAAATATTTAAGAAGTCAAAACTATTGTGAAGATGATGATAAACTTGTAATATTTGTGCAACATTTTATGTAACTCCGTTATTCCATTTTACTAGTAAAATGTGAATATCAATATTTTTCGTTTTCAGTGATGAAGAATTTCTATTGACTAATCTTTTACAACATTTTGTTTCTGTACACTTAATTTATTTAACTTCATGTTGGTGAATTACTTTTCTGTAGTGCTCCCTCCCCTGAAATGTTTGGGTTAGATAATAGAAGAATAGCAACAATTTACAATTATATACTAATAATCACTTCAATATTCAATCATTAACTTAAATCAAATTTCACAGGGCTTGAAAAATAAATCCCAAGACTCGTACAGGTTAAATCACTTTCCAAGTTTCATTTCAATTTTCAGTCCACTTTCCTGAGTAAAAGTATATGTTAGCAAAGGAGAGAGAAAGAAGGAAGATGTAATGACTACAAAGACAATAATCAAGCTTCAGTAATTTGATAAAGCAATTTTGAAATACTTTTATTTTGTCTCTGGCCTAAGCTATTATTAAAACTAAGATTTTTCTATAAAACCAAACAAAAAATTCAAAAGTTATACATGATGCATTTCATAGCTAAGCTCTTCAAAATTAAATATTTTCCCACATTTCTATCAATTTGGGAAAAACTCTCAAAATATGCTTTTAAATTTCACAAACAATTTTTGTACTGTAGCCATTATATCTCATCCATTCTTCACAGAACATATTGGTTTCAACAATATGTTTTTCCAATTGAAGAATTTCAGGGCAACAGAATGCAATTATATTGGAATGCACTCCTGTTAGTCAGCGTAAAAGCTGTGTCATATATCATCCCCCTCAAATCACAAACAGTCTGAGGCATTTTTCTCTGACAAAGAAGATACACCGAGTGAGGTATCATCAGGTTCCAGTGAGGTATGATTGAAATCCATCTCTTCTAATTCAGGAGGTAAATCTGACAGCAGTGCCTGAGTTGGAAAAATCAATTATTTTGAATTAGTATGTGGACAGATTTCCCCCCAATTTTATGTTAATAGTTGCAGTTCTCTGGTGTTGATTTATTCTTATGGATTTAAAGAAAGGAACATTCTTTTTCAGGACTTTGTATGATATCTTACCTAAAAGATAAATTCTTAATACACTAGTATTTGAGAGTGTAGATTATGTAAAGTAGAATCTCAGACAAAAGGAAAACCAAGAGAGAGATGAACTATTCTGTATCAAATGCTTTGAAGTGTTTCAGATATGTAATTTCCATATGAGTTTTGAGTGTTCACTGATCACTGATAAAGGGCTTTAAAATTACATTCCTTATTAAAATACCCCTGCCTAGTTATGCTGTCTTTTAGAGAAAAACACATTTCACAAAAACCTATTTTGTACTTCAGTGGGACAAAGAACTTAACCATTGAGAAAGAAATTCACCTTTTTTTACTTTAGACTAAACTTTAACAATTCTAAAAGACTAAGTAATTTTTCTTTTCTTAGACTATGCCTATATATCCACAGATGACCGAACACCCACCAGGGCACAGCTGAACCAGTGAATCTAGCTGTGTAATGATATATTTAGAGTGCTGGTCATTTCTCTACCGAGAGTAATTAGGATAAGTCAAGAGCCATGAACTAAGCTTTGCTATGTGTAATCACTCCTACTAGTGATGCAAAACATGCATCCATACAAGAGTAATAAAGTATCAATCAAGTTTTATATGGCTGACAGTGTTGATGCCCACTTGACCATAAAAAATTATAAAGAAAACGACTGATTTGCTGCTCTCAATACTACCGTGTTTCCCCGAAAATAAGACATCCTCCGAAAATAAGACCTACTTACAGGTTTCCTTCTGAGTGAAATATAAGGCATCCCCCGAAAATAAGGCCCCCCCTAGGCTAAACATGAGAGATTTGGTCCATTGATTCTGAAAGAAATGGAGTCACAAGAAATTCACCAGGAAACTCAGGAATTGGATTGTTATGATGATGTTCCAGAAGATGATGACATGATTGTCATTGAATAAATGAGTAAATTCTTGATACTGTAGGATTCACAGTTTGTCTGGTTTGTGTTGACAACTACTGTACTACCGTACCGTATACAGGTAATAAATTTCCTTTATTTTCATTTAACAATAAATGTGTACCGTATTCTTCTTTATGGAAAAATAAGACATCCCCTGAAAATAAGACCTAGCTCATCTTGGGAGCAAAAATTAATATAAGACACTGTCTTATTTTCGGGGAAACAGGGTAAAAATAATGCAGCATATCAGAGAAATTTTTAGACAGCATTATTTGTAATGTGGGCTTTGGATGGAAGGCCCAAGGGAACCAAAACAAATGCAAGCTTCCCATGACCTAATTAAGGAACAGAAAAATGGGGCATGCCGCAGAACATATGCAATCCACTGTTGAAATAAGACAGTATGCTCCTACTATCCTTATTAAAGGAAGTGAGATCTACAAATCCTATGCTTTTTATCTTATAGCAGAGAGGCAACATTAGAAACTTCCTCCTTTTTGTCAGGCAACTAAGAAAAAAACTAACTCCTGTCTGAAAAACATTATATTATTAAATATTTCTTGGCCCTGGCCAAGTAGCTCACTTGGTTAGAGTATCATCCTTATATGACATGTTTGTGGGTTTGATTCCTGTCAGAGTGCATACAAGAATCAAACAATGAATGCATAAATAAGTGTAACAACAAATCTCTCTCTCTTTCTCCCCCTCCCTTCCTCCTTCCCTCCCTCTTTCTCTCCTGTACTCCCCCTCCCTTTTTTCTTCTCTGTCTAAAATTTTAAAAAGAGTTCTTGAATTTCCTGCTGAAATTGACAGTATTTACAAAGCAGTCACCTGAGAGTACTACATGATTTTTAAGTTGTTAGGTTTCAGTAATAGGACACGATGCCATTTTCTTCTATAACTGTTGCTTACCACTAACCCAGTCCAGGTAAAACAAAGCCTTTGCTGACATTGACTGATAATAGTTTGAAGGAGCTATATAAGAGAGGGCAAAGTGTTGCAATTAACATTCACTGAACATGTGCTTAGAGTATTAAAAAGTCAAGTGGATAGCAAACTTGACATTCCAAATTCTAGTGGGCAGATCTTAAAATCAAAGAAGTACTACTATTTATTTCTTTGTCATTGCACTTCACATAGGTGACTGACAAAATAAGTGTAGTATGAAATAGAAAAACTTTAATATTTGAGGCAATATACAACACTATTGCATAAAAACCTCTTCAAAAATGTTTTTCAGTATATTACTAGGTTGCAACACTGGTACACTGAACAAATATTTGGGGTATGCCAATTGCTAGAACTGCCTTTTTCTTAGATACTAACACAATTAACTTTTTCTTCACCTAGGACCACTGTTCCCAAAAGATTTAAAACATATCTCAAATATATCATCAATCTTGAAACACTTATTCTAGGACCTAAGGTGTTAATGCCAAGTTCCATGATATTAATCATTCTGATCTTACTTGCAAAGTAGAGAAACTGAAGTTCAAGAAATGCAATTGACCCGACTAAGTTTACATAGTGAATTATCAGGAAAAGAAAGACCGTAACTAATGACAGTACAGGGCTTGCAATATTATTTTTATCATAAAATGGCCATTTATTTTTTTAAAAAAGCTTTTGAGTAGTATAATACTTCAGTCAGACTGTATCATATAAGCCTGGACTGTTTCATTAGGGCAAAATTCTCTGTACCACTCATCTCACTTAACATCCAAATCAAGATTGATGGAAAAACACTTAGGATTTTTTAAATGATAAATCAATGAAACAAATTCCTTCTAGAAATAAACTTCTAAAAATTTCATAGTTTTAAATCAGTAATTTAAGATATCACCCATATAACTTTAGTGAGTACAATTAGTGTCTCCTGTAATTTGAAACCATATTTTAAAATCCATTATACCTGATATCAACTGTAGAAATTAGTAGTCTCTATTTGGGTGCTTATTATATAAACTATGACTTTTAGTAAAATTTTTGTATAACATTTTCTGTTTCTCAGCCAACATTTTTCCCATATCTTAGTTCAGTAGTATTTATCAGAAGAAAGTATAAGAGAAGGAGAAATGTAAAATGTAAAGAAGTTACTTTTCTTATTTGTTAGTGGTTTTAGGGAAAGAAGCAAGCTGGGGATAGGTTAGAATTAACAAAGAAAATGCAATCTGTATACTATTCCTAGATAACAAGAGATACAGAAACTGCTATTTAGTTGGTTGTATAACTCTAAATTCAAAACCATACTATGACTTTGGGGACCAGGACCGCACTCCAAGTTATTCCTATGGATGGACTAATTTTTTTACAGTTATTTAAAATTAAAGTACCCACAGGACCATGTTCAAGATTAGCACCTTATTCTATAAAAATTTTAGTTCAGGTTTTCAAATTTTCAGTATTCCATGGAACAAACATAACTAACACAATAAAGCAATAGGCTTAAATAAAATTGGCTAAGGGAGTAACTGAAGGTTACTAGGATGTCTGTGTGTGTGGCACGGGGGAGCAAATTTCATGAAAATGAACACATAATATAGATGCTGGTTTGAGCCTCATTAGTAATTTTTTTAGTTTAAATTTTGTGGTTTCAGTACTTCAGTGAAACATACATATATCCTATATAATAAAAAGGTAATATGCAAATTGAACCTAAGGGTGGAATGATAGGAAATGACCAGTCACTATGATATGCACTGATCACCGGGGGCAGATGCTCAATGCAGAAGCTGCCCTTAGGTGATCAGTGCGCTCCCACTGAGGGCGATCCTCTCAGTCACAAGCCAGGCTGACAGCTTCAAGCGCAGCAGCAGTAGCGGGAGCCTCTCCTTCTTCCTGGGCAGCACTAAGGATGTCCTACTATGGCTTAGGCCTGTAAGCCGTCAGCTGGACATTCCCCTGAGGGCTCCTGGGCTGCCAAAGGAGCAGGCCTAAGTTAGCAGGTGAACATCCCCCAAGGGGCCCCAGACTGCAGGCCAGGCTGAGGGACCCCTCCTCCCGCAGAGCACAAATTTTGTGCACCGGCCCTCTAATATATATATATATATATATATATATATATATATATATATATATATATATATATATATATATGGAGAATTTTGATATGCATAGACTCTAATCTCTTCCCCTGGAGATTTCTGGGATGGTACATGCAATCTTATTAGTATATAAGGAATAGATTTTTGTACTCTTGAGATTTCTTACTGAATATAAACCTCTGAGATTACTTCTTATTCAATGGTTACCTTTCTGATAAGGAATCAAGATTGGAGTATACAACTCAGAGATAAATTTGGTATCACTTAGTATTTTTTTCCTATTTTCTTTCTTTTAAAAATTTATCTTTATTGACAAAAGTATTACAAATGACCTACTTGACCCTCTTCCAGCCTGTACCCCTATCCTCACCTCCCCAGGCCTTCACCACACTATTGCTTGTGTCCATGGGCTTTGCATATATGAATATAAGTTCTTTTGTTAATCTCTTCCCACCACCCTCTCTGAGTTCATCAGTCTTTTCGATGCTTCTATGTCTCTGGATCTACTTTGTTCATCAGTTTATTTTGCTCATTAGATTCCATATATGAGTGAGATCATGTAATACTTGAATTTCTCTGACTGGCTTATTTAATTTAGCATAACACTCTCCAGGATCTTCCATGCTGTTGCAAATGTTAAGTTCTTTCTCTTTCAGAGATGTATAGTATTCCATTGTGTAAATGTACCACTGCTTTTTATCCACTCATCTACTGATGGACACTTGGGCTGTTTCCAGAGTTTAGCTATTGTGCTGCTATGAATGTGGGAGTATATACATCCTTTCTTATTGGAGTTTTGGGTTTCTTAGGATATATTCCTAGAAGTGGGATGACTAGGTCAAATTGGAGTTCCATATTTAATTTTCTGAGGCAACTCCATACTGTTTTCTATAATGGCTGCAATAATGTGCATTTCCATCACCAGTGTATTACAGTTTCCTTTTCTTGACATCCTGGCCATCATTAATCATTTGTTGATTTGTTGATGATAGCCATTCTGACAGGTGTTAAGTGATATCTCATTGTCATTTTAATTTGCATCTCTGATGACCAATGACTTCGAGCATTTTTTCATCTGTTTCTTGGCCATTTGTATGTTCACTTTGGAGAAGTGTCTACTTAAGTTCTATGCCCATTTTTAAATTTTTATTAATCCTCCCCCAAGGATATGTTACCATTGACTTTTAGAGAGAGTGGAAGGAAGGGGGAGAGACAGAAAGAGAGAAACAACAATGCAAAAGAGATACATCAATTGGTTGCCTCCCATATGGGCCCTGACCTGGGGACAGGGTTAGAGCATGCAACTGAGGTACATACCCTTGATCTGAAACAAACCCAAATCCCTTCAGTCTGCAGGCTGATGCTCTATCCACTGAGCAAACCAGCTAGAGCAGTCATTTGTCCATTTTTTAATTCGATTGTTTGTCTTCTCCCTTTTGTTAAATTTTAGGAGTCGGTTATATATTTGTGATATTAACCCTTTATCAGATGTATCATTGGGAAATATGTCCTCCTATACAGTGGGCTCCCTTTTCATTTTGTTGATGGTTTCTTTTGCTCTGCAGAAGGTTTTATTTTGATGTAGTCCCATTTTTATTTATTAATTTATTTCCCCTGCCCTAAGAGATGCATCAGCAGACATATTGCTATGAGATATATCTGAGATTTTGCTGCCTATGGCTTCTTCAAGAATTTTTATAGTTTCATGACTAACACAAGTATTTTATGCATTTTAGTTTATTTTTGTATGTGGTATAAGTTGGTGGTCTAGTTTCACTTTTTGCATGTACCTGTCCAATTTTCCCAACACCATTTATTAATGTCTCTGCTTCACTATATTCTCTTCCTTCCTTTGTCAAATATTAATTGAGAATCATAGCTTGGGTCAATTTTTGGGTTATCTGATCTGATACATTGATCTAAGTGAATGTTCTTGTGCCAATACCAGGCTGTGTTGTATACAGTGGCTTTGTAGTGTAACTTGATATCTGGTATTATGATCCCTCAAACTTTGTTCTTCTTTCTCAAGATAGCTGCAGCTATTTGAAGCCTTTGTTGGTTCCCTATACATTTTTGGAGTATTTGTTCTAGATCTCTGAAATATGAAGTTGGTATTTTAATGGGGAGTGCATTGAATCAATACATTGCTTTGGGTAGTATGGACATTCTAAGGATGTCAATTCTACCAATTCATGAACACTGTATAGTCTTCCACTCTATCTCTTTTTTCAACATCCTATAGTTTTCCAAATACAGGTCTTTTACCTCCTTGGATAAGTTTATTAATAAGTTTCTTAATATTTTTGGTGTTGTTGCAAATGTAAATAGGATTTTTAAATAACACTTTTGGCATTTAAAAAATGCCATTGATTTCTGGGTGTGAATTTTGTATCCTGTTGCATTGCCAAATTTCTTTATTAACTCTAATCGTTTTTTGGTGGCATAATTAGGGTTTTCTAAGTACAATATCATGCCATCTGCAAATAATAAGAGTTTTCCTTCCTCCTTTTCAATTTGGATGCCTTTTATGTTTTCTACTTATCAGATTACTGTGGCTAGCACTTCCAGTAGTATATTGAGTAAGAGTGGTAAAAGCAGACATCCTGTCTTCTTCCTGTTCTTTGGGGAAATGGTTTTAGTTTTTGTACATTGAGTATGATGTTGGTCATTGGTTTGTCATATATGGCCTCACTGTGTTGAGGTATGATCCCTCTATTTCCACTTTGTTGAGAGTTTTTATCAAAAATGGATGTTGGATTTTGTGAAATGCTTTTTATGCTTCGATTGATATGATCATGTGATTTTTGTCTTTCAATTTGTTTATGTGATTTATTACATTTATTGATTTGCAAATATTGTACCAACCTTGCATCCCTGGATTAAATGCCACTTGGCAATGGTATATAATTTTTGCAATATATTGCTGGATCTGATTTGTTAACATATTGTTGAGGATTTTAGCATCTATGTTCATCAGGGATATTGGCCTGTAGTTCTCTTTCTCTGTAATATCTTTATCTGATTTAGGAACTAGGATAATGCTGGCCTAATAAAAAGAGGTTGGAAGTGATCCTTCCTCTTGGAATATTTGGAATAATTTAAGAAGGGTAGGTGTTAGTTCTTCTTTGAATGTTTTCTAAACTCCCCTGTGAAAGCGTCAGGACCAGGGATTTTGTATTCTGGGAGTATTTTTATTATAGCTTGAATTTTATAAGTAGATATTGACCTATTTAGGTTTTCTGATTTTTTCCTAATTTAGTTTTATGAAACTGTATTTTTATAGGAATTTGTCAATTTCTTCCAGGTTTTCCAGCTTATTTGCATAAAGCTGTTTTTAATATTTTCTTGTAGTCCTTTATATTTCTGCAGTGTCAGTTGTTACTTCACCTCTTTGTTTCTTGATGAGTCTGGCTAACAGTTCATCAATCTTATTTATCTTTACAAAGAACAAGCTCTTGGTTTCATTGATCTGGTGTATTTTTTTAGTCCCTTTGTCATATATTTCCACTCTGATCTTTATTATTTCTTTCCTTGTAATTATTCTGGACTTTATTGATTGTTCTCTATTTAATTTTTTAAGTTGTAGGGTTATAAAGTTTGTTAGAAATTGTTCTTGTTGCCGAAACCAGTTTGGCTCAGTGGTAGAGTGTTGGCCTGCGGACTGAAGGGTCCCGGGTTCGATTCCGGTCAAGGGCATGTACATTGGTTGTGGGCACATCCCCGGTAGTGGGTGTGCAAGAGGCAGCTGGTCGATGTTTCTCTCTCATCGACGTTTCTAGCTCTCTATCTCTCTCCCTTCCTCTCTGTAAAAAAATCAATAAAAATATATTTTTTAAAAAAAGAAAAGAAATTGTTCTTGTTTTTTGAGGTAAGCCTGTAGTGCTATGAACTTCCCAGTTAGGACTGCTTTTGTTCTTTCTCATAGATTTTGGGTTGTTGTGTGTTCAGTTTCATTTGTTTCCATGAAGTTTATGTATTTCTTCCTTGGTCTTTTTTATAACACATACATTGTTTAATAACATTCTATTTAGCCTCCATGTGTTTGCATGAATGTTTTTACTGTAGTTGATTTCTAATTTCATGTCATTGTGATCTGAGAAGATGCTTGATATGATTTCATTCTTCTTGAAATTTAGAGGTTTGTTTTGTGTCCTATCATGTGGTCTATCTTTAAAATGTTCCATGTGCACTGAGAATAATGTATATTCTGCAGCTATGGGTTGAAATGCTCTGTAAATGTCAATTAAATCCATCAGACTTAGTGTATCATTTAGAGTCACAGTTTCCCCCTTCTTGACTCTTTTCTGGAAAAGCTATCTAGTGAAGTCATTGTGGTTTTAAAGTCCCCTACTATGACTGCATTATTGTCAATTTTTTCATTAAAGAGCTCCAGAAGTGTGTGTGTTTTTTTTATAAATATATTAAGTGTTCTTATATTGGGTGCATATATGTTTACCAGAGTTGTATCCTCTTCTCTGATCAATCCCTTAAGTATTATATAATGACTAGTGGCCTGGTAATTGAAATTCGTACACATTAAAAGGGGATGAATTAGAGGAAATATTTTAATATTGCTATTTGCCCTTTCTCTATAATAGAAGTGTCAGAGATGAAACAAAATTAGTAAAATGTATATGAAAACCTTCCTCCTGTTAGAGTCTGGGTAGCACCATGGGACCTAGAGTCAAGACCCCACCTACCCACTTGCACCTCGAAATCATGGGAGACCCGGCCAACCCCACTACCATTGGGTTAGATCCAGACCTAGCCGGTTTCTTGGACCAGTGCCAGGGCAAGAGGCATGGCCTGAGGTCCCCCAGCTCACGCCGGGGCAGGAGATGCGCCTTGCGGTCTCCCATCAAGCCCTATTGGGTGGGGAACATGGCCTGAGATCCCCCATCAAGCCCCACTGGGCCATGGGCTGGTCTGAGATACCCTGTCAAGCCCCACCAGGTATGGGGGCGTGGCCTCAGGTCTCCCCAACCAGTGCCTGGGTGGGGTTGTGGCCTCAGGTCCCCTGGCCCAGTGCCAGGGTGGGAGGCGCACCTTGAGGTCTCCTGTCAAGCCCCGCCAGGTGGATAGAGCAGCCTGAGGTCCCGGGGCTGGCATAGGAGCGGGGGGACATGTACTGAGGTCCCCTGTCAAGCCCTGTCGAGAGAGGGGTATGGCCTGAGGTTCCCTGCCAAGCCTTGCTGGGTGGGGGTTGCAGTCTGAGGTTCCCTGGTTTGACACCACGATGGGGGGAGTGGCCTGAGCTCCCCTGTCAAGTCCCATGGGGGATTGGAGGGTGAGCAGCTCAGGTTCCTGATGATTGCTCATTAAGGCTCAGTACGGGAACTCAGACTTTGCTGTGGGTGCAGCCATCTGATGTTATGGAAACCCCGACTCCGCTGTGGGTGCAACCACCCTGTATTACAGAAACCCCCCTGCCTCTGCTGTGGGCACCACCATCTTTGCGGCAGAGTGATGGTCAATTTGCATATCCCCTCATTATTATATAAGATCTTTAGTCTCTTGTTATGGCCTTCATTTTGAAGTATATTTTTTTCTAATATGAGTGATTGTACCTCAGCTTTTATTTAATTTTCATTTTGATTTGCCTGGAAAATTTTTTTCACTCTCATCACTTCACTCTCATCCTATGTGAGTCATTTGATCTGAGGTGGGTCTCTTGTAGACAGGATATATTTGGGTCATGTGTTCTTATTCTTTCAGCTGCCCTATGCCTTTTGATTGGAGCCTTTCATCCATTTACATTTAAGGTCATTATTGACTAGAGTCCCATTGCAGGAAGATTTCTGCAAGAATAAGGCTTCCTGTGGCTGTCTCAGCCACCCTGCCTGCTTCCTTCCCTTCTCCCTTGCCCCGCCTGCTTCCCTCCCTTCTAGACTGCCCTGCTTGCTTACTTCTCCACAGTTTCGCTCCCTTCTGCAGATCTTGGCTTCCTCCTACATTGTCTTCAGTCTTTGCACTGCGCTTGGATATGCAAATTAACTGCCAGATTGGTTGAGTTAATTTTCATATTTGCTCCTGATTGGCTGATGGGTGCATGGCTGGTGGGCAGAGCAGAAGTATGGTCCATTTGCATGTTTCCCTTTTATTAGATAGGATAGTTCCTTATTAATTGCCATTTTAATTAAGCCATGCTTTTCTCTAGATATACATATTTCTTATTATTACAACAGCCTCTTTAATGTTTCTTGTAAAGCTGGTTTAGTGGTAAATTCCTTTAGCCTTTTTTTATTGTTTGTTTGTTGTTGTTGTTTTGTTGTTGTTGTTCTGGAAAGCTCTTTATTTCACCATCTATTTTGAATGATAGCCTTGCTGGGTATAGTTGTCTTGTTTTCAAATTCTTGCTTTTTCTTACTTTGTACACTATATGCCATTCCCTTCTGGACTGAGGAATTTCTGATGAGAAATCAGTAGAAAACCTTATGAGATCTCTTTGTAGGTAACACATTTCTTTTCTCTTGCTGCCTTTAAGATTCTCTTTTTCTTTAATTTTTGGCTTTTTAATTATGATGTGTCTAGGCATGGGTCTCTTTGGGGTCTTCTTCCCTGGGACTCTCTTTGCCCCCTGAACTTATTTGACTTTTTCCTTCAACATGTTAGGGAAGTTTTGTGCTGTTATTTCTTCAAACAGATTCTCTATCCCCTGTTCTGTTTCTTCATACTCTGGGACTCCTGTAATGATTTCCTGGTGTCCCACAGCTCCCTTATACTTTCTCCTTTTTTATTTTGACTTTTTCTATTTCACCATGCTTTTTATTTATTTTTATCACCATTGCTATTTATATATTATTTATCTTTCAAAGTATTACATATGTTCCCTTTCTCCCCATTGTCCTCTCTCAGCCTGCTCTTGTCCCCCGGCCCCAGTCTTCATCCCCATCATTGTCTATGTCCATTGGTTATGTTTATATGCATACAAGATATTTGTGTTTTCTTTTTTGTTCTCCAATTGAGTGATTTTTTTTTTCTACGCTGTCTTCTAATTTGCTGATCTGATTCTCTGCTTCCTGTAATCTCCTGTTTATTCCTTCCAATGCATTATTACTGCTATGTCATTCTTTATTTCCCACTGGTCATTTTTCATAGTTTCTATACCTTGTAATGATTATTACAAGGATGTTGAACATCCTTGTAATAATCATTCTGAATTCTATATCTGATACATTGCTCATCTCCATTTCATTATCTCTTCTTCTGGAAAATACTCTTCTTCTTTCATTTGGGGCTTTTTTTTTGTCTCCCCAAGTTGGCTAACTCTTTGGGTATGTTTCTAGGTATTAGATAGATCTGCTACAACTCCTGGTCTTTTTGTAGAGTTTCTATTGCAGGATAATGTCAGAAGATGTTTGTGCTTGGTCCTGAGTACCCTGTTTGGAGATATCAGTAATCCACAGCTTTTGCCTACCAGTGCTGGGGTTGGGTGTATTTGGACAGGACCAAGATGTGCACCCAGGTCTGCTTTTCCTAGCCTTGGGTCCAAAAGCAGATTAAACACACACAAAGTACCCAGAGATCCACCTCTTCCTGCAGGTTGATTGTTATTCTCGGTCTCTTAATGAGCTTCAGGCTGTAGACCACGGCAAGGTGTAAACTCTACAGGGTGGGGAGAGTGGTTTTCTAACAAAGTGGGACAACTGCTTCCCCCCCTACCCCCAAGAAATAGCTGCCTAGATACTAAAGGTCTGTCTGAGAAAGATTTCCTCTGCTGTATGAGGGAATGACTCAGCACAGGAAACCAGGTGGCTGCCCTCCAAGTTGTATCTCCAGAAGCCCTAATCCTGGATTCTCTTCACACACCTTTAGTCCACTCTGCCCTCCCTCTGCAGGTGCCTAAGGTGAGTGGCTGCACACAAAATTTTGTGCATTGGCTCTCTAAGAGGGTGCTTGCATTTCAAGCCATCTCTTCCTGGCAAACAAAACTTCACTGCTTTTCAAAGCTAGATATCGTATGGTCATCTTTCTCAGTTCTGATGCTCTTGGCTGGGTACCAAGGGTGGGTTTAGACCCCAGAATCCTTAGTAGGATCCTCCCACAGCTGAGATATCCTCCCAGATCTTCAGTTGCTGTGTGTGGGGGCCTAAAAAGCCATCTCATGCTTCCACACGTTTTACTAGTTTCTATGTGGTCTTCACTTTCCATCCTTGGTTATCAGGGTTCTCTCCAGCTAGTCTTCAGATGATTAATAGAATGGTTTTTCTATATTTTAGTTGTAACTTCAGTTTGGTCCTGGGAGAGTGTCAGTGTAGCTCCAATTTAATCTGCCACCATCTTGTAATCCTGTATTTTCTTCCTTAATGAACAAAATGTTTCTTCTGGAGGCTAGAAGTCTAAGATGAAGGCAGGATTGGTTTCTTATGAAGCTTGTTTCTCTGGCCTATATATGTCCACCTTCTTGCTGCATCCTCACATGATCTTTCCTCTCAGTGTGTCTAGATGTCCTCTTCTAAAGACCTTGCATCATGACA
Source organism: Pipistrellus hanaki (assembly GCF_964339955.1). Lineage (NCBI taxonomy): Eukaryota > Metazoa > Chordata > Mammalia > Chiroptera > Vespertilionidae > Pipistrellus > Pipistrellus hanaki. The sequence continues at coordinate 78,253,061 of NC_140524.1, forward strand.
CAGGACTTGAGATGGGAGCATAATACAAATATGTCCCAATACTCTTAGCATCAGAAGTATATAGGCAATGGAAGAAAAATGGGTAAAAAATGTGTGGGGGTAGTTTTCATCTGTGGAAACTTCTTACAATCAGCAAACATGTAAATGCACTCTCTGCATGTGAGCCACTCTCACAACACATCCACATGTTTACCAAGTAGGAAGCACTCTCACCCCCAGTATCACATTTAATATTAAATGGAACATTATAATTCTATTGTTTTTGTTAACAAGCTTAATAATTATAAAATTTCACATACTAGTAAAATCATACTGAAAATGTCTTTTAAGAACAATTTGTAAATGAAACAAAAAAGCAACAAAAAAGCAACAAAAAAGACATTAATTTCACCTTTTGGGTAGGGAACTCAAATACTTTAGTTGAATTAGGATAAGTAAATGATACACTGTGGTCATAAAGAATTTCACAAAGTAATTTCATATTTTTTAGTTGTGAGCAATGTATTATGAAATAGAAGGTACTCAAACATTTGTGAACTCTAGTGTAGGCTAGAAAGCAACTGAAATTCAGAAAAGAAGTAAATGTTTCATGACTTTTATTCACCAAAGACCCCCCCTAGTACGTGCCTCTCCAATTAAGGTAGCTGCCATTACAAACATGTTGAGACTTTTAAAAATTATTTTTAAAAAAATTTAATTTAACTCGTAATAAAATATGTTAATAATTATATTGCTTTTCTACCAAAGCAGCACACAAAAATCTGAATATGTAATCTCAAGAAATCTGTACTAAAAAATGTTATAAGTAACAAAGCCTTCCTTGACGGAAAGCAGGAAGGTAGTATAAAAATTTGAAAAACCCAATTGTTACATGCCATTTACAGCTTATCATTTCTTCTGGCACCTACCTGCTGTTGTTCCTTATCCTCAGTTTTCATAGCTAGTATCAGGCTTCTAACAAATGTCTGAAGTTTAAAGTATTTTTGCTTTTGAATCTCTAGCTCATTTTCAATAAATCTGACTTCTTCATTCTGAAGGAGAAAACATCAAATGATATAATTACCCTATACAAACTGGGATTGTACATAGCTGATGCACAATAAAATTATTAAAAGCAATCAAATTAGAGAGACAATGAAGTAGATAAAATTTTAGCATAAAGAAATCTAAAGCACAGAAGGAAATTGTCCTTTTACTCAAAGGCTGTTTTTAAGCAAACCGCTAACAGAAAACAATTTGGAAGGTCAAAAGTCCCATGAAATTAATCCAGTAAGAGAAAAATCAAGACACAGTTCCCTTATTAGAAAGACTCCTCCTATATTAACCTAATTTGCATTTGGAATAGGATTAAGAATAGACAGAGTCTAATTAACCCCAAGTAAAAAGCAATTACAGATCCAGTAATACTGAATGTATCATTCACAAAACCAAATACTGAGAACTAGAAAGGTTAATATTTCTTTCTTTCTTTCTTTCTTTCTTTCTTTCTTTCTTTCTTTCTTTCTTTCTTTCTTTCTTTCTTTTTTTTTTACCAAGGAGAGACTTGAATTATTACTAAAACTGTCTTAAGTAGTTCTCTGAGTCCCCTGTCTTTATTTAAGAGTCTATTACTCAGAAAATATCTCCAAATATACCACTGTATCCTACTAATTTGAGACTAATTATCTTTTCACTGTTTTTGCTAGTTGTGTAAGACAAAAGCAATAGACTAGGGTTTGGAGGATTTTAGTGCTAAGTTTATTAATAATTGTGTAAACTTTGAAAGGTTATTCTCTGTGACTTTGTTTACTCATCAATAAAATAATATAATATTAATACTATTTGGATATTTTAGGTTTGAGGGTGAGTTTCAAATAAGAAAATGGCCATTAAAATGCTCTGATATATTTAAGAAATGAATTATATACTGAAAAGTAAATCCTAAAACTAGATAAAAAAGAAAATACAGAAGATAAAATCTTTGTGTCCTTGTGTTAGACAAAGATTCCTCAAGGGGGCACAAAAAGCATGAAACCTAAAAGAAAGACTTCATCAAAGTTTTAAAAAAAAGTTTGACCTTCAAAAAATAATGTTAATAATATACAAATACAAGCTACATATTTGTAAATCAAATATATGTTAAGGATCTGCATTCAGAACACATAAAAAAAAATCTTGCAACACAATTGTAAGACCAGAAACAAATAAAGAGCAGGCAAAGCCTTTGAACACATACTTACAAAAAGAGATATGTGAATGATTAATAAACGCATTAAAGTGCTTAATATCATTTGTTATTTAAGAAATAAAAATTAAATTTGATATAAGATTGTACTATTAACATACTACAATGGCTAAAATTAAGGAGACTGACAATAGTTCACACTGATAGCAATTTGGAACAATTAAAGTCTCATACATTGTTGGTATGAGAGTAAAAGGATACATCCACTTTAAAAAATGTTTTGGCAGTTTCTTATAAAATTAAATCTACTCTTTCCTATCATTTCACTCAACAATCCTACTCTTACCCAAGTGAAATGAAAAAAACATGTCCACAAAAAGACATACATATTCATAGCAGCTTTCTTTATTCACAATAGCCAAGTACTAGAAACAACACAAGTGATCATCAGTAGATGAATAAACAGATTGTACTCATGGTTACATGACTGTGTCCATTTATCAAAATTTATCTAACTGTATAAGGAAGTGAATTTTATTTTATGGAAATTTTATCTAAAAAAACTGATTAAAATTAAAAAAATAAATTATTAGCCAGCCTTTTTGCCAAAACACATGAAAATAATCTATGAGTATTCCTTGAAGCTGGAGAATATGTTTCAAAATACACAGCAAGACCTTTAGCAGCATCTTTTCAAAAGTTACATGAAATACATTAAAATAATTTTATGAGCATTTAAAAATATATTTTTTATTGATTTCAGAGAGGAGAGGAGAGGGAGAGAGAGATAGAAATATCAGTGATGAAAGAATCATTGTTTGGCTGCCTCCGGCACAACCTCTACTGGGAATGTAGCCTACAACTTGGACATGTGCCCTGACAGGGAATTGAACTGTGACCTCCACTGAGCCACACCGGCTGGGCTGGGCATTTTTCTTCTTTCAGATGAAAGGATGCAGTTGTATTAATCCCAATAAATATATGAACACGTTTATTACATCAATTTCATCAGCTCAGTTTAGAACTTATTTTACTTAGCAAAATTGCTTCCTTTTCAGAACACTTAATATCAAGTGAATCATCTGCAAATGATGATTCAAGTTAAATTCCTTATCCAAAGACACTTTGCAGCAATCATATTTACAAGCACTAAAATAAAATTCAATATGCTTCTGCCATAATACATTTGATTAATTCTAAATTTTGGTGTGTTTTTTTTGTTTGTTTTTGTTTGTTTTTTGTACTCATTGTCAGAACTATAGTATAAATAAAGTGCTGACCAGGAAGTCTTTTTGAATACAGGAGATATCTATCATCATTATCTTAGTATTTCCAATGAATATACAGTCCTTTTAAGCTGAATTTAGAGTTCATTAAAAAATTAAAAACAGTAATTCACATTTGAAAAAATCATGAAACACCTATTGATATGCAGACCTCTAATTTCTCATCTGAACATTCCTCTTCCTCAGTATTTATGCATTTGAAAAACATAAACAATTTTAAGATAATATTGCAGACATTTTTTCTTAGAGCTGCATTTTGCAAGCCTATTAAACACTTCCAAGAGTAGAAGCAGTAATTTATGTGTACTTTATTTTCCTAAGTAAATGGAGTGTTTTTGAGAAGAACTAGTATGACAACATCAGCCACTGACTTTCAGAAAAGAATATCTGCTCATTTGTGTTGTTAAAATCTTCCCTACATTCCAGTAAAGTTTGTCAGTTCTTCTCCAAGATATTGGAGGGGATATTCAAGTTGTTATTTTATGATATAGTACTCATGCCTCAGGATCACTAATTTGTCTCATAAGCATTTGGGTTAGTTAGAACTCCTAGAAATATGGATTTTTAGGAATATATCTCAATGAGAAACTCTAGTACACCCAAACTGAACACTAATGGTTGAACAGTAACAATTATCAAATGCACATCAGAAATATTCATTCATCCTGCTACAATAAATCCCAAGAATAATGAAAGATTGTTTAATTTAGTGTAGGAAAAAGTTATTATGATCCAGCGTCTTAACTTAATTGATTTCATAGAAACGAGTACTTGCATAATAGTATTAAAATATTTCCAAGGATACTTTAATGTATTTACTCAATCAGGAATTAGTTACTGGACACCTATGTGCTAAGCACTAGACCAGATAACACATAGATAAATATGTCTTTCCTTTCAAGAAGCTTAAAAGGAATTATACTTAAGAAACCTACAGATTTTGATTCCAAAACAGGAAGTACTAACGTGTATGAAAATAAAATGCAAATGTGCTCTGAAGAAAGATTAAATTTCCAAACTGATGAGATTGTTTTAAATCAATATCCTGAAATCAGCAATGAGAACTGTTACAGGAGGTTTCACTTACCCAACAAATTCACAGGTGAAATGAACTGAAATGTTTTTAATATTGATCATAAAAATATATGTTTCTATATAGGGGCTGTTGTTTGAGAGTTAAGTTTATGTAGGACGGTTATGTGTTATAAAAGTTAACCTTAATAGGGTAGTGAATGACTCCTTGTTCCCACTGCATTTACCACAGTGGAAAACCCTGGATCATTAAATGTCTTTTAGAGTTCAATGAAAATGTTAAATAATATTTCTGGACTGGACATTCTGCCCTGCTCTGGCCTTTAGCTCCAAAGTTTCTCAAGTCTGTTGAACGGAACACCAGAGGGGAAAGGTTCTAGAAAGAATCTCAGAGTTCTGGACACAACTTTATCTGAACTGCTTGAAAGTGCTAAGAGGAACACACTTAACAGTTATGCAAACCAGTCATCTTGTCTGTAGTTTCCATAACCCGTGCCAAGCAGTGGCTTGCAGAGGCATTTTAATCCTGTTCCTGGCATTTAGAAATACAGTATATGATCATGTAGGAGATATTAGATCATGTAGGAGAAATTACTGAAGGGAGGATAAGTGGGACATCTGTAATAGTGTCAGCAATAAATACATTAAATTAAATTTAAAAAGAAATTATTGTTATACTATTTAAAATAAGAAAACAAAACAAAAAAAACAAAAAACTATTTACAATATCCCTGAAAAAAAAACAACAGACATTCAAATTCTACTTAAATGTGCCCTCCAGTGACAAGGAAGTGTTTTCCTATAAGGGTAGTGTATTTAAAGGTACTCTAAATCTAGTACTTCAGAACAGACAACTTTATAATTTTGTTAGTTGGAAATACAGTTTAAATACAGGATTGTATTGTGCTTTTTGACCACTTAAAAACAAATTTCAAAAGATAATTTCCTTCTGTGTTTACACTATTTAATATTTTAAAATCTGACATGTTATGCACATTTGGAAAACAAAATTTGCTGAATGACATAACTTTGAATTAAAGTAAAAGTGAAAAAAATTGAGAAAATGACAGCTGTTGTGTTTTTCTGATTAGAGTTATGTTATTTTATGTTAATATCTAAATATTAGACTCTGTTTTGAACTCTTATGATGTTTCAAAAAAATAATTTTGTGTATGGAAACATGATTGTGTGACCAAAATTTCAGAAGACTCCAAAATTAACTTGTAAGATATGATACTGATTAACAAAAGGAAAACAATTATACATATATGCAGAAAATGTATTAACATATGGAGTGATAGCTTTCAAAATTGAATAAAAACAAAATTGTGTATGCCATGCTATCAAAATAAGCTTTTCAATTTAGTAACAAGTGATATTAAGAAAAGGTAATTTATATTCATTTGGTATTTGCATTAGGGATTATTTTTAAAATTCTCCTACAACAGATATATTACTGTATGTTTTTAAAATGGTCTTCAGAAGTTGTAATTCAAGATAAAAATAGCAAAAGAAAAATCTGGAAAAATCCCTTTTATTTCCATTTAAAAATGAACATTAAGTTTAAAAAAAGCATTGCCATAAATTTCACATTAATCATCACTATGCACAACATCAACTTGTACACCATCAATACCTACTCCTATTGAGCAAACCCTGTGCTGATAACTATAACCCCTGAACCAGCCAGTATTAATTAAAATGACCAGCACCCTGACTGATATCGAAGTTATCTGAGAGAGTCAATGTGGAGCCCCAACATGTTTAACTTATCAAGTGGAAGTGAAATAGACCAATACATAAGCACTGTAGATGTCTGCCTCATCTAATACCTTCTCTTAATGAATTCACAATTTGAAATTACTTTTACCTTATAATCCAAGAAAGAATTCACTTGTTCTACTTCAGAATTACTTATCATGTCACTTTCTTCATCGTCAATAATTTCTATTTTCTGTAACACAGGTAGAGAAGTTTTTATAAATATAGATTTTATCATCATCACTACACTCAACAATGTATAGAGTGTATACATTCAATATTCAGCTTTAGCTAAGAGATTATCTAGTCTACAATATCCGGAATAAACTCATGTAATTGACTGGCCCCCTAGTGTTAACACTCAGTATTGTGTCTAAGCCACTTCCCTCAATCTTTAATTAATTACTGCTTAGTAAATAGAAAATTACTGAAGGGAGGATAAGTGGGACATCTATAATAGTGTCAGCAATAAATACATTAAATTAAACTTAAAAAGAAATTATTGTTATACTATTTAAAATAAGAAAACAAAACAAACAAACAAAAAACTATTTACAATATCCCTGAAAAAAAACAACAGACATTCAAATTCTACTTAAATAGTGTCCTCCAGTGACAAGGAAGTGTTTTCCTATAAGGGTAGTGTATTTAAAGGTAACCATACCTAATTGGTTTAAATATTTCTTAAGTCCTCAGACATCTCTGCAATTTCTAATGTAAAATTTCAACATAAAACATGAATTCCAAAGTCAAATACATTTTTTAAACAATTCACTTTTTTACTGCACTCCATTGGCTAAACAATTGAAAGCAGACATGTATAATGCAATGATCAAAATAGCATGGCTATGTTTCTTTCACTGGACAGTAAGAAGGAAGAGTGAGAAAGATGCTAAACTGGCCTTAGCTTTAGAGTTAAGGTACAGAATAGTTTATATAGTATCTTGTACACAGAAGGTACTCATTAAATATCTGTCAAAAGAAAAACAAAAAAAACAACTTAGCACTAATGAAAAGAATGATCAATAAGCTTCAACCCTTGGGCAAGGCAAGTTCTCTAACCCTGGAACATTTTTCCAAAAGCAAAACCAAAACATAAAATCAGATCTAATTTTTACTTTTTGCATATGAAAACCAGAGTTAAAGAAAAACTATTCTAAATGTTTAAGCCCAACCAACCCAAAAGAAATTTTTAAAAGAGAAAAGCTAAGCTAGAATTAGTCACTAGGCAGTCTTTTTAGAAAGAGCACATTAACAGCAACATATTGTAGAAAAAATTGAAAACAAGTTCCTATCCAGCAATACATATAGCGATTAAAAGTCACAATCTCGGATTGATCATATTTCATATATTTCCTGGGAGAGTGCAATACCATAACAGGCGTTGTAACCTCCAGGCTTCTGAGTCAAGAGGACAACTGCAATGAAATTGCTTTCTACTACTGCCTGGAGATGAATCTAATGTTTTGTTTTCGATTATAATAACTATAAACTTAGGACTTAATCCTGTCAGGTCTCAGCAGACCTCTGATTTGATCATTTGTTAAATGTTATTTTTAAGAATCTCAATATATTTTGATTGGTTCTGGGATAAAGTAGCTAAATAATCTAAGGAGGAAGCCACCAATGGCCTCTGTACAGATTTGTGCATATAAATAGATCTTATATGTCTTTGTGATTTGATATCCATGAATAATTGGGGACACTCCAAAGCTACAGGCAGAAAAGATCAGCCTTTGAAAGTCTGGACTTTTGTCTCTGAAAATCAATTGCTCTTGAAAAATTAAGTGACTAAGTGACTGTGGGTCACCCAATGCCATTTCTTCATTCATTATCTTCAAAGGTCTGCTACAGGGGAGATCCAGTTCAGAGAAATTTAGGCTAAAATGAGCATGTCTTTAGGGGAAAAGAGGTTCAATATGTAATTTGTATAATGTAACTCAAATCTGTAGCAGAGAAGATTATTACTTGGTGGGATTTAAGAATACTAGCACTTGTTTTCCTATGCGCCCTTTGAATGTAGTGTTAGAAGAGTCGAACATCAACTTAACTCAGTACTAAAATCAATGAAATGCAATTCTAAACAATATTTTGCATGTAGAAAACACATATATTATTGATGTTTAACAAAAAAGAACAAAACTGTATTTTATGTGCTTAACTTTTATTAAGCAGATGTGACAGGATTACAGTGTCTGGTAAACAATGTTTGTAATTAAAGCCAAGGTAAATCTTGAAGTTACAGTAATTTTTTAACAGAAAAATCCATTATAGAGACCTCTTTTTTCCCCCACATGTAGGGTGCTTGTTCATAGAAAGGCCACAGGTTTTGTTCTCCTTGTCACAATGACTCCAAATTCCTGTTGGCTCTGCTGTGAACCAAAGAACCATTTCCTCAGGCCCTCTGCTCTGAGCATGTGCCATAGGGGCCATTTTTAAAAAGTTGCATTGAGGCACAAAACACTTATCCAAAAGCAAAAACAAAGCACAATGACATTTGCCTTTATGTCTGACTTTAATACCATCTTGAAATCAGTATTACTTGACAGACTCAGAATATAAACAGATATTGCTAAAACAGCTCCTCAGAGGACATCTCTATAATACCAACAATGCTTATATTTTTACAAAACCCAGTTTAATCCACACATAGCTTGTCTCTGACTGCTATTCAATTGCTTACTACTGTTTTTCTCCATTGCTGCAATTTTTAAGATAACAGAGGCCAATTAGCTAGAAAAAAGAAAAGGTTCCAAACACACTATGTAAGGTAGGAATGGTCTGAACAGAGAGAGACCTTGGAGTAAGGAATCCTTAGATACAAGTCCCAGAAGCAACAAAGGCTTCCTTCATAATTTCAAGCTAACCTGTTTTAATTCTGTCATCTATGAAATGAGAAGAAATCTGCTCTGCTAAATGTGTTGAAGAAAATATCTTGTTATGCATAAAATGTCCTATGTGTAGTAAGCATTAGATTTTTATATTTGCAATCCCTTAAACTGAAAAAGTCTGAGGTTAAATGGACAGTGCTTTAACTTTCATTTGTTAAACTGTCAAAGATATAGAATTCATTGGTAATAGTTCTGTTTTAATTTGTAAAGTGGAACAAGACTTTATTCTGAAACCACTAATGTTGTCACCAACTAGGAACATATCCTTAAAATCCATCATGTAATGAGAAAATAATTTCAAAATGTACATACCACATTATCCTCGGATACTGCATGGTGGTCCTCCTCCTTATTAGCCCTTGTTTCATTAGGGACAACTTCATTGGACTCTTCCATAGACAAAAAAAGCCATGATTTCATTTTACATTTCTCAAAACTTTATTGAGAATGCTTTATTCAAGATCAATGAAATAATTTATTTTAAAAAGACACAAATGGCAAATTCACTTCATATATGCTTTGTTGAGCCATTCTACTTTTTAAATGTGAATAGGTAAAAATACATGGATGGTCACCATTATATTATTTATAACTGAAAAAAATGAAAGCAACCTATATGCTTAACAATGAGAATTGGAGAATTCATTTAGGGCCTATCCCTACAATAAGAGCAATGAAGCTACTAAAAATGAAGTAGAAAAATAGTTGATATTAAATAAAAGATTCATGACATAATGGAAAGTGAATAAATAAAAGTGACAGAACCTACTATGTAGGTATACTAAAAAATGTGTACATATTCCTGGAAAAAGAAAACTAACACTATTTACATAAAATGTTTCTGGATAAAATTACAGGCAATTATTATTTTTCTTCCTTTTGTCTAATTTTACTTATTTCATTTGCTCTTTCATAATTAAATATTTTTAAATGAATATGCATTACTCATTGCAATAAGAGAAAAGTGATAATTTTCAAATACATGATATGATATAAAGCTATAAATATAGTAAGTTTCCAATTTTATAAAAAGGCAGGGTTTGTGAATGCACACCCACACCCACCCACCCACACACACACACACACACTCTCACACTCCTGTCCATATGTAGAGAAAACACTGTCAAAAACTTTCCCCAACCTCTGTTTTTAGTATGTTTATCACTGAGGGGTAGGGTTATTTCCAAAATTCTTATTGTATTTTCCAATGTTTTCTATAATGAAAATATATTCCTTTTGTGATCAAAATTCAGTATGTAAAAAAATGAGAAACAACAGAAAAATTAATTCATAGAAGCCAGTTACTAAAAAGTTTCCTGTGTTGAGGTAGAGGAAGTGGCTCATTCACAGCATAGGATATCTACAATATAACCACCTGTTTTAATTACTCCTACCTCTACTTAGGAAAACAGGGAAGCAACGTTTTTCTCTGTTCCTTCTGCACAGCCATATTATGGAGATTATTTGCATACATACAACTGGAATTCTTTAGCCCCTAGTAATGACCGACATTTTATTTTGCCATTTGAAGCTCTTTTTAAAAAAATATATTTTATTGATTTTTTACAGAGAAGAAGGGAGATAGAGAGTTAGAAACATTGATCAGCTGCCTTCTGCACACACCTCACTGGGGATGTGCCCGCAACCAAGGTACATGCCCTTGACTGGAATGGAACCTGGAGCCTTTCAGTCCGCAGGCCGAAGCTCTATCCACTGAGACAAACCGGTTTCGGCTTATTTTGCCATTTAAAACAGAACAAATATATTTTCCAAATGCATTCATTTCCATGGAAAGACATATAGGTGCGCTCTGTATGATCACGGGGATGATTAGGAGGAAAACATGGTTGATATAGAAACTCACATATGAATACATAGATAATTAGTGTTTAAGCATCCAGGGAAGTTTTTTAAAATAGCCCGTCTACAGAAGTAATAGATTACTTGGTTTCTTAATTTGGAGTTTAAATGCAATGTTCAATTTATTTTTTAAAATATATTCTTTGTTGCTCTTCAAGAGAGGTTAGGGTGGGAGAGAAAAATAGAAACATTGATGAAAGAGAAACATAGATTGGCTGTCTTCTGCATGTCCTCTACGGGGATTGAACAGAATCCTGGTTCATGGGCTGATCTTCAACCACTAAGTCACACCTCCTGGGCTATCAAAAAAAAAAAAATGGTTTCTAGACAGAAGAAGCTATTATCTATTTGTTATTTAGAGATTTCAAATCATAGACATTTCAATTCTTATATAATCAGCAACTAAATGAAATGGAAGGAAAATTGTCATCAAGTTTAGTTTCATAGCTGGTATTAGTACTGAATATACGTTAGTTTGTTTATCAACATCATTACTGGAATTACACAGTTCTGTTTTTCCAGAAACATGCTCATTCATAGTTAATTATAAGATGTAAACAAAACTGTTTTGAGGATTCCTAAAATAAAAAGGTGTGAAGTGATACAGCTATATAAGGCATGTTTTCTTTAACTTACAGATGGTTTCTATGTTAGTGAAAGCTTGAAAGTTAAACATTGCCAATGTGTCTGATTATCCCCTGCCCTTCCAAAATAAGCCTTAAAATTGGAAACTAAACAAGTAAGTGGAATTATTAATCAGTGAATTCTCTAGAGAGTATTCTATGTGGCGACCATAGTAACTATATGTAGATTTATCTTTCATGTGCACACCCACATAATAGACACAGCTAAAAAAAGGTTTCATTATGAAACTTAATGTTATAGATATTCATTTTCCCATACTTCAAACAATTTGCTTCTCAGAGTAGTAGAAATCTTGAAAATTGCTCAGCCATAAACATGAAATTAAGAAACTGAGTCATCTATTACTTCTGTAGCATTTGCAGTTAGGTGAGGGATAAAGACAGGTAGCTAGGTTTGTTTTTTTTATTGTGGTTTCTTGTTTTTTAATCAATACCAACTACACCTTCTTTCTCTTTCACTCCATACAGGAAAAGAAAATGGAATAAGTGAAGAGAGGTAAAAGATGAAAGTTAGAGGTAAGTCAGAAGTTCTTTATCAGCGAAGTACCTATTCTCTCAGAAGCAAAATAGTGAAATTGAAACTGCTGAAAGATAAACTGCACCTTTTGGTGACTTTGGTTAAACCTGTCTTTTACTGTATTTTTTAAATGATCCTTAATTTTGCTTGTAGAAATTTTTTCTAGAAACGTTTTTTCATCCTCACCTGAGGATATGTTTATTGATATTTTTAGAGAGAGGGAAAGGACAAAGAGGGAGGGAGGGAGGGAGAGAGAGAGAGAGAGAGAGAGAGAGAGAGAGAGAGAGAGAGAGAGAGTTGTGTGAGAGAGAAACATCCATAAATTGTCTCCTGCACCCTGATCAGGTATCAAATCTGAAACCTAGGAATGTGACCCAACCAGGATTCAAACCTGCAACCCTTTTGATGTACAGGATGACTCTCCAACCAACTGAGCCACCTGGCGAGGGCTTTTAATGTGATTTTTAATAAATTTTAACATGTAAAATATAAGACCTGATTTAAAAAAATACTTCTTTCTTCTTGAAAATTTGGAAGACTACCAATAGCCATATTTTAAAGAACCCTGAATTTCAAGTTGTTATGTTTTTTAAATCGTATGCTCAGGTACTCTTTATTCTGTCTCTCTAGATCTACATTGTCATGCAGTTAATGAAACTCTCAAAGTAAACAAAAATGTAACTACATTTTCAAAACTGAAAGGTAATATATTTAGTGTATTTTAAAGGTATGATATTAGTCTAGGCCAGATTATACAATTCACTTAATCATCACAAAAAGATCACCCAATTAAATGACTCAGAATCCTATTTTGCATCAGCAAAACGAGGAAGCGAATAGGACAGTATATATTAAAAAAGGCTCTTTTCGGTACTTGAACATTCTTTTATGATCTTGTGGTGCAATTTGTGATGAAAATGAAAATCTTACCATGCAGCTATAAAAAATAAGCAATCAAGAGGAATTCTAGGCAATCTCACTTCCCATAAAGTATTTTTTTGTCTTATGCATTCAATTCTCTCTCCTGTTTTACATTAGATCTTGATTACTATGCCGGGTCTCTAGAGAACACACTATTAAATGACAAAGGATGCCAGTAGAAGCAGTGGTACATTAGGAACTCTAAAATTTGCTCATTTTTCCCATTAACTAATTTTTAAAATTCCCTCTTGGAGGGGGGGCGGGGGAGTTAGTGGGAGTTGGTAAATGAAACTCTCCTTAGGGGTTTATGTAATTTCTTTCTATCATATTTATATTCTTACAGCTTTCCCATCCATCCATAGAAACACACAGTCATTCTCTAAACATCTGTTTATGAATCAGTGAAAATAGTCAAGTACTCCAAGGCATTTATATATAATTTAGTAAATACAACCATTAGGCAAAATGGTTTAATGCACCCACTAGATTAGAAATAGGGGCTTGAAAATCATAATGGCTTCTCCTTTCATTCTGCTTCACAGTTTTTCCATACACTAAATTCTCCGTTATGATCATCAATATCTATAACAAATGTTGGTAAGAAAGAAAATACATGGCCCTCTCAATATTAACATCTTTTACATCCCTTTCATTACTCAACCTACTGCAATTTGGTTGCCTTTCTCACCCACGCAATTGCTTATTCAAAGAAATCCTTAAACACTGAATTCAATGGTTTTTCATTCATTTTTGTAAATTTTATTTTCCCGCTTTATTGAGTTATAATTGGTATGCAAAATTGCACATAATTAATGTTTACAATTTGCTAAATTTAGACATATGTATACACTCCTGTTACTATCACCACAGTCCAGGAAATAAACATATCCATAAGCTTAAAAAATTCCTTTGTTACTATTTTGGTGTTCAGAACATGACATGAATTACCCTCTTAAGTTTTTAAGTATACAATCCTTTATTGCTAACTATAGGCACTATATTGTTCAGCAGATCTCTGGAACTTACTCCTCTTGTATAACTGTAATTTTTAATACCCCTTGAACAACAACTCCCCATATACCTCTGCCCAATTCCTAGGTACCACAATTCTATTGTCCACTTGTATACCTTGGACCATTTTAGATTCCTCATATAAGAGGAATTTCTACTCAACCTATATGAGATAGTTGAGAGAATAACCCCTCTTCCTCATGAAATTTCTCTCTTTGGTTTTATAAATAATATAATATCCTGATTCTCTTGTACCTAAATGTTCTTTTAATGGCACCCTGTTATCTTCCAGTCCCCAAATATAGATTGTTTTTAACACACAGTCCTTGTCTATCTTACTCTTTTGTTTTCTATGTTCTCATTTAACTATATTTTCTATATCTATGGCCAGACATTATTTTGGCCTCACTGTGGGTGACTCCCAGATATTTTCTCATGTTTCAATTCCTCTCTTGAGTTCCATACCCAAATTATGAAAGGGTATGCTGTAAAGCCCCATATGGATGTCCTGCCATCATCTAAAACACAACATATGCAAAACTGAATTCTGAATTTATCTTCACACATCATGCTATCCATTGAATGCAGTGCCAATAAAAATCCTAAATGAATTATGTGGAGGAGGCTTGTGGAAAGAAATTCTAAAGTTCATCTAGAAGAATCAGGGTGTTTTTGTTACTGAGAATAATGTTAGCTAAGAATAATAAGAGCCCTACAAAATATTTACAGATTTTATAAAGCCACAGTTATAAATAATCAGATCAGTGTAACATAAGGAATCCAGAATTTGACCCACATGATATGAATGTATGCATAAGTGAATGTGCATGTACATTTATATGTGTACTACAGGCACTGTACATGAAAATTCATGCACTCAGGGGGATCCCTCAGCCTGGCCTGTGCCCTCTCATAGTCCAAGACCCCTCAGGATGTCCACCTGCCATCTCAGGCCCACTCCTCAGGGGATCAGACCTAAGCTGGCAGTCAGACACCCCTCTGAAAGCCCAGGATCCCTTGGGGGATGTCCACCTGTTGGCTTAGGCCTGCTCCCCAGGGGATTGGGCCCAAGTTGGCAGTCAGATATCCCTCTGGCAGCCTGGGAGCCCTTGGGGGAGGACTAAGGCATTAGTCGAACATCTTTAGAGCTGCTGCAGAAGTGGAAGAGGCTCCCGCCACCACGGCTGCACTGGCCAGCCATGAGCTGGCTTCTGGCTAAGTGGTGCTGCCCCTGTGGAAGTGCACTGACCACCAGGGGTAAGCTCCTACATTGAATGTCTGCTCCCTGGTGGTCAGTGCACATCATAGAGAACCAGTCATTCCCTGCAGTTCTATAATTAGGGTCAATTTGCATGTTCTCCTTTTATTATATAGGATATGTATTAGCCTGACTACTATCATACTGTCTTTCATAAATATATATGCTTTATTTAAACTCACTGGAAAATGATTAATTGTTTAATAACTGGTTTATGAGCAATTTGCTAATCATTTGGAAAAAATAAGATTGTGTATTTTCCTCATACATTTTAAAGCAAAATAAATTCAAATGTAATAAGTATCAAGTTGTAAAAATGAAATCATAAAGATATAAGAAGTAAATATAGAGGTATGTTTACATAATTGTAGTATACAAAAAGAATTTGTAATTATGACACAAAAGTCAGAAACCGCAAAGAAAGGAATTGGTATATTTGACAATATAAAAATTCAAAGAAAACAATCCAAAGTCTATGGGACACAGTGAAAGCAGTCCTGAGAGGTAAATTCAGAGCTCCACAGGCCTACCTAAAAAAAAAAAAAAAAAAAAAGGTAATAAATTATCTAACTCAAGAACTTAATGAATTGGAAATAGAAAAACAAGGAAAGCCTAGAGTGAACAGAAGGAAGGAGATAATAAATATCAGAGGAGAAATAAATGACAAAAAAATATAAAAGATCAATGAAACTAAGAGCAGGTTCATTGAAAGGATAAACAAGATTAATGAACCTGTAGCCAGGCTCACCAAGAAGTAAAGAGAGAGAACCCAAATAAATAAAATCAGAAATGAAAGAGGCAAAATAACAAACAGACCCCACGGAAATACAAAGGACTGTAAAAAAAAAATACTATGAACAACTCTATTATAACAAAATAAACAACCTGAAGAAAATACACTTATTCCTAGAAAAATACAACCTTCCAAAACTCAATCAAGAAAATTCTAAAAATCTCAATAGGCCGATAACTATGGAGGAAATTGAAGCAGTCATCAAAAAACTTCCAGGAAGCAAAAGCCCCGGGCCAGACAGCTTCACAGGGGAATTTTACCAAACATTCAAAAAAACAACTACAACTTATCCTTCTCAGACTATTTTAAGAAATTCAAGAGGAAGGCACATTTTCAAACTCTTTCCACGAAGCTAACATTACCATAATCCCAAAACCAGATAAAGACAACACAAAGAAAGATAAATACAAGCTAATATTCCTGATGAACATACATGCTAAAATCTTCTCCAAAATGCTAGCAAATTGGATTCAGCATTACATTAGAAAGATCATACACCATGACCAAGTGGGAATTATTCTGGGGATGTAAGGCTGGTACAATATCTGCAAATCAATAAATGTGATACATTACATGAAAATTTGAGATAAAAATCACACAATCGTATCAATCAATGCAGAAAAGGCATTTGACAAAACCCAATACCTTTTCCTGATAAAAACTCTCATCAAGGTGGGAATAGAAGGATCATACCTCAACATAGTAAAAGCCTTATATGACGAACTTACAGCAAAAATCATACTCAATGGGCAAAACCTAAAACCATTTCCCCTAAGAACAGGAACAAGACAGGGATGCCCACTTTCACCATTCCTGTTCAACATAGTACTAGTAGTGCTAGCCATGGCAATTAGACAAGAAGAAGAAATAAAAGGCTTCCAAAAAGGAAAATAAGTAAAATTGTCATTGTTCGCAGATGACATGAAACTGTACATAGAAAACCCCAAAGACTTCATAAAAAATTACTAGTCTTAATAAATGAATTTGGCAATGTAACAGGATACAAAATTAACAACCAGAAATCTATGGCTTTTTTATACACTAATAATGAACTCACAGAAAGAAAAACTAAAAAAAAAAAAAAAAAAAAAAAAAAAATCCTATTTACCATTGCACCAAAAAAATTAAAAGACCTAGGAATAAATTTAACCAAGGAGGTAGAAGACCTGAACTAAGAAAATTACAGGTGCTAAAAAAAGAGATAGAGGAATATACCTTGTTCATGGATTGGTAGAATAAACATTATTAAAATGTTTGTACTACCCAAAGCAATCAATATATTAAATGTAATCCCCATTAAAATACCAAGGGCATACTTCAAAGAGCTAGAACATACTCTCCAAAAATTCATCTGGAATAAAAAGAGACCCTGAAGAACGTGAGAAATCTTGACAAAGAAGAACAAAGTTTGAGGGATCACAATGCCAGATATCAAGTTAGACTACAAAGCCACTGTCCTCAAAACTGCCTGGTACTAGCACAGACATATAGACAAATAGAACAGAACAGAGAATCCAAAATTTGACCCAAGCCATTATGATCAGTTCATATTTGACAAAGGAGGCAAGAGCATACAGTGGAATCATGACAGTCTCTTCAATAAATGTGTTGGGAAAACTGGACAAATCCATGCAAAAAAT
This sequence comes from Pipistrellus hanaki, assembly GCF_964339955.1. Classification (NCBI taxonomy): domain Eukaryota; kingdom Metazoa; phylum Chordata; class Mammalia; order Chiroptera; family Vespertilionidae; genus Pipistrellus; species Pipistrellus hanaki. The sequence continues at coordinate 78,270,839 of NC_140524.1, forward strand.
GAAACTAGACCACCAACTTACACTATACACAAAAATAAACTCAAAATGGATAAAGAACTTAAACATAAGATGGGAAACCATAAAAATCTTAGAAGAAGCCATAGGCAAGAAAATAGCAGAAATTTGTCATAGCAATATATTTACTGACACAACTGCTAGGCCAATGGAAACTAAGGAGAAAATAAACAAATGGGAATACAACTAAATAAAAAGCTTCTGCACAGCAAAAGAAATAATCAACAAAATAAGAAAGCCCACTCCATGGGAGAACATATTTGCCAATGTTGTCTCCCATAAGGGTTTAATATTCAAAATTTATAGGGAACTCATACAACTTAACAAACGGAAGACAATCCAATAAAAAAAAAAATGGGTAAAGAGACACTTTTCAAAAGAGGACATAAAGTAGGCCAAAGGCATATGAAAACATGCTCAAAGACACTAATCATCCAAGAGATGAAAATCACAACAATGAGGTACCATCTCACACCTCTCAGAATGGCTATCATCAACAAATTAACAAACTACAAGTTCTGGAGAGGATGTGGAGAAAAAGAAACTCTCTGCATTGCTGGTGGGTATGCAGACTCATGTAGCCACTGTAGAAAATAGTATGGTGTATAGTCAAAAAATTAAAAATGGAATTTTCATTTGACCCAATAATGCCACTTCTAGGAATACTTCCCAAGAAACCAGAAGCACCAATCAGAAAGGATATGTGCACCCCTATGTTCATTGTGGCACAATTTACCATAGCTAAGATTTGGAAAAGCTTAAGTGCCCATCAGCAGATGAGTGGATTAAAAAACCGTGGTACATCTACACAATGGAATACTATACTGCGGTAAAAAAGGAGTTCTTACCATTTGCAACAGCATGGATGGAACTGGAGAGCATTATGCAAAATAAGCCAGTCAGAGAAAATAAATATCACATGATCTCACTTATTTGTAGAGTCTAATGAATAACATAAACTGATGAACAAAAATAGAACCAGAGTCATAGAAGCATTGAACTGACTATCCAATTTATGAGGGAAGCAGGGGATGAGGGGGAAAGAGGTCAACCAAAGCACCATTATGCATGCATATAAGCATAACCAAAGGACACAGATTAGGGGGTGAGGGCATGTGCTTGGGGTGTGGGCAGTCAAGGAGAGGTCAATGGGGGAAAAAGGAAACTTACGTAGTACTTTAAATAATAAAGAATTGAAATTTACAAAAAGACAACTAGCCGAAACCGGTTTGGCTCAGTGGTAGAGCGTCGCAGTGAGGACTGAAAGGTCCCAGGTTCGATTCCGGTCAAGGTCATGTACATTGGTTGCGGGCACATTCCTGGTAGGGGGTGTGCAAGAGGCAGCTGGTCGATGTTTCTCTCTCATCGACGTTTCTAGCTCTCTATCCCTCTCTCCTCCTTTATAAAAAAAATCAATAAAAAAATATATTAAAAAAAAAGACAACTAGTGTTGGTGCTGGTATGGAAAAAAAGGAATCCTTGTACACTGTTGGTGAAAATGTAAATTTGTGCATCCATTATGAAAAATAGTATGGAGATTCCTCAAAACATTAGCAGTCCCTCTTCTGGTTATATAACAAAATGATATTAAATCAGTACCTCAAAGAGGTATTTTCACTTCCATGTTCATTGCAGCAATATTTACATTGACTAAGATGTAAAAATAACCTAAGTATCTGTTGACAGATGGATAGGTAAATAAATTTATACACATTTTATATACATTTATATATAAATTAATATATACTTATCTATAATAATAAAAGCATAATATGCTAATTAGACTGGACATTTTTCCAGATGAAGCCGGGGCTGCAATGGCTGAACCCCTTGCATGAATTTTGTGCAAGAGTAGGCTTTCCTTCCCCCAGCTGTCAACACTGGCTTCCCTCTGGCACCTGGGACCTGGGCTTCCCTTACAGCCCTGGCTTCATCCAGAAGGTCATCTAGAAGGACATCCAGAAGGATGTCCAGTCTAATTAGCATATTATGCTTTTATTATCTATACTAATAAAAGGGTAATATGCAAATTGGTCATGACACCCTCACAGTAACAACCAAACAGCAGATGACTGACAAGCAGGCTGTGTGGGGCAACCAGGCCAGCAGGGGGGTTAGCAAGGGGCAACCAGGCCAGCAAAGGGGGGGCTGTGAGGGGCTACTAGGCCAGTGGGGGGCCACTTAGGGGTAACCAGGCTGGCAGGGGGGCCAGTTAGCGGTTATCAGGCTGGCAGACAGAGGCGGTTAGGGGTGATCAGGCTGGCAGGCAGGTGATCAGTTAGGAGTCAGTGGTCCTGGGTTGTGAGGGATGTCTGACAGTCAGACATGCCACAAGGGGTCCTGGATTGCAGAGGATCCAGGCTGAGCTGAGGGCACCCCCTTTCTCTCCTGCACAAATTTAGTGCACCAGGCCTCTAGTTATTGATAAAGGATTATTATCATATTAGCTATAAAAAAGAGATCTTGCCATTTGCAAAAACATGGATGAAAATGGGGTACCTTATGCTAATTGAAATAAGACCCACAAAAAAAAGTACTGCATGATCTCACTTATATGTGGAATTTTAAAAAGTCAAGTACATAGAAGCAAAGAGTAGGATGATAGTTACCAGGGTGGGGAGGTGGGGAAAATACGGAGATAGTTATTAAAGGGTATAAAGTTGCAATTACATAGGATGAGTAAGTTTAGAGATTTAAAGTACAACACAATTATAACTAGTAATATTATACTGCTTACTAGAAATTTGCTAAAATATTAAATTTCAGTGTTCTTATCATACACAACAAAAATGTCACTATTTGAGGATATGTGAATTAGCTTGATTTTAGTAATAATTTTACTATGTATATGTATATCAAAACATATATTTTAAATATAAACTGTGTGGCCAGAATATTATGATCTCTGAACACATAATAATCTGGCCACTCAATGTATATCCTATATAATAAAAGGCTAATATGCAAATTGTCCCCTCGACTAGGAGTTCGACCAGCAGACAGGCCAGCCAACCACCCAAGTCCTCTCCCTATGGCCAGGCTGGCTGGACCCCACCCATGAATGAATTCATGCTCTGGACCTCTAATAATCTGAGTGGCCAGATTATTGTGTATTCAGAGATCATAATAATCTGGCCACTCAGTGTATATGTATCATTGAAACATAGAAGAAAATAAATCCATTTATTTTAATATTTTTGACCAAATATGAGTTTAGACTTGAAGTCCAGTATGCTGAAAAGAAACTAAAAATGCATCAAATTTACAAAAGCTATAATTAGGATGTGCAACATAAAAAAAAATACCTTGAGAACTTCCTTCAGACAAACAGATGGATGCTTCATCATTTCTATCGTTATCTTCTTCTACTTCAGGACCAGCTTCCTCTCCTGTTGTGAGTGCAGACAAAGAACCAGACTCTGGATGCTCAGAAAAATCAGCAGGGCCTCCCCTTGGAGGTGGAACTTCAATCCCCATTAAACGATATTTTCTTCTTCTATTCCCAATCCAAGTCTTTATAAGAGAAATATAAGAGGAAGCTTTGTAAACATAGAAACTTAGCAGTCTGATCATTAAAATAATGAATGAATGTTCTATAAAACATGATTAAAAAGATGAAATAGGTATTTAGAATAATGAAATTTTATTATGGCTCAATAAGTTAAAATAAAATAATTTTCATTTTTTACTATCTTATTAGCAGAAATATTTATTTAAATATGCAGACTTTCAAGAAATATTTATTTATTTATTTATTTATTTATTTATTTATTTATTTCGGTAGAAAATAATCCACCAAATATTTCAAAGGGAACACTAATTGGTTCCTTCTCTAAAGGGACCAGGCATATAGCTGAAATTATAATTCATCTCCTATTTTGAATATTGCTCTTCATAGGTGAAAATGTCGTTTATATTAACTTTGTTTGGCTCCATGTTACCTGGTTATTTCAAGTATTCTAAATTTTCACTTCATTGGATTTAGAACCGTTTAAAATGTTTTTTTTTTCATTAAAATAAGTTTAAACTCACAGGAAGTTGAAGAGATAGGTCTTCATTCAGTTGCCTCCAATTACCTTTTTACATAATTATAACATAAAAACAAAACAGGAAATATATTACAAAATATGTGTATACACTTCCATGTTCCTTTATAACACCACTAGGGGCCCAGTGCACGAAGTTAGTGCACTGAGGGGGGGGGTGTCCTTAATCCCAGCCTACACCCTCTCCAATCTGTGACCCCTGTGGGATCAGGCCTAAACCAGCAGTTGGACATCCCTCTCACAATCTGGACTGCTGGCTCCCAACTGCTCACCTGTCTGCCTGCCTGATTGCCCCAACTGCTTCTGCCTGCCAGCCTAAGCACTCCACTGCCAGCCTGATAGACACCTAACTGCTCCCCTGCAGGCCCAGTTGCCCCGAATTGCCTTCCCTTGCAGGCCTGGTCAACCCCAATTGCCCTCCAGTACAGGTCTGGTCCCTGATAACTGCCGTCCCCTGCCAGCCTGATTGCCCCTAACTGCCCTCCCCTGCAGAACTGGTTCCCCCCAACTTTCCTCCCCTGCAGGCCTGGTCAACCCCAACTGCCCATCTCTGCCAGCCCTGTCACCCCGAACTGCCCCAACTGCCCTCCCTTGCCAGCCTGTTCGCCCCTAACTGCCCTCCCCTGCAGACCTGGTATTCTCCAACAACCCTCCCTCCCCTGCTGACCTGATCACCCACAACTTCCTATCCTTGCTGGCCATCTTGTGGTGGCCATCTTGTGACCACATGGGGGCAGCCATCTCATGTGAGGGTATTGTAGTTAATTTGAATATTCCCTCTTTATTATATAGGATTGTTATTCTCCTTCCTTCCTACCATTTCCAATATTTGGCAAATAATCTATATTTTTAAGAATTCTATCTAATAAAAGGGAACATGCTTGTTGACCCCCCCCCCACATTGTCGCAAAAGATGGCAGCACCCCCATCCAATAAGGAGGAAATATGCTAATTGATTGTACTGCCCTCAAAGATGCAGCACCCACAGCCAATAAGGAAGAAATATGCTAATTGTCTGCCATGCCATACTCAAAGATGGCAACACCTTTAGCCAATAAAGAGGGCATATGTTAATTGGCCACCACATCCTCAAAGATGGCAGCACCCACAGCCAAAAGATGGCAACCCTGCTGGTGCACCTGCCTCTGGAGTCCCTCAGTCCTTTTAGTCCCCCAGCCGCCCAAAGTCAGCCCAAGGCACAGGCAAGTCACAGATGGTGGCTGCCCAGCCGCCCATGGCTGCCCAAGGCACAGGTAACCAGGACTGGCCAAGGCTTGCGCTGCCAACAGTGGCAGCAGCAGAGGTGTGATGGTGCGTTGCCTTCTCCTGATTGCCGGATCACCTCCTGCCCTGGAGGGCTCCCATACTGTGAGAAGGGGCAGGCTGAACTGAAGGACTCCCCCTCCAGTGTCTAAATTTTTATGCACCGGTCCTCTAGTGTTATATAAATGGAGCCATATAGCACGTGAACTTTAATTTTTATGTATTTATTTGCTAGAGGCCCAGTGCATGAAATTTACGCACTGGGGGAGGTCTCTCAGCCTGGCCTCCTCCCTCTTGCAGTCTGGAACCCCTTGGGTGATGTCCACCTGCCAGCTTGTGACTGGATGGCCTTCTGTTGCTGCATGTCTTGCTGCTTGAGCTTCAGTAGCTACTGCATGTGCACAGGCTGGGAAACCACAATCTGTCCTGTGAACACCATCGAGTGGGAGAGTCAAGTGTGGAGGCAGGCTCTCCTTGAGTTTCCCTGAGTCACTGAGTTGTTCAGATTGACTGCCTTCTACAGAGAACAGCACCAAAATTGGACCTAAGCCAGCAGTCAGACATCCCTCTCACACTGGGACCCATCGGGGGATGTAGCAGTGTACCAAGCAGCAGGCAGCCAAAAAGGAGTACAAATCAGGACTGGGCACCACACTGCTGATACTCATCTTGACCCACTTCTGTTGCTCAGTAGTGTTGCCATGGAATCAGGAGATGCTCCCACTGTGGCAGCTGCACTCACTATCTGTGAGCCAAGCTTCTGGCGGAGTGTTGCTCCCCCTGTGGGAGTGCACTGACCACCAGGGGGAAGATCCTCCATTGAGTGTCTGTTCCCTCGTGGACAGTGTGCATCATAGCAACTGGTGTTTCCATCAGAAATTCTGCAGTTCGGTCAATTTGCTTATTAAGGTTTTATTATATAGGATTTTGCATGTGACTTTTTTTATTGTATAAAGTTTTACTTATGTCTCCTTTTTTCCATGATTAACTCCACACCAGCCATTCCCATCTTCATGAGCAACCCCCCAGAGCCCCATTCACTGTGTCCATTGGTTATTCTAATATGCATGCATACCAGTTCTTTGATTGTTCTCTAAATCACCTCCCCCCCCCTGCTCCCCGCCCCCTTCCCTGCCATTTATCTCTAGATCTATTTTTGTTCATTAATGTTTATCATTATATTCCACATATGAGTGAGATCATGTGATATTTATCTCTCTCCAACTGGCTTATTTTGGTTAGCAAAATGCTCTTCAGTTCTATCAATGCTGTTGCAAATTGTAAAATTTCCTTACTTTTTATACCATTGTGTAGATATAACTACAGTTTTTTAATTCACTCATCAACAGATTGACACTTAGGTTGTTTACAAATCTTAGATATTGTAAATTGTGCTGCTATGAACATCGGGGTACATATATCCCTTCTGATTGATTGGTTTCTTGGGATTACAAGGTCAAATGGGAGTTCCATTTTTAACTTTTTAAAAATATTTTTATTGACTTTTTACAGAAAGGAAGGGAGAAGGATAGAGAGTTACAAACATCAATGAGAAAGAAACATCAATCAGCTGCATCCTGCCCACTGCCCACTGGGGATCTGCCCACAACCAAAGTACATGCCTTTGACCAGAATCAAACCTGGGGGTCTTGAGTCCACAGGCCAACACTCTATCCACTGAGCCAAAACACTTATGGTGCATCTTTAACTTTTTAATGAAACTCCATACTATCTTCCACAGTGGCTACACCAGTCTGCATTACTACCAATAGTGCACAAGGGTTCCTTTTTCTCCACATCCTTGCCAGCACTTGTCATTTGTTGATTTGTTGATGATAGCCATTCTGTCTGGTGTGAGATGGTAACTCATTGTTGTTTTGAGTTGTGTCTCTCTGATTATTAGTGACTTTGAGTATGTTTTCATATCTCTTAGCCTTTTGTATGTCCTCTTTCAAAAAGTGCCAATTTAGGTCCATTCCCCAATTTTTAATTGAGTCATTTATCTTCCTTTTGTTAAGTTGTATGAGTTCTCTGTACATTTTGGAGATTAAACCCTTATTGGAGATAACATTGGCAAATATGTTCTCCCATGCAGTGGGCTTTCTTGTTGTTTTGTTGATATCTTTTGCTGTGCAGAAGCTTTTCATTTTGATAGTCCCATTTGTTTATTTTCCCTTTAGTTTCCATTGCCCTACAAGTTGTGTCAGTAAAGATATTGCTATGATATATTTCAATATTTTGCTGCCCATATAATCTTGTAGGATTTTTGTGGTTTCTCACCTTACATTTAAGTCCTTGAGCCATTTTGAATTTATTTTTCTGTATGGCATAAGTTGGTGATCCAGTTTCATTTTTTTTTTTTTTGGATGTATGACCGAATTTTCCAGCACCACTTATTGAGACTATCTTGACTCCATTGTATGTTCTTGCCTTCTTTGTCAAATACTAATTGAATATAATGGCTTGGGTCGATTTCTGGATTCTCTGTTCTGTTATGTTGGTGTATATGTCTGTTTTTGTGCCAATACCAGGCTGTTTTGAGAACCATGGCTTGGTAATATAGCTTAATATCTGGTATTGAGATACTTCCAATTTTTTCTTCTTTCCCAGGATTGCTGTGGCTATTCAGGGTCTTTTTTTATTCCAGATGAATTTCTGAGAGTTGGTTTTAAATCTTTGAAGTATGCCATTGGTATTTTAATGGAAATTACATTGAATCTGTAGATTGTTTTGGGTAGTATGGACATTTTAATGATATTGATTCTATCAATTGATGAACACGGTATTTTCTTCCATTTGTTTATGTCTTCCTCTATCCTTTTTTTTTTTTTTTTGCATCCTGTAATTTTCTGAGTATAGGTCCTTTACCTCCTTGGTTAAATTTATTCCTGAGCATCTTCATTTTGTGTGTGTGTGTGTGTGTGTGTGTGTGTGTGTGTGTTGCAATGATAAATTGGATTATTTTAAAGTTTCTCTTTCTGTGAGTTGATTATTGGTGTATAAAAAAGCCATAGATTTCTGAGTGTTAATTTTTCATCCTGCTATCTTGCCAAATTTATTTATTAGTTATAGCAATGTTTTGATAGAACACTGTGAAAGCAGTGCTAAGAGGAAAGTTCTTAGCATTATAGGCCTACTTCTAAAAAAACAAACCACAAGAAAAACTGGTAATAAATCATCTAACTCTGAAACTTTAAGAATTAGAATGAGAGCAACAAGAAAAGCCCAGAGTAAGCAGAAGTAAGGAAGTAATAAAGATAAGAGTGGAAATAAATAACATAGAGAACAAACAAACAAAACAATACAAAAGATTAATGAAAGCAAGAGCTGGTTCCTTGAAAGGATAAGACAGACTGATTAACTTATAGCCAAGATCACCAGAAGTAAAGAGAGAGGACCAATATAAACAAAATTAGAAATGAAAAAGGCAAAATAAGAACAGATCCAACAGAAATATGAAGAATCATTAAAAAATACTATAAACAGCTCTATTCCAACAAACTGATCAAACTAGAAGAAATGGATATTCCTAGAAAAAATATGACCTTCCAAAATTCAATCAATAAAAGACAAAAAAATCTGAATACACCAATAACTATGGAGGAAATTGAAGCAGTAATAAAAAAAAACTTCCAACAAAGGCATTGGGCCAAACAGCTTCACAGAGGAGTCTCATCAAACATTTAAAGTAGAATTAAAATTTCTCCTCCTCAGACTATTCCAAAAAATTCAAGAGAAAGGCATACTTCCAAGCTTTTTCTATGAAGCCAGCATTACCCACCCACGGCCACCTCCGCCACCATCTCTGCGGCTGTGCGCTGCCACCACTGCCACCTGGTATGCCCTATCCGCTGCATCCGCTGCCTTTGCTGCCTCCTGCAAATGTCACTGTGCACCTCACCCCACCCTGCCCCACATTCAATGCCGGTGCTTTCCCTCCAGCAGCTGCAGCCACCTTGCTTTCCACTTTCCCTCCCTCTTTCTTCTATGCTGTCTTCAGTCTTCACTCCTCCCTTCTTCCTTGTATACAAATTAACCGCCGTTTTTGTTGGGTTAACTTGTATACTCACTCTGATTGGCTTGTGGGTGTGGCTTGTGTAGCAGAGTGATGGTTAATTTGCATATTACTCTATTATTAGGTTAGATGTGGTTCTTTGTGACTAGCTTCTTTCACTAGCATAATGTTGTCAAGATTCATCTATTTTGTAGCATATTTCAGTATTTAATTTCTTCACATGGCTCTATAATAGTCCAATATAGGCATATGTCACATTTTGTTTACCCATTGACTTGATGGACATTCGTGTGTTTTTTTCCTACTCTTTGGTATTATGAATGACGCTGTTAAGAAAATCCATATATAAGTTTTTAAGTTGACACATGATTCATTTCTTTGGGTTATATACATAAGAGTGCAATTTCTGGGTCATATAATTAATTTGTTAAAATTTTAGAGGATGGTTTTAAAAAGTGACTAAAACATTTTACATTTTCACCAGAAGTGTATAATTGTTCCAGTTTCTCCACATCCTAGCTAACAGTGGTAATCTGTCTTTTTTATTCCAACTATCATAGTAGCTACTAAGTGGTATCTCATTGTGGCTTTAACTTTTATAATTACAAGTAATGTTGAACATCTTTTTGTGTGCTTATTAACCATTTGTATATCTTCTATGGATAAATGTTTATTCAAATTCTGTGCTTATTTTACAAACTGCATTATTTGCCTTTTATTATTGAGATGTAAGAGTTCTTTATATACTGTGGATATATGTTTCTTATTAGACATATGATTTGAACATATTTCCTTCTATTATGTGAGTTATTTTTAAAAATGTATTGATGGTATTATTTACATAACCTCATATAATTTTTAAAGCTTTCATTTAAGATGCTCATCAACAACACCATGAAAATTATTGAAAATGTCTTACCCGAACTATTTCACAGTCAACATTTAATTCAGTTGCAACTGCTTCAATTTTTTCTCTACAGATAGATCCAAGGCTGGTCATGCCATTGTCCCAGTACTTCTTAAGGGTGGCTAAGTCTCTGTCACTGAACTGAGTGCGGTCTTGTAGCTGTAGAACAAATTTTAAAAATTAGAAAAATCAAAAGAAATACTACTATAGATAGGATCATCCTGGTGAGATGTGTTATGTTACTTTCAATATATACATTAGTTAAATTTATGTAATTCTTACTCTGTGTTCCCCCATTTTGAAATGGACATTTTCATGACATTTATAACATGAAAATTCCCATGATATTTATAACATGATTTTATAACATGAAAGTGTACTAGAATAAAAATTTTAGCTGATGGCAATTAAGTGATGTTTATTGTAAAGGATTATAATCACACAATTTATGTCATTGTAAAAACTACAGATACATTTTAAAAAGAAGAGAATTTCAATTACACACAATCCTGAAAATAACATTTGTTGACATTCTAATGTATATTCTTTCAACCTTTTTTCTATGTTATATACATTTACATTCACACTACATATATTTTAAAAATAACAGGGTTAGGTGCTGGCCAGATTGCTCAGTTGGTTGGAGCGTCGTCCTGTGCACCAATGAGTTGTGGTTTGATTCCCAGTCAAGGTACATAACTAGGTTGCAGGTTTGATCCCCAGTTGGTGCACCTCCAATGTATCTCTCTCACCTGTATGTTTCTCTCTCCTGCTCTCTTCCTCTCTCTAAAGTCAATAAAAATATCATTTGCAACAACATGGATGGAATTGGAGAACATCATGCTGAGTGAACTAAGCCAGTCAATGAAAGAGAAACACCACATGACCTCGCTCATTTATGGATAATAAAGAACATTATAAACTGATGAACAAAAAGTTAGATACAGAGACAGTAAAGCAACAAACAGACTGTCAAACTACAGCGGGGAGGATAGGGAGATATGGGGGAGATAAGAGATCAACCGAAGGACTTGTATGCATGCATATAAGCAAAACCAAGTGAAGAAAAACTCGGGGGGGGGGAGGGTATTTTTGGCAGTGAAGGGGGGGGCAATGGAAAGATATGTACACATATAATACTTTAATTAAAAAAAGTTAAAAAAAAACCTATATCTTGAAGCATGGATTTAAAAAAAAAAGGAAAAAAAAATAAAAACAGGGTCAGGATTACATCACTGTGCTGCCTTTTGATAACTTAATCTAAATTTCCATACACATAGCTTCCTTACAAATGCTATAATTAATTAAAAAGGCATATAAAAATCTAAGAAGATAATGTAGTCCTAAGACAGCAATCATATTTATGACTTTAGGGAGTTTCATAATTAGCCTATCCTTTTTGTTCTTAGGGTTTTTAAACAAATAAATTATGGACTTTATATATTGTTTTAATTCAATAAATCCTGGCTGCATCCCTAGGAAGTAAATTAGAAGCAAGATAGAATATTGATCTTCGATTTGCTGATAAAGAGTCAGGGAAAAAAAGGGTCAAAGGACACATTCAACAGGGCATAGACATAGAGAGTCCATGGCAGATATAGAAATAGGAATATTCTGATTTTATTCTAGTAGCTTTATCCATATGATGTCTTCAATTATCTTAAGAGGTGGTGAAAAAAACTAAAAATGAATTTTAATTAAAATATATCCTGTAAAGCCATATATGTGTATGTGTTTGTTTATGATGAGAGTAAGTGTGAGAGAGCTAAAGAGCAAGAGAAAGCCCATGAGAGTGAGTGAGTTGATAGCAACAGTTACAAATAATGGCATGAGGAATAAGGCTGCCTTTGCCTAAGAAGATATGGTCTGGTCCCACATCGAAACTAGACTTCAGATCCTTCCCATACACACACTGCTTTCAGCATTTCCTTTCCTGCAGAAATTTAAAGTGAAATAATGGGTAATAATGGAAAATAATGTATATAATATATAAAATATAAATAAAGTTATCATAGTTAAAACTCATGTAATACCACACAATAGGAACAAATTTGTTTTGAAGCTACTTCCTTTTGAAAAGGAATTTTAGCTATCATGAGGAAAATCAATATGTGAATTCTTCATTTTCTACCATGATATTGGAGATAGAGTATATAATTAATGTGTCTCTTCATAAGAAATATAGTACATTTTTGTTTCTGTTAATTTCCTTATTGCTAAATCTGTTCTTCCACTTCTTAAAAAAACACACTGATAATAACATTTACTTCAAGTACTAATACAAATGACATGATCTCAATAAATAAACCAAGACATGCCATCCAAAGTTTTAATAAAATGGAATAACCCTCAAGTTATTTACAACATAAAAATCTCATTAGGTACCCATCCTATATTGATTGTTCAATACTTGTGAAGATAAACTTCTGAACATAAAACTGAAAGCAAAATAAATGGTAGTAAGGTCCATCATAACAGCCAGCATAAATATTCTCATATTTTTCCATTGCTATTGCACCAAATTCTTCAATGCAAGCTAGCCTAAATTACTGTCAGAAAGGAAGAAATGAACAAAAACTGAAACACACTCAGGCAATTAATTTGTAATTCATTTAGAGGACATCCAAAGCTGATTCATCTCTTAAAGTGAACTAAATAAAACCTGATTTGATTTGTTAGAAACATGCTGGATGTCATACTTAGCAACGCTGAAAATGACTTATGGCAATACCTATGAAGTAGAAACTTATGGAGGAAGAATGGTTATTTTTAAAGCCCCTAAAAGCTTTAAATAATAAAATCTATAATAATAAAAGCCTAAGCGACCATCACAACTGAACAGACGACCAAACAGGATGTGTGGGATGACTAGGGCATCAGGGGTGTTAGTGAGGGGCGACTGCCGAGGGGGCTGCGGATCAGGCCCAGAGAGAGGCCTGCAGAGAGAGGCAGGTTCTCCATAGCAGCTGTTGATCAGCAATTGCCTCTTTCTTTCTCTCCCAGCTGTGCCAGCAGCCGTGCCTCTGTTTCTCTCTGAGCCTTCTCCGGGGCTGTGATCAGCTGTGCCTCTTTGATAACCCAGCGATAGGCCCAGAGACACTGACTAGAATAGAAACTGTCCAATCAGAACCAAATCTGGGTGAAGTGCCAGGAGCCAATGGCTGCCTAGGAGGCAGAGCTTTTAACACTGATCGGCATAAAAACCAACCAATCAGAACCTAATCTGAGTGAACTGCTAAGGCAGAATCTAAGGTGGGGGCTTAGGAGGGAGGGGTTTTAAGGGCAACAGCTGTTTGGTGTAAGGTGTAAGAAAGCAGTTCAATTTTTTCATGACCAGTTTGGTAGTATATTGCATACGGCTGGTTATCAGTCCAGATATAGGGATTATGTGTTTTTGTCTGCCAAGAGCATCTCCTCCTGCTAAAAAAGGCTTTCCCACTCCCCACCCCCATTTAAGCAAACCTATCCTATATAATCTATCTATACTACTAAAAGGGTAATATGCTAATTAGACCAGGTCAAATGGCCATCTTCTGGACTTCCAACTTTCTTCCAGATAAAGCCATGGTGGAGGGAGCCGAGGCAGAGGCAGTTAGGGGTGAACAAGATGGCAGGGAAGGACAGTTAGGGGTAACATCAGGATGTCAGAGAAGGTCTGTTGGGGTCAAAATCAGGCCGGCAGGGGAGGGCTGTAGGAGGAAAAATCAGGCCAGCAGGAAGGGCAATTGGGGGCAACCAGGCTGGCAGAGGAGGGCAATAAGGGGTGACCGGGCTGGCAGGGGAGGGCAGGTGGGTGTGACCAGGCCAGCTGTGGAGGGCAGTTGGGAGCAATCAGGCCAGCAGGGGAGCAGTTAGGCATCAACCAGGCCAGCAGGGGAGCGGTTGGGAGAGGGATGTCCAACTGCCAGTTTTGGCCTGATCCCACAGTCGGACATCCCCCAAGCAGTCCCTGATTTGAGAGAATGTAGGCTGGGCTGAGGGAACCTCCCCACCCCCCATCATAAATTTTATGCACTAGGACCCTAGTATTAATTATATTCTCTATGCTATATTTACATCCCTAGGTAGTTGTAACTACTAACTTGTATTTCTTAAACTCTTCACCCCTTTCATCAAGTTCTCCAAACACTCTATTCTGGTAACATCAGTCTGTTCTCCTTATATATGAGTCTGTTTCTCTTTTGTTTATTTTGTTCTTTTAGATTCCACATGTAAATGAAACCATGTGGCACTTGTCTTTCTCTGACTTATTTCACATAGCATAATATCCTCTAGGTCCATCAAAGCTGTCACTAATGGTAATATTTCATTCTGTTTAATAGCCCAATAATACCATGTATATTTGTACCAACACTTTCTTATCTATTCATCTATTCATGGGTACTTAGTTGCTTCCATATCTTGGTAATTGTAAATAATGCTGAAATGAATATAGGGGTGCATATATTCTTTTGAATTGGTGTTTTGGGTTTCTTTGGATAAATATCCAGAAATGGAATCTCTGGGTCATAAGACAGTTCCATTTTTAATTTTTTCATAACAACATATTGCTCTCCACAATGACTAAATCAATCTGTGTTCCCACCAACAGTGCACATCTAGATCAACATGTAATTGCTTGTTGATTGATTGAAGACAACCATTCTAACTGGTATGAGGTGACATTGTGGTTTTAATTTGCATTTATATGATAATTAATGTCATTGAGATCTTTCAATATGTTTATTGGCCTTCTGAATGTCCTCTTTAAAGAAATGTCTCTTCAGGTTCTCTGTTGATTTTTCCACTTGATTTTTTTTTAGTGTTGAATTCTTCAAAAATTTTAGATATATAACTACTAAGGATGTATCATAGGCAAATATGTTCTTCCATTCAGTAGATTGTCTTTTCATTTTGTTGATGATTTCCTTGCTTTACAAAAACTTTTTAGTTTGTTGTAGTCTCAATTTGTTACTTTTTTCTTCTGTTTCCCTTGCAGAAAATATATTGCTAGGAGAAATCTATCTATCTATCTCTATCTCTATCTCTATCTCTATCTCTATCTCTATCTCTATCTCTATCTCTATATCATCTATATCTATATCTATATATATATAAATCAGTATCGGTCTTGACCAGGATGACCAAAGGACTGACCATTAGTCTCTCCCTGGCCCATAGGGGACTGGCAAGCTGTGGCAGGTGGCAAACAGTGAGTGGCTCATGCAGGGCCAGCCCCGACCTTTCCCTCTCCAACAGCACAGTGGAGCCCATGCCAGGTGGAGGCAGAAGAGTCACACCCCACACCCCACCAGGTTCTCAGACCCCTGTGCCAGCATCGAGACCTCAGATTCCTGTGCTTTGTTATCCGCCACAACTCCATGGCCCTGGCACTGCCCAGGCAAAAGTTTTGCATGGCTCATCTATCCAGCCCGGAGCCAGTTTCTCCATCAACACTTGCCATCTGCTGCCCACCTGCTGCTAAGACACCCAAGTCAAGGACTTGCTGTAGGGAGGGCCCAGATATTCCTTCCCACCCCCAAGGGTCTGGCGGCCTTGGCAGCACCTGAGCCCATGACCTGCCCCTGGTATGATGGGTCTGGGCTAGAGATCCACAGCCCCTCCTCTGCAATGTCCCACTCATCAGTGGAGGAGGGGGCCGCCTCCCTCCTTTCCAGCTCCAGGATCCCAGAACAGAGGCTTGGGTGCGTCTCCGTCTCCAACACCCTTCGAAAACCTGGGAAGAAGTGCCTGCCCACCCAGCCAGGACTGGTACCTCAGGCTCCCCATCCTTATGAGCCCACACCCAGCCTTGCCAGTGGCTGCCACTCCCCTCAGCCATCAGACTACAGGCACTGGAGGAGAGGAGGAGTGAAGCTATTGGTATGACTCTGTGGGGTTCAGTGAGCCTTCCTGAAAGCTTTCCCTGTGTGCCTCCCTGTTCTGCTTTTGTCCAGAGGACCCCACCCCTGACACATGTTCACCAGGGTTGCCACCATCTTGGGAAGGTTAATGCCTGGCTGACTGCCAAGGCCTCAGACAGTAGATGCCCCGCAGTTGCCATGACAAAGAGGTCATGAAGGGTCAAGACACTGCCTCTGATCAAAGCAGGTGCTGTGGGAGCAAAGGGACAAAAAAAAATGCTTATGTCCAACAGCCATCTAATCCACACGTAGTGTGCAAATTAGTCATTGTTGGAACAGAATTTAGTACTGGTGTGCCCCATTTTAAGCAGACCCCCCAAATAAACTTACCATATTGGTAATCCACTTTACTACAGAAAGAATGCATAAAGATTCTTAAAATAAGCAAAATATTTTACATCTCATATTAGGAAACATTTAAACACCATTAAAAATAATCTCTATGAATAAAAAGAGTTGATATTAGCAAACTCTAATATACTCAATTCAAAATGTCATTCAGAAATACATCTTCTATGTAAAATCGAAGTATGGGATCTAAGATTTGGAAAAAGCAACTTTACTCCATTCTACAATACATGCTCATCCCCTCAGCCTTAGGCTTTGCACAAAAGTCTAAATAAAGAGATGGATCAGAAGAAAAAGTAATACCTTATGGCACTGAAATTTATCAGTTTCTTCAACAAATATTTATAAAAGTTGTATTAACTTTGTGCCTGTACTATAGAAACACAATACGTACAGCTCTGTCCCTATCTTCAAAGAGCTTAAAGTCTGTGAGTTCCCAGTAAGGTAAACCTCTAAACAGCCAAAGAAGGAGAAAATCCCAATACAATTCTTATTATAAAAATTACTGAGTAAAAAACTGTCCTCACTCTCCCTAGAACAAGAATTAAAAGGAGCAAATAAATATAATGAATGAATCCAAACTCCTTTGGGGACCCCAACCTTCAGGAACTAACACAGGTTTTGTGAGGCCTAAAGTTTACTGAACCTGAAGGACTAATTTTAAGGGGGGGGGGTGAATTAAGTTTCAAAAATGACTTCATTTAGAATAAAAAAAATAAATTACAAATAACTATAGCTTGGGGAATCTGTCCCTTTCTCTTTTAAATCAATTCAGGCTGGTTATCCAAAATACTGCTGGTTGCATCTTGCTTGTTCTCTTCCCAATAACAAATCCAGCCCTCACACGGGCTCTGAAGCTTCCTTAGCATTGCCATAAAAAGAAAAAATTAAAAAATTAAAAAAAAATCAACAACACTCTTTTCTGAACAAAATTCTTTCTTTTTAAACTTTTTAATTTTATCAAAGTAGTAAATGCATAGTTCATAATATATCATTTTTACCTAATAGGTGTGTAGTGTAGTGGTATATCATTGTTGCTTTTATTCTATTGTTGACACTGTTATAGATGTTTCCCATTTCCCCTCCTTTACTCTCCTGCACCCAGCCCCCCCCCCACCTCTAACCATCACCACACTTTTGTCTATGTCCATCCCACTCCCCTCTGACCTGTCAGTCTATACCCATCCGATATAATACAATAAAAAGCTAATATGCAAATCGACCCAATGGTGGAACAACCAATCATTATGATGCACACTGATCACCAGGGGACATATGCTTAATGCAGGAGCTTCCCCTGGTGGTCAGTGTGCTCCCACAGGTGGAGTGCCTCTCAGCCAGAAGCCCTGAGATGGGATCATGGCTGGCAAGTGCAGAAGTGGTGGCGGGAGCCTCTCCCACCTCCATTGCAGAGCTAAGGATGTCTAATTGCTGGCTTGGGCTCACTCCCCTGAGGACATCCCCGAGGGTTCCTGGACTGCTAGAGGGCACAGGCCAGGCTTAGGGACCCCAGCCATATGCACATTGGGGGCGACCAGGTCAGCAGGAAAGGGCTTTTAGGGGTGACCTGGCAGGCAGGCAGAAGTGGTTAGGGGTAATCAGGCAGGCAGGAGATCAGTTAGGGGCAATAGGAAGGCAGACAGTTGAATGGTTAGCAGCCAGTGGTCTTGGATTGCGGGATTGGGCTTAAACTGGCAGTCAGACATCCTCTGAGGGGTCCCAGGTTGGAGAGGGTGCAGGTGGGGCTGAGGGACCCCCATGCACAAATTTCATGCACCAGGCCTCTAGTTTTAGATATTTTACTGCTTATGCTTTCTTCTAGAGTTTTATGGTTTTGAGTCTTGACATCTTTAATCCGTTTTGAGTTTATTTTTGTATATGGTGTAATAAAATGGTCTAGTTTCACTTTTGGATGTATCTGCTCAGTTTGCCCACACAATTTATTGAATAGACTGTATATACACCATTATATGTTCTTACCTACTTTCTCATATATTAATTGAGCATCTAGGTGTAGGTTTATTTCTGGGCTTTCTATTCTGTTCCATTGATTCATGTGTCAGTTTTTATGCCAGTCCATTGCTGTTTTGAGTGTTATAGTCTTGTACTATAGTTTGATATTTGGTAGCCTAATACCTCCAAGTTTGTTCTTCTTTCTTAAGATTGTTGTGGCTCTTCATGGTCTTTTGTGACTCCAGACATTTTTAAAAATTATTTGTTCTATTTCTATGAAAAATGTCAAGGGTATTTTGATGAGAATTGAGTGGAATCTACAAATTGTTTGGGGAAGTATGGATATTTTAATTAATGATTTCATTTCTTCCTACCAATAAGCAAGTTATATGTTCTATATATTTGTAGCTTCTTCAGTTTCTTTCTTCAGTCATATAATTTTCTGAGTACTGGTCTTTTACCACTTTGGTAAAATTTATTTCTATGTTGGGAGCCAGCAGAGTTGAGGCAAGCAACTCAGTCTTAAGAAAATAGAATTAAGTTCCTTCTAGCAGAAGTTATGCGGTGCCCTGAGGGCTTGGCCAGAAGATAAGATTAACCTGCAGCTTAGCATCTTCCTGCTTAGCATCTTCCTGCCACTTCCCCTTCCTGATCTTCCCCCCTAGATAGCCCAGCCTTGGAATGTTGCACCTTGGACTGTTACACCTCCCTGGTAGTTAGCCAATCCTGTGTTGCCAGATGCCAAAGACCCCTCTGCACAGGCAACCCTGCCCCCCTTTGTTTCTGCTGTATAAATACAGCCATTTCAGAGAATAAAATTGAGGCTTGATCAGAACCTTGTCTTGCCTCCATTCTTTCGCGTTCCTTGTTTGCCTCATTCTCTTAGGTGGTTCCTGCGTGCCCCCGTTGTTGCCCCGCGGGCCGGGACAAAATGGTGCCCAACCTAATGAAATCTGGTCAAATAGATATCACTCAATTGTAGAAAGAGCCATTCATACTCTTAAAATCATTTTTAAAAACAAAAAAGGAGGAGACAGATATAATGTGTCACCTCAAGAGAGGCTCAGTCATGCTTTTTATACTTTAAAAACTTTTTAAAATTGTGATACAGAAGATCGTACAGCAGGCGAAAGGCATCAGGCCTCCTGTACAACAGCCTCCACCGAGTCAGCTAGGTAGAAGGAAGCATAAACCAGAAAAGAGTTTTATCAGATTCAGTAATAATGCGGGGCTAGGAGTGGCTGTACATTCTTATACTAAGTTATCTAATCAAGTAATCAATGATGTCCAAGCCCTCTCTAGTATCATTAATGATCTCCAAGACCAAATTTACTCCTTAGTTGAAGTTGTTCTACAAAATAGGAGAAGGTTAGACTTACTCAGAGCAGAGCAGGGAGGGATATGCTTAGCCCTACAGGAACGTTGCTGTTTCTTCCCCAACAAGGCTGGAATCGACCGAGACAAGAAAGCAGCGGAAAGAACCCTCTCTGGAGCGGACTAAACGGACTTCTCCCCTACCTTCTCCCCATTCTGGGCCCCCTCATAGGTTTCTTATTAATCCTATCCTTTGGCCCCTGGGCTTTTCGGAGGTTAACAGATTTTGTAAAACAACATATTGACAGCATCTTGGCCAAACCCATCCAGGTACATTACCACCGTTTAGCCGTAGGTGACCATGAGCAAGATTATGAACTTTATCATCGCTCCCTCCCTGCGGGGACAGCATGATGACCAGAGGAATGCTTACCTACTCCTCACTGGGAGAAAGGTATGGGTACCGATATGGGTGCAGAGCAAAGCATTGCAAGGGAAGGTCCAAAAAATTTTCCGACCCCCTCTTCCTAAGGGAAGGTCATGGGAAAATTTTGACCCCCTCTGGATTTCCCTGTGAGCATACCTGGTTTGCATAGAGGTTGGTATCAATACAAATCCAATTGGATCTGCCTCTCCTCCCCAAAAGATACCAAGAGCTGCTAACACTGGTGGGCCTGGGAAACCCACGGAGGAACCAGGTCACTACTCCCCCAATCGATTAAGGCCCACCCTCAATTAATACAAAGGGAGGAGATGTTGGGAGCCAGCAGAGTTGAGGCAAGCAACTCAGTCTTAAAAAAATAGAATTAAGTTCCTTCTAGCAGAAGTTATGCGGTGCCCTGAGGGCTTGGCCAGAAGATAAGATTAACCTGCAGCTTAGCATCTTCCTGCTTAGCATCTTCCTGCCACTTCCCCTTCCTGATCCTCCCCCCTAGATATCCCAGCCTTGGAATGTTGCACCTTTGACTGTTACACCTCCCTGGTAGTTAGCCAATCCTGTGTTGCCAGATGCCAAAGACCCCTCTGCATAGGCAATCCTGCCCCCCTTTGTTTCTGCTGTATAAATACAGCCATTTCAGAGAATAAAATTGAGGCTTGATCAGAACCTTGTCTTGCCTCCATTCTTTCGCATTCCTTGTTTGCCTCATTCTCTTAGGTGGTTCCTGTGTGCCCCCATTGTTGCCCCACGGGCCGGGACATTTCTAGATATTTTATTTTTTATGCAGTTGTTAGGGATCATGAGATGCATAGCTTGTGTAACTTTCTGCCATTTTGTGGGGACAAAATACCATGTAGTTCCTCCAAATTTTGGAGTCCCTAACTAGTTGCTTTCTTTCCATCCTTCAAATTCTACTTTGGTGACCTCCTGTAAAACTTGCATCGTATATAGTTCTATTTTGTGCAGGAATAAAAGGAGTCTATATAATCCTGTCCAGTACTACTGACCTGGCTTCCATTTTATTATATCCAAACCTATCTAACATACAATAACTTGAGTTATCTTTTTAAAGTCAATTCATGTCTCTTGTATATTAAAATATTTTAATAATTTTCCATGTATAGACTAGTTACACCAAAATTTCCTGATGTACTTGTTAAATGCAGATTTATTGTCCTCTACAGACCAACTGAGCAGGCTTTGATGAGAAAACACAACTTCAATGTAGTTCTGTTATATTCATATTATAAACATCACAAAAGTTATATCATAAAAACAAAATTGTTAAAATATTAGTTATTCATCACTGGTAAATACCAAAGTGGACTACTACTAATATAGATTGTTTAATGTTGACTGAGATGTTTATATCAATCATAATTCAATTATATGATCAAATTAACTGGGTTCATTAGAAGTAAAAAAGTATGATGTTGTATTAATTATCTCTGAATGCTTTTTAAAACTGCAAAAACCTTCTCAAGGATTATTTAGTGTGCTGATTACTGCATTTTATTTGTTACCTTTGTAGCATGTATAAATAATATGATCACAAAATATGTTCTTTGAGATAATGCAGTCTTATTGAGGTTCAGTTTTGCCAACTTTACAAATATTATTATAGTTCTCTCAGTGACATTCCTACTAACACCATAGGAGAAAACACATTTATTCCTTTAAATGAAAGATTACTTACTGCTCTTTTTCTAGAACACCCTGTAATCCAAGGCACAGTTAGATTTCCTGAAATCTGTGGAAACAACAAATGGAATCTCAGTAAGGTATGCATTACTCCGACTTGGAAAGGTGATCAACACACACAAAAAAAAATTCATATAAGACTTCAAGGCAAGTTTTCATTCAGAGCATATTCCCCATCTAGACAATTCTGTCTTCTTACTGAATGCAACAGGCTTAAAGGGCCTTCTTTGGTGGGGAAATTTTTGAAGTGGTGCAAAGTTCCCCTGAAAATTTAAGACACATTATGGGACATTGTTAAGGCCTGGAAATCTATGGACAATAACATTTTTATAATAAAATTGCAGTGTTCTGTGAGATGAGTTACAATAATTAAATTATTAACTGTAGTCATGTTGTATAGTAGGTCTCAAGATTTATTCATCCTACATAAATTTAAGTTTATTTTAAAGCAGAAACTGCTAAGACAAATAAATACCTAGCAGCAGCTTACTATGTCAGCATTGCCAGACAAGTAGATACTACTCCAGTTGGATTTGGGGGGATTGTTATAGATACCAAGCTGATTCTATGAACTATGCCTCAGGTTAGCCTGTACTTTGCCATACTTTTTTCCTGGGGATAGACAAAGTTTTGAAGTACTCCAAATTCTCACTTGCCCTCTCCTTTCTTCTCAAATGCATACCTCCTGAGAAACTGATAAGGCAAATCAATATTGCTAAGTGGTGGGAAAATGGTATTCAATGAAGCATTTATTGTGTTTGATGACTTATATTCAGACGTAGCCTATGAATTACTATTATGCCTACTAATAAGAAGTGATGATTAGTCAATGTAAATAGTTAAGTAATATTGTCAATTATTTAAATTACTAGAGGCCCAGTGCACAAATTTTGTGTGTGTCCCTCAGCCCAGCCTGAACCCTCTCCAATAGTGGACCTCTCTCACAATCCAGGACTGCTGGCTTCCAACCACTCACCTACCTGCCTGCCTGATTGCCACTAATTACTCCCCTGCCAGCCTGATAGAAACCTAACTGACCAACAGCCAGCCCGATTGCCTATAACAGCCCTCCTCTGCTGGCCTGGTTTTTCCCAACTTCCCTCCCCTGAAGGCTTGATCTCCCCCCCCGCCCAAATTCCCACCCTGCAGGCCTAGGTCCCCCCCAACTGTCCTCCACTGCTGGCCTGGTTTCCTCAGCTGCCCTCCTCTGCTGGCCAGGTCACCCCTAACTGCCCTCCCTTGCTGGCCTGATCGCCTACAATTGCCCTCCCCTGCCAGCTATTTGTGGCAGCATCCTGTGTCCACATGGGGGCAGCCATATTTGATCACATGGGGGCGGCCATCTTGTGTGTTGGAGTGACGGTCAATTTTAATATTACTCTTTTATTAGATAGAATTACTATTCTTAGTTATTTTACTTACCATTTTACTTTGAGTTCAAAATACGCCAATATGATAAGGATAGGCTACACTGATGTAAACTCCAAATAATATTTTCAAGAAAATTTAAAAAATATATTTACTCAAGTTAAAATCCCACTACAGTAAAATGCCAATTAACTAGAATCACTGAGGGTCATGAAGTTTGATAATTTATTTTTAAAATAGTAAACTGAGAGTGATAACAAAACTTCTATGGAAATATTATTTAAAATATATACAATAGTTTCTTGTCTTCGCACCAATAATTGGCATATGATATAATGTTTATAAGCTAAATTGATTGCTAACCTCAACGAAGGAGGTAACGCTGCTAAAATTATCATTTAATATACTCTT
Organism: Pipistrellus hanaki; assembly: GCF_964339955.1. NCBI lineage: Eukaryota > Metazoa > Chordata > Mammalia > Chiroptera > Vespertilionidae > Pipistrellus > Pipistrellus hanaki. The sequence continues at coordinate 78,294,522 of NC_140524.1, forward strand.
GAAATAATAGAGATATCCAACTATTATGGACTATCTCTTTACATACTCCCATCTATTAGGATAATGTTTAAACTGACTATATAATGTTCTTAGAGAAAATATGTTAAACCAAATGAATTACAAGAGACCCAGTAACTATTAAAAACTTACATATAAAATAGTACATATAATAAAAACACTTAATGTAGTATCTTTAAAGATGGACATCATACATTTTAATAATATAAAATGTGGTTTTTTGCTTAAGCCAATTGCATGTAATGAATAAAATTGAAAACTTCTGTGACCACATTAATATACCAATGCTATAAATTCCATGAGATTTGTGAAGAGATGACTTTCACTTTTTTGTCTTATAGCCCTCTATTGTTGGCTTTGAATCTCTTCTTAAGTTCTGTATATTTCTGGTAAAACTCAAAACACCCAGGTATAGTAGTTGAATTTGTAAGCTTTTTTGATTCAAAGTACTGTATAAATATGTTTCCCATCCAACTTGGGAAATTTTCTTTTGTGCAATAGTGATGGCAAAGTTTCTCCTTCACTAGAAACTATAAAATACAATATTTCCAAACAGCAAGAAAATATTATTCTTGTTTAAATAATATTTAAATTCCAAATATATTTTTAACATCCTAGTTTAGAAAACTGCAAAATTCTACAAAGAATCAAGATGCATTTGACAAATATGTTATAACTCATACATTCAAATGAGTACTGTATGCTTCAAACTAGAAAACTTAGAAAGTTATAAAGTCATTACAATGATATTGTAATTATTGAAATCATTTAGGGAGCTCTCCTTTTGAAGTTTTTTGTTCATAACTCATCCAGAGATTCTATATCATTGCTTCATATTTCTTTTTCAATAACTGAAAATATAACAGCTCAGATTGAACATTTATATTATTCACTAAACCTGACTAAGAATAAATTTTACTTTCCAAAATCAAATTTTCCCTAAAATGATGAAGATGTGTCACAGCTGAAAGCTTTTTAAATAATCCCCTAGGCCCTTAAAACAATTGTGAAGGACTTCAAAAACTTTTTGACAAATTGAACGTTATTGCAATAAGTATAGATAACTTCCAAAGGTAACTTCCAAAGGTAACTTATTTGAATTCTGTTCAAATATTTATCAGGCATCTCTTCTGTACTAGGTTCTATACATAAAATAAAACTAAGATAGGTAAAACATAACTTCCTGAAGGGCAAGACCTACGATCTGAGAGGGAAAAATAAGACAGGTACACGAGTGACTTTAATACAAAGAAAGCTATGATAAGTGTCTTAAGGGAGGTACAATAAATGAAGTGGTATAGAAAATTAACATATGGAAAAATTGCATCAACTTGAGTATTGATATCTTAGACAAATCTTAAAAGATGAGAAGAATTTTGATAAGCAGAAATAAAAAGCACTCTGGGGGAAAAGAGTAGTATGAGTAAAAGGATAAGGTATCTTTGGGAATTGTCAGTTCAACTAGAACTATAAAGGGAGTTAGGGGTCACTTTTTGAAGGCCATGAATACCAAGTACATTTACAATATATCTAACTAAAGTCTCAGTGCATGAATTCATGCACTGGGGAGGGGGGATGGCTCATCCTGGTCAGTTGAATGGCTATGGACCGCCCTCTGAGTGGCTGTTGAATAGTCTGAACTGCTATTTCAGGGTAATGTCTTGGATAAAGGCATGTTCTGTGTCCTGGAGGAACCTGGCAGAGAGCTTTGCACCACAAAGCCACTCAGTGAGTGTCCTTGATGTGTGATGCCAGGTAGGTGACACCATCAGGGATGTTCAAAGCAGCTGTGCTCCAGTATTTTCAGCCATCAGGACAGCCTCCCTGGGGTGTCCACAGTCATGTCCCCTCTTGCCATCCACCTATGCAGCTCCCTGTGCTCTTTCTAGAACACACATTAGAAGGCCTGCATCAGCTGGTGGGGTCAGGCCAGAGTCTAGATTGTCTCTGGTTTTTGATAGGTGCAGAGACTCAGTCTCACCCTGGGCCTGCTAGCAGCTGCTCCTGCTGTGGGAGTAGCCATTTTAGTCAAGAGGTAGGTAGTCCAGGCTTGGAACTAAATTAGTGGAGGTAGAAACTGAGAAGAGAAATATAAAACATATTTCTAAGGAAAAATCTTGTGCATGAGATAGACTAAAACTAGACAGTCTATTGATTACTGAAGTAGTCTTTTTATGGACATCATAAAATTGAATGTAAATGCAGGAAGTGCCTAACAGAAATCTGCTATTTTTGGCTAATAGTAGATACACTTGTTTTAATATAAACGGAAATCACATTATGTGGCTAGTTAAGGTTTGTGAATCCAATTATCAATGCTTATCTTTTTCATGAAAAATTATACTTACAATAGATACCATAAATACCACATATTAGAATATTAATTATATGTTATATATAATCATTACTATATATTGTTACATATTCATAGAAAGGCATCTATATAGTTACTTTGATAAATTATATAAAAAATTTAAAGAAATTTTACTATATTTATTTTTATACAATTTAGACCCTAAATATAATTCTGCTATAATATTTCTGCTAAGCTATGAGCTTATTAAGGGCAGGATATCATGTTTAAAACAGTTTAGTCTAACTATTTTTATAGAGTTAGAGGGGATATAGACAAAAATGCATTTGTTTGATTTCAAAAATTTGTTCTATTATAAAGACAGTTCTACACATATGTTGGATATTCTATTTAAAATATTTAATGCAAATTTAGGAGGTTAGTAAAGTTCTTATGTGAAATAAATTTTATGTTAGGAAAACAAACGATATTAGTAATACGTCATTAAATGAAATTTGATTTACTGAAACAATCAGACAATAACTATGTCTTTCAGCAAAGTTCAGCAGTAAGAGATTCATAAATCAATGTTTTAGCTTTCTGTCAGTTGTTTTGTTATCAGTTGAGCATTAAAACCTATCAATCATTCTGTTTTAATAAGCAGTGTTTCCTAGATTTTTTCAATTATGAGGGATAGTGCACAGAGGGCATGGCTGGGCATGTGGTAGGCAATCAATACATTTATAGGCTGATGGATTGGTTGAATTCACTTGAGCCTTCATTATTCACTAGCTTCACTTGCTGAAATTTAACAAAAGGCCAAGAGTGTAAATATACAAGGCTCCGTTACATGGAGTAGGTAATGGGAGGAGGGAAATAGGTGCTTCAGGTTGAAAACAATGTGCTCAGGAGCAAAGGAGAAAAGATGTAGTGCCTTATTTTAAAATATCCACCACCCCTCTTCTCTCTACCTACTCTGGAAAAGCATTTAGAAGTAAATAAGCCTTACAATTGGTAATTTCAATCGACAACTTTTGGCCAAGCATCTAACACTTCCTCTAAGCACATGACATTTTCTTCTATTAAGTAATATGAAACTAGTGTTTAGAAAATTTTACTAGCCAGAAAACGTCCTGTAGTTGACAACCAAAATGCTAATTGAGATTTTTTTTCCTACATGATTTTAGTAGTTATACTTTTTTCCAAATCACAAAAAAAAAATAAGATCAGAAAACCTAGAATTACAAGATGTTTCAAATAAATGATAAAAAGTACTCATACATCACAAAACAAACCTGATTTTACAATGCTGATTCTAAAAATGCTAGCTGTTTTAAAAAAGTGCAGAGATATAAGTAAAACAATATAAATTAATATGTGAAATGATTATTTTCTAATCCAAAAGTCCTAGGGAGTATATAAATACAAATATTTATCTCCTAAAATTATTCTTTCTAACATTGTAAACTATATTAATTCTACTCATGTAAAAATACATTTGAGTATATATAGAAATTCTTTACTAACTTAGGAAAATAAATTGTTGAGTGTTAGCCTTAAGTCCTAAATGTACTTATACAATTGAAATGAAATGTCTTATGACATGTGTATTCAGAGTTCAGCTCCTTAAACAGCAAAATATTTATTGCTCTTATTAAGCTACAGTTCTTCCTGGGTTTGGACTTGTATTCTTAACATAAATCATGGTTCTATGTCTTCTCTTTGCACATGTCTCTTTGTTGTACCAAAAGAAGCATTTAAATTAAATCAAACAGAAAATAAGGTAGTAATAGAGAAAATTAGGGATGAAAACATAAGGCATACAAACAACAAAATATAATGGCAATAGTAAATCCTTTGCTATCAGTTATTATTTTAAGGGTAATTGGATTGAATTACCAAATTAAAGACAGATTAAAATAATGAATTAAAAAACAGGATTCAACTATAGTATGTCTATAACAGACCCATTTAATAAAGACCTTTACCTAATACCATATATAAAATTAGCTTAAGTGAAACAAAAGTCTAAATATAAAGGTTAAAACTATAAAATTATTAGAAAAAGACAGAGAAATAATTTCATTCGACTTGTCAATAATTTCTAAAATATGACACCATGGAATACTACTTCTACTTGGCCATAAAAAGAAGGAAATACTACCTTTTGCAACAATATGGATGGACCTTGAGGGCATTATGCTAAGTGAAATAAGCCAGAGTAAGACAAGTACCATATGATTTCACTGATATGTGGAATTTAATAAACAAAATAAACTGATGAACAAAATACAGACACATAGACTCATAGATAGAGTGCAGGCTGACTAGCTTTCTGGGGGTTGGCTGGGTCAGGGGTAGAGAGATTGAGCAAAAAAAAAAATCTCATGGACAGGGACTATAGTATGGTAACTGCTGAGGGAGGAGAAAAGGAGGAGTGGAGAAGAGTAAAAGGCAGATAAATGGTGATGGACTGAGAGTTAATTTGAGTTGGTGAACACACAATACAGTGTACAGATGATATGCTGTAGGATTGTATACTTGAAACCTGAGTAATTTTTTAACCAGTGTCACCCCAATAAGTGTCATAAAAAGGAAAATAAAATAAAATAAAATATAACACCAAAAGCATAGACAACAAAGGGAAAATAGATAAAATACATCAAAGTTTAAAACTATTGTGCATCAAAAGACACAATCAATGGAACAAAAAAGCAACCCATGGAATGGAAGAATATATTTGTAAATGTTATATCTGATAAGGGGCTAATATCCATAATTTATAAAGAACCCTTGTAATTCAACAACAACAAACAGGCAATCTGGTTTAAAAAAATGGCAAAGGAAGATAAAATTAAAGGAATAAATGGGTAGGGAGGGAATATAGATAATGGAAGAAACTTAATAGAAAAACCAATGAGAACAAATGTTTCTTTTTTTTAAAAGAGCAACAAAATTTAGAAAAATTTAGGTAGATATACTGTAGTGTATTAAATGGTGACATTATCCCAGTTTATTCAGATGGGACTCAAATCCAATGACTAGTACCTTACAACAGAGAGAAGAGGTAAAAGGAGAAAGTCGTGTGAAGAACAACTAACATCTATTCAAGAGCACGACACTACTGGGAAAATACTTGAACACAAAGTTGAGGCTAAAATACCTCCTGTAGGTGAGGGCATTAGCTTGGGGGTGGGGCGGCTGGAAAGATGACAATACGGGGCGGGGGGGGGGGGAGAGAATGGAGACCAAGTAATACTTTAAACAATAAAGAATTTAAAAAATAAAGTATCCCCTGTACCTCAGAGACCAAAACAGACTGCACTAGAAAGGTAATAACTGTGGCTACACATTGACCATACTGCTTCTTCTCCAGGATAGAACAGTACCATAGAAAAAAAATCTCTACTAACCAGGTATTCTCCAATAAAAAGAGATAAATTGGAGGGGATAAACATCCTCCCTCAGCACTGTGGGAGCCCCTGCTTTGATATTTCATCAGAGGGACTTCAGGGGAATCTGTGGGTCTGGCCACTGGGAATCTGATTGTGATGGAGAAAGGAATAGAGGTTTGCATCAGCTAGTACATGGATCTTGGCAGACTGTGTACATACATGTAATGTCTCAATAACAATCTCATCCAGCAGCTTTGCTCATCCCTAGAACCAACTTGGATACCCTCAAGTCAGGGAACTCAACATGGTACAGATATGTTTGATTCAGATCTACAAAAGAAGAATTTTCTGATCCTAGAGCTGGGTTTTCCCATGCCAAACTAGGTGCTCAGTCATAGCTACACTCAATGTAGAAAGTGATTTCTAGTCCCATTTGACCATAAGCGCAGTGACTATCCTAAAAGTTGAGTGAGTGGAGCTCAAACCTATAGACGGATGAGCAGAGCAGATCATCCCCAGAACAAATCTAATACCAGGTATGGAGGCTTCCAGGGCCATGTCAAAGCAGAATGATAAATTCATAGATAATCCTGAGATTGGTCCCCAGCCCCTTCTGATCACAGAACATGTTTGAGAAATTGAGAGTAGCCTAAAGCAGCCCCTCTTTCTCCTGCCCAAGCAAGGAAACTGAGACATAGTCCCATCCACTTTATAGTGTCTTTCAGCTTCATTTGACCAGAAGGATTGGCAGAAAAATAACTGAATAATGTGTGGCTCAGAAGCACTTAAGCTGTGAGATTAGACAAAGCCAATCAATTTCAGAGAAAAGCTAGTACAGCCATGGAACTGGGGTATGAGTTGGTTTGAGTTAAGACAATAAAGAGTTTTACTGGTTTTAAATCTGACTCTCCTGCTGTGCATAGGCAGGGTATCTACCCTGTTTCCCCGAAAATAAGACAGTGTCTTATATTAATTTTTGCTCCCAAGATGAGCTAGGTCTTATTTTCAGGGGATGTCTTATTTTTCCATAAAGAAGAATACGGTACACATTTATTGTTAAATGAAAATAAAGGAAATTTATTACCTGTATACAGTATGGTAGTACGGTAGTTGTCAACACAAACCAGACAAACTGTGAATCCTACAGTATCAAGAATTTACTCATTTATTCAATGACAATCATGTCATCATCTTCTGGAACATCATCATAACAATCCAATTCCTGAATTTCCTGGTGAATTTCTTGTGACTCCATTTCTTTCAGAATCAGTGGACCAAATCTCTCATGTTTAGCCTAGGGGGGGGCCTTATTTTCGGGGGATGCCTTATATTTCACTCAGAAGGAAACCTGTAAGTAGGTCTTATTTTCGGAGGATGTCTTATTTTTGGGGAAACACGGTAATTAGTAGCCTTGCTCATAACTTAATACAGCCTTCAGTCTTTCTTACCAGGGAACCTAACTAAGAGCATACAAGAAGCTGCACCACCCAATAAACAGCACTGTAAACAGTGGCACTGGAACAAACAGCATAGTCCATGGTTTCCTGCAGAGCAAAACTGGGTGCTTCACTAATCAAGGGATTCATTCCTCACACACTCTTGCCTGATTCAGGTCCCCAAACAATAATCAATATAAGTCCTTGGTCCCATCCTGATGAATTGCCAGGGAAGGGAAACTAATTCTGACCCTCATCTGCTACTGAATATATAATCCAGTCCCAATCATCTGCTAATCTGATCAGAGAATCCAGGCACCTCCAGAATCCATATTAAGGCCTCACTTGGGTTAGAAACCAAGCCAGCAGTCTTATCCAAATGTTCCTCCATCCCCATTCCTCAGAACTGGAAGAGTAGACTTGCTTCCAAATAGAACACAAAAGCAGGTTCTGCCTGCACAACGACATCATCAGAAGATACAACCAGAAGCACAATCTGGGTTAACTGGTGAATAATTGTCTGCCAAAGTGGACCTATAAAGTCTGTAAGAGGAACCCATTATTCATAAGTGCATATACCAACATAAGGAATCAAGAATAATGAGGAATCAGGTAAATAGGACATTACAAAAAGAACAAACAAAGATTCAATAATTTGTACTAAAAATTGATATCTATGAATTGTCAGACAAAAAAATTCAGAATAATTATCTAAAGGAAATTTTGTGAATATTAAGAAGACAGAGACAGAAAACTAAACAAAATTAAAAAAAAAACACACACAATGCATGAACAAATAGAAGGTTGACAAGGAAATAGCAATTATCAAAACTCCCAGAAATCCTAGGTTGAAAAATACAAGTACAATAAATTGAAGAATTCAATAAGGTTTCAAAAGTAGGCTTGACCATGCAGGGAAAAAAGAAAAATAATCTGGATGATAGGGTATTTGAAATATCCTAAGTCAGAGGAGCAAAATGAAAAAAAAATGAAAAAGTGATAAAAACCTATAGGAATTATGAAACACGAATAAAGAAACAGTATTAAATTTATGCAAATTCCAGAAGGAGTAGAGAAAAAGAGAAACACAAAAAGTATATTTAAATGAATAATGGCCCAAGTTTGGGAAAAGAAATGGGCATCCAGAATCAAAATAGGATGAACTTGAATAGGGCTACATTAGGCACATTATAACTTGTCAAAATTCAAAAACAAGGAAAGACTTTTAAGAGAAGTGAGAGAAAAGAGAGAACTTAAATACAAGGGAATCATTATAAGATTATTGGTGGATTTCTCCACATAAACTTTGCAGGCAAGGGAGAATGGGATGACAAATTCAAAATATTGAAAGACAATAACTGTCAACAAAGAGTTCTATACATGGCAGAGCTGTCATTCAGAAATAAACGAAGAATAAATACTTTCTGGGACAAACAGAAGCTGAGAAAATCATTACCAGCAGGTCTGTCTTGCAAGAAATGCTAAAGAATGTTATTTGAGTAGAAGTGAAATAAAGTTAAGTAAAATAAAACACAAAGAGGTAGTGTAATTGTAACATATAGTAAAATTTAGATTCTATATTATGGTAATAGTGGTGCATAACACAGAATTCTAGTTTAAAGGTTAAAAAATGGAGTGCCCAGGAGAGAAAAAAACAAAAAAGGTTGACAGATAGATCTGTCATGCACCTGGAAATACAACAAAATTGGAGAACATTCACCTGTAATTACCAACTGAGGTCCAGCTGAGAAGGATAATTACATCAAGGAAGGACAGAAAACACCTGGAGACCAGAAGAAAGGGTGAGATATTAACGGGAACTGACCCAGCTCCCAGCGGTGGCAGGCCAGCAGGCCAACACTGAGGAGGAATTGCTCGGTCCACAGTCTGAAGCACCAGAGCCGATGCCCATGATTCATGTGACATCCAGCCATGAAAGGCAGCAGGGCTGCTGGTCCAGATGGAGCCTGGAGCTGGTAGATCTGAGCCAGTCAGATAGAAAGTCGCAATTTTGTTTTTTTGTTGTTGTTTTTGTTTTTTAACTCAGAGCACAAATTTTTTTATTTGCACTTACTCACCCAAAGCTTTGGTGCAAGATACATGTACTCAAGATGTCTAAAGAAAAGCTGGGGTGGAAAGCATTTCAGGGAGATGTGGACAAGCAGCAGCCAGGAGTATTTGGTCCTAAGCCCCCAAACTGAAATGGCCATTTTTTCCTGAGAGAAGTAGCAACTCCCAGTAGACAAGGGGTAGGAAAAGGAAAAAAAAAACAACACAAAAAACCTTAAAAACTTCCCTAAATGATACAGCCTGTTCCAACTTCAGGAGCCCTGCATTCTGAGATTTTTCAGAGAGAACAAAAAAAGAGGCAATGCCTATGGGTTTGGAATAGTCTCAGGGAGCATCCATGACTGAAATAGGGGAGGGGCTGTCTGCCCCACTATCCTGACGACAAGGACTGATAGTTTCCCCACACTGGAGAACTGATAAAAACTCCAGGTTTCCAGCAGACCCCGTTGATCTCCATACAAGGATCTCTGTCCAACCCAGGGCAGAGTAATATTTTTTGGGTCACATGAAGTGCAATGGCTATGAGAGAGGGAAACACACCCACCACATTCCCTGAAAGCCAAACAAAACCTCCTCTGCCTAAAGGTCTTTCAGAAACAGACTTCTGAGTGATTGAGATTGATAGCTGGATAGCAGGCAAAGATGAGCAGAGGAGGAGCCATGGGAACAAAGGATGTTTGCTGACCCAGCCTTGAGCCCTAAACTGCTAACAAAAATACTTTACAGGGCAGATTGACACCTCCTGCCTGCAGCCAAGTTCTATGGAGACAGAGACAAAAGGTGGGTCTGTGAATCTCTTGGAACTTCAAGTAGGTTGCAAAAAGACAGAGGAGGACAGTTTCTGAAAGTAGTTAGTACTGAACAGCTCACAGGAAGCCCAAAAGTCCAGTCAGAACAGAAGAGTAGGATCCAAAGGGATCCCCCATGAGGCACTAAACTCTGCTGAAACAAATGCCACTTCACTTTTTTTCTTCATTTTTAATTACATTTTCTGTTTTATATTTTATATTTCCTTTCTTTCTTCATTTTTCATTTATCTTTATGTATTTGCTTTATTTATTTCTTATTATTCTAGTCTCTGTGGTTTCATTCAGACAGGGTTCAGAGAAATAATGGCAAAGATGCCCAACAGCATGAGAAAAGACATACTAACTATGAAGTATGACATAGCATTAATAAAGAACACAGTGGAAAAAATACACAACAGATTAGGGGAAACCAAGGATCTGATCAGTGATTTAGAAGACAGGGTAGAAAGGTCACGGAGTCAGAGAACCAAAAAGAAAAAAAAGAAAAAACTAAAAAACAGGAGGACAATTTAAGGGAGTTGTTGAAATTCTCACCAAGATCCTTGAAAGTCTCACTAAGTCCCTTGAATCTCTCATTAAGATTATTGAGCAACCTTATAATCATTCTTCTGAACTCTGTATCTAGTAGCTTGCTTACTTCCTTTCCATTTAGTTCTTTTTCTGGGGATTTCTTCTGTTCTTTCATTTGTGACATGTGGTTGTTTTTGTTGTTGTTGTTGCTGTTTGCTTGTTTTATCTCTGTATTTTGGTTCCTTCCCTGTGTTTCTTTCTATGTATTAAGTAGAGCTGCTATGTCTCCTGGAATTCGTAGAGATACCTCGTGTAGTAAGTGTCCTGTAAGGTCCAACCTCCCCAGTCACCTTTGCCTGGGATAAATTCATGTTCTTGTTCTGATCTCAGACAGTCCAATTCTTCCCCAAATGTGTCAGGTTCCTTTCAAGCTGCCATCCCAGTATGGGAGCCTAGAGAAATCGAGTATGAGTAAGTCTGCATACCAGCTCTTTAAGAGAAACTGCCTAGGTCTCCAGGAGCTTCTATGTCACTCAGCCACAATTCATACTGGTTTTTACAGCCCAAACTGATGGGAGTTTTTCTTTCTAGCTTTAGATCCCAGGGTTTGGGGAATAGTGTGGGACTGGGACCCCTTATTCCTCACGATAGGCCTCCACATCCACAATATTCCCACATGAGTGTGTCAGACCAGCCTGTTCTGTGCCTCCACTCCTCCTACGAGTTTCGATGTGCTTTCCTCTTTAATTGTCTAGCTGTAGTACTTCTATCCAGCCAGATTCCAGGTGGTTCTGAATGATTACTGCTCTGTATTATAGTTGTAATTTTGATATGGTTTTGAAAGGTGCCAATTACCAATGTTTACCTATTCTGCCATCCAGCAACATTTCTTTACATTAACAATAAATTATTTGAAAACGAAGTAAAGAAAATAATCCAATTTTAAATAGCATTATAAACAACAAAATAATCAGGAATAAATTCATCTAGGAGGTAAAAAGTATCTACTCTGAAAATCATAAGGCATTGATAAAAGAATTTGAAAAAGATACAAGTATATGGAACAGCATCCTGTGTTCATGGACTGAAAAAACTAATATTGTTAAAATGTCCATAAAACCCAGCCCATCTATAGATTCAATGCAGTCCTTATCAAGATTCTTAATGCATTTTTTAGGAAAGTAGAAAATAATCCTAAAATTTGTATGAAACCATAAAAGACTCTAAATAGACAAAGTAATCCTGAGAAGGATCAAAGCAATAGGGACATCACAATTCCTAATTTCAAGCTATTTGAAAAAGCTATAGTAATCAAACAGTAAGGTACTGGCATAAAAATAACTCTTATGCAAATATGCATAACCCATGGACACAGATAATAGTGTGATAAAGACCAGGGGCAGAGGATGGAAGCAGGCTAGAAGGGGTCAATGGTGAAAAAATAGGACATATGTAATACTTTCAACGATAAAGATTAGAAAAAAGATGCACAAGCCAACAGAACAAAATCAAGATCTCAGAAATATACCAGTGCATTTACTATAAACTAATAGTTGATAAGGAAGCCAAGAAAACTCAATGGAGAAAGTATTTTCTCTTCAAAAAATAGTACTGGGAAAATTGGATATTTGCATACAAAAAAATGAAACTAGATCTCTATCTTAACCCATTCACAAAAATTAACTCAAAATAGACTGCAGACTTAAATGTAAGACTGGAAATCATAAAACTTCTCAAAGAAATCATAGGAAAAATCTACTTGACATGGGCCTGAGCAATGATTTTTGCATGTGGCTGTTAAAGCACAAGCAAGAAAGAAAGTAAACAGCAATATATGTGGGACAACATCAAACTAAATAACTCTGCACAGAAATAAAAAAGATCAACAAAATGTAAAGACAACATAAAAAATGGGAAAATATTTTAAAGCCATGTGTCTAATTAGGGATTAATATCCAAAATATATAAAAGACTAATAGATACATGAAAATGTGCTCAACATCACTAATCAAAAAAGGAAAACGCAAATAAAAAACACAGTGGTGGGTGGGAGGTAATCAACCAAAGACCTTGTATGCATGTATGCATAACCCATGGACACAGATAATAGGGTGTTGAAGGCCTGTGGGGGGGAGGAGTAGGAGCAGGCTGGAGGAGGTCAATGGAGAAAAAAAGTAGAAATATGTAATAGTTTAAGAAAAAAAAATTATTTAAAAAACCACAATGGGATATCACCTTAAGTTTGTTATGATAGCTAGCATAAAATAATTAGAGATAAAAAGTGGTGACAGAATGTAGATAAAAGGCAACACTTGTGCATTGTTGTTGGGATTATAAATTGATACAGCCACCATGGAAAACAGTATGGTGGTTCCACAAAATATTAAAAATAAAGCTATCACACAATCCAGCAGTTCCACTTCTGGGAATAGATCCAAAGTCAATGAAAACATTTTGTCAAAGAGATATCTCCATCGCCAAGATATGGAAATGGCTTATGTTCATTCATTTAAGCTGTTTCCATATATTGGCTGTTGTAAATAATGCTGCTATAATATATATGTATTAGAAAAACTACATAATGTATTGTATTTTGTAGTTTTTACTATATATAGGGTGTTCTCAAAATGTATACATATTTTAAAAATATTTTTACTGATTTCAGAGAGGAAGGGAAAGGGAGAAATAGAAACATCAATAATCTTGAGAGAGAATCATTGATTGGCTGCCTCCTACACACCCCTTACTGGGGATAGAGCCCGCAACCCAGGCATATGCCCTTGACCCGAATCAAACCCATGACCCTTCAGTCCACAGGCCTATTCTCTATCCACTGAGCCAAGCCGGCTAGGGCTGTAAACATACTTTAAAGCTGATAACTCACTTAATTTTCACTTTTTTTCAGGTTTAGCTGATTTAAAATAATGGGTGAAGCCAGACTAAGCATTGAACAGAGAAAATTTAGTGCCACTAGACTTTTTCAAATAAGGATACATAAAAGATAAGGTTGCAACAGTTGATGAAATGAGGGTGCACAAATGCCGAATAAAATGATTATTGATGTGTGCAATTTCATTGCTTCACATTATCAGCAGTGCCCGGACCAGAAAAGTCATCAATTTAAAAACAGGCATTGACAAAAAATAAAAGTTACTCATTTCTGTAGATTCTTTTAAATGTTGAAAATGAACTGTGTGTTAATAAACACTGAGTTTATAATCATTCAAATTGTGTATATGTTATTTTGGGACACCCCGTATGTATTGGATAAATATTCAGCTCTGAAAAAGAAGGAAAACCTGGTATAAGTGACAACATGAATGGACCTTAGGGACATTATACTAATTGAAATATATCAGACAAAGATAAATACATACCATATTATCTCATTTATATGTGAAACGTAAAAAAAAAAAAATTAAAATCTCATATAAAAAGAGATCAGACTGTGGGTACCAGGGTTTGGGGGAATTAGATGAAGGTGTTCAAAAGGTACAAACTTTCAGTTATATAAGATAAATAAGTACTAGGTATATAATGTACAATAGAATAATTATAGTTAACATTGCTGTATAGTATATTTGAAAGTTGTTAAGAGATTAGCTCTAAGAGTTCTCACCACAAGAAGAAAAACACTGTTATTAACTAAAACACTCTATATTGACTAATCTTATTATGGCAACTTCACAATATAAGTAACTGAAATAATTATGGCTGTACAACTTAAGGTATACAGTGCTCTATGTCAATTATATTTTAATCTGAAAAATATACAAAAATAATTACTGAAAAAAGAAAAAGAAAAAGATGTAATACTCTATATTGATAAAATATAAAGAAATGCACAGAATTTCTCATTAGATACAGAAATATCATTTGACAAAAATAAATATCCTTTCACGAGAAAATCAGTTAACATACCAGGAATGAAAGAGAACCTCCTCATCCTGACAAAGAGCATCTACAAAATTCAACAGATGACATCATATTTAACGTTTTCCACCTAAGATCCATAGGAAGAGAAACATATCTTGTACCATTTCTATTCAACACGGTATTAGAGTTACTAGAAATTAGTCAATAAAAAGAAGTAAAATTTTACACAAGTAAAAGCTATCTGTGCTTGTCGATGGGATTCCCTGTTGTTTACTATAAGTAATATATTAGTTTTCAGAATTTGATATTAAAAAATTAATGAGCAATACAATTAAATTAGTATAGAAATTTCATTTAAAGTAGCATCAGAAAGAGTCATATACTTCAGAATAAATTTAATAGAATAAACGCAAGCATTATCTACTGAAAACTAGAACAAATTATTTAAAAATTAAAGAAGATGTAATAAGTGGAAAGGCATATATGGATCAGAAGACTCAATATAATTATAATGGCAATATTCCCAAATTGCTATACAATGGAACATAATCTCTATAAATAGTCCAGGTGGCTTTCTTTTGCAGAAAGTGACAAGGTGATCCTAAAAGTCATATGTAAATGCAAGGTACCTAGAACAGACAAAATTAATTTGAAAAGAATTCAGTTGGATGACTCACTTCCCAATTTCAAAACTTCTAATAAAGTTACAGTAATCAAAACAATGTTGTATTGACATAAAAATACACATATACAAATAGATATGCAAATGGATAGATTATATACCCAGAAATAAACTCTTACATATGATCAATTGATTTTGAGAAGAATAGCAAAAGCATTATTCATTGCGGAATGTATAGTGCTTTCAACAAATAGTGCTGTGATACCTGAATATACATATGCAAAAGAATCAAAATGAACTCCTCTCTCATTCCATATGCAAACACTGTATCAAAACAGATGAAAGGCCTACATACTAGTATAAGATACACAAATATAAGATTTTTAGAAGAAAACATAAATGTCGGTCTTTGCTACTTTGCCTTAAGATATTATTTTCTTTGATACAACACTGAAAGCATAAGTGACAATAGGTGTATTGAACTTCATAAAAATTAAAAACATTCATGTATAAACATTACCCTCAAGAAAGTGAAAAGACAGCATATGGAGTGGGAGACAATATTTTCAAATCATAAATATAACAAGGACTATTATAGAGAATATATAAAAAAAACTGAACACTTACAACTCAAAAAGAAAAAAAAAGAAAAACGTACCAATTATCTGAATAAACATTTCTCCAAATGAAATACTCACATGGCTATTAAGCACAAGAAAAGAGGGTTAACATTAATAGCTAACAGGGCAATGCAAATCAAAACCTCTATGAGATATTTCACACCCATGAAAGCAGCTAAATCAAAAATGACTGACATAAATATTGGTTCAGATGTGGAGAGACTAGATACATTATACATTAATATGGGAGTGTAAAGTGGTACAGGCATTTTAGAAAAAGTTTTGTCAGTTTCTTAAAATGTTAAGCATAGATTTGCAATATGAACTGGACATCCATTCCTAAATATACATCCCCAAGACTTGGAAACATAGGTCCATACAAAAATTTGTATGTGAATGTTCATAGCATTATTCACAATAGACAAATGTAGAAAAAATCCAATGTCCAGCAACTAATGGATGGCAGTATACATAAAGAGTAATAAAATGAAATGCTGACACTTACTACAACCTGTACAAATCTTGGAAACATTATGGTAACTGAAAGAAACCAGTTACAAAAGAACACAAGTTGTATAATTCCACCTGTAATAATATCTAAAATAGCTAATTCTGCAGAAATAGGAAAAAAAGATTAGTGATTGTTCTACTGCTGGGATGGGGGATTTGGTGTGCTAATGGGTACATCATTCATTTATGAAGTGATTAAATATTCTAAAATTAGATTAGGGTGCTGCTTGAACATCTTCCTGAATATATAAAAAATAATTATACACTTCTTTTTAATTGATTGATTGATTTGAGAGAGAGAGGAGAGAGAAACATCAATTTGTTGTTCCACTTATTAATGCATTATTGGTTGATTCTCGTATGTGCCCTGACTGGGTATCAAACCTGCAACCTTGGCATATCAAGACATTCTAACAATCTGAGCTACCAGGCCAGGGCCAATTATATACTTCTAATATGTGAATTCTAAACTATGTGAATTTTATCGCAATGAAGTTCTGTAAAATTATATCTGTTAACTAAAGCCATTCAATACAGACTACTGTTACTTTCTTGAAGTTGAATATTTGCCTGAAAATTATTAATATTTTAACAGTCACTGAATATTATTGACCTTCATTTTCCTCAGAGCAAAATATCATTTATACTGGTTTAGAATGCCATGATGTTTAAAATTTTTGCAACTATTAAACACACACACACACACACACACACACACACACACACACACACACATATATATATATATATATATATATATATATATATATATATATATATATATATATTTAAATGCACCAGAATCCAGAAATACTAATGAAAGTTGGAAGGCACTACCAAAGCACTTTTACTAATAGGGATAAATCCATTGAACTTATAAAGTATCTTTTAAAAGAAGCTCAACCCTTGGCTGGTTTGGCTCAGTGGATAGCGCGTCAGCCTGGGAATCGAAGGGTCCTGGGTTCAATTCTGGTCAAGGGTACGTAAAAGAAGAAGAAGAAGAAGAAGAAGAAGAAGAAGAAGAAGAAGAAGAAGAAGAAGAAGAAGCAGCTTTTAAATCTTTATGAAGTTCAGGAAGGTTGGGAATGCAGTTAATTATTAAGCCATAATGATAATTGCAACAAAAAAATCTTATAGCACTTATCTTCCTAAATGTTCCTATATCTTTACATAAATTCTTATTAATTATAAATCTTTAATAATTAAAAGCTAATGATAAATAGTGGACTAACAGCAATGGCATAAAATGTGAATGGCACTTTAGAGACCAATAGGGGCTTCAGTATGTCCTCTAAGGAGTGAAGTTAGCCTGGAAAGTTTTTTAATGTAATTGGGCTATGGTATCCTGGTACAGCAACCTCCTAACAGTTTCCTTACTACTACTTTAACTTTATTATGATTCCCAAGGGACTGCAAATAAGAGCAGATTTAAACTTGTTAGCATCCTTTAGAATTCCCTCAATTTGTACTTATTCACCAAGATAGCTTGGAATTAGACTATCCTTCAGCACTAAGTTGAAGATACGAAGTGTAACAAAATGAAGAGACAAATATCTCTGTTACATATTCCCAGGGACAAAAATGAAATAGAATTGTATGCTTAGTTTCACATCTAGAAAGCTGCCAAGATGGCCAGACATTCTATTATTCTAAGTCATGATGTTACAGAAATACAGCTTGGTAATGAGCTTTATTAAAATCTTGGAGAATAAGTAACATGGACTGAATGCTTGTGTCCCAGCTGTTGAAACCTAATGTGATAGTATTTTTGAGATTGGGCTTTTAGAAGGTAGTGAATTCTCAAGAATGGGATTAGTGCTGTTACAAAAGACACTTCCTTACTCCTTATAAAGACACAGTGAGAAGATGGTCTTCTTATGCATTAAGAAATGGAATCTTACCAGACACAGAATCTGCCAAAAACTTGATCTTGCCTCCAAAACTGGGAGAAATAAATTTTTGTTGTTTAAGCCACCAGTGTATGGTGTTTTTGCTATACTATAGCAACCCTAATAAACTAAGATGCTAAACCTGATTTATAACACTTCCCCAGGCTGCCTTGTTTCCCCCAACCATCCACTAATTAAAAGAAAGGCGGGGTAATGATGCCCCAAGAGTTCTCTGCAAACATACTGTCCCAAGCCAAGTTGGAGGAGGTCTGGTATAATATAAAGAGAAATGCATGATGCCGAAACTGGTTTGGCTCAGTGGTAGAGCGTCGGTCTGCGGACTGAAAGGTCCCAGGTTCGATTCCGGTCAGGGCCATGTACATTGGTTGTGGGCACATCCCCGGTGGGGGGTGTACAGGAGGCAGCTGGTCGATGTTCTCTCATCGACGTTTCTAGCTCTCTATCTCTCTCCCCTCCTCTCTGTAAAAAATCAATAAAACATATTTTTTTAAAAAGAGAGAAATGCATGGGATTTTAATTGATAGATGACGACGAAGTTGATAGCTGATCTCCAGTCTCCTCTCAGCCAGCACTACATCTATTATGTCCCCAACTACAATATGATATTGCAATATTTTACTTGAAATCCCATCTAATAAAAGATAAACATGCAAATTGACCATACCTCCACTAAGTCCACAAGCCACACCCACAAGCCCATCAGGAGCAAGAATGAAAATTAACCCAACCAAGATGGTGGTTACTTTGCATATCTTGGCACAGAGGGAAGACTGAAGACAGCCTAGAAAGAAGCCACGCGCTGCAGAAGAGAACGAAGCTGCAGAGAAACAAGCAAGCAAGCAGGGTAGTGGAGAAGGGGGGGAAGCAGGCGGGGTTGGAGAGAAGGGAGGGAAGCAGACCGCAGCAGGAAGCCCTATTGGAGGAATCTTCCTGCAACATGCTTCTAGAATATGAAGTCCTAAACTAGCAATTTCATTAACTGTCTAATTGTGAGGTTGTAAATATAAGAAAATTTAAACCACGGAGCAAGCAAGGAGCCTGGCACGGATTGTGCCATTTCTTGATACAGCATTCCTGAAAAGTAGGTGTTACTAACCATACTATACAAATGAGGAAACTGTCACTTGCCCGAAATCACACAAGTAGAAAGTGGCAGAGCCTAGATTGAATCCAGGTATATTAAGCTCTAAACCCATGCTCGAAATAATGTCAGACTGTTTTTCTTTAAAAATATCACTCTTTAAAAATTAGCTAAGTTTTATTCCACTTAAAGTTATTTTATGTAAATTAAATCCCTTTAAAAGTTTTTTCAGGAAAAAATAGAGACTATGAAAAATAGAGACTATAACTATAGGATAAATTGTCCTTATGGGAAAAGTTTCAGCTTATGAAAAATTAATTCTTCAGCTTATGAAAAATTAATTTTTCAACTTATGAAAAATTAAAAATTTAAATTTTACTCTCAGACCTCCAAATACTCTAATGCATTTAACATTGTTAGGGTTTATGGTAAAGCAGGAGAAAAAATGGTATATATCTGAGTTGTATCGTGGCTCTCACATGTACTGGCTGTGTGATCCTGGACAAGTTATTGGAATGTGGATCAAGTATCTGTATGTCTAGATAGCCACAGAGATTAAGTGAGATCAAGTATATAATGTAACTGATGATGCCTGTGTAAAACTTTCGACAATGCTAAACATATTGTCAATATTGTTATTAAACACAAAACTGAAGGGGTGAAAAAGTAAAAAAATAAAAGCAGGGAATGAAAGGGGTGTTGAGGAGGAACTTTATGGTATGATTCAATGTTAGTTTAAGTATGCTTTAGGAAAGAGCAAATACAGAAAAATTGGTAGACTCTCAATAAAAATTATGACTAATGATGATGATAGAGTCCTCTTCTGTTAAGGCTAGGTGCCAGGGGGATGGCTCTCATACTCTAATATTACTTTTCATTTTGAAGTAGAGTATTATAAAATGAAGGGAGATAAGGTAAGTTTATTTTTTATGTTAATTGAGAATAGCCAGGAAGCATCTTAAATTCAGATAAAATTTAAATATTGTGTTTGAACAAATTAAAGTCTAGCTAGTAGCAAGGAAAAAAAGGCAAATATTCATGCTCTGCAATTCAAATTCTCTGAAACAGATTTTTAAGAGGTGATCTATGACTTTAAAGGGTGTTCTGAGAAAGTTTTATACCTCACTCTTGAGAATATTTGAAGCACATGTAGATAATTAAATATTTGGGAAAGTAATGTAATTAATTTTTTCACAGGTACAATTTGCTGTAATTTTTATTCTGAACATGCCTTATACACATTTTTTGAAAAGATTCTGTGATTAATGTTCCACTGAACATTTGAATAAAACACTTTCTTTTAGAGAAAGGAGTTGGCTCTGACTTCCCAGCCATCACCTAGAGAAATGACTAACTTCCCTTGCAAATGTACCCAGGGAAAGCACCACTCATCCAGTGACATCCCCTCACACTACAAGTAAAAATCATTATAGGAATAAACTGTGTTCAAGGAGATGAATGTAGCCAATTGAGTCCTATTTTAGTGATGGCAAATAAGTTGCTTCCCATAAGGCTACTATTTGCTGGTCAAATCATTTTAAATGTCAGGAGAAAGCTGCCATGTTATAAAAATTATTATATTCCACAAAGAAAAAAAACACATAATTAAACATGACCAAAAAAGTGCAAGATTCTTCAAAGAGATGACCCCAAATCACCATTTTGAAGCAAAAAAGAAAAAGAAAGAAAATCTCAAAATGACTTCAAAATGTGAGTTATGGGACCCAGGTCTCAAGTCTAACTGGATACCAACACAGCTTTTTATACCAAACAATGCTTTTTAAAACCTTTATATAACAAACTTACACATTACCTGGTAATTGTTTTGGTTTTGTGATAACCTCAATTGGTTTGATGATGCAAAATGTGAAGAAAAATTATTCCGTGGTGGATTTGTATTACTGTAAATTGTTGTAGGTGCTGTATGTAATGAGGTCCGTGGTGTCAAATGGTAGTCTCTGTTTTGATACAGTACATTGTTTGACAAGTCTCTAATATTCACCATCTGTGAATTTGGCATATTTCTTCCTGGTCCTGGCAAAGCTGTACTTTGGTTCTCAGCTTGAAGGGAACTGCAACTTTCATAACATCTTGAGTAGCTTGGTATCTGTGCTCCCATCAGTGCTAACTCTTCCTCTCTGGCATATTCATCATCAGCATCTCCAGTCTCCATTGCAATGGACAAACAAGTTCCTTCTGCTGAACTAGACTTCTGTGGAGGATTTCCTCCCAGAATTCTCTGGGGGTAATCACTAACTGCCAATGAAAATACTTCACGGATTTCTAAGTTTTGTGTTCTACAGTAAGGATCTCTAATAGGTGGTTTTTGCCCACATAAGTTATGTGATGTTAGACGCGTGTGTTCAGGTTTATATGGCCTTTGAATTCCAACTGGTTCAATTTTGCAAGGTCGGTGGCAAGATGGCTTTTGAGATACCATGATATCAGAGGCTTGCATTGAAGAGCTTCCGTAGTTTTTCTTTGCATATACGGAGTTTCCAGCATTTAGCACACTTGTCTGTCTTGACAAGATAATCGTTTTTTCACCCAAGAGCAGAGAGGCATTTTTACAGTGTGCTACTTGTCTTTGAACAGGAATGTGCAGCTGAAACTCAGTACCATTTTCACTGGCCGTTTTCTGAATGGGAATTTTATGTGCTTCTGTAATTTGTGTATTTGTATATTTAGTTGTTCCTTGCCTACTTAATGAACTGGCTGGACTGTATATTCCAGTCACAATAACATCATTATTGGCAGATGACCAAGAAGACTGTTGGCTTGAGGGTTGAGAAATATTAACCACATTTTTTACTGTAATGTCTGGAGCTGACAAAGAGGTACCAGAAATAGTTCCTGTTGTTGCTGCTCCTGATTCAGAATTTTTACTGCTCATTTTTCTTCTCTTATTGCCGACCCACGTCTGGAAGAATAAAAAATATATATATATATATATATATATGTTATAGAAAAATTCTTAACAAAAAAGACAAGATAAAACGATTCCTGTATGATAAATTGTATTTTCATCTGTCAGAGAACCAAGGCCTATACATATTAAAGACAAAAAAAGAGAGATAATAAAATTAAAAATAACTAAAGTATAAGGTCCAGAATAATCAGGGACTTGTATTTAATAAATACCAAGGGACTTTGATAATGGAATTGTATTGTTGCTCCTGTCCTCAAAACCCAACCAATTAATTTATCCATAGCAAGAACTTTAAAAATGTTTATATCCTGCCAAAACCAGTTTGGCTCAGTGGTAGAGCTTCAGTCTGCGGACTGAAATTTCCCAGGTTCGATTCTGGTCAAGGGCATGTACATTGGTTGAGGGCACATCCCCGATAGGGGGCGTGCAAGAGGCAGCTGGTTGATGTTTCTCTCTCATCAACGTTTCTAACTCTCTACATCCTTCCTTTCCACTCTGTAAAAAATCAACAAAATATATTTTTAAAAAAATGTTTATATCCTTTGACCTAGTAAATTCACTTTTGTGAATTTATCCTAAAAATAATCATAGATGTATATAAGTTTGTATGTATTGATGCTCATCATATGTTTCTTTATAATAATGAAAAATTGGAAGCATAGTTAAGGTAATGTCATTGGAAAATGTTTCTAATAGTGTTAAATATATACTTGCAATTTTCAGGTTTAAGAATTTTTCTTCTATTAATATTTTATAACTTGGTTAATTTAATATTGTTAGATATTTAGGTTGTTTTTAGAAATATTCACTATTGCCAAAACCGGTTTGGCTCAGTGGATAGAGCGTCGGTCTGCGGACTGAAAGGGCCCAGGTTCGATTCCGGTCAAGGGCATGTACATTGGTTGCGGGCACATCCCCAGTAGGGGGTATGCAGGAGGCAGCTGGTCGATGTTTCTCTCTAATAGATGTTTCTAGCTTTCTATCCCTCTCCCTTCTTCTCTGTAAAAATTCAAGAAAATATATTTTTTTAAAAAGAAATATTCACTATTATGAAACACTACAACACACATCATTGTACATGCATCTTTGTGCTATTGGTCTGTTAGAATATTATTCTAGAAAGAAACTTGTGCTTTTTGATATTTTCAAAGTATCCTGCCATGTATTTATAAGAGTTCTGCTTTCTCCACACCCTTATCAAGACTTTGCATTACCTTTTTTTGTGGTCCTTTGTACTCCAGGAGTTAATAAGAGGTATATAATTGCTGTTTTGGTTTAAATTACTATGGTTATTAAATTGCTTTGATAGAATTGCTTATCCATTTCCTTTCTTTATTTTCATATTGGGTATTTGTTTTTTAATTGATTTATAGGAGCATTTTTCTACGAAAGGTAGCAATATTTTGTCATAAGTTACAAATATTTTCCTGTTTGTCATTAATTTATGGTAATTATTTTCTTCTTTACACTTTTGTCTCCGTACCAATTTTATGCTATAAATATGTATTGCTTTTAGAAACAGAAAAAAAAAATATATATATATATATTTAAATATATTTTATTGATTCTTGTACAGAGAGGAAGGGAGAGAGACAGAGAGCCAGAAACATCGATGAGAGAGTCATCAATCAGCTGCCTCCTGCACACCCCCTACTGGGGATATGCCCGCGACCAAGGTACATGCCCTTGACCGGAATCGAACCCGGGACCCTTCAGTCCCCAAGCCGACGCTCTATCCATTGAGCCAAACCTGCCTCGGCGTAGAAACAGAAAATATATTATTAATAAAATAACACTAGTGATTGGCATTCAGGAATTGATTACAAAAATGTATTTTTATATAAATAATGTATTATAAGAATCTTAGTATTATTACATTGAATCATGATTCTTCTTAAAATGTGCAATAAGAAATATTTCATTTCATAATGTGATCAATAAACTCTATAATTATTTCAAAATGTACACCAGATTATACACTACCAAAACACATTAATCAATTAAAAATTCTTAAAAAATAAATAAGTGAGAACATTAAATGAACTAGCTTCACACAGACATGGTGCAGGATAGATTTAATATTTGGTTAACTTTTGTGTGACCAAAAGTTTTAGAAGACCACAAAAATGATCCAATTTGCTATGCTCTTTATATTGTACTATAAGCTATATTAATGCTGCTGCAATACTATAAATAAAAACTACCATGTATTAAATACCCATCATATGTTTTTATAGATATTATCTCCTTTGGTAGGTGTTACTTTAAAATTGTGTAAGTAGCCGGGACCGGTTTGGCTCAGTGGATAGAGCGTCGGCCTGCGGACTGAAAGGTCCTGGGTTCGATTCCGGGCAAGGGCATGTACCTTGGTTGCGGGCACATCCCCAGTAGGGGGTGTGCAAGAGGCAGCTGATCGATGATTCTCTCTCGTCGATGTTTCTAACTCTCTATCCCTCTCTCTTCCTCTCTGTGAAAAATCAATAAAATATATTTTTAAAATTGTGTAAGTAAAGAAACTGAGATTTAGAAATGTTAAGTGACTTGTGGATACCTGCCACCAGAATTTAAAATCAATTTTCTTGATCTCAAAACTTCTCTTCCACTTTGGTGAGAAATTCCTGAAACAGTCATCTCTGTTGGCCATTTTATACTTTTGTAATTAATATTTCTCTAATAAAGAAAATGTTCCAGAAACTGAGATGGCTCTATTTTGCTTTATATGAGGCTGTGGAAATTTTAAATGAGCTCTGATTTAGTTTTACTAAACCGTAGAAGTGAGAATTATATACAGAGGGACAAATGAATATAAATGTCACAGAATAAGACAGGAGAAAAAATCTATAAGGTTTTAAAGTATATACTCAAGAGAAATATCTAAAAAGAAGGTAGGGGAGGATGAGGGTAAGGGGGAGAGATCAACCAAAGGACGTGTATGCACTCATATAAATCCAACCAATGACACAGACAACAGGGGGGTAAGGACATGAGTTGGGGGGAAGAGGGTTATGGGGGAATGAGAACATATATGTAACATCTTAATCAATAAATAATGTTTTTTAAAAAAATTATTTAGATAACTGTAATTTTGATGTATGGTTCAAAAAGGTAAATTTTACAAATATTCCAAATAAATTATTGTGATATTGTTTTTCAAGTATAAAAAATATGCAAAATAATTATAAGGCACAATTTTCATAAACATATATAAGCATTGCATTTAAAAATTATAAACATGAAACCATAGTTAATTGGCAAAATGTGAACTCAAGAGCTACTACATTGGAAGGGCAGCTCGGCAATATTTCTGAGAAAACAGATAAATAGTCTACCATGTTCTCATCACAATACCAAAATATTTACCCTAACACAGAAATTTAAGAGTGATCCCAGTGCATTGCTAATTTATAACTTATTTACATAGTGCAAATATTATTTACATAAATCCCTAGGTATTTATATTATCTACCTATCACAAAATAAAATTCAGTAGAATATCATATGCATATGACACTCAGCTATCTAACCTCAGAAGACAGACAACCTAGATGAAACAAGACCCATGTATTTTATTAAAACAATCACTGACTTTAAAATTCACTTTATTTTGTTTTATATAAAACTAGAGTCTCAGTGCACTAATTCGTGCACAGTTGGGGTCTGGTTGGCCAGCCCCCAAGTGGGGTGGTCTGGCCGGGGGAGAGGCTGCAGGCAGTTGGTGGGCTGGCCCCATTCCCTATCAGGTCAAGGGTGATCAAAGGGTGGAGCCAGCCAGGGGGAGGGGCTGCAGGTGGTTGGTCAGCCCCACCCCCTGATTGAACTCTTAATTGAACTCCTGGTATAGTGAACAATGAAGGTATTAGGCTTTTATTACATAGGATTTAATAAACTTGGTATATTATATTCTATAATAAGTTAGAAATCACAAATATGAGGGGCCTTGGTGATTGAGTTTGCTTTTGGAGACACTTTGTTAGTACCAAAGCTAAGAATGTTTACGAAATGCATATTGCTCACTAAAATGGAGAAAGAAACACACACACATAATCATACATGAGAATTGATGTGAGAAATCATTAGACTGGTGTATTTTAGTAAAGGGGAAAGTCACTCCATATACCTTAGCAAGTTGTGAGCATTATTATGTGAGCACAGTACAATAATTGATTTCCATAATGAAACTTGGAGTCAAAAAGTAAGGGTTTAATTATTTCCAATATTATCTATTGAAGTAAAGTAATAAAGTAGGTATTAAAAATATGTCCACTTAAAATGTTAAAAATAAGGAAAATCATTGTCTGATGGTTCCAAATAGCTGAAAATAAAATTTCCTAAAAGTGATTCACTTACAGAATCTAAAATTTACCAGTGCTTATAGAATACACATTATTTTTCTTTCCAAAGGCATTATTGGTGTGAGTGAAAAAAGGGGTCAAACAAATAGATATGTTAATTTGGGATTTGGACTAGGAAAGAGATACCAGATAAAAAATGGAAAGATGCTGAAACCAGTTTGGCTCGGTGGATAGAGTGTCAGCCTTCGGACTGAAGGGTCCCAGGTTTGATTCCGGTCAAGAACATGTACCTTGGTTGCGGGCACATCCCCAGTAGGGGGTGTATATGGGGCAGCTGATTGATGTTTCTCTCTCATCGATGTTTCTAACTCTCTATCCCTCTTTCTTCCTCTCTGTAAAAAATCAATAAAATATATTTTAAAAAATGGAAAGATACTTGGGTCATCACTCCTTAGTGTCCATAAGATTTTTTTTTCAGTTTTCTCTT
The DNA here is from genome assembly GCF_964339955.1 of Pipistrellus hanaki. NCBI lineage: Eukaryota > Metazoa > Chordata > Mammalia > Chiroptera > Vespertilionidae > Pipistrellus > Pipistrellus hanaki. The sequence continues at coordinate 78,321,380 of NC_140524.1, forward strand.
AGAAATTCCCAACTTATTTTCCTTTTTTAAGACCTTCCTCTTTGTTTTCCTGTACCATTACCCCGTCATACTTATATTTGCATGGATATTTTAACCTTTAAATTCTATTTACATTAAGATTATGTTGTATAAAATGAAGAAAAACACAACAAACACTATATTATAAATGAGAAAAGTAATTTATGTTTCAAAAGAACGTACAGATCAAGCAAAATACTGAGGGGAGGTTTCGTTGTGAATGATGAGTTGATAAAGAACTCTCTTTTTGTCTGATTACGAAAGCTACCAAAACTGTGTTGGAATTTAGATTTGGAACACCAAATTTCTGTACACTCTCCTACAATAGAGAGAATGAATTTGTTCGACGCAATTCCTTGTAATGTATATAACATTTTACTTGTAAACTTACATTCTATAAATTTATTTCTTTTTATTTCTATAATTTGTTTTAGATTTCACATCATTTGAAGCATAAATATAAATGTGTGTATTTTAACACTCTCAATATTTAAGTACAATAAGTAAGTTATTAGGAAAGATTCAATAACAAATTTGAAATGTGAAAGGTCATAGTCCACAAAGCAGTTACCTAAGAAGGCATTTCACTTTAAAGCAATGGTAAAATAAAACGGGGAAAAAGGGAAGAAAGAAAAAAGTTACCATAGGTGCAGTGGGAATGAGTTTGTACTTATAAAGTAAAATCTCATCAACTTGAAATATCATACACTTTACTAGTGGCCCAGGGCACAATATTTGTGCACATTTAAAGGGGATTAATTAGAAGAAATATTTTAATATTGCTATTTGCCCTTTCTCTATAATAAAAGTGTCAGAAATGAAAGAAAATTAGTAAAATGTATATTAAAACTCCCTCCTGTCAGAGTCTGGGGCATGCCTTGGGACCTAGAGTCAAGTCCCCACCCACCTGTGGCACCTCAAAATCATGTAAGACCACCCAGACCCAGCTGGCCCAGCCCCATTGGTCAAGATCCAAACCTGGCCGGCCCCACTCCCATCAAGCTCAGCTGGGCAAGGCACACAGCCTCAGGTCCTGTGGCCTGGCACTGGGTGGAGGGTGTAGCCTCAGGTCCCCCATCAAGCCCCACTGGGTTGGGGGCACAGCCTGAGGTCCCCTGTCAAGCCCTGACAGGCTGGGGGCATGGCCTGAGGTCCCATGTCAAGCCCCACTGGGCAGGAGGCACAGCCTTGGGTCCCCTGCCCAGGCCCAGTACCACGCAGCCTCAGGTTCCTGCTGATTGCTCCTTAAGGCTCGTTAGGGGAACTCAGCCTCCACTGTGGGTGCAGCCATCTTGTGTTACAGAAACCCGCCTCCACTGTGGGTGCTGCCAACTTTGTGATGGTGTGATGGTCAATTTGCATATTCCCTCTTTATTGGATAGGATATTATTTTTTCTAAAGCAATTAAACATTTTTTTCTCAGGTTCACTAAAGGGCATTTCAAATATGAAATTTTAAGATATCAATAGGAAAAATTTCTAGTTTTATGATGGTTGATCTCAGTCAATAAATAATAGATATCCTGAATATCATCATACCCCTAGAATTGGTGGCACAATTCCCTTATTTCAAGATAAATATATCATTTAGTTTTTTTTAATAATTATTCATTTCTTTATTGATTAAGATATCACATATTTGTCCTCAACCCCCATTCCAATCCCCCCCACTCATGCCCCTACCCCACTAATTTTGCTTATCAAGATATTTTTATCTTTATGGTCTTTGAAAGTTCCTCTGAAAAAACAAACAAACAAAAAAGACATTATTTCTCTTTACCAAATTAGTCTGATGATGACAAGGATGGGAGAAAGTTGCTAATATTTAAATCCCTAAGGCTTCACGCCAGCAGGATTTGTAGCATGTCCAGAAAACGTAAAAGGACCTATGCACTTAGTGAAATCTGTGACTAGTTCTGATAGATTTATCTCTTGCCTCTTCTCTATCACCTTCTCATTGTCTTTTCAAATGTTTGACAGCTCTGATTTTTACAGATGAATATGATTGTGATAAAGAAAACTTTCCTCCCTTGTGATTTATTGTCCTTCACTTGCTAACCCATTAAACTGCATGCATTTTAATTAAAAGACAGAGGAAGTATTCATAAGAAAGTCTAGATTTTCCTAAAAAGACAAAAATACTCAAGTTATAAATGCCTGAAAATATGCTTTTTTCTTGTTTTTAGATAAAAGAAAATATGCTAGATATACAATAGTCTCTCAAGTAAATGCCTGTTTTACTGATATAATTTTGTAGGGCTATCTACCTATATTAATTCTAGGCTAAAGACATCATAAAATCAACAACGAATTTTAAAGGTATTCATTAGTTTGAAGGACTGGGATATTTAAATATATGATTAAATCCAACTTATTTTTAGTTAATTAGCTTGGTTTATTTTTAAATTAATGTATTTATACCAGGGAAATGAATCTGTTTATAAAGTTAGTGACTTTATACCCTCATAGTTTTTCTTATATTAAGCAATTATAATTTGGAATAAAAAGCTATAAATTCGAGAATGTAAGACCTCAATACTTACCCTGACTACACTGAAGTCCAGCTTAGTCTCCTGTGCACACTGTAATATTAGCTGAAAGCAATTTTTACTTTGATTTGTCATTCCATTTTCATAATAACGCTGTAAAATCCTTTGTTGTTCTACAGTAAATACAGAACGTAGATTCATCTAAAAATAAAAGAAGATACTCTGAAAATTGTGGGGGGAAACTGTGTATGTGTAGAATTTACAAGTTTTTAAAAAAACACTTCAGTGCTTTGAAGCTGCAAAATATTTTAAAGTCAATTAATCCCCATTAGTGGGCAAAAATCTGTGTGCCAAACGGAGACAGGTTTGCACTGAAAAATTATACATAATGGAAATACATTGAATTTGCTTAGAAAAAACACAAACATTAAAGACAATAAAGTGAAAGCTTTATCTGGATAGTGTCTTTCACTGAAATAAATATTTATGGCTAATAAAGCCAGAGATGGTGGTAGCCATACGTGGTCAATTATCAACAGGGGCACTCACTGTTCTTTGTCAAGCAAGGCATCTGGTATATTTCTTATAGCCAGAAGCTGTGCTCTGGAACAAAAAAAGTGCCTTATTTTCCTTTCTTTCTGGGTAAAAGGGTACTTTTGATATATTAAAACAAACCTCCTTTATAAAGCTTGAAAATAAACAAGTTTTAGTGACTGAAAATTACTCTAGATGATGCTAAAATAATTATTTTAATAACTATATAGTATACAAATCAAGAATCAAAATCATACTTTTTACTAAAAAGAACCCATATAAAAAGTATTTTAATTAAATTAACACCACCATAATTAGAAAAGAGAAATTTAGAAAATACTTTATCCTTCCCATCAATATATAATATACTTAATATTAAGGGAAAACAACTCTGGTAATATCAGAAGTAAAAAGCAGGTCAAACTCTTTTTAAAAATGTTAATTTTAGTAGTGCATTTTATATAAAATACTTATAATTAGATTAAGGCAATTTTAGGTTCTTGTTAAAAGCTGTCACACTGAAATTATTGCTAAAAGTTGACAGTCAGAAAAAAACCTTTCCCAAGGAAAGTGTCCCTCACAATTAGAAAAACAACAACAACAAAACAACAACACTATAAGCCAAACAAAATAGAAATAATTCTAGTATACTAGTTACGGGACACACACACACACACACACACACACACACACACACAAAAACAAGTACACTGACATAAAAATTAACTTCCCTTTGTCTGTGTTGAATGGAGCAGAGACCACCCAAGAGGCAGAGACCCCTACCCGGGAAACAACTCCAAATAGCCAATTGCGGAGTCAAATAACAAATTTTATTACAGATTCGAATCTGGGCTGCCACCGCCAGGATGGAGCAGGCAGGCAAAAAAAAAAACAGCAGCAAGCAGTTACAAATCCAGCTTTTTATATACATTTCAAAAAAGGGGGGTGGAGGTCGTTTCTATGGTTGCATGCATCGGCCAGATGGCCTAATCTCCCTTCTTGGTTTGTCCTGTTCTTTTAGCCTTGACTAACCCAGCCTGCCGATTTGGCCTTCAGCCTTAACTACCCCAGATTGTTGATTTGGCCTTCAGGGAAGGAGGGGTTAGTAGCAACTTTCTACCCTCCAGGCAAGGTCAGTTATTTTCCATTCCTCATTCCCCACTGCTTTTAGTTCCTTAGCAGAGGTCAAATCCTCGGCCTCTTTTCTTTGTAAGCAAGCAAGTTTACAAAAGCAAGAAATCAGCAGTTAGCTAAACAGCTGTATCTTCAGTTTGCACGATTCGGCTGTATTGGGTGGTTAGGGCCAACAGCTTAACAGCCTGAACACGCTCTCTCACAAAAGCTACTAACCTATTAATTATGATGGGCCCACTGATCAGGCCTAGAAGTAAGAGTAGGAGGGGTCCCGCCAAGGCTGATATCAGGGTGGTCAGCCAAGGGGACTAATTGAACAGCCCTTCAAACCAGCCCTCTTGACTTTCTTTCTCCTTTTCCCTTTCTCTCAGTCGCTTCTGTAGGGTTTTAATGCTCTCCCTTATCACGCCTGAGTGGTTGGCATAGAAGCAACAAGCCTCTCCCAGCGCTGCACAGAGGCCTCCCTGTTGGAGAAATAACAAGTCTAGCCCTCGCCGGTTCTGGAGGACTACCTCCGCCAGGGAGTCCAGGGCCTTCTCTAGGTGGCTGATTTGATCTTGAATGAGCCTGATATCTTCTGAGAACTGGACTGATAGTTTCTGAATCCCAATCTGGCCAGTAGTCAGGGCCGCAGCGCTAACGGCCGCTGAACCGGCAATTCCTAGCCCAGCAAGTAACGGGACTAAGAGGGGGGTTCTCCTTGTTTCCAGGGCGCAAAAGTCTCACAACCCCAATGGTGACAATAAAAATCCTCGATGTTCCCACACCGGTGCCGCCCTTTTCTCTCTGGACATCCATAATGCTGAGTGTGCCATAGCTGCCGAGCTACGTACATATTTCCACCAAATGTTGAGGAACACGTCACCCTTCCCAGTCCTGACATGACCATGCTCCCCCCTAGGCCCCTAAGGCCCAGTGCATCACAAGGCTCATCCCCAAAGAACTGGCTCAGGTCTACTCGGAAACTGGGGGTTCTAGAGTAGGTGGTATTCTCGGTTAACGTGGTTCCATCGGTTGTGCGAACCAACACCCACCTAGATTGGAGGGGAACTGTTGCTCCTCCCCAGCCTACAATCAAAATCAGGGGTACTGTTCTGACCCACCATCCCGAGTCAATTTGACGTTTAAGGGGTCTGAAGTAGTCTCTACCCGCCATGTCCCGTTGTCGTCCTGAGGCGGTGCTTTCTTCAACCGGGTGTGGTGAATCCAGGCAGTCTTTCCCGCCACTCGAGCTGCTGTCGGTGTGCTGATGATAACCTGGTAGGGTCCCTCCCAGCGGGGTGTCAGCTGCACTGGGTTGATCTTCTTCACGTAGACCAGGTCACCAGGAGTAAAAAGCAGCTTCTCCGCTGTGGCTGAGTCTGGATTCGGTCGAGCCTCGTTCAGTGCTGCTCGACTCTGGGTTCGGGATGCCTGCAAAGCCTGCAAAGACTGCTATCAGTGTAGATGTTGAGAGCTTTTCCTTCTCCCCACTCCAAGGCTTGAGTGAGGGCTATTAACTCGGCCTTCTGGGCGGAGGTACCTCGTGGTAGTGCCTGAGCCCAGATCACAGTGTCCAAAGTGACAATGGCTGCACCGGCCACTCTCTCCCCGTCCAGGAGGTAGCTGCTGCCATCTGTGAAAAGAGTTACCTCGGCATCCGCTAGGGGTTGGTCCTTCAGGTCCGGGCGGGTAGTGGTTAGAGTGTCCAGATAATCTCCACAGTGGTGGAGAGGCAACGTCCCGTCCGTCTCCGGCAACAAGGTGGCAGGGTTGAGCGCCGATGTCTGGCGGAATTGAATGCGGGGAGGGTCTAACAACAGTACCTGATACTGTGTGATCCAGGCATTCGTCATCCACCTGTCCGGAGGGGTGCGGAGCAGCCCCTCAAGGTTGTGGGCCGAAGTCACCTCCAGGTTCTGGCCAAACGTCAGCTTGGTGGCTTCTCGCACAAGGAGGGCGGCTGCTGCAACAGTTCGTAGGCACCCTGGCCAGCCAGCGGCAACAGGATCCAGTCTCTTAGACAAGTAAGCCACTGGCCTCTTCTAGGGTCCCAGAGTTTGGGTGAGCACCCCCTTTGCCACTCCCTGTCCTTCGGCCACAAAAAGCTGAAAGGGCTTCTCCAGGTCAGGTAGGCTGAGGGCCGGGGCTTGAAGGAGGGCCTGCTTAAGAGTTTGGAAGGCTTCTTCCTCCTTCTCTGTCCAAATTAAAGGTCCTGCTCCCCCAGCCGTAGCAGCGTGGAGGGGCTTAGCCATTTCTGCAAAGCCTGGTATCCACAGGCGACAATAGCCCACAGTCCCTAGGAATTCCCAGACCTGCCGCTTAGTCTTCGGGACTGGTATCTGGAGGACCCCTTGGACTTTGCTCTCTGCTAAGGACCGAGCCCCTTCCTTTATTCGAAAACCCAGATAAGTAATTTCCTTGCTGCACAATTGGGCCTTGCGGGCGGAGACACGGTATCCTTGTTCACCCAAGGTCCTTAACAAATCCTCAGTCACCTTAATGCACTCGCTTTCTTCCTTGGTTGCCACTAGGAGGTCATCTACATACTGAAGGAGTGTGGCTTCAGGGTGCCTGGCATGGAACTCTTGCAAATCTCGACTCAGAGCCTCATCAAACAAAGTGGGGGAGTTCTTGAACCCTTGGGGTAGTCGGGTCCAGGTCAGTTGGCCCGAGTCCCCTTCCTCAGGGTCTGTCCACTCAAAAGCAAATAGCAACTGACTCTGAGGGTTCAAAGGAAGGCAGAAAAAGGCATCCTTCAGGTCCAGGACACTGTACCACGTACGGTCTGGTGGTAAAAGGCTCAAGAGAGTATACGGGTTAGGCACGGTGGGATGGATGGTTTCCACCCTCTTATTTACTTCTCTTAAGTCCTGAACCATCCTGTACTCTCCTGTACCCGGCTTCTTAACGGGCAAGAGAGGGGTATTCCAAGGGGACTGTACTGGCACAAGTATCCCTGCTGCTTTAAACTTCTGGATGTTTTTCTTCACCCCTCTCCTTGCTTCCAGGGACATGGGGTACTGTTTTACCCTCACTGGCTGGGCGGTGCTGATAAGCTGGACCTGAATGGGGGGCTGGCCCTTGGCCAACCCGGGGGGGTTTGTCTCTGCCCAGACCTCTGGTATTTCTTTTTGCCATCGGGCTAAGGGGTTTTTCCCCCAGGGGGCTTCTTCCTCAAATAGAAGGTATTCCTCCTCTGCAGGAATAGTAATTAGGAGTTTGCCCCCGTTCAGCTCCACCTGAGGCTTGTTCCTCTCATCAAAGGTGATAGTGGCCCTTAATTTGTGGAGAAGGTCTCTTCCAAGAAGGGGGTCCGGGCACTCTGGTATTACAAGGAAGGGATGGGTTACTAGGCCCTTTCCCAAGTCCATAATTCTTGCCTCCGACAAAGGATAACTCTTGGTAGTGCCGGTAGCCCCTCACTACCCGCACTTTCTTGGAGGTGTAGGGGCCCACTGGGGCCTGTACTACAGAATGCGTGGCCCCGGTATCCACAAGAAAGTCAATGAGTTGCCCTCCTACCGAGAGTTTTAGCCTGGGCTCCCGGAGGGCGGAGGGGCCCCGAGACCCCTAGTCCACCTCCTCCACTAGGACGGGGACAGGGCCTTTTGTCTTCTTTTCTTTTAGCTGGGGGCAGTCTTTCTTCCAATGTCCCTCTTCCTTGCAATAGGCACATTGGTTCTTGCCTAACGATTTTCGCCCGTTGCCCTTGCCTCTTCTGGGTCCCCCTTTCCGGTCCTTGCCTTCTTTGGCAAGTAGGACCTTGGCCATTTTCTGAGATAACTCTTGGGTAGTTTTTACTGGGTCTTCCCTCTGATCGTATACCTTCTGGGCTATGGCCACCAACTCAGAGAGAGACTTGCCCTGGAAGCCATCTAACTTCTGTAACTTCTTCCTAATATCTGGTGCTGACTGGGAAACAAACTGGAGTACCATAGCAGGTTGGTTCTCCGGAGCCCGAGGGTCAATGGGCGTCCAGGTCCGGTAGGCCTGGAGGAGCCTCTCAAGATAAGCCGTCGGGCTCTCATCAGGGCCCTGCCATATGTCAGTTACTTTAGTAAGATTCGTGGGCTTGCGAGCTGCCGCCCGGAGCCCCCTCAAGAAAACCTGGCGATACTGGTGGAGAGCTTCCTCTCCTCCCTGGGTATTTGGATCCCACACGGGCCTGTTTGAGGGAAATTGTTTCTCAATTTCCAGCTCATTCGCGGTGACCTCCCCCCTCTGGTCCCGCACCTGTTTTCTAGCTTCAGCTCGAATTCTCTCTCTCTCCTCCGTGGTGAAAAGGGTGCAGAGGAGTTGTTGGCAATCATCCCAAGTGGGCTGATGTGTATAAAACACGGATTCCAGGAGGGTGATAACTTCCTCTGGAGCCTCAGAGAAGGATGGATTCTGATTTTTCCAATTATAGAGGTCTGAGGTGGTGAAGGGCACATAGGTACGAATTGGCCGTCCTATCTCGTCTCTCTCACCAGTCTCCCTCAGTGGGAACACTCCCATGGGAGTTTCAGGAGCCCCGAACCCCACTCCACTCCGCGTGTGGTGGGGACTGCTGATAGTGGAGTCGGGGCTCTCTCTCCCCTCCCGCGGGGCCTCCCGGGGAGGGGCTGTTGGGACTGGAGGCGCCCGATATGGCGGGGGGTTTTCACCCCTTCTGACCCGCCGGGGACTCTCAGGGGGCGTCTGAAGAACCGGGACTTTCTTTCCTCCACCAGCTCCCTTTGCCAAAAACACACCTGGGCAGTCTCTCTCTTCCCTCTTTTCCTTCGGCAACCACAGTCCTTCAGGTATGAGGGCTGATCCACAATGATGTCTATCCAGGTGTCTATGTAAGGGATCTGGTCAGGGTGCCCGGGGTTTCCATAGCACACTGTCCGGACCCTTGCTGCAATTGACATTTCAAATGTCCCTACATCTGGCCATCCAACACCAAAAGTGGGCCACTCTAACTCACAAAATTTTCTAAGATCATAAACATTCACTGTGACCCCATAGCTTCCAGCTCTTTTCTTAAAGTCAGCAAAATTCTTCATCAAACACTCAAGAGGGCTCAAGGGGCCCTTTGAATTGTCCTGTCCCATCTTGGCCGTGAGGGAGAGGACAATTAGGATTCCAGTGACCAGAGACCCAACGAAGGTCAGGGGTCCCATGCAAGCGCGGTCGCGGGCGCAAAGGCAATCAATCTTCACTGCCTTTCGGGGTCCCAGCAGGGGAAGAACAGGCGTCCCGCAGGGACCAACCGAGAGTCGCGGCGCAATTCACACACAACAGCAATAATAATAACAAACAACATTCCTAGAAGTACCAACAACCATACATACCACAACATTCTCTCAGTTTCACCCACTCAAACAACAAGAAACCAAGACCGCAGGTGGGGCGTCCCCCACTCCGGCCGGATCTGAGAACTTCTGGCAGCGTCCCGCCGTTCTCTGATCCCAAGCGCTCGCGAGCAACCAAGAACAAGAAACACAAGGAACGAATGAGGCCTCTACTTACCGGCGCCGTTCAAGTAGTCCGGACGACGAGAATGGGGCGTCTGCCCGTCTGGGGGTCTCTATATCCCAGACGAGCCCCCAAAATGTTGAATGGAGCAGAGACCACCCAAGAGGCAGAGACCCCTACCCGGGAAACAACTCCAAATAGCCAATTGCGGAGTCAAATAACAAATTTTATTACAGATTCGAATCTGGGCTGCCACCGCCAGGATGGAGCAGGCAGGCAAAAAAAACAGCAGCAAGCAGTTACAAATCCAGCTTTTTATATACATTTCAAAAAAGGGGGGTGGAGGTCGTTTCTATGTTGCATGCATCGGCCAGATGGCCTAATCTCCCTTCTTGGTTTGTCCTGTTCTTTTAGCCTTGACTAACCCAGCCTGCTGATTTGGCCTTCAGCCTTAACTACCCCAGACTGTTGATTTGGCCTTCAGGGAAGGAGGGGTTAGTAGCAACTTTCTACCCTCCAGGCAAGGTCAGTTATTTTCCATTCCTCAGTCTGAATATTTTAAATTATAAAGCCATCTCATAAAGAAATTAAAGATGACACTCCTATAGCAATCCTCTGCATTTGTACACCCAACTTCCTTTCTTACTCATACAAACATCTTCCTATCTAATGTCTAGCAATCTGATGAAAGAAAGTCAGATATTGGAGAGGACACCAGAAAGATGAGAGTAGAGTTTCTTCCTGGGACATTAAGAAATAAAAAACTCCACTAATTTTCTGAAGGGTTATCTATGAAAAAGTATAAACCTTTTATGTGAAATCCGACCAATTTTCAAGGATGTTGGGTCCAGAGGACTGCATCCATCAAAGCAATATTTACTATTATGGCTGCCAGCTTTTAGAGCACATTGTTTTTGCTGAAACAAAAGATGGAAGTCAAATACCTGAAAATCTTCATCTAGTGTGGATTTAGATGCAAAGAACTTTGGAATGAGTTCTGAGGAAGGGAATAAACTTAAATTCACTAATGCATATTTAAGGAAAAGGCACTGATCATTTTCTGCAAGGCTGTAAAACCATAAAAGGCCTAGAGTACAACATACGGGAGATAGGTGTGATGATACCTGACCTAATAATAAAGGAATATTTTTCTATTGGCTGGCTAAAACTGCTACATTTACCCAAATGTGATATGAATCTTCAAAAGCACAGCTGGTCCTTTGTCACTAATACTAACAGACAAATATAGGTAACCAGTAGAAAACAGATTTCTGGAGTCAACAACTCTAACACTAGTGTAAACTTTTTAGCTTTCCCCTTAAATTCAGTAACAACATCAGGAAGTCTACTTCACTCAAGAAATCTACTATTTTTCTTTCAAATTGCAGCAAGTAAACAACCCTTATAAGCAAGATAATTTGTCATTACCTCCATCCACCCTAGTTATTTTGGTCTATTAAGTGGAACGATATTGAATGACTATAATACCAAAACTTAATCATTTGCACAAAAATTGAGAGTTGTAAAAACCTTCAATTTAAAAGTTTGGCTCTTATACTGTATATCCTACCTAATAAAAGAGTGATATGCAAATTAACCATCATTCCTCTACACTCACAAGCCATGCCCACCAGCCATGCCCACCAGCCAATCAGAGAAAGCATGCAAATTAACCCCAACCAAGAAGGCTGCAGCCACAGAGAGCAGTTGAGAGGCTTGGGTTTCCCTGGCAATAGAGGAAGCCAAACTTTCCACACACCCTGGCCAGCCTAGGCCTCCACTCAAGGATACAAAGTTTCAATTATAGAAGATAAATCCCAAGAAAAATGACCACGGCCACTGAGCTGGAGAGAACAGGCTAGGGTTTCCCCCAGCAATGGAGGAAACCAAGCTTTCCACCTGCCCTTGCAGCCTAAGCCTCCACTCAAGGATACAAAGTTTCAATTATAGAAGGTAAACAAATCCAAAAAGAAATGGCAGCAGCCACAGAGTGAGCAGGAGGCTTGGCTCCGCTCTAGGCTACAAAGTTTCAATTATAGAGGTAAATAAATTCCAGATACCAGGGCCTCTGCTTGGGTTGACAGGGGTGTGTGGCTGGCCTGCAAACCACCACAGGCTCCTCACCCAGGCTGCCCCACGCCCCAAGGGAACCCCACCCTGATTCAGGACACCCTTCAGGGAAAACTAGCTGGCCCCCACCCATGCACCAGGCCTCTATTCTATCTAATAAAATAGTAATATGCAGATTGACCATCACTCCAGCACACAAGGTGGCTGCCCTCATGTGGTCAAAGATCCTGCCCCCATGTGGACACAAGATGGCCACCACAAGATGGCCAGCAGGGGAGGGCAGTTGAGAGGCACCAGGCCTGCAAGGGAGGGCAGTTGAGAGGGACCAAGTCTGCAAAAGAGGGCAGTTGGAGGAGATCAACTCTATAGGGGAGGGCAGTTAGGGATGGCCAGGCTGGCAGAGGAGGGAAGTTGGGGGAAAACAGGCTGGCAGGGGAGCAGTTAGACATCAATGAGGCTGGCATGGGAGTGGTTAGGGGGTGATAAAGCTGGCAGGCAGAAGTGGTTAGGGGCAATCAGGAAGGCAGTCAGGAGAGCAGTTGGGAGCAAGCAGTCCTGGATTGTGAGAGGGGTCCCAGATTGGAGAGGGTGCAGGCTGGGCTGAGGGACACCACCATCCCTCCCCCCCCCCCGTGCACAAATTTTGTGCACGGAGCCTCTAGTGTGGTAGTTAAATAATAATCCAATAGTTTCATAAAAATGGAGGTCCACTGGTTTGGGGTAGGGAAGGTAATGGAATTATGGGATTAAATTCTGAAATAAGTCATTTAGCTTTACCCCAAGATTTATTCTTTGCACTGTACCACCCACTCAGCACATGCCATCCCACAAGAATAAGTCAACCTGTGACCTACTCTCAGCTCCACTGTGATATATTGGGTAAATCACTTGATTTCTATAAGCATCCATTTCCTAGTCTCTAAAATATTAGGTTCTATGACATTTTACTTTTCAGTCTGGATTGGCCCAATCATTTGGGATATGCAAACTGATTTTTCTTAAATTATAAATTGTGTTACAGTCATAATGTATTTCTATTTTTAAGTATAACTAGACCCTTTTGTTTATAGTATTCAGGCATGGGATTTGTTAGACTGCTCTAAGCTTTAAAATTTGATGTTTTAATGAGGACCTTGAGCCATTGAGAAAATATTAAATTATGCTCAGTATATTGTATTCAAACAAGGAGAATGATGAGTAACATATTTTAGGTTTATTGCTTCAGAAGTACTTGAAAAATAGTTTCTAGGAATGACTACTTCTTTAGAAGTTCCTGATAGCTAAGGATATATTTTCACATGGGAATATATCAGGTAAATTCCTATATAACATTGTTTGTATACATCTGATGTCATACTTAAAATCTGCTCTAATAATGCCCTTAATAATGTCATAACTGGTTAACTAATTTGCAAAGTACCAAAATATTTTACTCATAAATACTCATTCTTGAAAAATATGACATTAAAATGGGGAATCCATAAAATTCGATTCAAATATTACACATTTTTCCAACAATAAAAATTTGAAGTTTGTATAAGCCATTGTTTTTCGTGTTAGTACTGTTTTTATTTAAAGAGTTTAACCTAGGTTAATATACCACCTCAACTATCTTAATCTTGGCCAATATGTCTCTATTAACATTGTCCTTTTAATTCATTATTATTATTCATCTTTAAATTTACATACAATAATCACTCTTTTGGTGTATAGTTTTATGAGTTAAGACAAATATATGTATATAGTAGTCATGAAACCACCTCCACCATAAAAACACCGAACAATTTTATCATTCCTAAATAATTCCCTTATGCTGCTTCTTCATAATCAATCCCTCCAGACACATAGGCCCTGTCAAAAGCTAATCTGTTTCTATAATTTTAATTTTTATAGAATGCCATAATAATGGAGTTACACATATGTATCCTACTGAAACTAGCTTCTTTCATTGACCACAATGCATTGGATATTTACCTGTGTTTTATGTATCAGTACTTTGTTGCTTTTTATTTTAGAGTAGTATTCCATTGTATGGATGTACAATGGTTTATCCATTCATCCATCAATGGACATTTGGGCTTTTACAAGTTACTGACTATTATTAATAAAGCTGTTAAAAACATTTATATTCAGGTTTAGCTCTGCAAATAAGGTTTAATTTCTCTTGAGCAAATACTCTGGATTGTAATTGCTAGGTATTATGGTAAGTATATGCTTAACTTTATAAGAAACTGCTAAACTGTTTTAAAAAGTGGTTTGTGTAAAAAAGTATACAATGTTTTTCTTAATAATATTCTATGAAGTTTCTTTGTGTTATTTTTATCTCCTCACCAGCATTTATCATATTTGTTTGAAGTTAGTCATTCTAATATCTGTATAATTGTATATTATTATTACACTATTATTATTATTATTATTATTATTATTATGGTTTCAATTTGTATTTTCCAAGTGACTAATAATGTTGAGCATCTATTAATATGCTTATTTGGAACCCATATATCTTCTTTGTATTATAGAAGTGTCCAAATATTTTGCAAATTTTTAAACTGGATTGTTTGCTTAGGTATCATTGAGTTGTTAAGGTTTATTACATATTCTGTATACATGTCATCAGAAATATGACTTGCAAATATTTTCTCCCTGCTTTTGGTTTGTCTTCTTATTTTATTAACAGTGTAGCTCACAAACACATTTTCTTTTTTAATTTTTTATTGTTGAAAGTATTACATATGTCTCCTTTTCCCCCCATTGATCTCTACCAGCCCACTTCCACCTCCCAGCACAGGCCCTCACACCCCACCATTGTCTGTGTCCATTGATTATGCTTATATGCACCCATATAAGTCCTGTAGTTGATCTCTTACCCCTCTTCTCACCCTCCCCTATCTTCCTTATGAGGTTTGATGGTCTGTTCAATACTTCTATGTCTCTGGATCTATTTTTGTTCATCTGTTTATTTTGTTCATTATATTCCACAAATGTGTGAGATCATGTGATACTTATCTTTCTCTGACTGGCTCATTTCACTAAGCATAATGCTCTCTAGGTCCATCCCTGCTGTTGCAAATGGTAAGATTTCTTTCTTTTTCCCCCCAAATATATTTTTATTGATTTCAGAGAGAAAGGGAGAGGGAGAGAAATATAGAAACATCACTTATGAGAGAATAATTGATTGGCTGCCTCCTATATGCCCCCCACTGGGGATTGAGCCCGCAACCTGGGCATATGCCCTGACAAGGAATCAAACCGGTGACTTCTTGGTTCCTGGGTCGACGTTCAACCACTGAGCCACATTCAGCTGAGCAAGAGTTATTTCTTTTTGTAGCAGCATGGTATTCCATTATGTAGTTTACCACAGCTTTGTAATTCACTCATCTGATGATGGGCACTTAGGCTGTTTCCAAATCTTAGTTATTATAAATTGTGCTGCTATTATATTAATAAATCAAATGTATTCTTTTTTTCTTTTTTTAAATTTATTTTTATTGTTGACAATATTACAGATGCCCCCCAATTTTCCCCCCTTGACCCTCTTTCTTCCCAGCCCCTGCTCCACCCCAGGCCTTTGCCACATTATTGTTTGTATCAATTGGTTATGCATATATGTATACTAGGGTCCTGGTGCACAAATTCATGCACCTTGAAAGGAACTGTCAGCTGTGAGGCTGTGATGGGCACAGGGGCGGGTCTCAGCGCATCTTCCATGCCCCTGCCCAGCCCCTCCAACTGCGGCCCCCTGGTCCCCTCTCTGCTGGCAGCCCTGCTCCTGCCACCGCCACATCCATGTGCTGACTGTGCAGTCCCCCTCCCATAATTGCTGATGGCATGGAGAGGATTGTGGCCGGTGCCAACAGCAGTTGCAAGCAGGGCCGGCACCGTCAGCAGGTATGAGTGGTGACTACTTCCCTGATTGCCCCTCAGCAGCAGGGAGAATTGGAGAATCCCTCAGGGGCAATCAGGGCTGGCAGCTGCCACTCACTGGCTGATGGTGCTGAACGATTGGGACGAGAAACAGGCACTGGCAGTGGCACAAGGGCCAGGCAGTGCCCACTGCCAGTGCCTGTTTCTCGTCCCAAACCATGGAATGCAGGAGCAAAGAATTTTTAGTAACCACCAGAGGCTCAACATAATGACAGCAAGCAGCACCCCACCTTCCATCATCCCACCATGGCCAATGCCTGCCATGTTCTGTGCTCTGCCATATGCTGCTGACACCTGCCATGTACTGGGTTGGAGGGGACTGATCAGGGGCAAGAGGCCTGGGGGAGGAGTCATGGGTGGTTGGCTACCTGGCTCTGCCCCTGATCAGAGTGGGGGGCTGATTGAGGGTGAAGCTGGCTGAAGGAAGGTGGTGTGAGCTGATCAGAGTGGTGGGGGCTCATCAGGGGGAGGGCCAGCTTGGGGGAGGGGCTGCAGGCAGTTGGCCCTGCCCCTGCCCCTGATTGGGGTGGGAGGGCTTGTTGGTGGAAGGGAAGGCTCTGGGAAAGAGCTGCAGGAGGTTGGCAGACCAGCCTCCCTTTCAATGGGCCCCACACCCTGATGGGGCTGGCCAGGGTGAGGGACTGTGGGAGGTTGGCCAGATATCTCCAACCCCTGATTGGACCAGTTCACTGGCCGCAGTGGGCATCATAGTGACCAGTTGTTCCAGTCATTATGGCATTATGGTCACTGGCTTTTTATATATATAGATAAGTTCTTTGGTTAATCTCCTCTGGTCTCCCTGCCAAGATTTGTCAGCCTATTCTATGCATCCATGCC
The DNA here is from genome assembly GCF_964339955.1 of Pipistrellus hanaki. NCBI lineage: Eukaryota > Metazoa > Chordata > Mammalia > Chiroptera > Vespertilionidae > Pipistrellus > Pipistrellus hanaki. The sequence continues at coordinate 78,337,809 of NC_140524.1, forward strand.
TCTGGACCTGTTTTGTTCATCAGTATATTATGCTCATTTGATTCGACATGTAAGTGAGATCATGTGCTATGACTTTCTCTCACTGGCTTGTTTCACTCAGCATAATACTTCCCAGATCCATCCATGCTGTCACAAAAGTTAAGAAATTCTTCTTTTAACAGTTGCATAATGTTCTAGTGTGCAAATGTACCAGTGCTTTGTAATCCACTCATTCACTAATGGGCACTTGGGCTGTTTCCAGATCTTAGCTATTTTAAGTCACACTACTATGAATAGAGAGGTGCATATATTCTTTCTGTTTGGTGTTTCAGGTTTCTTAGGATATATTCCAAGAGTGGTATCATTGGTTCAAATGGCAAATGAATTGTGGTTCTAGTGCCATATCTAAGAAATCTTTGTTTAATTTGTGGTCACAAAAATTTTCTATTTCTTCTAGAAATTTTATGTTTTTTCATTTCACATTTATGTTTATGACTCGTTTTTCCATTTTTGTCCTAAAAGATATTACATAGAATTATTTCTCTCCTCCCTCCATTAAATCTTTGTGAGAAATCATGAATGAAGTCATCTGAGCATGGGATTTTCTTTATTGGAAAGTTTTAAACTAAAAATTATTTATTTGTGTTATTCTGGTTATATCTCTTTCTTCCTGAGTAAGCTTTGGTAACTTGTGTTTTTCAAATAATTGGTCAATTTTATCTAAGTTTCTGTATTTAAAGTGTAAAGTTTTTTATACTATTTTCTTATTATTATTTTGGTTATAGTATTGGTTTAGATGTACCTTTTTCTTATTGAGTTTGACTTCTTTCCTATTATTAGTCTTGGTCAGTTTGGCCAGGGGTTTATCACTTTTATTTTTAAAACATTTTTATCTGTTTCAGAGAGGAAGGGAGAGGGAAAGAGAGATAGAAACATCAATGATGAGAGAATCATTGATTGGCTGCCTCCTGAATGCCTCCAAACTGGGCATCAAGCCTGCAGCCCAGTCATATGTTCTTGACCAGAATTGAACCCAGGACCCTTCAATCTACAGTCCAAGGCTCTATCTACTGAGCCAAACCAGCTAGGGTGACTTTTATTGACCTTCTGAAATGAATAGCTTTTGGTTTCATTAATTTGGTCTGTTGTTTATCTGTCTTCATTTTCGTTGAATTTTGGTGTTATCTTTACTATTCTCTTCATGTTGCTAATTTGGATTACATTTTTTTATTATTTTTCAATTTTTTAAAGGTGGAAACTTAGATTGTTGATCTTTGACCTTTCTTCTTTTTTTAATTTTAGAAATTAATATTTAAAAATTGCTTCTAAGGATGGCTTTGGCTAATTTTGATAGGCTGCATTTTTTAACAGACTGATATACAAAGAACTGTACATATTTAAAGTCCACAATTTGATGAGTTATGCAAAAAAACAATGATACAATCACCATAATTGGAGTAATCAACATATCCAACACAACCCAGAGGGTTTTGCTTTCTTTTTTATCTCATGGATTTTCTGTTTGTTTTGTAATAAGAACACTTAACAGGAAATCTAACCTATTAACAAATTTTGAAGTGTGCAAAACAGTAGTGTTAACTTGTAACTACTATGTTGTACAGCAGATCTCTAGTACTTATTCATTCAGCATAACTGAAACTGTATATCTATTGAATAACAACTCCCGATTTTCCTCACTCTCTGTCTCTTGGTAACCACTATGGCTTTTTTTTGTTTCTGTGAGTTTAACTATTTTGCAGCCCTCATACAAGTTGAATCATGCACTATATGTCCACTGACTTGCTTGCTTCACTCAGAATAGTATCCTACAGATTTGTGCAAGTTGTTGCAAATGACATAATTTCTCTTTTTAAGGCCAAATAACATTCCACTGTATGTATGTATATACTATATTTTCTTTGTTCATCTGTAAATGGACATTTTTTTCCATATTGTGCTTATTGTATATAGTGCTGCAATAAACATGATAGTGCAGATATTTCTTTAAGATCCGAATTTCAAATACTTTTAATATAGTATCCAAAAGTGGTATTGCTGGGTCATATAGTTCTATTTTTAAATTTTCAAGTATCTCCATACAGCTTTCCATAGTTCCTGAACATTTTTACATCCCCACCAACAATGTACAGGGGTTCCAGTTTCTCCACAACCTTGACAAGACTGGTTATATTTTGGCTTTTTAATAATAGCTATCCAAACAGATGTAAACAACTGTTCATTAAAAAATCAACTTAAAGTAAATTAAAGACTTAAACATAAGACCTGAAGCTAAAAAATTCTAGAAGGAAGCATAGGAAAAAAGAAACAAAACTTTTGGACATTTGTCTTGCTAATGCTTTTTAAACATGTCACCAAAACTACAGGCAAAAAAAAAGCAAAAATAGATAAGTGGGACTACATAAACCTAAAAATCTTCTGCACAGCAAAAGAAACAATCAACAAAATTAAAAGTAATTTATGAAATTGGAAAAAATATTCTTAATCATAGATCTGATAAGGGGTTAATTTTTTAAAAAATATCATATATATAAGGAACTCCTACAACTTAATAGAGAAAAAACAAACAAACACAAAAACACCTAATTGTCCAATTAAAAAAAAATGGTAAAAGGGCTTGAACACACTTTTCTGAAGAAAACATACAAATACCCAAGAAATATTTTAAAAGATGCCCATCAGGGAAATGCAAATCAAAACTATGATAACACAGTGTGCATCTAAATTATAATTCAGATTAAAATACTTCCTATTTTCCCTTGTTCACTTTAATTAAAATATTTAAGGATTTCCAAGGTATCTTTGTTATTGATTTCATTTGGCTACAGTGAGAGAACATCCTATAATAAAGAGGTAATATGCAAATTGAATGTCATGCCTTCACACAAGATGGCTGACCCCATGTGGTCACAGGATTGCGGCCCCCATGTGGACACAAGATGGCTGCCACAAGATGGCCAGCAGGGAAGGGCAGTTAGGATAAGGTGACTAGAAGTCCCGCTTTTGGCGGGACAGTTCCGATTTTTAACAATTTTTCCCATGTCCCACGGCATTTTTAAAAAGTCCCAATTTTTGGAAAGATTCTTTTAAATCTTTTGGATTTTTTTAAAACGCCGTGGGACACGGGACAAATTGTTAAAAATTGAGACTGTCCCGCCAAAAGCGGGACAGTTGGTCACCTTAAGTTAGGGGCAACCAGGCCAACAAGGGAGGACAGTTAGAGGTGACCAGGCCAGCAGGGGAGGGCAGTTGGAGGCGAGCAGGTCTTCAGAGGAGGGAAATTGAGAGCAATCAGGATGGCTGGGGAGCGGTTAGACATTGATCAGGCTGTTAGGGTGTGATCAGGCTAGAAGGTAGAAGATGTTATGCGCAATCAGGCAGGCAGGCAGGCAGGCGAGCAGTTGGGAGCCAGCAGTCCCAGATTGTGAGAGGGATGTCTGACTGCTGAGATCGGGCCTAAAACAGCAGTCAGACATCCCCTGAGTGGTACCAGATTAGAGAGTGTGCAGGCTGGGCTGGGAGACACGCTACCCAGTGCACAAATTTCATGCACTGGGCCTCTAGTACTTAATATAATTCCAACTGTTTTAAAATTTGTAAAGTTTATGGTATGGCCCAACAGAATATGGTTTCTTTTAAAGACTGCTCTATACATATTTGAAAGGAACATGTCTTCTGCTGTACTAAAAATGTCCATTAATTCATGTTGGTTGATAATATTGTTCAGATCTTCTATATATTTTATTTTATTTTATTTTATTTTATTATTTTATTTTATTTTATTTTATTTTATTTTATTTTATTTTATTTTATTTTATTTTATTTTATTTTATTTTATTGCTGTTACTGTATTGTTAATCCCCACCTGAAGATAATTTTTATTGATTTTTAGAGAGGGTGAAAAGGAGGGGGAGATGCAGAGAGAAACAGCAATGTGAGACACATCGATTGGTTGCCTCCTGCATGCTACAACTGGTACATGCCCTTGACAGGAATTGAACCCTGGAACCTTCAGTAGGCTGACACTCTATCCACTGAGCCAAACCAGCTAGGACAGATCTTCTATATCTTTAACGATTTTATGATTGCTTTTTTGTTGGTGGTGCTGTTGTTAATCTTCATTCCAGGATATTTTTCCAATCATTTTTAGAGAGAATGGAGGAGAGAGGGAAAGGCAGAAACATTGATTGGTTGCCTCCTGCAGGAGCTCTGATGAAGACCTGGGTTGGGGAGGAGCCTGCAACCGAGGTACATACCCTTGACTAGAATTGAACCCAGTACCCTTTAGTCCACAAGCCAAAGCTCTATCCATTGAGCAAAACTGGCTAGGGCTGATACTTGTTTTAATAATTATTGAAAGAAAAATAATGAAATCCCAAAGTATACTTATAAACATGTCTAGTTCTATTTTTATTTAATTTTTCTATTTTTATTGAATTAATTGCGGTGACACCTATACTAATAAAAGGATAATATGCTAATTAGACCAGGTGACCAGACATCTTCTAGACATCTAACTTCCTTCCAGACAGTTAGGGAGTAACCAGGCCAGCAGGGGAGGGGAGGGCAGTTAAGGGATGACTAGGCCAGCAAGGGGGCAGTTGGGGAGGGGAGAATGTGACCAGGTAGGCAGGAAGTTGGGGGAAGCCAAGCTGGCAGGGGGACAGTTGGCAGGTAGCCAGGGGACATGTAGGGGGTGACTAGGCAGGCCAGCAGGGGGCCAGTTGGGGGGTGGCCAGGCAGGCCAGCATGGGGGAAGTTGAAGGGCAGCCAGGCCAGCAGGGGGACAATTGAGGGGTGACCAGACTGGCAGAGGATTAGTTCGGAGGGGTGACCAGGCCGGCAGGGGGGCAGTTAGGGAGTGATCAGGCATGTAGGCAGACAAGCAGTTAGGAGTCAGGTGTCCCGATTGTGACAGGGATGTCCAACAGGATAGGGCCTAAACTAGCAATTGGACATCTCCCAAGGGGTTCCTGATTGGAGAGGGTGCAGGCCTGACTGAGGAACCCCCGCTCCTGTGCACAAATTTTGTGCACTATGCCTCTAGGTTGTTAATAAAACTACTTACACTGAGTGGCCTGATATTATGTATTATGATCTCTGAATGCATAATAATCCAGCCACTCAGTGTGTGTGTGTGTGTGTGTGCATTATATATATTAGAGGCCCAGTGCATGAATTTGTACATGGGTGGGGTCCAGCCAGCCTCGCTAGTGGTAGGAGATATGGTCAGTTGGCTTGCCTGCCTGCTGGTCAAACTCCTGGTCGAGGGGACAATTTGCATATTAGCCTTTTGTTATATAGGATATACACTGAGTGGCCATAATATTATATGTTCAGAGAGTAGGTTTCAGGTGTACAATTCTATTGATATAATATATCATCTGTATATTATATTTTGTGTTCAGCACCCCAAATCAAGTCTCCTTCTATCACCATTTATCCTCCTTATATCCTCTTTAACCTCCCTCCCCCACCCCAACCCCTTGTTTCCTCTGGTAATGACCATACTATTATCTGTGTCAATGATTTTTTTATTTTATTTTGCTTAATCCCTTCACCTTTTCCTCCCAGTCCTGCAAGTATCTTCCACTCTGACAGCTGTCAATCTGTTCTCTGTCTATGAGTCAGTTTCTCTTTTGTTTGTTAGTTTATTTTGTTCATTATCCACATATGAATTAAATCATATGGTGCTTGCCTTTCTCTAACTGGTTTATTTCACTTAGTATAATTCCCAGATCTATCCATGCTGTTGCAAAAGGCAAGATTTTTTACGGCCTAGTAGTATTGCATTGTATAAATGCACCACAGCTTTTTTATCCACTCATCTACTAATGGGTACTTGGGCTGCTTTCAAACATTGGCTACTGCAAATAACGTTGCCATGAATAGGGACTTATATATATTCCTTCAAATTAGTGTTTCAGGTTTCTTTGGATAAATTCCTAGAAATGAAAACAGTAGGTCATAAGACAGTTCCATTTTTAAATGTTTAAGGTACTCCACACTGCTTTTCACAGTGGCTGCACCAGTCTGCATTCCAACCAACAGTGCATGAGGGTTCCCTTTTCTCCACATCCTCGCCAACACTAGTTTGTTGATTTATTGATGATACTCATTGTGAAAGATGTGAGGTGATATTTCATGGTGTTTTTTTTGTTTTTTTTAAATCCTCACCAGAGGATATGTTTATTTATTTAGAGAAACAGGAAGGGAGAAAAACATCCATATATAAGTGAGCGAGAAATATCAATGGATTATTTCCCCTACATGCCCTAATCGGGGATCCAACCCACAACCTAGGTATGTCCCCTAATGAGGAATCAAAAATGCAACCTTTTGATGTATCAGATGACATTCCAACCAGCTGAATCACAGGGCCAGTGTTCCCATTGTGGTTTTATTTGCATTTCTCTAGTGATTAGTGATGTCAAGCATCTCTTCATAAGTCTGCTGGCCACCTCTATGTCCTCTTTGTATAAGTGACTATTCAGGTCTTTTGCCCATTTTTAAATTGATAGTGTTGTGTTTTTTTTTCATTGTTAAGTTTTATAAATTCTTTATATTTTGTATATTTTGGGTATTAACCTCTTATTAAATATATTATTGGCAAGTATCTTCTTCCATTCAGTGGGTTGTCTTTTAATTTTGTTGATAGTTTACTTTCCTGTGCAAACGTTCTTAGTTTGATGTAGTCTCATTTCTTTATTTTTTCTTTTTATTCCCTTTCTGGAGGTAATATATCAGAAAAAAATAGTGCTACAAAAAATGTCCAAGACTTTACTGCCTACATTTTTCTTTACAATTTTTTTTTAATATATTTTATTGATTTTATACAGAGAGGAAGGGAGAGAGATAGAGAGTTAGAAACATCGATGAGAGAGAGTCATCGATCAGCTGCCCCCTGCACACCCCCTACTGGGGATATGCCCTTGACCGGAATCGAACCCGGGACCCTTCAGTCCCCAAGCCGACGCTCTATCCATTGAGCCAAACCGGTCCCGGCTTTCTTTACAATTTTTAAGGTTTTGAGTCTAACATTTAAGACTTCAATCTATTTGGAGTTCATTTCTTCTTCTTTTTCTTTTTGGTCAAAATATTACTATTATTTTTATTTTTATTTTTAAAAGTATTAGAAATTATAGGATATATGTCTCCTTTTTTTCCCCATGGACCTCCCCCTGACCTCCCCTACATCCTGAAACATGCCCTCACCCCCTTTCCCAGTGTCTTGTGACCACTGGTTATGCTTATATCCATGCATACAAGTCCGTCGGATTATCTCTTATGCCCCCCAATAGTCCCCTGCTGTAATGTTGACAGTTTAGTCAATGCTTCTTTGCCTCTGTATCTATTTTTGTTCATTAGTTTATAATCTTTATATTCCACAAAGGAGTGAGATCATGTGGTGTTTATCTTCCACTGACTGGCTTATTTTGCTTAGCACAATGCTCTCCAGTTCCATTCATGATGTTGCCAATGGTAAGAATTTCTTTTTTACAGCAGCTTAGTATTCGATTGTGTGGATGTATCACAGTTTTTTAATCCACTCATCTGCTGATGGGCATTAAGGCTGTTTCCAACTCTTAGCTATTGTAAATTGTGCTGCTATGAACATAGGGGTGCATATATCCTTTCTGATTGGTGTTTCTGGTTTCTTGGAATATATTCCTAGAAGTGGGATTACTGGGTCAAATGGGAGTACCATTTGAGTTTTTTTTAGGAAACTCCATACTGTTTTCCACAGTGGCTGCAACAGTCTGCAATCCCACCAGCAGCGAAGGAGGATTCCTTTTTGTCTACATCATCTCCAGCACTTGTCCTTAGTTGATTGTTGATGATAGCCATTCTGACAGATGTGAGATGGTACCTCATTATTGTTTTGATTTGCATCTCTTGATTAGTGACTTTGAGCATATTTTCATATGTCTCTGGGCTTTCTGTATGTTCTCCTTTAAAAAGTGTCTATTTAGGTCCTTTGCCCATTTTTTTTTATTAAATTGCTTATCTTCCTTTTGTTAAGTTGTATGAGTTCCCTATAAATTTTGGAGCTTAAACCCTTATCCAGATAACATTGGCAAATATGTTTTCCCATATGGTAGGCCTTCTTGTTGTTTTGTTAATAGTTTCTTTTGCTGTGAAGAAATTTTTTATTTTGATGTAGTCCCATTTGTTTATTTTCTCATTAGTTTCCATTGCTCTAGGATCTGTATTGTTAAAAATATTGCTACAACAAATGTCTGCTATTTTGCTGCTTATGGCTTCTTGTAAGATTTTTATGGTTTCCCATCTTATGTTTAATAGATAGAAAACTCCAAAGACTCCATAAAGAACTACTAGACTTAATAAATGAATTAAGCAATGTAGCAGAATACAAAATTAAGACCCAGAAGTATATGGCTTTCTATATAACAATAATGAACTCACAGAAAGAGAAACTAAAAAAAAAAAAAAAAAAAAAACAATCCCATTTACCATTGCAACAAAAAATTGAGATACCTAGGAATAAATTTAACCAAGGAGATAAAGGACCCATACTCAGAAAACTTCAGGATGCTGAAAAACAAAAAGAGATAGAGGAAGACATAACAAATGGAAGGATATACCATGCTCATGGATTGGTAGAATCGACATCATTAAAATGTCCATACTACCCAAAGTAATCTATAAATTCAATGCAATCCCCATTAAAATACCAATGGCATACTTCAAAGATGTATAAAAAACTCCCCCAAAACTCATCTGAAATAAAAAAGACCCCTAATAGCTGCAGCAATCTTGAGAAAGAAGAACAATGTTAGAGGGATTATAATACCAGATATCAAACTATACTACAAAGCCAATGTTATCAATAATGCCTGTTACTGGCACAAGAACAGACATAAACTAGTGGACCAGAACAGAGAATCCAGAAATTGATACAAGCCATTATGCTCAATTGATATTTGACAAAGGAGGCAAGAGCATACAGTGGAATCGAACAGTTTCTCCAATAAATGGTGCTGGTAAAATTGGACAGATACATGCAAAAAAAAAGAATGAAACTAGACCACCAACTTAAACCATACACAAAAATAAACTCAAAGTGGATAAAGGACTTAAATGTTTCTATTTTTAATTTTATCAGTTTTGCTTTATGTATTTTGAAGATCTGTTGTTAGGAATATACACAATTAGGATTCTTACATCCTGTTGGAGAACTGATCCTTTATTCATTATGGTATAACCCTCTCTACTTTTTTTAAAAATATATATTTTATTGATTTTTCTTACAGAGAGGAAGGGAGAAGGACAGAGAGCTAGAAACGTCGATGAGAGAGAAACATCGACCAGCTGCCTCTTGCACACCCCCTACCGGGGATGTGCCCGGAACCAATGTACATGCCCTTGACCGGAATCGAAACTGAGTCCTTTCAGTCCTCTGACAGATGCTCTACCACTGAGCCAAACTGGTTTCGGCCCCTCTCTATTTCTTGTACTATCCTTTTTTCTATATTCTAATTTTTCTGATACTCATATATATATTCACTTCAATTTTGAATAGTCTGTCATAGTCCATAATTTCCTAACATTTTTGCTTTAAAATTATATCTTTATATATAAAACTAGACACCCAGTGCATGAAATTCATGCACAGGTAGGGTCCCTAGGCCTGGCCGGCAATCAGGGCTGATCAGATCCTTCTAGCTGCTGGCTGGCGCCTTCTCCTGGTCAAACTCTTGTGGGGACAATTTGCATATTAACCATATATATATATATATATATATATATATATATATATATATATATATATGGTTAATAAACTTATATATATATATATATATAAGTTTCTTATATACAGAATATAGTTGGGTTTTAAAAGCTTAATATGACAATACCTCTTTCAATTTATGTGTCTAGACCAGTGCTCAGCAAACTGCGGCTCTTTGGCCCCTTGAGTGTGGCTCTTCCACAAAAATACCAAGTGCAGGCGTGCACATACAGTGCAATTGAAACTTTGTGGACCATGCACAGAAGTCAGTTTTCTACCTGGGGGAGTCTATTTTGAAGAAGTGGCATTAGAACTCTCAAGGGGCCAAAGAGATGCATATAGCTCACAAGCCACGGTTTGCTGGTCTAGACCACTTACCTTTAATGTAATTACTGGGAATCCTGGATTTAGGCATACCATTTTATTAGTTGTTTTCTGTTTGTCCTTCTAAGTTTTTGTTCTGTTTTTCTTTCTCCTACGTCGTTTGGATTATTTGAATATTTTTAGAAGTTTTTAATTCATTGACTTTTGGACTACATTTCTTTGCATGTTTTTTTAAGCGGTTGCTTAATTTATGAATTGTACTTCTAGTTCATTGTAGCCATTCTATCAAATTTTATGTCCCCAGGTTAGACAAAGTGATAAGAAATTCCTTAATTTTATCTCACTGCACTATTAGCTTCTGGGGGACAGCGAACAAAATTTCATCTTTTTAATTTTTCATCTTTGAGAACAATGTCTGGGATATAGTAAGTGCTTAAAGAGTTACCTCCACTTCTATTTCCTGAAAAAGTTTGCATATAGTTGATATCATTTTTTCTTGTTTTATAGAATTCAATAGTTTAGTAATTTGGGCTTGGAGATTTTTTTCAAAGGAAGGGTTTTAATTGCACATTAACATATAAACTGCTCAGTTCTTGTATTTCTTCTCAAAGAAGCTTTGGTAATTCTGTTTTTCAAATAATATGTCCATTTCTTTTAAATTGTTTAATTTGTAGGCATAAATTTAATAGACCACAGATATATTGTTTAATGTTGGTTTAGTCTGTGGTGATGCTTTCTCCCTCATTACTTGTTGGAAATCTAGATCAACAGTAACTAATATAAATGTGATAAGTCTGGCAGAAGGCTGATCTGAACTTCACTTTGAAATTCACTGGATGAATTTCCATTTTATGACCTGCTGCTGACTCAGTTGCCTAAAGCAAACAACCCCAAAACCTGTTGATCTTACTGTTTACTATAAACATTACCATTGATATGTCTGTTTGCATTTCTAAAAGGCAATTGTGTATTCTGGTAAATAAAAGCCCCTTGGTAAAGGAAACTCAGTGGAACTTGACTGGCTTAGTCAAGTTTGCCCTGGCCTCCCCCCATATTAATCAAAATTAATCTTGTCTTGTGTGTATCATTTGTATGTCAGCTCTTTCTCCAAGCCTTTGAACCCAAAAGCCACCCTGGTGTGGCCTTCCACAGTTGGCGCCCTTGAACTGGGACTTGGAGAAAAAGGATTCGCCTGAGCGGAAAATATCACAGGACCTGGTGGTGGAAGATTCACTGCGTGCAAAACTCTTGTCAGCTTTGGAACCAGTGGATCTGTAAGTGCTTGAATATTTTTCTTTTTTTAGCCAGATCATAGGGCAGAACTCTTCAAAAGAAGAAGATTTTCCTGTAAACTTTTGGCTTGCTTACTAAAATGTAAGGGAGTTGTAGTTTTAGAAGATCTTCTTTTACAGTTTGTACAGATTATTATAAAATATAAAATCCATGGCTTTCTGATGTGGATACATTGGATATTGAATGTTGGCAACAGGTAGGTCAGAAGTTGAAAGCTCAGCAGCAGGGGAAAATTCGCCTCCAAATTGTTTTTGTTTGTGGGAAACAGTATTGCATTTGTTAGAGCCTTTCAGAGAAGAAAGACCTCCTCCCTTTATAGCCTCTGCTCCTAAGAAAAGCAGAAAGATAAACTAGAGGAGTATCCTTCATGTCCTGACTCTGAAACATTTAAATCGCCACTAACAGAATCACCTATGCAAAGAGCCATCAGAAAAGGATTGAAGGATATGATTGTGGAAGATAGACTTGTTTTTCCTATAATACAGGTAGCTAATGCACAATTTCCTAATCAAATAATAAGGCAGCATGAAATATTTGAATTTAAAATGATAAAGGCCTTGTGTGATAGTGTAATACAGAACGGCACAAATGCTCCGTTTACTGGAGAAATTATAACCAACATTTCTGAAGTGTTCCTAGCTCCTTATTTATGATTCGTATTCTCTAGCCCATGCAACTCTAGATGGAGATTATTTGCTATGGAAAGGAGAATTTTTAGAGAAATGTCAAGAACAAGCTTCTTCAAATCTCAGACAAAATGTTCTCATAACTTTTGAGATGCTTGCAAGACAGGGGCAATTTAGTGACGTCCATAATCAGCTCCTCTATGTCCAGCAGGCATATGAGCAAATTAGACTTTGTGGAAGAAAAGCCTGGTGGACTTTACCAGCAAAAGGGGAGCCTGAAGGAGCCTTTAGTAAGTGCATGCAGGGCCCACTGAATCATTCTCTGATTTTGTAGCTCGCTTCACTCCAGCAATGAAATGGCAGATTCAACATGAGACAGCAGGAGATATTTTGACTCAGCAATTGACTTATGAAAATACCAATGCTGATTGTAAGAAATGTCTAATGTAAGGTGACCAGATTTTAACATTGGTAAAGCAGGACACCATTGCACCATTGACAGGGGTGGGGTGGGGGGGGCATTCTTGATTACAAATTTGGTCTATATGGAGCAAAAAAAATTTTTCATAAAACGCAAAAATAGTATTGTAATATATTTTTTTTAAATTTCAACATAAGTACAATTTCCAAATATAATAAATAAAAATATGTATAGTATTCTTTTATTCTTTGGCATATTTCTCATTTGAGGAACTTTTTTTTTAGTAGATTGCTGTCCTTGTTGAAAAGGTCATGAAATTTTTCACAAGAATTTGTTAAATTATATTTCACACATAAAATGGCTTTCAAAGTCTCAACACTTAATTGTAACTTAAGTCGTGTCACTTTCAAGGCCGGCGCTAGACTTTTTGCTGCCACTATAAAATATAAATAATACGAGTACTGTCTGCTAAATTCAAGAAAATTTATGTATTTATGAAATAAATAAATAAATTACCTAAATTATCTGAATAGCTGATTTGTAATGACATCACTTGTTTAACTAGCTTACTAGCATGCAGTATGATGTGTATCATCTGAGAGACAGTTACAAAATGTTTTCGTTGTTGTGAACTTTTATAAGCAGTTTTCGATAATCATTTCTCAACAGTTATTTGTTATTATTAAAGTTTAACATTATAAAATTAACAAAAATAATATAAAACTCACATCCTGGCTAAATAGCCACATGGCCGCCGAAAACCGTATATTCTCTTCCCATTCTCCTGCCATTCCCTAGCTTGTCATGCATTCTTTCAAAAAATCTGGACTTATTTTAAAACTCTGCAGGACGTGGGACAAATTGTTAAAAATTGGGACTGTCCCGCCAAAAGCAGGACGTCTGGTCACCTTAGTCTAATGCCTCTAAGAAAAAAATAGTGCTATCACAGAAATGATTCGAGCATGTCAGAATGTGGGATAAGGCATTTTTCAGGCAAGCTTACTAGCTGCCGCAATTACAGTAAGAAACAAATTATGTTTTAATTGTATACAACCACGACATTTAAAAATGAATGTAAACATCAAAAGGGACACAAGGTAATGCTCAAGGAGAAGGTGTAAATATTTCGCCTCACAACTCAGGTAATGCAGGTCTATGTCCCAGATGTAAGAAGGGGAATCATTGGGCCAATCAGTGTAAATCTAAATTTCATAGAAATGTCCAACCATTAAATCAAGACATAGGAAATGGCCAGCCATAGGAAAACTGCCAGCGGGGCTCCCCTCAGCCCCATTTTTAAATAAGGGGAAGTTCCATCCTGCCAGGACCACAGTAGATTCCCTCCTTCAAATCCCTCCAGAAAGAAATGCTGGCTTTGATCTTATAGCACAATAACAACTACCCTGATCCCCAATATGGCTAGACAAGCTGTTCCTACAGGAATTTGGGGACCTGTGCCACCAGGAATGTCAGGTTTAGTCCTAGGAAAGAGTGAAAATATGCAAAAAGGATTCACTGTTTTTCCTGGAGTCATAGATTCAGAATATAAGGGAGAAATCTAAGTAATTTTAGAATGCAAACATATTATGCAAATTATTCCAGGACAAAAAATTGCTCAGCTCCTGTTTTTACCTTATCTTCAGCAAGGTGAAGTAGTAAATAGGAAAAGAGGGACGCGAGGATTTGAAAGCTCGGATATATATTGGATACAGGAAATTAGCATAAGAATAGAGGGGAAACTGTTTAAAGGATTTGTGGACACTGGAGCAGATATTAGTGTCATCAGACAAAAATTCTGGCCTCCCAGTTGTCCATGGTAGAAGCTCTATCATGGGTATTGGAATTCCTGATAACATGCAATGCAGTCCTGCAGTGTTAAAGAGGAAAGATGAAGAATGCATAAACAGGATGGTTTCAGCCCTTTATAGTCTCTGAAATTGCAGTTAACTTATGGGGCCTAGATATTTTAGAAGGTTTACAAGTTTGTAATATTATTGACAAGGGACAACAGTTAACTCAAATGGGATATCAAACTGCTCAAGGTTTAGGAAAACATAATCAGGAGATTAAAGAACCAATTCAGGACAAATAAAACAAGGATTAGAATACCTGCCTTTTTAGGAGTGGTCACGGCTCAATCTCCTCACCCCCACGCTGAGCCTATACAATGGAAAGATGATAGGCCTATATGGGTGGATCAGTGGCCATTAACCAAGGAGAAATTAAATCATATTCATGTATTAATACAGGAAGAAGTAGAGGCTGGTCATATAGAACCTTCCAATAGTCCTTGAAGTACGCCTACATTTACAATACCTAAGAAGACATCAGGAAAATGGTCATTGTTACATGATCTTGGGGCCATTAACGCTACTATGCATACCATGGGAGTTTTACAGCCTGGACTCCCAGCGCCTTCACAAATCCCTTTAGATTGGTCTCATAGTAGTAGATCTTAAAAATTGTTTCTTCACCATTCCCTTGGCACCGCAAGATAAACAAAGATTTGCCTTTTCAGTGTCATCTATTAATAATATAAAGCATATGAAAAGAGATCAATGTAAAGTTTTGCTCAAGGAATGGCCAATAGCCCTACTTTATGTCCAAAATATGTAGCTCAAGCTATTCAGCCTTTAAAAGACAAATATTCCCAGTATTATATTGTCTATTACATGATTGACTTGCTCCTAACAAGTCCACGGGAAGATCAGACTTTAGCAATGTTTTTTCAATCAAAAAAAAAAGAACTTCCTAAATGGGGCTTAAAATTGCTCCTTAAAAAGTACAGAAAGAAATGCTTTCAAATATCTGGGTACCATAATTGAAAACCACTATATTGGGCTTCAGAAGATAGAAATATGGAAAGACTGCCTTAAAAACCTTAAATGACTTTCAAAAATTATTGGGGGACATTAATTGGTTAAGACATTATCTAAAAATCTCTGCAGGAGAAATGACAAATTTATTTAATATACTTAGAGGTGACTCTAATCTTTCCTCTCCCCGAGTATTGACAGATGAAGCTAGAAAGGAGTTACAAAGAATTGAGCAGGCAATCTTCTTAGCCCAAGTGTCACGAGTACTACCTGAATTGCCTTTATTGGGACAGATTAATCCTACTGCAAATAGTCCCACTGGAGTAATCTTCGAAAATAAAAACTCTCTTGCTATTATTGAATGGGTCCACCTAGGACATCAATCCTCTAAAACTGCAGTTACATATATAGAACTTATGGCTCAATTAATTTTTTCAGCTTAGAAAGCAATGCAGACAGCTTAGAGGACAAGAACCCCAATGTATTTACCTTCCCCTTACTGGGAAACGATTAGAAATATTATTTCAGACTGATCTAAATTGGCAAATTGGATTAAGTGGATATTCAGGGGAACTTAGTTGTCACCTACTAAAAGACAAATTATTACAATTTTTGTATTATAATTCTATTATTATACCAAAAAATTCTAGGCAGTAACCTATTCCTGAAGTGCTAACTGTTTTTAATGATGGATCATCAAATGGCAAAGCTGTTTTTTATACAATGAATTTAGACTGAGTCATCCAAACTAGTCATACTTCTGTACAAAGAATCGAGTTGGAAGCTATTAAGGCTGCATTATAGAATTTGCAAGAGCCTCTTAATGTTATCTCGGATTCTTCTTATTTGTCATATAGAACCTTTAAATAGAGTTGAAACTGCTCATTTAAAATGGCTCAGTGACCAAAGTTTATTTTTACTATTTAAACAAGTACAGCAGATTGTGCAACAAAGACAGCATCCTTTCTATTTTACTCACATAAGGGCTCACAGTTTATTACCTGGATCTTTGGCAAAAGGAAATGCACATGCTGATCAATTGGTTGCTTTTTTAAAACAGGCCTCAGAATATTATCAGCTTTTACATCAGCCTGCCAAAATGTTGTCCAAACAATTCTCAATCTCTGGACAGCAGGCAAAACAGATTATCAGAGAATGTCCCACTTACATGTTACATCTACCTCAAGGGCCTAACACAGGAGTCAACCCTAGAGGTTCGCTAAGGGACCATATCTGGCAAATGGATGTAACACATTATACTCCTTTTGGACGCCTTGGGACATTGCATGTCTCTGTAGACACCTTTTCAAACGTCCTTCAGGGGTCTTCAAACTACGGCCCGCGGGCCACATGCAGCCCCCAGAGGAGTCTGATCCTGCCCGCTAGGTTTTTTGGGCAGTGAGCGCAGCAGTGAGGTGTTACAGTAGGAATTAGTAGTTCATATAGTCCGGCCCTCCAGCTCTCTGAGGGACGGTGATCTGGCCCCCACTTTAAAAAGTTTGAGGACCCCTGTATAGGACCTATGGGCTACTGCATCTACAGGGGAAATGGCAAAACAGGTTATTAATCATTGCCTAGCTGCTTTTGCCATCATGGGAATTCCAAAAATTATTAAAACTGATAATGGGCCTGCTTGCACAAGCTGTCATTTTCAGCAATTTTGTAAAAAGTGGAAAATTCAGCACATTACAGGAATACCATATATAATTTCCAAGGACAGGCCATGATTGAAGGACAGCTTCAGCAGCTAAAATCCCAATTTGAGAAACAAAAAGGGGGGATTATAATGGAGAAATCACTTGTGGGTAGGCTGCACCAAGCCTTAATTACTTTAAAAGTTTTCACTTGTGACTCTGATAGAAGACACCTATGGAGCTACATTGGTGTCAGAATAAAACAAAAGAAAATGGTCTAATTAAATGGAAAGATCCCGAATCTGGTTTATGGAAGGGACCTGATCCATTATTAACCTTTGACAGAGGGTATGCTTGTATATTTCCAGAGAATTTTTCCAAACCCATGTGGATTTCTGATAGAAATATTAAACTGCAACATGGATCCAAGAGAGGAACTAGCCAGATTAATGAGGACCTTATGCCTGGAGCCACACCATGCATCTATAGACAATTGGCTACTCCAGCCACAAACAGCAGCCCCCGGCAATACACTGAAGATGAGTGGAAGAAGAACAAGGAGGACGATAAACAGCCCAGAGATGACTTGGGGAGTGATAAAGAAGGCCTAGAAAGCTAAATGAATTTTCGAAGAGACCAAAACCCCAAGAACACCTGAAAATGTCTTTCTTGCCATGCTGACAGTAACCAGATGTGCAGTAATTTCACCAAGGGCTAATGGGGATGTCCTCCCTGGGTAAAATCCCTTACGTGGACTGATCCCCTGCCTAGTATAGTAAATATATGGGCAAAGTATAATTACAAGGGTGTCCCCCATCCAGCTTTCCTTTTTTATATAACACAAGATTCAAACTATTGCTCTTTTGTGTGTAGAATTAAAGCTGGCTAGCATAACACCAAAGGAGGGGGAATCAAAATCTAAATACAATTACTGTCACTGCTTGATTCTGGGAGAGGCAAAGGGAATTTAACATTACTAAGGCCTCCCCCCACTAAGCCACTATGTAAGAAAGTCATGAATGGCACCCACCAGCAGCAAACTTAATAGTTTTTTATTTTGTGGACTGAAGCCCCTATGGGTCTGCATATAGTAATAATCAATGAAAATCAGCTGCTGCACTTGTACCAGTAACATGATATAGTTTAAAATGATAACTTCAATGAAAAATCACCTTCTTGGTGCTTAAAATAAAAATAACACCACCCTTGATATTTTGGAATTATCCCAGGCAAACTTCCTTAGGTGCCTGACAGCAATTTAAAGAAAGAATTTGCTCCTTTACTTTTGCCTTTTAGCATAACCACTATTTCCTGTCTCATTCTTGTTTAATTTTAGTTTGCAGAAGCAGAATAAAAATCTTAAAAGAATTGAAACTCTGCAAACCGCATATCAACATCTATTAAGAATTTAAAGAAGGGGGTTAATGCTGGAAACCAAGATCAACATAACTAATATAAATGTGAGAAGTCTGGCAGAAGGCTGACCCTGGACTTCCCTTTGAAATTCACAGGATGAATTTCTATTTTATGACCTACTGCTGACTCAGTGGCCTAAAGCAAACACCCCCAAAACATGATAATCTTACTGTTTACTATAAACATTACTATTGATACGTCTGTCTGCATTCCTAAAGGTAATTGTGTATTCTAGTAAATAAAATCAGCTGGGTAAGAGACTCAGTGGAACTTGACTGCCCTAGTCAAATTTGCCCTGGCCTCCCCCCATATTAATCAAAATTAATCTTGTCTTGTGTGTATCATTTGTATGTCAGCTCTTTCTCCAAGCCTTTGCACCCCAAAGTCATGCTGGCCATGACCTTTCACAATTACTGATAACAGTAATTTGTGTCATCTCTCTTTTCTGTTTTAAAGTCTTAAATCTAGCTTTTGGTTTCATTGCATTTCTTTATTTTTTTTTCTGTATTTTATTTCATTGACTTCTGTTCTTTTCTTGTGTTGGTTGTATTTAATTTTGAATTAAATTTATTTGGGTGACATTGGTTAATAAATTGTATAGGTTTTAGGTGTACAATTATGCAATATATTACTTGTATATTGTATTTTGTGTTCACCACATAATGACTGAAATATAGTGGCAACCATACTTTGGTAAAAACTACTGTTTGAATTTTAGCCTTGCTATCTGACTTCGGCCTTCGATTACTTGCTGAGGAGTGGAAAGTTACTGACCTTTCCTGGAGGGTAGAAAGTTACTACTCCCTGCCCCTCCTGGACCTGAAGGCCAAGTCAACAGTCTGGGTTAGTCAAGGCTAAAAGAACAGAACGCCGAAGCCGGTTTGGCTCAGTGGTAGAGCGTCGGTCTGCGGACTGAAGGGTCCCGGGTTCGATTCCGGTCAAGGGCATGTACATTGGTTGCGGGCACATCCCTGGTAGGGGGTGGGTGTGCAAGAGGCAGCTGGTCGATGTTTCTCTCTCATCAACGTTTCTAGCTTTCTATCTCTCTCCCTTCCTCTCTGTAAAAAAATCAATAAAATATATATTTTTTTAAAAAGAAAAGAAAAAAGAACAGAACAAACCAAGAAGGGAGATTAGGCCATCTGGCCGATGCATGCAACCACAAGGTTAAGCGATATAAAAACGACCTCCACCCCCTTATTTGAAATGTACATAAAAAGCTGGATTTATGACTGCTTGCTGCTGTTTGTTGCCTGCTCCATCCTGGCGGCTGCAGCCCAGATTCGAATCTGTAATAAAATTTGTTATTTGACTCTGCAATTGGCTAGTTGGAGTTGTTTCCCAGGTAGGGGTCTCTGCCTCTTGGGTGGTCTCTTCTCCATTCAACAATGACAAATTTCCTCCCAACATCATTTTAGCTCCCTTTACCCTCTTCTATCTCTCCCCACCCCCATTTCCCTCTGGTAATCACCAGAGTGTTGTCTGTGTCTTCAAGAGTTTTTTTTTTCTTGTTTTTTTCTTTTTTCTTTTTTCTTGTTTTGGTTTTAATTTACTCTTCCAGTAATAGTTCATTGTGGTGAAGCTCAAATAATAAATTTTCAAACTTTCTGTTTTTCTAGGATGTGTTTAAGGCTCTAAATTACCTTGTATGCACTGATTTAACTGCATTCCACATATTTTGATTGTTGCAAATTCATTTTCACAGAGTACCAAGTGCTTCTTAACTTCCCTTGGGGGCTCTCCTTTGACCATTGGTAACTTACAAGTATGTTATTTAGTTTCTAATTATCTGGAGATTTCCCATATAACTTTCTTTTATTGATTTTTAGTTTAATGCCTGTTATGATCAGGGGACATCCCTGATGTGATTTCAATTTTTAAACTTTCAAAAGTTTGTTTTATGACTCCAAATATAGTTCATGTTGAGCCATTATATGTACATGAATAATGTGCACCTTACTCCTTTAGGATGAAGTGTACTAGTCAATTAGGTCAAGTACATTGAAAGTACTGTTCAAGTCTTAAACAATTATTGATTTTATCTCTACTTGTTCTAGTACTTACTGGGATAAGGTGTTAAAAATCTCTGAATATAATTGTACGAGTGGTCCGGTGCACAAAATTCATGCATGGTGGGGAGGGGAAGGGAGGTGTCTCTCAGCCCAGCCTGCATCCTCTCCAATCTGAGACCCCTGTGGGATCGGGCCTAAACTGGCAGTTGGACAACCCCCTCACAATCCAGGACTGTTGGCTCCTAACCACTCACCTGCCTGCCTGCTTGATCACCCCTAATGACTCTGCCAGCTGGACTGATTGCTCCTAACTGCACCCCCCTGCTGGCCTGTTCACTCCCAACTGGTCCCCTCTGTGGGCCTGCTCATCCCCAACTGCACCCCTGCCAGCCTGATCATCCCCAACTGCACCCCTGCCAGCCTGATCACCCCCAACTGGTCTCCTCTGCCTGCCTGCTCTCCCCCAACTGCCTCCCTGCCAACCTGATCACCCCCAACTGCCCTTCCCTTCTGGCTTGATCACTCCCAACTGTCTTCCCCCTCCTGGCCTGATCACCCCTAAACCACCTCTGCCTCAGCCCTGCCACCATAGCTTTGTCTGGAAGGACTTCTGGAAGATCTCATGGTCTAATTAACATATTACCCTTTTATTAATATAGATAATTAGTCTGTTTCTGTTTTATTAGTTTTTGCTTTAAATATTTTAGAGTTCTGTTGTAGACTTAGGAAAATCTTTAGGGTTTTTATGTTCTCTTAATGAACTGATTCCTTTATTAATATGAACTTCTTTTTTTCTGATAATATTTTTCTCTGAAATATTTATCAGATGTTACAGTGGTCAGCTTTTTAAAAATATATTTTACTGATTTCAGAGAGGAAGGGAGAAGGAGAGAGATAGAAACATCAATGATGAAAGAGAATAATTGATTGGCTGCCTCCTGGGGATCAAGCCCGAAATTGAGTCATGTGCCCTGAGTAGGAATCGTACCCTGACCTCCTAGTTCATAGGCCAGGCTGGTCAGCTTTTTTGATTATTGTTTCATGATATATTGTTTTTCATTTGTTTATGTTTAACTTATCTATTTATTTATATAGTATTTAAAATGGGATACTTGTAGATATTATATAGAAAAGTCTAATGTGACAATATCTCCCTTTTAATTAATATGTTTACACCATTTTGAAATTAATGTGGTTGGGTTTAAATCTACAATTTTGTTGCTTTCTACTTGTCTTATTTAATTCTTTGTTTCTGCCGAAACCAGTTTGGCTCAGTGGATAGAGCATCGGCCTGTGGACTGAAGGGTCCCGGGTTTGATTCTGGTCAAGGGCATGTACCTGAGTTGCAGGCACATCCCCAGTAGGGGTGTGTAAGAGGCAGTGAATCGATGATTCTCTCTCATTGATGTTTCTAACTCTCTATCCCTCTCCTTACCTCTCTGTAAAAAAATCAATATAATATATTTTAAAAAAATAAAAATAAAAATAATTCTTTGTTTCCTCTTTTCCTTTTGGACTATTTGGGTTTAATTAAATACTTTATAACTTTATTTTATTTTACTGGTTAACTCATTATCCTATTGTCATTTTATTTTAGTGGTTGTTTTAGTGACCATGGTATACATTTTTAAAAAATATATTTTTGTTGATTTCAGAGAGGAAGGAAGAAAGAGTGAGAGATAGAAACAACGATAATGAGAGAGAATCATTGATCGGCTGCCCCCTGCAGGCCCCCACTGGGTATTGAGCCCACAACTTGGGCATGTACCCTGAGTGGGAATGGAACCATGACCTCCTGGTTCATAGGTCAATGCTCAACCACTGAGCCATGCCAGCCGGGCATGGTATACAATTTTAACTTATCGTCAAGATAATTTTCCATGATATTTTATATACTACCCTACAGTGACAGAAGAATTTTAAAATAATATACTTTTATTTCTCTTTTACTAGGCTTCATGCTATTGTTATTATGACTTTTGGTTTTACATGTTATAAAACACTCAATAAATTTTTACTTTCAAAATGTCACTTGAAAGTGAATTTTTAAATTAAAAAATCATTTGTATTTATCTACATACTTATTATTTCCAATGCTCTTAATTCCATTGTGTACATCCAAATTTTAATTTTGTATCACTTTTCTTCTTCCTGACAGACTTTCTTAAACATTTTTGGTAATGTAATCTGCTGGCAATGTATTTTTTCCCTTTTTGTGAATAAGAAAAATCTTTATTTTTGTTTTGCTATTTTGGCATAGATTTTGTTTAACAATGTTTTTATTTTCCAGTATGTTAAAAATATTGCTCCATTGTCTTCTAGGTTGCATTTTTTTTTCCATTGAGATGCCTCCTATCATTCTAATGTTTATTTCCCTTTACATAAGATTCCCCCACCTCATGCTGGCTGTTTTTAAGATTTTTGTTTTTTCCTGAATTTCAGCAATTAGATTATAAAATGTCATGGAAACATTTATTCTGCTTTCTTTTTCTTAGAATTTGTTGTGCTTCTTAAATATGTGAGTTTATAATTTTCATCAAATTTGGAAAATTTTAACTATATTATTACATTTCTTCTAGGACTCAAATTTTGTATATTATGTTGAGAAATGTCCCACAACTCACTCTTGCTCTTTATTTTCCCCCATATTTTTTATTATGGATAATTTCTGTTTCAATGTATTCAATTTCACAAATGTTTTCTTCTGCTGTGGATAATGTGCTGTCAAAACCACCCACTGTATTTGTAATTTCATATACTGTATTTTGTCTCTGGAATTTCAATTTAAATCTTTTAATAAATCTTCCATTTTGTACCTCATCATGTTGTTGCTTTTCTGTACTTTCTTGAACATAAAGAATATAGTGGAGAAACCAAGACTGCGGCATAGGTAAACACCTAAACTGCTGCCTTGCACAACAATTTCAAAACTACAACTAAAAAACAAAATGAACATCATCCAGAACCACAGAAAAGCTGGCTGAATGGAAATTCTACAACTAGAAGGAAAGAGGAAAGCACACCGAGAATCAGAGGAGCTGCAAAAGGCTAAGGTACGAAGACATGTGCACGAGGGCAGCTGAGTGTCTGGTTGGCTTTCTCTAGCAAGAAGGAGACAAAAGCTTCTGACTGTGCTGAATCCAGTTCCAACTGCACTGAACCCCAGTTCTGGGTGAGACCCTGGAGACCCAGGCTTATATGAGGGGAATCTGGACTATCAGGTGGAAACTCAGGGGAGCCACGAAAGGCAGATGTCTGAAGGCATGCACGCAAGTGTGCTAAGAGAGGACTGACTACTGAATGCTGCTGGCTTTCTCTATTGAGTGGAAAATGGAAGCCCCTCCACTACGCAGAACCCCAGTTCCGACTACACTAAACCCAATCTCCAGGTGAGACCTTGGGGACCCAGGCTTATACGGGGGGAATCTGGACTATCATGTGGAAACTCAGGGGAGCCGCAAAAGACAGTCATCTGGAGGTGCACGCATGAGTGCGAGAAAAGAGGACTGTTGCTGAATGCTGCTGGCTTGCTCTAGCAGGTGGGAAATGGAAGCTCCTGCACTACACTGAACTCCTGTTCTGGGCGAGAATTTGGGAATCCAGATTCATTAGGGGAGAAACTTGACTGTCTGGCAGTGGGAAAAGCTCAAGGGTGGCTTATTCTTAGAGGTGCTTGCAGTGATTACTGAGGGACAACTGAGACCCAGGGTCATCATAGGACAGGGCTGATGGGGAGCCAAGACTGTCTGCTCAGCCCTGAGACTCTGCTCCATCCAAGCTGAGCACAGAGGCTTTTGCATTTTGCAAGTCTTGTCTCATAATGCTGTCTCCATCACAGAAATTCTCCTGGCATAGACACAGCTGATACTCACAACCAATTGGCCTGGAGATCAATTCCTCCCAGTGATACCAACAACAATCAAGATTTAACTACAACAATGCTGTACACACAGTCCACAAAGGGGTGTACCAAGTGTGTCCATCTCAGGCTGAGCCACTGGGCCATAGAGAACACCTAGCACACAAAGCTACCCTACCAACTCAGGAAAGCAGCAAAAAATGTGGAGACAAAGTAACAGACCAGCCTGAACCGGTTTGACTCAGTGGATAGAGCATCGGACTGTGGACTGAAAGGTCCTGGGTTCGATTCCGGTTAAGGGCATGTGCCTTGGTTGCGGGCACATCCCCATTTGGGAGTGTGCAAGGGGCAGCTGATCGATGTCTCTCTCTCATCAATGTTTCTAACTCTCTATGTCTCTCTCTTCCTCTCTGTAAAAAATCAATAAAATATATTTTTACAAAAAGTAACAGATCACAAATGAAAGAAATAGAGGAAAAACCACAACTGGATATAGAGTTCAAAACCATGGTTATAAGGTTTTTCAAGAACTTCCTAGAAAAGGCTGATAAATTCAATGAGATGCTCAAGGATATTGAAAAGGACCAACTAGATATTAAACATACACTGACTTAAATAAAATAAATATTATACATAGACCCAACAACAGACTATAGGAATGTAAGAATCAAGTCAAATATATGAAATACAAAGAAGCAATTATCACTCAACTAGAAAAGCTAAAAGAAAAAAGAATCCAAAAATTGGAGGATAGTGTATGAAGCCTCTGGGACAATTTCAAGCATACCAACATCAGAATAATGGGGGTGCCAGAAGAAGAGAGAGAGCAAGATACTGAAAACCTATTTGAAGAAATAATGACAGAAAACTTCCCCCACTTGGTGAAAGAAATGGACTTACAAGTGCAGGAAGCACACAGAACCCCAAACAAAAGGAATCCAAAGAGGACTACACCAAGACACATCATAATTAAGATGCCAAGAGATAATATTAAAAGCAGCAAGAGAAAAATAATTACCTACAAGGGAGCACCCATACAATTGTCAGATGATTTCTCAACAGAATCTATACAGGCCAGACAGGAGTGGCAAGATATATTCAAAGTGATGAATACCAAGAACCTACAACCAAGATTATTCTACCCAGCAAAGCTATCATTCAGAATTGAAGGACAGATAAAGAGCTTCACATATAAGAAAAAGCTAAAGGAGTTCATCACCACAAAACCAGTATTATAGGAAATGCTGAAAGGTAGTCTTTAAGAAGAGAAAGAAGAAGAAAAAGTTAAAGGTCAAAATTATGAGCAACAAATACATATCTATCAACAAGTGAATCTAAAATCTGATTAACAGAGTAAACTGGTTAATATTATAGAATCAGGGGCATAGAAAGGTAGTGAACTGAAAATTCTTAAGGGGAAAGGAGTGTGGGGGATCCAGGAAGAGACTGGACAAAAATCATACACCTATGGATGAGGACAGTGCGTGGGAGGTGAGGGCAGAGGGTGGGGTGGGAACTGAGTGGAGGGGAGCTATGGGGGGCTGGGGAAGAGGAACAATTGTAATTGAACAATAAAATTTTATTAAATTTAAAAACAAAAGTCAACAGTAAAAACTGGACTAACCATATTTATTTGAAAATTAATGTCCACATAACATCTATAGTAATATATATTAGTATATCTAAAACTTGATTGTTATTTATTTTTAACTCAAGCAATTAGTAAAAAAAAAATCAGAATTATATAAAAGAAAAGGAAAGATAAGATTAAGTGATTTTAAAAAGAATATAGTTATAATAGCTATTTCAACATTATTTTCTAATAATTCTATCCTAGTCTATTATTATTCATTCTGTTTTTTTTAATTGCTTTTTCACCATACTGTGGATTGTATTTTACTATTTCTTTGCATGCTTGATGACTTTTTCATTCAATTACAAATAATATAAATTTTATTGCTGAATAGTGGATGATTTTGTATTCTTTAACTACTTGTGGGCATTGTTCTGAGATATATTTAAAGTCACTTGGAATAATTAGATTCTTTGGAGGTTTGCTTTTCTTAAGAAAATCCAGAATTGCCTTTAGTTTAGGGTTAATTTGCCATATCACTGAGGCAATAACCTTTGGAGGAGCTTTCTACACATTCCATAAAATATGATGTTTTCCATTTTGGTTATCAGGAATCTGGAATATTTTTATTCCTGGTCCTATGTGACCTCTGATAAATGTTTACCTGATTATTTCTAGTGGATCTTTCCCTGTTTTCACTAGTTTGCTCATACATTAGCACTAATCAGTATTCAGCCAAAAACTTGAGGGATACCTCTACAAATTCCCAGAATTCTCTCAGTGTGTAGTTTTCTGCTATGAGTTTTTCTTCTTTGGTACACTGTCCCTCAAATTCTAGCCACCCAGTCCTCCCTGAAATCTAAACTCTGGCTCTTCAACTCAGAGACTTTTGGGCCTAGTTCCCTTTTCCCTGGGTTGTGGTCTGGAAACTTTCTCCAGGCTGTCAGAAAAGTGGAACAATCACAGGACTCATCTTGTTGCCATTTTTTTCAGGATTTATGGTCTCGTGTTGCCTTTTGAAAAATAGCTGAAATCCATTATTTCACACACACACACACACACACACACACACACACACACATATATAATTTTTTTTTCTTTGTAAATATTTAAGATGACAGGTTAAATTCTATTACACTTACTTCATCACGGCTGTAAGCAGAAGTTCAGGTACCCTTTTGAAATGATGGAGTGGGAGCACTACATTAAAAGTCAGAATGCCTCCACTGCTATTTTCACTACTTGCTAGTCTTATGGCCTTAAGAGAAATAACCGATGTCGTAGTGCTCAGTTTCATCTAGAAGATAGGCTATAAAACCTCTCCTGCCCGTATTCACATAATGAATTACTGGGGTATATTCTTGGTAAACTATAATATTCCATGTGAAAGCTATTTTGGTTAATAGTTAACATTTTTATAACCAACTGATAAATCTTATAAGGCATAATATACACCAAGCCACCCCACAACATCCTATCAATATATAATAAAAGTATAGTATGCAAATTGTCTCCTCAGGAGTTCTTCTGAGAGTTCAACCAGGGCACAGGGTGGCCATGGGAAGGCAGAGAGGCCCTGGCTGACTGCAGGCAGCTGGAAGAAGAGAGGAAGTACCTAGCCAGCTACCAACAGCCACTAGGGACCCTGCCAGTGCATGAATTTCATGCACTAGGCCTCTATAATAAACCTCAAATGAAAAAATTATTTATTATTATATTCATGTAAAAAGAGACTAATCTTTTTTTTTATTGCTTAAAGTTTTACATATGTCTCCTTTTCCCCTGGTTGATCTGCCACTCAGTCCTTCAAAACCCTAGGAAGCCCCCACTGCCCCAGTGTCTGTGCCCATTGGTTATGCTAATATGCATGCATACAAGTTCTTTGGTTGATCTCTAACCCCCTATTCCTCAGCAATTTATGTATGGATCTATTTTTGTTCATTGGTTTATGTTGATCATTATATCCCACATATGAGTGAGTTCATATGATATTTATCTTTCTTCAACTGGCATATTTTGCTTAGTATAATGCTCTTCAGTGCCATCCATGCTATTGCAAATGGTAAAAGTTCCTTCTTCTTTATGATCCCTTCTAGGTAATAAGAGCTTGATCAGTATGGAGTTTCCTCAAAAAAAAATTAAAAATAGAATTCCCATTTGACCCAATAATCCCACTTCTAGGAATATATCCCAAGAAACTAGAAACACCAATCAGAAAGGATATATGCACGCCTATGTTCATAGTGGCAAAATTCACAATAGCTAAGATTTGGAAACAGCTCAAATGCCTATCAGCAGATGAGTGGATTAGAAAACTATGCTACATCTAACAATGGAATACTATGCCGCAGTAAAAAAAAAAAAAAAAAAAAAAAAAGGAATTATTACCATTTGCAGCAGCATGGATGGACCTGGAGAACATTATGTTAAGTGAAATAAGCCAGGCAATGAAAGAAAAAATACCATATGATCTCACTCATTTATGGAAAATAAAGAACATAATAACCTTGTAAACAAAAAGATAGATACAGAGGCAGTAAAGAACCTAACAGACGGTCAAATTACAGTGGGAAGGCAGGGAAGTGTTGGTGAGGGGGGGGGGGAAGAGATCAACCAAAGGACATCTATGCATGCATATAAGCACAACAAATGGACACAAGACACAAGGGTGGGATGAGGGCATGCGACAGGGGGTCAGGGAGGCTGTGTGAAAATCAAGGGGGGGGGCGGAAGGAGATACATGTACTACTACATGTAATACTTTAAATAATAAAACATATAAAAA
This sequence comes from Pipistrellus hanaki, assembly GCF_964339955.1. Classification (NCBI taxonomy): domain Eukaryota; kingdom Metazoa; phylum Chordata; class Mammalia; order Chiroptera; family Vespertilionidae; genus Pipistrellus; species Pipistrellus hanaki. The sequence continues at coordinate 78,366,316 of NC_140524.1, forward strand.
AAATTTGGAGAATGCAAAATTATGCATAACACCAATAGTTATTGTCCCCATGTATGCAGATGCCTCCTCACAATTTTTAATGTAAGCTTAATATTAAAAATAACAGTATAGCATATTAAAGTAGTAAAATTCTTCTATTAAAAACTAAGTTATTTAACAGTGTTTTATTTATCCAAAGTTTAATTCAGTATAGAATAATGAACTGACCCTATTAGGGACGTCATCAGAAGATATGGCCACACCTAACCCAGGAGCTAGAACCTGACAATTGAAGCTCCTCATCCTCTTCTGTCATTGGAATGTGCATTTGGCTTACCTTCCTCTATATTAGAAACTGCTCCAAGGATACTGCTTTGAGATAGAATTATTTCATTGAGACTATTTAGAGTATGTAGATGACTGAATCCAGTTAAGGCCACCCAAGGTAAGCCTAGAAAGTAAATCCCCTTGCTTATGAAGACTGCCATCTCCAAATCTGGAGTGATCTGCCTTTCTTTTGTCTTTTCCTGCCATCTACACACAGAAGCCAGTTTCTTATTATACCTGAGGAACTACAGACATGGTCTTTGAAGCAACAATTGGTGACTCAACCAGGAGAAAGAAGAAATGGGCTTTGAGAAAGAGGCACCTCTGGGACAAATCCCACATTGGCCATTGACATCTATGAGGGGAGGGATGGCCTACATAACAGGTGCTTATGGACTGCTATGCCACTGTTGGGACACCACAAAAACACCAGTTGCTTGAAGGCACTTGTTTGAGGAAAACCAATGTGACAAAGAAGGAAAACAAATGATTGTCACAGTGGGTTAGCCTCTACTGTAGACATTTTAGCATGTCACTGTAGACATTTTAGCAGGTCACTGATGCCCAAATAAAGGCTAAAATTCAAGTTAGAAAGTTGAAAGAAGATCTGAGATTAGAGGACATGTGGTTATTCACTACTCTGCTAGCTTCAGGACTGGCAGCTAAAGTGGGAGAGTTAGATAGTAAGTTTGAGAACTTAGAGTGATGTTTTGCAAAAGTAGGAGGACAAAAAATGCTGTAGATTAAAATGCAGAAAGTTTTTGAGAAAGCCTGATTAGAACTAAGAGATGGAATCTAAGAAGTGGAAACTCTGGAAAAGTGATTAAATGAAGAGGAGGATGTTGTCATGATTGATGAGTAAAGAGATGAACTTCCCCATGACATCAGATTCCTAATACAAATAAAATTTTAAAATAACAATTATCCCCAAAATGCCTAATACAAACCTTACATTATTTTTCTATTCTTTGAAGTTGAAAGTCTTATCATGTTTTTACAATGTAAACATCCCAGCAGATAACCAAAATGTCCACAGAGACTGAATAATAAAAGGCTTTAAAAAAAATACAAATTGCAGTAGCCAACACTTACATATAAAAGAGCTGAAGTTTTGTGTTTTGTTTACTTTTGTTTTTACAAAACTATTAGAAATAATAAGGATAAAAGAAAATGACTGTATATAAAAAGTAGGATATGTGTTTCTGGTAGAAGGTATGAGGAATGGAGATGCATTTCAAGTGAAGGAGAAAAGAGAAAGTAATTTTGTTCTAAAATTTGTTCCAGAATAAGAAAGGAGAAAAATAGAACAAATCCTAATTAGATATAACAAGTTGCAAAAGACTTATAGAAAAGGACTCTTAAAAAGTAATTTTATATGTGGTCAAGCTAAGATTGAAATTGATTTAATTTAAAAAGAAAAAAGGGAGACTTTTAATATCAAATAACAGTAGTAGAAAATAAGGATTTGGTTTTCTCTCTTTTAAAAAGACAAGGATTTGCCGGGACCGGTTTGGCTCAGTGGATAGAGCGTTGGCCTGTGGACTGAAAGGTCCCGGGTTCGATTCCGGTCAAGGGCATGTACCTTGGTTGCGGGCACATCCCCAGTGGGGGGTGTGCAAGAGGCAGACGTTTCTAACTCTCTGTCCCTCTCAATTCCTCTCTGTGTAAAATCAATAAAATATATTTTAAAAAAAAAAGACAAGGATTTCTTAGATTATTGGTCTCCCCTTAATAAAAAATTATAAACCAAGGTTTTTCTTTAACTTAAATGAAAGCTGCCTAAAAACAAAGTACATGTTTTGTTTTCATTAGGTCTTTGACTACTTAAGAAAACTGAGTATTCTCTATTAAAAGAGCTAAGTTTTGTTTACAACTATGTAACTTTGAATATGTTATTTTTTCTTATTCATTTATTTATTATTGATTAAAGTGAATATGTTAAATTTTATGGAAAGCAATCTATAATAATAAAAGTGTAATATGCTAATTAGACCAGAAGTCCTTCTGAACGACCTTCTGGACCAAGCTGGTGACTGGAAGGAAGCCTGGGTCCCCGGTGCCAGAGGGAAGCCGGTGCAAGCAGCCAGGAGAAGGAAGGCCTACTCTTGCACGAATGTCATGCATCGGGCTTCTAGTCTCATATATAAAGTAATGTTAAATTTCCTATTGGCTATATTTATATGAAATTTTTTAAAAACAGCTATGTCCTGGCATAAAGTTATCAGTCATAATTTTTACATATATATTTAAAAATAACTAGGTTTACTTGTCAATTGCATCATTTTTGTTTGTGTATATGAACTCTCATCAGATATTTAACCAATACCATTTTTAAGATTTGTCATTTGTAGACACTAATTGGTTTACCTGAAGCTTTTGCAAAAGTGTTCCTATATATGTGCTTCAGTTTCCAGGAGATTGATGGGAAGACTCTGACAAGTACAGGTTTCTTATAACAGATCAATTTGCTTTCATCTGGAAAGGACAATAATGAATCTTTCAAGTGTTTCCTAAGGCTAACTGCACAGCCTAAAAATATGTCATGGGATGTAGCTCTTTTATATATCAGTTTGTGTTGCCTGCAGTTCCTATTTTTAAAGAGCCTTTCTTTTCTTCAGTCCCTGAAGAGTCTCTGAAACTTGTTCATTTTTTTTCTGAACTGTATAGTAAAATTGTATCATTACATTGATGATATAATGTTAACACGTGAAGACGCTTCTGCTTCCAGACACTAACAGTTTTGCTGGAACATCTGTGAGGTAAAATATGGGTGATGAATACACAGAAAATTCAAGGCCCAAACACCACCTTAATGTTTTGGGACTCCATTAGTCAGGTAAGATGTGGTTTGTCCCAGAAGCTGTGTTGGATAAACTGCAAACTTACCCAACCCCTAAGACTGTGCAAGAGATGTAAGTCTTTGTAGTGATTTTGCAGTTGTGGAAGACTCTTACTCCCAACCTGGTACAGTTTCTCTGTCCTTTATGATACTAGGTTAAAAAGGGGTGAGGGACATATGGACTGGGGATCAGAGTTACAAGCCACCTTTGAGAAGGGAAAAATACTTGTGAAGCAGATTGAAGTTCTAAGCATGTTCCAAACAATGCTATGCTTTAAGTTAGATGTGTCTGAGATTCCAAAATGTATGGATGCTGTGGCACGACAAAAGAAAGGGGACAAAAACCAATATGCCCCCATAGAGCAATAGGAACTATCAGTGTGCACAGCATTTCTCCAGGTGGCAAGTCTCAGAACAGAATGAACCATAGCAGCCGATGTGCTGAAATCAGAACTGTTTGGTTAGTGATCACTCATGAGCCCTGGTCTTTAACCCTTTGCACTGACAATAAACTGTTCTAAAGAGATTAACCCTATAGCTTGGACAATGGGAAACCCAGGGACGAATGACCATGAAGAAACCCTGTAGGGTCAGGATATTTGGGTCCTCCTTCAAGAGTTTGAAGTAATCTTACTATTTTCTATGTCCAGGCTCATAAATCACTGACACACATGGCAAGTTTTTAATAATTAAAAAAAGTCCTATAAATAAAATGGTCTTGGACATTATTGCAAGTTTTGTGTTCATACTTCATAAATATGTTAATGTGTCATCTTTATTAAATCACATAAAAACACAAGTGAACACCCTGAGTGATCTAAATCTCACTCTAAGGAATTTAGCAAATCGATGGTTCAAATAATAGGGCTCTTCATGGAAAAACGTGTTTTCTCTTGCATGTGCCTGTATTGTTGGTAAGGAATCTGCCTTTCATGCAGCCAGATATCTACCAAATGAGCCACCTACAAAGCTCCATGATGACCACTAAGGACACATTCCAAAAGGGATCAGATTTTAAGGGAGGTCATCAGAACACATAACTGTCACTTCACTCTTGACCTGGACTTGGCAATTAAAGAATCCTCACCCCTTTCTTTATTCTTGAATGTACATTTTGCTTGTCTTCGAGTTCACGGAAGCTGCTCCCAGGACACATTTTTGGCACATCAATGTGATATTGAGTCTATCTGGACTGGGTACATGATTGAACTCTGTTAAGGCTTCTATATAAACTTCTAAGATTCTGACGAGCAGGTGCAGAAATATCAGTCATCAAATCTAGTAATCTTACAGCCACCCAAGATAATTCTGCTAAGTAAAGTTTCTTGTTTGTTAAACCTACCCACTTCCAATCTGAAAATGTCTGCCTCTTTTTTGGTCTCTCCCTGACTTACTTAGTGTGGGGATGGGGACTAGTGAGGTTTCAGATTACACATGAGAAGCTCCCAGCCAAACTTATGAAGCAACAACACTATGAACTTAATGGGGAAAAAAGTTTCTGTGTTATACTTTTATTTTTCAGAGCACCACCCTTATTTGTGAATTAGGTGAAACATGAAAACATAAGAGATCAGATTGTTCTCAAGCTAAAAAGAAAGCTTTTACTTGGAAATCAAATAAACAAATACAGAAAGACAAATAACTATAAGTCATATGCTAAGAGCAAGTAAAACATCAGAATAACTGTACATCAAAAATAAACAAATTGCTTGAACCTTGTCCTTTCAAAAATAACCTACAGAAGGAGAAGTCAGGGTAGTTCTGGAAATTGAACTTAATGAAATTTTAAAAGGTGTAAAAGAACTGCCATTTGACGCAGCAATCCCACTTCTGGGAATATTACCTAAGAATCCCAAAACACCAATCTGAAAGAATATGTGCACCTCTATATTCATAGCGATGTTATTTACAATAGCTAAAATCTGGAATCAGCCCAAGTTCCCATCAAAAGATTTAGTGGATAAAAATGCCATGGTACATTTACTCAACGGAATAATATATAGCTATAAAAGGGAAGGAATTCTTACCATTTGCAACAGAATGGATGTTAGGGGTGTCGAACTCAATCAGAGAAGGGGCCAAAATCTAAAATCCAGCCTAAATCGCGGGCCGAATGGTTTACTGAACAGTCATAAACTGACAATGTCATAAACTGACAGCGGAGTGCAGTGATGACAGCGCGGTGCGGGCCACATTGCAAGGCCTGGCGGGCTGGATTTGGCCCGAGGGCCTTGTGTTTGACACATGTGGACTAGATAGTATTATGCTAAGTGAAATAAGCGAGTTAGGGGAAAACAAGTATCACATGATCTCACTTACATGTGGAATCAAATGAACAAAATAGGTCCAGAGACATGGATGCATGGAACAGACTAACATATCTCAGAGAGGTAGAGCTGGGAGTGAAGGAAAGAGATTAACCAAAGAACATTTATGCATATATGCATCACCCATGGACACAGATGATAGTATGATGAAGGCCTGAGGTAGGGTAGGGGTTGAGTGGAGGGGAGCAAGGGCAGGGAGGAAAATATCTGTAATACTGTCAATAATAAAATAAAAAAAAGGATTGCTATAGTAAATCTGTTCTCAGAAACTGTCACTTTAATCTGTCATTTATATTTCACTAAAGGCCTGGTGCATGAAATTCATATGGGGGGGAGGTGTCCCTCAGCCCAGCCTGCACCCTCTCCAATATGGGACCCCTCAGGGAATGCCCAACTGCTGGTTTAGGCCCAATTCTATGGAGCAAGTCTAAACCAGCAGTCAGACATCCCTCTCACAATCTAGGACTGCTGGCTCCTAACTGCTCACCTGCCTGTCTGCCTGATTGCCCCTAACTGACCCCCTGTCAGTCTGGTTGTCCCCAACTGTCCCCCCTGACAGCCTCTTTGCCCCACACAGCCTGCTGTTTGGTCATTTGGTCACCCCATGCAGCCTGCTCTTCAGTCGTTTGGTCATCTCTCACTAAACCCCTGCTGGCCTGGTCGCCCAGGCAGCCTACTGTTCAGTCGTTTGGTTGTCCCCCTGGTCGTAGGCAACCATCTTGTGAGGGTCAATTTGTGTATTACCTCTTTATTATATAGGACTAGGGGCCCAGTGCATGAATTTTTAACAACATATTTTATATACAATTTTGTGCCATTTCTTTCAACCAAGACTAGCAGGGAGTATTTTAATAAAATACCTAAAAAGAAATGTAGGTATACACTATTTGGTAAAGGTCAGAAATGACTGATTTTTTAGAAATAGTATTGGTTTCCTGGAAAACGTTATGGTATAAAACACATACACACACACACACACACACACACACACACACACTCATTAGGCTGAGTCTCCAGGGATTTAGATCCTCATCAAAGCTCTGCCAAAAAAAATCATTGCATAGTAACTTGGTCAAGTACAGCTTGGTGATGAAAAGTCAAATTGACCTACCTATGTTTGCATCCTGTGACATTTTGTAACTATGTGGTTCCAGGAAAGTCAACTACTTTGAGCCTTTCCCCCCCTCTTTTGTAAAATGGAAAAACATACCAGAAATGATCTCCTATGAATGTTGTGAAGTTTAAATGTGATAACATATATAAAGTTGTCAGCACAATTCCTGGCACTCATTAATGCTAGCAAGGTAATTCATTGCTCTGGGTTTCAGTATTTTATGTAAAATGGGGAAATTGGTTTATCATTAGAAAATCTCTATCAGCTCAAATTTACAACTTAAATGAGAAATTCCAATGTTATTCTCTCATCCAGAAAGGAATTGTAGACGAAACCGGTTTGGCTCAGTGGATAGAGTGTCGGTCTGCGGATTGAAAGGTCTCAGGTTCATTTCCGGTCAAAGGCATATACATTGGTTGCGGGCACATCTCTGGTGGGGGGTGTGCAGGAGGCAGCTGGTCAATGTATCTCTCTCATCGATGTTTCTAGCTCTCTATCCCTCTCCCTTCCTCTCTGTGAAAAATCTTATATTTTTTTCATATTTTATTTTAAGCTCTCTAAAGTAAGAAACACATTTCTAAGCATTATAGTCTATCTAGAGTGTCCTACATTTGAACAGTGTTATCTATTGGTCTACATGTAAATGTCTAGGTAATTCTTATTAATTACTATGCAAGCTGGCTACAAGCTAAAATGCTTTGGAAGGGTTCATATAATGTAGGTAATAAGAGAAAAAAAACAGAGAGAATTATCCGAGAAATGCAAATCAAAACAACAATGCGGTACCATCTCACACCTGTCAGAATAGCCAACATCAACAAATCAACAAACAACAAGTGTTGGCGAGGTTGTGGAGAAAAAGGAACCCTCGTGCACTGCTGGTGGGAATGCAGACTGGTGCAACCACTGTGGAGAACAGTATGGAGTTTCCTCAAAAAACTGAAAATGGAACTCCCATTTGACCCAGTAATCCCACTCCTAGGAATATATCCCAAGAAACTAGAAACACCAATCAGAAAGGATATATGCACCCTTATGTTCATAGCAGCACAATCTACAATAGCTAGAATCTGGAAACTGCCTAGGTGCCCGTCAGCAGATGATTGGATCCAAAAAACATGGTACATCTACACAATGGAATACTATGCTGCCATAAAAAGAAGGAATTCTCATCATTTGCAGCAACCTGGATAGAATTAGAGAACATCATGCTGAGTGAAATAAGCCAGTCAATGAAAGAGAAATACCACATGATCTCACTCATTTATGGATATTAAAGAACATTATAAATTAATGAACCAAAAGACAGATATAAAGACAGTAAAGCAACAAGCAAACTGTCAAATTAAAGCGGGGAGGGTAGGGAGATCTGGGGGAGATAAAAGATCAACCGAAAGACTTGTATACATGCATATAAGTACAACCAATGAACGCAAAACTCTGGGGAGGGAGGGTATGTATGGGGGGCAATGTTAAAATATGTACACAGATAATAATTTAATTTTAAAAAAAGAAAAAGAGAGGAAAACAATTTCTCACTTATAATAAATAACATTCATAGTTCACTTACAATAATCTATAACAATGATTTTTGAATTTACATGTTCCAATACCCTTCTGGACTTCTTTTCATCCATGTTCCTAGACCACAAACCTTGATGTAATATTGGTATGGTGCTTCCAAGTGAAGCAGCATTCAAAGTAAAACATATTTTAAAATCTCTATTTTAAATAATGGTCATGCATTCTTTCAAATAAAACAACTCTATGGAACAAATAATGCAGTTTGAAGGCCAAGGGATAGAAAAATTGACAACTGATATGCTATATAATAGTAATTATAGCAATCATTGCAATGAGTATACAAATGAGAACTATAAGAAATAGTATAAAGCTGCAGTTTAAAATACATTGCAATAAAAAGAGTGAATAATTACTAGGTTCTAAGATAAGATACATAATGCATTGTCATTTAAAAGTGATCTAGAAAAGATAAAAAGTCTTAGTATTTTTATAACTGAAAAAAAATTATAGAGAGAACCACTTCTGGGATAATGATCCTTTGGCTTTGTTGTGGACAGAAGATATTTCTGGAGGCCACCCACTATATAAAGCTATCAGCTGTTAAAGTGTGTATACGTTTTTGGGAATATATATATATATATATATATATATATATATATATATATATATATAGCTTTGTTTCTCAATTCCTAAGCAATGAGGAACAAAGACTATATATGGCTGCAGATATTTCAAATACTCATCCAGACCCAGTTGCTGTGGGCAGAAGATAAAGAAGTAGATAGCATGGACTCAACCCTTAATAAAGCCTTTAAAATGAAGTTGAGAAGTCTAGTCTAACATACACACATATACATACATACAAGTACATTAGAAGAAAATAGATCAAATTGAGAAAATGGCAAATGTAAGAAATGATGTAAAAATTCTAGAAAAGTTGAGCTTAATAAGGGTTGGGTTTGACTTGGAAGGTACTTTTGGAGAAGTATAACTTGAGATAAGCTTCCAAAGTGGGTAAATGTGAATAAGGTGAAGAAAATAGTAGTGGTGTAAGGAGCAAAATTCTGGAGGTAGACTGTTTAGGGACATTAAGGACAGTCATGCAATGAAGAACAAAGTAAAATAAGGTAACTCTGGTACAATGAAACCAGATTATAAAGCCATTTTCAATCCAAGTGGAATTGGGCTTGGAAAAATAGATTATAGAGAACCAATATTATTTTGGTGAAGAAAAATGACTTGATGAAAGAAGTGTTCATGGACCATTAGTCTGGCAGAATGAATTAAGGATTTGGGGCAAAAAGGAAGGCTGACTAGAAAGCTTCTGATGTGACTTTATGGGTGGTGATAAGAAAAAAATGGTAGCAGAAGTCTTTCAAAGGAAAATTCACCAGGACTTGATAACTATCAGTTATATCACCAGGACTTGATAACTATCAGTTAACTATCTCTTAACTATGAGAAATAGAGGAAAATCCAAATTTTGCTGTGAAATACTCAACACTTCATGATCAAAGAGTAGAGCAAAATTAATACTACTGTGCAATGTATCCACCAAGGAGAGGCAGGCAGGTTGTTTCTCACAGTTTCTGAGTAATGTAGCCTCTCCCAATGAAGGGGAGTTGGACGTGGTCTCTCAAAATAGTATTTGCCATTGGTGGTTCTAGCAGAGACACAGGGGAAGAAGAAAGAAGGACTTAGCACCAAACCTGAAACAGAGTCCAAGGCTTTATAAGAGATAGTTTAAAAAAAAGAAAAGAAAAGAAAAGAAAGAAAGAAAGAAAGAAAGAAAGAAAGAAAGAAAGAAAGAAAGAAAAAAGACAAGAAAGAAAAATGTCTTATTCTGAGTCTCCAAAATAGACCCCATTCTGATTATCCCCAAAGAGTTTGTTTTACAATCACAGAGTGGCACTCCAAATCAGAATTCCTTGAAGAATAAAAGTTTGATTCACTTGAATAACTAGTGTTTCTTTTCTTCCAATTTGTTTCTCATCTCAGTAGTTTCTATTCCACAAATGCTTCTCTGAATTCTTTGCATTATTCCAAACCTGATATTTGTAGATCAAGAATTTGCCTTATTAAATTAATCAGGCCCATTTTGGGTCTGGGTATACTCAGTAGGCCAGTTTCAAAAGTAACTGGCAAATTCCTCTTCATCAACTGGCACTTGTAACATCACAGGGCCAACCCCTAACCCTCCTCTTATTCTTCCCAGACAGAGCCAAACCCCACCCCTTCCAGTGAAATGTTAAAAGCGCTTGCGCACACTCCAAGCCTATTCTCCTCGCCTAGAACTGCCCCCTCCAAGTTGTTAGTGCGCAGGCGCAGCACCCACAGTGCGTTTGAGTAGGGTTATAAGAAATCTACTGTCCAGTGAAATCTAGAAGTGATAGAATTCACCCCACCACTACCACCACCACCACTCCTTTCTTCTGAGGCAGAGGCGCCACTTCTTCCTATCCCAGGGCCAGAAGCTCCTCCCCAAAGTCGCCTTATCTCTAAGCAAGGTCCTTTGCTTTCTGGCAGTGCCCACTGTATCGCTATTCTCAGCTCATTTGGAACCTCAAGCTGCCTTCAGCCTTAGCTCAGGAATAGAGGCAGTTAGCTCCCCCAAACCCCCACCAGTTTGTTGTTAGCCTCATTAGGCCTCTGAATCTAAAGTCTCTCCCCCCCCCTCCCCGCCTCCCCACTGGGCAGAGCATAAGCTAGGTGCTTTGCTTGCCCTCCTTCGCCCTTCACAACCCACCCAATCTGGGTGCTTACCTCGGGCGTGATGCAATCACGAGAGGGATCAATGATCCCAGATCAGGCCACTGTTGGGGCCGGCGGATTCAGCGAGATTTTTCCTGGGTCTCCACTGCCTTTTCACACAATGAAATCAGCGTGTCCGATCATCAATTCTCATCATGATCGTGACGTCACAAAAGACAGCGGCCAATGGGAGCCTGAGATCAGCTCCGGACAGTCCCTGGCCCCAGCCCAGACCCAGGAGTAGGGAGGGGGAGTGGAGATGGCTGCTTGCAATGGAGCTGCTTCTTCCCTGCACCTCTGAGCTGAGTGCAAGGCTAAGCCTCTCTGTACCTCTCCTTTCCTGAATAGCTGTGAATGCCCAGCATCCCTGTAGTAGTTATAACCAGCCATTTGAGCAGGTGCTGCCTGGTCTTACAACTTGAGATTAGCTTTCAGCAGAATTATTGAAAGCTGCCAAAATCAAATGAACACATACAGAAATTATAGCCTGTCGTGGTCAATGTTGAATTGACAGTTATATAGTCAGTATTCCTAAAGTCAAGGAAGTGTTCATCGAGCCTTTGAATTGGTCAATAAGTGATAGTGCACTGTTTTATTTGACCTTTTCACTCTGACTACTGAAGCAAGAAATTAAAATTATGGATTCTGCTCATCTAAACTCAATCTCTGTTCTCTCAGAAGTTACTTGATTGATCACCATTGCACCATTACAGAAAAAACAAAACAAAACTCAAGCCATATGCTATATCCTTTAACACTCACTTAATACAGTCCCAAAATTTGTTGGATGTAATGATAGCTGTAGAATGTATTGGTCTTCTGCTATTTTAGAATTGCACCATTATTCAGAAAACAAGATTAGCACAGATTAAATATTCACAACAATAAAATAAAGGGCATGATAATATGCTCAGTCAAGCTACATCATTTAATGACTAGAGACATCAGTGCAGTGATGATAGTTGGGGCAGCATTCTATGCTGCAGTTAAAGCTTGAAATGGTCTTGAATGGTGGATAGGAGAGGGTAAAAATCACTGTCATAAAGGGGAAGAAAGAGGTAAAAGTAAAAAAATATATATAGAGAAATATATGATGTGACAAATAGAAGGTATTTGATTAGGACTAGTGGAGAATAAGACAGACTGATAATAAAAGCTTTTAAAGTAGGCAAGTACTTTGATTTTATTAAAAGCCACCAATGGTCCTAAAATCAGGGCTCCTCAATATTCTACTATTGTCGATTAAAGCAGTTAGCGTGATTTTTTTTTTTAAAAAGGATAAGTTAGATCATGTCTACCTCCAGAATATCCAACGTCTTCCATTCATATATACTATAAAGTGCAAGCTTCTTATCATAACTCAAAGGTCCTGAATGCTCTGCCTTTGCCACTTTTCTGGCCTCATCTCCTGCCATTCACTCACTTTCCAATCACACTAGCCTTCTCTTCATTTCTCAAACAAATTAAGCTCATGTCAGCATCAGGGCGTTGCACTGTTGTATCCTTTGTCTTTGAATGACCAACTCTCTCACTTGATTCAAGTCTCTGTTCAAATGCAATCTCTTTAAAATTAGCATTTAATTTGTTTAAATGTAACAATTTAAAGAAATTCTGTAACTACTTTAAAAGTAACCTTTTTAAAATTTTTAAGAGATTGCACTATAACCCTATTTCAAATTATGATCTTTTCAGCATTCCTTATACCTGTCTATAATTCCTTCTATTTTATTTGTATTCATAACACTTACTGCCTAAATATACTCTATATTTAGTCATTGCAAATATAAGCTCAACGAAGACAGGATTTTTGAGTCTGTTTTGCTTATTATTATATTCCTGCCATCTAGAAGACTTCTAGACACAAACTAGAACAATCTGTAAGCACTTGTTGATGGAATGTCTGAATGCAAACTCTAGTTGAACTCCTATCTGATTATTGCAAATAATAATATAATTGATAATTATATAAATAATATAAAAACGATAATTCAGTCATCATTTTTAATTGAAACTGATCAACTAGAGTGAGATAGTCCAGATAGTTGTGGTAATCCAGCTTCTAGAAAACTTGGGCTTATATCAGGATATGAAGAGCAGAAATGACGATAAATGATTAAAATTTAGACATTTTAAAGAAGGAATGATAAAGGTGAAAGTGTAGATTCAGAGATGATATACCTATGATGGATTAACACATTCATTATGAACCACTGCATATTTTGAATTTGGTTGATTTGAGAGCAAAAACAGGGCATGGTTCTTATCCATGAAAAATGTGTAGAACAACTGACAAGAAAAGACATATATGAAACCACAATATAAAAAGATAAATAAATCCATGTAGTTGCTCATTCTTCTTTTCCCCTCACACTCCATATCAAGTCATCAGTAAGTTCTATAGATGACTCCTCCAAAATATGTCCCAAATCTGAACACTACTTACTTCCTCCATCACTACTATACTAATTAGTCACTATCAACTCAAGCTTGAACAAGTACAAAAGCATCTTATATGGTTTTCTATTGTCTACTATTGTCCTTCTTTAATACTTACCTTAAGAGCATACAAAATAGTCTTTATAAATTTGAATCATATCACTCCTCCAGTTTAAAGCCTTCCAAATATTTCCCATTACATTAACAATCAAACCCTGAATCTTTGTTACAACTTACTTCTCACCACTTGTTTTTGCTTTGTTTCACTGTGCCACATTGGCCCTAAACTTGCCTCTACTCCTTATAAAACCTATTCCCTCTTCAGACACTAGCTATGCCTCCTCAGGAAACTCCCATATCTTTACCTAGCATATTTCTTCAGTTTTAGTTGTCTGTTATATTTAGCCCCTCAGATGTGTCTTCATGGATCAATTTATTTAAAATAACATTCCCAAATCACTCCATCTCTTTTACTTTATTGCTGTGCTTTACTATTCTCATATCATTATGGTAAATCACACAATTTGCATACTTGTTTATTTTGTTTTTTTTCCCATGTAGTAAAAACTTTATTTCTTTTATTTACTGTTATAACCCCAGTACCTATAACTGCACTTGTCATGTAATAGGCACTCAGTGAAGCTTTATTCAATAAATGGATATAGGAAAGCATAAGTTGTGTAGTTAGGCTAGAGTAACAAGTATTCAGAAATCATATATGCTTTTAGTACCATGTGTTAGGTATCCATACTTATCCTGTTCAGAATTTATCTGTGCTTATTGCATTTATAGGTGAAAATAAGTTGGGAGGAATAATGAAAGCATGGATATTAAACAATATTTCAAAGATCTCAAAGGACTCAATATACAAACAAAACAGACCTAAACAATATGTCTTATTATTAGGTTTACAAAATTCAGGTGTAGAATTAAAGGATAGTAAATAAATATTTAAGGTGGGGAATTTTTATACTAAAATATATATATATAAATTTAATATGAGTTGGTATACCATAGCTGTTAAACAATACAATTGAGGCTAAAACTACATTAAGAAAATTTAACATCTGAAAAAAAAAAAAAGTTAAGAGCCCTACTGTCTTCTATGCTAATCAGACCATATCTACTATGTTCATCTGATAGTCCCTTATTTTAAAAATAAAACATAAATGAAGTGGTATCTAGAATATATGATTTAATGCAAGGCTCAAGGAATTGATGTTTATTTTAAAGCGGGGAAGACCAGGAGAAAATATCACTATCCTCAAATATTTGAAAGACTACAGGTGCAAACAGATATGACTTATTGTGTAGTTATGCAGGATTCAAAATGAAAACCAAAAAAGAGAACTAATAAAGTTATTTAAAATTACATTGATTTATCTGGAAGAGCTGATTTTCATTAATAAGAGTCTCAATGCTTTGTTTGTGGGTTATTATCTCTTACTTTTTGCTGTCCAACTTTTAGGCATTTTGCAGCTTACTGACATTACCAATCAAAGTTGTGCATGAAAAATTGTTGAGGATATTAAAATTATGGGTTTTCCATTTAAATCCTCTTGATTAAAAACATAATGACAATAATTTTAAAATAAATAAGTGTTTGAATTATCCATAACAGTCTTATTCTTAGTAGTTTGGTTAAAGAGATGCCATTTGGATTAACTTCACTCTCCTTACTATGGTCAGGTAAGAGTAAAATCAAAAGGAAAAATATACACTGGCACAAAACTTTGGTGAAAATTTTCTTAGAATCATTAATATATCCTCTTTTGCTCTAATAGTTCTGTAAATAACCTCTGCAGAATACCAAATTTCCTCTTTTTATTTTATTTATCAAGATACCTCATTTTAGAGAAAATATATTAATGAAACCGGTTCACCTAACAGATTTCTAAAATAAAGCATTTCTGAGTATACTGTTTACTTATTTGTTTGTTTTTTTGGTATGATATATCATTAATATTCTGTTTGTTTCTACTTTAAAATGAGAGTGTTTTTCCAGGATCAACACATGGGAACCTGTTAGAAGTGAAAATTTGAGGGCCCAACCCACAGATTCAGAAACTGAGAGTAAGACCTAGAAACCACTGTTTTTTTTTTTGTTTGTTTGTTTTAATATATTTTATTGATTTTTTACAGAGAGGAAGAGAGAGGGACAGAGAGTCAGAAACATCAATGACAGAGAGTCATTGATCAGCTGTCTCTTGCACACCTCCTACTGGGGATGGGCCCACAACCAAGGTACATGCCCTTGACCTGAATCGAACCTGGGACCTTTCAGTCCACAGGCTGAAGCTCTATCCACTGAGCCAAACTGGTAGAAACCACTGTTTTAGCAAACTCTCCAGGGAATACCGATGTATGATAATGTAAATTCCTATGTAATAAAACTTTGCATAAAATAATTATTTTTGTATGATTCCAATGTATTAAGCAATAAATATAAAGGGTAATAATAGAGATAATTACATTCTGAAAATATTTACTTGTTCCTATTATGCATCAGCCACATTGAATTTATTAAGACATGATTTTTTTTTTCGCAAAATATTCACAGCTTAGTACAGCAGTTACAAACTTAAACAGCAAATGCAAAATATTCAGCTAGAGATGAGTGAGGTAAGCACAGGAGTCTTGGGTGAAGGTAATGTGAAGATATGAATATGAGTAAAGTTGTATTTCTGACCAACATCTATATTGCTGTATAGCTTCAATTTAGCAATTGTGCAATAGCAAAGTTTAACCTGATATCAAACTAAACTACAAAGCCATTGTAATCAAGACAGCCTGGTGCTGGCAAAAGAACAGGCATATATTGTAGATCAGTGGAAAAGAACAGAGAGCTGAGAAACCCACAACTTTATGGTCCATTAATGTTTGACAAAGGAGGCCAGAGCATACAATGGAATAAAGATAGTTTCTTCAACAAATGCTTTTGGGAAATTGGACAGGTATAAGAAAAAGAAATGAAACTAGATCACAAATTTACACTATACACAAGAATAAATTCAAAATGGATAAAACACTTAAATGTAGGTGGCAAAATGATGAAAATTCCAGAAGAAAATATAGGCAGTACAATCTCAGACATCTCTCATAGCAATATTTATTTTATTTTATTTTATTATTTTATTTTATTTTATTTTATTTTATTTTATTTTATTTTATTTTATTTTATTTTATTTTATTTTATTTTATTGTTTAGAGTGTTAGAAGTAGTAGTACATATGTCTCCTGTTTTTTCTCCATTGACCTTCCCCCGGCCTCCCATACCCCCTGGCATATGCCCTCACCTCCCCCACCCCATTGTCTTGCATCCATTGGTTATACTTTTATGCATAAATACAAGTCCTTCGGTTGATCTCTTATCTCACCCCATAACTCTCCTCAGCCTTCACGCTGGACAGTATGTAGGATGATAATCTGCCTCTGTATCTATTTTTATGTTCATCAGGTTATAATGTTCTTTATTATTCATAAATGAGTGAGATCGTGTGGTATTTTCCTTTCACTGACTGGCTTATTTCACTTAGCATAATGCTCTGCATTTCCATCCATGCTGCTGCAAATGGCAAGAATCCTTTCTTTTCTATAGCAGCTTAGTATTTCATTGTGTACATGTACCATGGTTTTCTAATCCACTCATCTGCTGATGGGCATTTAGGCTGTTTCAAATCTTAGCTATTGAAAACTGTACTGCTATGAACATAGGGGTGCATATATCCTTTCTCAATGGTGTTTCTGTTTTCATGAGATATTCCTAAAAGTGGTATTACTGGGTGAAATGGCAGTTCCATTTTTAAATTTTTGAGGAAACGCCATATTGTTTTCCACAGTGGCTGCACCAGTTTGTATTCTCACCAGAAGTGAAGAAAGGTTCCTTTTTCTCTATGTCCTCTCTAGCACTTGTTGTTTGTTGATTTGTTAATGGTAGCCATTCTGAGGTTGTACCTCATTGTTGTTTTGATTTGCATCTCTCGAATGATTAGTGAGTGAGCATTTTTTCCTGTCTCTTGGCTTTCCGAATGTCCTCTTACCAAAAGTGCCTATTTAGGTCCTTTGCCCATTTTTTTTATTGGATTATTTATCTTTCTTTTGTTAAGTTGTAAGAATTCCCTATAAATGGTGGAGATTAAACACTTAACAGAGATAACATTGGCAAATATGTTCTCCCATGCAGTGGGCTTTCTTGTTATTTTGTTGATGGTTTCTTTTGTTGTGCAAAAGCTTTTTATTTTGATATAGTCTCATTTGTCTATTTTCTTCTCAGTCTGTCTTGCCCTAGGATCTGTCTGTAAAGATAGTGCTACGAAATATGTCTGCAATTTTGCTGCCTATGGAGTCTTGTAGGATTTTTATGGTTTCCCGTCTTATATTCAAGTCCTTTAGCCATTTTGAGTTTGTTTTTGTGTATGGTGTAAGTTGGCGATCTAGTTTCTTTTTCTTTTTCTTTTCTTTTTTTTTTTTTGCATGTATCTGACCAAATTTCCAAGCACCATAGATTAAAGAGGCTGTTTTTTACCCCATTGTATGCTCTTGCCTCCTTTGTCAAATATTAATTGGGTATAATGGCTTGGATCAATTTCTACATTCTCTATTCTGTCCATTGATCTATATGTCTGTTCTTCTGCCAGTACCAGGCAGTTTTGAGAACCGTGTCTGGGTAATATAGCTTAATGTCTGGTATTGTGATCCCTCCAACTTGTTGTTCTTTCTCAGGATAGCCATAGCTATTCAAGTTCTTTTTTTATTCCAAATGAATTTTTGGAGAGTTTATTCTAGATATTTGAAATATGCCTTTGGTATTTTAATAGATATTGCATTGAATCTATAGGTTGGTTTGAATAGTATGGACATTTTAATGATGTTGATTCTACCAATCCATTAACATGGTGTGTTCTTCCATTTGTTTATGTCTTCCACTATCGCTTTTTTCGATGTCCTTTAGTTTTCTGAGTGCAGCTCTTTTACATCCTTAGTTAAGTTTATTCCTAGGTATCTTAATTTTTTTTGGTGCCATGGTAAATGAGATGCCTTTTTTAGTCTCTCTTTCTGAAAATTCATTATTGGTGTATAAAAAGGCCATAGATTAGTAGGTGTTAATTTTGTATCCTGTTATATTGCCAAATTCTCTTATTAGGTCTGGTAGTTTTTTAATGGAGTCTTTGGGGTTTTCTATGTATAATATCATGTCATCTGTGAATAAGGACAGTTTTACTGTTTTCCAATTTGGATGCCTTTTATTTCTTCTAGTCTCATCACTATGGCTAGTACCTCTAGTACTATGTTGAACAGGAGTGGTGAAAGTGGTGATCCTTGCCTTGCTCCTGTTCTTAGGGGAAATTAGTTTAGTTTTTGCCCATTGAGTATGATATTGGCTGTAGGTTGTCATATAGGACTTTTATTATGTTGAGGTATAATCCCTCTATCCCCACTATGCTGAGATTTTTTGTCAAGAAAGGGTGTTAGATTTTGTCAAGTGACTTTTCTACATCAATTGATATGATTATGTGATTATTGTCTCTCAGTTTGTTTATGTGATGCATCACATTTGTTGATTTGTAGGTATTGTACCATCCTTGCATCCCCAGAATAAATCCCAGTTGGTCATGATCTTTCTAATGTATTGCTGAATCCAATTTGCTAGAATTTTGTTGAAGTTTTTAGCATCTGTTCATCAAGGATATTGGCCTGTAGTTCAATTTTTGTGTGATGTCCTTATCTGGTTTGGGGATTAGGACTGTGCAAACCACACTAGCGAGCCACATGTGACTCTTTGGCCCATTGAGGTGTGACTGGGCATTAGAACCACTTCTTCACAATAGACTTGCCCAGGCCAAAAACCGGCTTCTGCAAAAGGGCCAAGAAGTTTTAATTGCATTGTACTTGCATGCCCACAGGTGGTATATTGTGGAAGACCCACACTCAAGGAGCCAAAGAGCCACATGTGGCTCGCGAGTCATGGTTTGCAACCACTGGATTAGGGTAATGCCTCTTCATAGAAAGAGCTTGGAAATATGCCTTCCTCTTGTATTTTTTGTAATAGTCTGAGAGGGATAGGTTTTAGTTCTTCTTTGAATGCTTGGTAGAATTTGCATGTAAAGCTGTCTAAACCAGGGCTTTTGTTTGCTGGAAGGTTTTAATTTCTTCCATAATTATCAGCCTATTCAGCGTTTTTTATTTTTCTTGGTTGAGTTTTGGGAGCTTGTATTTTTTCTAATGAAATGTATGTCCATTTCATCCAGGTTGTCCATATTGTGGGAATAGAATTGTTCATAGTATTTTGTCATAATCATTTGTATTTCTGTGGGATAGGTTGTTACTTCACCTCTATCATATGAATTTTATTTGGGTCATTTCTCTTAGCTTCTTGGTGAGCCTGGCTAGAGATTCAGCAATGTTGTTGATCTTTTTAAAGAACCAGCTCTTGGTTTTATTTATCTTTTGTATTGTTTATTTTTATTATTGTCTTTACTAATACTGCTCTTAGAACAATGGAAACTAAAGAGAAACAAATGGGACTACATCAAAATAAAAAGCTTTTGCACAGCAAAAGAAACTATCGACTAAACAACAAGAAAGCCCACTACATGGGAAAAACATTTGCCAATGTCATCATTGATAAGGGCTTAATCTCCAACATTTACAGGGAACTCATACAACTTAATAAAAGGAAGATAAACAATCCAATCAAGAAGTGGGCAAAAGACCTAAATAGATACCTTTTGAAAGAAGACAGAAGGAAGGCCAAGAGGCATATGAAAACATGCTCAAAGTCACTAACCACTTAAGAGATGCAAATCAAAACTACAATAAGGTACCACCTCAAACCAGTCAGAATGGCTATCATTAACAAGTCAACAAACAACAAATGCTGGCGAGGATGCAGAGAAAAAGAAACCCTCATGCATTGCTGGTGCAGCCACTGTAGAGAATAGTATAAAGTTTCCTTAGAAAACTAAAAATGGAACTCCCATTTGACTCTGTGATCCCACTTCTAGGAATATATCCCAAGAAACCAGAAACACCAACCAGAAAGGATATATGTACCCCTATGTTCATAGAAGCACAATTTACAATAGCTGAGGTTTGGAAAAAGCCTAAGAGCCCATCAGCCTATGTGTCCACCAACTGATGGACACAGACACCAGGGTGTTGAGGGCATAGCATTAGGCTGTACATTGACAGGCAAAAATTTGGGTAGATTCAAACACAAAGGTCATCTACACAGTGGAATACTATGCTCCTGTAAAAAAGAACAAACTCCTGCCATTTTCAACAGCATGGATGGACTTGGAGATCATTATGCTAAGAGTAATTAGTGTGTCAGAGAAGGATGAATATCACATGATCTCACTCATTTGTTGAATATAATGAACAATATAACTGATTAACAAAAACAGATGCTAAGACAGAGAAGTATTGATCAGACCATCAAACCTCAGAGGAAAGGCAGGGGAAGGTGGGGATAAAGGTGAGAGATCAACCAGAAGACTTGTGTGCATGCATATTAGCATAAACAATGAACACAGACACCAGGTTGTTGAGGGCATGAGCAGAAGGGTGGTTGCAATGGGGGAATAAGGACACATTACCTTAATCAATAAGGAAACATAAAAAAATCTTTAATCATTTGATATCCTTTTGATAATTCACTTATCTATATAAATATTTTTTTATCAATCTTTATTGTTCATATTATTACAAAGGTTCCTCATTTCTTCCCCCTTCCACCAGGTTCCCACCTCACCCTCTGCCCTTTCCCCACCCCCCATTGTCTTCATCCATAGGTGCACAGTTTATGTTCAGTCTCTTCCCGCATCCACCACTCCCCTTCCCGTATCTCGGATTCTAATATAATTAACAGTTAATATTGTTCATCAGTTTTTTTAATTTCCTTGGTTGTTTTTTTTTTAATTAACAAACTTTTATATTTTTAAGAATAAATTTTAAAATCTAATAATTTTAAACCTTGTTTTTTCTGCCCTGGGAACTGAGAAGCAAACTTGTTTACATGTAAACTTGCCCTTAGGCTATCAAAAGGTGTAGCCATTCAAATGTAAATGTACACATTGTTTAAAGATAGCTGCTGGCTGGAATTGGATTACCTGTTCTTGGTGGGAAGGGCTTATCCTCCCTTTTCTCCATTGAAATTAAGCTTTAAAACCTCTTTTTGGCAAGAGACCTTAAACTTTCAGAACTTTAAATTTTTCAGGTAAGATAATCAATTACTTAGTATTTTCTCAAATCAATAATACCTCCACATGCCCAAAGATACACTTCATACAAAAGACACTTCCAAATAGATCAACCAACCTCATCCAGGCCCCACACAAGGCACTCACAGATCAACACCCCAGCGCTATATTAACTCAACACATCCAGATCTAAGCCTTCATCACTTGATTCAGCAGGCCCTCAAGTTCCCCCAAAAGATTCCAGCCATGTCTGAGAAGCAGCCCTGGGGCATGGGCAGGTGAAGAGCGAGCTATTCCGGGCCTGCTGCTTTGGGCCTGGACTCTGTTGCTCTGGTCCACTCCACAACCAGCTGCTCCAGGTCTGGATGCTGCTGCTTCGGGCCTGGCTGCTGCTGCTCTGGGCCTGGCTGCTCCCAACCCGGCTGCTAAGGGCCCAGCTGCTCCGGGCCTGGACACTCTGGGCCTGGCCACTCCCAGCCTGGCTGCTCCTGGCTTGGCTGCTGCTGCTCAGGGCCTGGCTGCTCCCGACCTGGCTGCTCTGGGCCTGGCTGCTCCAGGCCCGGCCACTTCAGGCCTGGCAACTCCTGGCCTGGCCTCTCTGGGCTTGGCTGTTGCTGCTCTGGGCCTGGCTGCTCCCGACCCGGCCGCTCCGGGCCCAGATTCTCAAGTCCTGGCTGCTCCCAGCCTGGCTGCCTCAGGCTTGGCTGCTGCTGCCCCAGGCCTGGATGCTCCAGGCCTGGCTGCTGCTGTTCTGGTTCTGGCTGCTGCTGCTCCGGGGCCCGGCTGCCACTGCCCTGGGCCTGGCCACTCTGTGCCTGGCCACCGCTGCTCCAATATTCTATCTTTTTTTTTTTTTAACGCATTTATGTTGCAATGTTGGCTGCTCAGTTGAGTTCTGTCTTAATCTTCGATTTTTCAAGATCTTCTTTGTATTCTTTCTTAAGTAATTTTACTATCTTTTGCTATAACTTGATTTCTTCACATTAAAAACTTCTTTGGTTTCTTCCTCCTCATCCTGGAAGCTCAGCAGGCTGGCCTGCAGCGCCCCTTTGTTCTTCGCAGCCTTCTGTGCGGCTTCAGCCTGTTGCCGGGGATGGTGTCGCCCAGGAAGCAGCCCCAGGCCTCGGCTTTATGGCCAGAGATCAGCGGTCGAGTGGCCAGTGTCACCTCCCTCCCAGGGGCCCTGTGGCCTGGCTCCTTGCTGGAGCCCAACTTGCTGGTGCCCTGCAGCAACTCCTGCTCCTCATCACTTTCTTCCCAGACTAGAGTTTTTATCTCCTTCCCCCTAGGGCAGTCCAGTATCAGAGTGAACAGACCGTCCTCTGCACGCAATATGCGCGACTCCGGGGCTCTACTTTTCGCTGCTCCTCTGGAATTCCGCCTCTCAGCCCCGTCTCCCTCTGTTTGAGGCTGGGTCCCCAGGTACTGGCCTAGAACTGGGGTTCAGAGCAGTCGGAACTGGGTCTCAGCACAGCCGGAGCTTTTGTTTCCTTCCGGCTAGGGCAATCAGAGTCAACATTCTGTCCTCTGCTTGCAATGTGCACGACACAGGGGGCTCTGATTTTCCCTGCTCCCCTGGGATTCCACCTCAGAGCTCAGTCTCCCTCTGTTTGAGCCTGTGTCCCCAGGGTCTGGCCTAGAACTGGGGTTCAGCTCAGTTGGTTCTGGGGTTCAGCCCAGTCCGGGGCTTTTATTTCCTTTCTGCTAAAGAATGCCAGCCAGGCACTCAGCCACCCCTCCTCTCTGGCTCTGTCCTCTCAGTGCGTGTGCAGCATGTCTCCGTACCTTAGGCTTTTACAGCTCCTCTGATTTTCTTTCTGGTTTTCTCTTTCCTTCTTGTTGTAGAATTTTCAGTCAGTTGACTTCCTGTAGCTCTGGGCAATGTTTATTTTATATTTTAGTTGTATTTTATTGAAATTGTTGTGTGCAGCTGTGGTTAGGTGTTTACCTGTGCAGCCATCTTGGATCCTCTGCCTATAACAATATTTTAAAAAAACAAAACTGAATTTGCTATTTTAGAGATAAATTGAATAAGAAAAAAAACCTAATTTTTATACTATTTTGCCATCACTTTTATTTGTAAGAAAATCAAGTATATGAAAGAAAAGTGAATTACCTAGAGAAGAGGTCAGTGATTTACAAATTATATATTATTGATAAAATAGAGTTGATGGTCATTTGGAAAGTGACCTTTAACAATCCTGTCATTTTCAGTCCTAGTTCATAGATGAAAGTTGAAAGAGGTAAGGTTTGGCAAAGGAAATTAATGGATCCATCCAAGGGCTGGGCCTAAGTCAAGGTAGAACTAGTGATCTGAAGCCATTAGAATAGAACAAAGTAGGTGTACATGAAATGTCCAATAGTCAGAACCAAATAGCAAGACCAAAATTATAGGTCATCGGGGAAATCATGAAAGTTTAGACATGTAACAGAAGTCACAGCAGAGAACATTCTGGATTCAGACTGGGTTATAGAAACCAAGAACTCAGTTAAAGAAAATAAGCTTTAGAAATTAGGGAAAATAGCATTAGGCTGTACTTTGACAGGCAAAAATCTGGGCAGATTCAAACACAAAGATCATATCAAGCAATATAAACTCAGGCCAGTTTGAGTTATTTAGTGATCAAGAAAGTGAGTGATCAGGTGAAACCGATTTGGCTCAGTGGATAGAGCATCGGTCTGCAGACTGAAAGGCCCCACCCAGGTTCCATTCCGGTCAAGGGCATGTATATTGGCTGCGGGCACATCCCAGGTAGGGGGTATGCGGTATGCAGGAGGCAGCTGGTCAATGATTCTCTCTCATCTATGTTTCTAGCTATCTATCCCTCTCCCTTCCTCTCTGTGAAAAATCAATAATATATATATATACAATATATATATATATATATATATATATATATATATATATATTTAAAGAAAGTGAGTGATCAGGAGTCAAGGCAAATCAGAATACAGAAGCCATAGAAGTTTAAAGCACAGAGCATGTGAAAAGACAGATATTAATGGCAAGGTAGATCTTGATGAATGAGATAGTTCTTCAGCCTTATACTTTTTTATTTAATAAATATTTATTGTTCAGATTATTACAATTGTTTCTCTCCCCCCCACATAGCTTCCCTCCACCTGGTTCCCACCCCACCTTCTGCCCTCATTCATAAGTCTACCATTTTTGTCCAGTCTCTTCCTGCACCCCCACACCCCTTTCCCCTGAGAATTGTCAGTCCACTCCCTTTCTATGCCCCTGATTCTATCATATTCACCACATTATTCTGTTCATCAGAGTTTTTATTCACTTGATTTTTATATTCCCTTGTTTATAGATATGTATTTGTTGTTCATAATTTTTACTTTTACCTTTTTCTTCTTCCTCCTCTAAAAGAATAGCTTTCAGCATTTCATATAATACTGGTTTGGTGGTGATGGACTCCTTTAGCTTGTTCTTATCTGTGAAGCTCTTTATCTGCCCATCAATTCTGAATGATAGCTTTGCTGGGTAGAGTAATCTTGGTTGTAGGTTCTTGCTATTCATCACTTTGAATATTTCTTGCCACTGCCATCTGGCCTGCATAATTTCTGTTGAGAAATCAGCTGACAATCGTATGGGTGCTCCCTTGTAGGTAACTGGTTTTCTCTTGCTGCTTTTTTTTTTTAAAATATATATTTTATTGAATTTTTACAGAGAGGAAGGGAGAGAGATAGACAGTTAGAAACATTGATGAGAGAGAGTCATCAATCAGCTGCCTCTTGCACACCCCCCACTGGGGATGTGCCCACAACCAAGGTACATGCCCTTGACAGGAATCAAACCCAGGACCCTTCAATCCCCAAGCCGATGCTCTATCCATTGAGCCAAACCGGTTTTGACTCTTGATGCTTTTAATATTCTCTCTTTGTCTTTTGCTCTTGGCATTTTAATTATGATGTGTCTTGGTGTGGCCCTCTTTGGATTTCTTTTGTTTGGGGTCCTCTGTGCTTCCTGGACTTGTAAATCTATTTCTTTCACCAGGTTGGGGAGGTTTTCTGTCATTATTTCTTCAAATAGGTTTTCAGTATCTTGCTCTCTCTCTTCTTCTGGCACCCACATAATTCGGATATTGTTATGCTTGAAGTTGCCCCAGAGGCTCCTTACACTATCTTTATATTTTTGGATTCTTTTTCCTTTTTGATTTTCTAGTTGGGTGTTTTTTGCTTCTTTGTATTTCAAATCTTTGACTTGATACTTGAGATCCTCTTGTCTGCTGTTGGCTCTCTGTATATTATTTTTCTTTTTTTAAAAAATACATTTTTATTGATTTTTTACAGAGAGGAAGAGAGAGGGATAGAGAGTTAGAAACATCAATGAGAGAGAAACATCAACCAGCTGCCTCCTGCATACCCCCTACTGGGGATGTGCCTGCAACCAATGTACATGCCCTTGACCGGAATCGAATCTGGGACCTTTCAGTCCAGAGACCGATGTTCTATCCACAGAGCCAAACTGGTTTCAGCTATTTTTCATTTCACTCAGTGTATGCTTAATTTCTAGTTGGTCCTTTTTCATATCCTTGAGGGTTTCATTAAATTTATTGGCCTTTATAGAAAATTTTTGAAAAACCTTAAAACCATTATTTGGAACTGTATATCCAGTCATTTGCTTTCCTCCATTTCTTTCATTTGTGACCTGTTTCTTTGTCTCCACATTTTGGCTGCTTCCCTGAGTTGATAGTGGGTTTGTGTGCTAGGTGTCCTATAGAGCCCAGTGGCTTGGCCTCCCTAGTTATCTGAGGTGGACACCCTTGGTGCACCCCTTTGTGGGCTGTGTTCACAGTCTTGTTGTAGTTAAGCCTTGATTGTTGTTGATATCACTAGGAGGAATTGACCTCCAGGCCAATTGGCTGTGAGTATCAGCTGTGTCTACACTGGGAGAACTACTGTGCTGGAGACACCTTTATGAGACAGGACTTGCAAAAGCCTCTGTGCTCAGCTTGGATGGGCAGAGTTTCAGGGCAGAATAGACAGAAATGGTTTCCTGTCAGCCCTGCCCTAAGAGGCCCCTGGGTATCAGTGTCCCTAGGTAATTGCTGCAAGCACTTCTGAGAGAAAGCCACTCTCAAGTTTTGCCTGCTGCCATATATTCCAGTTTCTCCCCAAATGAATCAGGCTCCCCAGTGTCTTGCCTGGAACTGGAATTCATAGAATTCAGGAGCTTTTGCCTCCCTCCCGCTAGAGAAAGTCAGCCACTTACTCAGTTGCCAGTGCTCTCTACATGAGTGTTTCCATATCTCTGCCTACTGCAGCTCCTCTGAGTCTCAGTGTGCTTTTCTCTTTCCTCCTAATTGTAAAATTTCCACTCAGCCTACCTTCCTGTGGTTTTGGATGATGTCCGTTTTGTCTTTTAGTTGTAGTTTGAAATTGTTGTGTGAGGCAGCAGTTTAGATGTTTACCTATGCTGCTGTCTTGGTTTCTCTTCAGCCTTATACTTGAACTTTTATAATCTACTGTGGCAAAAGTGGGCCTTGGGAGTGGGAGTAAGTGATTAGGAACACCTGGCTGTGATAAAGAATGTGACAGTGGAAAAATAGTATCTTCTAACAGTCAGGTTTTTACAATAAAATCCCATTCATGTAAGAAACATACAAACCTGTTGAGAATTTTTATGAGTTAGTTTGAGCCAATTTCACCACTGCCGAGAAGCAAAAATCTCAATGGACTGAGAAAATACTCTGGAAGATTATGATTTTGCCATTTATTTTATACATTACAATGAAGTGTGAAGATCTAAAAATGATTACATGAAATCCATTGGTTGTAGATTAGGGACGTGAGAGAAAGCAAAGCGAGGAAATATCTAAGATTGAATAAAGAGTAAAATGAAAAGAGACATGTTTCTTTTACATTGGTGAGTATAGGATAGTTAACAACATTTACAGCACATATAGATGGTATATGGGGAACAAGGAAACAATGAGGAGTTCATGGTCTCATGCTCTGGTGAGAGATAATGCCCTGAGGGGTCTGGAAAAGGGGATTATTGCGACAATCCAATTGCATGTTATTATAGACTATAGGTCCAGTGCATAAAAATTCATGCACTTGGTGGGGGGTGTCCCTCGGCTCAGCTTGTGACCTCTCGCAGCCTGGGAGCCCTCAGGGTATATCCAATGGAAGGCTTAGGTCCACTCCCCGTGGCCTCCCTCTCAGGGGGGTGACTGGCAGGCTGATAAGAGGAAGGTGCAGGTGGCAAGTGACTGGCCCCGCTCTCCATTGCACCACAGCTACCAGCGGCCTCCCTCTGTGAGAGGTGACCCTGACTCTGGCAGGCCTGTATGGGAACTGTGAGTGGCCATCCCTGCCCTATATCACCCCGCTGCTGCCTCAGCCTATGGTCTCCCCCTGCAGGAGGCAACTGGGCGGGGATCAGGGGATGGCGTTAACACCCCCCCACACTAGTTGCTGCCACACTCTTCACCCCATCACAGACCCCTTCCTATACCCGCTGGAATGAGCCTTAGCTGGCCTGGCACCACCTGCTCACCGCTCCCTAACCCACCAGTCATTCCACTGTTTGATCGATTTGCATATTACATTTTATTATATAGGATGTAAAAATACAAAAGGCTCAGTTAAGATACAGATTTACTTTTTTAAGGAAGATGCTGGTCTAAGGCATGACTACCTATAATGACTTGCTTTTAGTTAAGAAGTTTTAATTTCTGACCATCATATGTGGTTATTTTTGGTCTCTGAGTTTGTATGGCATTTAATTGGCAATGTAGCCTGAGGTTATGCATATATTTGTGCTGATGTTAATCCACCACTGCTTTTGTTCTTCATGGCCAAGACTTTAGTATTAAGATCTTGTGTAACAATTTCAAAACCATGGTTCATTATTTCTTTAAAAGCTGGAAAATATGGTGTACTGTGTGAATTGTAGCTTCAGTATAGCTGTCGTTTTAATTTGTTTTAAGTATTAATGTAGTTTTTTTTTCCCCTACCTACATTTTCTTCCTTCTGTTCCTCAAAACTATCTATCTATCTATCTATCTATCTATCTATCTATCTATCTATCATCTATCTATCTATCTATCTATCTATCTATCTATCTATCTATCTATGCCTAAGCAACCGACTGGTAGCTATGATGCACACTAACCACCAAGGGGCATATGTTCAATGCACAGGCATGGAAACATGGATCAGACTGATGACTCTCAGAGGGAAGGGGAAAGGGGGGAGGGCAGGAAGAGATGAACCAAAGATCTTATGTGCATACTAGAGGCCCAGTGCATGGATTTGTGCATCAGTGGGGTCCCTTAGCCTGGCCTGCAAGGATTGGGCTGAAACCTGCTCTACAACATCCATAGATTGGTCCTTGATTGTGAAAAGGAACAGGCCAGGGCGAGGGACCTGACTGGTGCATGGATTCGTGCACCAGGCCTCTAGTATTATATCAAATAACTTGATCATTTTATAAATAGGCACATTAAATATTCTTCTTATTGGAATAAGTGGGTAGGAAGAGGACTAGGTGAATAATGACAGTGGTATACTAGAGTCTGTGAGCACTTGCTCCAGAGAGATGATTATGTGCATTTATTCCCAATTCTGTCACTTGTTATGGTGGGGGGAGCAACGGAATGAAAATCAGAAATCAGAACAAACCAGGGCTTCCCCATCACGACAGAGCCAGTTTAGGTATTTGCATTTTCCAGCACACTAAGGGTATAGGACAATGAAACTATGAAGACAGAATATTAAAAAAGTAGTTGGAAGCTAAGTGGGAAGGATTGGTTAATTTATTTTTACTACTACTAACATATGAGTTATAGCTGAAAAATGAATTAATGTTTGAAAGGAGTGAACCATTTCATTGTATTTGTGCCTTACAAATTCACTTTTCTAATTTTAAATAAAATAACTTACTTAGGGAGTAAATTTAATTTACTCTTTTGGCATATTACTATCAAATAGTTAAGTTATTCAGTAAGGATAATACTTTAACTTATCCTAATTTTTATTTTACCTTTAACATTATAAAAATAATCAAAAGCATCCTTAAATAATTTGAAGCTAGGGATAACAGTTATATCTTCTGAGGAAGTCCATTTGAGTTGGGTGAATTAGCAGAAGAGAGTTTAAAATTTAAGATGAGTCTCACAAAGGCTTTATGAAATGGGCCAGAGTTGTCACTGAAAGTCTAAAACAAGCTGCAGAAACAGAGATGGGTGCTCAAATAATGTGTAAAATATTATGGGCCTAAAAGTAATGCTTGTTCAATCAAAATGGGTATTAAGATAGCCACAAGTCTGGCAAACTCTGTTTTAGAGACACAAGGGTTAGATCTATTTTTCATTAGTGCCTTCTTTGTTCGGAACAAATTCACCTAGAGATAATGGCCAAAACCTTCAAATTTTAAGGATAATCTTTACCTGGACACACATCCTTGATGGTATTCTAATATTAGAATTACAGGTCTTCCAAGGATCAAAAGTGTTCATATAGTTAACTCTCTTCTTTCTAAGTAAAACAGCACTCTGGTAAAACTTTTAATCCATGTACATTATGAGCAATAAACTATGATGAAGACTCAAGATACATGAATAATTTAGTGTGGTAATCAAATAAAACTTATAAACAGACATTTTAAATCTCATATCTATTTCACACTTATTAAGTTCCTACAATATTGAACACTATACAATTCCCATATGTCATTTCATTTATTCTCCTGGAGAGGAGGGATTTAACTCTGTTTTAAGATGAGAATATAAATTATGAACAATCAATATTTTACTGATAGCAATGAAAAAATTGCAAACATTTCATTTAAATGACTTTAATTAGCTTGAGTTTTATATGGTCAATTGATCAGGGTGTTGGGGGCCGATTAGGGTTGGGGATGGCCAGAAGGAGGGGCATGGGGCCAAATGGGGCAGGTTGTTGGCAGCTGGCCCTGTCCCTGATCAGGCTGGTTGGCTGCCGCAGTGCATGTCATAACCACGGGATATTCCAGTCTTTCTGGTCTTTTTGTCATTCCGGTCTGATATATATATATTCATACCATATACCAAATAAATTCTTTACCAATATTCTCTCATTTAAGCTTCACAACAATGCTTTGAGAGATCATTATCCCCATTTTCAGAGGAAGAATCTAGTCACAAGAAGTTAACCTCACAAAACTTGTTTGAAAAAAAAGAGACAGAATTCAAATGTAATTGTGACTAACTTTAAAGTCCAATATTTAAAAGCCCTTTGCTATATTTCCTTCTATGTTTATGTGATATCCATGTTCTTTAAAAAATAGGTCATACTGGGGGAATTTGATTATGGACTGCAAAATAGAAGACACTCACACACACACACACACACTACAAACAAACAAACAAACAAACAAAAACACACACACAGACAAAAACAAACCCACCCAAAAAATGCCAACCTTTTGTTTTTGTTAGGTGTGATGTTAACAGTGATTATGTAAAAAATAAAAAAGTGCATTCTTATTGAGATGTATACTGAAATATATAGATATGGAAAGAAGTGGTGTCTGGGTTTTCTTTTAAATATTTCAGCAAAAGAAAAGTGGCAAAATGATGATTGTTGAATATGAGTTATGAATGTATGGGGGTTTTATCATTCTCTCTTTATGTTTGTGTGTATTAAACATTTTCATAATTATCACAATAGAGAGGGCATGAACCTAATATAACAAGCCCTCTATGGATAATTCTTCCTTAGTTTCACCTCAATGTCCAAGGGCAGATGTTTTCATATTATTACACAATGGAACTGACTGGTGCATACTCCCTATTTCCTTCCATGAATGAACTACTTTATATCTTGAGCATCAAAAAGTCTTGAAGGCAGTAAATTCATGACTACAGAAGTTATAACATGCTTATTATGCCATGTCCACCTAACTAAAAAAGTTACACTCCCTTCTGATACTCTATACAACATTACACAGCCTTAATTTTTCTCATACAACTTACCATTATATGACATTATGGTATATATTTCCTTATTCTTTTTCTTTCCCCTTATACTGTTAGCTTCAAGAGAAAAGGTATCTTGTCTGTATTATTTATAGCTATATTTCAAGAAGGTGGAATACATAGTAAACACTCAATAAATGTTTATTTGAATGAATTGACAAATAAATTAAGGGCTAGCTTAAAAATTTGTGGATTTCTACCACTACACAAGAAAATAATTAATACATTATGATTCTTTATTATATGCTTAACTAAGAAAAGTCAAGCTGAGCGCTAAGGAAGAAGTAGCTTTACTGTGATGGCCAGGTGGTGGTACAAGTGTGCCTAGGAGTTTGGAGTCCATAGTTGGCTTGAGTGATATATTACTTATTTACACTGTGAGCAATGGTTAGGGTAATGAGGATCACTAACCATCTGTCTTGATATAGGTGTTTGCATGGACCAAAGCTAAGAGCATTGAGTCAAACCATTATGGACTTTAAAATCCAGGGTTTCTGAAGAATCTAGAATTATTTGAGGTCACTGAAAAGTTGGTAAGAGGGCTCTAGGTCCCTTCTGCCTCAGGTAGATCAAGATTCTTACTCAGCATTCATTGTTATACATTTGTTAACTGGGGCTGTGGTTGGGACTGACACCCTGCTTCAGCTTTGTTCATCCTACTATAAAGAAAGAAGAAAAAAGAAACAATTTCTTAAATTACTACCCAATGCTCAAGAAAATGTTAATGCTAAACTATACTTTATCAACAACAAATCAGTCCCTTTATTGGACTAAGGTAGAGGGAGAGAGCAGGTAGGCACTGAGACCATGATAGGGATAGAAGATAAAGAGGATTGGGTGTTACAGAGAAAGGGTGAAAGTAAAGGCACATTTTGACTACATCCCAATTTAAAGCATGAGTAATTTAGGTCCTACATGATTGCACTCTTAAGTGTCTCTCTAAAATGTTGCACCTTCAATCTCTATGACAAATATTATTATTGAAGAAAAATAAATGTTTAAATATTATTATTTTATTGATTGTGGTATCACATAATTGTCCTCATCCCCCTATTCTCACCCCAAACCCCTCACCACTTATGCCCCCACCCCTGTTGTCTGTGACCCTGGTTTGGCTTACATGCATGCATACATGTCCTTTGGTTGATCTCTCCCCTTTCCCCCCACCCTCCCCTACTATCTCTCTGAGGTTTGAGAGTCTAATCGATGCTCCCCTGTCTCTGGGTCTGTTTTTATTCATCAGTTTATGTTGCTCATTATTTCTCCTAGATATGTGAGATTATGTGTTACAAGAAATACACCTGTAATAACCGAGAATGAGATCAGCCATAATGGTTATGCTGAGAGGCAAATGAATCAGTCTGTAGTGAGTTTCTTTCTGGGCCAACAGTTTTTTTGAGTCCCAATTTCTATGTCAAACGTTTCCTTATGTGTAGATATCAGCAATGATATTTCAGTTTTAGATGGTGGACAAATGGTGGTGATGCAGGTCCGACCAACTCTGGTTTGGCCCTGGGCATCCTTCAGCGACACACAGCTGCTGTCTGCTAGTATGGCAAGGCAATGTCAGCGTCTTCCATCTCTGGACTGTTTCTCTTCTGTCTTCATGGCTGGAACAGTCCTGTCAATCCCTCTCTGTTGCAGGAATCCACATGTTCCTGGAGTTGTTTTCTGAAAATATACAAACATATTCTAGACCAAAAGTTAATAAAGGAATATTTTCTATAAATTTGACTTAGGATCCTTTTTCATTTTTTGCCCAAATGATTTTCCTCTGGCTTGTTTTGACACCATGTGTGTTTTTCATAGGTGTCTTGCTATTAGCTTTACAATTGAAAGTTAATTATCTAAAGTACACATTTTCTAGATGTAATTTACTTATAGGATCTTTTTTCTTACATGATATTCTTCTACTATCACCCCCTTTTTATTTATATATTAGGAGGCTTTTGTAAATTTTATAATGTAGTCAGATATAAGCCTTGTTCAAGTTGAGATGTTATGTATCTGTTTTCAAGATTTTTTTACTGCCGAAACCGGTTTGTGTCAGTGGTAGAGCGTCGGTCTGTGGACTGAAAGGTCCCAGGTTCGATTCCGGTCAAGGGCATGTACATTGGTTGCGGGCACATCCCTGGTGGGGGGTGTGCAGGAGGCGGCTGGTAGATGTTTCTCTCTCATCGACGTTTCTGGCTCTCTATCTCTCTCCCTTCCTCTCAGTAAAAAATCAATAAAATATATTTTTAAAAAAGATTTTTTTACTAGTAGTATAAGATAATGTGGTATAGTAGAAAGGACAGATGACAAATGGAGATTTTTTTTTTTTACTGTAGTTTGATAAGTAGAGTATACTTGAATTTTTACTAGACCTATATGTTATTGTTACTTTTGAAATAATTTTAGGTCATGTCCACCTAGCACAAACAAATTTGGTCCTATTTTTTTCCATTAGTGTCTTGAAAGTATCCTAACAGATCATTTGTCTGGAACACCTGCCAATTATAATAACAAAAGAACAAAATTTCATTTTCAAATTTTTAGATTATTTATTTATCTGGCTATGGATTTTTGTTTATTTTGACAGTTGGTTATTTGCATTTTACTCAATTTTGATTATCACTTTTTCTGAGATTATCTCTTATAAGAAAAGGCTGTTTTTGCAAAGATTGCAAGAGGATGATTGTGAATCTTTCTGAAAAAACTTGTAGCATACTGAGAAGTTGACTAATGCATTTAAATATATGTTCACCTTTTAGTCATTTTTTTTAAAAGAGAGAAAGAGAGAAACATATATTGGTTGCCTCCTGCATGCTCTAAGACAGTGGTCGGCAAACCATGGCTCATGAGCCACATGTGGCTCTTTGACCCCTTGAGTGTTCTAAAGCCACTTCTTCAAAATAGACTCACCCTGGCTGAAAACCAACTTCTGCGCATGGGCCACGAAGCTTCAATTGCACTGTACATGCATGCCCACATGTGGTATTATGTGGAAGAACCATACTCAAGGGGTCAAAGAGCCACATGTGGCCCGCAAGCTGAGGTTTGCTGACAACTGCTCTAAGACCTTGACATAACCCAAAACCTAGGTATGTGATGTGCCCTGTCTGGGAATCTAACCTATGACCTTCTGGTGCATGGGATGATGCTGTAAGCAACTGAGCCGCACTGACCAGAGGAAAAAAAAATATGTTTGCTTTTTATTTATTTAATTAATTAATTTATTTAATTTCTTTATTGATAAAGGTTTTACATATGTCTTTATCCCCCCATTCCCCCCTCCCCCCACTCATGTCCTCACCCTCCCCCCCCCCCCCGTTGTCTGTGTCCATTGGTTAAGCTTATATGCATGCATACAAGTCCTTTGGTTGATCTCTCCCCCTCCCCTACCTTCCTTCTGAGGTTTGACAGTCTGATCAATGCTTCTCTTTCTCTGGATCTATTTTTGTTCTTCAGTTTATGTTGTTCATTATATTCCATAAATGAGTGAGATCATGTGATATTTATCTTTCTCTGACTGGCTTATTTCACTTAGCATAATGCTTTCCAGTTCCATCCATGCTGTTGCAAATGGTAAGAATTCCTTCTTTTTTACCACAGGGTAGTATTCCATTGTGTAGATATACCACAGTTTCTTAATCCATTCATCTACTGATGGGCACTTAGACTGTTTCCAAATCTTAGCTATTGTAAATTTGCTGCTATGAACATAGGGGCGCACATATGATTGGTGTTTCTAATTTATTGGGATGATTCCTAGAAGTGGGGCCACTGAGTCAAATGGGATTTTTACTTTTAGTTTTTTGAGGAAACTCCATATGTTTTCTTTTTAAAGTGCACCAGGTGCTCAGTGTAATACACAAGAACTGCCATTGTTTAAAAACAACAACACAGAAATAAACTGGATGTATGGTAATTGTC
The DNA here is from genome assembly GCF_964339955.1 of Pipistrellus hanaki. Classification (NCBI taxonomy): domain Eukaryota; kingdom Metazoa; phylum Chordata; class Mammalia; order Chiroptera; family Vespertilionidae; genus Pipistrellus; species Pipistrellus hanaki. The sequence goes on from NC_140524.1 coordinate 78,401,706, forward strand.
TTAATATGTCCTTAACAAGATAGCAATTTCAAAAGGTCTCAGATATACTTGTTAAGTGTTGGTAGATTGGTCTTAATCCTCCCCTCTAACCCCCCCTCCACCTTTCACTCAGACCTAACAAACAAACAACAATATTCAAACTGCCTACCATAAAGACTTAAAAAATATATAGAATTTTGGCATTGTAGACAGAGTTCATTCATACTCATATAGTCATTACAAGTGTGCTTTCACCTCCACACTAAACTGAAACATCTCATCGTTTAGGTTCATTATTGTTGTATGTGACTTTTTAAAAATTTAAATTCTTTATTGTTTAATGTATTACATCAGTCTCCTTTTCCCCCTTTTGACTTCTCCCTGGCTGCCCCCAATCCTCAACACATGCCCTCACACCCCCCTGTCTGGGTCCATTGGTTATTCTCATATGCATGCAAATAAGTCCTATGGTTGATCTCTTACCCCCTCACCCTCTACCTTCCCCCATAGGTTGGACGGTCTATTTGATGCTTCTATGACTCTGGTTCTATTTTTGTTCATCAGTTTATGTTGTTCATTATATTCCACAAATGAGTGAGATCATTTTATATTTATCTTTCTATGACTGTCTTATTTTGCTTAGCATAATGCTCTCTAGGTCCATCCATGCTGTTTGCAAATGGTAGGAATTCCTTTTTTTTTACAGCAGCACAGTATTCCATTGTGTAGATGTACCACAGATTTCTAATCCACTCATCTTCTGATGGGCACTTAGGCTGTTTCCAAATCTTAGCTATTGTGAATTGTGTTGCTATGAACATAAGGGTGCATATATCCTTTCTGATTGGTGTTTCTATTTTCTTGGTATATATTCCTCCTAACAACAATGAGGTGCCATCTCACACCTGTCAGAATGGCTATCATCAACAAATCAACAAATGGCAAGTGCTGGTCAGGATATGGAGAAAAAGGAACCCTCCTACACTGCTGGTAGGAATGCAGACTGGTGCAACCACTGTGGAAAACAGTATGGTGTTTTCTCAAAAAATTAAAAATGTTGTATTTGACTTTAAAAAATAAGTATGTAACCAGAGATTGTCTCAAGCAATGGAAGCTGCCATAAATGTCAATGTTGTTTTAAAGTATGAGTGTATGTGAAATATCTGAATCCATTGCTGGATTTTTTATGTGTTTGTACATTTTTTCCTTAAGTAGATGTGAGGTGTACTCAGTTTCTCATTGTAAGGTTTTGTCAGCTTTTCCAAGTGAAGGGGAATTGTGGTAGAAGTTACAGAGGGAAGTAAAGGATGAATAAGAAAATGTAAAACTGTCTGAAGAGTAAAAGTGGTGAATTTAATTAACCATCAAAAAGAAAAATGATGAGAATGAGATATTTTAGGTAATACTGAGTTGAAAATTCTAAGCCTGTACCAAGACCCAGGCATCCTTTTGAGGCTTTGTTATTATATATATAGTACATATCCTCGTTTTTCTCTACAAATGGTTTATGCATCATTACTGACGTCTTCTCTGCAAGTGTTTTGACCTTTTATCAATGGAATATTTTTGAGTGTTTTTGACCCAGAAAAAAATATTTATAAACCGTATTTATAGTAGATGAACACATATCTGATTCACCTTTGTTTTCTGAACCAATCTGGTATGCATAGTTGCAGAAATGGCTATAAAATAACATTTCATTTTTATTTAATTAAGATTACAAAATCCTCGGAGCACAAACCTCATCTTCCATATATTCTAAACTATACATACTGAGACACCATGAGATTTATTCTCTCAAATGTCTACATAACATGTGCATTTAGCCTGTTTACCTGTGTATATAATGTTATTCTAGTAATGGCTCTGACTCTAATTTTAATCATCTCCTAAGCTGACATTTGTAGCTATGGCTACATATAGTCACTGACACTAGCACCTACTAGGAAGTCTGTAAGAGGTACAAAAGTAAGGCACGCAGGCCATTATTAAGTCTGCTCTGATTTCCAGAGTATTTCTAAGGAACCGTACAACCTGCATTTATCACAGAAGCTCCCTATATATTTACAACAGCTTACAATCTATGGCTTTAAAGAACCAGACTGAATAGATTTAATCAGGATTGAGTATCAACAGTGCTGCTTCTAAATTGTTTATCTCTCCTCGAGGAATTACTTTCAGTCCCAGTTTAAACAACAGAATATGGTTCCCTTCATTCTCAAATAAATTACAGACTAATTCCGTATAATTTTAAACAAATGGAGTAAAATTGCACCAGACAATTTTAAAGGGGCTGCCTTGTTTTAAAATAAACAACATAAAAGCAATAAGAATTGTTATAATAGCAAACTCCTTTATACTCAATATAACTGATCTTTTTTACAACTTTTTATAAAACAATAAATATATGCCAAATGCATAAAATTGTTAAAACACAAAAGAGGACAAAAACCAAAACCTCATTTTCAATATCACCACCCAGAGAAAATCATTGTTAACATTCTTGCATATATATACATATCTTTACTTACTCTTGTAGCTATAATTCTGTATATACCCTAAAGTGGTACCATATTGTACAAACTGTTTTGAAGCCTGTATTTTAACTTAACACTGGATTGCATTTTCACATGTCAATAACTATTCTTCAACAACATTATTTTTAATGGCAGTATAACATACCTCCATATGGACTTTCTATAATTTACTTAAAATAATTTTCCGTTGCTGAACATTTTTTTCTAGTTTTCCAAAACTATAAATATTATCATGGATAACTTCTTATGTACTACATTTTGCATATATCTTTGATAATTCCCTTAGTCTAAATTATTAAGTGAAAGATTGCTACATAAAAGGTCATGCATATTTTAATACTTATTATGTTTGTTGCCAAACAATTATTGTCCTTATCATAAAATGTTTACATCACATATTTGTATCATGTTGCTGTACAAAGAGAACACATCAGTTTTTTTTTTTACATAAAGAAACAGCTAGACATATATTCAGATAGTTATACTAATTATTATGTTTTGCACATGATGAAACATCTGTAGTTATATACATTTATTTCTGTCTGGCTATTAATTGTGTGCCAAACCAATGTTGCACACACATATTTTTCAATAAATTTAGGATACTAAATAAATGCTTTTACTTTAAGACAGATATTATCAAATGAGAATGAAAAAAACAGAGCACCGAGTGATTTTCCATCAGCAAAGATGAACATTTGCAGAATGTGTGTATTCTGGATATACAACATACCATGATAAATGAAAGTGTAGTGGTGTCAAAATGGCAAGGGTCACTCAACAGGCCTATATCAAATGTTTACTTTGCACAAGGTATTATGCTAAGTACTCTGAATTTGCACATACATTGGGTGAGAGAGCAAAGATTATATATATATATATATGAAAGAGAGAGAGACTCTGCTTTCAACAACTGCCAGGAAATGATTGCTAGAGAATGGGATATTTTATTAAAAAGGATTCATGGGATATATAGCAAAGCCATTTCACCAAACAGAAACAAATCTAAATGAGTAGATTAAAATTATAAAAATTGGTTTGTAGTGGTCAGAATAAAAGTTTTCTCTAATAACTCTGTATTTTAATTTCACTACTACTCTCCAAATATGAAAAAGGATTTTCCAAAATTAAGCTATAATGCAAAAAGAAATAGTCATACACAGAATGTAGACAAATAGCACATTTTCAAATCATTCCTGACAGTAATGCTCCATTGTGAAAAATCGATGTAGAAATTATCATAAAAGGCAGACAACTTTAGAATTGAGGTGGGAGTTAGAGAGAGGTAGATTAAATTTCTGAAAAGCATTTTTGCTATGATTTATTAAATTGATTCTTTACATTTTTTTCTTTGATCACCAAATGTATTTTTGTTACTGTGCTAGGCTCTGTGGAAACAAAAATAACACAAGGTGTCTGCCCATCTAGTGGGTAATAATAATGAAAAATAATAATAATGTATATAATTTATAGTAAAGTCTTAATATATGTATCAGGATTCTTGGTTGCAAAATACCAATTGACTGTGAAAAAAATTAAGCCAAAGGGTAGTTTGTACACTTTCAGTTTAATGAGACCAGACAAAAACCCTTGAAATTTTCATGGGTTGCACTAATGAGATTATGGACAATGAAAACTACCACTAGCTCGTATACCACCCCTTCCTCCAGTAATTGGTCATAGTTGCCACTACTACCACTACTTATCACTAGAATTATTTCTGGATGATACCAATGTCATCACATTTCTAGCTTCCTTTCAAAGTTGGTTGAGTTACTCTGACTGGCAGAGGCTTAATATTATCATGCCTTAATTGCAAGGGAGGTTGGAAAAGAAAAGTTTCGGCTTCAACAGTGGAAGGTGGGGTATGCCTCATAAAATAAATGATTGGAAAGCATAAGCAGATATTGAAGATGCTATGCAGCTATAAGGAATGAAATTATTAATTATGATTAGATAGCACCCTAAGTGATTTATATACATTTTATTTTTTAATCTTCAGAGAACCATCATGGTGGCTATATCTGTCAGATTCAAGTAGGTAACATTGGGGGAAAAAACAAATTGCCAAATTTCAATTATTTATAACAATGAAGACTTATATCTCACTCATGCTACATGCTCGGTGAGAGTCAGCAGGATAGGGAGATAATTTTGCTCCAATTGTTCTCACCTAGGGACCCATATTTATAACACTTCACCATCTTATTCTATCAACATCTCAGTATGAGATTCTAGGGTTTACTATCTTAAAGGAAGGGAGAGCAAGTCATGCCAATTAAATGCATTGGAAGTGATGTCAAAGGAATAGCAGTGTAAGAGATCCCCTTGTTCTCTCTCCCTAAAATTTCATCCAGTTAACCAACTATAATTCAACAAAATTACCATGCTCAGCACAGAGACATGCCTAAGAGATACATGCATTGAAACATCTATAGGTGAGCAACCAGGAATAAATGGATGCTGGGACTGACCGGCAGACCCTAAGTGAAGGATAAATAGATTTTTCTGACACATATTTTTGTGAAAGAGACATTACAGAACCGTTTATCCCAGAACATCAGATTATATATTCTCCTCCAGTGCACATGCAACATTCTCAAGGATAGACCATACATTAAGTAACAAAACTAGCATCAAAAAATTCAAGAAGATTGAAATTATACCAGCATATACTCTGACAATGAGGACTTGAAGTTATAAATCAATTGCAAAAAAGAGTAAATGCATTGGAAGTGAAACAAGTCAGCTCTTCTTCCATTTCATTGGTTAGAACTACTCATGTCATCATGTTTAAGTTAAATGGGGTATGGAGACATGATCATTCATATATCCACAAATAAAAGAAGAAGCATTGTAGGGGAAATATTAATAATGTCTACCATAGTAGACACTAGATTTACTAGGACCTACAGTTTTGAGGAAAGTTAAGTAGAGAGTTTAAGTTGTACTGAATAACAACAGAACTGGAATATGAAATATTGGAAGCACATTGGTTTACATAGTAATGATATATAATATGCATTTAGAAACACTAAACATCATTTTAATTTTTACAACATTCCTGTCAGATAGGTTGAATCATTATCTTAATTTATGAGGAAACAAGAGCTCTGAGACTTTCACTAACTATTTCAAGTTTAGATAGCTAATAAATAAATAATGGATCAAGCTTAGATGTAGGAGTATGATTTCAAAGTTCATGTTTTAAATACTCTACAGCCACCATATACAATGCTTTCTAACACTATATAAATAATATATTGTTACCAACTAATCCTACCTAATAAAAAAGTAATATGCAAATTAACAATCACTCTGCTCCAAAAGCCACACCCACAGCCATGTCCACCAGCCAATCAGAGCGAGTATGCAAATAAACCCAACTAAGATGGCTACAGCCACAGAGAGCAGGAGGGAGGTGTTTCACAGAAACAGAGAAGCCAAGTTTTCCACCTGTCCTTGCTGGCCTAAGCCTCCACTCAAAGGTACAAAGTTTCAATTATAGAAGGTAAACAAATCCAAACAGAAACAGCTGCCGCCAATGAGAGAGTAGGAGGCTTGGTTCTGCTCCAGGCTACAAAGTTTCAATTGTAGAAAGTAAATATATCCCAGATACCAGGGCCTCCGCTTGGATTGCCGGGGTGTGTGGCAGGCCTGAAAACCACCACAGAACCCTTGCCCAAGCCACCCCACACCCCAAGGGAAGCTCACCCTGATCAAGGACACCCTTCAGGACAAACCAGCCGGCCCCCACCTAATAAAAGAGTAATATGCAGATTGACCATCACTCTAACACACAAGATGGCTGCCCTCATGTGGTCAAAGATCCTGCCTCTATGTGGACACAAGATGGCCAGCAGGGGAGGGCAGTTGGGAGGGACTAGGTCTGCAAGGGAGGGCAGTTGAGGGTGATCAGGCAAGTAGGCTGGCAGGCAGAAGCGGTTAGGGGCAATCAAAAAGCCAGGCAGGCAAGCAGTTGGGAGCCAGCAGTCCCAGATTGTGAGAGGGATGTCCGACTGCCCTTTTAGGCCTAATCTTGATGGGATCGGGCCTAAACAGGCAGTCGGACTTTCCTTGAGGGGTCTCAGATTGGAGAGGGTGCAGGTTGGTCTGAGGGACACCCCCCTCCATGCACGAATTTCATGTACCAGACCTCTAGTAATATATATGTCTCTTAAATCTACATACCACACTTATATGTACTTTTTCACTGTGTAGTTTTCTTTGAATTATATCATATGATTTTTATGTCTCCCCTACTTAACTATAAATTCATAGAGAATAGGACTTAATATTTCCTACCCTCAGTATTCAGTACTTCATGATCTAGTACCTACATGATTTAGTACCTGCTTATATATTCATCTCCTCTTGCATCATTGTACTCCTTATTTTGTGTATTTTGGTCATGTTGACTTTTCTGTTCCTAGAAAGCACCATGTTTTTTTTTACTTCAGGACATTCAAACATACAACTCTCTCTACAAGGATTATTTTCTTCAGGAGACCTTCCCTGTTATACAATCTGAAAGCACCATGTATTTTTGTCATAAGTGACATAACTTTACTCTGTAGTTGTTTGTTATCTTTTCTCCACACTTTTCATGAAGAATAAGAACATATTTTGTATTCACATTTTATGTCCCAATCTCTATTTTACTTCTTTTAATCTGTTTTGTTCACCTAACTTTATATGATGAATATCTTTCCAAATTAATAGATGTAGACCTATACCTTTATTTTAATGGTGCAAAAAAGTCTATTTTATGGATGATCCATTATTTATTTACTAATCTTCTATTGAACACAGTTGTTTCAAATTTTTCAATAATTTAAACTAAGCTTCAATAAACATCTCTGGGCACTTGCCCTATTTTTTCTTATAATTAAATCTTAAGAAGAGACTTTCCATAATTAACGAGTGTGAGATTTTAAAATGTTCAGACTTTCAGTTTTAAGACATATAAAGGCTCAAGGGTCATAGCTCCTGTCCCTATAACAACAAGACACATTGCATATCAACCACTTTTCTTGTCCCATGAGAGAACTAATATCAAAGGACAAAGTGTCTCTTGAAAGTCTGCAAGGACAGGCAAATCCAGAGAGTAGCAGCTGAGATCATCTTATATAGATAAGTGCTGGAGACATAAATGTTACAATACCACTTAAATAATAATTTTGAAAAATTGCTGGAAGCTGAGCAAAAAGAGTAATACCTCCCAAACAAGTACGGTTCATTCCAGGTTTTCAGGGCTGTTTCAATAAATATAAATAAACCAATACCATTCATTATGTTTACAGTTAAATAAAAAATATGATTATATTAATGGATGCAAAATAAAGCATTTGATAAAATAAAATACTCATTCAACGATAAAAACTCTCAAAAAACTAAGAGTAGTCAAAAACTTCCTTAACTTAAAGAAGTTTGTAAACAATAACGTTACAGGTAACATTATATACAATGGTGAGAGATTGAAGGCTTTCTCCCTAAGACCAGGAAGAAGACAAATACATCATTTCTCATTACTGTTATTCAACATAGTACAGGACATCTTAATCAGGAGAAGGAAATAAAAGTCAAACAGATAGGAAAGGAAGAAATTAAACTTTTCCTACTTGCAGATTACATTATTTTCTATGCAGAAAATGCCAAAGAATGAACAAAAAGAAAAACTGTTAGTATTATCGAGTTGAACATAGTAAGGTTAGAAGATACAACAAAAATTAATATACAAAAGTCAATTGTTTACCTATATACCAACAATGAACACCTGAAGTTTGAAAAACAAACTACAATAGCATAAAAATAAAATGCTTAGGTGTAAATCTAAGAAAATCTATACAGAATCTGCCTGCATGCATAAAACTATAAAATGCTGATGAATGAAATAAAAGAATATAAATGAGAAACTATTCTATTTTGATGGATTGGAAGACTCAATATTGTAAAGACTTAATTCTCCCAAGTGTGATCTGCAGATTGAATATAATTCCAATAAAATTCCCAGCCAAGCTTTTTTTACTCTAAATTTTATATGGACAAGCAAGGGACATAATAGCCAACACACTTCTTAAAATCATAAACTAAGTTTGGAGATTCACTTACCTGATTTTAAGACTTATAATCATCAAAGTTTCCATAGTCAAGACAGTTTTGCATTGGTGAAAGAATAGATGAATTTGTCAGTGGAAAAAATAAAGTACCTAGAAATATATTCAAACAAATATAATAAACTGAATTTTAACAAAGGTACAAATAGTCTTCAATAAAAAATGATAACATTTTCAACACATGGTACTAGAAAATTGGAACTCTCAAAGTAAAAATTTGAACATAGATAAAGACCTTACAGAAAATTTAGCTGAAAATGAATCATGGACCTAAATTTAAATATACAACTATAATACTTATAGAATAAAACATAGGGAAAATTCCACATGGCTTTGGGTTTTGTTATTAGTTTTTTTATTTATAACACCTAAAGCACAATATAAGACATTTTAAAATGATAAATTGGATTTTGTTAAAATTAAATAATTTTCCTCTGTGAAACACTGTTCATAGAAGGAAATGGTAAGCTGGAGAGTGGGAGAGAATATTTTCAAATTCAAGACACTTAAAGGATTCTTAAAGGTGAACAATAATAAAACCAACCATATGATTAAAATGGGGAAAAGAGATAAACACCTTAACAAAGAAGATATGTTTGTCAAGCATTTAAAATATGCTCAAAAACATTTCTCATTAGGAAGATTCAAATTAGGAAAACAATAAAATACCAGTGTAGTCTTAGTTATAATGCTAATAATAACTAGACAAACTAGCAAATCACAAATAATTAAAATTATTGGAGAAAATCTGGAGCAATGGAAACACTATTTATTGCTGATGAGAATACAAAATGGCCCAGTTCTTTTGGAAGCAATCTTGGAAGTTTCTTACAAGATAAACATAGTCTTAACCAGACAACTTAGTAATGCTGTTTCTAGATATTTTTCCTAATATATTTTTCCTAATTCAAAACTTATATTCACATGAAACTTTAACACAAATGTTTATAACAGGTTAATCATAATTATCCCAAACTTCTTAACAGGTTAATTATGATTAACAGGTTAATCATAATTATCCCAAGTTTCTTACAAGATAAACATAGTCTTAACCAGACAACTTAGTAATGCTGTTTCTAGATATTTTTCCTAATATATTTTTCCTAATTCAAAACTTATATTCACATGAAACTTTAACACAAATGTTTATAACAGGTTAATCATAATTATCCCAAACTGGAAGCAACTCAAGTGTCCTTCATTGAGTGAGGGGGTTAACAAAGTAGTACATTCACACAATGGAATCAGTATTCAGTTATAAAAAGTAATGAATTATCAATCCATCTAATAACATAGATTCTTTGATGAATATTTCTAAGTGAAAGGAATTATTCTCAAAACTTACATACTGTATAATTTCATTTATATGATATCCTGGAAAAAGCAAAACTATAGAAATAGTAAGCAAGTAAATACTTGTCAGGCATTTGGGGAGGATTGACTAGATGAAACAATGATTATTTTAGGGTGGTGAATTTGCATTATATGATATTGTAGTGCTGAATACATTATACAATGCATTTGTGGAAGCCCATAGACATTTATAGCACAAAGAGTAAACCTTAATTTATTCAAATCAAATCAAATCAGTTAGGAGGTAGGGGAGTCTCAGCATATGGTGCTGTTTGTAAAAAAAATATACATATATTTTAAATGGGTACAAACATAAAAGAAACTCACTGAAGGGGATGATAGAATTAAAATACTGACCTAAGTAAGTCTGGCAGTGAATGAAAATGTTAAGACTAAAAGCAATAAAGACTATACATAAACACTATAATTTTGTTGGTAGGTGTTTCCCACAGGGAATCAGTTAAAGCTAAAATCACTATACCTGCATACTTGAGTTGAACAATTAAGTAAATGATGGCAAATAATGGGAGCCTGGCTACCTATTGTTGGAGTGGGAGGTTAAAGTCAAGCAAGGGGATAAGGCTAGAATGATCCATGTGATAATGGATCAGTGTTGAAATTATTATTATAAACTCATATTTAGCTTCATGTACTTACAAATGAATATATATAGAAATATATATATGTATATATGCATGGTTTAGTATACAAACTAACTTTTTGTCACCTGATATTGTCTAGAAATAATACACTGCAGTAACAATGAGCACACCTAAAACCTCAAGGCTACTTGGAGAGATGACAGATGTTTCCCAAACTTTTGACATATGTGTACCCCTGCTATAATTTTCGTAACGCTGAGTACCCCTCGTACTCATGAGAATGAAGAATTAGGCGCAGCTAAGCACAGTGCAGCGCATATCACCACCAAACTCCGGTGCAACGCGTACCCCCACCAACTCTTCCCATACCCCTGGGGGTACGCGTACCACACTTTGGGAAACACTGGATTAGAAAGTTGGAGAAGGGAATATATAAAATGAGCCTGTAACTTCTTTTAGTGCTTGAAAATAAAGAACTACTCAACACATAGGTAGAGAAAGAGTTTGAGAGATATTGAAAGAGACATAGACACACACACACACACACACACACACACACACACACACACACACAGAGCGATGTCAAATGATAATAGCAGCCAAATGAAAGAGTTCCCGATTCACAAAGCTAGGATAATTTGAGCAACAAAATGAATACAATGGAATTAGATTATAATCCAGAATATAAAATAAATACCCATGAATGGATAGTAGTTTAAATAAATAGTTGGATAGCTAAATAAATGAAAAATTAGAAAAACACTCCGTTCAGAATTTCAAATAATTTTTGTGGATATTCTACTCTCAAGGGAGTAGAGCATAGTATCCACTACTCAAGGGTGGATTACATATAGTGACTTTCTTCCATAAAGTATAATATAAAAAAGAGAAACTTTTACAGTGGTAAAACCTGACAAACACTATTTCAGTGATAATGCATGTTGATAATATATATACTTGATATGATGTGATACAGATTGCATTTTACCATTTTAGTCTTCCCCCAAATCCATAATTCTAGTCTAAGTATGAAAAAATATTCAGACTAACTCAAATTGTATAAACCATAGACACAGACAACAATGTGGTGATGGGCAGAAGGAAGGGGGGTGGGATCTTGGGATCGTGGTGGAGGTGGGAAAAAGGGGGAAGAAATGGAGACATCTGTAATATTGTTAACAATACACGTAAAGTTAAAGTCGAAACTGGTTTGGCTCAGTGGATAGAGCGACAGCCTGCAGACTGAAAGGTCCCAGGTTCGATTCCGGTCAAGGGCATGTACCTTGGTTGCGGACACATCCCCAATAGGGTTGTGCAGGAGGCAGCTGATCCATGATTCTCCTTCATCAATGTTTCTAACTCTCTATTCCTCTCTCTTCCTCTCTGTAAAAAAATCAATAAAATATATATTTTTAAAAAGTAAAGTTAAAAACATTGAACCTTGGAGGGAGAGTAGCATAGGTTGGGGGTAAAGGGGAAAGATCAACCAAAGGACTTGTATGCATGCATATAAGCCTAACCAATGGACACAGACAACAGGGCGGTGAGGGCATGAGTGGGGTGAGTTAGTGGGGCAATGGGAGAATAATGACACATATGTAACACCTTAATCAATAAAGAAATTAACAACAATAAAATAATGACCAAGGGCCCACCTCCACAAGCTCATGGAAGCCTCTGAGCACTGGGAACACTCACTATTTTAGGGGCTTCAGATGAGTGGGGGATGCAGAGGGGTCAGGAAACCTCCCTGAAGGATGGCTGGTAGGTCTGATCTTGGATTCATCACTCCTTTCATCTGCCAACAGCCGCCACTGTGGAGAATGGGAGAACATACTCCAGAGGAAATCCAGGGTCTCAGGTACTATTCCCCACCCACTGACAATGCAGCTATGAGCGCACTGACGCAGCCAATCAGCCTGATCCCCCCCCACCTGCTGATCACAGACACAGGGAGCACACCTTCTGAGGGGAGACCCCCACCAGGTATACAGAAAGTATACAGAAGGTGCTCAGCGAGGAGTCCCTAGGGGTTGTGTTTGCACCTTCATGCTGCACCCCCCACTGCAATACCAAAAGAAGCCTGACTTAGGAACACCCCATTCGGACCACCCACACGGAAAACAGGATGTGATAAACATCATGTCCCCCAGAAGCCTGAATCTACCTCAACAGGAAGGTGCTACGGACCCGGAGTGGGAAGATCAGGACTGAGACAGGTCTGAGAACAGCAGGGCTGCTGATGGCTGGGTTCTGCGTTTGCTGCCAGACCCTGCTCCCCAGCCCCTTCCCTAGGTGAAGCGCCTGCTTCAGAGCCCTTGGACGGAGGCCTGTGCAGAAGTGCAGTACTGTGGCTGTGCCTGTGGCTGCACTCGGCCTTCTGCCCTGGTGGATAAGCAGGAAACATATTTACATGCCAGAATCTAAAACCCTCTTTATCGATAATAGAGCAAATAATGCAAGCCCTACACTAATGCAGGACTCTGTCTGGCTGCGTCTGAACCCAGATCAAAGGCCTGCTCTCCATCAAGGAGGCTGCAAATGCTGCTCCTCTCTCGGAACTAACGCAACCTGGAGAGGAAAGGAAAAGGGAGATATAAATAACACAAAATAGCAACAAGCTCTGAAGCTGCTGCCAATTCCATCAAACTTTCCGTGGGTGGTGGTGACGTCAGAGCCTGTCTCCCAGAGCTTGGGGCTCAGACAGCTGATCCACTGACACCTACCAGGTCACCTGGCACGGGCCTCATCTATCAGGGCTACTTTCAACCTTTCACCAGCTCCTGGAGGCGGGTGGGCTTGCAGATGGAGGTTTCTGTATTAAAGCAACCCTGTCGGTGTAGCACAGACACATGTGGGCTTTTTTATGAGAATCCATAACATCCCTTCAAGAAGGTGATCACGATTCCAGCCTTGGCAAATTTAAAAAAGGCATTAGCCATCCACTTGTTCAATGCAAAGACTGACTCGGGTTTCATGGATGCCAAACCCTCGGCCTGGAGCAGGCTGGTAAAGAAAAGCAGGGTCTGACCACAGACCCTATGGCAGTCAGTGCTGGGTCAGTGTAGTGGAAGTCAATCCTGCAGTCAGTGAACAAAGGGTCAATTAATATCTCCTTGAGAGGAGTTGAGAATATAAAGTACAGTGTAGAGCAATTACTTATATTATTTCACATAAAACTCTTTTCAACTGAGATATTTTTCTTTATTTCAAACTAGAGGCCTGGTGCACGAAATTTGTGCACAGGGGCGGGGTGTGCGTGTGTGTGCGTGTGTGTGTCCCTCAGCCAAGTCTGCACCCTCTCCAATCAGCACCCTCAAGGGATGTCCGACTGCCTGGTTAGGCCTGATCAATCCAGGACTGCTGGCTCCCAAGTGCTCGCCTGCCTGCCTTCCTGATTGCCCTTAACTGCTTTTGCCTGCCAGCCTGATCACCTCCTAACCCACATGTGTCAAACACAAGGCCCGCGGGCCAAATCCAGCCCGCCAGGCCTTGCAGTGTGGCCCGCACCGCGCTGTCATCACTGCACTCCGCTGTCAGTTTATGACATTGTCAGTTTATGACTGTTCAGTAAACCATTCGGCCTGCGATTTAGGCTGGATTTTAGATTTTGGCCCCTTCTCTGATTGAGTTCGACACCCCTATCCTAACCACTCTACTGCCAGCCTGATGAATGCCTAACTGTTAGCCTGCTGGCCCAATCATCCCCAACTGCCTTTCCCTGACAGTCCGGTCACCCCCAAATGCTCTCCCCTCCATATTCCCTCTTTATTAGATAGGGTGTTTTTCTTTAACATATTGGACAGTGTACCTGCTGTGGTCTTCACAAACCAGTAAAAATGTAAACCCAAACTAAAAGTGTCATAAAATAAACTTAAACAGGAATTTCATGAGACCTTGGAAAGGTGACATCGTATGGTTGTTCCTTCCTTTTTTCTTTTTCTTTTCCTTGATGTTTCATCTTTTGTTCTTTCTTTCTTTTTTCTTTTTATTCCTGTTCTGTTCTCTCTTTCTCTTAACTTTTCCATTGGTAGAATTATCAATACTTGAATCTGTCTTGCTTCCAGAAGATGAAGAAGAGGGAAACATACTGTCATCTGAAGAAAAAGATGACCTATGTTGGGATCTGGGGTGTTTCTGGTTTTGCTCTTTTCTTAGTTTGATTGTCCTTTCTTCTGGTCCCAGCATCTTCGGGACTTGTTCATGGGCACTTCTTATTCATGTCTACAAAACCTCCCTGCCTTGGTGAAAACTGTAGGGGAAAAGGCCTTCCTGGGTAGGCTCGAGCCCTGCCCAAGTGCTGAGGAACCAGAGTGGAGAGCACCCACCACCACCCTTGCAGAGCCAACCTCTTGACCTCAGGGTACTCTCTAGTAATGTAATTACAGTGTCCAGGTTTGCCTTCAGAAATTAGTTGTAAGTTACTTCCGATGTGAAACCCTACCTCAGACATTTCCATTGCGGTTTCTAAAGATTTTACGTAAACAAAACCCATTTACCTCCCTAACCTGGTCAGAAGTTTTTACCCTATGGGAGAGGTTTGCTGGGCAGCATTGCCCAGATATCCACCCCCATCTCCAATCACTTGGCTGGGGGCAAGGGAAGTTCCAAGGCTATAGTGTGTGGTGGGGGGGTAATCACTCCATGGGGGTGCATCCTGACACCCCAGGATGCCTCTGGGAGGGAATAGCTCTGGAGGGAACGCCTGCTTCCCAAGTCTACACCCCACAGCTGCAGATGGGAGCTGGGGAGGGAAGGGAGTGGGTGTATAGGCAGCCCGGGTGTCTCCCAGGCCCACAGCCCAGGCAGGGACGGGTATCAGATGGCACAGGCCATGCACGGGCGCCTCCCAGGCCCACAACCCCTGCTGGGGCTGGGAGAGGATCATTTGTGCCTCACAGGCCCATGACCCGAGCTGGGACGAACAGCGGATCATGCCGGCTGTGCAAGGATGCCTCGAATGCCCTTGGCCCAGGCCAGGTGGTCAACAGATCATGCCAGCCATTCTGGGGTCGGGGCGGGCAGCGGATGGCTCTGGTCATGCGCGGGTGCCTCGCAGGCCCACAGCTCAGGCCACGCCGGACAACGGATGGCCAGCATGGGCAGCGGATCGCGCCAGCCGTTCACGGGCGCCTCGAATGCCCTCAGCCCAGGCCGCATGGACAAGAGGTAGCCAGCGCGGGCAGCAGATCACACCAGCCATGTGTGTGCGGGCACTTCCCAGGCCCACAGTGCGGGCAGCTGATCGCGCTAGCCATGCGGGGGCACCTCCCAGGCCCACAGACCAGGCCCCGGCTGGGAGAGGATTGTCTCCCAGGCCAACAGACGGGGCCGCTTGCTGCCTGCTTTCAGGATGTATCTTTATTGTTGAAAGTATTAAAGATGTCCCTTTTTTTTCTGGTTGCCCCCGCCCATTGATCTCCTCCACCCTGCACCTGCCCCTTCCAGGCCTTCACCAGACTATTTTCTGTGTTCATGGGCTATTCCTATCCAATACATAAAAATCTAGGAAGATTTGGAGAAAAGAAAAGAAAAGAAATGCCAGGTAAATATTGAACAGAAGAGATGAAGTTGCTGTATGAATACTGGATACAGGCTTGAAGCCAAAATACAACTCATGAGATAAAGTTAGTCATTGTAACATAACAAAAGGTTCCTTTCACTAAAGAGATAAGATGGTTCCCAATACTTATACACATAATAGAACAGTGTGGGGGTTCAGAATGAGCCTTACCAAGATATGTCTCAGTTATACACAGATTTTTGAGCTAAGGACAATTTTAGCTTCAGGCTCAAGTGAAAAGTCTGGCCCTCCTTTTAACTACCTAAAAAAATTGAATTAGAGGCCTTGCCCATAATGAGACATTATCCTATATATAACAAGAGTCTAATATGCAAATCGACCGAACAGCAGAACAACCGATCACTATGACATGCACTGATCACCAGGGGGCAGATACTCAATGCAAGACCTGTTCCCTGGTGATCAGTGTGCTCCCACAGAGGAGAGCTGGGCTCATAGCTGGCTCATAGCTTAGCAGCAGTGATGGGAGCCTCTCCTGCCTCCGTGGCAGCAATAAGGATGTCCGACTGATGGCTTAGGCATGCTCCCCTGAGGATTCCTGGACTGCATGTGAGAAGGTGTAGTCCGGGCTGAGGGATCCCCCCTCCAAAGGCACAAATTTCATGCACTAAGCCTCTAGTAGAGAGAATAAGATGGAGGAAGAAGAGGCAAACTTGCTGATCACTTTACTGTTTGCCCTGAAAATC
Source organism: Pipistrellus hanaki (assembly GCF_964339955.1). Lineage (NCBI taxonomy): Eukaryota > Metazoa > Chordata > Mammalia > Chiroptera > Vespertilionidae > Pipistrellus > Pipistrellus hanaki. The sequence continues at coordinate 78,418,563 of NC_140524.1, forward strand.
AAAAGTCTCTTGGAGATTACTAACATAAATTGAATAGTTGGCAACTCTGAAATCTGGGCCCAAGGAAAACAACTTATTTTCTCCAACCAAAATTTATTGAGTTGATACAAAATGTTTATGTACCAGTAATAGATCTGATATAAATATAGAATGCATTAGTCATTTTAGAGCTTCTTATGTCACGCACTTATTTTCTTAGTAGTGAAGGTACTAAATTAGAATTAGAAAGTTGCTTTTTGAGGTAGAGTTACTGAAGGTAAAAGGAGTCATAAGATAGATTTGAGGGTTATTTCATTTTGTTAGAGGTAATAAACTTGTTATTGTACTTAGAACACAGTTTTCTAGTGGCCATGATGTTAATGTCTAGCCAAGACAAAATCTATATAGGAGAACAGGACTGGGAGATACACTGTTATTTCCCCAAGTTTATAATCCTTGGAATGCTGATCTCACTATTCACTTCTTCTACTGACTTCAACTTTTCTCAGAAAAAACTCAAATCTCTTTGTAGTAACTGACACCTAATTTGAAATAATCTTATTTTCGAAGCATGTCCTTAGTGGCTTCAGGGAAGGTATCTAGAAAATTATTTTCTGCATTTGATAATTTGACACCAGTCCAATTTCTCTAATCCAGATCTTAAAAAGAGGCAACTCCAAATAGACCTCAGCAATTAGTAAAGTGCTCTACAGCAAGCACTGGTAAAGTGACTTGGAGGAATCAGGAGTATAAAAGAAGAGGGTTTCCTTTCTTTGATCTTTTATTTTTCTCATTTTATCACAAAGGTTCATTTAAAAAGGAATACATATAATTGTTATTCTCTATCTCTAATACATAGGAATTAAAGAAACACCGACTTTAGAGAGCTTTATCCTCCTAAAAATTATAACTTGATCCCCTAAGTTTTATGAGCTTGTTCTCACTCCTGCTCTCTCTCACACAATGAGAAAGTGGAGACACAGGTGCCAACATGCTTCTCCTTAGATAAAATACCACTCCCTTCCCTACTTGATCTCCACTCTTCCACACCACTCCCAAATCCTACCACTATTCCAGCCAGCTCACAAATACCAGAGCTGGAGAAAATAGGTCCTAAATACAGACTCAGGCCTAATTCAAGCTCTGCCATCTATCCTGTTTTTAGTGAGGGAGGATTTGTGGAACCTTAAATCAGTAACACATAAGTTTAGTATCAAATTAGTCTTTCTGCTCCAACTTTATATCATTATAGGAAATGCCATGAGAATTTAGTTCTTGCTCTATACTCCTCCTTCCATTAATTAAGAGGTTCTGTTGGTGCCCTATCTGATTCTGTAGACCAGTGTTTCTCAAAGTGTGGTACGTGTACCCACAGGGGTACGGGAAGAGTTTGGTGGGGGTACGCGTTGCACCGGAGTTTGGTGGGGATATGCACTGCACCGTGTTAGCTGCGCCTAATTCTACGTTCTCATGAGTATGAGGGGTACTCAGCATTACGAAAATTATAGAAGGGGTACACATATGTCAAAAGTTTGGGAAACACTGCTGTACACCAGAGTTTTGCCTTGTTCTTCCTGATATGCTGTGATTGATATTCTTTACTGGCCCAAAGTGATTCTGACTACATAAATATACTGGTGTTTAATAAAAGAATCACTAATTTCTGAGGCATCTCTAGGTTTGCCTCTTCTACAGCTATGACTGCCCTGCTATCAAATGATGCTTCTACATAGAATTTTGATATTATTTCAAGGATGATTATTTTATAAGTAAGACAGTGTCTACACATTTCCTCTAAGACATTTCAGAATAAAGTCATTTGGCCACCTCACTATTGCTGAGTCCAAGTTGTATAAGACCCTCCCAACTGGATATTAGAAGGTATTAAAGAATTATTGTTAATTTGTTAGCTGTAATAATAGCATGGTGTAATATATTTACAAATAAAACAAAGTCTTTAACAATAAAAGCTGCATACTGACATGTTTTGATATAAATGGCAGGATATCTTAGATTTGTTTTAGTACTCTTGTGGGAAAAGGTAAATGTGAGAAGGGAGCTTTATGGGTTGAATATATGAAATAATATAGGTAAATTGTTAAAAATTGTTGTAAATGGGTGATAGATACATTGAAATTAACTATACTATTCTCTCCACTTCTGTATATATTTGAAAATTTCCTCTATAAATTTTTATAAATAAGACTTTCTTTCCAAAACTATTAAACATTCATATGTATACATAATCATAGACGTATTTCAGAATTTTAAGTCCCTGTGGTGTAGTTGAGAGAACATGGGGTTGGTATTAGCTATATTTGGTTTCTAATCCAGGCTTCATAGTGATAAATTGTGAGAGGCAAGAACATATTGCTTAATCTCTTTAAACCTTATTTTAGTTAACTCTACAATGGTAATGCTAATACTTACCTTGTAGGTTTGTAATATAGATAAAATAGTATCTAGCACATAGTATTACATACCTATGTATGTATGTATGTATGTATGTATGTATGTAACTAGCTAGCTAGCTAGCATCTATCATCAGTGGTGGTCATACAGAATTTATTGGTCATCCAAAAATATATATACAGTTATATTAACTAGAGAACTATGACATGGTTAAATCAACTTTTCTTATTTTCTGGCTCACAAAAATGTCTTCACATTTGAATTGTTGTATTAGGAATTAGTTTGACTTTTTTTGGCTATTTCCATGAAAAAAACAACTTCCAACATTTTGCAAATGGGACTCAAGACCTGGAAAGGTAAAGGTGCTTTCTTAAATTCATGCATAAAAGAAATGGCAGTATTATAAATATACTATGTATTTTTAGACATACTATTTATATCTTTCGGTGATTTTTTTTCTACTTCATCAATTTGCTGTTAAATCTTCAAGTTACCTTGATTTTCTTTTCCATGCACTGAGTAGGAAAAGGAGCAGAAACATCAAAACACCACCTTTAGCTTTTAAAATGCCAGTGATTAACTGAAAAAAATCACTCTTAATGAATATGTTTTATTTAATTAGAGTCATTATCTTGACTTTAAGCTTTCTTCTCAAAAATGCTTTCAATATATTTATTCTCTTTGCAAGTAAATGGTTTGTTTAGTTTGTAAACATTCCACTGACCTGGGGCTTGGCAAACTGAAATTTAGCCTGGGGATTACTTTAACTAAATAGTACACACACACACACACACTATCCCTAAAGTGTAACAGTTGCTAGTTCAATCCATTTGTCAAACATAAACCTCAACTGTTCCTTTCCCAAAACAAAATTACAGTACACTCACTGGTTTTATTAGATCTATACAAAGCCTTGGTGGGCTGGTTACTAGGAACTCCCCTAGTTGGAAACAAGGGCATCATGATGATTTTTCTGTCCTGTTATTATTAACTAGAGGTCTGATGCATGAAATTCGTGCACGGAAGGGGTGTGTCTCTCAGCCTAGCCTGCACCCTCTACAATCTGGGACCCCTTGAGGGATGCTTGACTGCCTCACACAATTTAGGACTGTCTCCCAACCACTTGACTGCCTGCCTGCCTGATTGCCCCTAACTACTTCTGCCTGCAAGCCTGATCACCCCCTAACCACTACCCTGCCAGCCAGAGCTGCTGCTGGCTAACTGCTCCCCTGCCTGCCTGATTGCCCCTAACTGCCCTCTCCTGCCAGCCTTGTCACCCATAACTGTCCTTCCATGCAGGCCTGGTTGTCCCAAACTGCCCTGCCTGGTCCCCCACAACTGCCTCCCCTGCAGGCCTGGTTCCTCAAATTGCCCTTCCCTGCCAGCCCAGTCGCCCCTAACTGCCCTCTTCTGCTGGCCTGGTCAACCCTAACTGCCCTTCCCTGCAGGAATGGTCACCCCCAACTTCCCTCCACTGCAGGCCTGGTACCCCCAACTGCCATCCCTGGACAACCTGGTCCCTCCCAACTGCCCTCCCATGCTGGCCTGGGTCCTCCCCCCCCCCCCACAACTGTCTTCCCTTACAGGCCCAGTCACCCCCAAATGCCCTCCCCTGCTGGCCTGGTCACCCCCAAATGCCCTCCCCTACAGGCCTGGTCCACCTCAACTTCCCTCCCCTGCAGCCCTGGTCTCCTCCAAATGCCCTCCCCTACCAGCCTGGAGCCCCCAACTACCTCCTCTGCATGCCTAGTCCCCCAAAACTGCCCTCCCCTGCCAGCCCAGTTGCCCCTAGCTGCCCTCTGCTGCTGGCCTGGTCAACCCTAACTGCTCTTCCCTGCAGGCCTGGTTGCCCCCAACTGCCCTCCCCTGCAGGCCTGATCCCCCTCAACTGCCCTCCTCTACCAGCCCAGTTTCCCCTAACTGCCCTCTCCTGCCTGCCTGGTCTTCCCCAACTGCCCTTCCTTTCAGGCCTGGTTGCCCCCAACTGCCCTCCCCTGCAGGTCTGGTTGCCCTGAAGTGCCCTCCCTTGCAGGCCTGGTTTCTCCCAACTGCCCTCCCCTGCAGCCCTGGTTGCCCCCAAATGCCCTCCCTTTCAGGCCTGGCCCCCGTCCCAACTTACTCTTCCCTGAAAGCCTGGTTCCTGCCCCAACTGCCTCCTCTGCAGGCCTGGTCATGCCCAACTTCCCTCCCCTGTATGCTTGGTCACCCCAACTGCCCTCCCTTGCAGGCCCAGTCACCCCCAACTGCCCTCCCCTACAGCCCTGGTCCCCCCCCTCCAACTTCCCTCCCCTGCAAGCATGGTCCCCTCCCTACTGCCCTCCGCTGCAGCCCTGGTCACTACCAACTGCCCTCCCCTGCAAGCCTGGTCCCTCCTCTAAAGCCCTCCCCTGTTAGCCTGATCTCCCACAACTGCCCTCCCATGCCAGCCATCTTGTAGTGGCCATTTTGTGTCCCCATGGGGGCAGCCATCTTTGACCACACAGGAGTGGCCATATTGTGTGTTGTAGTGATGGTCAATTTGCATATTACTCTTTTATTAAATAGGACTAGAGACTGAACTTCAGATGGCCATAAAAGTTGGGAGTAGGCATTAAAACAAAAATAATGACTAGTGTACAAAAATATACAAAATATTTATCACTGAATGAGTTAAAGCTCTTTCCTGTAGATAGGAACATGAGCCTGGGTCAAGTTAGTTTTTTGTTAAGTGCATATGAAACCAGAGCTGAAGAGTGAGTGACAGGCATTGTTCTGACCTGGTTTTAGAGTACTACTTTGCTATTTTTTTTTTTTTTTAACAATGCAAGGCTAAAGGGTAAAGTACTATCTGAACTTTTCATATGATCAGCAAAGTTAAGACTAAAATCTAGACATCTTGGTTTTTTTTGTTTTGTTTTGTTTTTTGTTTGTTTTTTTTTTTTTTAAATATATTTTATTGATTTTGTACAGAGAGGAAGGGAGAGAGATAGAGAGTTAGAAACATCGATGAGAGAGAGTCATCGATCAGCTGTCTCTTGCACACCCCCTACTGGGGATATGCCCGCAACCAAGGTACATGCCCTTGACCAGAATCAAACCCGGGTCCCTTCAGTCCCCAAGCTGACGCTCTATCCATTGAGCCAAACCGGTTTCGGCTAGACATCTTGGTTTTTTAACCCAATGTTCTTTCTATAAATAATAACTAATTTTACTTCTATGAACCTCAGTTTCTTCATACTATATAAACCAAAGATAATACCATTAGCTAACTTGGAGGGATGTAGTGAGGACTAAAGAAGATAATACATATATTGCACTTGGAATAGTGGCTAGCACATAATAAAACGGTTGTTAATTGCATGCTCTAACCTAAAAGGCACCTCTTGAAATCTTGAACAGCATCCAGTATGTTCTGCTCCAGAGCTCAATATTTGCTTTTTTTTAAAATATATATTTTATTGTTAATAGTAGTAAAGATACTTCCTATTTCCCTCTCCTTAGATATCACTATTTGCATTTGCATTGTTTCTGGTATCAACACACAAGGTTGCCTCTAATACTAAGATATGAGCCATTAAATATTGTACAGTAGTTTTCTTTTTAAAAAATATATTTTTATTGATTTCAGAGAGGAAGGGAGAGGGAGAAAAAGAAACATCAATGATGAGAGAATAATTGACTGGCTGCCTCCTGTATGCCCCCTACTGAGGATAAAGCCCACAACCCAGCCATGTGCCCTTGACCAAATTAAACCTGGAAGCCTTCAGTCCACAGGCCAATACTGAGCCAAACAAGCTAGTGCTGTACAGGAGTTTTCATAGAGGCTTATCAAGTAACTAGTTAAAGTACATCTAGAATTAAGTGGTGAATCTGGAATTTGAACCAAGAGTCTTTTGACACTGAGCTTGGTTCATAGCAGGCTCACCATTAATCTTGCTAATAGTAAATGAATGACTCTCATTTTTATTTTGCCCTTCATTCATTATATTATTAATTAAATATTCCCTGTTCAGGGAATTACATTTTTATTAAGAATCTAAAAGTTGACTGGCATTAAGAAAAAAAAAAAAACACATTACATTATTGACTTATATTGAACTAAGTACTGATCAGATTCAATTCACCTGATTGCATTAGCCTATATTTAAATGTATGATTTATATGAATATCATAAAAATTTCCTGTCAAACACCCTGCTTAACTCCATATACAGTCTTCTATAATATATTATTTTAAAATTATATAATGTTAGGCTACTTCCTAGCCCTGTGTGATTTGGCAAATTACTTTCTAAAAGTTTTTTTTAAATTGTTTTTCCCCTTTTATTGAATTTATTAGAATAACACTGGATAAAAAAAAAGTTATACAGAGAGGAGAAACCAAGATGGAGGCATAGGTAAATACCTGAACTTGCTGCCTCGCACAACCACTTCAAAACTACAACTAAAAGTCAAAATGGACATCATCCAGAACCACAGAAATGTTAGCTGAGTTGAAATTCTACAACTAGAAGGAAAGAGAAAAGCACACTGAGACTCAAAGGAGGTGTGGAAGTAAAGTGCGGAGGTACCAAGGTGTGCACGTGTGGAAAGGGGCTGGCAACTGAAGGTAAGGTTGTCTTTTCCAATCGAGAGGGAGACACAAGCTCCCAACTGTTCTGAACTCCAGTTCTGGGAAAGACTCTGGGGACCCAGAGTCATACAGGATAGGGGAGGGGGGCTGGACTGTCTGGCATGGGGCCAGAACACAAGGGTGGCTTTCTCTCAGAGGTGCAGCAATTACCTAGGGAGACTGAGACCTAGGGGCCTCTTAGGGAAGGACTGAAGGTCAGTCATTGCTATTTGCTTCGCCCTGTTCATTCCCTGAGACCCCACCCCACCAAATGTACAACCCCACCCCAGCTGTGCAGACAGGCTTTTGCATATGAATGGCCTGGCCCTTTGAAATCTAAAATTATCTAACAAACTGAAGCTGGGTCAGAGATCTCCTGAACTTCCAAAAGAAAGCTCAAGAACCCACATTAGCTTGCATTGCTTCACAGCTGGGCCTCATCTGGGCACCTCCAAATCCCAAACAAAGAAGAGGAATCTTCAGATCTCTCCATAGCACCTGCTGGGTGGCAGAGGCTAAATTTGCACCACCTTAGAGATACAAGAGCCAGTGTACCCAGTGGTCAGAGTGGGACCATCCAGATTACAACTCCTCAGATCCATAAGGGACACACTCAGGGGGCAGACTCAGGGAGCACCAAAACCCCACTGAAGCAACGCTTGCCCCATAGGGTGTCTCCAGCACCGAAGTTCTCACATCGTACACAACTGATCCTCACAGCCAATTGGCCCTGGAGGTCAATTCCTCCACAATCAAGGCTTACCTATGACAAGACTGTGCATACAGACCACAAAGGAGTGCACCAAAAGTGTCCAACTCAGATAACTGGGAGGCTGAGCCACTGGGCCCTATAGGATACCTAGCACACAAAACCACTCTATCAACTCAGGGAAGCAGCCAAAATGTGGAGATGAAACAGGTCACAAATGACAGAAATGGAGGAAAGCAGACTACTGGATATAGAGTGCAAAACCACAGTTATAAGAATCTTCTAGATAAATTTAGTGAGACCCTTAAGGAAATGAAAAAGGACCAACTAAAAATTAAGCATGGACTGATTGAAAAAAAGAATAATGTACAGAAATCCAACAGCAGATTAGAGGGTCACAAGAATCAAGTCAAAGATTTGAAATACAAAGAAGCAAAAAACACCCAACCAGAAAAGCAAAAAGAAAAAAGAACCCAAAAATATGAATATACTATAAGGAGCCTCTGGGATAACTTCAAGTGTACCAACATCTGAATTATGGGAGTGCTAGAAGAAGAGAGAGAGCAAGATATTGAAAACCAATTTGGAAAAAATAATGACATAAAACTTCCCCTACCTGGTGAAATAAATAGACTTATAAATCCAGGAAGTGCAGGGTACCCCAAACAAAAGGAATCCAAAGAGGACCACACCAAGACACATCATAATTAAAATGCCAAGAGCAAAAGACAAAGAGAGAATCTTAAAATCAGCAAGAGAAAAACAGTTAGTTACCTACAAGGGAGCATCCCTATGATTGTCAATTGATTTCTCAACAGAAACGATGCAGGCCAGATGGGAGTGGCAAGAAATATTCAAAGTGATGAATACCAAGAACCACAACCAAGATTACTCTAACCAGGAAAGCTATCATTCAGAATTGATGGTCAGATAAAGAGCTTCACAGATAAGAAAAAGTTAAAGGAGTTCATCACCACCAAACCAGTATTATATGAAATGCTGAAGGGTATTCTTTAAGAAGAGGAAGAAGAAGGTAAAGATAAAAATTATGAACAACAAAGTGACAACAAATACTTATCTATCAACAAGTGAATCTAAAAATCAAGTCAATAAAAAATCTGATGAACAGAATAAACTGGTGAATATAATAGAATCAGGGGCATAGAAAGGGAGTGGACTGACAATTCTGGAGGGAAAGAGGGTTTGGGGTGTGAGAAGAGACTGGACAAAAATCGTACATCTATGAATGAGGACAGCGGAGAGTGGGTTAAGGCCAGACGATGGGGTGGGAACCAGGTGGAGAGCTATGGGGGGAGAGAGAGGAACAACTGTAATAATCTTAACAATAAAGATTTATTAAACATTAAAAAAGTATACAGGTTTAAGGTGCACATTTCCACAACACATCATCTGTACCTTGTATTGTGTGTTCACCATCCTGGGTTAAGTCATCTTGCATCACCATTATCCACCCTTTACCCTCTATTAACTTCCCCCACCACATTTTCCCTCTGGTAATCACCATACTGTTGTCTGCCTTTGAGGGTTTTTAAAATTTTATTATTGACACTATTAAAGATGCTCCCATTCTCTCCTCACAGTACTTTGCTGACCTCCATCCAGCCCCACCCCTTCTCCCTCTGGCTTTAACCATACTGTTGTCTGTGTCAATCTGTCATGCATGCGGTATATGTGCTTTGACTAATCCCTTTACTTTTTTTTTTCCACCCAACAACCCCTCCCTGAGTCTATTTCTATTTTATTTGTTGGTTTATTTTGTTCATTATATTCCACATGTAAGTGATACCATGTGGTATTTGTATTTCTCTGGCAGGCTTATTTCGCTTAGCATAATAATCTACAAATCAACCCCATGCTTTCACAAAAGTAAGATTTCTTCATTTTTTATGACCAAGTAGTATTCCATTATGTAACTCTACCACACCTATTTTGTCCACTCATCATCTATTGGGTTGCTTCCAAATCTTGGCTATTATAAATACCACTACAATGAACTTAGGTATGCATATATTGTTTCAAATTAGTATTTTGGTTTCTTTGTATATATTCTTAGAAGTGGAATCTCTGAGTCAGAAGGCAGTTCCAGTTTTAATTTTTTGAGGGAACTCCGCACTTTTTCCCAAAGTGATTGTACCAATCTGCATTCCCACTAACGTGCATGATTGGTTCCCTTTTCTCAACTTCCTCCCCAACACTTGGTGTTTGTTGATTTGACGACAGACATTGTGGCATGTATGAGATGATACTTCCTTGTGGTAATATTTTGCATTTCTCTGATGATTAGTAACACTGAGCATCTTTTTCTATGTATTTTGGCTATCTGTATGACATATTATTTTTAAGGTGGTTTAATGTCTCTAACTTTGTATCTTCATCTGTAAAATGGGACTATTCATATCATAGGAGATAATTCTATAGCAGTATAAATTAATGAGATTGGTAATACAACTCTAAAGCACTTTTAAAGACTAAATATATATATGAAGTTCTTACCACAATTCCTGGCATAGTAGTTAGTGTTATTATTACTATATCTCTCAAATTGATATAGCAAAATACATCATAGGATGCATGTAAATGCTATACATTTAGCTGCACCTTCTCTTCCCTAACTTCCTTCGTTGTACCTACTTTCTTCTCCTTTTTTCTCACCATCCTCACAGCCCAAGTGCTCAAGTGTTGACTTTGGACAGATCAATTCAGAAATCCTGGCAATAATAATTAATTCTCCATGTCCACCTTTGCCTTCTATTCATTTCCTCGCTAATATCTGTGCTGTGAGACCTACAATCCTCCCCCAAAATATTAGTTTTCCAATGGTACTTTCACAGACCACTGCTGAACCAGAAGCCATTGAAAATGTTTACTCTCTGGTGATATGGCTCCATCATATTTAGTGACTGAGGGATGAAGATAAAGCATCTGAGCTAGCCAGTCTTCTGCATGGTATCCCTGGTAAGAAACAACTGTGACTCATAACTTGACATAAATGAGTCTATATAACAGTATTTCACTGGTCCCTTCTATTTGGGGTTTTAGAATACAATGATTAACTGCCCATAGTTGTGTCCTGGTGCCTACTGATTGAATAGAGAAGGAGACATAAGAGTCATCACAGAATTAGTAGGTTTCTTCATTTCTATTTGTTTGGGTATTAGATTACCATAAGTCACTTCTAATTTCTAGATCTCAGTTTCCCCATAACACCTATGATATATAGGTGTCCCTTGGATAATTTATAGTTTTAAATGTTTATTATCCAATGTGATTTGGGTTTGTTTTTTCTTGTACTATTGATTTGAAAGTGATAATGCCTCACATTTGCAAAAGTATTTTACCTTTTTTAATGAAAATTATTCTATGGAGATAATCTCACATTATCCTCACAATCATCTTGTAAGGCACCTATGGCACCAATAAACTTTAACATATAGCACATATAAGTAAAATGACTTGCCAGTGACCATACAGTATATTAGTGTTAGAACCACGATAGGATCCAAGTTCTCCTGAATCCTAATGTTGTGTTACTACAGAGAAAGATGAATTACTCTAATATTGCTGTGTTCTGGAAGGAACACCATTTTAAAAATTGTATCACCTGTAACTTTATTACTTTTAAGGTGATTTATCTTCATTATTTTTAAGAGGATAGAGCTATCACTTTCTTCAAGTATTTGTTCTTGAGTACAAAACTTCCTATATAAAACATAGAACAACAAGCATTGTCTGATAACCATTATAATGGATAATAAGCTTCCAAAAGTTGGGTGTTTTTCTCAGTGACTGTAATATAATGATTCACATGCTGTGAAGTTATTTTAACCCCACAGAATTTATGCAAGTTGGCTAAGAAGTAGATTAAGACCTTTAAATGGGGGTGACTCCAAGACAAGTGTGTCCAGAGTTATCCACAATAATTCTACTCAACTGGTCTTAGCAATTCAGCAACCTAACAGTTTTAGAATAACATTTGAATCCAATTAAGAAGTAAAAAATATCAGAGCAATAAAAATTATTGTTAAAGAGGAGAGAAAACTGCAGCCAAATAGGTGAATTTTCTTGCACCTTCTCCCAGGGCCAGGCTGGAAATAAAACTAAATTGGGGGAAATATATTCAGAATTACCAACTGAAGTCCAGCTTAGTAGGAGACTTATATCAAGGAAAGTCAGAAAACACTTCGAAAATGCACCTCAACAACAGTTTGCAGGACATGGTGGGAGCTAAGCCACATAGTTAGCCATCCTGAGGGGAGATTCCATCCATGAAGAAGACAATATTCAAGACCCAGTTACAACAAGAGAACCAAAATAACTCAAACAAGGGGCATTCCTTGAGCACACAGGTCAAGAGATATAAGAGGTCACACCACTGCATCCTAAAAAACAACTACTACATAAGACTACTCCATAAAGTCTGGGAGGCATAGTAGTTTGATCTAATACATAGAAACAAATACAAAGGGACAGAAAATTGGGAAGACAAAGAAACGACCCCCAAATGAAATAAAAGGAGGACTCACTCCCAAAAAGGAACTAAATGAAATGGAGACAAGCAATTTGTCAGATATAGAATTCAGAGCAATGGTAATGAGGGTGCTCAAACAACTTAGTGAAAAATACAAGCAACTTAATTAGCATTATGATACTTAATGAGAACTATACCAGCATGAAGAGATGTTGAAAGAATAAATAAGAATCAATGGGTAATGAAAAAATGACATAGCTGAAGTAAAGAGCACTCTGGAGGGAACTAACAGTAGGCTTGAAGAAGATGGGGACTGAATCAGTGAATTGGAAGACAAGGTAGAAAACAACACCCAGTCAGAGCAGCAAATGGAGGCAAAAAGCAAGAGAAAAATTTAAGGGAGCTTTAGGACAACATGAAACATAACATTCTCATCATTTAGGTCCCAGAAGAATAATCTGAGAAAGAAATAGAGAACCTGTTTAAAGAAATAATGGCAGAAAAAATTCCCTAACCTGGAGAAGGAAAATGTCACTCAAATTCAGGAATCACAGAGAGTTCCAATCAAGATGGACCAAAAAAGACCCACACCCAAGCACATCATAATTAAAATGGCAAACATTAAAGGTAAAAAATTAATCATAGTGGCTGCAAGAGAGAGACCAAAAGTTACCTACAAGGGAGATCCCATTAGACTATCAGCTGACTTTTCAATAGAAACACTACAGGCCAGAGGGACTGGCATAAAGTATGCAAAGTAATGAAAACCAAGAGACTGAACCCAAGACTACTCTATCCAACAAGGATATAATTCAAAATCGAAGGTGGAAGAGAAGAGCCTTACAGACCAAAAAGAAAAAAAGAAAAAGAAAAAAAGAAATGACTAAAAGAGTTCATCACTACAAAACCAGCACTGCAACAAATGCTAAAGGGGCTGTTGCAAGTAGAATAGAAAGAGAAGAGCACAGATATAAATAATAAGAATGGTAACAATTAATTAGACTGATAAAAGCCTAGGTGGTCCTCATGCTCTCATGCATGATGTCATCACAAGATGGCCACCACAAAGATGGCTACTACAAAGATGGACATGTGCATAGCAGAGGCAAGACCCAGTGGCCACTCTGTGTGGTGAGGCCTTGGGGGAGTCCTGTGGCTCCACACAGTGCAAAAGAGGCAGGTCCTGACATCTCTGCCACCTTGTGCAGAGGAGATGGGTACCAGCAGAGGAGACAGGTCATAGCAGGGGAGGGTAGTTGTGGGAAATGAGGCTGGCAGGGAAAGGTCATTGGGGGAGATTGGGCTGACAGGGGAGCAGTTAGGCATTGATCAGGCCAGCAGGGGAGTTGTTAGGGGGCAATCAGGCAGGCGAGCAGTTAGGAGCCAGCAGTCCTAAATTGTGAGAGGGATGTCTGACTGTCAGTTTAGGCCTGATCCCCCAGCAGTCGGACATCACCCGAGGGTCCCAAATTGGAGAGTGTGCAAGCTGGGCTGAGGGATTGCCCCCTTGCACAAATTTTGTGCACCAGGCCACTAGTCTATCTACACTAATAAAAGAGAAAGATGCAAACTGACCGTACCTTTGCAATGCCTACCAGCAAGTCAGGAGTGAGTATGTAAATTAACCCAACAAAAATGGTGGGTTAATTTGTATACATAGATGTCAAACTGCCATGGTGACAACACAGGTGTTCCGCACCACCCCAGTCACTCTGGGCCTCTGGGTAGCATGGGAAAGCTGAAAGGTGGCTCTGGGTGGGAGCAAAGTTGGTGCTGGCAGCTAGGGGAAGGAAGGCCCATTCTTGCACAAATCTTTGTGCATCAGGCCTCTAGTCAATAATAACATTGAATGAAATTGATTAAATTCTCAAATCAAAAAACATAGGGTAGCTGAATGGATTAGACAGCATGACTCAAATATATGCTGTCTATAAGAGACCCATCTCAGAGCAAAAGACTCACACATAATGAAAGTGAAGGGATACAAAAATGTTTTCCAGAAAAATTAAAATTAAAAAAAAATCTGAGAAAACAATACTCATACATATCTGACAAAATACACTTTAAAAGGAAGGCCATAACAAGAGACAAAGAAGGTCACATCATAATACTAAAGGGGTCACTATAACAAGATGGTATAACTCTGGTAAATATATATGCACCCAATATAAGAGCATCCAAATATATTTTAAAAATCTAGAGGATTTTAAGGGAGAGATAGACAGAAATACAATCATAGTAGAGGACTTTTCACACCCTACTGTTATCACTGGATAGATCTCATAGTCAAATAATTAACAAGGAAACAGCAATCCTAAATGACACATTAAATCACATGGAATTGATTTACATTTTGAGAACATTTCACCCCAAACCTATATAATATACATTCTTCTCAAGTGCACACAGGACATTTTCAAAGATAGAGCACAGATTAGGACACAAACTAAGTCTCTACAAGTTCAATAAGGTTGTAATCATATCAAGCATCTTCTCAGATCACAATGGCATAAAACTAGAAATCAACTATATTAACAAAACACAAAAAACATTATAACACATGGAAGCTAAATAGTATGTTATTAAAGAATGAATGAGTTGCCAAAGAGATCAATGAAGAAATAAAAAAAAATTTCTACTGGAAACCAATGACAATATTATGTACGTGCAACAACCCATAATAAAGGGGACACAGAGAAAGCAGTCTTGATAGGGAAGTTCATAGCATTTCAAGCCTACCTCAACAAATGAGAAAAACTTCTGATAAAATATCTAACCCTACAATTTAAAGATTTAAAAAGTGAACAAAAAAGTCAAAGAGTAAGTAGAAAAATAAAATAATAAAGATCAAGAGCAGAAATAAATGTCATATAGTCTAAAAACCAATACAAAAGATCAATGAACCCAAGAGCTGGTTCTGTGATAAGATAAAGTGATTGATGAAGCTTTAGCCAGAGTCATTAAGAAAAAAAGAAAGAGAACCAATATAAATAAAATCAGAAATGAAAGAGTAATAACAACTGAACCCAGAGAAATACAAAGAATCATAAAAAATAAGGTGAACAACTATATTCCAATAATCTGGACAACCTGAATGCAATGTATATATTCTTAGAAAAATATAATCTGCCAAAACTCAATCAGGAAGAAACAGAAAAACTGAATAGGCCAATAAAAAATTATGAAATCGAAGCAGTAATAAAATAATTCCATCAAACTAAAGTCCTGGTCTGTATGACTACACAGGGGAATTTAATTAAACTTTCAAAGAATAACTAACACCTATCCTCCTCAAATTATTCCAAAAATCCAAGAGAAAGGAAAACTTCCAAACTCTTTTTAGGAAGCAAGAATCAGCTTAATTCAAAACTAGATAAAGAGAGAGAATTACAGGCCAATACTCTGATGAACATAGATGCTAAAATCCTCAAAAAAATATTAGCAAATCAGATCCAGCAATATACTAAAATGATCGTACAACATGACTAAGTGGGATTTATTCTGGGGATGTAAGCCTGGTATATTATTCAAAAATCAATAAATGTGATAAATCACATAAACAAATAGGAAGAAAACATCACATTATAATATCAATTGATGCAGAGAGAAAAAAAAAGAGGAAAAAAAAACTCGACAAAATCCAAAACGATTTTTGATAAAAACTCTCAGTAAAGTTGTAATATAGGGATCACACCTCAACATAATAAAGGTCATAAATGACAAACCCGCAGCCAACATCATACTCAATAGGAAAAACTAAAACCATTTTCCCTGAGAACAGCACCAAGACAGGGATGTCTGCTTTTACCACTCATTCAACATAGTACTAGATGTTCTGGATACAGTTAAGAGACAAGAAGAAAAAACTAAAAGACATGCAAATTGGAAAGGAAGAAGAAAAACTGTCATTATTCGCAGATGACATGATATTATACATAAAAAACCTAAAGACTCCATAAAAAAAACTCCTAGATTTAATAAATGAATTAACCAATGTAGCAGAATACACATTAACACTCTGAAATCAATGGTATTTTTATACAACAATGATGAGCTCTCAGAAAGAGAAACTAAAAAAATCCCATTTACCATTTCAACAAAAAAATTAAGACAGTAGAAACCGGTTTGGCTCAGTGGATAGAGCATCTGCCTACAGACTGAGGGGTCGCGGGTTCGATTCCGGTTGAGGGCATGTACGTTGGTTGTGGGCACATCCCCGGTGGGGGGTGTGCAGGAGGCAGCTGGTCGATGTCTCTCTTTCATCGATGTTTCTGGCTCTCTATCTCTCTCCCTTCCTCTCTGTAAAAAATCAATAACAAATATATTAAAAAAATAAATTAATTAATTAAGACAATTAGTAAAATTAGGTGGTAAAAGACCTGTGTTCAGTAAACTATGGGATGTTGAAAAAAGAGCTAGAGAAAGATATAAACAAGTGGAAGAATACACTGTATTCATAGATTGGTAGAATCAACATCAGGAAAAGGTCCATACTATCCAAAACAATCTATAGATTAAATGTAATCCCAATTAAAGTACCAATGGCATATTTCTCAGATCTAGAACAAACAATCCAAAAATTTATATAAAATTAAAAAAGACCCCAAATAGCCACAGCAATATTGAGAAAAATATTGAACAAAGTTGGAGAGATCACAATACCAGATATTGTTATACTACAAAGCAATTGTAATCAAAACAGCCTGGTACTGGCACAAGAAAAAGCATATAGGTCAATAGAATAGAACAGAGAACCCATAAATTGACCCAATCCATTATGCTTAATTAATATTTGCAAAGAAGGCAAGAACATACAATGGATTAAAGATAGTCTCTTCTATAAATGGTATTCAGAAAATTGGACAGGTACACGTAAAACATGAAACTGGACCACAAACTTACACCATACACAAGAATAAACTCAAAAGCTATAAAACACTTAAATATAAATTGTTAAGCCATAATAATCCTAGAAAAAGCTGTAGGCAGGTAAATTTCAGACATCTCTCATCTTAATACATTTGCTGATACATCTCAGAGGGCAAGGCAAACTAAGGAGAAAATAAACAAATGGGCCTATATCAAAATAAAAATCTTTTAACAGCAAAAGAAACCATTAAAAAAATGAAAAGGGAGCCCACTGTATGGGAGTATATATTTGCCAATGATACATCTGATAAGAGGTTAATTTCCAAAATATATAAGGAACTCATAAAACTTAACAAAAGGAAGACAAACAATCCAAATTAAAAAAAAAAATGAGCAAAGGCCCAAATAGACACTTCTCCAAAGGGGACATCACATTTATTGGTTTCTGAATATTTCAGACATGAAAAAATAATCAAAGTCACTAATCATCAGAGAGATGCACAGTAAAATGACAATGAGGTTTCATCTCACATTTATCAGAATGGCTATCATTAACAAATCAACAAATAACAAGTGCTGTCTGGGATGTCCAAAAAATGGAACCTTAATATATACTGCTCTTGGGAATGCAGACTGTTGCAGCTACTATGAATGAAAGTATGGAGTTTCCTCAAAAAAAAAAAAATATGTAACTGCCATTTAACCCAGTTATCCACTTCTGGGAATATATTCTAAGAATCCTGAAATAGCAATCAGAAATAATGCATGCACCCCTATGTTCATAGCCATGGAATTTGCAATAGCTAAGCCCTGGAAAAGGCCCAAGTGCCCATCTGTAGATGAGTGCATAAAAAAGCTGTGGTACATTTATCCCATGAAATACTATGCAGCTGTAAAAAAAGAAGGATCTCTCAACATTTGAGGCAATATGGGTATACCTGGAGAGTATTTATGTTAAATGAAATAATCTAGTCAGAGAGAGATAAGTATCATATGATGTCACTCATATGTGTAATCTAATGAACAAAATAAAATGATGAACAAAATAGTTCCAGAAACCTAGAATGAATAGTGCAGAGTGAGGACTTTCAGAGGCAAGGTGGGGTGGGGAGGAAAATGGGGAGAGATTAACTGGGAAACATATATGCATATATACACAGCCCATGAACAAAGACACTAGTGTGGTGAAGGTCTGGGAGGGGTGGATGTGAAGTGGAGAGGGTCAATGTGGAAAAAAAAAAAGACCATATCTGTAAATCTTTCAACAATAAATATAGATTAAAGAAACACCAAGAAACAAAAACCTACTAAGGAGCCTCTACTCATGGGTCTCAATTTCCAGTGTGGGGATCAAAGATGAAGAATCACATAGATATAACAGCACATGGTGATAAAACATATGAAAATCCAATCTGTATAAGGAATATGTTCATAGAAGCATTATTTACAATAGCCAAGATATGAAAACAATCCAAGTGCCCATCAGTAGTGGATAAAAAAGTTGTACATTTCACAATGGAATACTATTCAGCTGTAAAAAGGAAGGAACTTGGTTTCAATTACTTGTCAGGTCACAACATGGATGGATCTGGAGATTATTTTGCTAAGCAAAAGAAGCCAGAGAAAGATAAATACCATATGATCTCATTTATATGTGTAATCTAATGAACAAAATAAACTGACAAAATAGAACCAGAGTCATAGATACATGAAACAGAGGGGAGAGGATGGTGGGGACTGGATAAAAGAAGTTGAAGAGATTAGCCAAAGAACATACATACATAGCCCATGGGAACAGACAACAGTAGTGCGAAGGCCAGAGGAGAAGGTATGGGGATTGGGAGGAAGTGAACAAAGGGCATAAAATGGGGGACATCTGTAATAGTGTCAACAATAAATAAAAGATGTTTATTTAGTGGAAAAATTATTGTTAAAAGCCAATGTGCATTATCTCATGAGGCTGGATGGATATCTGATTTCTAAATTCTTTGCATATTACAAGTAAGAGGGGCTATAACAAGATGCAGGCACACTGACAGTGAAATTGACAGCTGGCAGTCTTACAAGAGATGGGGAAGAGACAGGAAAGCAATAAATACCTAGAAAAGATCTAAAAAAATAACAGCAATCTAGGTTAATTTTGCATGGCAAGCTTTATTCAAGGGCATCACTGCATAATAACATAATATACTATTTCCCCTACCTGGTTGCTTGGAACATGTTCCTGTGTATTAAAGGGTCTCAGGTTTGATTCTGATCAGGTCACATACCTGGGTTATGAATTTGATCCCCGGATGAGGTGTGAGAGGAAACTGGTTGATGTTTCTCTCTAACAATGATGTTTATATCTCTTTCTTTTTATCTCTCTCTTCTCTCTCTCTCTCTCTCTCTCTCTCTCTCTCTCTCTCTCTCTCTCTCTCTCTCAAATCAATAAAAAATAATATACTATTTAGATTCCAAATAATATCCTTAATTAAAATATTATCCAAAGAGAAAAGATTAAAAATGCATATATTTTTCAACTATGCCCTTCCCTCTGCCCTCTGGCAATAAATATAATGTTATATGTCAACTATAATTTAATAAAACATTTTTTTCTCTGCTTAGAGAAACAGGAAAATATTCTAAGGAGCAACAATCTTCTCAAGTGCCCACCTTTAACTTCTGTGAAATATGAAAATAAAGACACCTATTAATTAAGTCTTATTTTAATTTTCATTTCTTTTTACTTCAGTATATATTAGCTTTAATCAAAATGAAGATAGAGGCAGGCTTGTTTTATTCTGAGAGAGAGTGGTTAATAAACCTCAGCTACCTTGAAAACTGTGCTGATTGGAATGATTCATTACTGAAGGTGCTTCATAGATGGTTTCTTGAACTTTATATAGCAAGTTAGTCAGCATGAGTGATTTTTTCCTTAACTTGTCCATCACAGACAGAAAATTGCCTACACTGAAATATCTGTTAAATTGACCCTCAATTAATCCCTTTCTGGTAAAGTCACAGAGCTCTTTAGGCAATGAGATACTAAATGCTAAACTGGCTGAAAATCCCTTTGAGCAAAAAGATAATGTTTGGAATCACAACAATAAAGGTGCAAAAGAAACCAGTCCTACATTCTTAGAATCAATGTTTTCTGCTTAAATCATATACATTCTTTGTAGACATGAAAATATTTGTTTTTATAATACGTAGCCTCTTTCCAAAAATTCATTCCCTAATATATCAGAAAAAAATTCTATCCTCTCATCCTATGCAAAGGTAGCTGGGAATGTTTTAATATATCTTCTTCTTCTGGGTGAGTACTTTTATCTACCTGTCTCAAATAATGTGAGAATAAGTACAAGATAAATATAAATTTAGTATTTTAAAAATTTAGAATAATGAATAATTACCTTTGGGAGAGAAAGAGAAATAAAAACTTTCATGTTGAGCCAATGTGCAATAAAGAATTTGGGAGACAGAAAAAAAACATTTATTAAACACTGACAAAATTATGATTCTTCAAATACTGTGTTTCATCTTACTAGTCTCAAAATTCTGAAAATTATTGTATATTCTAAAATTAAAATTAGGGACACATGTCCTAAGCTTCATGTATTTTTTATGAATTATTAGATTCAAGTGTGCAGCTTTATTGCTGATGCCAAATAAATTATTACATTTATATTAGAAGCCTGATGCATGAAGATTCATGCAGAATGGGCCTTCCTTCCCCTGGCTGCCAGCACTGCCTTTGCTCTGGCCAGAGCCACCTTTCTGCCTTCCCACGCTGCCCAGAGGCCCAGAGTGGCTGGGGTGGTGTGGAATGCCTGTGTCATCGTCATGGCCCACACTCAGCCACTTCATGCCTGCGTATGCAAATTAACCTGCCATATTGGTTGGGTTAATTTGCATACTCACTCTAATTGGCTGGTGGGTGTCACGAAGGTAAGGTAAATTTGCATCTTACTCTTTTATTACGAAGATGTCTCTTTAAATTCGAATAACAGCCTATTTCTAGCATAGATAAGACAGTCAGTTAACAAGTTATAGTTGTGCTATTTTCTCCTATGCTGAAGTGACATAGTCTGGAATTGATTGATATAAGAAAAGGAAAATCGTTTGGTCAAAAAATGAAAAAGGATCCCAAGTCAAATTTATAGAAAAGATTCCTTTATTAACTTTGGGGTCGAGAATATGTTTGTATATTTTCAGAAAACAACTCTGAGACCATGTGGATTCCTACAACAGAGAGGAATTGACAAGACTAACTACGCCAGCCATGAAGACAGAAGAGAAACAATCCAGAGATGGAAGATGTTGATGACACCTTGCCATACCTGCAGTCAGCAGCTGCCCATCACTGCAGGTTGCCCAGGACCAAACCAGAGAAGGTCGGATCTACAATACCACCATCTGCCCACCATCCAGAACTGAAAAATCATAGATGACATCTACACATAAGGAACTGTTTGATATTGAAATTGGGACTCAAAAGAACTGTTAGCCCAGAAAAAAACTCAAACTCACTACAAACTGATTCATTTGCATCTCAACATAACCATTATTGCTTGTCTCATTTTTGGTTCTTATAAGTGTATTTCTAGTAGCACATTATTTCACTCATCTAAAGGAAATGATGAACAACATAAACTGATGTACAAGAACAGACCCGGAGGAAGTGTAGATCAGACTTTTGGACCTCAGAGGGAAGGTAGGGGAGGGTGGGGATAAGGGAGAGACTTGTGTGCATGCATATGAGCCTAACCAGTGGTCACGGACAACAGCGAGGTGGTGGAATGCATGGGGAGGGGTTTGGGATGGGAATAGGGGGATGTGAACAATTATGTGATACCTTAAATCAAATAAAGAAATTAACAAAAAAACAAAACAAAAAAACAAAACAAAACAAAGAAAACCGGTAATTTCAAAAGAAACAGAAAAAATAAAAACAATTAAAAATGCTTCAGACAATTTTTAGTCTAGAGACTCATAAGCCTGACTTGTTCCAAAGGACTTTACTTTTATACTTCTGAGAGTCTAATAAGTAGTTCTTGAGATTGAAACTAATTGTAAGGGCATATACACTGAGTGGCCAAATTATTATGATCTCTAAATAAATAATATTCTGGACACTTAGTGTACTTCTCTTGAGTACCTCATTTATTTGATATCAAAGATACTATAAATTGTGCACCTGATCAGTTTTCTCCTTTGCACTGGCTGATAGAAAGCTCAGGGCAAATAGGGGGTTGATCTCCAGCAAAAGTCTAGAATACTTTTGGTACCCATTTGAGATACAAAAACACTGAGTGGCCAGATTATTATGCATTCAGAGATCATAATAATCTGGCCACTCAGTGTAAATTAGGTTAGTTTCTGGTCCCATATATTGC
The DNA here is from genome assembly GCF_964339955.1 of Pipistrellus hanaki. NCBI lineage: Eukaryota > Metazoa > Chordata > Mammalia > Chiroptera > Vespertilionidae > Pipistrellus > Pipistrellus hanaki. The sequence goes on from NC_140524.1 coordinate 78,440,989, forward strand.
TGCTCTAAGTTGGTTGAGGGTGCTGTGCAGCAGAAGTGTAATAGGTAACCATTAGGGATAATTGTGCTTATTATTTATTTTTAGTGTGGTGAAAAAATAATTCTCTTTTCTTTCTCTCTCTCTCTCTCTCTCTCTCTCTCTCTCTCTCTCTCTCTCTCTCTCACACACACACACACACACACACACACACACGCGTGCGCATGCACATGCACGCACACGCACACACGCACACACACACACACACATGATCATGGATTTTGGGGGGGCTACATTTTAAACTGGTAGAGCATTCCTCCTCTGCACTGCTTTGAGAGGAAAATATTCCTCCCCTCCTTCTCCCCTCATTTTCTTTTCTCTCTTCCACTCTCTGCTGTTCTGTCTTCCCCTCTAATTCTTTAGTAGCAGTGAGAAAGTATCATCAAACTGTCAGGCAAAGAAGATACCTCAGCATATCTTGCACAGAAGGTAATGTTTTCTACACACTTGGCATGCATGTTCTGCTTCTAATGTAATTCTTGGTCTGATTTTGAGGTGGGGGTGGTGAATACTGTTGGGTTTAGTTAGTTGTTAGTTCACTTTGAATGTACTGTGTCATATAGTAGTTTCTGTTAAGCTGGATTAAATGAGGCTGATTGAGCTTCACAGTAAGCACACTGCCAGAATCTGCTCAGCAAGACGTGCGATTGAAATTGAATGCTTCAGTAGACAAACACAGGCGAGTCTATATACTTCTTTATATACTTGCTGATATACTGAGTTTATATTTGCGTGGCTTTCAATCTCTCGGATCAGATGCTTTTTCTCCTTTAAAATTAGATGATGTCGTGCAGTGAGAAATCATGTGTGTATGCAGCACGTGTGGAGAGTTTTTCAGCAGGTTCGCGGGAATGCTGATGAGGTCTGGAATAAAAGATTAGGCTAATGTCAGTGACCCCAGTTAATTGTCAGGCTTCTTCCTTGTTTTGTGTGCATTTGTTTTGAAAATGCTTATGCTTTAGTACAGTCACTAGCATGGGAGAAAGTACGGTCTTTTCAGTGTAGGAACTGTGATAGGAAATCACAGAGATTGTCTTTTCAGTGTGTACAGAGTCAGTAGGGAAATACTTTAGGAATCTTTGTCTTGTTGTATATCTATGGTTCATAAGATATAGGTAGAAAATATTTTTGATACATAAGTGAACTAGATGCAAGGTTTTTAAGGTGGATAAAAATTATTATACTCTTTTACTGAACATGAATGAAATCAGTGTTTTAAATTTAGAGGTAAAAAAGAGACACAGGAGAAGGATCTATTTTCTTATGCATGATTTTATACTATTCTAATGTAATAAAGTGCATATTTATTTTTTATGTGGCTGAGAGTTGACTTGTTTCTATTTTGAACAAAGCATAAATAGTCTGTTTACATACCTGTTACACTGGGAGATTTTTATTTTAAATTAAAATATTTTTCAATTACAGTTTACATTTAATATATATTTGTGTTCACTTCATGTGTACAGCATAGTGATTAGAAAGTCATATACTTTACAAAGTGTTTTCTCCAATATTTCTAGTACACACCTGGCACCATACATAGTTATTACATTATTATTGAATACATTTTCTATGCTGCATAGTTTTGTATATTTAAACATTGATATTTCTAAATTACATACTATCTAGAAGGCAAAAACCTGCAAAGAATCTATTTCAGCATTCATGAGAAAATCATACACATGAAATAAATTGTCTCTTATTTAACTCATACCACAGAAGTTAATCTTGCTAATGTACTACTTACTACATTGCATTAGAGACAAAATATGTACTGAATGTGTCTCCCCCATTACATCAACGGTTTAATTCTAAATCATTTTTTATTCAATTCTATATCATCAAGCCTGGCATATACTATTTTTGTGAAATATGTAAATCAATGGATAAATCAATCATGTTTGGTCTCAAGCAAACTGAATAGATGCATAAAAAGAGACTAGAATCAAGATTATATTAGATCAATATACAATATGAAGGTTTTAGTTTATTTTTTGAGGTAGATGCTCTATTTGATTGGCCATATTCTAATCAGTAATCCACTTATGTGTTTCAGGAAGATCTGCGAGAGATATTCTTTGTCTTAGACATTTAAAAGCATCTTGTAAAAATAACAGAGGTGCAAAGTTCATTTAAAAATATATTTTAAGCCGAAACCCCTTTGGCTCAGTGAATAGAGTGTCGGCCTGTGGACTGAAAGGTCCCGGGTTCGATTCTGGTCAAGGGCATGTACCTTGGTTGCGGGCACATCTCCAGTAGGGGTGTGCAGGAGGCAGCTGATCGATGTCTCTCTCTCATTGATGTTTCTAACTCTCTACTCTCTATCCCTCTCTCTTCCTCTCTGTAAAAAAAAATCAATAATATATATATATATATATATATAAAACAAACAAAACTTTAAAAGATGTATGTGTATACTGAATGCTCTTTAGGAGTAAAAATGAAAAAAATTAATTGTCTGAAATATTCAATTCATATAAAGAAAAAAGAAAGATAAAGCTACTTGTAAGCTACTGGAACTGTGAGTTTTGAGTCAGCTGTACAGCCCATATAACAACTCCCATCCTCATAACTGGAATGTTCCTCTCAAAATCAAACTTGAAGTCAATATATACCTGGGCAATAATGCCCAAGTGAAGATCATGGTCAACCAAAAGGGAAATTAAGCTTCTGTACTCAGACAATCATCAATGAAAATGTGGAAGAAAATAAATCCAACCCTAATCTTATTTTTACTCATAATCCTTTATAAAGAATCCAAAACAAAAATATACCAAAACAATTGAAGGCACCATAGTCATTTCACAAACTAGATAAAGAAATAATTTGCCATTTCCATTCATTTGAAAATTTGCCTGATATTTCAGAAAATATTTTTGTTATTTGTAGTCCAGTTGTGTATATGTATGTATAATATGTTTAGATGTAGATTTAATTTTTCTATATTTCCCAATATTTAAAATAATACTTGTAAAAATTATTTGACAAATAAAATGTATAAGAGAGAAAATAGTTCCTCTATATTTTAACCTCCTAGAGATTATTGGTGTTTGCTTCTTCAACCTTTTTTTATGCATTTACAGCTGTGTATACACTTTCTCTCATAAAAAATGGGATCACAGTATACATAGATACACAACTAACTCATTTTCTGAATGAGTTACCACAACAAAATTATACATCATTCTTTTAAATGTCAGCATAAAATTTCACTGTATGATTGTACCCCAAATTTATTTAACCAATCTCCAACAGTTAGCTAATACATGGTTAATTTTAAACTACACAGAATTTAAACTTTAGGAGCTGAAAAAGACATTAAAGGGTATATCATGGAATCCAAAGTTGTCACTTCAAAGATGAAAATTTGCCCAGGTACTGGAGCATATTAATCAAAGGAGCACAGGTCATCTTGGTGGTACACAGGATAATGTGGGCACAGAGACTCCCAATATTTAGAAGCTCCAACTCTAGAACCAGTCATCCGGGCTTGATTCCCAATCTCATCTCTTACTAGCTGAACCACCTTTGTCAACCATGTAACATGTCTGGGATTCTGTTTTCTTATCTCAATAATGGCAATAATAATACCATTATTGGCAAATTCAATCTTGTTGCCGAGGGTAAATTTGTTATAAAGTATTTAGAATATTACCTTGGCAATAAAGTAATAGTAGTAAGTGCTAATTATTGTTCTAGACTGAATGTTTCTATCTCCCTAGCCCCTCTGCTCAAAATTCATATGTTTAAATGCTGACCCTCAATGTGATAATATTTGGAGGTAGGGCCTTGGGTGATTAGTTCATGAGGGCTTTAACCTCATGAATGGGATTAATCTATAATAATAAAAGGGTAATATGTTAATTAGATCAGATGTTCTTCTGGATGTCATTCTGGAAGTCCTTCCTGATGAAGCCAGGGCAGGAGGGAAGCCAGCCCAGGTCTTGGGTGCTGGAGGAAAGCCAGTGCCAGCAGCCAGGGGAAGGAAGGCCTACTCTTGCATGAATTTTTGTGCATCAGGCCTCTAGTATCTTTATGAGTCAGAAGAGAATTCTCTCTTCCTTATCATCATGTGAGGACACCAAGAAGACAGAGCTGTCTGCAAAGCAGAAAGTTGGCAGACTCTGATGTGCAAGAACCTTCATCTTGAACTTCCAGCCTCCGGAATGGTGACAAATAAATGGCTTTTTGTTTAAGTCATCTATTCTATGGTACTTTGCTATAGTAGCCTGAAGTAAGCGATTATTATTATTTTTTATTATGACAATGTACTTGAAATTTACTTTATAAAAGTATTAAAATTTATGTTCTTGGTATGTGTAAAATAGAAAGCACAAGCTTCTACTTGTTGTTTAAGATTTTGGTATTTATATTCATACTACTTCTTAATTATTCTTTACTAAAATATGAAACTACTAGAGGCCCAGTGCACAAAATGCATGCACCTGGGAGGGGTGTCCCTCAGCCTGGCCTGCACACTCTCATAGTCCAGGACCCCTTAGGGGATGTCCGCATGCCGGCTTAGGCCCTAAGCCAACAGTTGGAAATCCCTCTCACAGTCCGGGACCCCTCGCTCCATATCACCTGCCTGCTCACTGCTCCTTACCACTCAGCTTTCTGTTCCTTAGGGCTGCCATGGAGGCAGGAGAGGCTCACACTATCACTACTGCGCTCACCAGCCATGAGCCCTATCTTTCTGTTTAGTTGTCTGTGGGCCAACTGCTATCTTCCTTCTCACTTAGGGCGAGCAGCATGTGAGGGCAGAGTGCACTGTCATGGAACACAGAGGGCTGCCTGGAGCTGAGGGGAGTGGCCGGGCCCACGGGGTGAGAGGTGGACACAGAGGACACTATCTCACCCAATTGTGGCGAGGGCTGGCTGGCCTTCATCTGCCTGACCCCACCCAGGGAGGGACCAATCATGGTGTCTGCCTCTCCATTCTCCATTCTTCCATCTGTGACACCTGTCACCCTTGCCAGCCCCCTACCCAAAATGAGTTCAGCTCAATCCCTCAATGTAAAAGGGCACAGGGGGTGGTCCACTCCAGTGCCCCCTGATTCCCAGTGACAGGACCTGGTCGACAGGACCTGATCTCAGAACAGTGGCCACAGCTGCAGAACATAGATCGTTTCAAGAAAAGTTGGGAATGCAGACTTTCGTATGAACCCCTATTCCAAAGGGTGGCAGCTTATTCACATTGTGGCAAAGACACCTTCAAGAGTAACATAAGTGGGTAAAGTCAGGGCCAAACCAGGCCATTTCCTCATCCAATCTCTCTAGGGCGCGTACACAGAACCAAGTCTCAGCTCTTCACAGGACACTTCTGAGGCTTTTTTAAGCCTAAAGGACAGTAGTATGTCTCCATTCTTGTTTTTTAGGATTTTTTCATCATCAGATAAAAGGATACATACATTGAGGCAATCCTCTCGAGATACAATATTCCAGTTGCACCCATTGACTATGATAGCACCCCTCAAGGAGGGAGCCAACAGATGGGGAGCAGGGAATTCTGAAAACCAAAGTGATGACAGAGGTGCTAAGCCTTTCCTTCAAGTGTCTGACACCCCCCTCAGGCGGCCTGCAGGCCGGGTGTCTGCTGGACCTTTACCACTTGATATCCTGGAAGGCTGCCCTGGGCCCTGATAGGTGGTGTTCAGGGCTGCCTGGTCCCAGGGGAGTCAACTCCCCACCTCAGCCACCCTGATACAGCTCCTGCACATGGGCGCTGATCTCTGGGGGCCACCAGGACGGCAGCGTAGATGCCTTCCATCTGCCACAGCAATGCCCTGTCTGCATGCCCGTTGTCCACCTGGGCCTGGCCTCTGCCGCTTAGGCATCCCCAGCGCAGGCCAGGACCTCCACAAAGTGACAGGGGAACTTGCCCCTCTACAGCTTCAGGACCATTTCTGGATGTTCCGAAAGCTGTAAGCAGCCTCAAAGCAGGTTCTGCCATCACCCATGATCTGCTGGGAAGACTTGGCCATGAAGAGGTGGGGGTAATGGGGTGACCCAGCACATGCTCTGCATATCAGTCGCAGCCGGGGCAGGTGGAGGTCAGCATGGGTAGCTGGGGCTCTTCATCACAGTGCTGGCAGTACCTACACGTAAATTTCTTCTGACTCTCCAAGATGCTTAAGTCCTCAGCTATCTTCATGTCTAAGACAGTGCACCCCAAGGCTTTTGAGAAAGCCGCAGAGTCTTCTGGATGCATCAGAGACACTGAGGCTGAATTTAGCAGCAAAATAAGGCAGAGACTAAGGACACAGGGACACTGCCAGCACCTTGTGCTGTGAGGTATCACATTTATTATTAAGGTTCAGAACACGGAAGAAGTCCTTGGTGTTCTGTTGAGAAACCTGGACTCCTTCCTCTGCGGTCACACGCCAGCAGTCACTCAGAAATATCTGGGCATCGGACAACTTATGGAATTCTCCCTTTTCTCCATTCTCCTGAGCTGGACGCTGGACGTTGACTATGGCATCCTCTTGGTCATCAGTTTTTTTGTTTGTTTTTTACTACATTCCTTCCATGTGCAGTGATCACACTTCATTTGGAGTGGGGTGGGCGGGGGCCAGCTCAAGTGACCTGGAGGAAGCACAGGGAGAGCAGCGAGTTACCACTTGTAACCCCTGGTGCTGCTGGCTGTATCCTTTCTTCCTTGTAGAGCGTCTAGGGAGGGGAAAGCGGCCACAGTGCCCAAAACCGAGTTCCAGGAGGATGGCAGCACTGTTGGGATCTTGCCGGAGGCGCTGGTTCATTGGTGCCTCGCCTGTCCTCTGGAGATTGAACCTGGAGGACTACTACGGAAGCTAGTCCTCAGTTCCACCCCGCCTCTGCCACCAATTGATTGGAGTCTGAGGGCCAGGAGGAGGGACCAAGAGGCCTGCCTTCCAGCTGCTCACCAGTCCCTGTGCTACTCACTCTGGTTCCCTGTTAGCCATCCCCCAGTCAATGGGAGCCTGCGGGCCGGGGGAGGGACCATGCTGTCTGCCTTCCACCCGCTCGCCAGTTTCTGCTGCCTTGAATTCATTTGAGCCTGAGGGACCCCAATTCCCCCATTAGCCATCTCCTGATCAATGGAGCTGAGGGCCGGGGGATGGAACAGTCATCTGTTTAGTCATTATGGACCCTGGGTTTTTATATATTAGGATTTTATCAGCTACAGTGAGATATTTTAAGAATTCTAAAGGGATTAAGTATATCCAATTGAAATGGAACTTAAATGTGAACAAACATTTACTTGAGTCATCAGTTACCTATATATAACTCTTTGGAATGACGAACGGAGGGGGAAAGAATATAAAAATTATTAGTCATACTGTATTTTCATTCATATGAAAAACTCTAAACTCCAAAGGATACACCAGTGTATATATGTATTGGTTCTCAAGCAGTAAGAACATCCATTCCAGGTAATGATTAACATTTTGCAGGAAACAGCTGTGGTGTTCTTTGTGACTTGTAAGATTCACAGTTCTTTTAATATTAGTGGTATTATTGGTTTTCTGCTATTTTATTCTTTATTTTTACTTAAAACAGATTAGACTGAAGTATATTAACAGAATCCAGATGCCAGAACATCTTTAAAAAGCAAGAACCAAGTCTAAAAACCACCAGGAGAAGCAGGAGCTCTGAGTCCCAAATCAGAATATTTCAGTTCTCATCCTTAAGCTGATCCCCTAAGTATCCACCAAGCTACATGGTCCATTTTTCCTAACTGTTCAAAATAATAAAATTTTAAGTTATAAGAAAATTTGGCACCTAAATATGATCCAATAGCTTATTTTATTTTATTGTTGACACTATTACTATTGTCCTCTATTTCCCATTTTTGCCCCCCTCTACCCAGATCTGCCTTTCCCTCTCTCTGGCCATCACCACACTGTTGTCTATGTAAACAGGGTATGCATATATGTTGTTAGCTACCTTCCTTCATCTGCCCACCTCCTCCCTATACCTTCCCTCTGACACCTGTCAGTCTGTACTACGAATCTATGATTCTGGTTCTATTTTGTTTGCCAGTTTATTTTGTTAATTAGGTTCCACGTATAAATGAAATCATATGGTATTTGTCTTTTTATAACTGGTTTATTTCACTTAGCATAGTATTCTGTTGTGTAAATGTACCACAGATTTTATATCCATTCGTCTACTGAAAGGCATTTGGGCTATTCGAGGTCGTAGCTATTATAAATAATGCTGCTATGAATATAGGTGTGCATATGTTATTTCTGATTTGTGTTTTGGAATTCCTAAGATATATTCCCAGAAGTGGGATCACTGAATCAAAAGGCAAATCAAATTTTTATTTTTTGAGGGAACTCCATACTGTTTTCCACTTGCTTGCACCAGTGTGTGTTTTTATAAACAGTTCATGAGGATCCCCTTTTCTCCACATCCTTGGCAGTACTTCTTGTTTTATTTATTGCTATTAGTCATTCTGACAGGCAATAAGTGATATGTTTTCTGATTTTAATTTGCATTTTCCTGATGATTAGTAACTGAGCTTTTATTTTCTTTTTCCATGTGTCTATTGGCCATCTGTATGTCCTCTTTGGAGAATTGCCTATTCAGTCATTTGTCCATTTTTTAATTGGATTCTTTGTTTTCCATTTGTTGAGTTGTAATGAGTACTTTATATATTTGGAAATTAACCTGTTATCAGATGTATCATTGGCAAATATGTTCTCCCATGAAGTGGGCTCCCTTTTCATATTGTTGATGTTTTCTTTTGATGTACGGAAGCTTTTTAGTTTGATGAAGTCTCATTTGTCTGTTTTTCTTTTGTTTCCGTTGCCTGAGTAGATATATAGGCAAGCATATTGCTATGAGGGATTTCTGAGATTTTACTTCCTATGTCTTTTTCTAAGATTGTTATAGTTTTATGACTTACATTTAAGTATTTTATCCATTTTACACTGTAAATTTTTTCAAAGACATTTGTCCTTATGGAAGAAAATAATTCAACTTTCACTCAAAGATTGTGATTTCTCAGAATTCATGATGAATAATTAAATTATTTATTTTGATGTTAATTTTGCTTTTTATTAAATATTAGTTCAAACATAGATTGGTTTTGCTTATTAACATGTTCCTTTAGAAAGCCTACATATTCCTATTATCAATGGCCAGCTTAAGAGTTTTTTTCTAGAGTACTGTGGCTGTCAACTCAGACTAATGGAAATGCTAATTACCCTAAGTGTTTTATCCACTCTGATTTCTGGTGTGACTATATAGCTGGCAGATATCTGTATATGTACACTGAGACAGAAACAAACCCTCTGTTGAAAGATGAGATGCATCAAGTGCCAAAAAAAAATTTGTCAATACAAATTATTTTCTAAACTGTAGAGGGAGATAAGCAAAAAAAGAATTTGTGTTGACGGTGTAAGATCAGACAAGTCTAGAGTGATAAAAATCTAGTTAACAAATTAAATAACACTTGTTGCTATTTTTTAAACCTGCACTGATACCTTTGTAGCAAATTTAATTACATCTTCATTAACACATTTGCCTGTTATTGACAACTAACTATATGTTTCTTTGTATTTATTTTGCCATCTCCACATAAAAATTGTGTTTCTTAATATCTAATTAGATTTTTAATCTTATTATTCTTAAAATTTTGTTAATATAAATGACGGGAAAAAAACACTTATCAGTCTAAGACTCCTGGGTTTTCCAATGTTCTAACATGCCCTCTGCAAGTCACTTACTAAATAAGACAATTTGAAATCATATTACTGTAGAACCCTAGTGTGTAAATATGAGTGAAAGCATATGTAAACTGACAATACTTTGTTACTAAATTTATATGCCTATTTTTGAGATTATCTTGTAAGTACTGGCTCTACATGTAGCCTAAGATATATTTTCCAACTCAGAAAATATGCCATTAAACTATGTTTTAAAATATTTTTGTTGTGCATTTTCATTGCAAAAAAAATCATTTAAAGGCTTAAGCAGTATCATGGTGCTTTAATCTTTTCACTTAGCAGAAGGACCATTAGTTCAGAAGTAACTTTCCTGTCATTTTCCTGATTAGTGCCACTTTACTGCCTGCATTTAGCAGATGGCTATTTCATTACTTATCAAGATAAACTCTAGAATAATACTGGTATTCAAGTGATATTTACTGTCTCCATAGAATTACCTCAGACTCATCCACAGGCTGGAATATACCTTTTAAATATATTGCAATGCCAACAATTGATTAGAAACCATCTTTTTGTTTTCTGGTGTATTCTGACAGCTCCTTTGGGTTAATTATATTTATTTAAGATCTACAATGTAACTGTGAAAAGTCAGAATATAATAAATATATAACAAGAAATGCAATTATAAGTTTAAAGCTGATAAACTCTGGCATTTAGTCAGTTATTTGATTATTATAATTAGGTTGCCCTAGCACCGATGATACTGAGATCTATCTTCTTTATTTCCTATGAAGAAAATTATAATTTGGATATAGACATGTTTAAGGGATTTAATAACATTTTATAAGAGTCAAATATTATATCTGTTTAATGATGATGGAAATAAGAGCTAAAGTGATGAGGGTTTCATCCTTCATTAGGGAGGGTTAATAAAAAAGGAATTAGAAAAATACATCATGTTCCATTGCTAATTCACAGCAACAACTCAATAAATCACCAGGTATTTATTAAGTGCTTTCTGCGTGTCAGGAACATGCAGAAAATTATTAATTAATTGTTTAAGTAAAGACGACAGCTAAATGCTAAGCCTATTTAGAAACTGGTGCATTTATGCTAAGAAGCATTCACTATATGTGGTCAAGCAATTTTTTGCACACTGATTATAATGTACTACTACTACTAATACTACTACTAATAACGTATTTAATAAGCAGTTACAGGATTTTAAAAATGTTGTAAACAACAGTAAACTTGAGTTAGGGGTTGATGCTATAGTTTCCGAAGTATACAAATCCTCCTCCTATATTTTGATCTTTTTTTTCTTCCTTGAAGTCTGGACAAACATTATTTTATACATTCAATTTTCCTACTTATTAGTCCCCATATGAAAAATTTTGATGGAAAATAAAGTTAAAATAAGAGACTGGAGATGACCTGTGAGTTGATTTCAATTATCCATACTCATTATACATTGGTATAATGGCTAAGTAGAAGTTGACTATAATATCTAACGATATATAAAAGAATGCATCAATATTTTTGTTCAAATTTCAAAAGTGACTAGACCCTTCCTCAATGCAGAAACAAAAAGAAAAGCAGATAGTGTGGAGAATTTTGCTACCATATAAAGCCCTGATTGAGTTTTACAACTAATATAATATTTGAGGGCTATTGAATATTAATTTTCAGTTGGGGAAGTTTAGTAGAATACAAGTGAAATAGGCATTACCATTTAAGACAGAGCCTCTGCTAGTCCAATAAAAAGGTTAAGTAAGCTACTATATGCCATCAATGGTGTTTACCCTGATGAACTGTAAAACAGTTTTGGCTATGTGTAAGATTCTTTGGAGTTGCCAGCAGCAGGGGGATTTGAATCCCTATCCCTTTTCTTAACCCATATCTAAATAACAAGAGTTAAAAATGAAATTTCTAATTTGAGCTGCTGAAATATGGCCATACTGAAAAATAAATTTTGAAAAGTTAAAAAATATGAAAAAATGAGAAACATATAAGTAGCAAGAAGATAGCAGTCAGATGCTGAAAAACACCCTCAATATAGATGAGCTATTAGCTGATACTGGCTGATTCCTGCTTTAAATGAGCCAAACTTTTCTTTACTGAATGGCAGAGTAGAGATGACTTAAAACTTAGTCAGTTCTGAATTATTTACATAAATGGAGTTTTAAAGTGATATGGATATTTGTAAATTGTCTATATTTAACCAAATTGGTTATATGTTACATAATATATTATGAAATTATTTTTGGAGTGGGCATGGTGATTTTAACTTTCTAATTGGATATTCGGTTTACAATGGCAACGGAGAGGGGGTAGAGGACAGGGGAAAGTCAGATTGAGATTTAAAAGATGCTAAGGGTAACCTATACACAGTTAATGTAGACTTAGTTGTTTATTTTGATGTTCTGCCAAACAATCATTGAAAAAGCTCTCTGTTTTACATTTGCAGATTTTGCAGATGTCCCCAGAAGGCATAGTTTTAATACAGTAAAAAAACAGAAATGACATAGGTTTCTAAGTATGTAAGGTTTTTATCCACATATCAATATGCATTACCATCACAGAAAGCAGAGTTAGTCATTCTTCATGTTAATCATGGAAATACTAGAGTCCTTAAGGACACAGTGGTGATAGTTGGGGGTGAGATAAAGTCACTAATCATCCAAGAGATGCAAATTCAAATGACAATAAGGTATCACCTTACACCTATCAGAATGGCTGTCATAAAAAATCAAGAAAAAACAAGTGCTGGCAAGTATGTGGAGAAAAGGGAACCTTAGAATACTATTGGTAAGAGTGCAGCGTGGTGCAGCCATTGTGGAAAACAGTATGGAGTTTCCTCAAAAAATTAAAAATGGAACTGCCTTTTGACCCAGCAATTTCCTTTCAGGAAATATATCCTAAGAATACCGAAATGCTAGCAGAAACCGGTTTGGCTCAGTAGATAAAGCATCAGCCTGCGGACTGAAGGGTCCCGCATTTGATTCCAGGCAAGGGCATGTACCTTGGTTGTGGGCACATCCCCAGTAGGGGGCGTGCAAGGGGCAGCTGATCCACGACTCTCTCTCATCGATGTTTCTAACTCTCTCCCTTCCTCTCTATAAAAAAATCAATGAAATATATATTTTTTTAAAAAGAATACCGAAATGCTAATTCGAATTGAATATGTGCACTCCTATGTTCATTGCAGTGTTATTCACAATAGTGAAGATTTGATAGCTGCCCAAGTGCACATCAGTAGATGAGTAGATAAGAAAACCAGAGTACAGCCCTAACCAGTCTGACTCAGTTGATAGAGAATTGGCCTGTGGACTTAAACAAGTGTGAGGTAGTATCTCATTGTCGTTTTCATTTGCTTTTCCCTGATAGCTAGTGAAGTTGAGCAGTTTTTCATATATCTGTTGGCCATTTGTATGTCTTCTTCGGAAAGGTGTCTATTTAGGTCCTCTGCCGATTTTTAATTGGGGTTTTGTTTGCTTGGTGTTGAGTTGTATAAGTTCTTTATATATTTTGACTACCCCTTGCTGGTGCTGTTGTTTATAAATATCTTCTCTCATTTGGTTGATTTCCTTTTTGTTTTGCAGGCGGTTTCTTTTGCTGTGCAGAATTTTTTAAATCTTAAACGATAAATTATATAGATGAAAACACAGAAACTAAACTTATGGGCCTTGGTCTTAGAGAAGAGTTTATTAATTTGATCCCAAAGGCAAGGGAAATAAAGGCAAGAATAAATTAATGGGAGCCCTGGCCATGTGGTTCAGTAGGTTGGAGCATTGTCCTGTACACCAAAAAGATTGTGGGTTCACTTCCTGGTTAGGGCACATACCTAAGTGGCAGTTTCCATCCTCAGTGGAAGCGAGTGTGGGAGGTAACTGATAGATGTTTCTCTCTCACATTGATGTTTCCTCTCTCTAGAAAAAAAAATCAGGCAAAACATATCATAGGGGGAGGACAAACAATTAAATAAATAAGTAAATAGGACTGTTTATGGCATTTTGACATATAGAAGGGTTTTCAAAAATTTGTCATCACATAGAGTTATTCAGCAATTCTTATGCTTAGAAAGTCCATTGATTTTAAGAGAAAGTGGAAGGGAGGGAGGAGAGAGAGAGAGAGGGAGAGAGAGAAACATCAATATGAAACACCTTGATTGGTTGCTTCCCCCACACTCCCTGACTCCGGCCAGGATAGAACCTGCAACCAAAATATTTGCCCTTTACCAGGAATTGAACCCAAGACTCTTGGGTTAGAGGGTCAGTGCTCCAACCACTGAGCAACACTAGTCAGGACACCACATATTTTTAAATTGCCTCCCTACCCATAACTTAATTAGGAAATAAATATAGAATACAGGAAAAAAATACATGTCTTATAATATCATCTCAACAAATTTTTAAAATTCCTAGTTCTAGGGTGAATTAGCAATTCTGTTTTGTGTTACAAAGTACACTTAATGAATGACAATCAGATGTTGTAATTAGAAATCAAAATAATATTAATTCTGAAATTGATAGCACTAACATATTTACTTAAACATAATTATCAAATTTGAGGTTAAAAAATAAAACTGACTGTGATTCAACTAGGCGTGGTCTGATAATAAGTTAATGATGTGAAGCCAGTTATTCCAAGTTGTTGCTGATTGATCCCAGTGATTGTCTGCAGAACAATGACTTTTCATATACAAGCACTTATTTCACAAATGCAACTTTTATTTTTCATTGGTATTATTCCTTGTTCTCTTTATTACTAGCAGGTGATCCAGAGACAGGCATTCAAATAAAATAAATAATTAAGTTGCTAAACTGAATAACTGGGCTACAATGATCTTAGCTCAGATGAATTAAGTTTGGATAAATGGTTTTTCTTAAAATGTAATTCTCTTGATTTCAAACTGGCTCATAAATGAAAAAGAATTCAAGAGGAAGCAGAGATATTGGTGATGTTAGTGGATCTTAGTATTCCAATCACACGAGCCTCTTGTGATTCCCTTTCAATTTTTTTTTCCTTTTCATTAAATCAGCTACTTGCTTTGTGTTCCTCCAGCATGGTGAACTCTTCAGTTTGTATAATATTTTTTAAACAGTGATTTAATTTGTGGGCACAATAATAAATATAAGAACACGATGTGTGCATTGTTCAGAGGTTTCATCTCTATTCTTCCCAAAACTCTGATCCTCCACAGTATGTAATAAAATATTAGAATTCTAACAACTGGCAGGGGCAGTATACCTGACTGTTAAATCTGAGACCAAAAATTTAGATTTGACTCAATAGAAAAAAGTGAGTCTTGGCAGTAACTTAAAATATATAACAAAAGAGAGACGAGAGATAGAAGAGAGGAGAGAGAGAGAGAGAGAGAAGGGAGGGAGGGAGGGAGGGAGGGAGGGAGAGAGAGAGAGAGAGAGAGAGAGAGAGAGAGAGAGAGAGAGAGAGAGAGAGAGAGAAAATCAACACACAATTTCACACATACTGTAGGTATTTTTGTTTAGGTTTTCATGATGTTTTTCTTACTATGCAAATAGAGAAACAAAATGAGGTATTTATTGCTCTGGTCCAAAGCAGGCCTGGAATGTTTGACAACATATCAGAGTCCTATCCTTCATGTCAGTTGTGCCCCTGGCATGAACTTAGCCGTGATACTTACAAGGACCTTCTACCCATAGGACAGTCATAATTAAACAGATGATGTGAATTATCAGCCACTATGATTATTTCTAGTTTTTCTACCCCTTCCTCCTCTATATCATTTTTCTCAATAGAACATTGAAATGGCATTGTAATTTGAGGCAGTCCCATTACAGCACTGTAGCCAGTTAAATTGGCCACTTAAGAAGGCCAGGATTTTTCTGCCAAGTATCGCTACTAGAAAATGTTAAATTATTATAAAAACCGTAGAGCAGGTGGTCAGTATGAAAACCAGACTGTGATGAGCAATCTGCTCTTATCTGTGTGTTTGTCTCTTCTCTCTAATAGGCTCATTAGGGGCTTGCACATGAGAGAGAGAGAATACAGTGTTGAGCTCTCCTTTCTAAATGCCCCTGTTCAGGTGTCTCATTGTAAAAAGACAGAAAAATATTAGAGAGAGGCCACTCTGTCTTACTTTATGACATTAAAAACAAAGATTTCCTTTATTCCCATTCTAAATTTTAAGGAAGGGTGTACAATCAGTTTAAAAGAACAAAAAATTGTATCCTTTAGTTGAGTACTATTTTCATGAAATAAGGGTTTACCTTCCATTTACTGTACAAAACACTTTCTCATAAATTATCTCATTTGATCCTTAAGCAGCACTTTGATGTGTGATTGGCCCCTTTTTTAGATGAAGCAATTGAGGTTCAGAAATATTAAATGACTTGCTAAGACAATTAAGCAATACAGCAGTAATGAGACTGTTGGATTTCTAGGTAAATTAAAAAGTAGAGAAACTCAGAACAGAAATAATTTAAATCATATGAGATTTGGGAAAATTCATTTTTCAGTGCCAGAGGTAGTAGGTCTAAGACTCTATTTTTTTTTCTCCAGGCTAACGCAGGAATTTTGAAAGTAGCCTAAATTAGCACAGTGAAATCCCCATTTACAACCGATCTATGAAAAATAATAGCTCCTGGAAGAATTTTAAATTTGTCCATATTCAATGCACCCTGTCAATGCTAAATATTATATTATTAGAAGAGATAAATCCCTATTTTGTATAGTCAAGAAACAATGTAAAGTCACATTAATAATAAAAAATTTTGCCTTTCAGATAGGCAAAATTACTATTATTAAAAATTTAAGAGACACACTGTCCCATACACAGATACGTATGATTTCTGAAGTTATCATATATATATAGGCATTTCTTCAATGAAGAAGAAATATTAAGAATGCAGCCAGTTTTCCATTATTTGAAACTACTTTGGCTGTGGCGACCATACTATTTTACCATGACATCAAATCACTAAGAAACCTGGTAATTTTCTTTACAAATAGATGGGGGGATATTTTTTGCAAGGTTTAGATTGGCAAGATATAGTATGTGTTCAGCAAAGCTCTATGTATCACCTTCCAGATATTTTTAGTATGTATTTGTTATTTTGACATTAACTAATTTCTCTTTAATTTTATGCTGTGCATTTTTAAGAGAAAATGTATTTGATTAGTTTGATAGTAGAACAGATTTACTTAGGAAAGAGGCCAGAGAAAACACCAAGCCCTCATTCCCCCCACTTTTGGGGGGAATTGTGCTGAAATTTGAAAGAGGAAGAACTGATAGATAACAAAGCTGATAGATGACAAATTCTTTGGATAAACTGTTAAGTAGGCAGGTGTGTCTTAGCCCAATGTCCCACCTTTCTGTCCATGTATATTTTTCTGATATCTTTTCCCCTTTTCAAACTCAAACTTTAATGTTCTCTGCCTTATGTTTTTGGCTAGGGAACTTAAAAACTTCCAGTAATTTGTTAATGAACACAAATGTGGTTTAATCTGTCATCCTCTGGACTTTCAGATTTGGACATTAACTCAAAGAAGGGAGTCAAAATATTACCTACTGTAATACGCTGCTAGCTACTGAATTTCATGTATAATGTGTTTTCCATATCCCTCATATAACACTATGTATATAGATTCCCACCGCCTGTATGTGTACTGCAAATTTTGTCAAAAGATTTAAAAACTAAGAATGCTATTGTGATAAAAAGGGGAAGTGGGAGATGTAGCTCAAATTAATGTTATTGATTTCAAAATATAAAACATCCTACACTTACCCACATTGCAATGGTTTATTCAGAATGGTTTTTTTTGGGGGGGTCATTTACACATTTCATATGCTCACTAGTACACCAATCTAGTAAATGCCATACTGAGAATCCAAAGGTCCAAAGCCATTCTTTTACAACATTAGAATTTCTATACAAGGCATGATCCACTCTCCCTGACCTCTCTTCCATGTTTTCAATCCCCTTAAATTCATTTCTATTTATTCTATGTTCCTCATCCTGCCTCATCTGTCCACTTCTCTGGTAGCTCAAATATTGTGCATTTCAACATTCCCATTGTTTTGGGAACAAACACTCTATATCTGTCTATGTGCAAGGAATCTAGAACCAGATGGCTTGGGTTCAAATTTGGAATCCATCACCTATTAGCCTATTTATGTGAACTTAAATTGGATAATTAACCTTAACCTCTTGTTCTATAAAATGGGGGACCTTTAGTTCTTACATTACAAGGTTATTTATTGGATAAGTCAAAATACATAGAACAGTGCCTGGAATATTTTAAATGTTCAAAGTGTTGGCTGAATATTATTTTTCTTCCACCATCTTAATTTAATTAAAATGTGTATTTTACCTGAAATACTACTTAAAACTTTACCTTACCCTTGTGCTTCACATTCTCAGTGTATTCTCAGGACATTCTTGCCTCTACAATTGCCACTCCACCTTAACATTTCCTCATGTATTTATCCTTCTTACCCTCTGCTGTAAATGAATGTGTTCCTGTTTTTCTTTCTTTTTAAAAAATACATTTTATTGATTTTTTACAGAGAGGAAGAGAGAGGGATAGAGAGTTAGAAACATTGATGAGAGAAAAACATCAATCAGCTGCCTCTTGCACACCCCCTACTGGGGATGTGCCCGCAACCAAGGTACATGCCCTTGACTGGAATCGAACCCGGGAACTTTCATTCCGCAGGTCGATGCTCTATCCACTGAACCAAACCAATTTCGGCCCTGTTTTTCTTTTCTTTCTTTTTCTTTTTCTTTTTTTTATTTTAAAGTATATTTTATTGATTTTTAACAGAGAGAAAGGGAGAGAGATAGAGAGCTAGAAACGTCGATGAGAGAGAAACATCGACCAGCTGCCTCTTGCACATCCCCTACCGGGGATGCACCCGCAACCAATGTACATGCCCTCGACCGGAATCGAACCTGGGACCTTTCAGTCCGCAGACCGACGCTCTACCACTGAGCCAAACCGGCTTCGGCATCGGCCCTGTTTTTCTTGATTAATCCTTTATCTCCCACTTTTTAAGCAGCTTTTTTCTTTCTTGTATTTTTTATCTTCCCTCTCCACTAGCTCCTTCACCTCAGTGTGCAACTGTCCCCAAGGACTGTCGCTTTTCCTCAAATAATCCCTCAGTACTATTGGTTACTCAGGTTTTCATCTTTTATCTAATGTTTATATTATTGTTAAGCTTTTTAAAAATTATCTTTGTTGTTGAAAGTATTACAGATTTCCTCTTTGTTTGTTTTTTCCCCCCTTGACTGCCTCCACCCTGCACACACCCCTCCCAGGCCTTCAATACTCTATTGCCTATGTCCATGGGCTATGCATATCTATAATAATGAAAGCATAATATACTAATTATACTAAAGGGCCTAAAGATCTTCCCGACAAATCCTGGGCTGCAAGGGCCGAGACAGCCACTGAGGCTGTGAGAGCCGAGCCCCTTGCATGAATTTTGTGCATTGGGTCTCTAGTCCTAAATAATACACTGAGTGATCAGATTATTATGATCTCTGAATGCATAATAATCTGGCCACTCTGCGGACTGAAAGGTCCCAGGTTCGATTTCTGGCCAAGGGCATGTACCATGGTTGCAGGCACATCCCCAGTAGGGGGTGTGCAAGAGGCAGCTGATCGATGATTCTCTCTCATCAATGTTTCTAACTCTCTATCCTTCTCTCTTCCTCTCTGTAAAAAAATCAATAATATATTTTTTTTAAATAAAAATAAAATAAAGAGGGAATATGCAAATTTTCCATGACTTTGCCACAAAGATGGCAGAGCCCACAGCAGAGGTCGAGTTCTGTAATGAGCCTTGATGAGCTATCAACAGGGACCTGAGGCCGCACCCCCCCACACCCCCCCGTGGGGCTTCACAGGGGACCTCATGCTGCACCCCCTGCCCAGTGGGGCTGGATGGGGGACCTTAAGGTGTGCACCCCCCTGCCCCAATGCTGGGTCACGGGTCCTCAGGCTGCTTCCCTTGCCCCAGGCAGGGATACCTCAGGCCATGCCCCCCACCCAGCAGGGCTTGACGGGGGACCCGAGGCTGTGCCCCCTCCTGGCACTGGGACAGGGGACCTCAGGCCTTGACACCTGCCTGGTGGAGTTTGACAGGGAATCTCAGACTGCATCCCCCACCCAACCAGGATTGATGGGGGACCTCAAGGCACACGCCCAGGTGGACCTCAGGCTGTGCTTCCTTCCCCAGCACCAGGCCAGGGGACCTGAGCCTATGCCTCCCATCCAGTGGGGCTTGACAAAGATGGGACCGGCTTGGTCTGTATGTAGACCAATGGGGGTGGGGCCTGGGTCTAGGTCTCACAGAATTTTTAGGCCCAAGTGGGTGGGCGGGGACTTGGCTCTGGGTCCTGTGGTGCGTCCCAGACTCTGACAGGAGAAAGATTTTCATATACATTTTACTAATTTTCTTTCATCTCTAACACTTCTATTATATAGAAAGGGCAAATAGTGATATTAAAATATTTTCTCTAATTAATCCCCTTTTAATGTGCATGAATTTTGTGCACTGGGTCACTAGTACGCATATAAGTTTCCAGGTTAATCATTCCCCCAACCTTCCCTATGAAATTTGTCAGTCTGTTTCATGCTTTTATGTCTCTGGATCTATTTTGTTCATCAGTTTATTTTGTTCATCAGAATACACATATAAGTGAGATAATGTGATACTTATACTCTGACTAACTTATTTCATTTACCGTAACAAAATGCTCTCCAGGTACAACATGCTGTTGCAAATGGTAAGAGTCTTACCTTTTTTACAGCTGTATAGTATTCCATTGTGTAAATGTTCTACAGCTTTTATATCCACTCATCTGCTGATAGGCACTTGGGCTGTTTTTAAAGTCTAGCTATTGTAAATTGCACTTTTTAAAGGCAGATGTGTGGCATGAAATTTGAAAGTAGAGACAAAATATTGCAATTCCTCTCTAATATTTATAAATTGGATAATCCTGAACATGTTAATAACTCTGAGTAATTTTCTCATATGAAAATGAAAATAATAATTACTTCATTGGATTGTTATAGGAATGAAATACTCTCTCCTAAGTGTCTAGTTGAGGTAATGTTTTGTATCTTGATCCTGGTGCAATTAAATAGAAATGCTCATGTAGTGAAAATTCATTGAACTGTAGGCTTATGACTTGCACCCTTTTTGTGTGTATGTTATAATTTACATTTAAAAATTAAATAAATGATAGTACAGTTTCTGCTATGGAATAAGTGCTCAATAATTGTGGCTATTGTTATTTTTATTTCTAGTAATTACAATTTGGATACCATTTCTACCACTCTAATTTCATCAATGACCCCTAATCAATATATAGCCAATACCTTTTCCTCTTTGAGGAATAAACACCATCATTTGAATCTTTTCTTCCCTTGACTTTCTCAGTATGGCTGGACTATTCCATTCAAATGCCAATTAACTCAGCCAGAATAAATATTTCCATAAATTAAAAGCAAAAGAGCTCACCACCTGGTCTGTATTCTGGAAAAGGCATAGGAGGGAAATTATATATATATATATATATATATATATATATATATATATATATATATATATATATATAATTTCCCTCCTATATTTGACTGGCGAGCCATTATCAATAAGTTAGTTAGAGATGTTAGTTTTCACAGGTTGAGTTGATAACAAAATGTGTGGAGATGGATATACATACAAGGCAGGATATGGAAATCAACTGTATTGTGTAATAGTTTAATTTCCAAAATAAATAATATCATTATGGAGGTGTATAAAAAGTTTACATTTGTTGCCAAAACCGGTTTGACTCAGTGGATAGAGCGTCAGCCTGTGGACTGAAAGGTCCCAGGTTCGATTCCGGTCAAGGGCATGTACCTTGGTTGCAGGCACATCCCCCCGTGGGGGTGTGCAGGAGGAAGCTGGTCGATGTTTCTCTCTCATTGATGTTTCTAACTCTCTATCCCTCTCCCTTCTTCTCTGTAAAAAATCAATAAAATTAAAAAAAAAAGTTTACATTTGTCAAAGTGAGAGATGCAATAGTAGTGAAGGGACAGAAGAGGATTGGAGCCACAGCAGTGTATTTTACAGTAGTCAAAACTTGGGCTTATGATAGCCGATTAATTATACACGAGTCTCTGGAGATGGAGTTGAAATAATTGCAACAAAAGGTACAAAACATCATTAAAAGACATTAGTTAAAGAGAATACTAAGGCAGAAGTTACACAATCTGGGTTCACGTATCAGCTATTTTACTTAGCTAGTAGGTTGCATTAGGTAAATAATTTAAACTCACAAGCTTACATTTTCATCTTCTGATGAATATAATAGTTTCTCCTATCAATAATTTTAAAAACTTTGCTATGGGGCTCAGATAAGGTAATATATGCAGAGACACTATGCAGCTCACATGGCATCACACAGATGCAGGAGATTATTTGTGAGGTACTTGTTACATTTCCCTCTCCTTTGCACCTGCCATGTGATTGGATTCTACTACAGAGCAACAAATGATGTCAAAGAGAGCTATGACCAGTAAATGGATGAAGCCTGTATCTTAGGGGAGTAGGTTGGATTTGGGAAGCATTTGTCAGAATACAGATCTGGTGGTGAGCTCTGTTGCTTTCGAGTCAGTGTGTTGTTTCAATTCCATCCTGAACGTGACAACCTGCTGCTCATTCATAGGTGAGTCATTCTTTCTTATAAATTTACAGTTAAATCCCGTAATCAATTGTGACTAACTTGTATGGGGTTTCAGTGAAGAAATAGGAAAGAAAAATATGTGAGGTGCTTTTGTTGCTACTGCTTTTACTAGGTAATTTTGTAAAGATGAAGAACAGATATTTTAAGAGTTAGAGGATCAACTAATGTGTTCTGTTTGGATTCTGAGAAAGGTATTTGTGGCTTTGTAATCTAGAGAATTGCATTTTATTGGAAATGTTAAATTTCAGGGTTAAATATTTGGTAAATGGGACTTTATAACTATTATATTTTTAATTTAATGTTTCTTGCTTATCTATCTTGTCTGAGATACTTGAGCCTTATAAAAAAGGAAATGAGAAATATTAATCAAGTGTGATTGATTATATGAAAAAATATGATTCATGATTTCACTTATAGCTTAATAAAATAGGGAAATGTGCTTATAGCAATTTTACCCTAGTCCTGCTCTGTAGCAGAATTTTTCAGATGAAGTAGGAGAGACAGGAAAAATGTAAGTTACTCTGTTTAGGAGATTATATATTTGAAACGGCAAATCTATAATGTATCCGAAAAGCTTGGGAAGCTATAATTTATGTATTAATGTGTGGTATAATTAGTATTACGGAACTCGTGCTAGAGAATCTTTTCAAATACTCTCCAGTATTAAAGCAAAACTCTGAAGCAGTTGTAACATTTATCAAAATAAGTTTTTGTTAAGTTTTTATTAATTGTTATTATCAAGTCATGAATTTAACTGTTTCCCTTAACAAAATGTAGCAGTGGCTATATATTCTAAGACTTTAACTTTGCTTTCTAGCAAATGCTAAATCATTGGTTGAAGGAAATGAGGAAATACATGTGAAAGCCCTTTAACATCTGTGGCATGATATTTATAAACTGTATTATAGTGTTTTTAATTTTTAGGTTTTTAATTTTTGTTATATATTTAATTTTATAGTGTTTTAAATTTTTGTTATATATTTAAATATGTATTATATATTTACTATAGCATATATATATATATATATATATATATATATATTGTTTTTAAATCATAAAGGACAAACAAAAGGGGATTGAAGAATAATTAAACCTTGCCAGATTTCACTGATTACCATTCAGTACACAAAGTTACTGCTAAATTACAACCTTATAAGGGAAGTTTGTAACAATTACTAACAATTTAGCATAGATTAGTTTATCCGATTAACTTGCATGAAGCTGAAACCCTGGGAATAACAGCAAATGAAGTGTTATGCTCCAATCCCAAAGAGATATATCCCACTAATTAAATAACAAAAAGTAAAATCTTTGCTATTTGAATGTACCAGTTTCCATCTATTGTAGTTTCTGTGAATACATAGGCTTTTTAATAACACATTCACCAACCAAAAAGATTATAGTTTTGGCTACACAAACCCAAAAGTTATGTAAATAATAACAGATATTTTTTTTTATAGCAGACATGTATAAGATTCAGAGGTTGAGCAAACAGGAGAGAAGCTGCTTTTTTCTTTTTTTTTTTTTTAAGAGAAGCTGCTTTGAGACAGCTGTGAAGGTGATAAACATGTCTTTGTAAAAGTGGATGTGAACCAGAATCTTTTACTATGCTTGCTGATTCTAATTATTTCATTTGGTCGGAAGTAATTAATTATGTTCAAACTTGTAAAAGAGTCACTGTTTACTTTATTGCTTCTAACTCTTCCCACTAACCATCCCATGCTTTCCTTTCTCATCATTAGTTTTTAGATGTTTTAGAGTTGTTTCTTTTTATTTTTTTTCGCCCATTCTTGTGTCTAAGTCCTAGGAGAAAGAAACCCTTTGTGTGACTTTTCCCAAAAACTTTCTCATTTTGCTTGACATGCCATTTAATTCTGATATGTATGCTGTTTGCTGGAAGGAGCACTGTACTGAGATCCAGATGCCTGGGATATTTTTCTAGTTCTACTGCTAAATTGCCTGACTTGAAACAAGTCTCTTTTTATCTAAGCCTCGGTTTCCTGATCTGTAAATGAGAGGAAAATATAGTATTATTTTTTCAGGTTAATTTTAGTTAAATTCAGCATTCAATTATTCTATTTGGTGGACCAGATGGCCTCCTTTGGTGATATGGAATACCCAGGAAAATGTTTTTCAGTGAATAAGGCTATTAGTAGAAATTTTGATTTAGTTTATTACAGCTTTTAGATGTTTGCTTTGATAATGGACTTTAAACATAAATGTATTTACCTATTATAGTACCATATCTGGGTGCCAGCTTCAGCAACACTTGCAGGAAAATGAATACTCAGATATGATATGTAGGAGGACTCTAATAGTATGAGAGAATAATTTCAGCTTTGTTTAAAATGGGGTTTACAAATTTGTCAGATCGAGGGATGCAGTGTTTTGGTGAAAATTAGAAGAACACATTCTTCTATGTTTCAGTTTGAATACTGAGTACTAGTGCAGATGCACTTTAAAGCAGCATTATCTAGCCGAAACCGGCTTGGCTCAGTGGATAGAGCGTCAGCCTGCAGACTGAGAGGTCCCAGGTTCGATTCCCGTCAGGGGCATGTAGCTTGGTTATGGGCACATTCCCAATAGGGGGTGTGCAGGAGGCAGCTGATCGATGTCTCTCTCTCATTGATGTTTCTAACTCTCTATCCCTCTCCCTTTCTCTGTAAAAAAATCAATAAAATATATTTTAAAAATAAATAAATAAATAAAGCAGCATTATCTAAATCCATAAAATATCAAAATGGGAGCAACTTCAAATAATCACTGGAGTGTAAGGTTCAAGTCTTCTCCCACCACCTTCCTTTCCCCAGTCTAGGCTTCAGTTTTATGGTTTTAAAGTTAAATTAAGAAAGGGAAAACAAAAGTAGATTTCCCATAAACATAGAGAAGCACATGCCTTTACTGCAGTATTCTGGAAACCTGTCTTTTATTAAGAAACCTGTGACCATCTGCTGATGGGCACTTAGGCTGTTTCCAAATCTTAGCTATTGTAAATTGTGCAGCTATGAACATAAGGGTGCATATGTTCTTTCTGATTGACATTTCTGATTTCTTGAGTTATATTCCTAGAAGTGGAATTACAGGGTCAAATGGGAGTTTCATTTTTTTTCTAAATATATTTTATTGATTTTCTAGAGAGAGGAAGAGAGAGGGATAGAGAATTAATTATTGATCAGCTGCCTCCTGCACACCCCCCCCCCACCAGAGATGTGCCTGCAACCAAGGCACATGCCCCCGACCGGAATCGAAACTGGGACCTCTCAGTCCACAGGTGGACGCTCTATCCACTGAGCCAAACCGGTTTCAGCTGGGAGTTTCATTTTTAACTTTTTGAGGAAACTCCATACTGTCTTCCACAGTGGCTGCACCAGTCTGCATTCCCACCAGTCTGCATTCCTTTTTCTCCACATCTTCACCAAGACTTATCATTTGTTGATTTGTTGATGATAGCCATTTTGACTGATATGAGGTGGTACCTCATTGTTGTTTTGATTTGCATCTGTCAAATGATTATTGACTGAGCGCTTTTTTCATATGCCTCTGTCCTTCCTTATGTCTTCTTTGAAAAAGTGTCTATTTAGGTCCTGTGCCCATTTTTTTGACTGGGTAGTTTATCTTCCTTTTGTTAAGTTGTATGAGTTCCCTGTAAAATTTGTGGATTAAACCCTTATCTGAGATAGCATTGGTAAATATATTCTCCTATTTAGTGTGCTTTCTTGTTGTTTTGTTGATGGTTTCTTTTGCTGCACAGCAGCTTTTTATTTTGATGTAGCCCCATTTGTTTATTTTCTTTTTAGTTTCCTTGCCCTAGGAGCAGTATCAGTGAAGAAATTGCTTTGGCATATGTCTGAGATTTTGCTGCCTGTGAATTCCTCTAGTATTTTTATGGTTTCCTGTCTTATGTTTAAACCCTTTATCCATTTTGAGTTTAGTTTTCTGTGTACCCTGTAAGTTGGTGTTCTAGTTTCATTTTTTTTGCATGTATCTGACCAAATTTTCCAGCACCATTTATTGAAGAGACTGTCTTGACTCCATTGTATGCTTTTGCCTCCTTTATCAAATATTAATTGAGCATAAAGGCTTGTGTGGAAAATAATATGGAGTTTAATCAAAAAAAGTTAAAAATGGAACTGCCATTTAACCAAGTGACCCCATTTCTGGGAATATATCCCAAGAAACTAGAAACACCAATCAGAAAGGATATATGCACCCCTATGTTCATAGAAGCACACTTTACAATAGCTAAGATTTGGAAATGGCCTAAGTGCCCATCAGCAGATGAGTGGATTAAGAAACTGATAAATGCCAAAACTGGTTTGGCCCAGTGGATAGAGCGTTGGTCTGCGGACTGAGGGGTCCCAGGTTCGATTCCAGTCAAGGGCATGTACATTGGTTGTGGGCACATCCCGAGTGGTGGATGTGCATGAGGCAGTTGGTGGATGATTCTCTCTCATTGACATTTCTAACTTTCTATTCCTCTTCCTTTCTCTCTGTAAAAAAAAAATCAATAAAATATATTTTTTTAAAAAAGAAACTGTGATACATCTACACAATGGAATACTATGCTGTGGTAAAAAAGAAGGAATTCTTACCATTTGCAACAGCATGGATGTAACTGGAGAGCATTATGCTAAATGAAATAAGCCATTTGGAGAAAGATACATATCACAGGCTCTCACTCACTTGTGGAATAAAATGAATAACATAAACTGATGAACAAAAATAGATCCAGAGACTTAGAATCATGGAACAGACCGACAAACCCCAGAGAGAAGGCTGGGGAGGAGGGGGGAGAGGTGTGGGGATGTGGAGAGGGGGTTGAAAGATCAACCAAAGAACTTGTATGCATATAAGCATAAGCAATGGACACAGACAATAGGGGGGATGTTGAAGGCCAGACGAGGGGGGGGGGGGGGGCGAGTGGGAGAGGACAATAAGGGGAAAAGGGGACATGTATAAAACTTTTTACAATGAAGAATTTAAGAAATAAATTAAAAAAACAAAAAAACAAAAAGTAAAGATTAAAAAAAGAAAGAAATCTGTAACCACCTGTTACTTCATGTTACTTTTTATCTTCTCGAATTCATTCTCATTGTGTGTGTGTGTGTGTGTGTGTGTGTGTGTTTAATCTCGTGAGAATGAGCTTAAAAACATTTAGACAGTATATCAAGAAAAACCAATTTTCTCAACAGTTAAGTGCCTGTTAAAGGGTGGATGTAGAACAACTCCCCTGTCAAGCGCCCCACCCCCACCCACGCACCTCTTTGGTCAAGGGCTACGTCACTCAGCCAGCGACTCCTCTGGCTCCCCCACAATCCCCAGGCGCTGTGGGAAGCCATGATCTTCGCGAGGGGCTCGGAACAACCTGGAAAGATCCTTCCGCTCTCCGACCACCGGGTTGGTAACTAAGGGGATTTTATCCCCGTGGTGTGGGGTCTGAGGGGGTAGAGAAAGAGGAAGATTTAAATGTAGCTTGTCTTGGCACTCTGGTGGGGCCGTACACAGAGCCCTCTGGTGGGACCTTAGACGGAGGCGGTTACAGTTCTGAGGAGAATCCCCTTGAAAGGTGGAAGCCAGGAGAAGGTCAGGGGAGAACAGGGGTTCTTTGGGAGGGAAAACGCCAAGGTGGAGGGGTGGGGAAGCTGTGAGAGTGACTGGGTAGCCCTAGGTCTCTGGCCTCTGGGGGTCAGGCTACTTCCCACACTTCCGCTTTGAGCCCCACAATGTAGATGGAGGCCCTAAAAGACTAGTGGGGATCCTTGTGTCAGGAAAAGGCTGGGGAACCACCCTACAAGAAACCGAGGACCAAAAATGGGTGCGCGGTGACGGTTAGTGGTTAGTTTGGCCAACCGACAACTTGGTGGGAAAGGGCCGTAGATTGACTCCCAGCTGA
Source organism: Pipistrellus hanaki (assembly GCF_964339955.1). Lineage (NCBI taxonomy): Eukaryota > Metazoa > Chordata > Mammalia > Chiroptera > Vespertilionidae > Pipistrellus > Pipistrellus hanaki. The sequence continues at coordinate 78,469,296 of NC_140524.1, forward strand.
GCGTCCTGAGAGACTCGGACAGCTTGAGAGCGAAACAGGACAAAAATAAGGGGGTGGAGGCTCAAGTACAGAGAAAGTTGACTTTAGCTCAACATGAGGAACATTTCGTACAGAAATTTAGCTGTTGGGAAGCACAGATGCCGCGGTTCTCCGCCATTTCTATGGCGACTATTCTAAGAGTCGAATTCTAATCTTACTTATATGCCACCTCTAGTTTTTTTTTTTAAATTCTCTGAGTCAGTGGTTCTCCTTTTATGATGTAATAATCTGCCTCAGCATTATTTATATTACCTTAACGTAAAAAGAAAGCCATCATGCTCAGCTCAGCAAATGATATGATTAATAATTTTTCATTTGTTTTAAACTCTAGCACCTTAATGTCTAGGATATGGACAACAGGATTTCTATGGTTGTGGTTTAAAATACATTAAACTTTGCCGAAACCGGTTTGGCTCAGTGGATAGAGCGTCAGCCTGAGGACTCAAGGGTCCTGGGTTCGATTCCAGTCAAGGGCATGTACCTTGGTTGCAGGCCCATCCCCAGTAGGGGGTGTGCAAGAGGCAGCTGATCAATTACTCTCTCTCATAGATGTTTCTAACTCTCTATCCCTCTCTCTTCCTCCCTGTAAAAAAATCAATAAAATATATATTTTTAAAAATAGAAAATAAATAAAAATAAAATAAAATACATTAAACTTTTTAAAATTTATCTTTATTATTGAAAGTATTACAGGTGTATTCCCCATTAACTCCTGCCTCCCCACTCCCTCCCCCCACGTCCCACCTCCCCATACCACCCACCCCCAACACCACCCCAGGCCTTCATCACACTATTGTCTATGTCCATGGTTATGCATCTATACATATATGTCCTTTGGTTGATCTCTTCCCACCCTCCACAAACTTCCCTCTGAAAATCTTCAGTCTGTTGTATGCTTCCATGTCTCTCGATAGGTTTTGTCCGTTAGATTCCACATATAAGTGAGATTGTGTGATACATTAAGTTTCCATGGACACTATGGTGATTGCAGGGGTGGAGGGAGATGGATGAGTTGAGGTTGAAGAGGGCATAGAGAGGATAAATGGTGATGGGAAAAATAAAATAAAAACTTAAAAATAAATAAAATACATTAAACTTAATTAAAATGCTAACAATTAGGGGCCTTTTCAGCTTCTAGTTTATCTACCTACATAGGCTATAGACCAAAGCATTTTTAAGATAAATGAATATGATTGGAAAGAAAATTTTCAAAGCTAGTCAATATTCATAAGAATAAACTGAAATAAGCTAGTCAATGTTCATTAAGAACAGACTGAAGTTTTGAAGAGGGAAATATTTCACTATCTTCCATCAATGATTTATTTTAATTTTTATTTATTTATTTTTTTGCCATTTCCTTCCTCCTTTCCTTTTTGAGGAAGTGGGGAGGCTTTTAACTCTGAAATAAAATAAAATAAATAACTTTTGTAAATATTTTACATAAATAGTCATATGGATTTCCAAGAGGAGAAAATAGGCAATACTACTTCTTTTATCTGTTAAGGAAGAAAGCAATGGAAGCTGGAAAGGCCAAAACAAACAAATGTAAACACAAAAAGAAAGATAAAAGAATAAGAAACCTAGGTAGATTAAAAATGTAATGTGAATATTAAATAGCCAAAAATTATAGGAAAACCACTGACCACCAAAAAATTCTTTTCTTGAAATTAGAGGATATTGGTTGATATTATACAATCATAGAAAACATAACCACATCTTTTAATCAATGCAATTCCCTAGCTCCACACATAGTAAGCTTATATTACCTATTTGTTAAATGTCCTTGAATGAAAATTTGTTCCTCTTTATTTTAACAAACTCTCTGCTGAATGCCAGAACTTTGTTGTTTCTGAGTTAATAATACTTTTTATTTTTATTTTTTTCAGAGTAACTGAAACAGCTTGAGTGTTCATTTCACCACTGGAGCCAACCCAGACCTCCCCTTCTTTTATCCACCCCCAACCTGTACCACCTCTCCTACCTTCATACCTCAGGTAAAGGGGAAATTAGAGTAAGACCAGGAACTTGCTGGTGTAGGTAGGCTTATTGCTACTTTTATCATGGATTTTAAGACTCTGGATAATCTGACAGTAAGCAATAGGAATCTTTCAGTTCTTTGCTTCCCTAGAAGCCCTCATTTTTAGTCTGAGTTGTCCATGAAATATGTAACCCTAATACTTGATTAGTGATTCTAAATCTGTTATCCAAATAATAGCCACTAGCCATATATATAATTTCAATCAATAAAAATTAAAAATTGTGTTTCCAAGCAATATCCATATGTGCCAGTAACTTTTGTATTTAATAGTGCAGATGTAGAATATTCTAACATTGTACAAAATTCTGTTGGATAGTGCTGCTTCAGAAAGCCTGTCAGCCCCTTGCCATTTCTTTAGTTTAAAAGATATTGAACAACAAATCTATTGTACTGTGTTTCCCCGAAAATAAGACATCCTTCGAAAATAAGACCTAGCGCATGGAAAGATAAGACATCCCCTGAAAATAAGACCTAGCGCAACTTTGGGAGAAAAAATTAATATAAGACACTGTCTTATTTTTGGGGAAACGGGGTATTTGAGGGGCAAGATGAAGGTTATTAAAAGTATACCATAGTATTTTGAGAAGTAGCTGTGCAATACAGGGCTTGAGTTAAATGGCTGAGTAATGAGGCAGCACCACTCTCTAATTTGATATTTAGAATGAGAAAGTGAGACTTACATTCAAGTTTTGTGTTTGTTTTGTTTTTTTCAGGAAGGGCTTTGGCTATGATTTTAGACCATTTGTTCAAAGTGAACATTAATGATTTACATTTGTAAAACGTTTCTACATGTAAAATTAGGTTATAAGAGGGAACATTGAAAGGGAAAACAGTTGATTCTGAGAGCATCTGTGTTATCACAATCTTACTTTTAAATTGTCATTGATATATCTTTTGTATCTTCCCTCTTATGGGTTTCAATAGCTGAGTAATACAAATAGGAATACTGCAAACTTCAACAAATCGGAGCTTCAAAACTACCAGGACTAATAAATGATTCACATTTCCTTAATGAATGTTTTACATTTTTGAAAATGTTATCTTTCTCATTTTTTTTTCCTCCATAAATCTCACAAGAACTCTTCTGATGTAGGTCGGGCAAATATTGCTTTTTTACAAGCTTCTTTTCTTTTTAGTCTCCTTTGTCTTGACACAGATGTCACCTGCTGCATGAAGCTGTCTCTTTTCCTTGCAATTAAGCGTAAGCTCCTTAGCACTTTCTCTATATGGTTTTTGTCTTAAGCTAATCAAGAATGCTATTCATGAGGTATGTAGGCCTTTAGTGTGAGATTTTATGTTTATCTGGCTAGGGATTAGGTTGTATTTACTGTTTGCTATAGTTCAAGTGTCAGAAGCTAAAATTTCCTCTTTTGTTACTGTTTTTGTCTCCCCTATTGTCTTTGTGGTTTCTAGAAGCTTATTTTTTAAATAAAGTCTGAGAAAAAAAGAATGCTGTTTAAGTTGCTTTTGATCCTTCTTAATAGATTCACAATTCCAATAGGATAGAAGTGGTGTCTTATTTATATATGTGGGTTTTATTTTTTGCCTTTTAAAATGTATTTTATTGATATAAAGTCATATAACATAAAATTAATCATTTTAAAGTGTGCAATTTAGAGGTTTTTAGTACACTCATTATGTTGTGCAACCATCACTTATATATATTTCCAAAACATTTTCATCACTGCCAAAGGGAACCCTGCACCCATTAAACAGTCTCTCTTCCCTGCCTCTACATAGCTCCTGGCAACCACTAATCTTTCTGTGTCTATGGATTTACCTATTCTGGATATTTCAAATAATGAACTCATGTATTGTGCAACCTTGTGTGTCTGAATTATCTCACTTAGCATAATGTTTTCAAGGTTCATCCACATTATAGCATATATCAGAATTTCATTCATATTTATAGTTGAATTTTATTTTACTAAAAAATACTCAATAAATATTAATTAACAGTAGACTGTTTTACCCCAAACTCTCAACCTGGGAGCATATGCTAATGCTAGAGGCCCAAATGCATGAAATTAGTGCAAGCAGGGGGGGCTGGGGGAGGGGGAAGAGTACCTCAGCCCAGTCTGCACTCTCTTAAAATCCGGACCCCACCACAGAGTATGTCTGACTGCTGGTTTAGGCAATTGGGCATCCCTCTCGCAATCTGGGACTGCTGGTTCCTAACTGCCTGCCTGCTGCCTGATTGCCCCTAACCACTCTGCCTTCCTGCTTCATCACCCCCAACTACTCGCCTACCTTCCTGATTGCCCCTAATCACTTTACCTGACTGCCTGATTGCCCTAACCACTCTGCTTGCCTGCCTCATCACCCCTAACCATTTACCTGCTTGCCTGATTGCCCCTAACTACTCACCTGTCTACCTGATTTCCCCTAACCATTCTTCCTTGCCTGCCTGATTGCCCCTAATTGCCTCTGCCTCCCCCCACCACTGCGGCTTCTTCCAGAAGTACCTTCAGAATGATATCTGGAAGTTTGTCTGGTCCAATTAGCATATTACACTTTTATTAGTATAGATAATGCAGCCTCTATGAATATATAAGGACTGAACCCAATTACATTCTGCTATTTCATTCTTAGATAATTAGATCATCTATGGCTTAAATAATAACCACCAGAAGATTCTCTCTATCCATTCTGAAACATGGCACAATCCTTTCATCTTTTCCATGGAGAACCTACAGTGACATCCTCTCCCACTGAAGTTCGTGTGTGGGTAGAAGGTAAGATGTTTTGAAACATCTTAGTTCTGCACATCACATTTAACCTTTTCAGACTCAGCTGCTCTGATCCCACACAAAATACATAAAAACATATTATTTTGCAGTTTTTTTTTACAGAAAATGTTCAATATTAAAAAGTCGAACGTGAACTCTATAACTTTAAGATCATAACATGCTTTATTAAACATTCTAAGTATGATTTTCTTGATTTTATTAGTGATTTCATTGTATGAATATCGAAATTAATGTTTTATATTTAATTAATGTATTAATTTGTGGTTTGGGATTAGAATTAATATTGATTATTGGAAGCAACAGAACATTCCAAAATAATACAGAAAAGCACATTAACTAACATATGATTTACATTCTTCTGTTGGAAGGAGTCAATGCTAACTGAAGAAAATGGTTTGTACAGAGAAATGCAATGAAAGGGGGATTTAAATGTATTAATTTAATTAATTTTATTATCAATAATAATTTATGACATTAAAATACAGTTAACTTTTGATAAAAAAGGGTTGGCCTGCCTGCATCACTTGCCTTTCACATTAATAGATTTTATTATTATTATTTTAATGTCTTTATTGATTAAGGTATTACATATTGAAAAATAAAGTTTACTGATTTAAGAGGAAGGAAAAGATTCAAAGTCTTCTTTTAACAGATGTGTTTATTAGCATTATACCCAAAAGCACTTTAGGAAAGATTGTGCTTAACATTTTAAAATTATAGATGATTATAATTATAGATGATTAATTACTACAAAGATTTGCTTTATTGCAGTGTTTTCTTTTAGATAATGATTAGTAAAGATTATTTAGCATATTTTGTTGTGTTAAGTAAAATGGATTAGGCAATATGTAGATGGAAATAATACATTACCACTACAGAATTATAGTAGCTTCTTTTAATTTCCCATTCGTAAAATAGCTTCATATTAAGATTTCCCTCACATTAAAGTTGAAATGATAGAGCTATACAGAACAATATAGCTGAGAATTTATTACAAAGATAATTTAAATTATCTCAATAACATTATTTTTATGTAGAGACATTTCAATGAAGAATAAATTCCAAGTTTTTTCAGTTCATGTTTTAATTCTAACTTTCATAATTTTTAATGTCTGAAAACTTTAACACTCTAACGTCACTATCATTTGGTAGTTTAGGGAAGAAAACCTTGGTTCCTGATTTTGGAAATTCTGCGTTTTTCTCAGCTGCTATTGCAATTTTTTTTTCCCTGAGTAATTCCTTTTAATTTTCAGATCTTGCATTTGCAAACTACTGAAAATAGTACTCACACAAGAAGAAATGTCTTCCTCCCTTGTGCTCCCATAACATTTCCTTTATTTCTTGAAGCACTTTCTGGCTTAATTTTTGGGGAGGTGTATATGTGTGTTTTATGTTTTCTCTGTAAAATCTTAAGTAGTTTGAAACTAAGGGTTAATATTTCATTTATCTTTGCATCACTGACAACACTCAACACAATACCTTGCAGAGAATAGGTGCTTAGCAAAATTTCTTAAAGTGACAAAATAATTACTTTAATATTTCCCTTCTCAATTTGCTATAAAATTGACCTTATAAACAGAAAATTGCAGGTTGCCACTCTTAGTTAACTTTTCTTTGTTGATATTGGCATATTCTTATAACAGTAATTGTAAGAGAATAAAGTAATTTCAAATAAACGGGAATGAATTACAGTCATCTGACCTCAATGCTTTTAATTTTCCAATAAATGTAAGATAAAAGACCTTTTTTAATTGTTTAAAGTATTATATATAGTAGTACATATATCTCCTTTTTCCCCCCATTGACCTTCCCCCAGCATCCCCTACCCCCTGTCACTTGCTCCCTCCCCCCCAGTGTCTTGTGCCCTAGAAGGTTGTGCTTATATTCATGCATACAAGCCCTTTGGTTGATCTCTTCCCCGCCCCCAACACTCCCCAGCCTTCCCACTTTAATTTGACAGTCTGTTCGGTTCTTTATTGGTATCCTAGCTTTGATTTAGTCTCTGACTCAGTAAGTTACATTATTAGAACAGTGAAAGATTTCTGTTATCTGAACAGAAAACCAAAAATCATTGTACCAATTTGACTTACTGGAAACATTTTGGAGGAAAAAGCTAGAGCAGGCTAACACTGTTGAAATTGAGAGCACCAGTTATCTTTTAAGATAGCTGTTATTTTTAGCATATCTAAGATATTATGCAAAAACACTATTCATTACTCATGTAATTGAAGTTGGGGTGCACTTTGGGACTCAAAATGGACTTTAAAGGAATATTGTGGTATGGAAATTCCCAGTGTTTAGAAAAAATATTATTAAACTTTAATTTTAATTTTTTATTTTTTTATTGTTTAAAGTATTACAAATAATAGTATATATGTCTCCTTTAACTCATGTAGATAGAGAACTCTGTAGGATCCAAGTTGCATTTCTAGCCAGATCTCCAGCCTTCCAAAAACTTTTAGGTTCTCTCTGAAATCAATGAAGGTTCCAGTCAAAACTCAAGTTGGTGTGGATTTAATCACAGAGTGTGCTTTTTTAAATTACTTATTAAGTTATAATTGAAACATAGCATTATATTGGTTGTGATTAATTTTTTTAGTTTTTTTTAATTTATTGATTAATGTATCACATATTTGTCATCATCCCCCCAATTCCCATCCCAACCCCCTCCCCACACATGCCCTCACCCCTCTGTTGTCCATGACCACTGGTTAGGCACATATGCATGCACACAAGTCCTTTGTTTGATCTCTGTCCCTTATCCCCACCCTCCCCTACCTTCTCTCTGAGGTCCGACAATATAGGCATTTTCTAGGTTGTAATACAAAATAGAAAGTATGATTTAAATTCAACAAGTGAAGTATCTTGAATCCATTAAAAAAATATAAGCTGGGAGTTTGGAGACCTGGCTTTTAGTCTTGATTATATCACCAAACCCATTGTGACATTTGACAAGCCACTTGACCTTTAAGATCTCTAAAGTTTTCTTTATTTCTTTAAATTGGTCTTCTTTATTTCACTTATTTTTTTATTTTTCAAATAAATTAGAAATACAGATATGTATGCTTAAGAGGTGTATTGTAACAAAAAATAAAAATCAATAATGACAAAAATATTTGGGAATGGTTAATGTATAAAATAAATGTGAAATTCATATCATTGTTCTACTTATTTTTATCTCACTATCAATTACATTTTTGTGATTATTCGAGAGTGGCTACACTGTCAGTAGCATCAACATATTATTACTCTTTATGGAACTCCCTAGATATAGATATAGATATAGGCTCTGGAGATGAATATTTAGCTCTGAAAATTCATATCAGGTTGGGATGACTACTACTGATATTTGGCTGTAGCAGATTTACCAAAGTAAGTTTTACTTTCAGATTGTAAATTGGGCACTTGGGAAGCGGTCTTAGTTTTTAGAGTTCTAGATGCTATTACTGGGTTTAGAAGATGGTTAGATCTGTCTATGGGTTTTAATAACAAAATACAGTGTACCTTAGCTTAGAACGTTTTCATTAGAGGGTATTTTTATTCAGGAAATATTTGTTGATGTGGATATAATAAATTAAATTGGGAAGCTTGAAAATTATAAAATTAGGAAAGACCATAATAATGGGCATGTAAGGTCCTGTCCTTTCACTTATGACATGTGTTTAACATTGCCAAAATCATTGGCTATGCGGGATGTATTTGATAGGAAAACCATTCCACTATAGTGATTATATTAATATTGAATTTATCATTGTGACTTGTGAATGAGCAGAAAATCTTCAAATTAAAAATAAGTTAAAAATAGTAGGTATCAGAATATCTGAAAAGGGAACAAGTAATCATTAGATCATATTATCTATAATAATAAAATACATACATTTTGCAAGCGCTTGGATATAAATAATCATTTATGAAATACTAGGGACACAGTGCATGAATTAGTGCACCTTAAAAGGAACTATGGGCTGCAAGGCTGCGGTGGGCACAGGGGCAGGTGTTGGCCTATCCTCTGTGCCCCTGCCTGGCCCCTCCTGCCACAGCCCCTGATCTCCTGTCTGACAGCAGCCCCACACCTGCCTCCGCTTCTCTCACTGACAGCCCTGGCCCTGCTAGCACCCGCTGATGGCACAGAGCTGTTAGGACCTATGCCAGCAGCAGGTGAGAGTGGGGCTGGTGCCTTCAGCAGGCATGAGCGGTATCTGCTGTCCCGATCACCCCTCAGGAGCAAGGGGAGGTTGAGTTGCCCTCAGGGGTGATCAGGACTGGCAGCTGGCTCTCATACCCTCTGATGGCGCTGAGCAATTGGGGACAGTGCCTAGCACAAGCAGATGCAAACGGCAGTTCTGCTGCTGGCAGTGGGTGCAAGCGGGGCCAGTGCTGGCAGCAGGTGCAAGCACTGGATGGGACTGTGGCTAACAGAGAAAGAATTTTCAGTAACCAGCAGAGGCTTGCCTCAATGATAGTTGGCAGTGCCCCACCTTGGTCTGGGACCCCCACTCACCTGCTCCACCATCCTGCCATGACTGACACCCGCCATGTTCTGTGCCCTGCTGCCAATCAATGCCTACCATTTTCTGCATGCACCCCCTGGTGGTCAGCGCATGACATAGTGACCAGTTGTTCAGTTGTTCTGCCATTCAGTCTATTTGCATATTAGCCTTTTATTGTTTTGGATGATGCATTAACAGGAGAGAAAAATACTTGTGGACACTTTCAAATACCTCTTAAATTACATTTCACTTATGACTGGCTGTGGTGTATTTATCTCACATCTAGGGCTAGCACAGAGTACCAGGATAGCTATAGACACTTCTGAAAAGAAAGCATGCCACACTTCCTCATCTCTATCCTTATTCAAGCTCTGGGGATGAAGATTTAGCTCTGAAAATTAATATCAAGTTGAGATGACGACAACTGATACTTGGCTGTAGCAGATTTACCAAAGTAAGTTTTACTTTCAGATTGTAAATTGGACACTTGGGAAATGGACTTAATTTTCAGAGTTCTAGATGATATTACTGGGTATCCTATCTATTAAAAGGCTAATATGCAAATTGATCAAAGGGTGGAACAACTGGTAGCTGTGACACGCACTGACCATTAGGGGGCAGACGCTCAACTCAGGAGTTGCCCTCTGGTGGTCAATGCACTCCCACAGGAGGAGCACTGCTCAGCCAGAAGGAGCACCTGCTGCCAACACATGGCTGGTGAGAGCAGCCTTGGTGGTGGAAGTCTCTCCTGCCTCCACAGCAGCACTAAGTATGTCCAACTGACAGCTTAGGTCATCCCCTGAGGGCTACTGGACTGTAAGAGGGCACAGGCCAGGCTGAGGGGATGCCCCCCCCCCCCTAGCGCCCAAATTTTGTGTACCAGGCCTCTAGTACTAATATCAGAGTTTCATTTAATAGGCTGTTTCGGTGACCATCCACCTATGACATTGAATAGAAGATGGCTTCTTAAGCAATTAATAATTACACATCCTAACCCCTTTGAAAATCTAATGAAAACTATAGACTCCTTTAAAATGATCATATAAACTCTATTTTGCATACAATGTGATTCCAATGGTTTATATACAAAGGATTCCAGACCAAGAAACTTCTTTTTTATATATATTTATATTTTATTGATTTTTCACAGAGAGGAGGAGAGAGGGATAGAGAGTTAGAAACATCGATGAGAGAGAATCATTGATTAGCTGCCTCTTGCACACCCCCTACTGGGGATGTGCCCGCAACCAAGGTACATGCCCTTGACCGGAATCGAACCCGGGACCTTTCCTGGGATATTTGTATCACATAAGGATAGCACCACATCTTAAAATCAAATACACTAACACCTATGTTATGGACCTTGAATGTTTGATAATAATAGACAAGGAACCACAGGATGCACTCTAATCGACGATTGGCTTTTCCTTTACCAGAGAATTTGTCTCAAGAACCTTATGGTATCATTCAGCTTATTTCAACAGGCTCATTGTAAATTTTCAATGGGAACTCATAATTATTCATGACAATCTTTGGTTTTCCCAAGCAGTAAACACCTTATAGATTTAAACCATAAGAAAAAGTTTGTAATAAAATGGTTGCTGCTGCTTGAAAGGTCACTTGAAGGGCAGAAAAGTAACAAGCTATGTAACTCTTTTTAATGCAAAACATTTAAAAAATTCAAAAAGTGTTTTCTGTGCTTTATGCTCAGTAACATTTTTAAGGAAATAAATGCATTATTTCTTGTGAAAGTGGCTAAAGCTATAGTCTATTTTTTTCCACTTATCATTCAAATAATATACACCATAGGCAGAGGCTAAAAAAAAATCTGTTACTTGCTTATAAACACGAGCAAATAATGGGTACTTAATTACTGGGTTATTTAGACTCATATAGACAAAATGCTTCATGCTCAGTGAAACAATATTAATTTTACTGTAATACTCATTTCTCATGTAAAAGTAGCCTTTTGACAGCATATCCCAGAGGTATTAGTCATCTCAGAGAATGCTGAGTGTATTTTGTTAGTCTCTTGTTATGAAAATGAGCTATATCATACTTATTCTTTTCATGTAATTGCAGATGCTTTCCATAGTATTGATGATTTTTTTCTAGTTTTTCCTTTGCCTCCTACAACAATTCAGTTTTTGAAAATTATGGTAAAAAATAGGGGACATGGCTGTGGGTGTAGCAGAGATTGATGGTGTGTTGTTATGGACAGAATTATGGCTGGCCATAATTTACGTGTTGAAGACCTAAACCACTATGAACCTATATTTGAGGATAGGATCTTTTGGAGGAAATTAAAGTTAAGTGAGGTCATAGGAGTGGGGCCATAATTCAATAGGATTACTGTATTTACATGTAGAGGAAGATAAACCAGAGCTCTTTCTCTCCCTCCCTCTATCTTATGGGAGGACACCGCAAGAAGGTAGTATTCTTCAAGTTAGGAGGAAGAGAGCTCTCAGAAGAATCTGATAATGCTGGCACATTGATCTTAGACTCCCAACTAACAAATCTGTTAGACAATAAATTTCTGTTGTTAAGCCACCCACTCTACGGTATTTTTTATGGCAACATGAGCTCATACATTTATTATCATAAAATCTTAATTAACTTGATGCTATAGTTAGTAGTCCTTACGTTGGACTAAGAAATTTTTATTAGAAATAGAAATCAGAAAAATATGTAGGGATATAAAATAAATATTGAAAAACACACATCTTTTGTTTGTTTCAAAGTCAGTAGGTACACAGGGAGTTCAATCTCTTATACTATTATTTTCAGAACAATTCCCTAAAATACTAAAATGCATTTGTTGTCAAGTAGAGGTTCACTTGACTGTAATGAGGCTGTACTTACAAAAGAGCAAAAAGGTTTAGATTTCTTAGAATTAGCAAAGATAGCTCAAACAAAAGTCATTTGATATTAACTCTGTGCCAATTCTGAACACATTAACTAAAAACTATAGTACCTGAACATTGTGTATTTTACTACCAATTTATTATGAAAGTAATTCATAATATATAAAACCATATTTAATGAACATTTAATAAAATATTGTTTGTTCCTTTTTATTGATTTTGTTGGGATGATACTGGTTAACAAAATTAAACAAGTTTTATGTGCACACTTCTAGAACACTGTATTGTGTCTTCAATACTCCAAGTCAGGTCTCTGTCCATCACCATTTATCCCCCCTATAACCTCCTCCACCGCTTCACACTCCCCACTCCCAACAATCACCACAGTGTTGTTCATTCACATAAGTTTTTCTCTTTTTATTTATTTTTTTGTTCAATCCTTCCACTTTTTAATTTAGCTTCCCACACTGCTCCAACAGCTGTCAGTCTGCTCTCTACCTCTGAGTCTGTTTCTATTTTGCTTGTTATTTCATATTATTCATTATATTGTGTGAAACAAGCTAGTTAGAGAATGACAATTACCATATTATTTCACTCATAAGTATTGACTTTTTAATTTGATATTTGTATATATTGTGAAATTATCATCATAATAATCAGTTAACATCCTTTACCATAGATAGTTATAGATTTTTTTACTTAATACTAATAAAAGAACTATTAAGATCTACTCTCTTAGAAACTTACATATATTTCATATAATATTAACTGCAGCTACCATGCTGAATATTAAAAGCATGGCATTTATTATATAACTGGAATTCTGTACCTTTTTCTAAAATATATATTTATTGATTTCAGAGAGGAAGGGAGAGGGAGCGAGAGATAGAAACATCAATGATGAGAGAGAATCATTGACCAGCTGCTTCTTTCATGTCCTTTGCTGGGGCTCAAGCCCGCAACACAGGCATGTGCCCTTGACTGGAATCAGATTCGGGACTCTTCAGTACATAGTCCAATGCTCAGGCAGCAGCTTCCCCGTGTTTGTTTCTTTGCATTAGATAGAGCTGCTATGTCTCCTGGAATTGGTAGAGTGCTCTTGTGTTGTAGGTGTCCTATGTGTCCCAGTGGCTCAGCCTCCCCAGTCACCTGAACTGGCAATCTAGGTGAATGCCTGAGTGGGCTGTGTGCACAGTATTGTTGTAGTTGAGATTTGATTGGTGTTATCATCACTGGGAATAATTAACCTACATGTCCATTGGTTGTGAGGACCAGCTGCAACTACAGTGAAGGAGCTGCTGTGCAGGAGACACCCTATGGAGGAGGACTTGTTTCAGTGGGGCTTTGGTTCTCACTGAGTCTGCCCCTCAAGTGTGTCACTTGTGGATGTACAGAGTTGTAATCTGGCATGGTCTGAGCTTTCCAGTGGTTGCACTGACTCTGGGGCCCCCCTAGAGGTGCAAAGTCAGCTGCTGCCTGTGCCTTGCCTGGGACCATTTATTAAGAGCTACAGAGTGGTCCTAACCGATTTGGCTCAATGAATAGAGCGTCATCCAGTGGACTCAAGGGTCCCAGGTTCAATTCCGATCAAGGGCATGTACTTTGGTTGTGGGCACATACCCAGTAGGGAGTGTGCAGGAGGCAGCTGATCTATGTTTCTCTCCTATAGATGTTTCTAACTCTTTATTCTTCTCTCTTCCTCTCTGTAAAAATCAATACAATCAATACAATATATATATATATATATATATATATATATATATATATATATATATATATATATATATGAGCTACAGAGTGATCTGCAGATTGCTGCTACTTGTGTTGGGCTTGGGAGTGCCCAAGAGAGGAAAAGCTGTGAAACAATAAGCTAGTACAGGACCTGGAGCCTCTTATTGAGAGGTATGGGGCATGCTGAAGCCTGCTGCTACTTGTTTGAGAGATTTTAGGAAAGTCTGAAGCTTGAGCCAGGACAGGCCATTCAAAAGGAAAAATTGCTGCAAACGGTTTTGGGGGGTGTCAGAAAATTGGGTTGGGTCTCATAAATCATCAGGGTGGAGTGAATAGTGTGAACTAGATTGATGGAGACTCATATATAGTGCCTCTCAGTTAGCTCTGTGATGGGGGCAGTCTCAGCATAGGAATAATGACCTCTGCCTGCACTTTTGTCTGGGAGAAAGCTGCCCATTTTTGCTTTGATGACAGACCATGCATTTCCTCCTTGATGCCCCTGGATTCCCTCAAGCTGTTTCCCCAGCACTGGTGCTCAGAGGGAGCTAGTCCCTCTAAGTTTGCCTTTTAAGAGTAACTGTCTGGGTCTCCAACAGCCTCTGTGTCACTCAGCCATAATTTCCACTGGTTTTTAAAGCCTTAATTTATGGGGATTTCTCTTCCTAGCATAGGAACCCTATGTCAAGGGTCAGATGTGAGGCTATGACCCCTTGCTCCTCATTGGAAGCCTCTGAAGCCTAGATATCCCTTCCAATTAAAAAAAAATTGCCACATGTGGGTGTTGTACCAGTTCGTTCCACGACTCCCCACCTCCTACTAGTTTCAGTGTGCTTTCTTCTTTACTTCTCTGGTTTTAGGACTTCAATTCAGCTAGACTTCAGGTGGTTATGAATGATGGTTGTTCTGCATTTTATTTATAATTTTGATGTGGTTATGGAATGTGGCGAGTATCTGTGCTTACCTATGCTACCATCTTGGTTCTCTGTATAACACGTCTTTAAATCCATTTATTTATTCAACTGCCAATGTACATTTAGGTTGTTTCTATATCAGTCCATACTACCTAATAAAAGAGAAATATGCAAATTGACCATATCTCCTCCATACACACAAGCCGTGCCCACCAGCCAATCAGGAATAAGTATTCAAATTAACCCAACCAAGATGGCTGCGGCCACAGAGTGAGCAGGAGGCTTGGTTTTCCCTGGCAATGGAGGAAGCCAAGCTTTCCACCTGCCCTGGCCTGCTTTGGCCTCCGCTTAAGGCTACAAAGTTTCAATTATAGAAGATAAATAAATCCCAACAAAAATGGCGGCAGCCACAGAGCTGGAAAAGAGCAGGAGGCTTGAATTGCCCCCAGTGATGCAGGAAGCCAAAATTCCTCAGCTCTGGTCTGCCTTGGCCTCCGCTGAAGGCCACAAAGTTTCAATTATAGAAGATAAATAAATCCCAGATACCAGGGCCTCTGCTTGGGTCGCCAGGGGTCATGGCCAACCTGCAAACCACCATAGGCCCCTTGCCCAGGCTGTCCCATGCCCCAAGGAGATCCTCATCCTGATTTGGGACACCCTTCAGAGCAAACCAGTAGGCCCCTATCCATGCCTCTTATCCTATCTAATCCTATCTAATAAAAGAATAATATCTAATAATCTAATCCCATCTAATAAAATAATAATATGCAAATTGACCACCACTTCAACACACAAGATGGCTGCCCCCACGTGGATACAAGATGGCTGTCACAAGATGGCCAGCAGGGGAGAGCAGTTGGGAGGGACAAGATCTGCAAGAGAGGGAAGTTGGGGGCCATCAAGCCTGCAGGGGAGAGCAGTTAGGAATGACCAGGATGGCAGGGGAGCAATTAGACATCAATCAGGCTGACAAGGTAGTGGTTAGGGGGTGATCAGTTTGGCAGGCAGAATCGGTTAAGGGCAATCAGGGAGGCAGGCAGGTGAACAGTTGGAGTCAGCAGTCCTGGATTGTGATAGGGATGTCTGACTGCCAATTTAGGCCCCATCCTACCGGGACTCTAGTTGTAAATAATTCTGCAATAAACATGGGAAAGCATCCATATTTTTAAATTACTATTGATATTTTTGTTTTCTTTGAAAAAGAAGTGGGGAAAAAAGAAGAAAAGAAAGAAAAAAGAGTAGAATTGTTGAATCTTATGGTAGCTTTATTTATAATTTTTGAGGAACTTTCATATTATTTTCCATAGTGGTTACACCAGTTGACATTTTCCAGTTGGTTACACCAGTTGACATTCCCATCCACATTGTCAAGGTTTCCTTTTTTCCCCACATCATTGCCAACAGTTATTTCTTGTCTTTTTTTTTTTTTATGATATCTCATTACAGTTTTGATGCAGTTCTCTAATGATGAATGATGATATTTATGTTTTCATGAACCTCTTAGCTATCTGTACACCTTCTTTGGAAAATTTTCTCTTCAGTTTATCTGCCCATTTTTAAAATTTTTATTGATTTATTTTTGTTTTTTCTATTGAGTAATATGAGTTCTTCATATTCTTGGGGCATTAATTCCTTTTCAGATATATGATTTGAAAGTATTTTATTCTGTTCATTAGGTTTCCTAATTTTTAATATTTGTTGATGGTTTCATTTGCAATGCAAAAGCTGCTTTTATTTAATATGATGGCAAATGATTTCCACTATCCTATTTCTGATTCTTCTATTTACTTGACCTAGTCTGCTATTTAAACCCTTTAGTGAATTTATCAGGTCAATTATTGTATTCTTTTTTAAAAATCTTTATTGTTGAAAGTATTACATAGGTCCTCCTTTTTCCCTCCATTAACCTCTCCCATCTTGCTCTCATCCCCAGGCCTTCACCACCCCACTATCTATGTCCACAAGTTATACATATATGCACAAAAGTTCAGGGGTTGATTTCTTATGACCCACCCTCCCCTTCCTTCCCTCTGAGGTTCAAAGGTCTGTTCATGCTTCTATGTTCTGGATCTTTTTTTGTTCATCAGTTCATTTGGTTCATTATAATGCACATATGAGAGAGATCATGTGGTACTTATCTCTCTGGCTTATTTAGATCTGCATCATACTCTCCAGGTCCATCCATGTTGTTGCAAATAGTAAGATTTTTTTCTTTTTTACAGCTGCATGGTATTCCATTGTGTAAATGTACCACAGCCTTTTAATGCACTCATCTGATGATGGGTACTTAAGCTGTTTCCAAATCTTAGCTATTATAAATTGAGCTGCTATGAACAGAAGGGTGCAAATATTCTTTCTGATGAGTGTTTCAGGTTTCATATGACATATTCCTAGAAGTGAGATCACTACACAAATGGAAGTTCTTTTTTTAATTTTTTGAGAAAACTACATACTGTTTTCCAGAATGGCTTCACCAGTCTGAATTCCCACCAGCAGTGTACTAGGGTTCCCTTTTCCCCACAACTCCAGCAACACTTGTTGTTTGTTGATGATAGCCATTTTGATAGGTGTGAGTTGATATCTCATTGTCGTTTTGCTTTGCATCTCTTGGATCATTAGTGACATTCAGCATTTTTTCATAGGTATCTTGCCTTTTCGTATGTCCATTTTGGAGAAGTGTCTGTTTAGGTCCATTGCCCATTTTTTAATTGGATTGTTTGCTTTCCTTTTGTTAATTTGTATGATTTTCCTATATATTTTGAGATTAAGCCCTTATTGGATGTATCATTGGCAAATATGTTCTCCCATGTAGTGGGGTCTCATATTTTGCTGATGGTTTCATTTGCAGTACAGAAGCTTTTTATGTTAATGTAGTCCCATTTGTTTATTTTCTCCTTAGTTTCCGTTGTTCTAGGAGATGTATCATTAACATATTGCTATGAGAGATGACTGAGATTTTTGTACCTACAGTTTCTTCTAGGACTTTTATGGTTTCCCAACCTACATTTAAATCTTTTATCCATTTTGAGATTATTTTTGAGTATGGTGTAATTTGATGGTCTAGTTTCATTTTTTTGCATGTACCGGACAATTTTCCCAACACCGTTTATTGAAGAAATGGTCTGTACTCCATTATTTGCTCTTGCCTCCATTACCAAATATTAATTGAGCATAGTGGCTTGAGTCAATTTCTGGGTTCTCTGTTCTGTTCCCTTTGTCAATATGCCTGTTCTTGTGCCAGTACCAGACTGTTTTGAGCACAGTGGCTTTGTAGTATAACTTTATATCTGGTATTGTGATTCTTTTAACTTTATTCTTCTTTTTCAAGATTGTTGAGTCTATTCAGGATCTTTTTTTTGGTTCTATATATTTTTTGGAGTGTCTGTTCTAGGTTGGTAAAATATGGTAGTATTTTAATAGGGATTGCATTAAATCTGTATATTGCTTTGGGTAATATGGAAATTATAATGATATTGATTCTACCTACCCATGAACATGGTATATTCTTTCACTTGTTTATATCTTTCTCTATCTCTTTTGTCAATAACCTGTAGTTTTTGGAGGACAAATCTTTTACCTCCTTGGATAAGTTTATTCCTAAGTATTGATATTTTTTGTTGCAATGGTAAATGCGATTTGTTTTTTAGTTTCTCTTTCTGAAAGTTCACTATTGGTGTATAAGAATGCTATGGATTTGGGATGTTAAATTTTTATCCTGCTTAATTTCCAAATTTATTTACTTATTTAAAAAAAATATATATTTTATTGATTTTTTACAGAGATGAAGGGAGAGAGATAGAGAGCTAAAAACGTCAATGAGAGAGAGACATCGATCAGCTGCCTCTTGCACACCCCCTACTGGGGATGTGCCCGCAACCAATGTACATGCCCTTGACCACAATCGAACCTGGTACCTTTCAGTCCGCAGACCGATGCTCTACCACTGAGCCAAACCGGTTTCGGCTCCAAATTCATTTATTAAATCTAGCAGTTTTTTGTTGGAGCTTTTAGGGTTTTCTATATATTACCAGAGACCCTTTGCATGAAATTTGTTCACTTGTGTGTGTGTGGGAGGGGTATCCCTCAGCCTGAACTGTGCCCTCTCACAGTCCATAAGCCCTCAAGGGATGTCTGACTGATGGCTCAGGCCTGCTCCCCGGAATTGGCCTAAGTTGGCAGTGGGACATCCTTAGCTCTGCCGCAGAGACAGGAGAGGCTCTTGCCACCATCGGTCAGCCATGAGCCTGGATTCTAGCTGAGCAGCACTCCCACTGTGGGAGCTCATTGACCATCAAGGGGCAGCTCCTGCATTGAGTGTCTGCCCCCTGGTGGTCAGTATGCATCATAGCAGCTGTTTGTTCTGCTGTTAGGCCAAAACCTTCTCTCTGATGTCCCCCAAGAGGTCCAGGTTTGCAAGAGGGTGCAGGCCAGGCTGAGGACCCCACTGGACATGATCAGGGCCTCAGGGCTAGGAAGGGACACAGGAGGTTGGCCAGCTGGAGAGGGACTGTGAGAGGGCTCCAGCGTGTGTCTGGCCCATCTCAGTCCCAATTGGCCAGACCCCAGCAGCAAGCTAACTTACTGGTCAGAGTGTCTACCCCCTGGTGGTCAGTGCACATGATATCAACTGATCAACCAATTGATTGTGTGTCCCCTGGTGGACATTGCACATCATAATGAGCAGTTGAGTGTCCTTAGCATATCATTATAATATTATACTTAGATTGGTTGAACAGCTGACCAAACGACTGGACATTTAGCATATTAGGCTTTTATTGTATAGGCTATCATGTCACTCATGTCACCTCCAAATAATGAGAGTTTTACTTCCTCCTTTCTAATTTGGATGCCTTTTTTTTTTCTTCTTGTCTGATTGCTATGGCCAGGACTTCCAGTACCATGACAAACAGGAGTGTTGAAAGAGGCATTCCTGTCTTGTTCTTATTCTTAGGGAAAATGGTTTTAATTTTTTCCCATTGAGTATGATGTTAAGTGTAGGTTTGTGATATACAGCCTTCATTATGTTGAGGTATTCCCACTTTACTCAAAGTTTTAATCAAAAAAGGGTGTTGGATTTTGTTGAATGCTTTTTCTGGATCAATTGATATGATCATGTTTTATTGTCTTGCATTCTGTTTATGTGCTGAATTACATTTACTGATTTGTGAGTTTTGTACCAACCTTATATCCCTGGAATAAATTCTACTTGTATTGGTCATGATGTATAATCTTTTTAATGTATTGCTGGATCTGAATTGTTAAATTGTGTTGAAGATTTTAGTGTCTATGTTTATCAGTGATGTTGGCCTATAGTTCTCTTTTTTTGTCATGTTGTTATTTGGTTTTAGAATTAGGGTAATGCTGGCCTCATAGAAAGAGTTTGGAAGTGTTCCTTCCTCTTCAAATTTTTGGAATAGTTTGAGCAGGATAGATGTTAGTTCTTCTTTGAATATTTGGTAAAACTTCTCTCTGAATCCTTCTGGACCAGGGCTTTTGTTTGCCAGGAATGCTTTTATTACTGCTTCAATTTCATCTGTAGTTATCAGCCAATTCAGGTTTTCTGATTCTTCCTGATTGAGTTTTTGAAGTTTTATTTTTCTAGGAATATGTCCATTTTGTTTAGATTGTTCTATTTGTTGGAATAAAGAAATTCATAGTATTTTTTATGATCTTTTGTACTTCTGAGGGGTCAGTTGTTACTTCACCTCTTTCATTTATGGTCTTCTTTATTTGGCTCCTCTCTGATTACTGTTGAGTCCAGTAAGAGGTTCATCAATTTGGTTTATCCTTTTGAAGAACCAGCTCTTGGTTTAATTATCTTTTGTTTTGTCTCTATGTCATTTATTTCTGCTCTGATCTTTATTTCCATCCTTCTACTTACTCTGGGGTTTTCTTGTCCTTTTTCTAATTAATTAACTTGTAGGTTTAGATAGTTGATCAGATGTATTTTTTGTTTTTGTTTTGTTGTTGTTTTTGTTTGTTTGTTTGTTTGTTTGTTTTAAGTAGGCTTGTAATGCTGTGAACTTCCCTCTCGGGACTGTTTTCACTGTGCCCCATAGATTTTGGATTGTTGTGTGTTCATTTTCATTTGTTTTCAAGATGCTTTTATTTCTTCTTTAATCTCTTTGGTAACCCATTTATTGTTTAATAGTATGCTATTTAGCTTCCATATATTTGATTGTTTTTGAGCATTTTTATTATAGCTGATTTCTATCTAATTTCATGCCAGTGTGGTCTGAGAAGATGCTTGATATGATTTCAATATCCTTGAATTTGTACAGACTTAACTTGTGTCCTAATATGTATTCTACCTTTGAAAATGTCCCATGTGCACTTGAGAAGAATGTATGTTCGATAGCTTTGGGGTGGAATGTTCTGAAGCTATCAGTCAATTCCATCTGTTCTAGTGTCATTTAGGATTGCTGTTTCCTTGTTGATTTTTAAAAATATGTATTTTATTAACTTTTTACAGAGAGGAAGGGAGAGGGATAAAGAGATAGAAACATTGATGAGAGAGAAACATTGATCAGCTACCTCCTCCACTCCCCCTACTGGGGATGTGCCCACAACCAAGGTACATGCCCTTGACTGGAATTGAACCTGGAATCTTTCAGTCTGTATGCCCATGCTCTATCCACTGAGCTTAACCGGTTTAGGCTGTTGATTTTTTTTTTTTAATCTAAAAGATTTATCCATTGATGCCAGTGGGGTATTAAACACACCTATTATGATTGTATTGCTGTTGATCTCTCCTTGGATATCCTCCAGATTGATTGCATATGTTTACCAGAGTTGTAGCCTCTTGTTGTATTGATCCTTTTAATATTGTGAAAGGCCTTCCTTATCTCTTATGGTCTTCTATTTGAGGTCTATTTTGTTAGATATAAGTATTGCTACCCCAGGTTTTTTTCCATTTACATTTGCTTGAAATTTTTTTTCCATCCCTTCACTGTCAGTCTGTTTGAGTGCTTTGTTCTGAGATGGGTGTCTCTTGTAGACAGCATATATATGGGTCATGTTTTCTAATCCATTCAGCTACTCTATGTATTTTAATTGGAGCAGTTAGTCCTTTCACAGTTAAAGTTATTATTGATGGGTACTTGTTTGTTGCCATTTTAAATCTTTATGCCTGTGTTCCTTCTTCCCTTTCTATTTCTTCTTTTTACAACAGTTCCTTTAGGATTTCTTGCATTGTTGGTTTGGTGGTAATAAACTCCTTTAGCTATTTATTTATTTATTTATTTATTTATTTATTTATTTATTTTTATCTGTGAGGATCCTGATTCCACCTTCAATTTTGCATGATAGTTTTGCTGGATAGAGGATTATTGGATTCAGTCCCTTGATTTTCATCATTTTGTATACTTCATTCCATTCCCTTCTGGCCTAATATATTTCAGTTGAGAAGTCAGTTCATAGTCTAATGGGAGATCCTTTGTATATAATTTTTTGTCTCTCTATTGCAGCCTTTAAGTTTCTTTTCTTGTCTTTTACATTTGCCAATTTAATTACGATGTGTCTTGATGTAGATCTTTTGGGATTCATCTTGATTTCTGACTCTCTGTATTCTTGGACTTTTGTGAGCTTTTTCTTCCCAGGGTCAGGGATGTTTTCTGCCATTATTTCTTCAAACAGGTTTTCTATTCTTTGCACAGCTTCCTCTCCCTCTTGCACTCCTATTATGCATATGTTGTTTCACTTCATGTTGTTCAAAAGCTCCCTTAGACTCTTCTCCTGCTTTTTTCTTTTTTTTCTTTTTTTTTCAGTTTCGGCTTTGCTGGATATTTTTTCTACCTTGTCTTCTAACTCACTTACTCATCCTCAGCTTCTTATAGTCTATTGTTGAAACCTTACAGGGTATTCTTTATTGCAACTATGTCATTCTTCATTTCGACTTTATTCTTACTCATTTTGGTGTATTTCTCATTTAGCTCCTTATAATTCTTTTGAATCTCATGTATTTCTCATCTAGACATTTGAGCATCCTTATAAACATTACTCAGAATTCTTTCTCTGCCAAATTTCTGGCCTCCATTTCATTTAGTTCCTTTTCTTTCATTTGGGGGTTGTTTCTTTGTCTCCCCATATTTTCAATTTCTTTGTATTTCTTTCTATGTATTATATCAAACTGCTGTGCAACCTAGATTTCTAGATTTTTGTTTGTTTGTTTATCTGATGTAGTAGATGTTTTGTGGAACCCAGTTGTTCAGTCTCTCAGGTCTTCTGGGATGGATGTTCTAGGGAGGGCCCTTACTTGAAATATTAGGTTCTTCTGATGTAGTTATATCTTGAATGTTATTGTCCCATTTGTGGATGTAGTTTCCTGTCAGGGTGTCCAATTATGTGGCTTGTTTTCTACCATGTCATGCCAGCCATTATGGAGGTAGTTGCAGACCAAACAGAACAAAATACATCAAGAGAAGAAACAATACAGAAGTTACAGAACATGAATATACACATGACCCCTACAACTCCAACAAAGTGACCACCAGAAAAAACAGAACTAGGAAAGAGAGAATATACCAAGAATGACAGAATAAAAATAAAGGGAATATATGGGGAGCAAAAACAACAAAACAAACAAACAAACAAACAAAATACATACACACAAAAAGCACAAATTAAACACACCCAGAAAAAAAGGGGGGTATGTGTAGATGCAGAGCTTAAATAAAGAAAATAACATTTAATATTTAGAGGAATAGGGATAGAACCATGATTTAGAATAAAGGAGGGGGGGGGGAATGAGAAATTAAGAAAGAAATTGAAAAGAAAAGTAGACTAGAGAGCACATAGTCCTAAATGTAGGAAGTGAAGCAAGTTAAGAAATTCAGAGATGAAGAAAAGAGAGAAGAGAGGGGAAAAATTAAAATTGAGTAGTGAAAAAAAGAAAAGAGAAAGACAAATTGAGAAGCAGGGAAGAAGAAATTAGATATATGAACAAACAACAGAGACAAGAATAATAATTCAGTAAAACAGATAGATAAGGAAGATAAATTTTTTAAATGGGGGAAAATGAAGGAAAGAGAAAAAAAAACAGGAGTAAAAAAGAAGAGAAGAAGAAAAATGTGTAAAAAATAAGGATATATATATTCTTATTGTGACCATCACATCCAAAACAACCGAGTAGATGACCGAACAGGCTGTGTGAGGTAACCAGGCTGGCAGTGGAGGTTAGTGAGAGATTATCAAATGACTGAGCAGCAGGCTGCGTGGGGCACTTTCTCCCTCACCGGCTCTAATCTGCTAAGTCTAGACTCCACTGCCACTAGGAGTCATCATCTTGCCCTTCCTTACTGGTCTCCAGGTGCCTTCTGCTCTTCCTTGTTTTCAGTCATTGCCTCAGCTGGACCACAGTTGAAAATTCCAGGTGAATGTTCTCCAATTTAGTTGTATTTTCAGCCTGGCCCTTGGATGATGTGGCAGAGAGATCTGCCTATTCAGCTGACATTTTCTCCTCTCTCCAATTATTGTATTCTTAAGTCCCAAGACTTCCCTTTGGTAATTTTTAAAGTTTTCTATTTGTTTTCTTTCTTTAATTTTAAAATTTGTCATTATTGTTGAAAATATTAAAGATTTCCCTTTTCCCCCCCTGCTAACCTCCTCAACTCTGTTCCTGCCTCCTCCCCAGGACTTCACTACACTATTGTCTGTGTCCATGGGTTTTAATTATCACTGTATATGCAACGTTCTCCTGACCTTGATAAGCATCTTTTAAAAATGTTAATATTAGTATTTAGTCAGTGAAATAATTTATCTCTTTCATCAGGTTCCGATACTGAATTATTATATTACCAGGGGCTCAGTGCACAAATTCTTGCAGCTTGAAAAGAACTGTGGGCCATGAGGCTATGGTGGGTACAGGGATACATCTTGACCCATCCTCTGCACTCCTGCCTGGCCCCTCCCACCATAGCCCTGGTTCCGGTTACCTGTCAGCAGTCCCACCCCCGCCACCACTGCTCCCATGTGCTGATTGCACCAGCTGCACCCTCACTCCCTGATGGTGCAGAGCAATTGGGGCCAATGCCAGCAGTGGATGCAAGTGTGGCTGGCACCATCAGCAGGTGCAAGCAGTGGCTGCTGCCCCAATTACCCCTCAGGAACGGGGAGGTAGAGAACCCTTAGGGACAATTGGGGCCAGCAGCTGCCTTTTGCAACTGCTGATGGTGTCAAGAGTTTGGGACCGGCTCCAGGTGCTGGCAGCGGGTGTGAGTAGTGGCTCTGGCACCAGCTGTGGGTGTGAGTGGACCTAGTGCCAGCAGTGGGTGTGAGCGGTGGCTCCAGCACCAACAGTGGGTGTGAGCAGGGCCATTGCTATCAATGGGTGCAAAAGGCGCTGCTGGTCCCAATCGCCCCTCAGAAGCAAGGGTAGGTGGAGAAGTCTTGAGGGGCAATTGGGGCTGGCAGTCACTGCTCGCACCCGCTGATGGTGCAAAGTGATTGTGGCTAGCGCTGGGCACCAGATGTGGGTGCAAGAGGTGGCTTCAGTGCCAGCCGCAGGTGTGAGTGGAGCCAGTGCAGGAAGGAGGTTCAAGCATCAGATGCGTCATGCAAGAGCAAAGATTTTCAGTAACCATCAGAGGTTAGCCACAATAACAGCAACTGGTTCCCCACCTTCGTCTGGTCCCCCCACTCACCTGCTCCACCATCCTGCCATGGCTGATGCCCACCATGTTCTGTGCTCTGCCACCTGCTGCCAACACCCACCATTTTCCATGCACGCCTCCTGGTGGCCAGCGCACATCATAGCAACCAGTTGTTCGGTTATTCAGTTGTTTTGCTGTTTGGTCGATTTGCATATTAGGGTTTTATATCTATAGATTCACTTGTTAGGAAAACATTTCTATGTTCTTCATTTCCTTGACTTTCTTATGCTTGTGTGTACACATGAGACAAAGTTGCCAATTCTCCTAGTCTTCACAGATTGGCTTTGTAGCAGAGAAGCTCCCACTCTGCCTGACTAGAGATTTTTGGGAGCTCTAAAACCTTTGTGCTATTCTAACTTGCTTTAATATATTTTTAGCACCTCTTAGGTATCTGGAATATTCCAGGTTTCATAAGCAATCTCAGAGAAGCAAGACTGAGGAAGAAGTCAATTCCTCAGGAAGCCTCCAGATAAATTGAGTTGTTGGATATGTAGTGCACCTTTTTTCCTACTTTGGTAGAAGTTGGGACGTGGGCTTTTTCATCTGTTCATTCTGCTGACCAGGGTGTGTCTATGGAAGACTGACAACCTTAACTGCTATCTCAGTTTTCCACTGGCCTGGGTGGCTAGAAAATGCCAGGTCCTATCAGCACTTAAAACCAGGCTATACAGAACAAATCTTTGTGAAAATTTTGACTTTTAATACATGGTGCACCTATTTACTTACCATCTTCCCAGTGGGAGCTGGGCTTTTTTTTTGTCCATTCACTGTACATCAAACCAGGGACTGGCTATGTTGATTGCCAGTCTGAACCTCTTTCTCTATTCTCACTGCCCTTGCATGGCTAGAATATGGTGTGTCCCATGTTCTATCAATTATCTGAGACAAAACTGTACAGAAGCTAGTCTTCATAGAAGATCCCAGAATAGTTGGGGTATATCTGGTAAAGCTCTTTTCTTCTCCAGGCAGAAGCTGATAGCTGAGGCTTTTTAACTGTTGCTCATTGCAGAGCTTGGAGGAATTGTTTTGATGACTGCCAGCTCATATATCTGTCCCCGTTCTCAATAGTTCAGGGTGACTTAGAATATGCCATGTTTCATATTTCTTCAGGATATACTGAAGCAAGTTATCTAGGTAAGACTCCATAAAATTTGAACCATTGCATGTTTGGTGCACCTCTTTTCTTACCTGGGAGAAAGCTGGGTGCTAGATGGTTTTATCTCAGTCATAAGGCATTGTAATTGAGCTAAGGATTATGACAAGAGAGTATCTGGGATTTTCCTCCTAGCTTCAATGTGGCTGGTTTTGTGCATGCCTATAGTACAGAAGACTTAATTAATTAATTAATTAATGGGTTTTTCACAAAGGGAATCTGTGCATGAATTGTTATTGAATCAGTGTGTTCATGGGGGTAAAGGAGGGTCCAGGGATTCTTATTTTGCTCTTTGACAGATAACACTATTATCAGTAGATTTTTTTTGTTATGACTTTGTATTGCTCTATACTTCTCACATAACAAATGCTTGTTGTAATAATAGTTGTTTTTTGTCTTTTTTGTATTCTTACTGGAGGATATTTTTTCCATTGATTTTTAGAGAGAGTTCAAGGGAGTGAGGTGAGAGAGGGAGAGACATTAATGTGAGAGAGACACATTGATTGGTTGCCTCCCCCATGCACTCCAACTGGGGCTGGGAATTGAACCTACAACCTAGTTTTGTGCCCTTGACTGGGAATCAAACCCACTATCCTTCGGTGTGTGGGCCATGCTCTATTCACTGAGCAACAAGGGCCAGGACATAATTTTAGTTCTTAAATGCATAATACAATACTTCTGTAATAAATTACCAAAACTTGATGATCTAGAAAAGAAGTTTGTTAATATGCAGTTCTAGAGATAAGTAGTCCAAATTCAGATTCACTGGGCTAAAGTTAAGTTGTCCTCTTTCTGTAGACTCTAAGGGAGAATCTATTGCCCTGTATTTTCTAGCTTTTGGAGGCCTCCTAATTTCCTTGGCCACATCACGTCAGTCTCTTGCTTTCATTGTCACATTTCCTATTACTCTTCTGCAGTTATATCTCCCTCTTTCCCCAACTTATATAGCCACTGTGGTTGCCTTTAAAGCCCACCCAAATAATCTAGAATATTCCCATCTCAAGATACTTAGCCATGACTTTAAATTAATTTATAGTTTCCAGGGATTATGATGTAGATATATTTTGTGAGCCATTATTCAGCCTACCACATGTATGTGCATGTAATGTGTTTTGCATGTAACAGTGTCCTCGGTAGGACTTTTCACTTTGGGGAATTATAGATAGGTATAGATTTGTTATATGTATATACTTAAATAAGTCTGTGGATTACAGAGTCTACTTCTGTGAAAATAGAAAAAAATAAAGACAACATAATGGGCAAGAGGTAGATGAACAGCATTAAGCTTTTGAAAACACTATAAGATAAACCTTTTTATGGATTTTGTCTCTCAGCTTTCACTTGCAATGCTTTAGACAATGTTTAAATATCAGGAAAGCCTGAATTAAAGGAGAAATGTTGGAGACAATGTTTGGTGCTAGATGAAATAAAAATGGTGAAAAATATAGTATTTCAGGGACAAAAATGTGATTTCTTAAAGTAATGTTTTGTTTGAAAAGGCTTCTCTGTTCATAGTCAAGCAAAATACTAGCAGTCAAATGATTCCAACTGAGAAATCATAACACTGCTTTTGTAGGAAGTGCTGAAGGGTTTGAATAAGTGTGAAGAATTGCCTGAGTTGATGATTCATGTGAGAAAGCAATATAACATGATTGATGGCATAAATATTTATATACACTATCCAGGGACTATCTAGAAAATCTAAGAAATGAGATATAGACTATAATTGGCTCAAGGCGTTCCTTTTGGAATGTAAGGTGATAAACAGCTAATAAGTTAAGAACAAGTTTGAGCTCCAAGGGGACTGACTCATCTTTAGCTTGCTTGTTTTCACTGTAAAGTAAAAATTTAGAAGGAAATTAAGGGAGTGTGTAGGAAGATAAGTGAGTGGGTGAAGTTTCGGATATAAGCTTCTTTAGCTTATTCATAAGTAAAGAATGCCAAAAAATTTTAGTAAAATGTGCCCACTAAATTTTATGAAGATTGTTTTTGTGGTGGCAGGAAGAGTATCTGTTTGGCATAATTTATCACTTTTAGTAGCTTTCTAGGCTTATTTATATTCAAACTAAAAAGATACATGCTGCAACACATTCTAAGTCATATCACTTTATAAATACTAAGCTATAACCTTTAGAATGTAAGAAATGAAAAAACAACTGCTAATTGTAGAATTACTTTGAGAATAGGGGCTGCTTATAAAGAATGTTCAGAAATGGTACATTTTATATCATTTATCAAGTTCTCTTAAAACCAAAATCTATGTATCTATGTACCTATATATCTATGTATCTATCTATCTATATCTAATTGTCTGACAAAGAGGGTTTAGTTATGGAAAGAGAAATATGTACTCACATTTCTGACCTTTGCTTCTATTTTCTCCCATTAACTTAGCAATTATGATAGTCATACCTTATATAAACTATACTAGAGGCCTGGGCACGGGGAAAGGGGGCTGTCCCTCAGACCATCCTGCACTCTCTCCAATCTGGGACCCCTTGTGGGGTGTCTGACTGCCTTAAACAGGCAGTCAAACATCCCTCTCACAATCCAGGACTGCTGGCTCCCAACTGCTTGCCTGCCTGCCTTCCTGATTGCCCCTAACTGCTTCTGCCTGCCAGCCTGATCACCCCCTAATCACTCCCCTGCCAACCTAATTGATGCCTAACTGCTCCCCTGCCAGCCTGTTTGCCCCTAACTTCCCTCCCCTGCAGGCCTGGTCTTCCCCCCCCACCCCCCGAACTGCTCTCCACTGCAGGCCTGAGTCCCCCCACTTGCCCTTCCCTGCAGGCCTGGTCACCTCCAACGTCCCTCCTCTGCCAACTTGGTTCCTTCCAACTTCCCTCACCTGATGGCCATCTTGTGGTGACCATCTTGTGTCCACATGGAGGCAGGATCTTTAACCACATAAGGGCAGCCATCTTGTTTTTTGGAGTGATGGTCAATCTGCATATTACTCTTTTATTAGATAGGATTGAGGCCTGGTGCACGGGTGGGGGCTGGCTGGTTTGCCCTGAAGGATGTCCTGGATTAGGGTGGGGGTTCCCTTAGGATATGGGATGGCCTGGGAGAGGGGCCTGTGATGGTTTTCAGGCCAGCCACTCCCCCTGGCGACCCAAGTGGAGGCCCTGGTATCTGGGATTTATTTATCTTTTACAATTGAAACTTCGTAACCTGGATCAGAGCCAAACATTCTGCTTACCCCCTGGTGGCAGCCATTTCTGTTGGGGTTTATGTATCTCCTGTAATTGAAACTTTGTAGCCTTAAGAGGAGGCCTAGGCCGGCCAGGGTGTGTGGAAAGCTTGGCTTTCTCCATTGTTTGGGGCAACCCTAGCCTACTGTTATTTCCAGGTTGGTGGCTGCCACCATTTCTGTTTGGATTTGTTTACTTTCTATCATTGAAACTTTGTATCCTTGAGTGGAGGCCTAGGCTGGCAAGGGCAGGTGGAAAGCTTGCCTTCTTCCATTGCCTGGGAAATCCAAGTCTTCCTTCTGCTCTATGTGGCTATAGCCATCTTGGTTGGCTTTATTTGCATATTCACTCCTGATTGGCTTGTGGGCGTGGCTTATGAGTATAGCAGAGTGATGGTCAATTTGCATATTACTCTTTTATTAGATAGGATATACTCTTTTGTACCATAAGTCAGTTTAAATCCTAAAGATTTTGCACTATCTCACTTAGACTGTACCTGTAATCATTTTAATTTTTCCTCTCAAGTCATTTTGGTATTCCCCCAACTCCCAACCCCTGGTGACCCGTCTTGCTTAGTAGAGAGGAAACTGAGGCTCAGAATATTAACTAAGTTGTCATGGGAAAACAACAAAGCAAGAGATCAAAACCCAGGTTTATTATTTTTTCCATTCTACTATTTAAATGAGACTATAGGGAAAAGCAAAATACACTACTTTTGCAAATAATCTATTTCTGTTTTTGAGAGAGAGAGAGAGAGAGAGAGAGAGAGAGAGAGAGAGAGAGAGAGGGAAAAGAAGAGAGAGAACATTGATAGGCTTCCTCCTGCATGCTCGTCAACAGGGATTGAGCCTGAAACCCAGGCATGTGCCCTGATGAGTAATCAAACTGGCAACCTCTTGCTGCATGGGTAGATATTCAAACACTGAGCCACACCAGCTATGCTCAAATAATTATTTGTATTCTGATGTAACACATATTAGATATAAGTGGAACTACATGGGATATCTTAGTGACTTTATACAAATGTAAGAAAAAAGGTGGAAAATAAATATCTGACAGCTGTGTTAAAATGACATCATGTACACACACAAAAATGACATCATGCAACATTATGCCTTTCTATCATTAAGAACCCTAAATACTGTAACACAGTCATTAAGCTTGTCTACAAATGGAATTTTGCTTGCAAACTGTAAAGCTATTACACATAGGAGTTGGCATGTGCTAATTTGTATGTCTGCATTTCTTAGTTGTTACAGAATCTGAAAAATTTAAGATTGGCAAAAAATGGCAAATCATAGTAATATGAAACAGGAAAAATAAAAGTCTTATTTGGAAACCATAGATATAAATTCAGTTCTTGTGGCAGCTGAAATAATTGAGAATTTGAAACTTCAAGTTTTATTTTTTAAACGATATAATATTAGTGTGCTATTGTTTATCATTTTGACAGATTAATGATGTTCATTCATTAATAATCTGAAATTGACAACCAATTGGGCATGGTACACCTTAAAAATATTGGAATAAAAATTAGCTTGCAACAGGAATTATGCTCATTGGAACAGGAATTATGCTCGTTGAAACAGGAATTATGCTCATTGGCTTGCATTGGAGTTGAGTTAGCAAAGAAATGGGGAAAAAAAAACCTTCCCATATATGCAGATGATGTATATTTATGCTTGTCTCAATTAACTTAGAACATCTACTTTATATAATAAAGTGCCATTTTGCTTTTATATTATAACATACTGAGGTATCAATCTACTAGCCTTTGAAAATTATGTGAAATATTTATTGGCTTATGAAGCAAAAGTACTATTCTATTTTGGTTTAGCAGCCTAGCAATGGCCTATAATAAATATGTTAGTAATTATTTGATTTTGAACTAAAATTTGTTGTTCCCTATTCCAGGAGAGAAAATATTTTAATTCCAAATGAATTGTCCCTAGAATAGAAGAACCATTTTTATTTTCAGGAGTTTTACCATATGGATGTATGGATCACAAAAACTTCATTTCTGAGAATCTATAGTATTCTTTAAAAAAAAAATATATATATATATATATATATATATATATATATATATATATATATATATATATATATATATATATATTATTGAGTTTTTATAGAGAGGAAGAGAGAGGGATAGAGAGTTAGAAACATCGATGAGAGAGAATCATCTATCAGCTGCCTCTTGCACACCCCCTACTGGGGATGTGCCCACAATCAATGTACATGCCCTTGACTGGAATCAAACCTGGGACCTTTCAGTCTGAAGTCCGACGTCTATCCACTGAGAAAAACCGGTTTCAGCTCAACTTACATATTTTTATGTATATGTACACTGAGACTCAGAATGCTCACACTTCTCATGTGTTGGTTAGTGACAGAGCTGTGTTTGGAATCATTATGAATTCTAATGCTTTTAAAACATATATATTATTCTTTTTATATGCTTTGATTAACAGTATATAAAATTTAAATAACAATCATTTAATTCTTTTAAAGTATTATTTTGAGTTAAAACATAATCTCATATACTTTAAAATTTGGTTTAGTTAGTTTTAAAATTTAGTTTTACACAAGGGAGAAAGAACTGTTAGAGAAATGGGATGATTTTATTATTTTTATGCAAACCCTAAGGTGCATTTGAATATTCATTGACAAATGCTAATGCAGAATGGATTCCAGACTACATTTATTATTCTCTTCCCAGGGCCATGAAATACTTGTGAAGTCTGTATTTGAATACTGTTAATCCCGTCACATGAATTGTTATCCCTTTATTTAATATACATCATTAATCAAGTTCAAAATCTCTCTCTTCCATAAAGCCTTGTTTCCTCCATTATAACATTTAGTGAGATTGTTTAATTTACAGTGCTCACCATATGGTGACTCATAAAAATACCTATTTGGTCCCTCTTCTCCTCTGATTACAAATACTAGTAACACTTATAGTTTGCTGTGGACATTACAACTTAGCATTCAAAAGTCTGAGTTCTGCAATGAACACAGGGTGCATATGTCTTTTTGAATAAATGTTTTCAAAATATTCAGGTAGATACCAAGAAGAGGGGATTGCTGGGTTACATGGTAACTCTAGTCTCTTAATTTTTTGGGGGGACCTTTATACCACGAGATTTACATTCCCAACAGCAGTGAGTGAGTGTTCTTTTTTCTCCACAATCTCTCCAAGACTTGTTATTAGCTGTCTTGTTGATAATAGCCATTTTGACACACGTGAGGTGTGTATTTTTGTATTTCCCTAATAATTATGAAGTTGAGCATCTTTTCATACATCTCTTAGCCATTTATATGTCTTCTTTGGAGAAGTGTCTATTCAAGGCCTCTGTCTATTTTTTTAATTGAACTATTTGTTGTGTGTTGAATTGTATGAGTTCTTTATATATTATATTTTGGATATTAACCCATTGTCAGAGCTTTTGTTTGCAATTATCTTTTCCCATTTGTCTGGTTGCTATTTTACGCTGGCAGTTTGTTTTGCTTTGCAGAAACTTTTTAGTTTGATATAGTCTCATTCATTTATTTTTTTTAATTTAGTTTTATTTTTTATTTTTTATTTTATTTTTTTATATTTTATTTTTAATATATTTTATTGATTTTTTAAAATTGATTATGGTCTCACATAATTTTCCTTATTCCCCCATTCCCATCCCAAACTCCTCCCTAGATATGCCCCTAGATATAAGTGAAATTAGTCAGAAAAAATCAAGAACCATATGCTTTCATTCATATGTGAAACATAAAAGTGAAAGCAAGAAATGAACAAACAAGAAAAACAAACAAACAAAAATTCATAGACATAGACATAGACATAGACATAGTCCATGGCCACTGGCTAAGCCCATATGTATGCACACAAGTCCTTTGGTTGATCTCTTCCCCTTACCCCCATCCTCCCTTACTTTCCCTCTGAGGTTTGAGAATCTGATCGCTGGTTCTCTTTCTCTGGGTCTGTTTATGTTGTTCATTATTTCCTATAGATGTGTGAGATCATGTTGTCCAAGAAATACCCTTGTAAGAACCTAAACTGCAACAAGCCATAATCGTTATACTGAGAGGCAAATGAATCAGTCTGTAGTGAGTTCCTTTCTGGGCCAACAGTTCTTTTGCATCACAATTTCAATGCCAGATAGTTCCTTATGTGTACATGCCAGCCACGATATTTTAGATCTGGTTGGTGGACAAATGGTGGTAATGCAGGCCGCCCGTCTCTGGTTTGGTCCTGGGCATCCTTCAGCAACCCGGAGCTGCTGTCTGCTGGTATGCTGAGGCATCATTTATTTTTACTTTATTTTTTAAAATTTAAGTTTATTATTTCCATCACCGTTTATCCCTCATTCATTTATTTTTGCTTTTACTCCCTTGCATTTGGAGTCAAATTCATAAAATACTCTTTAAAACCAAGGTCCATACATTTGTTCATGGTAGCCAGGATAAATTATTGATAGATAATTGGATAAAGAAGACATGGTACATATGTACAATGGAATACTACTTAACCATAACAAAGATGAAATACTGTCATTTGCAACAGCATAGATGGATCTTGAAAGTATCAGTCTAAGTGAAATTAGTCAGAAAAAATCAAGAACCATATGCTTTCATTCATATGTGAAACATAAAAGTGAAAGCAAGAAATGAACAAACAAGAAAAACAAACAAACAAAAATTCATAGACATAGACAACACTATGGTGGTTACCAGAGGGAAGGAGGGTGGAAGATCATAAAGGGTAAGGGGGTAATGACTTAGGGTGGTGGGCACAAAATGCAACATACAAACGATGTATCAATATAATAGAATTGTACACTTGAAACCTATATAATTTATTCACCAATGTCACTCCTGTAAATTTAATTTGAAAAAAGTTAGAGCTTTAAAGGTTTCCTAAAAGGAAATTGGAATTAAGTTGCCTTTTTAAGAAGTTGAAAAATGACCCAGATGGGTGTTGATTCTTCTTTGAATGTTTGTTAAAACTCACCAGTGAAGCCATTCAGTCCAGGACTTTTGTTTGATGGGAGTTTCTTGATTGCTGCTTCAATTTTATTAGATGTAATCAGTCTATTGAGGTTTTCTGATTCTTCATGATTTAATTTTAGAAGATTGTATGTTTCTAGTAATTTATCCATTTCACTAAATTTGTCCAATTTGTTGGCATGAAGTTGTTTATAGTGTGTTATTACAATCCTTTGTATTTCCGTTATATCAGTTAGCTTACCTCTTTCCTTTCTGATTTTATTGATTTAGGTACTCTCTCTTGTTTCTTGATGATTCTGGCTATAGCTTCATCAATCATGTTTATTTTTCCAAAGGATCAACCCTTGGTTTCATTGATCTTTTTGTTGTTTTTAGTCTCTATATCACTTATTTCTATTCTGATCTTTATTATTTCCTTGCTTTCAGTTACTCTGGGCTTTGTTTGTTCTTGTTCTAGTTCTTTTAGGTGTAGGGGTGGATCATTTGAGATTTTTCTTACTTCTTGAGGTAGGCCTGTAATGCTGTAAAATTTCATCTTAGGATTCTTTTCACTGTGTCCCATAGATTTGGGGTTGTGTGTTTATTTTCTATTGTTTTCAGGTAATTTTTTAAATTTATCTTATTGTTATCGTATATATATATGATAACAATAAGATAAATAAGCAACCATTATGACCGAATGGCCTGAATGACCGAAATGACCAAAAACAACTGGTCGCTATGATGTGTACTGACCACAAGGGGGCAGATGCTCAATGCAGGAGCTTCCCACTAGTGGTCAATGTGTTCCCACAGCCAACCTCCTGTGGGTGGGTGGTGGCAGACGTGGCCCCCTTCCCAGGAGGGCCTTGGGGCTGGTGGCCAACCTCCCGCTCCCTGCCCTTCTCCCTGGCCAGCAGGCCCAATTGACCCACCACCCGCTCACAGCGGTGGCAGCACAACAGCTAGGGAAGGAGGAGGGGGGAGGTGTACGCCGCACAGTGACGGGCACCGATGCGGGCGTTAGTGTCCATTCCTCCTGTGTCCGGACTGTCACCTCTTCTCCTGACCCCGCTAGGGCCTTCATACTCCTGGCTGGGACGGGGAACCGGGGGTGGGTGGTGGCAGCTGCAACCCCTTTCCCAGGGGGGCTAAGGGTTGGCTCCTTCTTTGGGGCCAGCAACAAACCTCCTGCAGCCCCTCCTCTAAGCCAGCAAACCTCCTTTGGTTTCTTTCCCAGCCGACAGGCCCTGCCCATCCTCCCTGGCCAGCAGGCCCCAGTGACGGTGTGGCAGTGAAGGAAGGAGGAGGAGGAGAGGGGGGAAATCGCATGGTGGCGGGGTGCCAAGGGTGCCTTCAATGTCTGGCGTCCATTCTTTCCAAGTCTGGCCCAGTGACCATTGCCTCCTCTCCCGACCCTACAGGGGCCTTTGGGCCCCAATCGGCCTGGCCCTAATCAGTCCTGATCGCCAGCCAGGCCTAGGACCCAACCTGTGCACGAATTTCATTCACCTGTCTTCTAGTTATTTAATAACATGCTATTTAGCCTCCATCTGTTTAAATGTTTTTGAGGAATTTTTTAGTAGTTTCCAGAACTCTTGACCATAGGGATGTTTACTATGTTATTATTATTATTATTTTTTTTTACTGTAACAAAAATGGGAAGTATCTAAATGTTCATCAACAGTGTTGGCTGCATTCTTGGGAGCTTCCTGGGTAAAATCTGAAACAAGCCCCTATATACAGAGAGCAAGGAGAAACCAAAGAAAGAGGTAGATGGTGCCAGATTGGTATGTGGAAGCTTTAAGAAGCAAGGTAACTTAATAAAGCATGTCTTGGACATTTGAAAGAGGACTAGATTTCTGCATCCACAAACCAGAATCTTAAAAGTTTATATGAAGGCCTTAACTGGGTTCAGTCATATATTCAGTCCAGATGGTCTCAAGAACACCTTACTCTCTCAAGGCTGTCTTCTTGGAATATCTCTAACTGTGGATTCAGGGAACAGATTATATATTCCAGAGGGGTGTTGTGACACCAGGTTGCACATTACCCAGGTGCAATTCTTAGGGTTCATCTGGTGATCACATCCTTTTGATAACCTCCTCTAACACATAGACATTGATTAAATAAATTATGGTATATAGTTAAGATATAATTTTATGCAACAAATAAAAAGCATGCTTTTGAAGGACAATGATTAATTGCATGAGGAAATTCTTATGATGATATATTTGGTAAAAAATTGTATATGTAATCTCATCAAAATGTTGCTGAAATGCCGAAACCGGATTGGCTCAGTGGTAGAGCGCCAGTCTGCGGACTGAAAGGTCCCAGGTTTGATTCCGGTCAAGGGCATGTACATTGGTTGCGGGCACATCCCCGGTAGGGGGTGTGCAAGAGGCAGCTGGTCAATGTTTCTCTCTCATCGACATTTCTAGCTCTCTATCTCTCTCCCTTCCTCTCTGTAAAAAATCAATAAAATATATTTTTTAAAAATGTTGCTGAATATATGCAGTATAAGCGTACTAGACTTAAATAACCCAGAATGTCATTAGCTAATTTTTAAAAAAATGACTTTAGAGAGAATAAAGGAGGAAGGGAGGGAAGGAGAGAGGGAGGGAGGGAAGGAAGGGGGAGAGAGAGAGAGAGAGAGAGAGAGAGAGAGAGAGAGAGAGAGAGAGAGAGAGAGAGATGGATTGGTTGCCTCCTGCACATGCCCTGACGGGGATCAAACCCACAGCCTGGGTATGTGCCCTGACCAGGAATCAATCTTGTCACATTTTGTTACATGGGATGACACTCCAAGTAACTCAACCGCATTGGACAGAGCTAGTTATTACCTTAAACAATGAGTTATAAATTAATTTATTTTTCCTCTTCTGTTTGTTCTTCTAAAATGTTTATAATGAATAGGTATCAAGTTTATTATGAGAAACATTTCTAAAAATCTCCATGAAACATTAATTAAAACATTAAATATGTAATATGAATTCCCCATATCTTAATCTACGTATGTTGATTGCAACTCAGCAGCATATTCAGGGTAATGTAGAGGCCAAACTAGTTAGGGCCATAGTTCTAGTAGTGCTTTTCAAACGTCACTTTTCTCTTTCTTCCTTCTTTTCTTTTTTTTGTGTATAATTAATTTTTTTATTGTTTAAGGCATTATGTATGTCTTATTCCCCTAGTAACCCCCACCCCCCACTCATGCCCTCACCAATGTTGTCTGTGTCCATTTGTAAGTCTTATATGCATGGATACAAGTCCTTTGGTTGATCTCTCTCCCTTACCCCCACCCTCCCCTACCTTTCCTCTGAGGTTTCAGCATCTGATTGATGCTTCTCTGTCTCTGGATCTATTTTTGTAAATCAGTTTATGTTGTTCATTATATCCCACAAATGAGTGAGATCATGTGATATTTATCTTTCTCTGACTTACTTATTTCACTTAGCATAATGCCCTCCAGTTCCGTCCATGCTGTTGTAAATCATTGTTCTTTTTGAATCATCTAGATTTCTGGTTAAGATGCAGATTCTGACTCCATAGATCTGGAATGGGCCCAGACATGCTGCATTTCCAGCAAGCTGCTAGGTGATCTTGATGCTAGTGCACAGATCTTTGAGTGGTCAAATGTTTCTTTGTCTAAAAACTAGTTGTTTATGTCTCTCATTCCTAATACAATATAAATACTTTAGGAACATGGACTATGGATAATTCATTTGGTATACAATCCCATATGACCTAGTATAATTCTTTGTGCACTATATATATTAACTATATATTTATGGAATTGAATTTAAATGAATGTGAGGTTAAACTATATATTTTTAATATATATATTTTATTTATTTTTTTACAGAGAGGAAGAGAGAGAGATAGAGTTAGAAACATCGATGAGAGAGAGACATCCATCAGCTGCCTCTTGCACAACTCCTAACTCTCTATCTCTTTCCCTTCCTCTCTGTACAAAATCAATAAAATATATTTTTTTAAAAAAAAAAGAAAAATGAAAAATTCTATAATTGTGATCTTAGAATACTTACTCACCAATATATTTAAATTTCCTAAACACAAGAAAGCAAAACTGCTACTTTTCTTGAAGTGGAAAATGTGATTACAGTATGATTTATGTATATAAAAGTGTAAGCTACTGAATAAAACTGAATAACTAGTCGCTATGATGCTCATTGACCACCAGGGGGCAGATTCTCAACACAGGACCTACCTCCTGCTGCAGGCCAACCTCCTGCGGCCCCTCCCCCTCTCCCCCTGCTGGCCAAACTCTATGGAACCTCCCCCTACTGACCAACCTCCTTCAGCCCCTTCTCCTGGCCAATCTCCCTCATCCTTGATTGGCCCCAATTGCCAACCAGGCTGAGGGACCACACCTGTGCACGAATTCGTGCACCAGGCCTCCAATGCAAATATAATTCTCAAATAGGTTTTCGAGAATTAAATCAGTATTAGGTTTCATGAGAAGTTTCTGCTTAATATCTTTCCTTTGCCATTCCCAGGGTTAAATGACTGTATTTTTATATTTACCTACTTCTTAGATAAAAGAGAAAAGGACAATATTTCTGTATATTTAAGATATTAAAGTTGGCTTGTGATTTAATCATGCCAACATTCAGCAAATATAATGATAATATCAGAACTATTTTTCTTTAGACAAAACATTAGGGTAAATGTAGAAATTTTATGACATCAAACAGGAAGCAGTAATGAGGGGAAAATGTAGGATATACTGCCTGACATAATCAGTTAATGTCACTAAGAAGGACAGTTCAGCTATAAATATGATAAACTGACACTAAATTTGAAGAATTAATTACATGCACTGTTTTCTAGACATATTTAATGAATGTCAATAAAAGTTTTGGAATATAGGACACTGAGAATGCTATTTTACCTATAAGTAGTACTTAATATGGAATCAGAAATACCTAGAACAGTAATTCACAACCGAATTATTAGCAATAAAAGTTGTAATATTTATGGTCACTGGAATACTTTGTCCAGAAAGGAAGGTCTTCAGTTAAAATGTTGGGAGTCATTTTGCTAGGACTGGAAAGGAAAGGATTATGTTTCATGTAATCTGGAGTTAGAAGGGAAACTTGTTCACCAGGTATGCTTATTAATGAGGGGAACCATATTGATTCGCTCTTCTAAAATGAATAATATATATGTAATTTCTGTTTGCTTTATATAATGCATATGATTTTGGAAAGTGGGCAATTTGACTTTCCTGATGAGGTCTGATTTTCTGAAGTACTTGTTTGCAATCTTAGTTTTCATGCTAAGTAATGATAGTGAAGGTTCACAGAAACATAGATATTCACAAAATGGAAAAATCAAACATGATAATCAAGATATACTTTTATTTTGGTTTTGCCTTTTTTGTTTTCTTATTGACATTAACTATAATGTATATGGTTGGTCTTTCTTAGGGTATGGACATGTAGGTACATGAGTTGGTTTTGATGATGGTGGAGCCTCAATAGAAAAGTAATGCAGAGAGATGTGATAGAAGGTGCAAATTTCTGCATATTTTGCTTTGACATGAATGTGATTATATTTTAGACCATAATTCTCTTGATAAATGATTTTAATAAAGGATTATTTATGAGTCTCTTTAGTATATTTATAAATGCTGAATGAAATTTGGTTTCATTGGGAATTTAAAATTATCATGAGCAGTACATTCTACTTATCTAGAATAGATCCTGTCATTATTTGAATTTAAACCTTTCAATTAATAACCTGATGAGTCTTATTAATTACAGGGAAATTAAAGTTCAAAAACAACCCTTTAATGGTGATTTGCCCCTTTTTGTGTATTGGAATGTCAATCTACAGTTTTAAGTAAGCACAGTGCTTACAGAGCCTGAAGACTATATTCTGAAACCAAGTTGCCTTTTTTTGGGGAAAGGCAAGTGGGTACCTAGACTATAATGTGTGTGTGTGTGTGTGTGTGTGTGTGTGTGTGTGTTTTATTTACACAAAGGTATTTGAAATGTGAAAAAAAAAGACTATCATATCAATAATGTGTCTTTCCTGATAGGTTGATCTTTAAATCCTGAGTTAAATTGATTTGCTAATTACATTGAAGTTGTACATGGAGTTTCAGTGAATGGATGAAGATCCTCTCTAAGACTTCTCTGTACTGATTTTATGCTTAGAGGCCTTGTTTC
The DNA here is from genome assembly GCF_964339955.1 of Pipistrellus hanaki. NCBI lineage: Eukaryota > Metazoa > Chordata > Mammalia > Chiroptera > Vespertilionidae > Pipistrellus > Pipistrellus hanaki. Next base: position 78,510,298 of record NC_140524.1, read on the forward strand.
TCATAGTGTCACTTGGGAATTGATTGATAGTTACAAAGCTTAAATTAATTAAGGTGCATTGTTTGCAGATAGATTTACTTAGCTACCCACTAAAGTAATTAGAAGCAGTTTTTTAGTTTCCCTTCCACTCTATAGGGTTTTTGTCTGTGTCATTTATCAGCTCAGCATTTTGAACTTTTATACCTTAACACTTTTTTTCCATGAATGCCACTAGCAACATGACATGAATACCTTTATTTGAATGTCACATGCCAAACCATTGACAGTCATCTTGTATTAAAAGACTCGTAACTGTGGCTCACAATTGTTGTGGGGTCGAACCCTGGGTTCAAAATAAGACCACCAGCCAAAGCCGGTTTGGCTCAATGGATAGAGCGTCGGCTTGGGGACTGAAAGGTCCCGGGTTCGATCCCGGTCAAGGGCATGTACCTTGGTTGCGGGTATATCCCCAGTAGGGGGTGTGCAATAGGCAGCTGATCGATGACTCTCTCTCATCGATGTTTCTAACTCTCTATCTCTCTCCCTTCCTCTCTGTACAAAATCAATAAAATATATTAAAAAAAAAAAAGACCACCAGAGGCTGATGATTAATTTAAAAAAAGCAGGCAAGGATTTATTGAAATATCTGGCCAGGGCAGCTGCAAGAGTACCACACGCAGGCGGACCCTACATGACTGCGCTGCTTTAGGGGCAGGTAGTTATTTTTAAAGGTTCTGAGAAGGAAAACCCCCATTCTGCAACAAACTGTTTTTGGAATTTTCTGCTGTTCTTCCTAGTTAAAATGTTGCTTTCCAGTTTGCTTTAGCCCGTTTGAAGAATGATGAAGATAAACTTAGCTGTCTGACCTTGTAGGCCAGAGACCAGATATGCCCACAATCTCAATACCATGCCAGGTGCACTTTCTCAATTGGATAGAACAGCATTGTTTTTTAAGGCCAGCATTGAGATAACCACTAAGTGCACATAGGGCTGGCTCTTTAATAAAAAAAAAAAGGAAGTTCTGCCTGTAACCTTGCTTAGAATTTGAACTCATCCTATTTCAACAATGTTTGAATGAAACATTATTTTTATATCTTCATCAAAAATTTGTTTATCTAGATTTTAATACATGCTCATCTCTTTTCTACACTTGATTCAACCCATCTTATCAGTGAGGCAAAATTAAAAGGTAGCAATAATAATAACTACCATTTACTCTTTGCTAATCATTGTGTTATGTGTTTGTCTTAGTCCATATAGGCTGCTATAACAAAATACTATAGACTCGGTGGATTATAAATATATTACAGTTCTGGAGGCTTTGAAATTTAAGATCATAGTACTTGCACATTTGATATCTGATGAGGAACCACTTCCTGATAACCTCAAGTAGCAGAAGAAGGGAGGGAAATCTGTGGCTTCTTTTATTTATTTATATTTTACTTTTATTTTTGTTTTTTAATAATTCTTTATTATTGAAAGTATTACAAATGTCCCCTTTTCCCCCCAATGATCCCTCCAGCCCACTCCCCTTGTCCTCCCCCGCCCCCGCCCCTGCCCCAGGCCCTCACTGCCCCATTGTCTGTGCCCATGGGCCATGCATATATGCATACAAGGCCCTTGTTTGCTTACCTCCCGCCCTCTCCCACCTTCTCTCCAAGTTTCTGCACTCTGTTCCAGGCTTCCAAGTCTCTAGATTGTGGCTTCTTTTATAAAGGAGCTAATCCCATTCCTAAAGTTTCTGCCCTCATGAACTAAGCATCTCCCAAAGGCTTCACCTCCTAATGCCATCATTTTGGGGATTACATTTCAACATATAAATTTGTAGGGTGGCATAAATATTCAATCTATAGCAATGTTTTACATGTATGATTTGTATTTAATCCTTACAACTCAGCAGTGATGTAAACTTTATTATTATTCATTAAATAAATGTATAAATTGAGATTAGAGATATGAAGCAGTTTGCTTATAGTGTTTCACAAAGTAGGGAGGAATGCAAATTCAGACCATCTGATTGGAGTATGTTTTCTTAACTGTTATGTTTTACCATCATGTCGGATTGGCCAATACTATGAAGTAAATATTAAGTATTTATACATGGAGAACTTAACAGCTATTCACTGATAACAGTTTTTCAAGAGTATAGAGAATTAAGTTAAAAAGTATAGTTAATTTTTTTTAAAAAAAAAATCTGAGCATAAATTATGGGAATTGTAACTCTTAATTTTTTTTAATTCACTTTCCTGTGATATATTTTAGTTAAATCTCCAACACTGTTCAATATTCAGGTAATATAATATGTTTAGGCTAGGATAAGACTTCTCCATTATAGAAATTTGAAACAGTTGAATAACACCTCAATTAACTTGACTCCACCTTTATGGAATTTTTAGCTCAGTAGAAAGTTTTATTTATTGTATGTTTCTTCTTGCTACTACTATTAAAGGTAGGCAACTTAAGATAAATAAAAAAAATTTCAACAAAAGAAAAATTACCAATTCTGATTACAAGTCCATTAGGTATATGCTTTGCAAATATACTTTCCCAGTCTGTAGCATGTCTTTTCATTGTATAAAGTTTCTTTTGAAAACAGATTTTCAATTTTCTGAGGTCTAATTTATCATTAAAATTTTTATTGATTATTATATTTTTGTGTGTGTGTTATATGCTAGAAACCTTTGCCAAACACATGATCACATAGATTTTCTCCTATATTTTCTGGAAATTTTATAAAGTTTTAATTTATATATTTGATCTATTTTTAATTAGTTGATATATAAAGGACAAGATCAGGATCAAGATTTACTTTTTAAATTATGTTAACCTAAAGATAAAAATGGCTTTAATCCACTCAACTGCTGATGGGCACTTAAGCTTTTTCCAAATCTCAGCTATTGTAAATTATGCTGCTATGAACATAGGGGTGCACATATCCTTTCTGATTGGTGTTCCTGTTTTATTGGGATATATTTCTAGAAGTGGGATTACTGGGTCAAATGGAAGTTAAATTTTTAATTTTTTGAGAAAAGGCCATACTGTTCTCCACAGTGGCTGCACCAATCTACATGCCCACTAGCAGTGCTCCAGGGTTCCTTTATCTCCTCATCCTCTCCAGCACTTGTCATTTGTTGATGTATTGATGATAGTCATTCTGACAGGTGTGAGATGGTACCTTATTGTTGTTTTGATTTGCATCTCTCAGATGATTAGTGAGTTTGAGCATGATTTCATATGTCTCTTGGCCTTATGTATGTCCTCTTTTGAAAAGTGTCTAGGTCCTTTGCCCATTTCTTGATTCTATAATTTATCTTCCTTTTGTTAAGTTGTATGAGTTCCCTATAAATTTTGGAGATTAAACATTTATTTGAGACAACATTGGCAAATATATTCTCCCATGCAGTAGAATTTCTTGTTGTTTTGTTGATGGTTTCTTTTGCTGTGCAAAAACTTTTTATTTTGATGTAGTCCCATTTCTTTATTTTTACCTTAGTTTTCATTGTCCTGGGAGATGTGTCAGTAAAGATATTGCTATGACAAATGTCTGTTATTTTGCTGCCCATGGCTTCTTCTAAGATTTTTATAGTTTCCGTCTTACATTTAAGTCCTTTATCCATTTTGAGTTTATTTTTGTGTATGGTGTAAGTTATTGGTCTAGTTTCATTTTTTTTGCATGTATCTGACCAATTTTCCCCATACCATTTATTGAAGAGACTGTCTTGTCTCCATTGTATGCACTTGCCCCCTTTGCCAAATGTTAACTGAGCATAATGACTTGGGTTAATTTCTGGGTTCTTTGTTCTGTTCCATTGGTCTACATGTCTGTTCTTGTGCAAAAACCAGGCAGTTTTGAAGATAGGGGCTTGATATATGGCATTGTGCTCTCTACAACTTCGTTTTTCTTTCTCAAGATTGCTGCATCTATTCAGGGTCTGTTTTTTTTTGTTGTTGTTGTTCCAGATGAATTTTTGGAGACTTTGTTCTAGGACTTTGAAGTATGCCCTTAGTATTTTAATGGGGATTTCATTGAATCTATAGATTGCCTTGGATAGTATGAACATTTTAATGAAGTTAATTCTACCAATCCATGAACACGATTATTGATAGATTACATAGAGGAGGTAGACTGGAGACTGGGTGGCAGGACACAGGCTTTATTGGAGGGAAGGGTACCCCTGCCGGCTGCTTCCACGGAGAGGAGTGGAAGAGAGCGAGCGAGGGGCTTACAAGCACCTTTAAGGATAGAGGGCGGGGCTTAGGGCACTCAGCACACGCTGATTGATTAGGGACCTAGGGACTTAGGAATGGGGGCTTAGGGTATTTGGCAGGTGCTGATTGGTGGTTCAGAACTCAGGAATGGCTGGCTGCTGGTGGGGTTTATGTATGTCCATCAACTGAGAGAAGGGAGGATCTATCATTCCAGGCTTCTGGTAATATTTAAAAAAAAATTGAGAGTCCGGGTAAGGTCAGGGGGCGAAGGTCAGTCTTCTGAAGCTACTTCCAGCTGTAAGGGGGAGTCATCTTTTAGGGGCATCTACCCAGGGTCTCAAAGAATATGGTGTTCGATTCTGAATTCAGTGCCAGATAGATTTCTCCCACCTTGTGTTTGGTGAACGCCTGCATTCTTCCTGCCACCACACTCCTTACCCAGGCTCCGTCCTGGTGATGTAAGTCTGTGGGGCCCTGTCAGGGCCTGGGCAGCTTCTTTAGTGGCCAGTCCCAGGAGGTCTGGGAGCTCCAAACTGGATCCAGAGTGCGGCCATGCTGGACTGGCTGAGGAGCCAGACTACAGTCTGATTTTCAGTGGCCTTCTCTCCACACTTTGGGCAGGGCCCAGGCGGGGATCTCGGGTTTGAGCAGGACTTGGCTCAATGTCCTTCCTTGCTGCATTTGAAGCATGGGCCTAGAGGAGGATTAGCCCCTGACTTACCCGCGGGAGGACTGGCACTTCGTTTGAGGTTTGTGAAAGTGGTGGCTAGGAGCTGGAAGGCCTCCTAATGGGCCTCAGCCTTGGCCTGATCTCGCCTGGTTGTTGGATTTGGGTCTCCTTGTCTCTATTATTAAAGACCTGAAGGTCAGGTTAACGAGGTCCTTTTGAGGGGTTTGGGGACCTGAAGTTGCGGCGTATGTAGAGGAGTAAAGGTGGTCAGTCAGTGGGAAAAGAAACCTGAGATGCCTCTCAGTCTGTGAGGCTGGACATAGAGAATGGACTCAGGAGGAGGGAGTGGTGAAGGGGGAGGGTGGAGGTGGATGCCCATACCAGGAGGGGCCTGCAGAGGCGGGACTAACTGGTTAAAAATGGTGGCCATCTACCTGAGACCACGTGGTTGGAGAGGGGCAGGGTTTTGTCGTGCCAAGATGGTCGCGCTCCGTGGGTACCAGAGGAAAGGGGCTGAATTCGCCATGCCAAGGTGGCGGCGACCACATGGAAATCACATTTAGCTGTTCCGGGCCCAGTTTCTCGAGATTAGAATTCTCAGAGACTGGGGAGAAGGCAGCTGCTGGTTCAATTGGAGAAAGGTAAGAGTGAGAAGGGAGTTCAACCACTTGTGAATACCTTTGCTAGAGGCAACAGGAGCTGAGATTAAGGGAGAGCATTAAGGGAGAGCTCCGGAAGGCAGAGTGCACCAGAGAAGGCAGGCAGAGCATGGAGGGGGAGGAGCCAGGGGAGGTGGGCCTTGAGCAAGCAGGCACTGGGGAGGGTGGAGGAGCATCGGAGAAGGTGGAGTGCAGGGGGAAGGCAGAGAAGGTGGGCGAAGTTAGAATTCTCAGGTAGGAATGCCCCACCCTACAAGGGCAGGACTTGGAGGGACTGCCCAGGGAGGGGCCTGCAAATGGCGCAGCAACCCAGGCTGAAGGAAAAAAAAAAAAGGTTACAACTGCTCCCCAGAATCCGCGCCAAGGACTCCTGCACTCAGGCGCACAACCTGGGAAAAAGTGCTTAGTTAGAGAGGGACAGGTTTAAGGTTGTAAGGAGGTGGCAGGAGTCAGCCACGTGGAGAGAAAAAGCAGTCAGAAGACAAAGGGGTTTGAGAACAGCTTTGAGAGTGCAGAGAGGATTTGAAGCTGAGAGAGGAACATGAGGAGTAGAGCGAGGTGGGAGAGGGGGGGGGGGGGGAAGGGAAGCCTGTTTGTGGAAATCTCTGAGGCTTCCTTGTCCGGTGGCAAAATTATCTAGATCTCAGAGAGGATATTGGGATGCCATTTTACGAGGCGGTTTGGCGGAAGATATTGGAATCGAAAATGAGCATTTTTGGTTCGAAGTAGCCAGGAAGACCAAGGGTCCAGAGATTGGCGAGAAGACACCTTAGGGGCATCTGGATTGAGGGGTTCCCATGACCAGAGGGCCAAGGAGGAGAAGTTGGGGAGGGAAAGGGAGCGTCCTCCTTTTCCCCCTAGCCAACCTGTACATAAAGAGACCAGAGAAGGTCCCAGGGTCGTCACCCCGAAACCTTTCCCGTGGATTAGAACAGAATTTTCCCGGCCAGGCGCCTGGGCTTTTGTAGAACGTAGAACTTGAATGTAGAACGTAAAACGTGTAGCCGATTAGACGAGAAAACTCTGAGGCCCTTCCAGGTCAAGGGAACTGGGGTGGGGAGGAGGGGGGGGGATCCCTGAGGCCTACTGGTAAGGAAGCTACGAGATTCCCACGTGTCCTGGTGGCAGGGTTCCAGATGTGTTCTGAACGAGCCAATCAACTCAGGACCCTGCCACCGAGCAGGGTCACAAAGGATCGTCCATGTTCACCCAGGTCAGAGGTAGACAGGAGACTGGGTGGCAGGACACAGGCTTTATTGGAGGGAAGAGTACCCCTGCCTGCTGCTCCCACGGAGAGGAGTGGAAGAGAGCGAGCGAGGGGCTTACAAGCACCTTTAAGGATAGAGGGCGGGGCTTAGGGCACTCAGCACACGCTGATTGATTAGGGACCTAGGGACTTAGGAATGGGGGCTTAGGGTATTTGGCAGGTGCTGATTGGTGATTCAGAACTCAGGAATGCCTGGCTGCTGGTGGGGTTTATGTATGTCCATCAACTGAGGGAAGGATCTATCAATTATGTTCTTCCATTTGTTTATGTCTTTCTCTCTCTCTCTCTCTCTCTCTCTCTCTCTCTCTCTCTCTCTCTCTCTCTCTCTCTCGCATCCTGTAATTTCCTGAGTACAGTTCCTTTACCTCGTTGGCTAAATTTATTCGCAGACATCTTAATTTTTTTGTTGCAATGGTAAATGGGACTGTTTTTAAATTATTCTTCTGTGAATTCATTATTTGTGTATAAAAAAGCCATAGATTTCTGTGTTTTAATTTTGTATCCTACTACATCGCCAAAATCCTTTATTAATTCTAGTAGATTTCTGATGGAGACTTTAGGGTATTCTATATACAATGTCATGTCATCTGCAAATAAGGACAGTTTTACTTCTTCATTTTCAGTTTGAATGCCTTTTATTTCTACTTCTGGTCTGATCCCTATGGCTATCACTTCCAATACTATGTCAAACAGGAATGGTGAAAGTGCACATCCCTGTCTTATTCCTGTTCTTAGAGGAAATGAGTTTAATTTTTGCCCATTGAGTATGTTGTTGGCTGTAGGTTTGTCATATAAGGCAACTTCCTTCCCCTAGACAAAAACCACCTGGAGAGCAAAGGTCTGCTGGAGCAATTTTTTCTCAGCAGTGTGAGAAAATAACTCAGCACTAGAAACCAAGGTTGCTGCCCTCCAAGCTCAAATCACACAGCCCCCAGCCTTTGTCTCTCCTCACATAACTTTTTGATACACTCTGCTAAAGCCGAGCATGAGTGCCTGCACATAAAATTTGTGTGCTGGCCCTTTAAGATGGTGCCTGAATTTCCAGCCATCTTTTGCAGACAGACAGCAACTGTGCTGCTTTTCACAGCCAGGTGTTATATGGGCACCTTTCTTAGTTCTAATGCTCTGTGATAGGGAGCCCAGCTTGGGGTTTAGACCCCAGAGTTCTCACTGGGGAACCCCCCACTAGTGAGATATCCCTCCAGAACTTCAGCTGCTGTTTTGTGCCTCTGCACTTCCTACCAGTCTAATCTATATGTATAAAAACTCAGCAATAAAACAGCAGAACAACCAGAATGACCTGTCGACCATCACTATGACACACACTGACTACCAGGGGGCAGACACTCAATGCAGGAGCTGCCCCCTGGAGGTAATTATGCTCCCACAGCACTAGCACGCACAGGGTGAGCCAAAGTCTCTGCACCTATCAAATACCTGAGACAATCCAGACTCTGGCCTGTACCCACCAGCTGATGCAGGCCCTCTAAGGTATATTCTAGAAAGAGCATGGGGACCTGGCATGGTCTTACAACATGGTGGCGTAACTGCCTTTCCCTAAGCAAAAACCACCTGGATAGCAAAGGTCTGCTGGAGCAAATTATTCTCAGCAGTGTGAGAGAATAAGGCAGATGGCAAGAGGGGATGTGACTATGGACCCTCCAGGGAGGCTGTCCTGATGGCTGAGGATCCTGGAGCACAGCTGCTCTGCACATCCCCAATGATGTCACCGACCTAGCATCACACATCAAGGACATTCACCGAGTGGCTTTGGGGTGCAAAGCTCTCTGCCAGGTTCCTCCAGGACACAGACCATGCCTTTACCCAAGATATTACCCCAAAATATCAGCTCAGACTAATTTCTTCATTCAGTAGCCACTCAGAGGACAGGTCCACAGCTGCTCGGCTAACCAGTATGAATGGCGCTCCCATAGGGGGCCAATCCCTGCAGGCCACTCCCTCCACCAGTGCACAAATCCATGCACTGTGTCTCTTGTAGTTAATGTATTTAGCTATTCACAACAAGAATTAAAATCCTATCCTCTGCTTTTCTGCCTTGGTTATCAGAGTTCTCTCCAACCAGTCTTCAGTAGATTTTTCAAGGTATTATTTTTTTTCTGTAATTTAGTTGTATTTCCAGTTTGGTCTTGGGAGAGTATCAGTGTAGCTTTCACTTTCTCCACCACCATTTTTAAATCAAAATATGCTTTTTTAAAGGTGGGGTCTTGAGTCACTTTTATTATTCTGTTAATTTACTTCACTACACTTCTAGTGTATTCACAGAATATCTCAAATGTTATAAAATCTCTTCACTATGGTTCATAGGATCCCAAGCTATTCTTAGTCCTGTGTAAACTCTGGGAATAATTTAGCTTAGATATAACTAGTAATTTTTCTTTTTTTGGTAGTTTTCCTTTTCTCCCTGAATTGATAGCATTTAACCTTACATTTTTGCAGAATAGTATTCAGACAAAGATTCAATGTAGCCACTGCAAAAATTTATGGATTTTTTTTTGTGTATGATTTTCTCCTCTCCATTACTCTATCCACAAATTTTAGCCATCTCAGCTTCTGCAAAATTCATTTTTGTATCTTCATTTCAATGATAGTATTAAGATCTTTTTGTGATCATCTTTTCTGTGTTGTGATTTGGAGACTGGATCCAGACAGAAAGTTTACTTAATTATAAGGCTTACTACTTGTGTTTCTTTGTTCTGGAATCAGTGTTATAGTTTCTGAAAATTGTTGATGATCAAATATTTGGCCTAATATATTTAGTTATTCACAGCAAGAGTGAAAATCCTATTGCCCTTACTCCTTTATAAGTGTCAGTGAATTTGATCTAATTTTAAAAGGACAAATAGGTATTGTAAGTCTCTTATCTGTATAGCTCTGGCTATAAATTCCCATTTCTTCATTGTGGCAAATCATAAATGAATAATATCTAACACATTTTAGGAATTATACTATTTTTGAAGTATCCCAAAGCTTAAATTTCAGAAATATCCCTATTCTAATGTCCACCCTAATTACATAGATGATAAAATTGAGATCCATAGATACTTAGTGACTAGGCTCAGAAGAAATAGGACTGTAGTTCAAATTTTCTTACTCCCAGGATAGTATAATTTGCCCTATATAAGTCTTCTAGTAGCTCTGATTTTAAATGAATGATTAGTTTTGTCAAGGTTCTATAGTTAGGAAATTATAGACTAATACTATAATTGCTTTTGTACAGGTGATTATTTAGAAAATTTTATTAGAATTTTAGTCACTTATTCCCAGAGGCAGAAGTTTATCAAGTATTTAATAGCAAAATGTGTTTTTTTAAAAACTAGATCACCTTTCCCTCCACAACAAACTTGGAAATGTCAGGAATGTCTTATTACAGATACTAATTTAGTAGCATTTATCTTCTCACCCTTGATACTGATAAGGCTGTGCATATGTCTGAAGGGATCTATCTATAGCATTTTAAAGTACTGCATTAAATAAGTAATGATACATTTAGAAAGTGATACAACTCCATAGTATAGTAAATATTTCCAAGGGTTAGGGAATTTATTAGAGAAAGGGTGAAGAAAGATATCATGACCTCATAATATAACTTACTTATAACCACATAGATAGTCCATGAAATTGTTTAATTTGTGGGATTTAAGCACTTTTGAAAATGACTGTAAAAGCCAAGTTTTAAATAGCAAATTATTTATTGACTTAAGTTATTATGTAGTGATTTATCACATGGTATTGGGTGATGTCTATACAGCTAAACTAAGATGAATGAATTAATTATTTATACAAAGTCTTTAAAATCTGATGGTAGGACAGCTATTTCACTGTAAATTGGTAAAGCATTTGAGGAGAGATCAGTAAACCTTCTTTTCATGATATATAAACTTATTTTTTCCTTTGCTTTGCTTTCCTTTTTCTTATTTAAAAATAATGAATTAGTAAGTCAATAGAAATTCTGGTCTGTTACCCAAAGAATACTAGCTTCATAATTTTCCTGGAAAGAGTTATTTTATAACATCTCATTTAGCAATTTGTTAGCATGAGTAGCATTAAGGTAATTTATGCAGAGATCTATTTCAAGGTTATTACCCTGAAGTACACTTCATGAAAAACAAAATAGTTTAGCCAAGTTTTCTGTTAAGTTTTTATGGAAGTGTGGTTTTGTTTTTTATGGAATTAATAGGTCCCATATGCAACCTGCCTAGCCACAGCAGTCTTATGTCCTGCCCACGTTTTTCTCATAGGCCTGAGTTACTGAAAAGATTGTTGACTATTTAAAGTCATATTTGGGGAGGCACAGGAACTATTTCCATGTCCTGGTAATGGTCACATACTTTGCAATCCTATTAAAAATGACATATTATTTCATCTGCTATGTTTGCTTTCCAATCCTTTATAGAGCCATTTTTAAAAGACTGGTAGAGACAAGCATATACGTGTGTGTGTGTGTGTGTGTGTGTGTGTGTGTGTGAAAATATATATATATATATATATATATATATATATATATATATATATATATATAACTTTGATATAATCAAACCAATTCTTTTAGGCTCTTTTTAAAGTAACTAAGTGCAGACGTAATAATCTGTCAGTATATATAAATAAGCAGCAAAATGACTCAAGAAATCATTGATTTTTCCAAAGTTATAAAAATTGTGTTGGGAGAACTGGAAGAAAACAGTCTGATTATCTACTCTGAGTTTAGTGCTTTTTCTATATTGCATTCATTATATAGTGCCAGAATAATTTGCTCAAAAGGTTGAAAATACCAAGGTTTAATTGCTCAAAAATCTATTGCTAAAAAGTGTTTAAATTTTAATATTTTCATGCAAAATCTTGGTTGCTTTTTCCTGATAAATTAGACAATTTCTGGAAACTTCTAAATTTAAATTTTAAAAAAATGTGCATTTTTTGTTTTGTTTTTTTTTTAAAATAAAGATTTATATAAAGTTAATAATCAAATACTTAGTGGTTTACTATAATAAATTATCAAACTATCAACTTTTAGAATATTCTATCACTTATCCTTTCAGATTTCTTTGTAATATCTTCCAATTTTTGTGTTACATTTTACAATAGCAAATCCAAATATCAAGTGAAGTTGTATAGTATTAGCTTTGGACTCTCTTTCTTGAAGCATTCCTATGACAAGTAATATAACTGTCAAAAGGAGGTAACATGCGGTGTGCTTTATTTCCTAGGAGAACAGACCATTTTGTAAAAATTTATGAAGAAACACTCAGATACCAGAAATGTCCATTTTTGTAAGTTAGACCTTTGTTTAGAAAATGAACTTAATCAATCACATAGGTAACTTTCTGAATTCTAGAATCCGTTTCATAATAGTCATGATGGAAGCCCAGGTTTACATATGATAAATCAGTATTTTATTAAGAGCATCAACTCTTGTTACATAAGGCTATTTTAAACTAGCAGAATACAAGTGCTATAGACAGATTATTAAAATTTCATTTAGTTACTCTGAGCCTAATAGAATTGATTTGATTATACCAGAATAAAATACAAAGAGATAAAGACATATAATGAATAAAAATATTCTAATGTACAATAAAATGTTATAGAATCAGATGACACAAATTTTGGGAACACTTAGTACTTTAACTTAACTCACTAGAATTCTATTTTTTAAGTTCCATTATAGTCAGCTTTTTTAAATTAAGAATATTTTAAACAGGAAATAAACTTTTCACTCAAAGAAGCACAATGTCCTTGGCTTCATTAGTTTCAGAAGCAGACTTTTTTCCTCCTGAATACTAGACATAAAAAATGGGACAATTCATGTAATTGATTTAATTATATATAGACTGATGTACAGATATAGAACATATAAATTATAGCCTTCACTATTATGTTATCTTCCTACGGGCTATGATGACACTTCAGCAGTCTAACATCTGGAAAACTTCACACACACACACACACACACACACACACACACACACACAGGATGGTATTTTGATTCAGCATCTAACTAGAGAATCACGGTAGGTTTTTTCACATAAGATGAAATAGAGGTTTTGAGCAAATTATCAGTATAATTAAGATACACTCAGGGAAGGACAGACTTATAGATTTGGTCAAGGCATAAAGGGAAAGATCCTTGTAGAGAGAGAAGTGAATAAATACAGTCATGGGGAAGATCTGCTTGATTGTATTGGCCTGGTTCAAAGAACAGTCTCTTTAATCTATACTAATAAAAGAGTAATATGCTAATTAGACTAGATAGACCAGATGTCTACTGGATGTCCTTCTGGACGTCGGGTTGGGGGCCAAGGCAGAGGGGGTTAGGGACAATCAGGTTGGCAGGGGAGAGCAGTAAGAGGTATCAGGCAGGCAGAGGCAGTTAGGGGCGATCAGGCAGGCAGGCAGGTGAGCAGTAAGGAGCCAGCAGTCCCAGATTGTGAGAGGGGTGTCTGACTGCCAGATCAGGCCTAAACTGGCAGTCAGACATCCTCTAAGGGGTCCCAGATTGTAGATTGTGCAGGCCCATCTGAGGGACCCCATCATGCATGAATTTTGTGCACCAGATTTCTAATATTACATAATTTTCAGTTCTTTGTTTCAGGATTTCTTCAAGGGGACATTTTGATTTTTTTCAGGTGTAGTTCTGTCATGAACATGAAGTTACAAATGACAACATTGAGAGTTTTAGCAATGAATGCAATATTGTACATGAGGTATCTTGAGGAATTATTCATGTTGTAGGTTTATAATTTGAATTGAATTTTTATAATCTAATAGTAAAAAATTGACAATTTATAATTTGTTGTAAAGAAAATGACATATTGTATTTGGGAAAATAATGATATGAATAAAACTAATTGAACTTTGTTCTTACTATGAAAATTTACAAAGAGAACAGCTAGCACATAGAGGTTTTCTGTCAAAGAAAATATTTTTCTAAAAATTGCATTTCTGGACACATTTTTGTTATTATACATGCAAATGATGATATTTTTTATTCTGTCCCTCTCCTCTACTTTATTTTTGAAGTTTCTAACACATATACTTTGGATGATAAACATCCATTGGTCTATTGCTCTAATATCATGAATTAAATTGCCAGCTTCATTGTCACATGAAATAGATTATAGCTTCAATGGTAAATTTCAGAGTTAGAAAATATGCTGGGGTTTTGATTCACATACTTTCCAAAATTTTACCTCTATTTATATCTGAGCTAAAAGTCAAATTGCATTCATAAATATTTGTATTCAAGTGAATATTCATTTTTCTGAAGTTGTGGAAATTATAGTTAAATTATTTTCTGAAACTACAAATAACATAATGGAGGTTCCATGTTTGGAAGGGTAGTATGAGGATATCTGCAGGCCCATTACCCAGTGAAATAATGATACGTAACTAGTGAAAATTACAAAATAAAACAAAAACATTGAAATTATCTTATCTAATAAAAGAGTAACATGCAAATTAACTGTCACTTTGCAATAAAAATGGCCACTCCCACAGCCAATAAATTGATGGGCCAAAATGGTGGCACCAGCCAGAGCCACAGAGCCTGCCAAGACCTGGGGGAAGGCTTGACGTCCTGGATCGCCACAGCAACCCAGGTTGCCAAGCCTGAGGGGAGAGCAGAGCAGGATATCAGCAGGAAGGATTGGCATCCTGGTTCACCCCATCGACCAGGAGAGTGGGGGGAAGGCTTGACATCCTGGATTGCCCCAGATCAGAGCTGGAGATGTGCGGGAAGGCCACGCCTGAAGGGAGAGCAGAGAGGGAGATGGGCTGGAAGGCTTAGTGCCCTGGGTTGCCCCAGCACAGAGAGGGAGATGGGTTGGAAGGCTTGGCATCCTGGGTCGCTGGAGAGGGCAGTTAGGGAGGACCAGGCCTGCAGGGGAGGGCAGTTTGGGGGGACCAGGCCTGCAGGGGAGGGCAGTTGGGGGAGACCAGCCTGCAGGAGAGGGCAATTGGGGGCTACCAGGTTGACAAGGGAGGGCAGTTAGAGGTTACCTGGACCAGCAGGGGAGAGCAGTTGGGGGCGACCAGGCCTGCAGGGGAGGGAAGTTGGGGGGGGGGTCCAAGCATACAGAGGAAGACCATTGGGTGGACCAGGCCTATAGGAGAGGGAAGTGGGGAGGGCCAGGCCTGCAGGGGAAGGCAGTTGGGGGAAACCAAGACTGCAGGGGAGGACAGTTAGGGATGACTAGGCTGACAAGGGAGGCAGTTAGGAGTTAACTGGGCCTGCAGGGGAGAGCAGTTGGGGGCAATCAGGCCTGCCAGGGAGGGAAGTTGGGGAGGAGCTGGCCTGCAGGGGAGGGCAGTTGGGGGGACCAAGCCTGCAGGGGAGGGCAGTTGGGGGGGGGTCCAGGCCAGCAGGGGAGGGCAGTTGGGGGCGACCAGGCCTGTAGAGGAGGGCGGTTAGGGGCAATTGGGCCAGCAGGGGATCAGTTAGGCGTCAATCAGGCTGGCAGGGGAGTGGTTAGGGGGTGATCAGGCTGGCAAGCAGAAGTGGTGAGGGACAATCAGGCAGTCAGGCAGACGAGCTGTTTGGAACCAGCAGTCCTGGATTTGAGAGGGATGTTCGACTTCCCGTTTAGGCCCAATCCCATCAGGATCAGGCCTACAGGAGCAGTGGGACATCTCTTGAGGGGTCCCAGATTGGAGAGGGTGCAGGCTGGGCTGAGGGACAACTCCCCCCCACCCCACCCCGTGCACTAATTTCATGCACCAGACCTCTAGTGTTATTACAATATCATTGACTGTGTTCACTATGTTGTACTTTACATCCCTATGACTATTTTATATATACTCATTTGTATTACTTAATCCCTTCATCTTTTTCACACAGATCCCCAACTCCCTCCTCTCTGGCTACCCTCAGTTTGTTCTTTGTTATCTATGAATCTGTTTCAGTTTTGTTTGTTTGTTTATTCTGTTCTTTAGATTCCTCATATAAGTGAAATTAGACTGTATTTGTCTTCCTTTGACTGGCTTATTTTACTTAGCATAGAACCCTCTAGATCTATCCATGCTGTTTCAAATTACAATATTTTGTTATTTTTATGGCTGAGTAATATTTCATTTTATATACACTGAGTAACCAGATTATTATAATCTCTGAACACATAATAATCTGGCCACTCAGTGTATATCCTATATAATAAAAGGCTAATATACAAATTGTCCCCTTGACTAGAAGTTCGGTCTTCAGGCAATCCGGCCAATTGCCCATGTCCCCTTCTCCTGGCCAGGCTGGCCGGCTGGACCCCACCCATGCACAAATTCATGCACCGGGCACTTGCACACACACACCGAGTGGTCAGATTATTATGCATTCAGAGATCATAATAACCTGGCTATTCTGTGTATGTACCATAGCTTTTTTATTCACTCGGCTACTCATGGGCACTTGGTTGCTTCCATATCTGTTTAAAGAATGGATATTATCCTCAGTGTACCTGGAATAATATGGTGAGCCCTTTACTATAAGGTAAAACAGATAATCTCTAGCTGGTCTTGAGGGAGAAAACTGCCATATTGTGGAGAGCATGATCAGCCTATGGAAGTAGAGAATTCCTTCCAGTTGATAACTCAGTCCTGCCCTAACCGGTTTGGCTCAGTGGAAAGCATGTCAGTCTGCTGACTGAAAGGTCCAAGGTTCAATGCCAGTCAAGAGCATGTACCTTGGTTGTGGGCACATCCCCAGTAGGAGGTGTGCAGGTGGAAGCTAATTGATGTTTTTCTCTTATTGATGTTTCCAATTCTTTATCCCTTTCTCTTTGTCTCTGTAAAAAAAAATCAATAAAATATTTTTTTTTAAAAAGAACTCAGTCCAAAAACCAGTGATCTGGAAAGAGAACGCTGAGCCTTAGATGATATTACATCCTTGGAAAACAACATGATTTCAGCCTCATGAGACCCTTAGCAGGAATTCAGATATACTGTATAAGAGTTTTAAGCTATAGAAGCTGTAAGATGGTAAATGGTTGCTTTAAACTGCTAAGTTTGTGGTAATTTGTTATGAAGCAATAGAAGAAGAAGAATGTAGAAGTTTTCAACTATCTTTTCTATTTACAATCCTATAGTGTCATAATTTTGTAACACTTAGATCCATAGACCCAGTGAAATGATGGTTTAAAAAATAAGAGAGGAAGGCTTTCAAAGTGATGTATCAGTCTATAGACTTGAAAAAGTATACTTTGCTCTTTCTTTGTCTACAGACTGGGAGCAATCCCTGCCATTTAAATTTTCAGGGCTCAAGATGTGACTAAAACTCTCGAAACCATTGGAAGTCTTCCAAAAGTTAGGTCAGTGGTTTCCTTTCTGTTCTGTACCCATATATTATTTTAGGGGGTCAAGACCAATCAGAAACATCTATGTACACATTATGAGGAATCATTAATTAATAGACTAGCAGTATTTTAGAGTATTTCTCTTATTTCCCATTTTACAAATAAAAATGATGGCCTTTTGGTCTCAAAATTCTATAATATATTCGGGGTTATAAGACTTAAAATATAAAGATTTAACAAAGTTAAGTAATTAGTGTGTGATATCTACAGAGTATGAATGAAGTGCAAATTGAGTTGTAGAAACCACAAATTGCCATAGAAGGGAGAGGTTATTTTAAGCTATACTATTCAGGTAGAGCTTCATAGCATAGTTGGGATTTTAAATATAAGTAAAATTGAATAGAGGCAGAGAAGGAGGAATTATGTTCTGGTGAAGGCAAATGACTTATAACGTGAAGAATCCAAGATGGCAGCATAAGGTATACACCTGTACATGCTACCTCTCATAACCACATCAGACCTACAATTAAAAGACAAAATGACTATCACTCAGAACCATGGGGAAGCTGGCTGATTAGAAGTTGTACAACCAGAAGGAAAGAAAAAAGCACATTGAGACCTGTTAGGACATGCAGAGGCATGGAAAAGCAGAGGTATAGAGGCTTGTGAATCGGTTTGGTAACTGGGTGACTATTTGTTTTTAATTGGGAGCGAGTTACAAGCTTCTGACTGCTCTCAACTCTAGTTTATGGCAAGACTCTGGGGACCCAGACTCCTATGGGGAGAAACTGAACTGTCTGTCATCAGGTTGGAAAGTGAGGGTGGCTTTTTCATAGAGGTGCTCACAGGAATCATTGTTTACTGTGCTGAGGCACAGGAGGCAGGGACACAGAGATGTGGAGACACAGAGACTGCTGACTGGCAGCCATCACTGTTTGCTACACCCTAGTGACTCCCTGATACCCTGCCCCACCCAATTTACAAAACCACCCAAGCTGTGCGCAGTGGCTTTTGCATATGAATGGCCTGCCCATTCACAGCTTAACCTAACAAATTATAGCTGGGTCAGACACCTCCAAAACTTCCAAACCCCAAACAAAGAGGAGAAATCTGCAGATCTTGCTATAGCTCCTGCAGGGTGGCCTCAGGCAGTAGCTGACTTGCACCTCCTTAGAGATCCAGGAGCCAGTGTACCTAATGGTCAGTATTAGATGATACCAGATTTCAATTCCTCACATCCATAAGTGACACACTCAAGAGGCAGACTCAGTGAGCACCAAAGCCCCACTGAAGCAAGTCTTGCCCCATAAGTGCATCTCTAACACAGCAGTTCTTCCATTATAGACACAGTGGGTCCTTACAGCCAATTGGCCTGGAGGTCAATTCTTCCCAGTGTACCAACAGCAATCAAGGCTTAAATACAACAAGACTATGCAGCCACCCCACAAAGGGGTGCACCAAGAGTGTCCACTTCAGGTGATTGGGGAGGCTGAGCCATTGGGCCCTATAGGACACCTACCACACAAAGCCACTCTATCAGCACAGGGAAGCAGCCAAAACGTGGAAACAAAGAAACATGTCACAAATGAAAGAAATGGGAGGAAAGCAAGCTACTGGATATAGAGTTCAAAATATGAGTTATAAGATTACTCAAGAATCTTCTAGAAACCCCCGAGGAACTTAGTGAGACCTTCAAGGATCTTAATGAGAATGCCAAAAAAATAAATAAATAAAATGGAAAGGACCGGTCATAAATTAAGCATACACTGTCTGAAATAAAGAATAATATACAGACATTCAGCAGTAGACTAAAGGACCCCAAGAATCAAGCCAAATATTTGAAATACGAAGAAGCAAAAAACACCCAACCAGAAAAATAAAAGAAAAAGAATCCAAAAATATGAAGATATTGTAAGGAGCCTCTGGGACAACTTTAAGTGTACCAACATCTGAATTTTGGGGGTGCCAGAAGAAGAGAGAGAGCAAAATATTGAAAACCTATTAGAAGAAATAATGAGAAAACTTTCACTACCGGGTGAAGGAAACAGACTTACAAGTTCAAGAAGCACAGAGAACCCCAAACAAGGGGAATTCAAAGAGAACCTCATCAAGACACATCATAATTAAAATGCCCAGGGCAAAAGACAAAGAGCGAATCTTGAAAGCAGCAAGAGAAAAACAGTTACCTACAAGGGAGTACCCATATGACTGTTATCTGGTTTCTCAACAGAAATTATGCAGTTCAGAAGGGAGTGGCAAGAATTATTCAAAGTGATGAATAGCAATAACCTACAACCAAGATTACTCAACCCAGCAAAGCTATCATTTAGAATTGAAGGTCAGATATAGAACTTTACAGACAAGAAATAGTTAAAGGAGTTTATCACCACCAAACCAGTATTATATAAAATACTGAAGGGCATTCTTTAAGAAGAGGATGAAGAAGAAAAAGATAAAAATTTTGAACAACAAACTGAGAACAAGTGAATCTAAAAATCAAGTCAATAAAAATCTGATGAACAGAATAAACTGGTGAATATAATAGAATCAGGAGCATAGAAAGGTAGTAGACTGACAATTCTCAGGGGTGGGAAGAGGAGTGTGAGGGGTATGGGAAGAGATTGGTCAAAAATCTTACACCTATAGATAAAGGCAGTGGCGGTGGGCAAGGGCATGGGGTGAGTGGGAATTGGGTGGAAGAGAGCTATGGGGGCAAAAAAGAGGGAGATATGTAATAATCTGAATAATATTTATTTTTTAAAAATGACTTGTAATGTGAACTTGACATCAGTGAATAAATGGACCTGCTTTCCTAGAACCAGGCCGGGGGCATGGTGGTTATGTTTGTGAATGACAAATCTTGTATAGGTAATTTGTTGCCAGATGGTGGAAGAATTCTAATGTCAACTTACAGAGTTCATTCAATAGGCATTATGTATCCTGTCATTTTGAGGATGATACTAATTATAACTTTTTACCAATATTTCTCTATAAAATTGAAGCTTATCAGTCTACTTATTGTCCTTTATAGCAAGAGAAATAGAAGCACCAGGCATTATCACTAGAAAGAAAGAGTCCTAATTATAGAGGTAATAGCACTACTGCTCTACACTGAGAGGACCATGCCTATGGTGTTATGTTTACTTCTTGAAACTATATTTTAGAGGTTCACTAAAAAACTAAAGCAGGTCGAGAGCAGAATTTAATACTTTATATCTCTTATTAAAACTTTATGAACTTTTAAAAATGCACTGGCAGGTCTTGTCTTAGGGGATGATCATCATATTGTTTATGGGCCCTTAGAAATGAGGCCTTACACTTAAATTTCATTGTTTGTGTGTTGACTCTGAAACCTCTACTACAATAACTGTTGAACTGCTTTCATTTTTCTTCAGGCATAACCAAACAGCTTTTATATAGAGAAGCTGTCTAATTCATGTTGAGCAATAAACTTTTCTGGGATTGTGGTAGCAGCTGCTGCTGGTGGGTGTGTATGATTGCTTGAGCCCTCAATCTTGGGCCAGAATATTACATGCATTATCAAAACCCAATGTCACACTTCCTTCCATAAATAGGACTAGAGGGACATACTTTGATAATATTTCTTGCTAGATCTATAAAAACACCAACAAAAATATGCTTTAGTTTCTGTCCTTTTCTTGAGCCACATTTTGCTACATTGTAGAGATTTCTTTGAAAAAAATTAAGGAACGCATGTTTTCAAATTTAAATAAGATGCCACTGGAGTGGAACCTTAACGAAATGAATGGAGTGCCAAAATGTAAGCAAAAGGTCTAGGCTCTCATATTGCTGCTGCTACTCTCTTTTTTATTGTTTTCAAGTCAATTAACTTAGTTGCCTTTATGTGTATAATGGATATTAGACTTTCTGTTTTGTATACCTTCAGGATTGTTTCAAGAAGAAAACAAGATAATATTTGTTAAAACACTTTAAAAACTATAAGCCTATAAAATGTTAACAGGTCATTTTGTCTTGTGGTTATTATTCTAATACTAAAATCATCATTATCTTTTTAATATATAAATGAACTGTTCTTACAAAGCTTAAAACCAGAACACACCTGGTGTCTATTTCATCGGGCTCACCCAATGAAAGTCCAAAACTAAACAAGTGCAATAAAGGAAAAGAAATTATATTTTTAGCAAGAATGGCACGGTTTTTATAATTCAGTATCTAATATAGCTTAGTGGTTATCTCCATTTTAGTTGCTTGTTACTTAATATTTTATTACTTTTTCCCTAAGTAGACACATCTCCATTTTTCTCATGGAATCTGGTTGCAAAATAAGATTCTGTTTACATGATATGTTCTTATAAACAAATGTCTTATTATGCAATCTATAACATAAGTTAAGAATACATATACTGCACAATTCTTGAGTATATGCCTGAACACATGCACCTTTAAGTCTTTAAAATTAAGTGCTATACAACCACATGATTAATATTTATGCTTTATTCTTTCAATATAGAAATAGGCATTTTTAGCCCTGAGGAAAATTGAAAAGCAAGAAGTTTGTCTGACAGCTCTTTAATGGTTAATCTTTATGTGGTATGCTTACCTTTGCTCTGTTTCCATAAGACCTTAATTTGGACAATTTGCATTGTTGGAAAGTAATATGACCAAATAGGATTCTTATAATATTCCTCCTTTCCTGGAAGTATTTATTATTCAAATAAGAATTCTTAAAAATCTGTTTTATGATCTATAGTATGCAATGAAATGCAGCATTTCAGTTATCATTACATGTGATATAGGTATATGGTATGATATTTCCAGTCTCATTTAAATAATACCTCTGAGGAAGCTTTCTACTTTACTCATGCATGAATGGCAGCCCTTTATATTAGAAGAATTCTGGTAGTTTTAATAAATGCTTTGATTCAGAGATTCTCCACTTATTGGTCTCACTGATGTTTACTTCCCACGTGAAGAAAAAAAAAATACACGCAAAAGACAAAATTAACAAAGCCTCAGAGACCTGAGGGACACAATAAAAATAACAACTTCCAGGTAATAGGATCTTCTCAAGTACACAAGTATATGCATAATGATAATCTCAGAAGGGGCTGAAAGAGAGAAAACTGCAGAAAGGATATTTGAAGAAATAATGAATATCATTATGAATATCATTAATGTGCACATCCAAAAAGTTCAATGAATTCCAAGTAGGGGAAACTCAAAAGAGATCCATATCTAGGCACATCATATTTAAACTGTCAAAACACAAAGGCAAAAAATTAATTTTGAAAGTGGCAAGAGAGAAATGGGTCATCACTTATAAAAGATCCTTTAAGCTGAACTGAAGGAACTCAAGTCCTCATGAAAAAGTAAAAGCACTAGGAAAGATAACTTCATAGGTAAATATATATATTAAAAAAACATAGTACAGGGTACTTCTGGTTTCAGCTTCTCCATGTAAAGAACTTGGAAATTTTCATTGTGAGCTTCACAACAAAACAATAAAACAGGTGAACAAATAAAAAAAAAAATCAACAAATTCATTAAGTTATAACAAGCTTGGAGCTAATTGTTTTTTCTATATACCAATAATTAATAGTACTTAAAATTAAAAACACAATCTCATTTACATTAGTACTAAAAATTAGTTAGGTAAAGATCTAACAAAATATATACACAATAAGTATTTGGGGAAAAAACCTAAAAATTATGACTAAATTCAAGTTCTACATAAATGAATAGTTTTTATGTTCATTGATAGGAAGACACAATATTATTAAAATATAATTCCCCCTCCCCTCCCAAATGATCTGTAGATTAAATTCAATCCCAATAAAAATCCCAGCAAGTTATTTCTGGATATTGACAAATAATTTCTAATGTTTATATGGCAAGGCCAAAGACACAAAAAAATTGTACAGTATTAGAGAAGAACTAACACTAATTTACATAGACTTCCTATAAATCAACAGTCATTAGAGTAATGTGATGTTGGTGAAAGATTGGGGAAATAGGTCAAGAAATAGAATTTAGAACCCAGAAATAGACCCACACAAATACAGTCAAGTCCTCTCTAACAAAGCAGCAAAGGCAGTTCAATAGAAAATTAACAGATTTAAAAAACGTATTGAAGAAACTGGACATACAAATGCAAAAATGTCCAGACACAGAGCATACACCTCACCAAAAATACTTGTTTTTAAATCATATACCTTAATGCAAAACTTTAAAATGTCTAGAAGATAAAATAGGAGAAAAACTAGATGTCTTTGTGTTTGACAATGACCTTTTAATTACAAGAAAAGCACAATCCACAAAAGAAAAATATATTTTGGACTTTATTGAAATAAAAACTCCACTGCAAAAGACACTTTTAAGAGAATGAGAAGACAAGCCACCTATGTGAGAAACCTTTTGCAAAACCAGCCATTCAGTTCATTAACTTTTTCTTTATTTTTTCCTTTATTGATTAAGGTATTACAAATGTATCCTTATCCTCCCATTATTCCCCACCCTTCCAATCCTGCTCTAACCCTTGACCACTGTTGCATTCTTCCATTGCATATGCTTATATGTATGCATACAAGTACTTTGGTTGATCTCTCTCCCCCTTACACCTCCCCTACCTTCACTCTGAGGTTTAAGCATCTGATCAATGCTTCTCTATCTCTGGATCTGTTTTTGTTCATCTGTTTATCTTGTTCATTATATTCCACAAATGAGCGAGATCATATAATATTTATCTTTCTCTGACTTATTTCACTTAGCATAATGTTCTCCAGGTCCATCCATGCTGTTTAAAATGGTAGGAGTTCCTTCCTTTTTATAGGAGCATAGTATTACATTGCATATATACCCATGTATATCTACATTGAATAGATATACCATGGGTTTTTTATCCACTCATCTGCTGATGGGCAGTTGGACTGTTTCCAAATCTTATCTATGGTGAATTGTGCAGCTATGAAAACAGTGTTGCATATATCCTTTCTGATTGGTGTTTCTAGTTTCTTGGAATATATGCCTAGAAGTGGGATCATTGGGTCAAATGGGAGTTCCATTTTTAGTTTTCTTAGGAAACTCCATACTGTACACAGTGGCTGCACCAGTTTGCATTCCCACCAGCAGTGCACAAGGATTCCTTTTTCTGTGTATCATTGCCAACATTTGTTTGTTGATTTGTTGATGATAGCCATTCTGACAGGTGTGAGATGGTACCACATTGTCATTTTGATTTGTATCTCTCAGATAATTAGTGACTTTGAGCATGTTTTCATATGTCTCTTGGCCTTCCTTCTGTCTTCTTTCAAAAAGTATTTATTTAGCTCCCTTGCCCATTTTTTATTGAGTTGTCTTCCTTTTGTCAAGTTGTATGAGTTCCCTGTAAATATTGAAGATTAAACCCTTATCAGAGATAACATTGGCAAATATGTTCTCCTATGTAATGGGTTTTCTTGTTTTGTTGATGGTTTCTTTTGCTGTGCAGAAGCTTTTTATTTGATGTAGTCCCGTTTGTTTATTTTCTCTTTAGTTCCCAATGCCCTAGGAGCTATATCAGTGAAGAAATTGCTTCAGCATATGTCTGAGATTTTGCTGGCTGTGATTCCTCTAGTATTTTTATGATTTTCTGTCTTATATTTAAGTCCTTTATCCATTTTGAGTTTATTTTTGTGTATGCTGTAAGTTGTTGGTCTAGTTTTATTTATTTATTTTTTTTACATATATCTGTCCAATTTTCCCAACACCATTTATTGAAGAGACTGTCTTGAATCCATTGTATGCTCTTGCCTCCTTCATTGAATATTAATTGAGCATAGGGGTTTGGGTTGATTTCTGGGTTCTCCATTCTATTCCATTGGTCTATATGTCTGTTCTTGTGCCAGTACCAGGTTGTTTTGAGAACAGGGGCTTTGTAATACAACTTGATATTTGGTATTGAGATCACACCTACTTTATTCTTCTTTCACTGGATCACTGCAGGTATTTGAGGTATTTTTTTATTGCAGATGAATTTTTGGAAAGTTTGCTCTAGGTCTGTGAAATATGCCATGGGTATCTAAATGGGAAGTGCATTGAATCTATAGATTGCTTTGGGTAGTATGGACATTTTAATGATGTTGATTCTACCAATCCATGAACATGATATATTCTTCTATCTGTTTATGTTTTCATCTATCTCTTCAGTGTCCCATAGATTTCTGTGTATTGGTCTTTTACCTCCTTAGTTAAGTTTATTCCTAAGTATCTTAATTTTTTGGCATGATGGTAAATGAGATTACTTTTAAGTCTCTCTTTCTGTAAGTTCACTATTGGTGTAGAGAAATGCCATATATTTCTTGGCATTAATTTTGTATCCTGCTACATTGCCAAATTCATTTATTAAGTCTATTTTTTTATGGAGTCTTTTGAGTTTTTTATGTACAATATCATGTCATCTGCAAATAAGGACAGCTTTACTTCTTCTTTTCCAATTTGGATGTCTTTTATTTCTTCTACTTGTCTAACTGCAGTGGCTAATACAGTACTCTGTTAAGCTTGAGTGGTGAGAGTGGGCATCCCTGTCTTGTTCCTATTCTTAGGGGAAATGGTTTTAGTTTTTGCCCATTGAGTATGATGTTAGCTGTGGGTTTATCATATATGGCTTTTATGATGTTGAGGTATGATTCTTCTATTCCCACCTTGTTGAGAGTTTTTATCAAGTGAGGGTGTTAGATTTTGTCAAATTATTTTTCTGCATCAATTGATAAGACTATGTGATTTTTATCTCTCAATTTGTTTATGTGATGCATCACGTTTATTGATTTGCAGATATTGTAGCATCCTTACATCCCTGGGATAAATTCTACTTGGTCATGGTGTATGGTCTTTCTGAGGTACTGATGGATCCGATTTGTTATAATTTTGTTGAGGATTTTGGCATCTATGTTCATGAGGGATATTGGTCTGTAATTCTCTTTCATTGTGTTGTCTTTATCTGGTTTTTGTATTAGGGTGATGCTGGATTCATAGAAGGAGCTTGAAAGTGTACCTTCCTCTTGAATTTTTTGGAATAGTCTGAGGAGGATAGGTTTTAGTTCTTCCCTGAATGTTTGGTAAAACTCTCCTGTGAAGCCATCTGGCCCTGGGCTTTTGTTTGCTGGAATCTTTTTGATGACTGCTTTAAGTTCTTTCATTGTTATTGGCCTATTGAGTTGTTTAGACTCTTCCTGATTGAATTTTGGAAGGTTGTATTTTTCTAGGAATATCTCCATTTTCTCTATGTTGTCTAGTTTATTGGAATATAGTTAGTTGTTCATAGTATTTTTTTTTATCATTTGTATTTCTGTAGGATCTGTTGTTATTTCACCTCTTTCGTTTATGATTTTGCCTATTTGGATCCTCTGCTTTGCTTCTTGTTGAGCCTGGCTAGAGGTTCATCAATCTTGTTTATATTTTCAAAGAACCAGGTCTTGGTTTTGTTCATCGTTTGTATTGTGTTGTGTGGTGTGTGTGTGTGTGTGTGTGTGTGTTCATTTCATTTATTTCTGCCGTAATCTTTATTATCTCCTTCTTTCTGGATATTGTGGGCTTTTCTTGTTGCTCTCTAATTCTTTAAGTTGTAGATTTAGATGATTTACTACTATTTTTTTCTTTCTTTTTTTTTTTTTTGAGGTAGGCCTGTAGAGCTTATAAACTTCCCTCTCAGGACTGTTTTCACTGTGTCACATAGATTTTGGATTGTTGTGTTTTCATTGTTGTTAGTTTTCAGGATGTTTTTAATTTCTCTTTGATGTCTTTGGTAACCCAAATCATTGTTTAATAGCATACTATTCAGCTTCCAAGTGTTTGAATTTTTGGGATTGGTTTTATTATAGTTTATTTCTAATATTATGTCATTGTCTGGAAAGATGCTTGATATGATTTCAGTCTTCTTGAATTGGGGGAGACTTTCCCTATGACCCAATATGTGGTATATTTATGAAAATGTCCCATGTGCACTTGAGAAGAATGTGTATTCAGTGGTTTTGGGGTAAAATGTTCTGAAGATGTCAGTTAAGTGCATCTGCACTAGTGAGTCATTTAGGTTTGCTGTTTCTTTGCTGAATTTTTTTGTCTATAGTATTAGTCCAGTGATGTCAGTGATGTGTTAATGGCCCCTACTATGA
Organism: Pipistrellus hanaki; assembly: GCF_964339955.1. Classification (NCBI taxonomy): domain Eukaryota; kingdom Metazoa; phylum Chordata; class Mammalia; order Chiroptera; family Vespertilionidae; genus Pipistrellus; species Pipistrellus hanaki. Next base: position 78,537,504 of record NC_140524.1, read on the forward strand.
TTGCATTGTTTTTTTTATCTCTGCCTTGATGTCTTCCAGGAGTTTCTTTTTTGCATTTGTGTGCTACTGCATTGGGTGTATATGTGTTTACCAGGGTTATATACCCTTGTTGTATTGATCCCTTTAGTATTATGAAGTGGCCTTCCTTATCTCTTGTTATGACCTTCACTTTAAGGTCTATTTTGTCAGATATAAGTATTGCTACCCCAGCTTTTTATTTTCATTTCTATTTGCTTGAAATATATTTTTCCCTCCCTTCATTTTCAGTCTGTGTAAGTCCCTTGTTCTGAGGTGGGTCCCTTGTAGACAGCGTATATATATTTTATCCACTCAGCCATTCAATGTCTTTTGATTGGAGCATTTAGTCTGTTTATGTTTAAAGTTATTATTGATAGGTACTTGTTTGTAGCCATTTTTATTTTTTGTGCCTATGTTTCTTTTTACCTTTTTATTTCTTATTTTTACACCAGTTCTTGTAACACTTCTTGCATTGCTGGCTCGGTAGTGATAAACTCCCTTAGTGTTTTTTGTTTGTTTGTTTGTTTTGTCTATGAAGCTCCTTGTTTCCCCTTTAATTTTGAATGATAGCCTTGCTGGAGAGAGTATTCTTGGATTCAGACCCTTGCTTTGTATGACTTTGTAAATTTCCTTCCATTCTTTTCTGGCCTGATATGTTTCTATTGAGAAATCATTTGATAATCTAATGGGAGATCCCTTGTACATAACTTTCTGCCTCTCTCTGGCAGTCTTTAAGATTATCTTTGTCCTGAGCATTTGCCATTGTAATTATGATGTGTCTTAGTGTGGGTGTTTTTGCGTTCATCTTGTTTGGGACTCTTATGTGTTTGTGTGACTTTTCTTCCCCATATCAAGGAAGTTTTCTGACATTAATTATTCAAATAGTTTTTCTAACCCTTGTTCCTCTTCTTGTTGTTCTGGCACCCCTATTATTCATATGTTGTTTCATTTCATCTTGTCCCACAGCTCCCTTAGGCTCTCCTCCTGTCTTTTTTTTTTTTTTTTTTTTCTCCAATTGCAGTTCAGTTTGGGTATGTTTTGCTTCCCTGTCTTCTAATTCGCTAATTCAGTCCTCTGCTTCTCCTAGTCTACTGTTGAACCTTTCCATGGTGTTTTTTTTTTATTATTATAGCTATATTTCTTCTTGATTCTTGATTTTCTTATCCATTTGGTTTATGAACTGTATGACCCTTATTCTGGATTATTTTTCTGACATATTTCATGCACTTAACCGCTTTTCTAGTGATCCTATTTTTCTTTTTCTTTCCTTTTTTTTCCTTTTTTCCCCCTACATATTTTTAATCTCACTGAGGGTTCTAGATGTCAAGTCATGCACGATTGCTCCTTGGGTGGTAGTGTCTCCTTGGTCTGTGGTTGCTCCTCAGGCAGTCTTGGAAGTGGCTGCTCCTCAGTTTTCAGTGGCTCCACTGGTGGCTGCTTTTTGCAGCAATGATGGCTCCTCTGACTGGTTGGGAAGGCTGCTTGCACAGTAGCTGTTCTTCGGATTGGGGCATGCTGATCATGAGACTGCTGCTCCTCAGTTGGAGGGGGGCTGCACATGTCTGCTGCTCCTTGAATGGGAGCTGGCTGCAGGGGTCTGCTGCTTCTCAGATGTGGTGATCTGCTTGTTAGGTTTCTGCTCCTTCGACAGGGACAGGTTGCTTACAGGGCTGCTGCTCCACATATGGGAGCTGGCTGCTCATGTGGCTGCTGCTCCTTAGATGGGGGACATGCTGCTTGCACCTCTGCTCCTTGGATGGGAGTGAGCTTCATGTGCAGCTGCTGTTCCTTGTAAGGGACAGGGCTGCTCTGGTTGCTCCTACTCTTCAGATGGGGGCAGGCTTCTCATGTGGCTTCTGCACCTCAGACAGGGGCAGGTTGCTCACACAGCTACTCATCCTCAGATGGGTATAATTTGAGGGCTGCACATGGCTGCTGCTCCTTGGACGGGGTGGGCTGTATGGGGTTGCCGCTCCTCAGACATGGGCAGGCTGCTAATGTGGCTGCTGCTCCTCGATCAGGGGTGGGCTGCTAGTGTGGTTGCTGTTCCTCAAACGGGGGAGTGAGCTGCTCTCACAGCTACTATTCCATGGACAGGGATAGCCCATGTGAGGCTTCTGCTCTTTGGCCTGTGGTGAGCTGCTCGTGGGCCTGCTGCTCCTTGTACAGGAGTGGGCTGCTCACATGTCTGCTGCTCTCCTGGACGCAGTGCCCTAAGCTAAAACATTGGGATAGTCAGAGAGGAGCACACTTCAGAACTCATAGGAGTCTGTTCCTGGCATGGCTGGAGACTCAGTGATTGTGGGAACACTGTCGAGGTAGCAGGACTGTGGTAGGGGTGGCTATAGAGTCCCAGATGTTATCTGAGGGCACCCTGGGTAGAGTGGAGCCTGGGCTCCCAGTGACAGCAGCTCTACCCTTCAAAAAATCAAGGCCTCCGAGGAAGAGCCAGCTTCCCAGTACTATTTACAACAGTAGAAGAGGCTGTTTAGTTAGTTGAGCCCAGTTAGCCTGCCCCAGAAGGTCCTTCAGGATCTAACTGTGCCACACACACATACACATACACAGCCACACACTCCTCTCTTGCTCCCTCACTAACACACTCTCCCTCACTGCTGCCTTCTTCTTGCCTCAGTAGTTGGGTCTGGGGTGTTATTGACCCATTCGTGGATGGAATTTCCTCTTCAGGTGTCTGGTTATGTGGCTCACGTTCTAGCACATTGGCCAGACAGGATAAAATTCACTTCAACACGGCACAACACAAAGGGAACAAAATACAAATGTACTCACACATTGATAACCCCAATATAAGTGACCATCTGAGGAAGGAGAATTGGGGGAGAGAAAAGAGAACACAAATGATATCAAAGAGAGAAAAAAAGATAAGAAAGAAAAGAAAAAGGAAGAAAAAAGATTATATATATATGATTGTGTCTGTACAAAATCACACCCAGTGGGGCTCATAGTGACCAGTGGAGTGGTATTCCCTGGAAGCCTGTGCGCTGGTTTATGCGCAACTGTGGTGTCCAGAGGTCTGCTGCTGGGTAGGGGGAAAGTTGCACTTATTGTTATGGGAGTGGTTCATCTTTGGGAGTGGTTCATCTTTGGAATTGGAGGTCCGTGGGTCTGCAGGTGGGGCAGCAGGGTTTTGCCTGAATTGGATGCTGGGTCGCGGGTGATGTTTAAGAGCTGTCCGAGTGGTGGTGTTGATGAGTTCCTAGAAGAGGCTGCTCTCTCCTTCTAGATGTCATGGGCTCCATGCCCAAGTCCCGCAGTCTGGGAAGTATCCACAGCGGTGGTAGTCTCTCCCTGTCCAAGAGAGCCTGGTCTGCCAGACCCTGCTGCTCCTGCTGGATTTAACTGTCCCTCACTCACTCACACACATATCACACACATCTACACATTCTCCTTTCATCCCCTCACTTACTCACATCCTCTCCCTCACCTCTGTCCTGGCAGCAGGCATCTTGAACTTCCTGTAATCTAACTTATTCATTGGTTGATGTTTCACTTTGTTGTGCAAAATATTTTTAGTGTGATGTAGTCCCATTTGTTTATTTATGCTTTTCTTTCTCTTGCATTTGGAGTCAAATATACAAAAACAACTCTGAGATAAAAGTCCATAAGCTTAGTGGCTATATTTTCTTCTATGTATTTTATTATTTCAGGTCTTACATTTAAGTCTTTAATAAATTTTGAGTTAATTTTTATGAGTGGTGTAAGGTCGTGGTCTAGTGCCATTTTTTTGCATATGCTGTCCAGTTTCCTCTATAGCAGTTATTGAACAGACTTCTTTTTTCAGTGTATAGTCTTGGCTTATTTGTTGTAAATTAGTTACCCATGTGGGTTATTTATGTGTTTTAAATTTTGTTCCTTTAGTCTGTGTGTATGTTTTTTTTTTTTTTTTTTTTTTTTTTTTTGTCAATACCATGCTGTTTTGATTACTACAGCTTTGTAGTATTGTTTGAAATAAGGCAGTATGATACCTCTATTCATAATCTTATTGGGGTTCCCTTGTATGTAACATGTTATTTTTCTCTTGCTGTTTTTAAGATTTTTTTCTTGTCTATAACTTCTGACACTTTAATAATAATACGTCTTAACGTGGATCTCTTTGTGCTCATAATATTTGGGACATTATGGGCTTCCTGGGTTCTGGTACTTTTTCCTTCCCCATGTTCAATAAATTTTCATCCATTATTTCTTCAAATAATTTTTTTTAAATATATTTTATTGATTTTGTACAGAGAGGAAGGGAGAGAGAGAGAGAGCCAGAAACGTCGATGAGAGAGAAACATCGACCAGCTGCCTCCTGCACACCCCCCACTGGGGATGTGCCCGCAACCAACGCACATGCCCCTGACCAGAATTGAACCCGGGACCCTTCAGTCCGCAGACCGACGCTCTACCACTGAGCCAAACCGGTTTCGGCTCAAATAATTTTATTGGTCCCTTTCTCTCTCTTCTCCTTTTGAAGCCTGTTTCATAATGATAATATTGAGCTGGTTGATACAGTCCCATAAGTCCCTTTTTCTTTTTCTTTTTTGCTGCTCTGATTAGATGGGTTTCACTGTTCTGTCTTCAAGTTCCTTGATTTTTTTAAATTGCTTAATCTAGTCTACTCTTGAACCTTACTACTGTGTTTTTTACTTCAGCTATTTTCCCCCTCAGCTCTGTAACTTCTATTTTATATTTTCATATATTTTCTATGTCTTTGTTATACTCCTTATTTGTTTATCCATTGTTCTCCTGAGCTCAATGAGCATCTTTATGATGAGTATTATTTTGATATTTTGATCAGAACAATCAATCTTTTCCATTTTATTGATACCTTTTCCTGACATTTTGTCTTTTTAAAATTTGTTTTGTTTTGTTTTTTTCCTTTTGTAATGTGTTCCTTTGTTTTTGTTTTTTTATATTCCTTGACTCTCTGTGTTGGTTACTATGTGTGTCCCAAGTAGATCCCAGGAAAGGATCTGGGATGTTTATCTAAGGTGTCCCTTGAGATAAACTTTAACCATGCAGGTGTTGGGACATTCAAGTAATTGCAAGTGAAGAGGCTGCTCTATGCAAGCAGGACAAAGGGAAGGCCTATGACTGAAAAGACCAGAAACTTTAATTTCAGTTTTAAGCATACACAAAATAATTCAATTAATTGTCAGAGGAATTACACCACATGAAACATATGCAATTGCAGATCACACAGCACTTTATTACTCACAAAAGTTTCTGATGCTGCAGGTATAGGCTTTAAGGGTATCCCAGCGGTGCTATCTTTTGGGGTCCGGCAGCTGGGCTGGTCCAATCCGGATGCAGGGGGCCAGTGTTCCTCACCTGAGAGCCCGGTTGTGTCTTGATTGGGAGATACTAGCCGTTCTTCCGTTCTCTCTGGCATAGAGAGGAGCATGGAGCAGTATCCCTTGCTGGACTGGCAAAAGGACGTACCTTTGTGGTGGTCTTGACAGGCGAACACTGTTGGCTGGTTAGGACCCATTTTTAAAGCCTGTTTTATACCCTCAGCAGTTCAGGTGGCTATCAGTGAAATACATCAATGCACACATGTTAATCTCAAACAGGACAAGGGACTACATGTGGTTATCTAGGGAGAGTACATCACTCACACTTATGGCTATCTTAGCAAGTCACATCTAAGTCAGTAATTGAAGTTCAAATCCTTATCTATAGTTTACACATGCTTCAGGATAGTGGGGAATGTGTCTTTGATATCACACTTTAAGTTTCAAGAAAGTTAACTCAAACCTTTTAAAACATTTTAAACATTTTTTAAACTTTTTAAAACATTTCTATATTTTACTACAACAATATGTGTAGGAGATTAATCTAATCATTCGGTCCTATCCTTGTTTTTGGTTGTTTCTCAATCTTTCGTGATTTTTTTTCAAGCAACCAGTTCTATTTTTTGTAACTTCTTGTATTTGGAGATGTGCTAAGACCTGCCAGTTACCCCAAGGTGAAGATCTGTTAGCAGCTAGACCTTCAGGCTGATTGAAGGCCAGACTCCCAGATAACTTCTTTTAAAGTATACAAGTATACCTCTTTCAAAGGAAGACTAGAAGATGGGCATTTTTGTCTGCTTCCTGTGAGTTGAATCTTGGGATAACAGCTAGTTAACAACTGTTCCTTTCTTTGTTATGGTCCTATTGTACTTGTGAATATAAGTCTTGCTATCCCCCTGAGATAGGTTATCAAAGTAAGAGTCCTCTGGGTGGCAGACACAAAAGCGGGGATTCCAGACATGTACACAAGGTCCTTTCTCAGAGATACTAAAACGTGGTGTGCTGTTACTGTGCTGGGTTGTGGTAATGTATAGCCTGGTAAGAACTGTTTCTCCATTTGTAACAATCCCACAGAATCTATGAACATAATACCTGCTGGACACTGGGTCCAGGCAATCAACAGGTCTACCATTTGTGGCAGCTTCAAAACTTGGGGTGCCAAACTAGTGAATTAATTCTGCCTTGGGAGATACTAGTTGACCTTAAGCAAAGTTTAGAGAGAGCGCAAGATGGTGCTCACTGGCCCTGTCTCAGAGAGTACCTCAGTACATCCCTAGATACATGACAAAGCAGAAGCTTGTCCCTCAGGTCAAAGCTCGAAGGCAAGTAAATAAAGCTTCCATCACAGAAAGACTGGGTGTATGTCTTAGTTGGCTGTCTGTGACCTGTCCCTGGGAATTGTAGCCAGCCAAGCACTGTTTCTCCATTTGTTATAGTCCCATAGGACCCATGATTACAAACCACACTGGCCACCAAAGCTGGTGATCAATGGTCATCCCTTGGGTGACAGACACATAAAACAGGGACACCAGACATAAAAACCAGGGCACCAGACATGTGTGTAAGTTCTCCTCCAGAAAGCATGTATGATTTTGGATGTGGCAGGGGGAGAATGTGAAGACAGAAGATAGAATCTGTCTTCTGAGGACTATGGAAAGGATTACAGTCTGCCCTTAGATGTGTGTTTATTCAGAAGCCACGCCCTCATACCACAGCTATGAAGAAAAGCTAATAGGCCTATTTCACAGAATGGGTATCCCAGTCTGTTATCTCTCTGTTATGTCCTGAGAGTGGTCACTAGTTAAGAACTGTTTTGGTTTTATTTTGTGTGTGTGTGTTTTTCAATTTTTGTAATCTTTTGGGACCCATGAATATGTGGAACCCATTTGCTCTGAGTGGCAGCCCTAAATTTTGAGGTACTAGATGAGTTCATAAGATCCTTTCTGAGAGATACCAGTGACCTAGTTTAAAGCAGAGGGAGAGCAGAGATGGCACTCAACAGCCTCTTTCTTTGTAGAGAATTTCATTAGGCCCCTGGATGTGTGTCAAATTAAATGCCTGCCCCTAAGGCTGATGCTTTAAGATAAATAAACAAACCTCTTGCACAGAAATTCTGACATTTCAATTGTCTGTGTCTGTTCTGTACCTTATGGTGGGTGAGTCTATACCAACCCTTTAAGACTGTTTCTCAGTTTGCTATAACATTGTGGATCTCTTGGATGCAAACTTTATTGACTTTCAGAGGTAGAAGTTTTGGGGACTTGTCTTTCTCAATTGTAGATCTTAAAAGTTGGAGCCCTGATGTGGGATTCAAAACCTTCACTCTTCATGAAGAAGTTTGGAGTTGTGGGTTCTCTCAGGGTTATGGATTACCATAGTGGGGTGGGGATTTATGTCAAAATTGTGTCAGAGCCTTTCATACCTGCTTTGAGTGTGTAGGACCTGCTCAGCTAGTGTTTTTCAGAGTTGTTTTGTGTGCCAACTGTAGATTTACTGTGTCTATGAGAGGAGGTGATTTCAAGATCCTTCCACACTACCATTTTGAAACAGAACTGTGTTTTCTTTTTTAATATAAATATTTCCTTTTAAGAATCATAGTTTTCAGTGTTCTTTGTTAAGATTTATTATTGAAGTAGGATTATATATACACTCTTAGCATAAATGACTATTGAGAACATAATTTACCCCATTCAGGGATCTGAAAGACTTTTGCAGTGCTTAATTTCAAATAGCCCTTCTTAAATAGATGACATTTGAATCTCATTCAGTTTAGAAGGAAATCTATTTTGCATTATCTCACAAAAAATAAAACCACATTAAAAAACCAATAAACTAAAATTTTTGATAGATTTGTAGTTACTCATGGTGTTTTGTTGAATGCCCCTTCCCATGCCCTTATTTCGGTCTGTGGCACAAATTTAAATGTAATATTTTCAATCAATAAACAGATATTTTTTAACTACTGTGTATAATGCTTGGTGTTGTGGGAGGATACCATGAGGTATTTAAATCACAACCTTAGTCACAAGGCATATACATTGGGTAGATAAATATTAAGATATGAAAATAAAACTAACAGATTGCAGCTAAAGGATGTATATGATGAGTGTTAATTACAATATCAAGAGCTCAGTATCAAGGCTACTCGCTGCAGAGCACTGCTAGCTTATAACCCACCTCTATGTCAATTATAACTTGCCCCATCTGGGCAGCAAATTAGAAAAAAGGGGCTCTCCCTCTTAGACACAGCTTAGAAAACTAACTGTGCCTTTAGTTAAGGGAATGGGACGAGGGCCCTTTCCTCCAAATTGCATACAATTTCATATCGTGGACAGTAGCTTTAAAGGCAGAGTGCTGCTGAATTTTAGTCCCCATTTGATGCCTGGTCACCTTTGCACAAATTCAAAATCATATGTTATGACATTGTGCTTCTTGTTGCCTTATGGAGTGGCAAAGATACTTCAGAATAATCTACAAAATGGTTTGCTTTATTTCCTATTTATTTATCATTTTTAGTTAAGGGTTAATAGAAAAAGTGAAAAAAATGAAACAATGAAAACTAGGTCAAATTATTATGTGGTTTCTGGCCCTGGTCTGTGTGGCTCAGCTGGTTGGACACCATCCTGTGCACTGAAAGTTTGCTGGTTCAAATCCTAGTCAGGGTATATGCTCAAGTTTGTTTGCAGAAGGCAGCCAATTAATATTTCACTCTCACATTGATGTTTCTTTCTCTCCATTTCCTTCCTCTCTCTTTAAAAATCAATACAATATTTTTAAAATATTATTGTGTGGTTTCTTGATTAATTAAAGAATAGAAAATGTGGGCTAAAATGGGGTTAGAGTGCTATCGGTGCTTATGCATTAGAGTCAAGAGTAAATAAAATCTGCTTATTTGTTAGACACAAATCAAAGATCTTTGGTATGGTGTCTACATTCAGGATACTTTTAAAAGAGTTGTTTTCTTATTTTCTCTTGAATGTGTTTAGAGACATAGTTTTTAAAAATATATATAATATCTTAACATTTTGGTTGTGAAAAACTATGAGCTAGTTTCCTGCATGGGGATATATAAACTTTACAGAACAGAAATTGAGAATAAGTTATTAGCATTTGTGACATTGAAGCCTAGATAATGAATTTTCTTTCTGGAGATGATGTTCTGTGGACTGATAAGACTGCACTGAGAGTCTGTCAGACTCTATTGAGACCATCCTGATAGACATCTCAATTCTTCCTGTTGCATTTCGGGGAAATATAGTGAGAAATTTTCTTACAGAATTCTTGGAGTTTACAGTGACATTTATTACAGAAATTGTTGGTGTAAGTGGTTCATAGCAAAGCTAATGTGTAGTGGCAATTTAATACAGCTAGCTTGAGACTAGCAAAACTCACCTCATTTGAGACACAAAGTGTTATTTCCTGTAATTCACCTTCACAAGGCGGAAAATTACCAGTACCTGTATACTGACAGATTCTTATCTAGCATTTTTCAAAATCGTTTGAAAAATTTTTTTTTGGAAAACACACACAAACCAACAGCAAAATGTATGTGAAATATGTATATCTCCTGACCTTCAGTAAGGTCATAAGATCCTCCTAAGTCTATGGAACAAGTATCTCAATAATATATCAGGTTAGAGGATCTACTTTTTACAAATATTTAGCTTGATGTAAGACTTGATGTATACTGGTGCTTTGTTCTTATTGTTAGACTTTCATTGGACATGCTATCTTTATTGAAATAGTTTTCTATTCCTTTGAGATAATCTTCTGTTAGTCCCAGCATGACTCCTTAGCAGTTAATACAGTCCTTAACAATATGGTAGCTGATGAGTCCATTTATGCTGCTTGGTTTATCAATACAGTAATACAGACTGAAGGCAAATGTGTAGTATAGTGTCTCTCCTAGTTCAGACAGGCTCATGACTTCAGTTGACTTTAAATTGGATAGTTTCTAGTACTACCAATAATGACACATATATCTTGAAATTTTCTGTGGGTATTAACCTTTTATTCCTATGGAAATTTCCTTTTTAGGACAAAATTACCATCTAAATATCTAAGAACGTAGTCAATGTTTCTCAAAGGCATGTTATTGATATTTTGGGAGATATGTGGGCATATTGGGGTTAATAGTTATTACTTGAGAGGGGCTGCCCTGAAAAATGCAGGATGTTTATCATGCTTGACTTTTTCCACTAAATATCAGTAGTGCTCTTCATTTGTTTCAAACCAAAGATACTCTTATATACTGTGTGTGTGTGTATGTGTGTGTGTGTGTATACTGTGTGTGTGTGTGTGTGTGTGTGTGTGTATATATATATATATATATATATATATATATATATATATATGACTTTTATTTTGGATTATCTATATCAGTGTTTCCCAAACTTCTCTCAAGATGAGAATCACCTGGTGGAGTTGTTAAAATACAGATTCCTGAATCCCAACTAAGAAGTGCTAAACTAGAATTTTTGGGAACATATAGGTAAAATTATATACTTAACTTAGTGCTCTGTTTTAGAGATTGTTTATACAATTTTACCTATATGTTCCCAAAAATTCTAGTTTAGCACTTCTTAGTTGGGATTCAGGAATCTGTATTTTAACAACTCCACCAGGTGATTCTCATCTTGAGAGAAGTTTGGGAAACACTGATCTATACTCATAATCTCATTAAGAACAGTAACACAGCCTGACTGGCGTGGCTCAGTGATTGGGCTCAACTGTGAACTAGGAGGTCATGGTTTGCTTCCTCAATTTCTGGTTAGGGCACATGCCCAGGTTGTGGGCTTAATCCCCTGTGTGGGGCATGCAGGGTGCAGCCAATCAGTGCTTCTCTCTCATCACTGATGTTTCTATGTCTCCTTCTCTCTTCCTCTCTAAAATCAATAAAATATTTTCTTTTAAAAAAAAGAAGATACAACTGAGAATTTTTTGTCTGTAATTTCAAATAACATCTATATAATAAAGAGGTAATATGCAAATTGACCATCATTCCAACACACAAGATGGCTGCCCCCATGTGGACACAAGATGGCTGCCACAAGATGGGCAGCAGCGGAGGGCAGTTGGGAGGGACCAGTCCTGAAAGGGAGGGCAATTGGGGAGACCTGGCCTGCAGGGGAGGGCAATTGAGGGGGACTCAGGCCTGCAGGGGAGGGCATTTGAGGGGGACTCAGGCCTGCAGAGGAGGGCAGTTGGGGGGACCAGCCCTTCAGGAGAGGACAGTGGGAGGGAACCAGGCCTGAAGGGGAGGGAAGTTGGGGGTGACCAGGCCTGCAGGGGAGGATATTCAGGGGCAACCGGGCTTTCAGGGGAGGGCACTTAGAGGTAAGCAGGCTAGCAGGGGAGGGAAGTTAGGGGCAATCAGGCTGGCAGGGGAGCAGTTAGGCATTGATCAGGCTGGCAGGGGAGTGGTTAGGGAGTGATAAGGCTGGCAGGCAGGTAAGTGGTTGGGAGCCAACAGTCCTGGATTGTGAGAGGGATGTCTGACTGCCCATTTAAGCCTGATTCTCCTCCCCTCCCCCCACCCCACATGCATGAATTTCATGCACTGGGCCTCTAGTTTTAAATATAATTTTCAATATATAGAATTTTTCTATAGATTACTCATTTTATTTTTAAATTTTATACCATATGTTTACTTTCAAGCCAGTTTATTTATACAATATTTTTACTATGTTTCAACATAAGTGATAATAGATATAGTCTCATTTGTTTAATTTTTCTTTTGTTTCCCTTGCCCAAGGATATATATCAGAAAAAATATGGCTGTGAGAAATGTCCAACATTTTACTGCCTATGTTTCTTCTAACATTTTTATGGTTTCAAGTCTAACATTTAAATCTTTGATCTATTTTGAGTTTATTCTTGTTAATGGTGGAAGAAGGTGGTCTAGTTTTATTTTTTTGCATGTATCTGTCCAAAATTTCCAGCACCATTTATTCAATAAAATATCTTTATTCTATTGTATGTTTCTGCTTCCTTTGTCAAATATTAATTGACTTTTACTTACCATCCTTCTTGGTAAGATTTCTTATGTATGAATACTGTTTTATAACATCAAAATATGGTAAAAGTTTTCTGTTGGTGTCGGGTTTGCTTTGTACATTTGAAATACCTGTCTCTGAATCCTTATATTGTAGTTTGCTCATGGAAATACTTCATCACATAAGGTTTTATGATTTGCTATTTTGAAGATGCTCTCAGTTAAAATACTGACAGTTATCTGCTGTTTGAAATTCAGTAAATGAAGAGCTTTGAAATAAATTTGATGTCTATTTTTGCCCCCTCCTTATATCAATCACTTATAAAATGTAGATAGATGGAGTTTCTTAATTGTTGAGTTTCAGAAAATCAAAATGCTTGTGGTTATAGATGCATCTTTTAAATCTTCTATTCTGGTGTTGGTTTACATACTTTAATTACTCAACTTCAGACTAATACAACTCAGCAATATATATATATTTTTTCCTTAATTGTTTTCAATATTTTCCTGTTTCTTTTTAGTTAAAGTCATAGTACATACAAATAATTAAATTAGTCTCAAAATAACATTGCATTAATCTATATACAGTTTGGTGGATTGTCGACATAAATAGTTGATTATTGAAGCCTGATTACAAGCTGCTTATAATGGTAGGAATTACGGGGTTTCAATTTCATTGTGTAGGAAATGTGTATGGAAACATTACTCAGTCATTCAAATTCTTTCTGATTTCTCAAATCTAATTAAATAATGTATAATATTTCTCATTAACTCTTGGGAGTATTTTTTTTAGTGTGACATACATTTTATTAATATTCTCTGTAGGTTTTTTTTTTTGTTTTTTTACTTGCCTAAACTCAAATTGTAAGTTCTTTAAATGCAGGGATAGTGTTGGGTTTCCTCCAATTTCCCACAAATTCTATGTACAGAGAAAGTACTCAATAAACCTTTCCTAAACGAATGAATGAATATAAGTTGTTTGGATGGATTATGATCTTTTAAAAAATTCACAGATATGGGTAGCTGGCTGCACTTAGGTTACGCTGAGATTGTGGTCAGCTATCTCTTATATCTTTAAGCATTCCACTCAAGAAGATATTTTGTGGGTATCATCATAGAATCCATTTTCAATCTTACACCATCCTAATTACTATGAGCAGTAATATAGCATAGTGGTTAAGAGCATGAAATCTGGAGTCAGACTTCTTGGATTTAAATCCTGACTTAGTCTCTTACTAGCTTATTTATTTTTATGGAAGTGACTTACCTCTTCCTGTAAAGTGAAGATAATAGTAGTTCCTGTGCCATAGAGTTATTGTGAGAATTGAAAATATATATGCCTTGGGTGGCGCTTGGGGGATGGAAGTGGTCAATGGGAGGAAAAAGGGGACATCTGTAATACTTTCAACAGTGATAGCATGAAAAATGAACCATACAAATATGAATTTACCTTTTTATAATATATAATCACTGTAATTAAATAGGTACTGTAAAGTCTCCTGTAAATTAATAGAATGAATAGCTTGATAAATTTTGCTTTCAGACTTCTGTTGACATAGTTACACAGGACTTTTTGATATTTCTGGCTTACATTTAGTCATTCATATACCAAATAATCTTATAAATCAAATACTTAGTCATCTCCCACCAATGAAATGAAATAATAAACCTGAAAAATAAACTCAGAGAAAAACACCCAAGTTTAAATTGGTACTTTTCAACTTTTTTAGTAATATTGCTCATTGTTTTCTCTATGAAAATTCCAAAGCGGGTGGGAATGGGAAATCTCAATAAATATCTTCACTGATAGGTTATTCTAAGTGACTTGAACTTTTAAAATTTAAGGTGAATATGAAATATTACTAATTTATGAGTAAACAAGGATAAAATAAGTTTCAATTTGTAACAATAGATAATTGTAAAAATTTTAAATAAAATAAGTATCATTTATGCCTTTAAAAAGCAGACTGTAATGCTAATGAAACTAACAAAATAAATTTATAGAGGTTATTAGTAGGTCTTGTTTTAATAGAGAAGAATGCAAGCATGATTCAATTACAATGAAATATATACTTGTAAATTACTTGACCAGTTTTATTTTTTTTAAATATATTTTTATTGATTTTAGAGAAGAAAGGAGAGGGAGAGATAGAAACATCAATGATGAATCAGAATCATTGATTGGCTGTCTTCTGCACGTCTCCTACTGGGGATCAAGCCCGTAACCTGGGCATCTGTCCTGACCAGGAATGGAACTGTGACCTCCTGCTTCATAAATCAATGCCTAACCACTGAGCCATGCCAGCCAGGCCACTTGACAAATTTTAAAAAGTATTTTAAATATTCTTCATGCAATCTTATTTATATTTTGTAATAACTTATCAAATTATTAAAATGTATTATAAAGGTAAACATTCTCTTGACTTATTTTTAAAGCAAAATAATGGAATATATATTGATCAGTTTATATCGTTAGTTCTCAGAATATTTACCACACTCACTTTCACAGAGAAGTTCATCATCACAATTCAAACCAATCATAAGTTAAGTTTTTATTATTTCCATGTTATTAATATGGGTAACAAAAAAATGAATGATAATTTCATTATTTAGTCTTCTGGTATCTTCAGTTATTCATAACTCAGCAACCTTTTATGTCAGGTTTTATTTATTTACTTCCCTATCATATACTATATCATGTTATTTATTTATCTTTAATTAGATCTGCAAATATGGCATAAGCTTTTCATTAAGACATACCTTAGGAATTTTGAATTTTTTCTGTTTTGATTATAGTTATGAAAATATTTATTTGAAATATTATACCTTCCCAAAATAGGAATATATTAACTATATTAACTATATTAAATATATTAACTATATAGATTCTTATTTGGTAACATTCCAAATGCAAAACAGTCAAAAATTAAAAAAACACACATACACATTTTATCACAGTTCAAAAGTTCTTCTTATATATTTTTATAACATATTATGAATGTGCTCTCAGTTATAATCTTTGACTGCATCTGCATATTTAAGAGTCATTTTTGTTAGTTAAATTTTCTGCTTAAGAATATCTGTAAGGACCTACAAAAATGTGTCCCTCCTAAGTCTTTCTAACTAATGATTATAAATTTAAGAATGGAGTGTTGGAATTAAAAGTGTAAATGACTCATTAGTGACAAAAGAGCTACAAGCAATTCAATGCCAAAGGAATTTTTCAGTTATCATTACAAGGAGATGTATCATCTCTGTTTTCCTTGACATCTATCTACTTCTTTTTTTTTTTCAGAGTTGGATTATAGTTTTTTGGCATATGGAGAAAACTTTGAAAGAGCAGAAATCAATGGGGAGAAGTTACTTAACATCACGTGGCAAAATCTTAAGGAACTTGGCGTAACCCGGACTGAACACCAGGATATCATATTAAAAGCAGTCGATAATATTAATAAAAAGGTGAGCGTAACACTGTTCTATATTGCCTGTCTTTCTAGTTAACAAAAATGAATTAAAAGCAAGAAGTGTGCTTTTTGTCTGCTACATGGTCTGCAGTAAATTGCAATTTTGCACCTTTCCAGTTCAACGGTAAATATAACTGATATGGTCTCAAATTACTCTGCCTCGGTATTCTATGAATGCCTCTCATTTTTATATTTGAATATTTGACACTCTCAGAAATGGTTCCTATTTATTGTTCTCTCTTAAGCATATGTGTTCCATTATTCTTAGTAAAAGTTAAGGATATCCTGTCTAAAGTTACTTCCTCCCACAAGTGCAAGCCAAAGATAGAGGTTTTAGGGAATTAGCTCACAATTCCTATAAGATCAAAGCATTGAGAGGACTGCTATACCTACTGAGACTCAAAATCAGTCAAGGCATTAAAAAGTACAAATTGTTTGTTACAAAATAATTATGGGAATGTAAAGTACAGCATAAGAGATATAGTTAATAATCTTCTAATAACTATGTATGGTGTCATATAAGAGTGAGACTTATCCCAATGCTCACTTACTAAGTTACATAATGTCTAATAACAGGGGTATACACCTGAAACTAATATAATAATGTCTGCCAACTTGAAAAATTTTTAAAATATATTTTATTGATTTTTTTACAGAGAGGAAGGGAGAGAGATAGAGAGCCAGAAATGTCGATGAGAGAGAAACACCGACCAGCTGCCTCTTGCGCACCCCCTACCGGGGATGTGCCCACAACCAACGTACATGCCCCTGACCGGAATCGAACCTGGGACCTTTCAGTCTGCAGACTGACGCTCTACCACTGAGCCAAACCGGTTTCCGCAATGTCTGCCAACTTTAATTGAAAAATAAAATGATTTAGAAATGGAAATAAAGAAGCAAAATTGAAATGATAGCAGGAATTTTATGAGACAGCATATTTTTCTCAATTTAAGAAATAAAATTATAATAGTAATATGTTCCCTTGGCATATAGTAAGTTTATTGCCCCTAAAATCAGGTGGAGTTGTTGGAGTTGGCTATGGGTGAATTTGTACTGTTGGTGAAATGTTGGACTTAAGTGAATATTAAGGGATCTACCATTTCTAGAATTTCTTTTTAAGTTTTGATTTCACAGAAAGTATTAAAAAGAATTTCTATAGTTTCCTCAGGATTCTAATTCTGAAGTAAGGAATATAATCAGGCTACTTAATACTGTCTATTGACCATGGGTATTTAATGTATGTAGGTATACCTATACCTACATATATTTGCCCATTCCTTTATGTTTCCCCTACATAGCTTAAAGAGAAAATCACCTACATATCCATAAAACACCATATTACTCCACAGTTAAAGTAAAAGAACAAAAATAAATCATTAAAATGAGTGTGCTATTTTTCTTACTTTAATAGACAAATGTAATAGAGAAGGCAACTAAATCTACATTATGATATATTGATTGTTGATTTGAATATAGGTGAAATATCCTAAATCAAAAGCTGGTTTGCACTACAAAAATAGATTAACATACTGTTCTGTACATTATCTTCTTCCTAATTATATGCTGAAAATATTAAAAATTATAATAATTCAAATAAAAAAAATGACATTACAGTCACGCACCACATAATGACACTTCAATCAACAATGGTCCACATATATGATATTGGTCCCATAAGCTTATGATTAAGCTGAAATATTTCTATTGCTTAATTATGTCATAGCCATCCTAAGGTTGTAATGCACTGCATTACTCACATGTTTGTTTTCATGTATAAAAACATAGCACATATAATTATGCATAGTATATCATACTTGATAATGATAATAAATGACTATGTTCCTATTTTATCTTAAAACTAGAGGCCCGGTGTACGAAATTCTCACATGGGGGGTGGGTCCCTTAGCCTGGCCTGCACCCTCTTGCGACCTAGGACCCTTAGGGGGATGTCTGACTGCCAGTTTAGAGGTTAGAAAGAACGTTGTGAGAAAAAAAACAAAACAAAACAGAGGCCACTCCAATGAGGGTAGGTTCTGAGGAGATAGGATTAACTTTCTGCATGAAGATTCCCCAGGCCAGTGAACTGGGGAGGAAGGAGTGAATGTGTGTGTATGTGTGTGAGTGTGTGAGTGTGTGAGTGTGTGTGTGTGTGTGTGTGTGTGTGTGTGTGTGTGTATGAGAGAGAGAGAGAAAGAGAGAGAGAGAGAGAGAGAGAGAGAGAGAGAAACACCCTGGCAAAGACTTTAGACCAGTGATTCCCAACCAACCTTTCTAATGCCGCAACCCTTTAATATGGTTCATGTTGTGGTGACCCCCAACCATAAAATTATTTTCGTTGCTACACAGAGACAACATAATCACAGAATATAACTATTCATCTTTGCATATATTTAATATAAATTCATCATAAATTTTTATTGTCAACTGGAAAGTGTATACATGGATGATATGCATACAGATTTTAAATATATCATAAACAAAAAGTATATAATTTAAAAATGTAGATAAGAAATAATGGTATAAATAATAATTTTTTAGTACATGCTATATCACAATTTTATAGAACTCACATATAGTTTATGTGTAATAGAAGTTGGGACATCAGGTTTAAGGACATCATTTTGAAGGCTAACACCATAATAGAAACCTTGGGATGTGTTGTTGTAGAATATTAGAAAGTTAATGATATAGATTTTGCGGTAATAATTATAATAATAATACTTGATTTTATGTATCAAGGAATAACTTATAAAATACTATCTCATATTAGTCTGATTTTAACAGTTTGGAGAGATAAGAAAAGAACATCAGGCATCCTAAAATACACTCAGAAGTACAGATTAAAAAATTAGTCATGGTGGGGTTAATTTTTAAAGTACACTGAACAGTTTCCAGTAAAACAAAGAAAGAAACATTAGGGATAGATGCTACCATGCTCACTTTATAAAAGAAGGAACTGAATGTTATAGAGTTTAATTGCATCAATCCATGTTTACTTAATGAATAAATTATGGTGATAGGTCTAGAATGCATGTCCTCTGGCTCACTATTTTTACCACCCAATCAAAGCAGGAAGTAGAGATAGGATAAAGACAGGTGAAGGAGAGAATGAATGAGAAGCATCTGGAGTTATTTAAAGTGCCAAGAAATCACTACAAGTTAAGGAAGATAAATATGTGGGGGGCACTGTCAGAAGATCATATGTTTCATGTAATTAAAGTTTAAGTTATGTGAAAATAATTATGGACCAGTCTGATAAGGTTATATATATATATATATATATATATATATATATATATATATATATATATATATATATATATATATATATAAGTCAAGTGACCAGAAAAACATACACTGCTGTCCACCCACCAGCCTGATGGGGGTGAAGCCGCCTGGCCAGCCTCCCATGGCCCCTCAGGCCAGCCAGACCCCACCAGCGCACAAATTTGTGCACCAGGCCTCTAGTATCAATATAAGTGGAAATTCAGTTCTCAGAGGAGTAGAGAAGTTTCTTTTATAAGATAATTTGAATTAATTAAACTACAACTCTCCAATTGGTTCTCTTTGTATCACAGATCTCTGTAAACACTATCAGTGCCATTTAGAGTTTGAAGAGTATTTTCAATGATTTACAATTGATCATTTAAGAAAATAGCAGTTGGCAAATAATCAGTAGGGCATCAATTTTTGCAAATATAGAGAAATAGAAGTAATGGTGATTATCATATTTTCAAAAGCTATATTGTAGTCCAAAGACATTTTTCCTTATATTATATAGAAAATGAATGTATTTCTGTTTTGTTTTCTAAATTTGTTCTCAAAACTAGCTCATGGGTAAATCTGGTGCAGAATCTTTCTATAAGAAACTTTAATTGTGACTTCCTGTCTCCAGCTTTTCAGTACAGAAAATGCCTTCAAGTACGGATAAATATTTTATTTTATGGATTATTTTCTTATATGTGAGAAATTCTGAAAAAATACAAAAGAAAAACAGTTTATTGCTTTCCTTATGTCATTATTGCTCCGTTTTGTGCAAAATCTCATATACTTTAAAGTTTGGAATAGAACACTAGGCATTATGGAAGTTCATTTTCTTATGTGATTCCTCTTGAAATACTGAGTAAAATTATATAAAAATGTCTACCTTTACTTTAATGATGGGACTAATTTTTAAAGTACACTAAAAAGTTTCAGTGAAATCATTCTGAAAAGCAGTGCTTTCAGATACTGAAGCTATTGTTCCTTTCTTCAACTCTAAAATGTAGAGATTGCTGTGCAGTTCCTTTAAAAATATATCCAGTTTCCCCTTAGTCTCACGTTGCTATAACAAATGGTTGTAAATTGTAACCATGTTAGAAGAATGGAATGTGATTTAAATGATGACAAAGCAGATGGTTTGCTGTTCAGTAGTTGGAAGGAAAGGTCTGTAACTAATTTCTTGGTTTCAAAACTTAATTCACTCAAGTTAATTTACCTGCATTGAACTTTGGAGATTAAGAACAAAATTTTAAAATCTTCATCACCCCTCCAAGAAACACAAACTTTTCTGGCATGTGTAAATTTTTCATTAAAATGCCCTTTATTCCTTCTTCTTTCTTAGTACAGTGAATAGCTCTAAACTGGTTAAAGAAAAAAAAAACTGTTAATTTATTAACACATCTGAGCAATGTGTTAATGGATGGTAAGTTTGAGGAGCTTGCATTATAATGAAAGATCTTGAAGTGTATTGGGAAAGAGAAATAGCTAGTATGTAAATAAATGTGTTGCAGCCTAACAATGAGAAAAAAGTTTTAGGATTTGGGTCTGCTTATGAATTTAAATTGGGCATAGTCTGGCCCAACCAGTATGGCTGCACAAAACAGGAGGTCATGGTTTGATTCCTGGTCAGGACATATGCCCAAGTTGCCTGCTAGATCCCCAGTGTGGGGCATGCAGGAGGCAGTCAATCAATGATTCTCTCTCATCCTTGATGTTTCTATCTCTCCCTCTCCATTCCTCTCTGAAATCAATAAAAATTATATTTAAAAAATAAATTAAAAAAAATTGGGCATAGTCTTATTCTGTCTCTTGTGATACCATAGTTATGGGTAACTAATTGTATATTCTAAAATATTATCACTTTTTCGCCTCATCTTTTTTTATTGTTTAGAGTATTAAAAATAGTAATATATATCTCCCCCCCCCATTGACCTTTCCCCAGCTTCCCCTACCCCACAGCACATACCCTCACCCCACTACCCAGTGTCTTGCATCCATTGGTTTTGCATATATGCATGCATACAAGTCCTTTGGTTGATTTCTTAGCTCCCCCACACAACCCTTCCTGCTGTAATTTGACGGTCTGTTTCATGCTTCTCTGCCTCCGTACCTATCTATTTGTTCATCAGGTTATAATGTTTTTTATTATCCATAAATAAATGATATCATGTGGTATTTTTCTTTTGCTGGCATATTTCACTTAGCATAATGTTCTCCAGTTCCATCCATGCTTCTGCAAATAGTAAGAATACCTTCTTTTTTATAGCAGCGTAGTATTCCATAGTTTTCTAATCCACTTATCTGCTGACGGGCATTTAGGATGTTTCCAAATCTTAGCTATTATAAATTGTGCTGCTGTGAGCATAGAGGTGCATATATCCTTTCTATTCGTGTTTCTGTTTTCTTGGGATATATTCCTAGAAGTGGTATTACTGGGTCAAATGGCAGTTCCATTTTTAAATTTTTGAGGCAATGCCATACTGTCTTCCACAATGGCTGCACCAGTCTGCATTCCCACCAACAGTTAAGGAGAGTTCCTTTTCCTCCACATTCTCTCCAGCACTTTTCCTTTGTTGATTTTTTAATGATAGCCATTCTGACAGGTATGAGGTGATACCTCATTGTTGCTTTGATTTGCATCTTTCGAATGATTAGTGACTTTGAGCGTATTTTCATATATCTCTTTGGCTTTCTGAATGTCCTGTTTTGAAAAGTGTCTAGTTAGGTCCTTTGCCCATTTTTTTTTTTGATTGGATTGTTAATCTTCCTTTTGTAAAGTAGTATGAGTTCCTTGTAAATGTTTGAAATTAAACCCTTATCAGATATAACATTGGCAAATATGTTCTCCTATGTAGTGGGCTTTCTTGTTTTGTTGATGCTAAAATATTACCACTTTTTATCTTCGTTTCATTCTTTATGTTATAATTATATTGAAGTTTATCTAAACTCAGTGCTCAAATTCTTATACCTTTTTATATAGAGCTAAATAGGTGGTTCTCTCTCTTGTGAAGAGAGCTTATGCAACTCATTTTCATATGTTAACTTTTATAATTTTTGTTATGCTTTACCATTGTATAATTTTGCAAATAAAATTCATCTACCTGTCTTGCTATTACTCAGTATTCCAAGAGAAAAAAACCCTTAAATAATTATAAAGCCACGTAATCCTAATAACTCTATCTTTTGGAGATTCTTCTGCGGTCTCATTTTTTTAGGCGTAGCAGTAGAAATGAAAGTTAAATATAAGGAACAAAGATGTGTAACATAAAAATTAATGTCTTACTGTTTGACTAGATATCTGGTTCAACAGTGGCAGATTTTAAGGTAAGCCAGAAGTTAAGAAAATTATGTTCTTATCTCACTAGGTGATTTTTAACTTACATAGCCTACAGATCAGGACATTCCTCAAGTTCATTCATAGTTATTAAAATTCCAGAATTGGTAGCTGGTAGATTTTTATATCGACACTGAAGTAATTTACAGTTGTAATGGGGGACTTGAACTATTTGGACAGCTGCTGGAAATGTCATTCTATTAATAGCAAGACATGTGTCTGACTATGCCTACCATCCCCTTCCTTCATTACTACTTGCTAACTATACTATGACATAGTCACTCTTTCCTAAGGCTTCTGTGATTTTTTTAGTCAGAATTTGGATCAGAAAAAAAAAATTTATGATCGTTTTCTTTTCTGAGATATGAAATTGCCAAGAGTGCAAGTCTCCAGACTCAGGTGAATTTTATATCAGGCTATGGGAGTGGGAAATAAATACATTTACATATTCTTTCAGAAGGAGGATTAGTAATTTTGAATGAGGAGATGTCAGAAGCTTGAGGTACATTTTTTATCTTAAAGAGCTGTTTTCCAAAGTTTCTCCAAACATAAATATTTTATAAGATGTATAAATGTTGGATAAAGGTAAATATAGTCAAGTGTATTTGTAGATGATTAAATAACTACACTAAAATAATATTATTTACTGAATTTAAATGTAATTCACACAAAAATATAATTGAAACTCACTGTGCAAAAATTACCCACATAGTTCATCTTATATTTCCTATTATAATAGCTTAACTTCTAATTTTCTCTTTATTGGCTGTTTTTTCTTCCTAAGTAATTTTTATTTTTCCCCTTTAGACCAAACTTGAAGAGCAAGCTATGGAAGGAGAAGATAAGGTAAGAAAACAATACTAACAATAAAATATATTGAAGATATTACATATTAAGTAATTTATTATAATGCTAAGGACCTATGTTTGATGAGACTGATATATTCAGGTTATTTAATTTTA
Organism: Pipistrellus hanaki; assembly: GCF_964339955.1. NCBI lineage: Eukaryota > Metazoa > Chordata > Mammalia > Chiroptera > Vespertilionidae > Pipistrellus > Pipistrellus hanaki. The sequence goes on from NC_140524.1 coordinate 78,560,834, forward strand.
TGGTTCAAATTATAATTACTAAATTACTTTGGAATTGATCCTAGTGGCTGCCTATAATATGGGGGAAACAGTGAGTCAAATCAGATATTTTCTCTTCAGTAAAGCACATATCCAGCTGGAAACATATGGGTGACTAATTGGTTCTTTATGCATGGGTACTAGTTAATTCTGTTTCATGAGAAGTTGTAGCAACTGATCATTTTGGCTCTGGGCTTTTGGATGTCACAGTAGTTAGATAATTTGTCATCTCTCTTCTTTTCTCTACATTTTCAGCTGTGGGGTGTGTGTGTGTGTGTGTGTGTGTGTGTGTGTGTGTGTGTGTGTGTATAAGATATGATATATAATTTTGTCCAAGTTATTGCTGGGCAATTATAAGTTACTGCTTTTGCTAGTGTTAAAAGTTTCTAGATGGGGATTTCTTTATTTTCTCAAGGTCTTTGTAAGGGTTATATCTATTTACCAGGGTATTTCTTATAATTAATTTACTATTTATACTAAAGATGTGAAAGTGAGAAAAATTTTCAAGTGAATAAGCAAAGGGACTATTAAAGCATGAATAAATTCATCAAAGAGATAATGATTTATACACTTTTTGTCACAGACATTAACAGACATTAAGACATGGAAGGTATGGAAAGTAAGCTTAGAGATTCATTTGTAAATTCCCTTGTAGGTAGTCACCTTAGTAGAGATTGTTTATATACACTGAGTGGTCAGATTATTATGATCTCTGAACGCATAATAATCTGGCCACTCAGTGTGTGTGTGTGTGTGTGTGTGTGTGTGTGTGTATAAATTTTTGAGGCAATGCCCTCCCTACTGTTTTCCGCATGGGGGGGAGAGGGTCCAGCCAACCTGGCCAGGAGGAGGGGACATGGGCAGTTGGCAGGTCTTCCTGCTAGTCGAACTCCTCGAGGGGACAATTTGCATATTAGCCTTTTATTATATAGGATTTACACTGAGTTGCCAGATTATTATGCGTTCAGAGATCATAATAATCTGGCCATTCAGTGTATAAGTTCATAATTTATTAATTTTAAAAATGTAATTATAAATCTTGGTGGGATTACATTGAATATATAAATGCTTAATTAGAAAATTTGATGATCCTTTGCTAGCAGTGAATAAGATCAATATCTTGAACTTAGCCTACCTAGATTGTTTGTAAAGAATTTCTGTTTAGTTACTTTTGAGGCTTGATATGAATTCTGTCCTAAGTCTTGAGATTCTTGGGGAGTCACTTACGTTCTGTTTTTACTTACTTTCAACCTAATGTTACAGATTATTTTTAGTGTCTAGTATTCCCCAATAGGAAGAGGCAAATACATTTATAATTGTAAAGTAACTGTTGTCAAATTTAGAGTTCTCAAGTTAAATTTTGTCAAAATGCTGTTTGAGTTAATCTTACCTTGGCCCATCACATTAATTCATCCACAAATATCTTGTGTTGTAGATTGTATCTCTATTTGTTTTTAATTCAAGCCTATTAGAATTATATTCTCATAGTTGGGTGTATTAACAATTTCAAAGAAATCACATGTCTAAATTATTCAAGATTGGTTTAGAATTTAAGCTCCTGAGTCAGTCTCCTTGGGTTTACATTTCAGATAAAAAGTACTGTGACCTTGCTCACATTACATAATGGCTCATAGTTTTGGTTGCTTTATCTATAAAATGAAAATAATGACAATGCTAATTTTTTTTTTACATATTACCTGAGATAATAATTTCTACTTTTTTATATATAGTGCTTAATAAATATTAGTTGCAGTTGCCTTTCATTTTCTTCTTTTCCTTATACTCGTCTCTCATCATTATTATTATTATTAATTGTATATTATTATTATTATTATTATTATTATTAGTTATTTAAGAGCTTGAGCCTGTATTCTCTTGGATTTCTGTCCAATCAACACTACATAATTCAGGTAGAACAATTTTTTCAACACTATCTTCAAACACTCCCTTGTGCAAAAACCTAATAGATTGAAATCAGGCAACCATTAAAGACCCGTTGTGAATTTAATGCCTATCTATAATGTTAGCTCTCTAATTCATTTTTCAGCATTCCTAACTTCTCTAGTTTATTTCAGGCAATTAAATCCTCTTTCTGTTACTGGTAAAAAACAACAGGTGCTAAGAATAAAAAGGAAGTGAGACCAGCCATCTTGAAAAATTATGATGGTAACACCAAAAGCAATAATACTAACAGCTTGCATTTTAAAGTTTTACCATCTGCAGAACACTCATATAAGAATAAAAATAACTACAACCATGGCTGCTGTGACTCAATCAGTTGGGTGTAGTCCTAGCACCAAAGGTTGTGGGTTTGATTACTGATCAGGACACATGACCCAGTTGTGGGCTTGATACCTAGTAAGAGGAGTGCAGGAGGCATCCCATCGATGCTTTGCCCCCCCTCTCCCTTCCTATGTCTCTGAAAATTAATTTTAAAATATTGTAAAAATGAATAAATATATCTAAACTAGAGGCCCAGTGCATGAAAATTCATGCTCTGGATGGGGTGGTCCCTCAGCCTGGCCTGCCCCCTCTGACAGTCCAGGAGCCCTCAGAGATGGGAGGCGACCCAGCAATCCGGGGAAGGCATTGCCCTATTACTCCTCTGCTGCAGGCACTGCCAGCAGTGCAAGCCTTAGCTGGCCATGGTTACCTGAGCCTATAGCGGCCCTGGGTGGCTAGGCAGCCACTATCCAAGGCTTGCCTGTGCCTCTGGCCAGCCCTGGGCAGCTGGGAAGCCAATGTCTGAGGCTTGCCTGTTCCTCAGATGTTGGCTGGGCAGCTGCCATCTGAGACTTGCCTGTGCCTTGGGTCTTAGGCTGGCCCTGGATGGCTGGGGAGCTGAGAGGAATTGAGGACTCTGGAGACAGGTGCCCTGGCAGGACTAAGGGGACTGAGCACTGCCATCTTGTGGCAGTCAATTAGCATATTTCCTCCTTATTGGCTGTGGTGGCCACCATGCGATGGTATGAGTTTCAATTAGCATATTCCCTCTTTATTAGATAGGATGTACACGTATACTTTCAGGTTTACTAAATGCTTTATGCATTCTTTTTTTAAAGATTCTTTATTGTTGAAATTATTACATTCTAGTATATCCCCATTTTTACTCCATTGACCCCTTCTAGTCCACCCTTGCCACCCACCCTAGACTTTCACCATACTATTGTCTGTGTCCATTGGTTATACATATATATGCATACAAGTTCTTTTACTTATCTCTTCCCACTCACCCCAGCCTTCCCTCTGAGCTTCAACAGTCTGTTCCATCTTCTGTGTCTCTAGATCATTCTATTTTGTTCATCAATTGATTTTGTTCATTAAATTCCACATATGAGTGAGATCATGTAATACTTGTCTTTCTCTGACTGGCTTATATCATTTAGTATAATATTCTCCAGGTCCCTCCATGCTATCTCAAAGGATAAGAGATCCTTCTTTTAACTGCTGCATAGTATTCCATGGTGTAGATGTACCACTGTTTTTTATCCACTCATATATTGATGGGCACTTGGGATGTTTCCAGAGCTTAGCTATTTTAAATAGTGCAAGTGATGGTGAAAATATAGAGAAAAAGAAATTCTAATACACTGCTGGTAGGAATGCAGACTGGTAAAATGACTATGGAAATTGGTTTGGGGTTTCCTCAAAATATTTAAAATGGAAATTCTATTTGATCCACTGATTCCAATTCTGTGAATATATCCTAAAAAGCTTGAAACACCAATCAGAAGGAACATGTATACCATTAGCTTCATAGCAGGATTATTTACAGCCAGAGTCCCAGTGCATGGAAATCATGCACTAGGTAGAGGGGTCCCTCAGCTTGGCCTGTGCCCTCTTGCAGTCTGGGGCCCCATGGGGAATATCTGTCTGCTGGCTTAGGCCTGCTCCCTGTGGGATCAGGCCTAAGCCAGCAGGCAGACAACCCTCTCACATTCGGGATTCCTCAGGGGATGTCCACCTGCCAGTTTAGGCCTGCTCCCCATGGGGATTGGGCCTAAGCCGGCAGTCAGATATCTCTCGCAGTCCAGAACCCTCACTCCTTACTGCCTGCCTGCTTGCTACTCCTTAGTGCTGTCACAGAGGCGGGAAAAGCTCCTGCCACTGCCACTATGCTCGCCAACTGTGAGCTCAGCTTCTGGCTGAGCATTACTCCCCCTGTGGGAGTGCACTGACAAGAGAGTCTTTTGCCTTTAGTGTCTGCCCCCTGGTGGTCAGTGCACATCATAGTGACTGGCCATTCTGTTTGTTCCACCTTAATGCATGCTTAAGTTTTTATTATATAGAGTAGAGGCCTGGTACATGAAATTCATGCACGGGGTGTGGGTAGGGGGATGTCTCCTCAGCCCAGCCTAAACCAACAGTCGGACATCCCTCTCACAATCCAAAACCACTGGCTCTTAAAAGCTCACCTGCCTGCCTGCCTGATTGCCCTTAACTCCCCCACCCTGCTGGCTTGATCATCCCTAACAACCTATGCCTGCTAGCCCAATCGCCCCTAACTGCCCCCCTGGGCCTGGTTGATCCCAATTGTCCCCCCTACACCACCAGGCTTGGTCACCCCATGCAGCCTGCTGTTCAGTCATTTGGTTGTCCCTCACTAACCCCCCTGTTGACCTTGTTGCACCATGCAGCCTGTTCAGTTGTCTGTCTGGTTGTTTCAGTCGTGATGGCCCCTCGCTTTTTATATATTAGGATAGCTAATATCTGGGAACAGCCCAAGTACTTTATGTATCCTTTCATAAATGATATTCTTCCTTACTTAGACAGGGGCAAGGATTTCTCTGTAGGGCCAATATACATAAATAATATATGCATCTGGGAGTAGTAGAACAGACAGAAAAGAGTCTTATTTTTAAGAGAATGATATAAGCCTTCTTAGAACTGACACATTAGTGTATTCAGAATTGATGGTCAAGTCCCTGGGGTCTTCTGGGTATAATATCTTTAACTAGGAGTTTCAAAGGAGGAGTCATCGAAAGGAGGGAAAAAAAAGGATTTAATTTGAACAAAGGAATAGATATTAGAAAGCACAGCATGTGTTTGAGAGAAATTACAAGACTATAGCTTTTCCTATAGGGATATAAAAGAAGATTCTGCTTTGGATTTCTTTGAATTAAAGGTGTGGAGAAGACAAATTCTAACACAGGGTGCTTAACCTATTGACTCATGAGGCCCAAAGATAATACTGTTAGCTTTGTGTACAGTCATTTAATAGGTTCCTTTTCCCTCGTTTCTTGTTATCACCACACTTCATACATCATATCTCAAAACACTTAGGATTTTTATTAACCTTGGATGTTATGTCTTTTTTTAAATGGCAGGAAATTTGTATTTTTCTCTTCTGCATCTACATATCAAAGACTAACTTTTTTAGGCATACAATGAATAAAAACCAGTTGAAATGAACTGATAAGGTAATAGTGAAAAGTAATTAAAAATGAAATGATAAAGCTGACAGATGTTTAACAACTGCCTATCTGGAAAAAACAGGCATGATATATAAATATAAATTTAGATAGAAACATAAATATAGATAACATACATAAAATATACAAATTTTACTAATATTGAAGATATGTAGGACACAAATAATAAAATGCAAACTACTTTTTATTATAAATTCCACATAGTCAGTTGATTTTCAGGGAAACCTTTTATTGATTTTTGACAAATTCTTATATTGTAGCTAACTATGTTTGCAATTAACAAATAAATACAATTTCACAATGAATATAAGGTGATATTTTTGTTTATGTTATTACATAAACAAAAGTGAAAGTATGTTTATTTAAAGTTCACATTTTCATCAATAACATGAATTATTTGCTTATTCAATCAAATTATAGTTTTTAAAACTCAGAAAAATATTTACTCAACTTTTCATACAACACCTTGGACAGTCTGTTTGATGCTTCTATGTCTCTGGTTCTATTTTTGTTCAATATACTTTTAAATTTAATCTGTATTATTAATATTTGTCCATAATTTTCATAAATCTAGATAATGAGCAAACCAATAAAGATTTAATTTGTAGAATCAGAAGCTTGTTAATTTCAGTGGTACAAATATTCCCTCTGCAATTAATTTCAATCTACCAACATAATGGAGTTGGGAAAAATGTACAACAGCACACCACCATATGGATACAAAAGGTGTAAATGACACAAGAGAACAGTTAATAGTAAAATTTAGTAAAATAATAAATACATAGTGAGTTGTGAACATTTATTACCTTTGTTTTTAATATTGTATTTAATTGTAAGTTTATTTAATTAATTTATTTTTAATAATGGCTATGTTTAATAGCGAGCTTGCAAAATTCCTGACAATTTACCAATTTCCTCTAGCAAGCTAATAACTTCAAGTTTGTACATTTTCACCAACATATCTCTAATTTCCCCACCCCAGCCCCCAATCCTGGTCCTTGGTACCAGTATCCTACTCTTTGTTTCTATAGTTTGTCTTTTCTTAAATGCAAATCAAAACCACAATAGGATATCACCTGTTAGAATGGTTATCATTAAGGCAAGAGATAACAAGTGTTGCCAAGGATTTGGAAAAAAAAAAAAAGGGAAACCTTATATATTACTGATGGGAATGTATATTGGTACAGCCAGTAGAGAAAACATTATGCAAGTTTCTAAAAATAAAAATAAAAATAGAACTACCATATGATCTAACAATTTCACTTCTGGGCATATAGCCAAAGGAAATAAAACAGGATATAGAAATATATATTCCAGCCTGAGACAGAATGAAATCCTGCTATTTGCAACAGCATGGATAGACCCTGAGGGGATTATGCTAAGTGAGATGAATCAGGCTGAGAAAGACAAATGCTCTATGGTATCACTTATATGTGGAATCTATAAAAAACACATTTGTATCAAGCCTGTTGACTCACTAAACATTATTAATCATATAGAGAAACTCACTATAGGAAAGTAGCAGTTATTAAAATGATTACTACATATAAATCTTGCCTAAGTGTAAACGTCTGCATATTGAATGGTATCTTTGGTATTGATTATTTGTGGTGTTTTATAGCATCTTTTTTTGGGACTTTCAATAAATTTTCTAACAATAAATACACCATTAAATGCTATAGGAATAGGAAACCTCAAGATGGAAAAACAAATGAAGAAAAATGGGAAGTCTGAGGTGGAGGAGAATGAGTCACTGAGATGGTAGACTGAGGCATCTATCTCAATAGTAACCCTGAAATAGTAGTAACTCCAGGAGTATTAGTATTCTATTGCTGTTATAATAAATTTCTACCAACTTAGGGGTTTCCAACAACACTAACTCATTATTTTATAGTTATCTGGGTCAGAAGTCTACTATGAGTCTTAATGGTCTAAAATCAAGGTGTCTGTAGAACTGCTTTCATTTCTTGGTATAGAAAGGGAGAATCCATTCTTTGTCCATTGAGGTTGTTGGCAGAATTTAGGTCCTTCGAGTTGTAAGGGATGAGACTTCTATTTCAATCCTGGATGTCACTGAGAGTGATTCCCCGCTCCTAGAGGCTTCCTACATTCTATGTCTCATAGCTTCCATTCCTCATTTTTAAAGCCAGCAATAGATGATTGAATATCATGCTTTGAATCTCTCCCACCTATTCTTTTTTAGTCTTTTTTTAAACTTTATTTTAATTGTTGACTCCATTACAGATGTACCCATTTACCCCTTTTGTCCACCTCCACTCAGCACCCCCCAGCCTTCAGTTGTCTGTATCTATGGGTTATGCATATATGTTTTTTTGGTGAATCCCTTCACCCTTTTTCATCCAGTCCCCTCCTCCCCTCTGGCAGCTGTCAATCTGTTCCATGTATCTGTGCTTCTGTTTCTATTTTGTTTGTCAGTTTATTTTGTTCATTGTTTACATTTCACCTATAAGTGAGATCATCTGTTTTGTTTTGTTTTTTGTCTTTGTATGACTTGGTTATTACACTTAGCATAATAATCTCCAGGTCCCTCCATTCTGTCTCAAAGGATAAGAGAGCCTTCTTTTTTATAGCTGTGTAGTATTCCATGGTGTAAATGTACCACAGCTTTTTTAAATCCACATCTAGTGATAGGCATTTGGGCTGTTTCCAGATCTTAACTATTATAAGTAATGATGCTACAAACATAGGGTATACATGTTCTTTCTGATTGGTGTTTTGGAATTCTTAAAATATATTTGTAGAAGTAGGATCCCTGGGTCAAGAGGAAGTTCCATTTTTTGATTTTTTAGGAAACTCCACACTATTTTCTCTAATGGCTACACCAGTCTGCATTCCAACCATTAGTGTACTAGGGTTCTCTTTTCCCCACATCTTTGCCAGCACTTGTTGTTTTTTGATTTATTAATGGTAGCCATTCTCGAAGGTGTGAGGTGATACTGTATTGTAGTTTTACTTTGCATCCAAAAGCTTAAGCTGCTATTTAACTTATCAAATGTCTTCTACTTACATACTATTTTGAAAAGAGTATAATATCAGAGAATGGTAGCTACACATTCTGAAGTGCACAGGTAGTGAACTGTTTAAGAACACTTTTATTGTAGATACCACTGCACTCGGACCAGCCAGTTTAAGAACACTTTTAATAAAATGTTCCTAAGAATACTATCTGCTTACTATATATAGATTGGTGACATTGGTCAATAACATTGTACAGGTTTCAGTTATACAGTTCTACAATACATAATTTCTGAATTGCTTTGTATATTTACCACCTGAAGTAAAGTTTCCTTCTATCACCATTCCCCTTTACCTTCCTTTACCTCCCCCACCCTCATTTGCTCTAGCAGTTAACATACTGTTTGAAGTAATTTTCACTTAGTTTTGGGTTATTAATATGCACCACAATTAGAATGCATATTTACAGCCAAATCATTATATTTCACAGTAAAAAAAAATCATAAACTATTAGTTTTGGAATTAATGAATCTAATTTACACAATTAACATATATCTAATTTAGAATAATAATATAAAGAATTAATATATCCTTACATCTTCTAATAAAGATATTTCATTGGTTATTAGTAACAGATAATAAAGTTTTTCTTTTAACAGATACTATATTGTTATTTTTGGTTATTCAGCTGTGTAAAACTATTAGCCATCTTTGAATTTAAAAATATTCTATAACTTAATTATCCATACACAATTAGTTACCAAGCCCTGCAGATTTTCCTTTGTTGTTTCATTGAATCCATCTTTTCTTTTCCATTCTTACTGATGAGGTAAAATGTGTGGTTGTGCTGACTAATAACTCATGAAGAATAGAGATTGGAGTTATGAAAATTAGGTGAGTTGAGGAAATATAGTGTTCATTAATGGTGTTGTTTTTATGAGCATGATAGTTGTTGAAAGATTGTGAGTCCACTGGCAAGGAACAGGCATTTTAGTGTTTGAAATTTCTTTGGCAGAATCTACGAAGAAGGAAAAGCCTCTCCACATCCTTCTCTTTATATATTGCAGACAATTTCCAAGCTTCAGGTCTTTAGGAAACAAGATTAGTTATAAGGAAAACAAATATATTGGATATGAGACCGTACTCCTCTTTATCTCTGCTTAGCTCTTCTAAGGATTTGTGAAAACACCTTTCATATATTAGAGATAATCTAATTTCTCCCCTTTATTGATACTGATATTTGAAAATCTACGAAGGACTTAGACCATCCCCAGAGACCTGGACACTATAAGTCATTCTGCCTCTCACATGGTATCTTTTGGTAGCACCTTAATGACAAAAGTACAGTTTTAGAGAATAACTGATAGTTTAGATATAATATATTTTCATAGAGTATAGTGTAATGGTTAAGTGTATGATCTTCAGAATCAGACTTGGTGAGGTTTATTACTTCTAATAATTTCTTTTTTGTGATCTTGGAAAATAATAATTATTTTAACCTAACATTTTTTATAACTTTTTATGTGTCAGGTACTGTCCTAAGTAACTTACATAAATTATTTTATTTAATTCTCTTTGTTTTTTGCCTCAGTTTCCTCATTTGTAAAATAGAGTTAATAATGGTTTGCATAGCATAAAATTATAATAGATTAAATATATTAAAGTAATAAGAGTGAAAATTGCTTGATTCAAAAATAGCACAATATTATCTCATATTATTAAGATGATTATAATTAGCCAATTTTAGTCTTCTGTCTTTTTTAAAATATGTTAGGAGCTAAAAAAATCTTTTTTGACTGTTCTGGCACTTTAAAAATTCAGCAGGTGCTGAGCACATGTTGTCAACTGATCCTGGTGAACAGAGTAAAGCATGAGACTTTTGATAAATAAGGTTGCAACCTCTCTCTTGTTCCATGGTCTGTTTGAGTTTGTAGGAATTACATTTTATATTGCTCTACTTTGAGATTATTTTAAATCCTTAACAGCTCCACAAAAGCTTTTATTTTTTCCCTATTAAATTAAAATGTGAAGATGTAATCTATGAAAGTAACTTCATTTTTAAAATTAGATCACATTATGTTCATTCATTTCATATTCAACCTCTGTGTTGAATAACTCATGAATTATTTTATTATCTTCATTACCTAATTAAAAACTGCAAGATTTTCCATGCCATGTACTGACATTTTGTGAATTATAGCTAATACTTTTTTAAGTAAGGTTTACTATATCTTAGATTTTTTAGAAACCACATTAAAGATTTTCAAAACTTACATTTTAATGTAATAGTAGTTCTACTTTCATCATTCAAAGAAAATATCTTATTTCATATCAAAAGCTCTTTCAGGTGCTCTTTTTCCTCCAGTGTTCTTGGTCTTTTCCTTAAGAAGTCCAAATTCATCAGTATTTATTATTTTTACACCCCCTCTTTTTTTCTTTTCTTTCTTTTTCACATATACAGCACACACCTCTTCCCAGTATTTCTAGCTTGGATAGTGAATCATGACAGCTATTTGAAAAATATAACCTTATTAGCTGAAGCTTTTTCATGTCTTTTCCATGAGTTTCCTGTAAGGAGAGCAGAAATTAGTGTATATAAATGGATTCACCAAGCTTCTAACATCACTTATCCATCTTTTAGACCCTAAGAAAAAGACTACAGGCAGTGAACAGTCCTTTGCACATGATACCAAACCCAAGATTTGAATACTTATCACTAAGTAGTCTAAGCAATTTTTAATCATAAAATACTTATAATCAAAGGATCCATACTATAATATGATTGTGCCACTGAGCTGTTATTGGAACCAATTTGTGCTCTTATTAAAGCTTCCATTCCAAAATAACTTCCAAAACACTCCACCATTTGTAGATTTGAAAAACAACCATTCTCAACTTTAAATTTAACATTTGAATTTTGTTCTCTTACCTTAGTTCAGTTGCTTGTGACTCAAATTCTTCAGTACAGTTATCTCCTTACTTGCTTTTCTTTATATGAATGTTGTCACAAAATTGTGGGAATATGTGAAGTCAATCATTGCTTGAGGTAACTTATCATCTGTGTGGATAAGAAATTTTATTTTACTTTCTACATGTCTATAATGAAATGAAATAATGCTTTTTTTCAGTATGACTTCTCAATGACATACTATATTACTGTTAAATGAAAAAAATGGTTTTCTTACTTTCTATTTTCTATGGAAATAAAAACGTGTCATTGCATAAAAATATTATCCAGTACCTGGCAGTTCAAGTTTGCCATTATAAATACAGACATGACATTTGTGAAGGTTGTGTTGTCCATATATCAGATATATTGACTGCCTTCTATCTTCTATTTCTATTACGTTCATGGAGTATCATTAGATATACAATTAGTATAGACATTTTAAAATTATTTTTATCAGTTTCTCTGAACAATGTAGAATCTTAATATGACATATGGAAAATGTGACATGGGTAATAAATTATTGAAAAGTAAATTTTAATAAAAATATAGTGGAATGAGCTATTCTGAATCTCTGTTAGTTCATTTGAATGAAGAATTTTATTTTAAATCAAATTGACTACTCATGTATGATTTATTTATATTTGTGCTACATTTGTGAGAATAACATCCCCAGTCACTAATATATAATTAGGAAGCTAAATAGATAAATGCAATAGTAAAATTAATCATTGTCTTGAAAGGCTGAGCTGTGGAGAATATCATTTTACTGAATATGAAAGTCTGTGTTGTTCAGAAGGGCCTAGCTATTTTTCACTGTTGTTGTTTGTGATACATTTTACTGTGGTTTACAATAATCTGCCCCAAGGAACTGGTGTCACCAGGATTGTGGAATAGGAGAATACAGCTTCTATCTCTGCACAAAGACCAACAATTACACATATTCATAAACAAAAACAGTTCTGGGAAGCTTTGAAGTCAAATTATGAAAATTCAGCAATACAGTAGAACTAAAAAAATCTTGAGAATAACCTCATAGGTAAGGAAGGAAAGGAAAACAGCTTAGTTTTGCATGTGTTGTCTAATTTCTAAGGAGTCATTGTTCAAAAGCAAACTTCCCAACTAGAAAAAGTTCTTCTCACAGGGAAAGTAAAAGTGGGGTGAGTGGATGGTTTTCCAAGATTTTAAAAAATATTCAATGGAGAAAAGATTACCCTAAATATAAAAATCCTGGGTCATAATGTCCATTAATGACCAAGGCTCCATCAACCAGAAGTCAGTCCTGTGCTGATTGCTTCAGTTGTAGGTGTGATGCCCCAGCACTGACTGCTGAGGGGGCTGTGAATCAGGACCAGAGAGTGGTCTGAAGAGAGAAGCAGAAACTGATCCATTGCCTCTGTAGCAGCTTTTGATCAGCACTTATCTCTCTCTTTCTCTCAGTCTGGCCAGCAGTCATGCCTCCATTTCTCTCCAGGCCTCCGCCCAGACTGCTGATGATCCCTGCCTTTCTGATCAGGCCCCGTTGACAGGCCAAGAGATGCTGACTGGCATAGAAACCAATCAATAAGAACCAAATATAGGTCAACTGTGAGGTGCCAATGGCTGCCTAGGCGGTGGAGCTTTTGACGCTGACTGGCATAGAAACCGACAAATCAGAACCAAATTGTCCAGAACCAAATTGGCCAGCAGAGGAAGGCAGTTGGGGGCAATATCAGGATGGCAGGGGAGGGAAGTTGGGGGCAAGCAGGCCAGCAGGGGAGGGAAGTTGGGGGCAAGATCAGGCCAGCAGAGGCATTTGGGTGTGAGATCAGGCCAGCAGGGGAAGGCAGTTAGGGGCAATCAGGAAGGCAGGTAGAGGCATTTAGGGGTGATCAGGCAGGTAGGCAGAGGGGTTAGAGGCAGAGGCAGTTAGGGGCGATCAGGCAGGCAGGCAGGTGAGTGGTAAGGAGCCAGGGGTCCCCCAAGTGGTCCCCAATTGGAGAGGGTGTAGGCTGGGCTGAAAGAACTCCCACTCCATGAACAATGCAAATTGTCCCCACTGGAGTTTTTCCAGGAGACCAATCACTCTCTGACCACTAGGGGGTGGCAGGGCATGAAGGAAGACCCTGTACAGCAGCCAGCAGATGGGGAAGGGAGTCCCTGGAAGGCAGCCGGAGGGCCCCAATCAGCCCTGAATACTGGCCATTGCTAGGGACCATCCCCATGCACGAATTTCATGCACTGGACCTCTAATCTATTCAACAAATGGTTTGGAAAAACAGAATATTCACATGCAAAAGAAGGAAACTCAACCCTGTTACACAACTCAAAAAAATCAACTCTAAATGGATTAAAGACAAATTTAAGACATGAAGCCGTAAAACTCTCAGAAGAAAAGAGGAAATCTACTTGACACTGATGTTGGCAATAAGTTTTTGTATATGACACTAAAAGCACAGGCTCACGAAGAGTGGGACTGCATCAAACTAAAAAGCTTTTGTACAGCAAAATAAATAAACAAATGAAAAGTTAACCTACAGAATGGAAGAAAAATTTTCCAAGCCATATCCCATATAATAAAAGCCTATGCAAATCAACCAAACGGCAGAATGAGCAGCAAAATGACCAGTCAATATGATATACACTGCCCACCAGGAGCAGATGTTCAATATAGGAGCTGCCCCCTAATAGTCAGTGTGATCCCATAGAGAGAGCACTACTCAGCCAGAAGCCTGGCTCACAGTTGGTGAGCGCACTGGCATTTGCAGGAGTTTCTCCTACCTCTGCTGCTGGCGGATGGTAAGGAGTAAGGGATCCCAGACTGTGAGAACCCCAGACTGTAAGAGGGATCCCAAAAGGGTGCAGGCTAGGCTGAGGAAATCCCACCCCTCAAGTGGGATCTAGATGTCTGTTTCTATTTTGTTGCAGTTATGGGATTGTTTTCTTCATTTTTATTTCTGATATTTCACTGGTAGTATATAGGAACACAGTGGATTTATTTTTATTTTTTTTCTTTTATTTAATTATTAGAGGCCTGATGCATGAAGACTTGTGCAAGAATAGGCCTTCCTTCCCCTAGCTGTCAGCACCAACTTTGTTCTGGCCCGGAATCACCTTTCCGCCTTCCCATGCTGCCCAGAGCCCCAGAATGGCTGGGTCAGTGCAGAACGCCTGTGTTGTTGCCATGATGACAACACAGGCATCCCTCCCTGGCCACTTGGCGCCTGCGTATGCAAATTAACCTGCCATCTTTGTTGGGTTAATTTGCATGCTTCTGATTGGCTGGTGGGCGTTGTAAAGGTATGGTCAATTTGCATCTTTCTCTTTTATAGTGTAGACTAGAGGCCCGGTGCATGAAATTAGTGCATGGGGGGGAATCCCTCAACTCGACCTGCACTCTCTCCAATCTGTGAGCCTTCAGGGGATGTCCTACTGATGGTTTAGGCCTGGTTCTCTGCTCTCTGTGGACCTCCCTGCTATATGACATGGTAGGCCCTGGTGTTTGCTTTCTGCAGGGGCCTGCTTGCCCCTTGCCACTGTGGCCAGGGGCAAACAGGGCCCAGATGTCTGCTTGCTGCTGGGACCTACTTGCCCCTTAGAGCCATGGTGAGGGGCATGCAGGGCCCAGATGTCTGCTTGCTGTGAGGGCCTGCTTGCCTCTTGGTGCCATGGTGAGGGGCAAGCTGGGCCAGGCTGTGTGCTCACCGCAGGGGATTGCTTGCCCTTTGCTGCCATGAAGAGTTGCAAGCAGCACCCTGCTTTCTGTTTGCTGTGGGGGACCGCTTGCCCCTCACTGTCACAGAAAGGGGCAAGCAGCACCCTGCTGTCTGCTGGCTGTGAGGGACTGGGGCGCTGCTTGCCCCTCACTCCCATGGCAAGGGCTTAAAAGACTCGGGGACTCTGGTGTTCTTCTGAGAGGACCGGGTGCTGCCATATTGTGGCTATGGATGCTGCCATCTTTGTCATGAAGTGATGGTCAATTTGCTTATTTCATCTGTATTAGGTAGGATTTATTGTTTAAAGTATTATATATGTTTCCTTGTTCCCCCATTGCCTCTCCATGGTGGTTCCCAGCCTCCAGCACATACTCTCACCCCCCTACTGTCTGTATCCATGGGTTATTTTTATATGCATGCATACAAATCCTTTGATTGATCTCTCACTGACCCTTGCCTTCCTCTGAGGTTGGATGGTATGTTCTATGCTTCTATGTATGAATGTCTCTTGATCTATTTTACTTCATCAGTTTATGTTGTTCATTATATTCCACAAATGAGTGAGATCCTGTGATATTTATCTTTCTCAAACTGGCTTATTTCACTTTGAATGATGCTTTCCAAGTCCAGCCATGCTGTTGAAATGGTAAAGAATTCCTTGTTGTTGTTTTTTTTTTACAGCAATGTAGTATTCCATTGTGTGGATGTACTATAGTTTTCTGATCTACTCATTTGCTGATGAGCACTGAGGTTGTTTCCAAATCTTAGCTATTGTAAATTGTGCTGCTATGAACATAGGGGTGCATATATCCTTTCTGATTGGTGTTTCTTGTTTCTTTGGATATATTCCTAAAAATGGAATTACTGGGTCAAATGGAAGTTCCATATTTATTTTTATTTTTTTGAGGAAACTCCATACTGGTTTCCACAGTGGCTGCTCCAGGCTGCATTCCCACCAACAGTGCACAAGGGTCCCCTTTTCTCCACATCCTCACAATCACTTGTCATTTGTTGATTTATTGATGATAGACATTCTGACAGGTGTGACATGGTACCTCATTGTCATTTTGATTTGCATCTCTCAGATTATTAGTGACTTTGAGCATGTTTTCATATGTCTCATGGACTTCTCTATCTCTTCTTTTGAAAGGGGTCTACTTAGGTCCTTTGCCCATTTTTTTAATTGTATTATTTATCTTCCTTTTATTAAGTTGTATGAGTTCCCTGTAAATTTTGGAGATTAGGCCCTTATCGGATATAACATTGGCAAATATGTTCTCACATGCAGTGGGCTCTCTTGTTGTTTTGTTGATGGTTTCTTTTGCTATGCAGAAGGTTTTTATTTTGAGGTAGTCCCATTTGTTTATTTTCTCTTTAGTTTCCATTATCCTAGGAGCTCTATCAGTAAAGATTTTGCTATGACATATGCCCGGTACTTTGCTGGCTATGGATTCTTCTAAAATTTTTATGTTTTCCTATCTTATGTTTAAGTTCTTTATCCATTTTTATTTCATTTTGTGTATGGTGTACTAGTAAGTTGGTAGTATAGTTTCATTTTTTTGCATGTATCTATCCAATTTTCCCAATACCATTTATTGAAGAGATTATTTTGACTCAATTGTATGTTCTTGCCTCCTTTGTCAAATATTAATTGATCATAATGGCTTGGATCAATTTTTGAGTTCTCTGTTCTGTTCTATTGGTCTATATGTCCGTTCTTGTGCCAGTGCCAGGCAGTTTTGAGAACTTAGTATCCTACAACTTTACTATATTTGCTTATTGTTTCTAATACTCTTTTGGTGGAGTCTTCAGGGTTTCTATATATAGTGACAATTTCACTTCGTCATTCCCAATTTATATGCCTTTTATTTATTTATCTTACCTGATTTTTCTGAATAGGACTTATAGTAGTTTGTTGAATAAAAATGTTGAGTGTACATTCATGTCTTGTTTGTAGAGGAAAAGATTTCAGGTTTTCAACATTCAGTATGATATTAGCTGAGACTTATATATTACCTGTATATGAGGTCTATTAGGATCACCATCTTATATGAGATCTATTTCTGATTGAATTGTTACATGGCACGTGACTATATCTATATCTATATCTATATCTATATCTATATCTATATCTATATCTACATCAATCTATCTATATAAATATCTATCATTATGTATCTGTATCTATATCTATATCTATATCTATATCTATATCTATATCTATATCTATATCTATATATATACAGTGAAACCTCAATATAATGGACTAATTTGAGCAAGAGGGTGCTGTTAAAACTGAAAGTCTGTTATATAATAAAGTAGACGTTCCAAATGTGTATGTTAAAATTTTAATTTTATACTGAATTGGTGTGATAAATGCAAGCATTCACCAGTCACCAATAGTAAACAAATGTACATGGTTGGGGTGTGGCATATTACACATCAGAACAATTGCTGGCACACCTTAAAATTGCTGCAGAAACTCAGGCCAGGTGACAGCAGAACCAATTACCACTAACAATGCTGTATGATCACCTGCTAATCATTCCCCTAACATTGTGTGAGTGATTACATATAAATTTTTTCAATATTAGATATGCCATTGGTATTTTAATAGGGATTGCATATCTATTTAATTGAATATTTTTATTGTATGGGTAGTTTGGACATTTTAATGATGTTAAGGATGTTAATGAACACAATATATGCTTCCACTTATTCAGTGTCTTCTAATTTTCTCAGGTCAGGTCTTTTACCTCCTTGGTTAAATTTATTCCCAAGAAACTTATTATTTTTTTTTTGCAGTAGATAAGAGTCTTCCATTTACAAGCACCATATGTATTTTGACTTTATGTTCTTTGGAGAAAATTGTCCTATATAATGACATTTACATCATAGTAGGAGATTCAAAGTTTAATGTCTTTTATTTATGTTGCTTTCTATTCTTCTGTGTCCTGAAAGCAAAACAATTGTCCATGTTTTGACTTTTATGTTTTAAATTAATGGCTGGTTTTAGGCAAATGGCAAGTATGTAGATGCTTCCATTCAGTAGATATCTGAAAATTAAACTGAAGGTATAACAAATATTTTGTCTTTTGTGTAGCTATTGTAAGGCCAGATCTAGGGAACTCTATATCATATTTATGATGCAATATATAAACAAAGAAATATTAGAGACTTAATTTAATAATAATTAATGTCCACACTATGGAATTTAATATGGTTCTTCCATGGGAATGCACCCCAGAGCATACAGGAGTCCTAGGCCAATGATATAGATCATTTGGCCTCATGGGAAGATCTGGAGGGTCACACACCCAGGTCTATGTCATGAGACCCTACTCCACATTGTGCACAGATTTGAGCACTACTATGCTCAAATACCAGCTTGGGAAATGCACTACCCCTGGATTCCATCTACTGGAGACACTGACTTGCTGAGGTTCATAAAGGTCTACTGATTGCACCCAAAAGAGACCTTTGGTTCACTCTCTTTCTGAAGAAACTTCTGGTGGAGACTCAGACAGTTATTTATTTGTGTAGTTTTAGAAAAGGGGGTATTCTTTCTCACCTAATGTACACAGTCAATGCTTACCCCTATCTCTACTTGGTGAATCTCTTGGTGCTCACCCCTATCTCCACTTGGTGATTCTATTGGCCTGTATATTTTGTTCCAAGTGGTACCACTATACTGATCTCAGTCCTGTAGGGGAGTTGGAGAACTTTGCAGAGCTGGGACCTTTGGAATGCATCTCCCTGGATGATTTTTATCAAGACTGAAGGTGAGGGATAGCCATTACTGTAAGGGCAAAATAAACCCAACCCCCAGAAGCTTGGATTTACTATCTTAGGGAAGCTGTAGAGGTCAAGACCGAGAGATTACAGAGATAAAAAAAATCTTTAGATTCAGTGCCATATACTGGAAAATAGTAGAGCAATGTCTTTGTTAATAAAGACAAATATAAATGTCTAGGCAAAGGAGAATAGAAAATATCATGAATAACCACAATAATGAGGATGATCAGAACGAAAATGAAAAATCCCCGGAAAGCAAACTGGAACACATGAAAATATGTATTATAAATGACAGAGATTTCAAGATTGCAGTTATGAAAATACTCAATGAGATGCGAGAAAATACAGACAGGCAATTTCATGCATTCAGTAAATAAATCAATGAACAAAACAAGTACTTTAACTAGGAGACTGAAACTTTTAAAAAGAAACAATCAGAAATCCTGGAAATGAAACATATAATTAGAGTGAACTACTGAGCATAGAAAACATAGCCAACCAGATGGAGGAAAGAATTATTGATATCAAATATAAGAATCTAGATATGTTGCAGAGAGAAGAAGAGATAGACATGAGTATAAATTAAAATGAAAGAACTCTACAAGAACTATCTGGTTCTATCAGAAAAATGAATATTATAAGTATAGGCATTCCAGAGGAGAAGGAGAAGGAACATGCAACAAAAAGTCTAAACAAATAGGGAATGAAAAATTCCCAAATCTATTGAAAGAACTAGATCCTTGAATCCAAGAGGCAAACAGAACACCTAGTTACCTCAATCCAAAGAGGTCCTCTCCAAGAAAGTTAGCTTTAAAGCTGTCAAAAATTAATGACAAATAAAAAGTTTTCAAAACAGCCAGGGAAAATAAGGGAGTGACCTACAAAGGATACCCCACCAGGATTTCATCCATCTTCTCAGCAGAAACTCTATAAGTCAGAAAAGAGTGGCACCAAATATTCAAATGTCTGAAGGAGAAATTACCAGCCATGCATGCATAATATATCCAGCAAAAGTATCCTTTAAACATGAAGGAGAAATAAGGATATTCCCAAACCTACAGAAACAGAGGGATTTTATCATCAGGAAACCTCCATTACAGGAAATTTACAAGGGAGTTATTGAAATTGAAACAACATAAGCTCACAAAACTATGAATAAGATTACCAAAATTTGAAGCATAAATAGGGGTAATTTATGATAACAAATACATAAAAGTCTAAATAACAAAAAAGAATGTAGATTAAGCACAATAAAGAAAAAAAAACTAGAGTATATATGTAATTTTATTTTTATAAACCTAATGGTAACCACACACAAAAATCTCAAAACCAGGGCACATAGCTTAAAAAAAAAGATGGAATAAGTATGGATTACCACCTGCAAAAAACAACATACAGAAACACAAAGGAAAAGAACCAGTGGAAGCACAGAATTAGGAGAAAACAAAAGACAAAATGCTTATAGAAAATCCTGGTAGACCAATAATTACCCTAAATGTAAATGGACACCAATAAAGAGGCACAGAGTAGCAGAGTGTATCCAAAAACAAAACCCAACCATATGTTGCCTATGGGAGACACTTGGGTAGGTTTCAAAAAGAAAAGGTGAAAAAAATGATTCTCCAAGCAAATAACATACACAGAAAAAAAAAGCAGGTATGGGCATACTTACATGTGACAAAATATATTTCATGATAACAAAGATAACAAGAGAAAAAGTTGGACACTTTATAATGATAGAAGGGACACTATATCAAGGAAACAACAATTCTTAATATATATGCACCCAATCAGAAAGCACAGAAATATATAAAATTGCTACCCACTGAACTGAAGGAGGAAACAGATTAAAACATAATCATAGGTGGGGATGTTAATTAAACATTGATAGCTATAGACAGATCAACCAAATAGAAAAGCAATAAAGAAATTGTGGCCTTAAATGAAACACTAGAACAAATCCATATACTTGACATTTGCAGAGCCATTGATCCCACAATATAAGATTATATATTCTTCTCCAGTGCACATGGAACATTCTCAATGATAGACCATATGTTGGGTCACAAAACTAGCATCAACAAATTCAAGAAGATGGAAGTTACCCAAACATATTCTCTGACCACAGTGCCTTGAAATTATAAATCAACTGCAAAAAGCAAGTAAAGAAACATACAAACACATGGAGATTAAATAACCTACTACTAAAAAATGACTGGGTCAAAGAAGAAAAAATATGAGATCAAAAGATATATAGAAACTAATGAGAATGACAATACAACATACTAAAACTTCTGGGATGCAGCAAAAGCAGTAATAAGAGGAAAGCTTATATAATTACAGGCCTATTTCAAGAAAAAAAATTCTAAGTAAATAAGCCAACCTCACATCTTAAAGAACTAGAAAAAGAAGAACAAAAGCAGCTCAAAGCCAGCAGATAAAAGGAAATTATAAACATTAGAATAGAATTGAATGAAATAGAGAGCAAAAATAGTATAAAAATTAATTTAAAAAACTGGTTCTTTGAAAAGATTAATAACACTGACAAACCCCTGGCTAGACTCACTAAGAAAAGAAGGGAAAAGACCCATATAAACAAAATTGGTAATGAGGGAGAACTCACCACCGACCTCATAGGTATACAAAGAATCATACTAGAATATTATAAAAGACTATATGCAATCACATTAACTAGCCTAGAATAAATGGATTAGTTCTCAGAAACATAATATTCCTATACTAAATCATGAAGGTTTAGACAATCTAAATAGACCAGTCCATATTGAGAAATTGAAACAACCATCGAAAACCTCCAAAAATAAAACTCCAGAACCAGATTACTTCACCCGTGAATTCTACTAAACTTTTAGAGAAGTATTAAAACCAATTCACATACAAATAAGATTTAAAACCTATCTTTCCCAGACTGTTCCAAAAAATTTAAGAAGAGGCAATACATCCTAATACATTATATGAGACCAATATAACTCTGATACTAACACCTGACAAAGATAACACACAAAACAAAATACTACTGACCAATACCTTTGATAAATACATATGCAAAAATCCTAAATAAAATAATAGCAAATTGAATACAACAGTACATCAATAAAATAACATATCACGATCAATTTGGGTCCATTCCAGTGGCACAATAACAGTTCAGAATGAGCAAATCAACCAATTTAATATACCACATTAACAAAAGAAAAGATAAAAAATGATCTTATCAATTGATAGAAAAAATCATTTGATGACATACAAATTCATTTATGATTAAAAGATTCAATAAATTTGGAATAGAAGTAAAATAACTCAATGTATTAAAGGCTATATATTATAAATCCTTAGCTGATATACTCAATGGTGAAAAACTGAAAGTTTTTCCTTTAAAATCAGGAATAAGACAAGGATGTCCACTCTTATTCAACAAAGTGCTGGAAGATTTAGCCAGAGCAATAAGGCAAGAGAAAACACACACACACACACACACACACACACACACACAAACACACACAAACACACACACACACACACCTGACTGGCCAGATTATTATGCATTCAGAGATCTTAATAATCTGGCCACTCAGTGTATATGTACTACTGTGTTCTTTGCAGGCTATTTTCAATAGCCAAGTTTTGTATGCAGCCCAAGCACCCATCAATAGATGGCTGGATATAATATCATTGGTCCAGTTATACAATGGAATATAATTCAGCTACAACAAAGAATGATATATTACCTTTTGTGACAGCATAGATGGATGGATGTATCTAAGTGGTATTATGCTAATTTAAATAATCCAACCAGAGAATGACAAATACCATATGATTTTACTTCTTTGTGGCATCTAATGTATAAGGTAAACAATCAGACAAAATTGAAATAGACTCATAGATGCAGAAAACAGACAGACAGCTGCCCAGGGGATGGAGCAATTAGCAGGCTGGGTTTAATAGGTGAGAATTTAAGCAAAAAACCCAAAACCCTGATAAACATAAACATAGACATAACTGTGATGAGAGTGGGAGTAGGTAGAAGAAGGTTAAGGGGGACATAAATTGTGATGGAAGGATACTAGACTATGTGTGGTAAACATAAAATACAAGATACAGATTATGTGTTATAAAATTATATGCTTAGAACCTAGTTAATTAACCAATATAATCCCAATTAATATCTTAAAAATAAAAATAAATAAAAATACACTTAGACCTACAATAAATAAATAAATAAATAAATAGTCCCTCCACATTTCTATAAGACTACGGTATCCAAGTGAAGAAAATGATTGTAATGTAATATTTAGCCTATTTTTGTCACAAAAATTTACAATTTATTTTTCAGAAACCATTCAGAAAATTTCCACATAGTTAGGTTTGTATGTATGGGTCAATATTTTATAATGGACATGTTTTATTCTCAAATCCCGAATGTGTATTCCCCAATAAACTTATTCATCTATTATTTCTGATCCACATACATTGGGAAGTATAATGTTAGAACATGCATCACATATAATCAACCCACTAGAAATATCAAGAGTATTTAGAGGAAGTTGGTGCAATAAGAAACAGACTTCTCTGACCGCTTTGATGGTATAAAATGTTTCTGAGAGCCAAAGGAAGTGCATGTGATATTTCTTTCTATTATACTAATGTTTTTGTCATCAGCTCTTGAAAGCTCTATACTCTAATGCAGATCATAAACTAAGAAAGAGCAATTAACAGTCAACTTGAAAAAAGAATTGCTTTATTTAATTTAATGAGTCTCACTGGAATCTGAAAAGTCTGTAATTCAAATTTTAATGGATACATAAAGGGTTATTTTTCTTGTTTCTGGGCATACTTATGGAATCATAAAGGGGCTGAAGTGAGCAAATAACTTTTGGCGCACTATGGCCTTCAAGGTTTCAGAGGAAATTCAATATTATACAGCAAGCTAACATTTGAGAAATACTTTTGTTTGACAACTTCATGAAAGTATTGATATGTATAATTAATAATGGGAATTTCAAATCCGTATGCTAATTGTTTTTTTTAAAAAAAGCTTCACCAAGACCCTACCTTTTGCAATTTAAGTATTATTTGCTGTTAGCTATCCATGCTAAAATAATAGCAATTACAGCACCCTATGCTTTCATTTCTCAGTTCTAACCATTGTGAAAGTATTAAGTTATTTGACCTAGTTGTTTTGGATTTCATGTAAATAAAGCTTTCTCAAAATTGATTGTAAATAAAAAAGAGAAGACATATATCTGATTTTCACTCTTTAAAGAAGGTCTACTAAGATATCAACTAAAAAATGATAATATTTAGTAATTGTTTAATCTTAAAGGGATTTTCAAAAACTATATTAGAAAAGTCAATTCAAATTTATTTAGAATAGAAGAGGGACTACCTCTTTAATATCTTTGGTGTTTTCTTAGGACTGCAAAGAGATTGCCCACTCTTGGGGTCTGCTTGTTAGGAATTCCTGAAATATTGTGATTTTTTTGGCATATACTAATTGCATATAAATAATGATAGGTCTTATTTTATAATAATTGAAATCTTTTAGTAATTCTGTTCAAGTGGAGATGAAGCATATACTAGTATCCACATTTTAGAAAAAAACTAACAATCTGAGGCTCTGAGACACTGAAGTGATTTGTACAATCCCAGATATCACATCAAACGTAGATGTCTTTCCATTTCACCACACTGACAATAGTGTGGAATATGTCAAAAATTTCCCATCTTTCCCTATCCATGCAGGCCAAATGCATTTAATAATGTGGCAGAAAGAGAACAAGGTATCAGAAGGCTTCTGTTTTTAGGATTAGGTCTGCTAATTGCTTGGGAAACCATTTATGTCAGCTGGCAACTGTAAAATAGACTTACAAATATAAAGTCAGAAAATATATTTCCCATTAACTCCTTTAAATTATTGGAAGATGAAATCCAGCCGATGAAAGGATGAATAAAAAATTCCAGACAGAGATGTTATATTCTAAAAAAATAGCAATGAGTAAAAAATTTCATTAATATAATTATATACTTAATGCAAATTTTTGAAAAACTTTTGAAATATAAAATATACACCCTAATAATGTTAATCTATTATTATATCAATGATGATAACACATCTAAAATCCCTGATTATATCAATAAGAGCTGAAGAATTCTGGGAAGTTGATGATGGAAGTGAAAACATGGTAATATTTGTGTCTTAAATGTTAGCATTGATAATATAATTCTGAAATATATATATGAGAAGGGAAAAAACCCACATACATATCAATCAGCTTTGTAAAGCAGGCTTCTTTGTCAATCAGCAAATGTAAAGCAGGCTTATTTGCAGGAGGTAGATGCTATTCATCAGAAATCTGGAAGATGACTTAAGTTTAGAATGAATTGTGAACTTTACAGTGAAAAAACTTAAGTGAACATTTGAAGGTATCACATAATAGATTTCACAGTGGAGAGAAGTAATTATTGAGGAGATGTGCACTTGGTTCTTCTGTTTCATTGAAGTCATATTAATGTTATCTTTTCACATAATATCTTCATGGACCCATGCCCAAAATACTCATACACAATTTTCTTACATAATTAAATAAAATTTCCCTGGACCTCAGAATTCCATATATAAAAAGAAAGTCCTTTTAAATAGGGCCCCTCCCTACATTGTAAATCATGGATTATTCCCTGACAATTATATCATGAAACTAGAGTAACTTCTTTAGAACTGGAGACTACATGGCATTATTATTGCAACTCTGTAATTATTTCTGATGGTCATTTTTTGAGGCCCTGAACAAAGTCTGACTAATGGGAGTGTATGCACACATATTCATACTAAGAGAAAATATGTAAATTAGATAAGTATCTAGTTACTTGAAATATTGATAGTACATTTAAATACCAGTACCCAATTAATAATTTTACAGCTCCTTTATATTTATTTATTTTTATTATTTTAAAAATATATTTTATTGATTTTTTTACAGAGAGGAAGGGAGAGAGATAGAGAGCTAGAAACATCGATGAGAGAGAAACATCGACCAGTTGCCTCTTGCACACCCCCTACCAGGGATGTGCCTGCAACCAAGGTACATGCCCTTGACCAGAATGGAACCCAGGACCTTTCAGTCCGCAGACTGACGCTCTACCACTGAGCCAAACCGGTTTCGGCATACAGCTCCTTTATATTTAAATTATCAGACCACAGAAAGGACTGGACATGGTTTCTAGAGTTCTGACATAAGGTGCCTCATTTCCTATTTCTTAGATCTCTACCAAATCCTCTCCACTCTTAAAAGTAGTATGGTTCCTCTTCTCACTAGATTGTACTCTAAAAAGGAAATGAGGTAGGTGTGCTAATAAGGCAGTGCCAAATTAAAGTGTCCTAATTGTAAACAAGTGGTTTTTGCAACATTCTAAAATTATATATCTCAAAAATTTATTTTTTATTTTTTAATATTTTTTCATTGTTTAAAGTTTTACGTGTAACTCCTTTTTCCCCATTGACCTTACCTTAGCCTCCTCTACCCCCTGTTGCATGCCCTCATCCCACACCCCACCCAGTATCTAGTGTCCATTTATTGTGCTTATATGCATGTATACAAGTCCTTTGGTTGATTTCTTTCACTCCTTCCCCAACACTCCCCTGCTTTCCCACTGTAATTTGACAGTCTGTTCAGTGCTTTACTGCCTCTGTATTTATCTTTTTTTTAAATCAGATCATAATGTTCTTTATTTTCCATAAATGAGTGATATCATGTGGTATTTTTCTTTCATTGCATGGCTTATTTCACTTAACATAATGCTCTCCAGGGAAGTTTTCTGTCATTATTTCTTCAAACAGGTTTTCTATTCCTTGCTCAGTTTCCTCTCCTTCTGGAACCCTTATTTATGTGGATGGTGTTTTGTTTCTTGTTGTCCCTAAGTTCCCTTAGGCTCTCCTACTGATTTTTAATTTTTTTTCTAGAAGCTACTCTACTTGAATATTTTTTTCCACCTTGTCTTCTAGATCACTGATGTGGTCCTCTGTTTCTTCTAGTCTACTCTTGATGCTTTCTATTGAGTTATTTATAGCAGCAATGTGATTTTTAATTTCTTCTTGGTTCTTCATTTCCTCTTGGTTCTTACTCATATTGTCAAACTTGTCTTCCATTCTTTTCAGCCACCTTATGACCATTTCTCTGAATTCTTTCTCTGACAGGTTGCTTGCCTCTATTTCCTTTACTTCCTTTTCTGGTGATGCCTGCTTTTCTTTCATATGGTGGCTGTTTCTATGCCTTCCCATGGTCTCTCTTCTCCTGGTGTCTGGTTATGTAGTACTCTCTCTCCTTTCTGTAGTGGAGGGTAGAGCTCCCTTTAACCTGACTGTTTGCACCAATTGGGGACAGGTGTTCTGGGGTTTGCAGCTATAAGGTAGGTTGTGTAGTTATAGATTTCCCAGGCTTTTTAGGTTCCTGACAAGATCCACTTTCCCCTTCAAGATGTTGTGGTCTCTGCATCTGAGCTGGTCACTCCGGAAAGGTACCCTGCAGCAGTGGTGGCTGCCCAGTCAGGGGAACCCCATCCACTAGTTCTCCACAGTCTCCTAGATTATAGCTGTCCCTCTACTCACCAACAAACACTCCTTGTGTGACCACCCACTCTCCCTTTGTTTTCTCACTCACACAGTATTTTGTAGTCTGCCCATCAGCAGCCATCTTCCTTTCTCTATACCTCAAAATTTTAATTGCTAAACCTTATTTCTTTCAGGCTATTTATGTCACTACTACCATGAATGATATAACTATTACCAGAAATAAATATGTAAAGAGTGAAAAGTGGTTGATGATAATTTGGTTTCTCTCTTATATCACTTTGGTTAAATTGTATTGCTGTGGAACCTATTTCATATTTATAGTTTGTTAGATAAATTCTACTTCATTTCTTTTGCTAAACTCCCATTTTAATTTCAGATTAACAAAATGCTGCCTACCAGGTTCAGAAAGCAAAGTGAACTTCTTGAGCATGCTCTTGACCAACTTCTTGATGGGATATCGGAAAGAAGAAGGGCACGGATTCTTTATGGCAGTAATGAGGATCCACCTCATAACATTCTTACAGCTGCTCTTGAACTGATTAATGTGGTCAAGATGATACTAAATATTCTGGAAAGGTAATTACTAATGTCTGACCTACAAAGCCTTCAGATCTTGGCATTTTTCCCTTTCTCTCTCTTCAGAAAACTTTCATATGGCTTAGATTTATTTCCCCAGTATCTTCCAAAGAGAAATATTTTTATTGGTACTTTGAATATCTCCCTAGGGTGAACAACATAATTATATAACTCCCTTTAAATGAACCAATATTGGTCACCTAACTTTTTAAAGAAAAGAATCATTTTACAGAAATAGTATATATTTCACAAAAGATTAATTTTGTCCTTTTTTAATAGATTAAACTCTGCTGCTATACTAGAAATAACACTTGTTTTTCTAGTCTTTCAAGAATGCACAAAAGTTACACCAGTGTTCTGAATTACCACTGGGGACTCTTTATATCAAGAAAATAATTATTTTATTCATACACTAATTACATTAGATATCTTTAGTTAAAAAGAGTTAGTCTTATTTTTTAAAAATAAAGTGTTACTAATAGATGGCTATAGAAATCAAAGTTTGTAACAAAATTTAGGTAACGAGTTCATTTTGTTTTGATAATAGTCTTTAGGTAACATTAATATTTCAATTTCATAAATACTTTCATCAAAGACTATAGTTAATTCTATATGCTGCACACAAATGAAGAATTGTATGGATATTTATTTCTTCTAATCGAATGACAGGTTAGGCAGTGAGAGAGGGAAGCATGCTATAATTTACTTTTTAAAAAAGCATGCTTTTATGATCAAGTAGAGAAGTATAAGAGTGAAAAGTCATCATAATTTTACCTTTTTGTTACCTGCCTTCTTACTAATTCTATATTTTGGGCATAGTTACAAGAAATTGTCCTAAGTATCTTTCCACATAAATGTACATATTTAATTATAAAAAGTAATTTGGATCATTGTCCATATTCTTATGTGCCTTCTAAATAGACTTCAAGAAGATGGCACTTTCATGTAAACACCAGGGATTGTAATATCCTAGGATTTTTTGGGAAGGGATTATAAATTTTTTTTTTGCTGATTTCTAAAAATTAAACTTTCCTTTCCTTGTGTGAGTAAATATTATTTCAGTATTGTAATGTATTTTAATTTATTTTACAAGTGACACTCTGAAAATTGTTCTTTATTTTTGGAATATAATAAGATAGATGAATTGGGTGATCATTTTTTAGTAAAGCCATGTAGATTTTATCACCTCATTCAAATTACTACTTATGATTTTAGATCTCCCAAACTGCAGAATCTTGAGAGCTATGCAAGATTTAAAAAAAAAGAAGACATTTTTCAATTGTCTGTAGTGTCCTAAATAAAATACAAGTTTTTCAATTGTGACAAATAAAATAGATCACCAGATATAACAAACTTTTATTTTCAAGTGATAGATAATCTACTTGGAGATAACATAATTAATATATGATATTTTCTTCCTCTTTTTGTTCTTTTTATATAGTTGTTTATACAGTAAGGCAGCCAACATAAAGGAAATAAAAAAATAAATAAAGGATTACCTACAAAATGGCTTTTCACTTTTTAATGATAATTTGAAAACAGAAATAACTTATTAATTGTGCATCTACCATCCTACCAATTTATTGAGGCCATACATATATTATATTGATCATCTTTCATGTAAGCTTTCTATTATTTTCATGTTAGAGGCCTGGTGTACGAATTCATGCATGGGTGGGGTCCTTCTGGGTGGCCTGCAGGGAGCAGACCAAAACCTGTAGTACAATGCTGCCTGTAGCTCCTACCTGCCACTTCCACTCATCACAGCCCCACTGTGCCTGCTGTAGGCTCTTGCCCAATCAGGAGAGGTTTTCACTGACATAGCAGTGCTCACCAGCCATGAGCCTTGTGTTTGGCACCTCCCAAGAGGAGTGGCCTGTGGGATCAAGCTGAAACCTGCTCTCTAACATACCCAAGAGGTCCTGGATTGTGAGAGGGTGCAGGCCAGGGTGACGGACCTCACCAGTGCAGGATCAGGCCAGGGAGGGACTGCAGGAGGGCTCCAGGGCATGTCTGGCTCATCTCGCCCAGTCCTGATCAGCTGGACCCCAGCAGCAAGTTAACCTAACAGTTGGAGCATCTGCTCCCTGGTAGTTGGTGCAGATCATAGTGACTGGTCAACTAATCAACTGTCTGCCCCCTGGTGGTCAGTGCATGTCATAATGAGTGATTGAGCAGCCTTATCATATCATTAGCATATTACACTTTGATTGTTTGGTTGTTCTGCTGTTCGGTCTATTGCATATTACTCTTTTATTATATAGGATATCTTTGTAATGCTTAGAAATTAGCTACCCTTGATACTTTTTTTAGTTATAGAAAGAGCTACATATTTTTTATTTAATATTAAGTTTCTTAAGATTGAAAGTTGTGATATTCAATTAAAATGAGAGTGATATAATCTCTTGTCATCCTTCCCTGGCAGGTCTCCAGTTGATTGCATGTCAGAATTTTCTAGTCTGAAAAACCACATAATTAAACATATCACATTATTGAAACATTTCTCTGAACAGGTAAGGCATGGTTTTGTTATGCTATTCTCCATACATCCTCATATGCATTTACCCATCAATTCTATAAATTTTTCTTCAATAATGCTTAAGCAACCTGTATCTTCTTTATCATTTTTAGTGACAATTCTAAATTCAAGTCAATATTTGTCATATATAAATACCTAACAATTTTGTCAACTCAAATCTATTATTTACTTGCTCAGAATTTACCATTGCTGCCACATTTTTCTAAAATAACCATTAAGCTAATCAGAAACCTTTAAATGTTCACCATTATCCAGTAAACATAGTCTAAACTGGTTAAACTATCATTCACATTCTTCCTTAGTTTATAATCATCTATATATTATTATTCTGTTTTATGTTTTCTCTATATTACAGTTAAAAAGTTTTACTCATTCATTCTTTGACATTTCATGTACAATTTTATTTGTTATTAAAAAAATCTTTATTGTTGTAAATATTTACAGAAGTCTGATTTTTCCCCCCCATTGACCCTCGCCACCCCCTTCCCATGCCTTCCCCAGACCTTTGCTGCAATATTGTCTATGGCCATGGATTATACATATAAGTTATTTGGTTGTTCTCTTAATTTTTATCATACTATTTTCTCCACCTAGAATTTATTACAATGACTTCTTTTTTTAAAATCTAATTAACATACTCCCTTTAAAGACTGGCTAGTACATTGTTTATTTGTTCATACTCCTATTCAATAAAAAAATTGCCTTCTTTTGTAATTACTATTTTCAAGAACTTAGCACATGATATTTTATAAGAATTTATTAATTCCATAATCATTTGAGGGTTGACTGTATGCACATACATGATATAAGCTTCATAAATGAGATATGAATAAGACAGAATTATTTCTCTCAAAGTTTGTAGAATAATTAGATATTTAACAAGGACTGTTTAATTTTTAACATATATATCATGCCTTAACAACTAGATTTTAAGTCTCTTAATGTCAGGAATTATCTTACATTTTTAAGTTAAGATTGCTCATCATAACCTTTTGTATGTATGTGTCTAATAAATATTTGATAATTAAACCTATAAAGAAATCTTAACAATATTCATTATAATAGATATGTTGTCCATGTGAACTATATATGTTTTATCAGAAATTAGTTCAAAGATTGGTTATGTGGGAATATGCAATAATAATAGCTAACACTTATATAGCAATTACTACTTGTCAGTCACTGTTTTAAGTTCTAGATATAATGTTTTTAATCTTCAAATCTTAATTTCAAGATTGTTAATTGGCTGACATTTCTTTGGACTAGGTGAATATAATGAAAAGATCCAGGGAGAACGTGGGTCACTGTGGTATAACTAATATCTGCATTAATCTGCAGATGGGATTCTGGTTCAAGGGGTCTCATATCAAATCTGCCTCTACCATTTCTTATTTCACTATGGTGGAAGACAATGGGAAATTTTGTATCTTATTAAAGAACTAAAAATTAAACAGCTGTTTTCAACAAAGTCTCTGCAGTCATTAGAATAATTTTCACACTGCGAAAAAATGGGGAAATATAGATAAAATAAACTCATGTTTTAGGTCATCAAAGATATTAAGGTAAAGTTGATACATAAATGCAAGGTTACAGTAATATTGAAAGCAAAGGTATGGAAAAAGACATAACATACAAACAGAAAAATAAAAATACCTGGCCCCTAGTAATATACATATAAACATACATACATACATACATACATACTAGTAGCCCAGTGCATGAAATTTGTGCACGGAGATTGGGGGAGGGGGGAAGAGGTGTCCCTCAGCCCAGCCTGAACCTTCTCCAACCTGGGACCCTTTGGTAGATGTCCAACTGCCGGTTTAGATACCTAAACTAGCAGTTAGACATCCCTCTCACAATTCGGGACTGCTGGCTCCTAACTGCTCACCTGCCTGCCTGCTGATCGCACCTAGCCACTCTGCCTGCTGGCCTTCTCTCCCCCAACTGCCCCCCACCAGCCTTCTTGCCCCCAAATGCCCCGCATTGCCAGCCTGATCGCCCCCCAACAGACCCCTGTGCTGGCCTGCTCAACCCCAACTATCCCCCCTGCCGACCTGCTCACTCCCAACTGCCCCCCCTCCCCATTGGCATGCTTTCCCCAGTTGTCCCCCTGCTGGCCTGTAGTCCCCAACTGTCTCTGCCTCAGCCCTGCCACCATGGCTTTGTCCAGAAGGATGTTCAGCAGGTCTCCCACTCTAATTAGCATATAAGCCTTTTATTAGTATAGATATGTTTATATGTTTATTTCAGAGGCCCATTGCATGAATTTGTGCACCAGTGGGGTCCCTCAGCCTGGCCTGCAAGATTGGGATGAAATCAGCTCTCAGAAATCATCCGAGGGTTCCTGGATTGTGAGAGGGTGAAGGCCAGGCCAAGGGACCAACCAGTGCACTATCTGGGCCAGGGAGGGATGTGGAAGGTTGGCCAGCTGGGGATAGACTGCACGAGGGTTCCAGGGCATGTCTGGCTCATCTTGCTCAGTCGCCATCAGCTGGACCCCAGCCGCAAGCTAACCTACCAGTCAGAGTGTCTGCTCCCTGGTGCACATCATAGTGACTGGTTGAATGGTTGACTGTATGCCCCCTGGTGGTCAGTGAAAATCAAACGAGCAGTTGAGCAGCCTTAGCATATTATTAGCATATTATGCTTTGATTGGTTAAATGGACAACCAGATGACCGGATACTTAGCATATTAGGCTTTTATTACATAGGATGTTTATATATTTATATAAAATTTTAAAGCAAAAAGAATTATGAACTAATACTGTATTGAGTAATTGAAATATCCTAAGAGAGTAAATTTTAAGTGTTCTCACACAAAAAAGAGAACTATGTGAAATGATGGATGTGTGAAATAACGTGATTATATGAATCTTTTCACAATTTATACATATCTCTAATCACCACGTTCATGCTTTAAATATATTGCAATTTTGTTAATTATACTCAAGCTGGGGTAAAAATAAAGCAAGAATAAATCACAACAAGAATTTGAAAGTATTGTGAACTGAGTGATAATAAAAATGTGACATAGCATACCTTTGTTATGCAGCTTAACTTTAATTTGGTTTTTAAGACTATAAGGTCATAATATGTGGAATTGATTGAACAAAATAAATTGATGAACAAAATATTGAATAGATCCAGAGTTATAGAAGTACGGAACAGACTGACATATTTCAGAGGGAAGGTGGGTGTGGGGGAAGATATTAACTGGGGAACATATATGCATAGCCCCTAGATATAGATAATAGACTGGTGAAGGCTTGGGAAGGGCAGGTGCAGGGAGGAGGGGGTCAATGTGAAGAAAAAAACACAAAAGGGGAGCATATATAATAATTTGAAAATGTAAATCAAATATAGTATCTGTGAAGTAAAGCAGCATTCCAATATTTTTATGGAATTAGAAAGAAAAAGCATTTACATGACTATAAAGAAAAATCATATCCAAATAATCAGAAGAATTATTTATATTCAGACTATTTTCTGAACATCATCAAGCGAGTTAAATGTTGGTAAATTTTTTTTGTAAAAAAGTAACAATAAATTATTATTTCTGGAAAAAAAGACACATGTACTTATCCAAGAAAATATTCCATATGCACTTGAAAATAATGTATATTCTGCTACTTTTAAGGTAAATGCTCTGAAGATATTGATTAAATCTATCTGATCTAGAGTGTCATTTAAAGCCATTATTTTTTGTTGATTTTTGTCTGAAAGATGTATCTATTTATGTAAATGGGTGTTAGAATCTCCTTCTAAGATTATATTTCTGTCAATCTGTACCTTTATATCCATCAAGATTAATATTATATATTTAGGTGCTCTTTTGTTAGATGCATAAATGTTTATAAGGGTTATATCCTTCTGTTGGATTGATACCTTTAGTATTATGTAATGTCATTTCTTGTCTTTTACTTTAGCCTTTTTAAAAAATCTATTTTTCAGATATAAGTACTGCTTCCCCAGCTTTTTTTTTCTTTTCCATTTGCTTGAAATATCTTTTACCATCCTTTTTGTCTCTGTGTGTGTGTGTGTGTGTGTGTGTGTGTATTTTTTTCTGAAGTGGGTCTCTTGTATACAGCATAATATGGGTTTTGTTTTCTTATTAATTCAACTATTCTATTTTTATTGGAGCATTTAAGCAATTTTTATTTAAAGTGATTATTGATAGGTACTGTCATTTTATTCTTTACTAGGGGCCCAATGAACGAATTTGTGCACCTTGAAAGGAACTGTGGGCTGCGAGGCTGCAGTGGGTACAGAGGCAGGTCTTGGTCCATCCTCCATTCCCCCACCTGGCCCCTCTTTCTGCATCCCAGAGTCCCCTGTCTTCTGGAAGTCTTGCTCCTGTCAGCAGCGGGTGAAAGTGGGGCCAGTAGTTATTGGCCTATTTAGATTTTTTGAATCTTCCCGATTGAGTTTTGGAAGCTTGTATTTTTCTAGGAATGTGTTCATTTTGGCGAGGTTGTCCTGTTTGTTGGAGTACAATTGTTCATAGTATTTTTTTTACAATCTTTTTTATATCTGTGGGGTCTGTTGTTACTTCACCTCTTTCATTTCTAATTTTGTTTATTTGGGTCCTCTCTCATTGCTTCTTGGTGAGCCTGGCTAGAAGCTCATCAATCTTGTTTGTCCTTTAAAAGAACCAGCTCTTGGTTTTATTGATCTTATGTATTTTTTTTGTCTCTATGTCATTTATTTCTGCTCTGATCCTTATTATCTCCTTCCTTCTGGTTAATGTGGGGTTTTCTTGTTGCACTCTTTCTAAGACTTTATGTTGCTAGGTTAGATAATTTATTACCACTTTTTCTTGTTTTTTTTGAGGTTGGCCTGTAGAGCTATGAACTTCCTTCTCAGGACCGCTTTCATTGTGTCCCATAGATTTTTGGATTATGTTTTCATTGTCATTTGTTTCCAGTACCCTATCCATGCATGATTTTCGTACACAGGCCTCTAATATACATATAAGTTATTTGGTTAATCTCTCTCTACCAACCAACCCCTTCTTTCCTTCTGAGCTTCATCAGTCTGTTCATAATACAATGTCCCTGCATCTATTTTGTTCATCAGTTTATTTTAATTTTTAGTTTGATGTCCCATTTGTTTATTCTTTTCTTTCTCTTGCTCAAGGATATTTGTCAAAAATATTACTAAAAGTAATGTCAGAGAGTTTACTGCCTATGATTTCTTCTATGAGTATATGGTTTTAGGTCTTACATTTAAGAATGTAATCAATTTTGTGTTTGTTCTTTTTTAAAATTTATCTTTATTATGAAAGTATTGAAGATGTCTTCTTTTTCTCCCATTGACCCTCTCTAGCCCATACCTGCACCCCCCATAGGCCTTCAGATAACACTATTGTCTGTGTGCATAGGCTATATGCATATATGCATAAGATCTTTGTTTAATCTATTCCCACCCCACTTTCCCTTTCCCTCTGAGAATCAGCTGTCTATTCCATGCTTCTACCACTATGTCTCTGGATCTATTTTGTTCATCAGTTTGTTTTGTTCATTTGAGTCCACATATGAGTGAGATCATGTGATACTTGTTTTTCTCTGACTGATTGCATTTGCTCAGCATAATATTCTCTAGGTCCCTCTATGCTGTTTTAAAGGGTAAGAGATCCTTCTCTTTTACAGCCGCATAATATTCCATGGTGTAATGGTGTATTCAATGTTGAGAGAGAATCGTTCATTGGCTGCCTCCTGCACGCCCTCTACTGGGGATCAAACCTGAAAATTAGGCATGCTCTCTTAACCAGAATCAAGCCCGGGACCTTTCAGTCTGCAGGTCGATGATCTGTCCACTGAGTCAAACTGGCTGGGGCTAAACAATTTATTTTGTTTTATTTCTCATTAAAGTACTGTTCAAATATAATATTATATTTATTTCAGGTATACAGCATAGTGATTTGACATTTATATATCTTATGTTGTGGTCTTTTAATTTTATAGTTAATTTTTAAAACTACCATGTCCTCAGAAATGTTCCAGAATACAGAGTTTATCTCATAACATAGATTTTATAATATGATTGACTTCTTTGTGCCAGATTCTTCCTTAATTTTCTGAATACACATTTTTTGTTTAAGGGATACTTTTTAAAAAAATATATTTTATTGATTTTTTACAGAGAGGAAGGGAGAGAGATAGAGAGCTAGAAACATCGATGAGAGAGAAACATCGACCAGCTGCCTCCTGCACACCGCCCCGCCCACTGGGGATGTGCCCACAACCAATGTACATGCCCTTGACCGGAATCGAACCCGGGACTAAGGGATACTTTTTTACTTCTTATATAAGACTTGAATTTTCTCCAAAATTACAGCCTTACAAAATTAGATTCTTTATTAAATCTTCATTAAAGGCTGAAATTTGTCTGGACTTAAAACAAAGTGCTAGCCTTTTAGGAAACTCCATCTGACATTGGAATAGAATTTGGTTCTCTTTCATTTTGGACTGTATATTCATATCCTTAGACCCATAATGAGTATTCCATAGTGATGGAATTGAAATTTGTGATTGTAATATATCTGGTGTGTTTTATTTATATATATATCTCTTGGGTTTAGGACTCATGTTCTTATCTTCACTCTTTCACCTTTTCAATTCTGACGTCTTGGAACCCAGCATTAAACATGGCAACATTTTTGGAATAGCATAACAGACTCAACATCTATTAGTTTAGCTTCCAGACACACTTCTTCTTAGCCATACAATAATTTCTGCAGATCCTGTTTATGCTAGTTTCCCTTTACTACCCATTCTATGTCTGGAGGAAATCATTTATATGTGCATTTATTAATGAAGAAATCTTTTTATTTGTTCCCTTTTAGTAAGCTATATGTTTCAATGCAGCCAGAGCTGATATGGAAGACAATTGCAGCTTTTAGGGAAGAAATAGAGTTATCATAATATTGCCACCACTACTATTTCCCCTTTGTCAATGATCACATCACATTAATTGCTTTATTTTTAAAAACTTTAATTTCTAGGTTGCCCTGTAATAATATATTTCCTATTGTGATGCTATGTATAATCTAATAGCATAAAAAGTGAATACACAGAAATGCTACAGTGGGAATTCCAACTTAAAATCTACATGCCAATCAATTCAGCTTCAGGATAAAGTTACTATATAAATTCATTTAATATATGTCATTTACATGATCCCTATAGACTTGTATAGCCCTAAATTTCAGAAATATGGCATAATAAAATGTAAGTTTGAAAACAACTTTCCCCTGAAAGAGAAATTTAGTGCATTTTAGAGTTATGATAAGAACATTAGTAAATATCATTTAAAACATGGAAGAGACCGCTTTCCAAAAAATGAAAATTGCTTGAGTATGGTGTGTATGCAATATATAGAAAAAATACTCATCCTTTCACAAATTCATTTGCTTTGCATTGTTTTTTGTATGTTTTTGTTTTTTTTACCCTTTAAGCCATCACCAAAAAGCTACCAGAAGGAAAATCAGTTCATAATATTACCAAATTATTATAGAACATTATGTAGAATAATCTTTTAGGATATAATCAGAATTTTTAGTAACAGTTTCAGTAAATTGGTTTATTAAATATCTAAGTAGTTACAAGAGCACATTGAGCAAACTCAAGTATGAGTGCAAAAATTAAGTCAATCAGCTCTTCTTATTAACAATATTTGGAAATATTATTCATAACTTATATAATTTTTCATAAATGACATGCCTGTTTTTATGATTGTGGTCTCAAATACAAAATTTTAACAATGATGACCTAAGGCAGTGATTCACATCAGTATCACCTGGGAACTTGTTAGAAATGTACCAGTAAATTGTCTAGCTTTGCTGGAGACTAAATGAATCAACCACTCTTAGGAGAGAGCCCAGAAACCATCCAGATGATTCTGACATAGACAAAAGTTTGAGAAACATTGTGTTAAGGTTTTTTATTTCCCATCTAGTTTAATGATGGTGAAGAGAAAGTTTTAAATAAGTAATATCAATATAAATAAATATCAATATAATTATTGACTTATTTGTAAATCAATGTACCACATTCAACACAGCTAGAAAAAAAATGAGCTCAGTGATATATTGTATGTGTATCTCACATATATTATTTTGAGTGAAAGAAAAAAAAATGGTTATTCCAACTATCTATAATAATAAAAGTGTAATATGCTAATTAGACTGGACATCCTTCAGGATGACCTTCTGGACAAAGCTGGGGCTGTAAGGGAAGTCTGGATCCCGGGTGTCTGCCGGTGGCTATAGGGAAGCCAGTGCCAGCAGCCCAGGGAAGGAAGGCCTATTCTTGCATGAATTTCATGTATCGGGCCTCTAGTAATCAGTATAGATTAGTAACAATTGGTCAGGATTCCTTTATTCACTCTAAACTAGTCTGACCTCCTGATCGATGCCTAACTGCTCCTCTGCTGGCCCAATTGCCCTCAACTGCCCTCCCCTACCGGCCTGGTCACCCCCAACTGCTTTCCCCTGCAAGAGTGGTTCCCCCCAACTGCCCTCCCTCTCCTGCAGGCCCAGTCGCCTCTCCCCTGCCAGCCATCTTGTGGTGGCCATTTTGTGTGCGAGTGTGATGGTCAATTTGCATATTACCTTTTTATTATATCGGAATCCTAGAAGTAGAATCATTGGGTTGAATGGCAGATCCATATTTAATTTTTTTAGGAAACCCCATACTATTTTTCATAATGGTTGCAACAGTCTGCATTCCCACCAACAGTGTACTAGGGTTCCCTTTTCTCCACATCCTCACTTTTTTGGTATTTATTCACTTACTAGTGGCCTGGTGCATGAAATTCATGCATGGGGGGAGGGTGTCTCTCAGCCTGGCCTGCACCCTTTCCAATCTGGGACCCCTCAGGGGATAACCAGCAGTTGGACATCCCTCTCACAATCCACAACTGCTGGCTCCTAACCACTTGCCTGCCTGCTTGATTTCCCCTAACTGTTTCTGCTTGCCATCCTGATCGTCACTAACTGCTCCCCTGCTGGCTTGATTGATCCTAACCACTTCTGCCTTTGTCCCACATCCAGAATCCAGGATTCCCTCCTCCAGCCAACCACGGGCACCTAGGATCCAGGCTTCCCACCTTCTGATCAGCCATAGGCACCTAGGTTGGCTACAGTCATAGGGGGTGTTGGGCAGGTGGCTTCATCTGAGCTGCAGCCTCATTTTCTGGCACCCAAAACCTCAGGGTAGGCAGCTTCTCCATCTCCCAGGCCACAGCCTGCCACAAGTCCTGGTGCCTGGGACTGCTGGGTTGGCAGCTTTTCCGTCTTCCCTATGATGCATTGTGGGCGACTTCTCCAGCTGGCTGTGGCCTGGGATCATAGGGCATGCAGCTTCTTCATCTCCTAGGATGCAGCCAGCCTCAGGCACTGGGGCCCAGTTTCTCTGTCTCCCCCAGGATATGGGTTGGGAGGACATGGGGCAGATGGCTTCTGCAGCTGGCTGCAGCCTGGGATCACAGGGCATGTGGCTTCTTGGTCTCCCTGGCTGGCTGGAGCCAGCCACAGGCGCTGGTGCTGGACTTCTCAAATTCCCACAGGCCCAGAGTGGCTGGGGAGAAGGGCTGCCGCCATCTTTTCAGGTTAATTTGCATAGTGACTCTGATTGGTTGTTGGACATAGTGGAGTGACAGTAATTTGCATGCTTCTCTTTTATTAGTTTAGACTTATTTATTGAACATTTGACTCCACATTATACAAGTAGATTTCTGAAGATTAGAGTTTCCTTTTTCAAGAGACAAAAGAGATCAACAATATATATACTTTTGTATCTTTCTTTTAAAATTAATTTGTGTTATTACATGTAACTAATGTTTATTTATGCATATTGCACTATATTTCTTAAGTGTATAAATAGGCACAATTTATTTATTCATCTTACTGCTGTGAAACATTGATTTTTCCCAGCCTGTGGCTACTATGAATAATGGTAGCTTGAACTTTATTATACATGTATTTTTGTGTCAATATTAATTGATCTTATTCCTAGAAGTAGAATTATTTGGTCAGAAGTTATGGGTTTGTACAACTTTAGTAGATAATGTCAAGCAATTTCCCAAAATGGGTTTTATCAACTTAAACTCTTACCACCAGAGTATAAAGTTTTCCTACTAGGTATATCTTCCCATCATTCTTTGTTTTTATTATGTGTGTGTTTCTCTCTTTTTTTGTCTTTTTCTTCTTTTTAAATTAAATTTATTTGAGTGACATTGTTACATAGGATCATATGGATTTCAAGTCCTTTTCCGTACAGTAGAAACTAGTAGAAAAATATAAAACTCAGTTACACAAGACAGTAATATATCTAATACTTTCCAGTGAGGAAAATATAAAGCAACACAAAACCTTTACATAGTAAAAAGTAGAAAAGAGGGAAGAAAAATATTAGAATCCTACGTAATGAAAGGGTAACATGCAAATAGACCGAACAGTAGAAGGATCAGTCACTATGACATGCACTGATCACCAGGGGGCAGATGCTCAAAGCAGGAGCTGCTCCCTGGTGGTCAGTGCACTCCCACAGGTGGAGCACAGCTCAGCCAGAAGCTGGCTGACTACTAACTGCTGGCGAGCACAGCAGCAGTAGTGGGAGCCTCTCCTGCCTCCATGGCAGCGGTGTCCTCCAAGGACTCCT
This sequence comes from Pipistrellus hanaki, assembly GCF_964339955.1. Classification (NCBI taxonomy): domain Eukaryota; kingdom Metazoa; phylum Chordata; class Mammalia; order Chiroptera; family Vespertilionidae; genus Pipistrellus; species Pipistrellus hanaki. Next base: position 78,602,060 of record NC_140524.1, read on the forward strand.
GGACTGCAAAAGGGCACAGGCTGGGCTGAGGGACACCTCCCTCAGTACACAAATGTCATGCATAGGACCTCTAGTTACTTTATATTGTTTTGGTCTATCTCTCCTCAATTTAATACATACATTCTACATCATTCTGCTTTGTTACTTATTTATTATATCTATTATTTCTTTCTATATTTTTATTTTAGCTATCTTTTAAATAATTTTTATTGTTGAAAGTATTACATATGTCCTCTTTCTTCCATTGCCCTCTCAAACCCCCCCTCCATACCAAACCCTCACCACTCTACCACCTGTGTCCATGGATTATGCACATATGCACATAGGTTTATTGGTTGATATATTCCCCAACCCCTTAACCCTCCCTGAATTCCCTCTAAAATTTGACACTCTGATAAATGTCTCCATGTCTCTAGGTCTATTTTTGTTCATGAGTTTATGTAGTTCATTAGATTCCACATATGAGTGAAATCATATGAGATTTATCTTTCTCTGTCTTACTTTACTAAGAACAATGCTCTCTAGTTCCATCCATGATGTTGAAAATGGTAAAAGTCCCTTCTTTTTTTACAGCTGTTTCATATTCCATTGTATGGTTGTACCACTGCTTTTTAATCCATTCATCTGCTGATGGGCACTTAGGCTGTATCTAAATCTTAGCTATTATAAATTGTGCTGCTATGAATATAGGGGTATATATATTATTTATGATGGGTGTTTCTGAATTCTTGGGATATATTCCTAGACCTGGAATCATTGGGTAAAATAGTAGTTCCATATTTAATTTTTTGAGGAAACTTCATACTGTTTTCCACAGAGGCTGCACCAGTCTGTATTCCCACCACTAGTGTGTAAGGGTTCCCTTTTCTAATCATCCTCACCAATATTTGTTGTTTGTTGATTTGTTGATAGCCATTCTAACAGGTGTGAGGTGACATCTCATTGTTGATTTGATTTGTATGTCTCAGATGATCAGTGACTTTGAGCATTTTTCATATGTTTCTTGGCTTTTTTATATGTCCATTTTGGAAAACTGTTTATTTAGGTCCTTTGCCCATTTTTTCAATGGGTTTTTGTCTTCACTTTTTTTAAGTTTATGAATTACCTATAAATTTTGGAGATTAGGTCCTTATCAGCTAGAACATTGGCACATATGTTCTCCCATGCAATGGTCTTTCTTGTTGTTTTGTTGATGGTTTCTTTTGCTATGCATAAGCTTTTTATTTTGATGTATTGATAGTACCATTTCTTTATTTTCTCCTTAATTTTCATTGTTCTAGGACAGTGTTTCCCAAAGTGTGGTACGTGTACCCCCAAGGGTACGGGAAGAGTTTGGTGGGGATATGCACTGCATCGTGCTTAGCTGCACCTAATTGTCGTTCTCATGAGTACGAGGGGTACTAAGTGTTATGAAAGTTATAGAAGGGGTACACATAAGTCAAAAGTTTGGGAAAGACTGTTCTAGGATATGTATCCATAAATATATTGCTATGAGAGATGTCTGAGATTTTGCTGCCTGTGGCTTCTAGGATTTTTATGGTTTCACAACTTACATTTAAGTATTTTATTCACTTTTAGTTTATTTCTGTGTATGGTGTAATGTGGTGGTGCAATTATACATATATATTGGGTCTAGTAATAATTAATGTCGTTTTTCAACATTCATTTAAAATCTTGCTTGGCGTTGACTTGTATTGATATAACCTTCAAACACGTGGTATCTACAGAACGTGTGAAGTGCAATTAACAAGTTTTGCTTGAAAAAGTTTGTGTTTGGTTTGGTTTTTGTTGCAAAACTAGGGCTAAGAAGATGGCGGATGAAGAGCATATTCGGCTCTGCATGCTTTACGAGTTCCAATTAGGAAGAAAAGCAAGTGAGCTTGCAAAAAACATCTGTAGTGCTCTTGGTCAAGATGCAGTTAGCGCCAGAAAATGCCAGCGTTGGTTTGAGAAATTTCGCAAGGGAAATTTTTCGTTAGATGACAAGAGTGGTCGAGGCCGTGTGTCCAGTTTTGATCAAGAAGCTCTTCAAGCCGAGATCGGTTTGGCTCAATGGATAGAGCGTCGGCTTGGGGACTGAAGGGTCCCGGGTTCGATTCCGGTCAAGGGCATGTACCTTGGTTGGGGGCATATCCCCAGTAGGGGTTGTGCAAGAGGCAGCTGATCGATGACTCTCTCTCATCGATGTTTCTAACTCTCTATCTCTCTCCCTTCCTCTCTGTACAAAATCAATAAAATATATTTAAAAAAAAAAAAAAGAAGCTCTTCAAGCTCTTTTGGTGCAAAATCCTCAAATTACCCAACAAGAGCTTGCGACAACTTTAAATTGTTCACAAAAAACAATTTCCAATCAATTGCGTGCACTTGGAAAAGTCCAAAAGTTTGGAAAATGGGTTCCTCATGAGTTGACCGACAACAACCGTAATCAGAGTCACAATTTGCAGTTCGCTCCTCTCTCGTCAAAACCGTTTGCCGTTTTTAGAGCAAATTGTTACTGGAGATGAAGAATGGGTGCTGTATGTTAATTTGAAAAGGCGGCCTCAATGGTTGGACAAAAATGAGGCTCCGCAGCCCACGCCAAAACCTGACTTGCATGCGAAAAAAGTGATGTTGTGTGTTTGGTGGAATTTTAAAGGAATTCTTCATTATGAACTTTTACCATCTAACCAAACCATTACAAGTGCAGTGTATAGTGCCCAATTGGAAAGGTTAGCCCAAGCTTTAAGAGAAAAAGAACCCGCGCTGATTAATCTGAAGGGCGTAATTCTTCACCACGATAACGCACGACCGCATACTGCAAGAATCACTGCTGAAAAACTGTGCCAGTTGGAATGGGAAGTTCTCCCTCAACCTGCATATTCTCCTGATATTGCCCCTTCCGATTACCATTTGTTTCGTTCTTTGCAAAACTTTCTTCTTGGAAAAAAATTTAATAATGAAGAATGCCTCAAAAATGCATTGACCAAATTTTTTGCATCAAAATCACAAGAATTTTACAACAGAGAGATTAAAATGCTTCCTGAGCGTTGGGCACAAGTAGTAGAAAACAACGGCAACTATATTGTTGATTAAATTTTGTTGTATTGTTTAAATAAATTCGATTTAAAAAAGTATTAGAAAACAACATTAATTATTACTAGACCTAATATATATATATATATATATATATATGTTCAATTTTCCTAACACACCATTTATTAAAGAGACTCTCTTGATTCCATTGTATGTTCTTGTCTCCTATGTCAAGTAATAGTTGAGCATATTATCATGGGTCGATTTCTGGGTTCTCTGTTCTGTTTTATTGGTCTATATGCCTGTTCTTAGGGCAGGACCAAGCAGTTTTGAGAACAGTGGCTTTGTACTATAACTTGAAATCTGGTCCTTTGATCCCTCCAACTTTGTTTTTCTTTCTCAATATTGATACAGTTATTCAAGCTTTTCCTTTCTTCCATATAAATTTTGGAGTATTTATTCTAGCTCTGTGAAATATACCATTAGTATTTTAATTGGGATTGCATTGAATATATAAATTGCTTTGGGTAGTGTGGACATTTTAATGATGTTGCTTCTACCAATCCATGAACATGGTATATTCTTACACTTGTTTATACCTTCTGCTATCTCTTTTTTCAACGTCCCGTAGTTTTCCAAGTACAGGTCTTTTACCTCTTTGGTTAAGTTTATTCCTAAGTATCTTAAGTTTTTGGTTGCAATGGTAAATAAGATTGTTTAGTTTCTATATCTGAGAATTCATTATTGGTTTTTGAATAAAGCCATTGATTTTTGGGTGTTAATTTTGTATCCTGCTACATTGACAAACTCATTTATTAAATCTAGTAGTTTTTTGGTGGAGTCTTTTGGCTTTTCTGTGTACAATATCATGTCACCTGAAAATAATTAGAATTTTACTTCCTTCTTTCCAATTTGGATGCATTTTATTTCTTCTTGTCTGATTGCTGTGGTTATCTCTTCAAGTACTATTTTGAAAAAGAGTGGCATAAGCAGACATCCCTGTCCTGTTCCTGTTCTTAGGGAAAATGGTTTTAGTTTTTGCCCATTGAGTATGATGTTCTCTGTAGGTTTGTCATATATGGCCTTTATCATGCTGAGATATGCTCCCTCTTCCCACTTTGCTGAGTTTTTGTCAAAAATGGTTGTTGGATTTTGTCGAATGCGTTCTCTGTGTCTTTTGATATGACCATGTGATTTTTGTCTTTCAATTTGTTTATATAATGTATCATGTTTATTGTTTTTCTAATATTTTACCAGCCTTGCATCCCTGTAATAAATCCCACTTGGTCATGGTACAAGATATATTTTTAATATATGGCAGGATCCAATTTGCTAATATTTTGTTGAGCATTTTACCATTTTAGTTCATCAGGAATATTGGCCTGTAATTCTCTTTCTTTGTAGTGTCTTTATCTACAGGAAAGGAATTCTTAGAATTCCTATAAGAATGAAGAATTCCTTTAAGAATTCCTTTCCTGTAGATAAAGACACTACATTCATATCTGGTTTCAGAATTAGGCTGACTTCAAAGAAAGAACTTGGAAGTGTGCTGTTCTCTTAGATTTTTTGAAATAGTTTGAGGAGTATTTGTGTTAGTTCTTTGAATGTTCGGTAAAATTCCCCTGTGAAGCCATCTGTACCTGGGCTTTTGTTTGCGGGGAGTGTCTTTATTACTGCTTCTATTTCATCAATTCTTATTATCCTACTCAGGTTTTCTGATTACTCTTGACTCAGTTTGGGGAGATTGTATTTTTCTATGAATTTGTCCATTTCATCCACATCATCCAGCTTGTTGGCATATACCCTGTTTCCCCGAAAATAAGACAGTGTCTTATATTAATTTTTGCTCCCAAAGATGCGCTAGGTCTTATTTTCTGGGCATGTCTTATTTTTCTATGCGCTAGGCCTTAGTTTTAGAGGATGTCTTATTTTCAGGGAAACACGGTAGTTGTGCATGCATAGTATTTTTTTACAATCCATTGTTTTTCTGTGGAGTGACTGGTTACTTCTTCACTTTCATTTCATTTATTTTCTTTTTTTATTACTTTTTTATTGATTAAGGTAAAACTGATGTGCCCTTATCTCCCCATTAACCCCCTCACCCTCCATTCATACCCTTACCCCCCCCCCTGGTGTCTGTGTTGATTGGTTAGGATTATATGCATGCCTACAAGTCCGTTAGTTGAACTCTCCCCCTTACCTCCACCCTCCACTACCTTCCTTCTGAGGTTAGACAGTCTGATTGATGCTTCTCTGTCTCTGGATCTATTTTTGTTCATTAGTTTATGTTGTTCATTATATTCTACAAATGAGTGAGATCATGTGATATTTATCTTACTCTGACTGGCTTATTTCTCTTGGCATAATGCTCTCCAGTTCCATCCATGCTGTTGCAAATTGTAAGAATTCCTTCTTTTTTTTTACTGCAGCATAGTATTCCATCATGTCGATGTACCATAGTTTTTTAATCCACTCATCTGCTGATGAGTACTTAGGCTGTTCCCAAATCTTAGCTATGGTAAATTGTGTTGCTATGAACATGTGGGTGCAAATATCCTTTCTGGTTGGTGTTTCTAGTTTCTTGGGATATATTTCTAGTAGTGAGATCACTGGGTCAAATGGGAGTTCCATTATTAGCTTTTTTGCAGAAACTCCATACTGTTCTCCACAGTGGCTGCAGCAGTCTGCATTCCCACCAGCAGTGCAGGAGGATTCCTTTTTCTCCACATCCTTTCCAGCAATTCTTCTGGAAATTTATCCAAAGAAACTTGAAACACTATTTTGAAAGAATATATAACCCTTATGTCCATTGCAGCATTATTTATAATAGCCAAGATTTGGATGCAGCCCAAGTGTCCATCAGTACATAAATAATTAAAAAAGCTGCAGTATATTTACACAGTGGAACACTACTCTGCTATAAAAAGGAGAAAATTTTACACTTTGAGACAGTATGGATGGGTCTTAAGAACATTATGGTAAGTGAAGTATGACAGTCAGAGAAAAATAAGTAACATATGATTTCACTGATATGTGGAATTTAATGAACCAAATGAACTTTAAAACAAAATAGAGACAGACTCATAAATATAGAACAGACAGCTCTGATATTGTTGGTGGAGGGGAGTTTTTGGGGTGGGGGAAGGGAAAAGTGGTGATGGAAAATAATACAAAATTTTATAAAATAAAATTAGTTATAGCACACTAACAAAAATATTTTAGTTTAACTTGAATTTCACTGCTGTCTAGCACTTTTATGGCATTATATACAGTAGTACATATGTACCTACACAGCATTGGTTGTGATTTCTTACAGCAATCCCTTACCAACCAACACCTAGGGAGATTTCTCATTGGTACCATTCATCTGCTATACATTTTTTGTGTTTATCTTAGAATTTTATTTTTAAACAATCTCAACATTCCATTCTCAAAAATATAAGTATTTCTTAAACATATAACTGTTTCTCCCTCAGTTCCTGTATACTTTCCACCAAACATTCTAGTATTCATCAGGGACTTGTTGTTTGATCAATTCATGCAAGTGGCTACTTTCTATAAGCCTACCTGACAACATATATCCTTGCTTTATCACGTTGGTGATAAATATGTGTTATTGTTCTACACTACTGAGATGATATCAATATATTTTTATTGTCAATAGACCAATGTTGCTCTTATTTTATATTTTCTCTCTGTGGTTACTTATTGTCATATAATGTTGATGAATTATTGTGGTTTTTATTGTACTGAAATGTCTGATATATAGTGTATGACTTAAGTGCTTAAATGTCATACTGTTTCTCATATTGGATAAAGTGCATGAGTTTATAATAACGATTAAGTGACAAGAATATTCTGTAGAAGCTACTGATGCCTCTATCTTTAATTTTGCTAGCTGCCAATGACCTACTTCCAGGGACTTCCAAGTTTCCAGCAAGTTAAAATTGTCGGGACTAATTTGATGGTCATAGAGGACAGAGAGAGGGCCTAAAATAGTGTCTCTAGAAAGCTTATTACCCATATCCTATATAATGAAGAGGCAATATGCAAATTGACCATCACTCCAACACACAAAATGTCCGCCCTCATGTGGTCAAAGATGGCCACCCCCATGTGATCACAAGATGGCCACCACAAAATGGCTGGCAGGGAAGGCAGTTGTGGGTGATCAGGCCTATAGGGGAGGGCAGTTGAGGGGGATCAGGCCTGCAGGGGAGGGCACTGTGGGGGAACCAAGTTTGCAGGGGAGGGCAGTTGGGGGTGGGGTGGGGACCAGGCCTGCAAGGGAGGGCAGTTGGGTGGGGTCAAGGCCTGCAGGGGAGGGCAGTTAAGGGTGATGAGGCCTGCAGGAGAGGGCAGGAGGAGGTGACCAGGCTGGCAAGGGAGGGCAGTTATGGGTGATCAGACCAGCAGGGGAAGGCAATTAGGGGTGACCAGGCCTGCAGGGGAGGGTGGTTAGGGGCAATATGGTTGGCAGTAGAGCAGTTAGGTGACAATCAGGTTGGCAGTTGGAGTTGTTAGGGAATGATCAAACTGGCAGGCAGAAGTGGTTAGGGGCTGCCGAAACCGGTTTGGCTCAGTGGTAGAGCATTGGTCTGTGGACTGAAAGGTCCCAGGTTCGATTCCCATCAAAGGCATGTACATTGGTTGCTGGCACATCCCCGGTAGGGGGTGTGCAAGAGGCAGCTGGTTGATGTTTCTCTCTCATCGACGTTTCTAGCTCTCTATCTCTCTCCCTTCCTCTCTGTAAAAAAATCAATAAAATATATTTTTAAAAAAAAAAGTGGTTAGGGGCAATCAGGCAGGAAGGCAGGCAAGCTGTTGGGAGCCAGCATTCCTGGATTGTGAGAGGGATCCCAGATTGGAGAGGTTCAGGCTGGGCTGAGGGACACCCCCACATGCATGACTTTCATGCACTGGACCACTAGTATGTATATAGGGAAATATAAACATTCTGATTTATGTTCCAAGACCATGAAGGAGAACACTTTATTTTACTTTATATATTTTACAGAAAATTAGAAAACTGAAGCCATGTCAAGTAGAGAAGTGGAAAACCTTTTTGTTTTGTTATAATTTTACTAGAAACCCTGTGCACAAAATTCATGCACTCGAGGGAGAGGGTCCCTCAGCCTGGATTTCGAGAGGGCACAGGCCAGGCTGAGGGACCCAACCAGTGAATTATCGGGGGTCAGGGAGGGATGCACGAGGTTAGCCAGCCAGGGGGGCCCATAGGAGGGTTCCAGGGCATGTCACACCCATCTTACTCAGTCCTGGTTGACCAGACCCCAGCAGCAAGCTAACCTACTAGTCGCAGCGTCTATCTCCTGGTAGTCAGTGCATGTCATAGCAACTGGTTGACTGGTCAACTCTCAGTCCTCTGGTGGTCAGTGCACATCATAGCAAGTGGTTGAGAGGTCTTAGCATATCATTAGCATATTATGCTTTGATTGGTTGAATGGCTGACCAGATGATTGGACACTTAGAATATTAGGCTTTTATTATAGAGGATATGTGATGATGGAGGACTGCATAAAACAAAAGTAACTATATATTCAATGATGCTATCAAATTAATATTAATTATAAGAGCATCTATATACCTTTGATATGAGTAACCAATGAAGAATAGCACATTTAAAAAAACAACAACAAAGAGTTTGAACTCATATTGCTATTATTAGAGACCCTTTTTGTTTCAGCATTCAGGCAATGCATTATACTGTATATGTAATAATTCCATGGTTCCAAGATGAGTACCATTGTAATAAAATATGCAGTTTGACATATTTCTAATATTTGATGCCATGCTTCTCTTATTTAACTCTTATGAACTAACAACTAGTAATTCAGGAAAAACTTTTTTATGAATTTTGTGTGAATAGAAATAGTTCTTCTGCATTATATATTTAAGTCATCATGAGCAGCACTTGCATGCTTTCTTTGTGTGTTTGTTTTTATGGTGATAAGAATATTTAACATGCAATTTACTATCTGAACAAAATTTTAAGTGTGAAATACATTATTTTTTAATATTTGTATTAAATTTATTTTTGTGATATTGTTTAATAAAATTCTATAGGTTTCAAGTGTACAATTCTATAATACATTGTCTTTATATTGCATTTTATGTTTACCAACCAAAGTCAAATCTTCTTCCATTTGGTAGATGCTCCTTTACCGTTTATTATATCCCCCCCTCTTTCCCTGTGGTAACCACCATATCGTTATTTGTGTCTATGAGTTTTAATTTTATGTTTGTTCTTTTTTTTTCTTCATTTGTCACTTTCAGTTTTATATCCCACATATCAGTGAAATCATATAGTTTTTCATTTTTTCTGTCTGACTTATTTCACTTAGCATGATATCCTCAAAGATCCATCCATACTATTGCAAATGGCAGTGTTTCATTTTTTTCAGGTGTGCGTGTGTGTGTGTGTGTGTGTGTGTGTGTGTGTGTTCTCTGTGTGTGTGCTTGTATCCCGAAGACAAATGAAAATTTGATACATTTTTTAATCCCTCCAAAACGAAGAGGGTAGGGATCAGATCCTTGACTATAAATCCAGCCATTTGGGTATCCTTAGCAGCTACGCATTTACTAGTAAGTCACTAAAACTAGAATAGATATCATCATATTGCAGATGAGGAAATTGAAATCAAAGAAACTACTTATAATTGCTAGTTGGAAATAAAATTATGGTTCTGCATTTGTCCTAGGTTTTTTAGCAGCTATTCAGGTCTAATAAGTAAATTCTAAGGTCTTCAGAATTCTTTGAGGATTGAGTTCTGCTTATGTCTCTGGCTAAGAAATATACCTTTAGTTTTTTCCTGTTACAATTCATTTTTTAATTTTACCTTTCATTTATAGGCTATATTCGATATTATTTAGTATTTGTTTCAGGTGTACTATATAGTTCATAGATATATGTCCTTTACAAAGTGTTCCCCCCCAATGTTTTCAGTACCCATTTGGCACCATGCTAGGCATTATATTATTATTAATTATATTTCTTATACTACCATTTGCATCTCTGTGACTATTATGTGTGCCTCTGCATCCCTCAACTTTTTCAACAAGCCCCTCAACCCATCTTCCCTCTGGAAACCATCTTTCTATTGTTTGTACCTGTGAATATGTATCTTTTTATTTGTTTATTTATTTTTGTTATTTAGATTCCATATATAAAAGTCAAATCATAAGGTATTTGTCATTATCTGACTGACTGTTTTCACTTAGAATAATACCGTCTATGTCTATTTATGCTATCACAAATGTATGGTTTTATTTTATTTTTTGTGACCCAGTAATATTCCATTATTATATGTATCACAATTTTTTATCCATTCATCAGTTGACTGGCATTTGTGTTTCTTCCATATCTTTCCTATTGTAAAGAATGCCAAAATGAACATGGGGTGCAAGCATTTTTTTCAGATTAGATTTTTTGTTTGTTTCTTTAGTTATATACAAGAGGAACCTCCATACTGTTTTCAATTCCAGCTGTACTGCATTCCCATTAACAGAGCACGAGGCTTCCCTTTCTCCGCATTCATACCAGTACTTGTTGTTTATTGATTTATTGATGATAGTTGTTCTGACAGACATGAAGTGATATCTCATTGTGACTTAAATTAGCCTTTCTCTGACAGTGACATTGAGCATTTTTCTTGCTTATTGGCCATCTGTATGTCCTCCTTGGAGAAATGTCTATTTAGGACCTATGACCACTTTTTAATTGCATTTTTTGTGTGTGGTTGTTTTATTGTTGTTGTTTGTTTGTTTTTTTGTTTTGGGTGGGTGCTGAGTTATATGAGTTCTTTATAAATTTTGAATATTAATCCTTTAACAGATATATAATTGGAAAATTTCTTCTTTAATTTAGTAGTTGTATTTCTTTTGTTGATGTTTTCCTTGCTGTGCAAAAAACGTTTAATTTGTTGCATTGCCATTTGTTTTGTTGTTTCATTTGTTGGAGGAGATATATCAGAAGAAATATTGCCATGAGATATATCCAAGATATTATTGTCTATGTTTTCTCAAAGAATTTTTTGGTTTCAAGTTTTACACTTAAGTATTTAATCCATTTTGAGTTTATTCTTGCATATGATGTAAAAAGGAGATATAATTTCATTTTTTGCATGTATCTAATTTTTCCAACACCATTCAAACCCTTCTTTATTCTAATCTAAAGGCCTTGTGCACAAAATTCGTGCACAGGTGTATGTGTCCCTCAGACCAGCCTGCACCCTCTCCAATCTGGGATGTCCACCTGCTGGCTCCCAACTGCTTGCCTGCCTGCCATCCTGATTGCCCCTAATTGCTTCTGCCTACCTGCCTGATAATCCCCTAACCACTCCCTTGCCAGCCTGATTGATGCCTAACTGTTCCCTTGCCAGCCTGTTTGCCCCAAACAGCCCTCCCCTGCAGGCCTGGTCACCCATAACTGCCCTCCCCTGCTCCCCTGATCGCCCACAACTGCCCTCCCTTGTAGACCTGCTCCCTCCCAACTTTCTTCCCCTGCTGGCCATCCTGTGGCAGCCATCTTGTGTCCACATGGGGGCAGCCATCTTGTGTGTTGGAGTAATGGTCAATTTGCTTATTACTCTTTTATTAGATAGGATGGAGGCATGTTGCAGGGGTGTGTCCAGCTGGTTTGCCCTGAAGGGTGTCCCAGATCAGGGTGGGGGTTCCCTTGGGGCATGGGGTGGCCTGGGCAAGGGGCCTGTGGTGGTTTTCAGGCCAGCCACACAACCCAGCAACCCTAGTGGAGGCCCTGGTATCTGGGATTTATTTATCTTCTATAATTGAAACTTTGTAGACTTGAGTGGAGCCAAGCTTCCTGCTTGCTCTGTGGCAGCAGCCATTTTTGTTGGGATTTATTTATCTTCTATAATTTACACTTTGTAGCCTTGAGTGGAAGCCTGAGTCAGCCAGGGTATGTGGAAAGCTTGGCTTCCTCCATTGTCAGGGAAACCCAAGCCTATTGCTCTCTCTGTGGCTGCAGCCATCTTGGTTGCATTAATTTGCATACTTGCTCCTGATTGGATGGTGGGTTTGGCTTGTGGTGTAGCACAGTAATGGGCAATTTGCATATTGATCTTTTAATAGATAGGATTAATTGACCATATAGGGGCTTTCTATTCTATTCCATTAATTTCTGTTTTTATGCCAGTACTATGCTATTTTGATTATTATAGCTTTGTACTTCAACTTTGTTCATCTTTTGCAAGATTGTTGTGGCTATTCAAGGTATTTTGTGGATACATATAAAATTTTAAATGCAAAATTTTCAATTCTTCAAACTCTAACTTTAATGTATGGTCATATACTCTTAGGAAGTTTTTACTCTATCTTCTCCACTCACAATGAATTGAATTAATATGCATATGCTGTCCTAAATTTCACACAGGGGATAATGTGAATTTTTAAAATTATAGGCAAGTTTTTTGGATTTCTTTAAAGGCTAAGAAGTAGAGTTACTGGGTCATATGGTAATTCTATTTAAAAGGTCTTGAGAAACCTCAAAACTCATTGGACAAATGGTTAAAGATTATGTAATATATACAATGGAAAATTATTTAGCCATGAAAGGGAATGAAATCTTATAATTTTTTATATGAATGGAACTAAAGGGCATTATGACAGGTGAAAAAGTCAGATAGCCCTAACTGATTTGACTCCTTGGTTAGAGCGTCAGTCCAAAGACTCAAGGTTCCTGAGTTAGATTCCCATCAAGGGCTTGTACCTTGGTTTTGAACTTGATCTCCAATAGGGGGTGTATACTTAGCAGCTGATTTATGTTTCCCTTTACCATTTTCCTTTCCTACCTGTAAAAGCAATAAAATATTTTTTAAAAGAAAAAGGCAGAAAAAGAAAAATATCATATAATTTAACTTTGTGTGAAATCTACAAAATAAAACAACCATCTAAACAAAAGAGAAACAAATTCAGATACAGAGAATAAATTCATCTCACATGGGAGGGAATTGGGGAGATGTATGTAAAGGGTGAAAGGGATTAAGAAGTAAATACTTGCATTTATAGAAGTAGACACAGGGATGTAAAGTAGAACATACAAATATGGTCAATATTATTATAATAAATATGTATGCTGTCAGATAGATACTAGATTTATTAGAGGGATCACCTCATAAATCAAATGTCTAATTACTATGTTATAGATCTAAAAGTAATACAATATTGCATGTCAACTATAATTGAACAATACATTTTTAGAAAATGAGAGAAAAAAAAACTATGGGCAAGTGACCTTATTGTGTGCTCTTAGAAAACTCCTAGGGCATATTATTAAACAGATAGTTTGGGAATGCATAAGAAATAAAGACACAATCGCTAAAAAGCATCAATAATTTCCTAAAAGAAAGTAATACCAAATAACCTTAGTTTTGTGTTGTTGTTGTTGTTGTTGATTTTTTTCTCCAATGCCTCAACCTCCTTCCCTTTAGCAGCCATCAATTTGTTTTCCAAGGCAGCTGCATCATTTTACATTCCCTTCAACACTATATAGGTTTTCAACTTATCCACATCCTTGCCATCATGTGTGCTCTTTTTAAAATATGCTTTTATTTATTTTAGAGAGTGAGAAAGGGGAAGGGAGAGAGAGAAAAACATCAATGAGAGAAAAACATCAATCAGCTGCCTCCTGTACGCCCCCTACTGGGGATCAAGCCTAATCAAAGCAAGTATGCTAATAATGTGCTAAGGCCACTCAACCACTCATTATGATGTGCACTGACCACCAGGCGGCAGATATTCTGACCTATAGGTTAGCTTGCTGCTGGGGTCCGGCTGATCAGGACTGAGTGAGATGGGCTGGACATGCCCTGGAAACTTCCCATGGTCCCTCCCTGGCTGGCCAACCTCCCATGTCCCTCTCCGGCCCTGATAATGCACTGGTGGGGTCCCTCAGCCTGGCCTGCACCCTCTTGTAATCTGAGACCCCTTGAAGGATGTTGGAGAGCCCATAACAGCCCGATCCCACAGCCAGGCTGAGGGATACCACCGGTGAATGAATTTGTGCTCTGGGTCTCTAGTAGAGTTACAATGTTATTGTGTTGATCAAAGGAGAATATAAGTATTGATTAAACAGATTATTGCTGCTGTGTATGTTAAAACTTTTCGATTAAAAATATATAAACAGAATCTGTAATGTCTTTCTAGTAGAGTGGAAAACAAAGGCAATAAAAAAATGTGTTTAATAGAATGCAGTGAAGACAGAAGAAATGAGCCAAAAATATGATACAAAGAAGAAAAATGAGATGGTAGAATAAATCCAAATGTATCGTAATCATAATGAACATAAAAGGATAAAAGGCAGCAATTAAAAGACAGAAACTCTCAGATTGGTGCAATTCCCACAATTGCTGAAGGATTCCTTTCTACAACATGGAAATGAATAGAGTATTTGAAACACACTAGTATTATCATTTAATATACTATAACCTAAAGAAATAAACAAATAACAGATTTTATAACAATTACCATATTTTCTTCTCTTGTAGTCTGATCTCAACAATGAAATGGAATCTGACATGATAGACGTGGTAAGCAGCCTATTTTTCTCTTGTGAATAGAAATAAATATAAATCTAATATCTGTATTTTTTCTTTATTGATTAAGGTATTGCATACATGTCCTGATCCACCCATTGCCTCCCAGCCCCACACTAATGCCTTCAACCCACACCTGATGTCTGTTTCCATTGGTTAGGTTTATATGCATGCATACAAGTCCTTTGGTTGATCTCTCCTCCTTACCCCCAACCTCCCATACATTCCCTCTGAGGTTTGAAGGTCTGATCAATGTTTCTCTATCTATGGATCTGTTTTTGTTCATTTTTTTATGTTGTTCATTATATTCCACAAATGAGTGAGATCATGTGATATTTATCACCCTCTGACTGGCTTTTTTCACTTAGCATAATGCTCTCCAGTTTCATCTATGCTGTTGCAAATGGTAAGAACTTCTTTTTTACAGCAGTGTAGTATTCCGTTCTGTAGATGTACAACAGTTTTTCAATCCACTCACATGTTTGATGGGCACTTAGGCTGTTTCCAAATTTTAGCTATGATGAATTGTGCTGCTACGAACATATGGGTGCATATATCCTTTCTGATTGGTGTTTCCAGTTTCTTGGGATAGATTCCTAGAAGTGGGATCACTTGGTCAAATGGGAGTTCCACTTGTAATTTTTTGAGGAATGTTTTCCACAGTGGTTGCACCAGTCTGCATTCCCACAAGCAGTGCACGAGTGTACCTTTTTTTCACATCCTTGCCAGCACTTGTCCTTTATTGATTCGTTGATGATAGCCATTCAGGTATGTGGTGGTAACTCGTTGTTTTGATTTGCATCTCTCAGATAATTAGTGATTTTGAGCATGTTTTCATATGTCACTCATTCCTCTGTATGTACTCTTTAGAAAAGTGCATACTTAGGTCCTGTATCCATTTTTTTTATTGGATCATTTATCTTCCTTTTGTTAAGTAGTATGAGCTCTCTGTAAATTTTGGAGATTAAGCTCTTATCTGTGATAGCATTGGCAAATGTGTTCTCCCATGCAGTGGGCTTTTTTGTTATTTTGTTGGTGGTATATTTTGCTGTGCAAAAGCTTTTTATTTTCATGTAGTCTCATTTATTTTCTCCTTAGTCTCAATTGACATAGGAGTTATGTTGGTAAATATATTGCTATGATATATATATATATATATATATATATATATATATATATATATATTTTTTTTTTTTTTTTTTCTGCCTATGGAGTCTTGTAGTATTTTTATGGTTTCCATCTTACATTTAATTCTTTTAGGCATTTTGAGTTGATTTCTGTGTATGGTGTAAGTTGGTGATCAAGTTTCTTTTCTCTTTTCTCTTCTCTTCTCTTCTCTTCTCTTCTCTTCTCTTCTCTTCTCTTCTCTTCTCTTCTCTTCTCTTCTCTTCTCTTCTTTTCTTTTCTTTTTCTTTTGAAAATTTCCCAGCACAATTTATTGAAGAGACTTTCATGTCTCCATTGTATGCTCTTACCTCCTTTGTCAAATATTAATTGAGCATAATGGCTTGGGTTTATTTCTGGGCTCTCTGTTCTGTTCCATTGGTCTATATATCTGTTCTTGGGCCAGTAACAGGCAGTTTTGAGAACCATGGCTTGGTAATATACCTTGATATCTGATATTTTGATCCCTCCAAATTTGGTTGTTCTCTGGATTGCTGTGACTCTTTGGGCTCTTTTTTTCTTATAGATGAATTTTTGGAGAGTTTGTTCTAGGTAGTTGAAAAATACCATTGGTATTTTAATGGGGATTGCATTGAATCTATAGATTGCTTTGGGTAGTATGTACATTTTAATGATGTTGATTCTACCAATCCATGAATATGTATGTTCTTCCATTGGTTTATGTCTTCCTCTGTCTTTTTTCAATGTCCTGTAGTTTTTCAAATACAGGTATTTTACCTCCTTAGTTATGTTTATTCTTAGGTATGTTAATTTTTTTGGTGCAATGGTAAAGGAGATTATTATTATTATTTGTTGTTGTTGTTTGTTTTGTTTTATTTTGTTTTTAGTTTCCCTTTTTGTGGGTTCATTATTGGTGTATAAAAAAGCCATTGATTTCTGGATGTTAATTTTTTATCCTGGTACATTTTAGAATTAATTTATTAGGTCTAGTAGATTTTTTTTTGATGAAGTCTTTGAGGCTTTCTTTTAGTATGTATAGTATTATGTCATCTGCGAATAATGACAGTTTTACTTCTTTTCCAATTTGGATGCCTTTTATTTCTTCTTCTAGACTGATCACTATGGCTAGCATGTCCAATACTATGTCGAACATGAGTGATGAAAGTGGGCATCCCTGTCTTGTTCCCATTCTTAGTGGAAATTAGTTTAGATTCCCCCCCCCCCGCATTGAGTATTATGTTAGCTATAGGTTTGTCATATAAGGCTTTTATTATGTTGAGGTATGATCCTTCTATTCTCACTTTTCTGAGAGTTTTTATCAAGAAAGGGTATTGGATTTTGTCAAATACTTTTTCTGCATCAATTGATATGATCTTGTGATTTTTTATCTCTCAATTTGCTTATGTGCTATACCACATTTATTGATTTGTGGATATTGTACCATCCTTGAATCCTCAGAATAAATCCTACTTGGTCAAGGTGTATGATTTTTCTAATGTAATGCTGGATCCAATTTGCTAGAATTTTGTTGAGGATTTTAGCATATATGTTCATTAAGGATATTAACCTGTAGTTCTCTTCCCCCCCCCCCCGTGGTATCTTTATATGGTTTTGGAATTAGAGTAATGCTGGCTTCATAGAAAGGACTTTAAAGTGTGCCCCTCTCTTGTATTTTTAGAATAGTCTGAAGAGGGTAGGTTTTAGTTCTTCCTTGAATGTTTGGTAAAACTCCCCTGTAAAGCTGTCCAGACCAGGGCTTTTGTTTGCAGGAAGATTTTTTTCATTGCTGCTTCAATTTCTTCTCTGGTTATCTGCCTATTCAGTTTTTTGTTTGTTTGTTTGTTTGTTTGTTGTTGTTGTTATTGTTTTACTCTTCCTGATTGAGTTTTGGGAGCTTGTATTTTTCTGAGAATATGTCCATTTCATCTAGGTTGTCAATTTTGTTGGAATAGATTTCTTCATGGTACTTTTTCATAATCCTTTGTATTTCTTTGGGATCAGATGTTACTTCACCTCTTTCTTTTCTGACTTTATTTGGGTCCTCTCTCTTTGCTTCTTGGTCCGCCTGGCTAGAGGTTCATCAATCTTGTTTATCTTTTCAAAGAACCAGCTCTTGGTTTTGTTGATCTTTTGCATTGTTAGTTTGGTCTCTATGCCATTTATTTCTGCTCTGATTTTTATTATTTCCTTTTTTTACTTATGCTGTGCTTTTCCTGTTCCTCTCTCTCTAACTCTTAGTTGGAGGGTTATAGTAGATAATTTATTACCTTCTTCTTCTTCTTTTTTTTTTTTAGATAGGCCTGTAGAGCTATGATCTTGCCTCTCAGGACTGCTTTCACTGTGTCCCATAGATTTTGTATTGTTGTGTTTTCATTGTTGTTTGTTTCCATTATACTTTTTATTTCTTATATGATCTCTCTGGTAACTTAATCATTGTTTAATAGCATGTTATTTAGCCTCCAGGTATTTGATTTTCCCCCCATTATTTTAATTGTACTTGATTTCTAATTTTATGCCATTGTGATCTAAGAAGATGCTTGATATGATTTCTATCTTCTTGAATTTGAAGAGACTTTGCCTGTGCCTGCACATGTGTGTCTATCTTTGAAAATGTCCCATGTGCATTTATGAACCTATATTCCATGACTTTGGGCTAAAATGTTCTGAATATGTCAATTAATTCTATCTGATCTAGTGAGTCATTTAGGATTGATGTTTCTTTGCTGATTTTTTGTCTAGAGCCATGGTCGGCAAACTGCAGCTTGCAAGCCACATGCAGCTCTTTAGCCCCTTGATTGTGGCTCTTCCACCAAATACCACAGCCTGGGTGTGTCTATTTTGAAGTGGGATTAGAAGAAGTTTAAGTTTAAAAAATTTGGCTCTCAAAAGAAATTTTAATCGTTGTACTGTACTGTTGATATTTGGCTCTGTTGACTAATTAGTTTGCTGACCACTGTTCTGGAGGATTTATCCATTGGTGTTAGTGGAGTATTAAAGTTCCCTACTATGACTGTATTGCTGTCAACCTCTCCCTTGATATGTTCCATAAGGTTTTTTTTTTTTTTAATGTATTTGGGTGCTCTTGTTTTGGGTGCACAAATGTTTACTAGAGTTATATCTTATTGTTGAATTGCTCCCTTTAATATTATGAAGTGGCTTTCCCTATCTCTTGTTATGGCCTTTACTATGACATCTAATTTGTCAGCTTTTTTTTTTCATCTCCATTCACCTGCAAAACCTTTTTCCATACATTTCCCATCAGTCTGTGTGAGTCCTTTGTTCTGATGTGGGTCACCTGTAGAGAGCAGATATATGGGTCATGTTTTCTTATCCATTCAGCTACCCTATGTATTTTGATTGGGGCATTTAATCAATTTACATTTAAAGTTATTATTGGTAGGTGCTTGTTTGTGGTCATTTTTATTCTTTATGTCTCTCCTTCTTTCCTTCATATTTCTTCTTTTCACAGCAGTCACATTAGCATTTTTGCATTGTTGATTTGGTGGTAATAATCTCCCTTAGTCCTCTTTTGTCTGTGAAGCTCCTGATTTCACCCTCAACTTTGATTGATAACCATGCTGGGTACAGTATTTTTGGATTCAGACCCTTGCTTTGCATGACTTTGTATAATTCATTTTATTCCCTTCTGGCCTGATGTGTTTCTGTTGAGAAATCAGTTGATAGTCTGATGGGAGATCCCTTGTAGGTAACTTTCTCTCTCTCTCTCTCTGGCAGCCTTTAATATTGTTACTTTGTCATTGGTGTTTGCCAATTTAATGATAATGTGTCTTGGGGACTGTCTTTTTGGGTTCATCTTGTTTGGGACTCTGTGAGACATTTGCACTTGTGAGTTTTTTCCCCCCAATATCAGCAAAGTTTTCTGTCATTATTTCTTCATCTATTTTTGGAAAAGTAGAATAGAGAATAGCTAGACCTGATTTGGTGATTGAAACTAATTAACCTATTAGTAGAATAAGAGAACAAGTGAACAGAAGAAAAAAAGAAGAAAAACAAACAAACAAACAAGAAAATCACACAAACTAACAATAAAACAAACCACCACAACAAGACATAAAGTAAGAAAAAGGGAAAAAAATAAAAATAAATTATTAATGAAGAAAGGGAAGAGAGAAGTGTCTATGGATATGGAGCAGGGAAGATAAAATTAGATATATGAGTAAGATCAATTTTTAACTGGGTATCAAAAGAGAGGATAGAGAAAAACTAAAGCAGCTACAAAATAAGAGAAACAAGATAAAAAATGGGAAAGTGAGGAAGAGAATGTTAGCATAAAGGAAAAATTGAGATATAGTAAGATAATGCTAAAATAAAAATAAAAAAGAATATAGAACACTAATCCAAAAATAAAATAAAACAAAATAATGAAAAAATTAAATAAAACTTAAAAAATGGTAAAATAATAGTAATAGTAAAAATTAAAAATAAAAATCCTATATATTAAAGAGCTAATATGCAAATGGCCATCATACCCTCATGCTCTCATTCCCTGGCACTGGAACTGCTCAGACTCTCAACACTGGGGAGAGAGGAATAGGGACCAGCCAGGCACAAATGAACTCATGAGAGAGGAATGGGGACCAACCAGGCTGTGGCCTGGAAAAGGGACAAGTCATCCACCCTGTAGTCCCGGGCGCCAGCAGCTGTGCCTGCGCTTGTGGCCTGAGAGAGGGACAAACCGCCTGCCTCATGGCCTTAGGTGCCAGTAGCTAGGGCTGCAGCCCAGGAGAGGGACAAGCCGTCTGCCTATGGTTCCATGTGGCTGTGGCTGGCCCAGGAGAATCCAGCCCAGGTCCTGGGTGCTTCTGGCTGGCCATAGGGAGAGAATCCCTGGTCCCAAGTGCCTGTAACTGGCTGGAGGAGGGATTCCTGTTTTCCTGTCAGGTAGTTAGCACAGAGTTGAAGTTCCCTGCAATCTACCACTCCTCTATGTCATAAGCCATAACCTTGTTTTCAGGCAGGTGGGATCTCTCTGCTCACTTTGTTTCTCTGCCTGCCTTCATTTGTATTTGAGGTCTCCTGGGTTGAAGGTGAGGCTGGGCTTCTGATCACAGCTGTTCTCCCCTTCAAGATGGCATGGTATTTGTGGCAGAGCCAGTCTCTCCGAAAGAGATTTCAGCAGTAGTAGAAGCTGCCCAACCAGGGGAGCCTGTCCGCCAGTCCCCAACAGTCCTTTGGAATATAACTATCACTCACAAATATAGACACTCCCTGTACATCCATGCACTCTTCTTTCACTCTCTCAGACATTATTTTGCAGCCTGCCATCCCACCGGCCGCCATCCTGGATCTCAGGGCTGGCTTTTGTTTCATTAGGGAGTTTTTATTATTATTATAATTACTACTACTTCAATTTCACTGTTTATAATCTGTTTTGGTTCTCTGATTCTTCCTGATTTAATTTTGGAAGATTGTATTTGTAGGAATTTATCCACTTTTTTTTTTCAAAATTGTCCAATTTGTTGGCATATAGTTGCTCATAATAGTTTCTTAAAATCCTGTGTATTTCTTTGGTGTCAGTTGTTATTTCTCTTTCATTTCTGATTTTATTGATTTGGGTCTGTTTCATCACCCCCACCCCTTTTTTTCTTGATGATGAGTCTGGTTAAAATCTTGCCAATCTTGTTTATCTTTTCAAAGAATCAGTTGTCGGTTTCATTGTTCTTTTGTATATTTTACACTGTATTTAATTTATTTCTACTCTGATCTTTATTATTTCTTTCCTTATACTCACTTTAGGCTTTGTTTGTTGTTCTTTTCCCGGTTCCTTTAAGTGTAAGGTTAGATTGTTGTATATTATTTTCTTGTTTCTTTGGGTATGCCTATAATGCTATGAATTATCCTTGTAGGACTGTTGTCACTATCTCTCATAAATGTTGGGTTGTTGTATTCTGATTTTCATTTTTTTTCAAGGTATATTTTTATTCCTTCCCTGATTTTATTTTTATCCCAAACACTGTTTAGTTAGTCTACATGTGTTTGTGGGACTTTTTGTTGTTATTGTGTTTTTTTCTTTTGATTGATCTCTAGTTCATACCATGATGGTCATAGAAGATGCTTGATATGATTTCAAACTTCTTAAATTTATTGAGGCATTTTTATGTCTTAACATGAGGTTAGCCCTAGAAAAAAATGTTCCATATGCAGTTGAATAAAATATATATTCTTCTTTTTGGGGTGAAATGCTCTAAAGATATACATTAAATTCATCTCATCTAGTGTGTCATTTAATCCTGCTATTTTCTTATTGATTTTCTGCCTGGAAAATTTATCCAATGATGTCAGTCAGGTGTCAATATTTTTCTGTGTATATCAATAATTGCTTTTTATATTTAGGTGCTCCTAAATTGGGTACATACATGTTTGCAAGTGTTGCATCCTTTAATTGGATTTCTCAGTTTGTTGGAGTGTCATCCCATACACTGAAAGGTTGCAGTTTTGTTACCCTGTTGAGGCACATACCCAGATTGTAGGTTCAATCCCTGGTTGGAGTGCATATGGGAGGCAACCAATCAATGTTTCTCTCTCACTTTGATGCTTTTCTCCCTCTCCCTCTCTCTCCCTCTCACTCTAAAAAAAATCAATGAAAACATATCCTCAGAGGAGAATTTGAACAAAAAAGAAAAAAAGTGACATTATTTAAATGATAAATATTAGAAGATTTAAAATAGGTTTGGTCCAAGATATTTTTCTTACTGGGTATGTTTTCTTTCCTTATGAAATATCCTAAATCATCAATTGGTGTCCAACTTCCTTTCACTGCCCAGGATGATAGAGTTGGAAATTTTAAATTTAAGATTAACCGAAGAATTTACATGCATATATGCATACCCATGGATGGACAATAGTGCAGTGAAGGCCTGGGGTTGGGGTAGGAGAGGTGTAAAGGGTGTCAATGGGGAAGGAAAGGGGTACATTTGTAACAGTTTTAACAGGAAAAGTTAAAAATAATAATAATAATAATAATAAATTTGAATTTGGGTTCTGCTCAGTATTAAGCAAATACCCTGAGTGGAGATTATTATGATCTCTGAATGCATAATAATTTTGCCACTCAGTGTTTGTGTGTGTGTGTGTGTGTGTGTGTGTGTGTGAGTGTGTGTGTGTGTGTGAATTCGTGCATGGGTGGGGTCTGTCAAAGCCTGGCCAGGGGGAAGGGACATGGGCGGTTACACCTAATTCCCTCCTTCTGAAAGTAAGAACTTGCAGTTGGGTAAGGAAGATTTGTTTCTTATTTGTTTCCTCACTCCTCGCCTCTAAGTTTGCTGGCTTGTTTCTGATCTCTCCTGAGTCAAAATGGAAGTAAAAGAGTGAGGAGCCAGATCTGGGAAGCAAAAGGGGACAGGAATATTTTTGCCTGCTGGTCAAACTCCTGGTTAAGGGGACAATTTGCATATTAGCCTTTTATTATATAGGATATACACTGAGTGGCCAGATTATTATGCATTCAGAGATCATAATAATCTGGCCACTCAGTGTATATACTGTCCTGTTTCTCATCTCCCAACTAAATTAAGGGGGATGAGAATGTCATATATATGTCAAAACCCAGGTTTAGTGCTTTTCTGATCCCATTATCAACATCACTATCAGGAGCACAACAAATGTCACACTGTAAAATAAATGTTGGTGATTACTGAACTTCTTTAATGGCCTAAATTATAGGTTGACTAAAAAGCGTGAAAAAAATACAGATTACCTTCTTAGTAGAATTTGTATTATTTTAATTGATTTATCTGGAGTATGTCTCAATTTGTTTAGCTTAATGCTTAAGGAAAAATAATGGACTGTTTAGCCATGACAAATGTCAGGAAAATAATAGATACTTTTCTTCTTTTTCTGGTCTTTTTCTTTATTATGCATAAAATACTACCATTGAGAGAAAATCAAACTGGCAGAGTTCCAATAATGATTGTGCTAGGTAGAACAACAGCTTTTTATACTTTCCCTCTCTGATGTATCTTCAGAAGTCAATCTGACATTCTTCACTCTTTATTATGAGTTATTAAAGCGATAATACTATCCCTTATCACTTTAATCTATCCCTCTATTACTTTTTATTATATTTTAGCAAACTATTAACTCTTAATTAGAGGCTTTTTTTCCCTTTGTTTACCAGGAAGAAAATTGAGCTCTGGGGGGAAAAAAGTTCATACAATTGGTACACTATACATTTCAAACCAGTTCAAATCCAGTTTTACTCACAAGAAACATAATAATAGTGTATTTTTGAGACTTCATTAGCAATTAGTCAGTGTTCATAATTCTGTCCTGCATTCTATGATATTAGTAAGAAAGGAAATGAACTAGTGTTTTCAGTAATATGTAAAGACTGTTGGAGATGGCTGATGCCAAAATGTATATTGGCAGAAAAAAATGGCAGACGGAGAATAAGGGTGAAAGTGAGAACAATGTTCACCATTTCAAAATTTACCAGAAAACAGGTGAGGAAATATGTCCAAACAGTTATTGTAACAGTAACATCAACACCCTTTTCTTATTTTACTTAGGAAGAGTTTCCCCCATTCCCCAAGTTTAGCAACCACATAGTATTTTTTCTTATAAAGAGGCAATGGATAAACCTAGTGTCATGATATTCCTTGTTGCATTTACTAGCTGTAATATTATAATGTATAAGCAAGATTCATTTGATGTTATCATGAAGCCATATTTATTTTATTCCTTACTTTTCCCTTAAACTTTGATGGAAGATTAATAATTAGGCAGTTCTGAGACATTTCTATTCAATCTTTTTTTTAATGTGTCTTTATTGTTGACAGCATTACAGATATGGTTGGTTAGTTTTATTTTATTTTATTTTTAAAAAATATATTTTATTGATTTTTTCACAGAGAGGAAGAGAGAGGTATAGAGAGTTAGAAACGTCGATGAGAGAGAATCATCGACCAGCTGCTTCTTGCACACCCCCTACTGGGGATGTGCCCGCAACCAAGGAACATGCCCTTGACCGGAATCGAACCCGGGACCTTTCAGTCCACAGGCCAACGCTCTATCCACTGAGCCAAACCGGTGCCGGCTCTATTCATTCTTAATTGATAGAAATCCCTGAAGTTACTTATAATGTCTAATTACTTGTAGAAAACAGAGCTTCAACTTAATTCAAAGTTACACCTAATTCCCTCCTTCTGAAAGTAAGAACTTGCAGTTGGGTAAGGAAGATTTGTTTCTTATTTGTTTCCTCACTCCTCGCCTCTAAGTTTGCTGGCTGGTTTCTGATCTCTCCTGAGTCAAAATGGAAGTAAAAGAGTGAGGAGCCAGATCTGGGAAGCAAAAGGGGACAGGAATATTATTGCTTAATTAATACTATTGGCATTTGGTTTTGTGATTTCTGGGCTTGCCTAGCTATAATGTGCACTGACCACCAGGGGGCAGACACTCCAACCAGTAGATTAGCTTGCTTCTGGGGTCCTGCTGATTGGGACTGAGTGAGATGGGCCTCACATGCCATGGAGCCCTCCTGCAGTCCCTCCCCAGCCCTGACTGTGCACTGGTGGGGTCCCGTGGCCTCTCATAATCTGGGACACCTCAGGGGATGTCTGCAGGCCAGGTCGAAGGACCCCACCCATGCACAAATCTGTGTACCCAGGCCTTTAGTATACAGTAATAGGGGGATTTACATATTGCAAAATATGTTCCATGCTCTTAAAGTGTTGATAATATAATTTTGGAAAAAAAACCCTGATAGCCTAATTGAGAAAATAAGGCATCCAAATAAATGAAAGGATCCGATGATGAGGCTATGTTGTGTAGTGTCTACCAACATTGCCTAACTATAGGTTTATAAAATAGTAAAGCAACACCACACTGTCTTTCTCACTACTTCTCCTTGCCCCGTTCCTAATACACTCATGAAAACTCTGTCCCCCGCCCCCCCCCCCCACACACACCTACTCCCACCCTTTCCTTCTTATCCATATGGTCCAAGATAGTGATTTAGATAGTGGAGTGCTCCATGATAGAATTTTAATGGGAAGATCATCATAGTGTGCAGAGAAGGCTAAAAGAACCAATGTCACCTCAGTAAATTCAATTTAAAAAGGTTTCGCAGATAAAATTGGAACTCACTCTGCATACAAAAATATACATATTTCATCCTGTTGGTGAATAATGTATATCTTTAGTATATTTTCCTAAATATAGATATGAATACAAGTGCATGATAATGATAGAAATTACATATTAGAACTGGGTTTATGACATTGACATGAATTTCATGACTCTATTTTTGTGTGTTGTTCTTTTCTAGTGCAAGAATGTGACTAAAATGTGTTATTACATAATTGCTCTGCCACCTGAAATTACAGGACCAGATGAGCTGACACCTATGATACCAGTGGTAAGCAATTAAAAAAAAAGATTTAATGCATTAATATGAAGCATTTAGAAATTATTTGTAAATGTCAATCTTATTATCTGTAACATCTATGGGTTTGGGGGGGATTTCTTCCAATATTTCTCAATGTATACAGTATATAAGATGATAAAATCATATCTTGCTCTTCCATATAGTCATTATATTAATTTTAAGTGACTACATTATATAACACTAAATTTATATACCATAATTTATGCAATCATTTAATTATTGTTGGATCATTTAGAATGCCACCAATTAGTAAAGTTGCTATAATTATATTAGAAATGTAAATTTTTAACCATTCAAATAATTTCCTTGAATATATTTCTATGATCCTGATGATTATAGGAACAGAGTATACAATTAAAGATTATTTGTATTATCAAATTATCTACCAGAAGAATTCTACCAACTTAAACCAGTATTTTTACCAGTATTGAGTTTTATCTATTTTTTCTTATTCCTGCTAGCATTGTAAGGTCATACTTTGTTGTTTGAGTATGTATTTAATTGCATGGACATTTTTCTTATATGTTTCTACTTTTTTCTCTATTTCTTTATCTTTATTATTAAAATTAATTTTTCTAATTTGAAAGTAATAATTACTCATTATATAAGATGTTGAAAATACAGAAATTCATTTGAATTGTTTTAACCATTAACAATATTTGCATATTTCCTTCCAGTGTTTCTTCTCTCCATATTTTACTTATATAATTGTGACATACACATAATATACATATAATTTTATCATATCAACATAATTTATTCTATATCTTCTTTATTGTTGGTATTCAAATTATTTCAAGTTCTTGTTATCACTATTCAATATATTACTTTAATACATAATTGTGCGTCTTCATACACAAAGTGGGTTTTTTAGGCTTAAAATGGAATTACTAATCCAATGGTTATGAAAATTTTGTAAGATTTTTACTATAATGAAAAATTCCTATCATAAAGTGTTGTGTCAGTTTACACTAGATATACTACAGATCCTATATCAACAGCATATATGCATAACCATTTCATTATACTTTCACTATTAAATTATTCAGGTGAAATAATAGTTATAATAATAATCCTAGTCATATTTTGTTTCTCTTATAATTAATGAGACTAGATTTTCCCATCAAATATTTTAGCCATTTTCATTTTCATTTTTCGCTGAATTGTCTGCTCATAATCCTATCCATTTTCCCACTGGATCTTAATGGTAACTTATGTGATTTTATATTACTGATATGTTTTTATATGTTTAAAGTTATTGTAAAGATTTTTACATTGCATTGAGATAAGGAATTTTTAAATTCAGAAGATTACCAATGAAATCAGTTGTGTAGTTTAAGTATATTGTTTTAGCCCAATCACAATATGATTGCTTTTATCTTAATATTTATGTGAGTTTCTAGTACTTTAAAAAAAAGTTACACTCTTGCTACAACAACAAATGAAAGATTAAATGTGAGAAGAATTTAAAGCTATTATCCAAGGTATTAAATGTCATGCTTCTATTTTCAAAACCATTTTTATCTATTTCTCAGTTTTACTTTGTTGTTAACCAATGAAAACATAAAATAGTTATTACAGTAGCATGAAAAACCTAATCTTAGAATAATGATTAATGTAAGAAAGAATTGTTTGGGTTGAAATAGACAGTTACTGATCTGAAAAAAAAATGGATAGGCTATTATCTTATTATTCAACTGTACTAAGGATAGGATGTCATTATACTATAAATTGCATGCAAAAACTGTGATGAAAATGAATTACAAAGTGATTAGTTAAAATATTGAAATAATAATTGGCTCTCAGTTACAGAGTCAGATACATAAAATATACAAATCCAATACATGTTAGGAAATAATTCTATAAAAGAAGTAGCAAATGAATTGGAGGAATATAAGAAATTAGTATAGGATTTAAATAGTTTTCTTGAAATCCTGACTTTACCACTAATAAACTTACATGTAAATTTGAACAAGTTACACTTCCTCTCTGAACCTCAGTTTCTTCTAAGTAAAATGCAAGACTCAGAAAAAATACAACTGAGGTCACTTGCAGCTCTGTGAATCCAATGTGGTTTCACAGTCCCTATGAATCTAATATGGTTTAACAAGCCATCCTTTTATTTCTTCCCAAAGTAACCTCTCATTACTTAGTGCTTATATTCTGCCTAGTGATTAATTCCTAACATGGAAATGGATTAAGTATTACTGATTTTCCTCAAAATGTTTGTTCTACAGCTATAGATTTTGATGTATTGGGAGGGGGTGTTAAGAGTTTGAAGGATATGAAATAAAATTATCCCAATCTACTATTGCTGAGGCATATTTAATGGGGAGGACCAGGTTTTAAAGAGCCTGAATCTTATATAGTTGATGGCCCCTCTTTAAAAAAAAATATAAAATGATATACAAACCGAAATTTGGAGTAAAAATATCACAACAAATTATAAATTTTAAAAATATGACAAATATTATAAACATAAAATACTCTTGGGGCCTTGGAAGAGTCTTGTGCAAGTGAGAGGCTCTAAAACTTAAGCTTTATTGGCTTCTTGGTAAACTTGTCACTGGGATTAGGCATGTTTATTTTTCTTTGCATACTTCTCTCTGGATTTACTTCTTATGTTTAATAGTTCTTCTAATCCCATGGACAAAAGTAACATGAAAGAAGAAAAGTACATTGGAGGCCAAAGAGTAAATACTATATAAATATGAATTCCGTATCAGCAAAAATGTACCAAGCCAATATCCTTTCATCTTTGAGAGCTTCCTAAATTATTCTTGCTTTATTTTATTAAACACTGGCCACAAAGTTGCAGACTTTTTGGAATGAGTGAAAAGTTTATAAGATGCTTTCATTCAGATGGCTAAAGAAACCTACCTACAAATATGAACCTATACGAACCACAATTAGAATAATAATTTTCCCATGTGGGACCATTATTTCATGTCCAGGGAAATGTACTGGCACATCGGCATCATCTCTACCAACATTTGTCACACTCATCTTTCATCTACGATGCCTGACTCCATATGCTTTTTTTGTGCACTTGGTGTGTGGATAATTATAATCGTTGATTTGATCACGGATTGTGAAGACCAAAGACGTTTTCATTGTAATAGCCCATAAATTATTTACAATCAAAGATTTATATCATATGATTTTTCATTCACAGTTTACTGTTTTTCGCAACCACCTAAAATATAATCTTTGAAAGATTGCAATCCCCTGAGTTGATTTTGTTCATGTTTCAGGGAATTGTGACATCTATGTCAAGTCTTGGTTATCAGCATTAGCAATCCAAAACAAAAATGAAAAAAAACAGAATTTAATTGTACTTTTGAAATATAATATACAACATTCTAATTGATAAATGTAGGTAAAAACAACAACAACAACAACATGCCTTGTTGAGGAAACGAATTAACAGTTGAAGAAAGCAACCCAGAATGATCAGATGGCAAGGAAAAAAATCAGTTCTAATTCTCTACAAAAGGATAAATCTAAGAAGTGAAGACATTTATCTAAATCAATGGAAAATGTATATAGGATTTTGTTAACATTTTAAAAATCCAATAAGCTAATTTATGGGCTTTCAGTTTAAAAATAAATCAAAATTATAATTATTTCTAAATATAAGAAAAGTTAGAACAAAATTTAAAGAAAATACATGTCTGTATCTGGAAAATATTGCAAGGCTACAAGGGATTTTCATTGTAGAAATGCATCATCTAAAAGGAGTATTTTGTGTTCCCCAAAAGTGTCATTACAGTACATTCTGAAAATCTATCATTTAGCTCAAAAAAGTGGTTCTGCCCTTCTACCTTGAGAATTAAAGTTCCAGATTATATCTATTCACATGTGACAATGGGAAATAATGAACTGTTACCAAATTGCCGGGCTTAAATGCTTCATCTCTGCTCAGGAAGAGAAGCCTAGAACTACTTGACTGACATCTTGTTTCCATTTAAGTGGCGGAACCTAGAAGATAAAATCAAATGCCAGCAATCAAATACTAAGTGTGCTGTGTGTATTTAATGGACGTTTATGCAGTAATCCATTGACCAATGACCCTGATAGCCTCTCAGTAGCAGTAGCTAGTCAGGGTGACATAGCTGTGCTAAATTTTCTTTATCAGGAAGTTGCTTTGCAATAGCTCATATTTAAAGAAGTATAGATTTGAAACTCACTAAGTGCCTGCCTATCTATTTTATCCCTTTCTTTCTCCTATTCCATCTCACTTCTTCACTTCTGCCCTCTTTCCCGCTTGCTCTAAGTGTGATATGATCACTTACTTGCCTACTTCAGCTTTTGTCCATGAGTATATATGCACCAGTGAAAGTAAATGCCAAGTCTATGAATGAAATGTGAACAATGTCCATGATGCTAAAAGTAAACCCTGGAAGAGACAATTCCATATACCTTTTTCTTTTAGATAAGAAAATGTCATTTCAAATTTAGTATGTATTATTCAATATTTAGAAAATTGCATGTTTATAAACAGCCAATATTTATACTACCTCATAGTATACTTTCACATCTATTGTTTCTTTTGAAATGTATACCATCAACTCATTTGATTCTTAAAAGGATTCTGTGATAGACAGGATAGGAACTATTATCATACCCATTTTTAAAATTAGAAATTGAGCCCCAGATACACTATACTATTCTCTATCCCTGCTTGTGACTGCTATCAAGTTCAACAAATTCAAAATGTCCTCACTTCCAAAAAAAAGGTCTCATATGCAACTCCACCCTCCATTGAGTCTCAGCTTTGACCTCACCACTCCCTTCAGCAAAAATATTGGGCCAATCAGTTATGAACTTCCTGGGACTATCTCCAGTATTGATATTTTGTGTGGACTTGGTACTTTAACCTTCCTGGCTGAAAACAAGAAAAGCTTGACAAATTTTTAAATCTTTCAAGATTTTAAAAAACCAATCAGTGGAAAATATGGGGCCAGGATCTATGAGAAGAAGGAAACCTAGACTGTAAAGCAGTGCAAGCCAAAAGAAAATGGAATGCTATTTTCAAAAAGTGAACTGAATGCACTGAAAGAAAATAACTGCCAACTTAGACTTTAAGTTCTCTTAAAACTATCCTTCAAAAATGAGAGTGACATTAAAATGTTTGGACAAGCAGAGCTGAGAATTTGTTACCAACACACCAAATGGAAAGATTCTCTTCAGCAGAAGAAACATAATCCCAAATGATGCTCAAGGAAGGAATGAAGAACAACAAAAATGGTAAATATGTATGTAAATTATTGACTGGGTAAAATGATATATAATATCAATAATAACATGGTGTTTTAAATATATAGAATTGAACTTCACTACAATGGTAACAGATAAGGGGGGAGGGGGGTAAATAGAGTTCAAGTGTTCCAAGATCCTTGCGCTATCCAAGAAGAGAAAAAGTATTTTGGTAAGCATGAGTGCTTGTAGTAACTGCGAAAAGAATAATAAATTAATATGTAGCCCAAGAAATATAGGAGAAAATTGGAAATGACAGCCTAAATGAAAACAAGAAAGGAGAAGCAAAAGTAAGAAAAAGTAAGCACAAATAGTAGAAATCAAGTAGTAAGGTGGTGGACTTAAACTCAAATATATCAGAAATAATATTAAAATAAACAAGCTACCTGCTCAAAGTAAGAGAGAAAAGAGTGTTACACTAGGTAGAAAATGCCAACTATAGGCTGTTTACAATAGTGTAAATAAATATGGAACATTTGAGAGTGAAATGATGGGAAAAGATACACTATGCAATTACCAAAAGAAATTTGGAATATTAGACTAAGGAGATGTTTAAGGCCAGAAACAGAACTAGTGATACATTTGGATATTTCATAAGTTAAAAGATTAGTGTTATCAGAGGTAAAAAAAATAATTTGCACGCATATAATTATACTATTGCCTCAAAATAAATAAAGCAAAAATGAGAACCTCTTCAGCTTCCTGCCCTCCCACCTTCAAAATGGTTCTTATCCACAAGCAATCTTATTTCCACCCCGCTAGGAGTATAGGAGGACATGTTTCCCCTTTCTAAGTATGGTCATCTTATCTTCTCATTTATTTCAGCATCTTGTTTCTTTTCATTTTCATTTACCTCAACTTTCCTTCTCACCTGCTCATTCATTCTATCTGTATTCATAGCCAAATCTCTCCCATTCCCCAAAATAAAATAGTTCTTCAATCTGTTTTGTCGTTTAACTATTTCATTGACCTTTTCCTTTACTGCTAAGCAAAGATTCCTAAAAAGACAATCCATGTTATCAATCCCTTATCTCAAATCCACTATTCAACCCACAGAAACCATGTTTCTGTTCTCATTACTCTACTGAAACTTCAATCCTCATCTAACTTCACTTATCTGCAACATTTTACTGAGTGGATCACTGTTTCTTTGAACCTCTTTCTTCCATTGGCTTTTGTGTTTTGTGACATCAAACTCTCTGGATTCTCTTTCAAATTATTTTTTCTGAGTGTCCTTTACTGCATTCAGATTTTTTTATTCCATTAATGTTGCAATTCTTCCATTCTTTGTCTTGAGGGATTATTGTTTTCTCAGCTCCCCCCTGCCTCAGTGTTTCTCAAGATAAGGTCTTTTAACTACACACATCAGAATTACTTAGAGACGCTTGATTAAAATGCAAATTCCTGCGTAGACCGGTTTGGCTCAATGGATAGAGCATCGGCTTGGGGACTGAAGGGACCAGGGTTCAATTCCGGTCAAGGGCATGTACCTTGGTTGTGGGCATATCCCCAGTAGGGGGTGTGCAAGAGGCAGCTGATCGATGACTCTCTCTCATCGATGTTTCTGACTCTATCTCTCTCCCTTCCTCTCTGTACAAAATCAATAAAATATATTAAAAATAAAATAAAATAAAATGCAAATTCCTGAACTGTACCCCATATCTTTGGAATCAGAATCTGTAAGTAAGGCTCAGGAATGTGCAATAATTTTATAAATGCTCAATAATTCTGATGCAGGCCCATGTTTCAGAGTCTCTCTCTCTCTCTCTCTCTCTCTGTTTCTCTCTCTCTCTCTCTCTCTCTCTCTCTCTCTCTCTCTCTCTCTCCCCCCCCCAAAGAAGCATCCATAGTTTTTAACTATTACTCATATGCTAATAACTTCTAATCTGTACTTCTATCAAAACTTTTCCCACCAAAACTCAACTATAATTAAACATTTGTATAGAGAAAGAAGGTGATGTGATTTAGCTAAAGTCTGTAAATTCTGCAATAGCTAAATAATATGAAATATGGTTGTTCAAACTGCAAAGAGTACTGCACTAGAAGTCAAGAAACAGGTTGAAGTCTTGGTTCTATCATTTATTAGCTATGGGGCCTTTCAATTAACTGAACCCCACACAACTTCAAATACTCATTTGTAAAAATAAAGAGGTTGTAATAGGTAAGTTTTAAGCCACATAACTGCACAAGTTACTTAACTATTTTTAGTTTCCTTAGATGTTTAAAGAAGTTAATCATACTCAATAAGGTTATTGTGAAGATAAATTGAAATATGTTTAACATATAGGAGATGGTCAATAAAACTGAGAAATAGCACTCTTAGTTATTACAAAAAGAACCTAGTAAACATTTTAATGCTTCATGCCTTAATAGACTATTGTTTACAGTACATTTCAACAATTTATTTACCTGCATACTTCCCTTTAAAGAGTAGAAATATAAATGAAATTACATAAGTATTAATTTTAAAATTGATTTTTAAATGTACATATATTCTAGAGGATTATTTTTGTTCTGGATAAAATGTAAGTATTAAGGGTGATTTGGTAGCCTTTGAAGCAGAAAATTATTGTTAATCTATAAATATTTAGATTTGATAAACAAGCATGATGAGCTTGTACAGAAGTAAAATATAAATGTTAGATGAAATTTATTTTGCCTCAAATTAGTGTATACCAGAGTAGGAATACAGCAACATTTTTACTCATTGATTGATTCAGTGATTCATTCAGAAATCCTGTTTTCAGTTTCTACTATGTACCAGGCACTCTGTTTGATAATAAGAATGTGCCCCATCTTTCAAGGAGTTAACAATCTAACAAAGAATTGTGAAGTAAAAGAGTTCTTATTTTAACTGGCAAATTCATTGATCATGTGTTCATTCTAAACAAATCCCTTCATAAATTTCTTTTGGATGGTAAAAAAAAAATCATAACAGGCAATGAAAGTATGATTTTGAGGGTGGATAAACCAAATGAGTGTCTAACAATTCACCTCAAAATGAGCAATTAGTACTAGTTTGTGGAGGATAACATTCTATGGTGTTATGATAGTTTATCTGACATATGAAATGATGCTTTGGTAGCTTCACCATTTTTCCAGCATTAATAAATGTTTACCAACAACAGCCAAGAAATTTCAGCCAATATAAATAATGAAGTTATGTTCCTATACCCTAAGATAACTTTGTCACAAATGTTTCTGGTACTAAGTAGAAATGTTTAATTGATTCCAAAACAATTATTTTTTAGCTCATAATTTTATTTTAAATAAAATCAACAAATGATTCTGAGCCATTTTAATCTGGGGGTTGTGAGCAGAAACTTTATTTCTGGTGCAAAGAGTGAAAGTTGGTTTTATATATTTTGGACAATAGTGAACAAGGAGAATTCGTATTGTTTTCTTAGAACTAACAATAAATACTTTCAATTTTTTTAATCTTAGAAAAACATACATATGAGTATATGCAGTTTTCTTTCTTCATGGATATAAAAAATTTGAGAGTTTTACCATTTTTACTTTTTCTGTATACATTGAAATCCAATCAAATATTTTTAAAAATACCATATTCTGATAATTTTCCCTCTAAAACTTACTTTTACCTAGAATTTTCAGTCAGATGAAAATGGGTTAAAGTGTAAGTAACCCGTGCTATCAAGAACTTTTTCACAAACCATGTAATGACCAGACACTTCAGATGGCACTTGAAAGTAAATGAAATTTTCATTTTGATTTTAATAATATTTAGACTTATAACTTTTATTATACAATTGCAGCACACTATGTTGTTCTATAGCCCATCAAGCCAGCCAACATTTATTTTTCATAAAAATATTTATCTTAGAATTTACCAACATGTTAAGTACTCTCATAATTTTGAGGCAACCTGCGTATCTCCAGTTTTTCAGCTATCAAAGGCTTTGGACAAATAATAATATAATAGTATGGAGACTGCTAATAGATTTTGCTAGGTTTTTATAGGGAATTATCAGAGGTAATATATCACGATAATTTATTGTTGCAGCATTGTTTATGGTGATATTATTTTGGACTTCCCTTTTGTTGAGTATCCATGAAATTTTCAGAATAAATCTTTGTCAGCAAAAGTTTTAACTTAACTACTTGTCAGTGTTTACTAACAATAATGATTCCAAAGATAATGATAATAAAAAATTTTTCCTGAAATATCTTCAAAATAAATAATTCGGAAATAAGTCTTTAACTGCTATTTTCCAAGAAAAATCGTTATAGTGTCAAAGATAAACAAAGCAGGGCACCTGTTCAATGTGGTAAAGACAGTTTTTATTCAGTAATAATTATTGTGATGGGAGAGAGAACTCAAATTGAGCTCTACCCCACCAAAACAAAAGACAAGAGATTTGTTTTTAATGTTGAGTGTACACTGAAGTAAAGGCACTAAAGGACATTATATGGGCTTTGGTCCATGTGACTAGACCATCTAGATTTGCTAATTTCCACTTATCTGGAGTAGAAACAAACTTTTCATCGCTTTTATTTTTAACTTTTCATTATTCAACAATTATATATTGAGTGCTTATTGTGTGATGGGCAGTTTGCTTTTTTTTTTTTATAAGATAAATAATAAAAAAATTGCTTTTGCTTTCAGGGACTTCACATTCTAACATTGCAAGGAGACATTGAGTAACAGATCACACAGATAAACTTAAAATTGAATCAGTATTAAGTCCTATGGAAGAAAGGACAAGGGTCTATGAATACATGTAGTGTAACATCTAACATAAATTTAAGGAGATCAGAGAATGCTTTCGTGGGTTAGTGACTTTTGAAGGTGAAATAGAAATTGAGGGAGAAGGAGATGGAGGGAGTGGAGAAACGAGATAGGCAGAGAGAGACCGTGCAGATGTTGTGTAATAAACAGAAAAGTCTTAAATTTAAATTTCATACTGGGATTTTCAGCTAGAGAAATTGGAGGATTCCTTAACATAAATATGAAAATTATGCTAAATAAAGGTACTAATGAATGGAAATGAATTCACTTTTTATTAAATTGAGTTTGAAGAGGTCATGTGATATCCAGACAGAAGAAAATAAGAGATTTTGGTTGAGAAAACTGGATAAAAATTTTGAGAAGTACTTAGCTTGAGAATCAAAATGAGATTCTTGACGAATCTACTCTTAACTTCCTTTATACTATATGTGTCCTTTATATTTATAACTTTCCTTTAAGGGTAATTCACAACCCTGATAACAATTTGAATCCTCATGCACCTTTAAAGAAACATTGACATTCAGACCGTACTCCACAAATTTTAATTTAACTTTTGTGTTTCACTATTTTTTTATTTTTTACCTTTTTTATTGAATTCATTGGAGTGACATGGATTTAAAAATTATGTAGATTTCAAGTATGCAATTCTATAAAACATATATGTATATTGTATTGTGTGTTCAAGTCAAGTCTCCTTTTATCACTATTTATCCTTTTTATACTCCTTTTTTTCCTTTATTTTTTTGTTAATCCTCACCTGCGCATATTTTTTCCATTGATTTTTAGGGATAGTGGAAGAGAGAGGAAAAGACAGAGAGAAACATCAATGTGAGAGAAACACATTGATTGGTTGCCTCTTGCACGAGGCCTGACCAGGGCCCAGGTTTGGGAAAAGCCTAAAACCAAAGACACATGCCCTTGACTGAAATCAAACCATATGGTCTGCAGGCTGATGCTCTATCCACTAAGACAAACTGGCTAGAACCACCTTAATACCTTTTCTATATCTCCCCATCCCACTTTCCCTCCAGTAATCACTATACTGTCTTCTCTGTACATGAGTTGTTTTGTTTGTTGGTTTGTTTTATTATCGTTGTTTTGCTTAATCCTTTCACCTTTTTCACCCAGCCTGACAACCCCTCTTCCCTCTGACAGCTGTATTTTATAAAGGCACTCAATTGATTCTATAATAATATACAGCCAGGGTTGAGAGCCACAGAATTTAAACATTTCTTAGCTAACTTTAAAATAATCTATCTGCCTCAGAATTTTAATTTAAATTTGGAATTTCTTAGAGCAATTATTTAGAAATCATATAATTCAATTCTTACATTTTATAAATGAGTCTGAAAGCTCATTTTGTTTAAATAACTTATCTATAGTGAAAGACTATATTTGTTTCTTTTCAGTAAAACCCATTTTGAACATAGTCCACATATGAAATTCTGTATTGAGAAATTAAAACTCATTTTTAAACAATATGCCAGTGTCTACTCTGAGTCAGATAGTGCTAAGTCAATTAAGTCAATAACTAATCCTCCTAGAAGGGAATTATTATCACTTCCAATTTACAGGTTCAAAGACATTAAGTAAATTTCCTAAACCATGAAGATAATAAGTGGTGGAATCAGGATTGAAACCCAATTCCACTGCATTTGAAAGCCATGCTGACTGCTCTGATTAGTCTATCAAATATCTCCTCAAATGCCTATTGATTAACTTAGCTAATTCCTTCAGTCTTTCCTGAAAGCCCTATTTTGTAACATTTTTACTATTTTAATCACTTCAAACCCTGATATCTCTGTACAAAATTCTCAAGTCTTTATGCAAGTTGGAGCAAGGCTTCCACCAAAGTTAGGCTCTTTCCCAACAAGTTTTTTTGCATTTCTATTTGTGCTATAATGTAGAGTTCTAATGATATATATATTTTTTCTATTTTTATTAAGTAGCACTCACTTAATGCAACTATCTCCTTGAATATTTGCATTTCAAGGAGTTGGCTCCAAGGCCTTTGAGATGAGAGTACTAACTGGTAGAAGATTTAAATTTCAAAGGACAGAGGAAGGATTTATAATTACAAATTTTTAAAAGTAGTTGCTCTAACAATGGGTTCAGGTTCAGGTTCAGAAGCCTAACAGCCTAACACTGGATTTTATCTAGAACAAACCACAACTTTTCCTGGAAGTGTTAAGCTTTCTCTGGCAGGCATTTTAAAAGAGGTAGGATTATCCTTGGTAATAGATTTAAGCTGTTAGACACCATGGTAGAAATTGTGCAAGTCCCAGTGCAGGGGCGGAGGGGTGGATTAAGCTGTTTTGTGCCTAGTTTTTTGCATTTCCATTTGTGCTACAATGTAGAGTTCTAATGATATAATTTTTCTATTTTTATTAAGTAGCACTCACTTAAAGCAAAATATATTTTATATATGAAATTTGCTATTAATAAATTAAAATTACTAGAATATCTTGTTTGACAACTTAAAAATACAGATTAATATTCTTACAATAGAGATCCATAATCAACAGGATTTACATACATATTGTCCCTTACTGATTAGTAGATCAAAAAGGTGGAGAATAGCAACAAAATTTAACCTGTGTTTATGTGGCACTAAATATTATTCTGGCAGAGTTTAGGTCAAAATTGATAGGATGGTCTGCTATTATATAGGACCAATAGCTCAATTATAATATTTCAGGAGATGAATTTCATGTAATTCACATGTCTGTGTGACCCTGATGTGGGAAAAATGTTATGTGATAGAAAAGCAAGAAAATTGATCCAGAGTTTTTGATATTCCAGGCAGAAAACTATATTTCAGATTTTTACTCTTGACCTTGTTGAGCCTGAGTGAACTTCTGAACAACTTATTCATAAATTTTTCTGAGTCCTTTTTAAATATTACAATAATCTGTAAGGTTGATCAGTGTCCTAAATGGGAAAACCCAGTTCTGAAATGCCAGATTAAATAAACTGCATATGTATTGTTCAAATTTGGAGTTTTTACAACTTTAATGAGAGTTATTGTGGGTACTTGAATTTCATTCTTTATTACAATTTAACCTCAGAATCTAATTAAATTAAATTAAATAAATTGTCATTCATTCTGACAGTGGATTTCTAAAAACAGACCAAATGTGTATTTTTCTTTGGGATCAGACATTGCTTTTTGCTACAGAAGAAAGATATATTAGAATATTATTATTACTTTAAATAGAAATGCCCTTTATATAATTTTTTACCTTTTGACTGCTCTAGTTGTTATTGCACCAAAATCAAATAAAAAATGAAATAAATAAAACACTATGTGTATAGTGGTTAGCCATTTTATCACACAAAAGATGTTTTTATTTGTTAGAAAACACAGATCTGACATTTATTTATTTAGTTTGAGAAAAAGTATTAGGCCTAACTAAAAGCAAATTTGGAGGTGATAGCAGTTTCTTAATTTATTAATATTGATAATACAATCAGGTAATTAACAGTCATAGAGTGGGAGTAGATTGCCATAAAATATTTGTAGTATTTTTACTCTTTTAAATATGAACTAATCCCCTTATCATGTATAATGACAAAACTGTACTTTTATACATAATCATTTATCGATTAACAATTTTTATACCTCCACCATTAATTTTATTTGTTTTAATTATTTCCCAGTATAAGTTATTTATGTCTCTTGGCCACTGTGAATAATGCAATGAACATAGGGGTGCATATATCTTTCTGAATAAATGTTTGTAATTTTGGGGGGTAGATTCATAGAAGAAAGATTACTGGGTCATATGGTTACACTATTATTTTTTTGAGGAGCCTCCATACTGTTTTCCATAGTGGCTCTATCACATATAAGTGAGATCATATGATATTTGTCTTTCTCTAGCTTACCCGACTTAGCATAATAATGTCCCAGTCCATCCATGCTTTCACAAAACATAAAATTTCCTTTTTTTATGTATGGGTAGTATTCCATTGTGTAAATGTACCACATCTATTTTATACTTTTATCTACTGATGGGCACTTGGGCTGTTTCCAGATTTTGACTATTGTAATTAGCATAGCAATATATTCTTTCAAAATAGTGTTTCTTGTGTTTTATTTTATTTTCTATTGATTTCAGAGAGGAAGGGAGAGAGAGAGAGAGAGATAGAAACATCAATGATGAGAGAGAATCATTGATTGGCTGCCTCTTGCATGCCCCCTACTGGGTGAGGGGATCAAGCCCACAACCTGGGCATGTGCCCTTGGCCAGAATCCAACCTGGGACTCTAGTTGGCAGGCCAATGCTCTATCCACTGAGCCAAACCTTCTAGGGCTCTTGTATTTTTGGATATATTCTGAGAAGTGGGATTGATGGGTCAAAAGGCAGTTCCATTTTTAATTTTTTGAGGAAACTCCATAATTTTTCCATGGTGGTCTGCATTCCTACAAACAGTGCACAAAAGTTCCATCTTCTCCACATCCTCCCAGCACTTCTTTGTTGATTTATAGATGATAGCCATTCTGAGAAGCATGAGGTGTTATTTCATTGTGGTTTTGATTTGTATCTCTCTGATAATTAGTGATGTTGAACATTTTTTTCATTTGTCTATCAGCCATCTGTATGTTCTCTTTACAAAGTGTCTATTCTGATCATTTGACAATTTTTAATTGGGTTGTTTGTCTTCTTGATGTTGAGTAGTATAAGTTGTTTATATATTTTGGAAATTCACCATTTATCAGATATGACATTGGGAAATATATTCAGCCATTCAGTTGGTTTTTTGTTTTTTTTTTAATTTGCTGATGGTTTCTTTTGTTGTACAAAAGCTTTTTATTTTGTTGTAGTTTCACAATCTTATTCAACATAGTAGTGCAAATACTAGCCATAGAAATAATAAAAAAAAAGATGAAGTAAAAATGAAAGGCATCAAAATTGGGAAGGAATAAAACTCATTATTCACAGATGACATGATGTTGTATATAGAAAACCCTAAGGACTCCACTAGAATTTGGAAGAGTAGCAGAAAACAAAAATTAATATTCAGAAATTAGTGACATTTTATATACCAATAAT
This sequence comes from Pipistrellus hanaki, assembly GCF_964339955.1. Classification (NCBI taxonomy): domain Eukaryota; kingdom Metazoa; phylum Chordata; class Mammalia; order Chiroptera; family Vespertilionidae; genus Pipistrellus; species Pipistrellus hanaki. The sequence goes on from NC_140524.1 coordinate 78,643,241, forward strand.
GAACTATCCTATAGAGAAATTAAGAAAGCAAGCCCTATTTACTATTGCATCAAAAATAAGCTACCTAGAAATAAATTTAACCAAGGGGGTAAGAGACCTATACTCAGAAAATTATAAGATACTAAAGAAAGAAATTGAGGAAGATACAAATAAATAGAAGCATATATTATACTATGTTCATGGATAGAAAAATTAGCATAATTAAAATGTCCATACTACCCAAATATGTTCTTCAGTCACTCTAATTATTTTACATATTATAATGCAACTACAATGGAAATGAAATTTTCCTCCCTCCTTATGGTTCATTATTTCTGCTATTTGTTATTATTGCCTAGTAATTTTACTAGAACTATTCTTAAATATATATATCTTTGTCATGTCTAATAAGTAAACTCCTTGCTCAGTTAGTTTAATAGTCAGCTTATCATCGCACAGAAACTTTGTTAAAGGCTTGGAAAAACTTCATCTCCCAGTCTTTGCGGAGAGACTTTCTGTTTGTTAATAACTCTGCCTTAGCAGTGATTACATGCTTTTCTAGAACCTGAATGTCAGCCAGAGAGAAAGTTTAATTTGTTTTTAAACATTTTTATTGATTTCATAGAGGAATAGAAAGGGAGAAAGAGATAGAAACATCAAAGATGAGAGCAAATCATTGATTGGCTGCCTTCTGCATGCTCCACACTGGGGATCAAGCCTGCCACCTGGGCATGTGCCCTTGACAGGAATCAAACCCGGGACCCTTCAGTTTGCTGGCCAACACTCTATCCACTGAACCAAACCAGCTAGGGCACTTTAAAAAAAATTAAATTAATTGGAAGGACATTGGTTAATGAGATCTTATAGATTTCAACTGCACAATTCTTTGATAGATCATTTTTATATTTACTTGTGTGCCCATAATCCAATATAAAACCTGTCTCCATATCTTTGACCTTCTTTACGCTTTATCCATTCCCTCCTCTCCACCTTCCTCCTCTCTAGTAACCATTATAATGTTGTCTGCATTTATGAGTTCTTATTTACTTTTCTTATTTGTTCATTTGTGGCTTTCAGTTTTATATCTTATACTAGAGTCCTGGTGCACAAAATTTGTGCACTCAGTGGAGGTGGGGAGTGGGTCCCTCAGCCTGGATTGTGAGAAGGCCCAGGCCAGGCCAAGGGATCTGTTCATGATCGGGGCTGGGGAGTGACTTGGGAGGTTGGCTAACTAGGGAGGGACTGCAGGAGGGTTCCAGGGCATGTCTAGCCCATCTCACTCAGTCCTGATCAGCTAGATCCCAGCAGCAAGGTCACCTACCAGTCAGAGAGTCTGCCACCTGGTGGTCAGTTCACATCATAGTGAGCAGTTGAGCAGCCTTAGCATATCATTAGCATATTACGCTTTGATTGGTTGAATGACCCACCAGATGATTGGACACTTAGCATATTAGGCTTTTATTATATAGGGGATTATATAGGATGTGAGCTAAATCATTTGGTTCTTAACTTTTTCTGTCTGACTTATTTTGCTTAGCAAGATATTCTCAAGATACATTCATGTTCTCACAAATGGCACTATTTTATCTTTTCTTATGACTAGATTAAGATTTTCTAAGATTCTTTTCAAGCATATTGACCTCTATTGGCATATGCATAACTCTGTGTCTCTCATGGCTTTTTAGGTTCCTCATAAATATGCTGTAACTTATCAAAGTTTCTAGGAACATTTCATACCCAAGTGTTTTTTCTTAAAACATTTTGATTAGTTCATCATACTCTCTCAGAAAGATAATGCTAAATTTGGCCTGTAATTGTTTTCAACAAATACTCATGGGAAAAGGCTTCACTCACTTCACACAGAGTGTATTTTAATCCAGTAAGATCAAATAAAGATTGCCTTGTAGGTGGGGTCTTCCATGCAACCTTATCGGTGGGGTCTTCCATTAGATAGGTAAAATAGTGAAAGTTCTTAGCTCCTTCCCTGTTCTGCCTCAGCTGGAGACTACTAGAATATTGGTTTCACCATGATTTCAGGCTGTTGGTTTACCACACACAGGGGAATGAGAATACGACACATGAAAATGACATAGACTTTTCTGTTCTTAGTGAGATTCCACCTTTTTTTGAATAAAATTTTCCTACTTGGTGCAAATCTTTGGTTATTTTACAGAATCTTGAAAACAATATTGATTCTGACCATTTTTCCAGTTTTCTCATTGCTTTTAAGGAAGTAATATGTTTTTTAGGTCTCTTCCTGGCCAGTTTTGCTTATAGTACTCCCATTCATACTCACTAAATGAGTACAGCATTTCAACTCAAAGTTATCAACTAAGTAACTTAGAAAAAATTCAAACACAAATCAACCTGTGAAGCTAAGTTTGATAAATTTTTAAAACACTGAATTGCTTATTTTGAGATTTAGAAATAACAGTAAACCCATAAAATCTAATATCATACCCATTTAAATGAAAAACTTTCTTTAAGTATGCAGTTTTGGACAAAGTTGGGAAGTTGGGTGCTTCTGTTTAAAGATTTTAAAAAACTACATCAAATTTATTAGCATAAATATTGTCAACAAGGTGCCTTCTTTTTATTATACATAAATGCTTTTGGTACAGTTGTAAAGCTTTTAGATATGTTAGATTTTTAAAATGAAATTAAAATTATGGGGGAAAGGAGATAGGTTTTTTTTTCCAGTATGATATGCGTCAGATCATCCAGTTATAACAGGTTTGATGTGAGATTTAAATAACTTAGAAGAGAAGGAGATAGGCACATATGGCTCAAGGATTTTCATGTTTCATTACAAGATAGGTCTATTAGCTTTTGGCTTAATCTTTGAATAATGTAATAACAACCAAACTAGATTTCCCCATTTGTATTCTTATCCAACATGATCATTAAACAGAATATGGATGTTTACTCATTCATATTATTATACAGTAAAATACAATATATTGTTGAATCAGCAAAGATTATGTCAGTATATCTTCATAAAGTATGGCCATGTTCTGAGAATAAAGGCAAGAGAGTGGTTTGGATGGTTTGAAAAGATAAGTAAAGGTTTGGAATGGCTTTTGAGGGAATGAAAATTAGGATTTTAAAAATTGGATCAGCAGTACTAAAGATCCAATTGCAATTCAAAAGGGAAAATCAGCAATTAAAAGTTGAATAAGGAGCTAGAAAGCTTGTGGGTATGTAGTGGAGCAGGAAAATACTGGTATTTAAATTTTCTGTGACTAGGATTAAGGGGATAGAACTTTATTGATTTGGGTGTTTGTTTTTTTTACTCTTTTCATTCAAGTTATCTTATGCATTTAAATATCCTATATTCTGTTTTTGGATCCTGTTTAATTTGTATATTTTAGATTTAGGTAAATTGGGAAAAGTTTAATGACTTACAAATTTTCAAAAGTACTTAAAATAAGTACAGTAGTCATTTTCATTATGAAAATCAAGAAGTCACAGAAATAATTGATATGTCAAAAATGGTATCAGTGTTAACAGAATAGTAATTTTTCCTGGATCTAGAGTAAACCAATAAAAACCTTGAAAAAATAAGTCAAATGGTTAATCTTTCTTTAGAGACTAAAATAAGGTTTATCACTTGCCACCATACACTTCAAGATTGATCCACATTTCTAAAATAATTTTCCATAATTATGTGCTCCACTAAGAAAATACAATAAACTTATCATCCTTATTATACTACTTCCTTTTCCATTTATGCAACCTTTCATGTTGTTTTATCCTCTTACACCCATTCTCAGTATTTTTTAATTCTTTAATTTCTGATCACTCTTTCAGCCCAGTTGTTAATATCTTTCATTAAGCCATTTCTACTTATTCCTTGTCAAAAAATAATGATTACTAATGTTTATTCAATAACTGCATTATTGATATACTACTATGTAGTTGTTGATTTAAAAAAACTTTTTAAAAACCGAATTTTCTACATAAATTCTCATAAAAATAATAATAAAATAGGAAACATAAAGTTGGAGCAGATCATTCAAAACCTATAGAATTTTGAGGCCATAATCTCAATAATAAGAAAAACAACCCTAATAAAAATATTAGTATATTTAAGTTACATTAGCATATTCAGTTTAAAATAGTCTATCATTCACATCCTTATACCTTGAGGTTCATACTACCTCTTTCAAGATTTGAGCCTTGCAGACATTTGCTTTTAATAGGTGTTGATTTTTTCTATGATAAAAATATGATCCAAGGGGAATCTGCTACCATCCTAAAAAAAGCAGTTAACTTCCAGATCCCTAGATACTTTAACACAGTGTAAAATGTCTTGGTTTTTGAAGACCTTATTGGCAGGTAAGGGAGGTATTTCTATGATATATTTAACACTTTTTAAACATCTTTATATAATACTAAAGCTTTATCTCTAATTCCAATAAAGCTTGTTCCTGTCAGCTTCAAAAAACTAAAATGCTGAATAAAATTGTATAACACAATTTCAAATTTATTCTGACAGCATTACATTTTTACCGATTTTATATGAGCTAATTTGCAGTATATAAACATATATTGTAGCAGAACAGGGTATATTTAGCATAGACCAAATTACTATCCCTAGTTTATAGATGAGAAACTTGATACACAAATATTGATTAACTTGCTCAAGGTTACACAGCAAAAAGTAGCTGACCGGGATTTGGACTTCTGTGTTCTAATTCTAGGTTCCTTATTATTTTTTATTTTTTAATATATTTTATTGATTTTTAACAGAGATAAAGGGAGAGAGATAAAGAGCTAGAAATGTAAATGAGAGAGAAACATTGACCAGCTGCCTCTTGCACACCCCCTACTGGGGATGTGCCCGCAACCAAGGTACATGCCCTTGACCGGAATCGAGCCTGGGACCTTTCAGTCCTCAGACCAATGCTCTACCACTGAGCCAAACCGGCTTCGGCATATTCTTAATTACCATACAATATCACTACTCTGAAAAGAACTTGCTTTTGATTTGACTCCTGTAATGCTGATTTGTACTTTTCTGGTACTTACCACATTCTGTCTTATATTCATTTATCCTTTGTCAAATCACATAACATATTATATTTGGTACAGAAAATACAGTAACTAAAGTTTTGAACTCTTGCCCTGGATAGGTAGCTCAGTTGCTTAGAGAATTTTCCCAATACACCAAGATTGCAGGTTCAATCTCTAGTCAGGGCACATATAAGAAGCAACCAATGACTGCATAAATAAGTGGGACAACAAATTGATTTTCTCTCTCTTTCTCTCCCTCCCTATTTATCTCTCTCCTTCTCTCCTTCTCTCCCTCCCTTCTTTTCTCTCTAAAAATGAATAAAATATTTAAAAAATGTAGTTTTGATCTCTGTAATATCATTTGCTGTGTGACCTTTAGTGATTTGCTTAACAATCTCTGTCTTAATGCTCTTTCTATTAAGAGACACATTTGGGTTGTCATCCCCAGGTTCTCTCAGTTCTTAAAATTTGTTTGTATTTCATACTCATATTCACACACATTAGCATTTTGTGTACCTATATGGCATTAGTGTCCTGTTCCAAATTCCACTGCAAGGTTATTTCTTAATATGTTTACATGATTAAAAGCACCTACAATTTTCCCAAATCTTATGATGCATTTCTTTTTATATCAGTGAATTTTCAGTTCTTTGACCTTATTAATAAGTTTAATTCAACAAGCATTTATTGAATCCCTACTATGTACTGGGAAGAAGCAAAAATAAATACCATATAATTTCTCCCCATAAGATGCTGGCAATCAAAGTAGTGGTTGATATGTGAAAACTTAGAGCTAGTAACAAGAAATAGATTTTTCTTTTAAAAATGTTCTCTGTGTCTCTCCAACTTATTATAAATACCATTAGATGTAAATTAATTTCCAAGTTTCTCTTTTAAGTATGTGTTTGGTTACTGATATTACATGTCTCTTAAGATTCAGAAACTAACCTTGTAACAAAATTTTAAGAAAAATCATTTTCCTCTTTTGTAGTATAGTGTATTTATTAGTTAATACAATACATTTAAATCAAACAGGAAAGTAAGGGGATGATTAGATAAGGAAGGTGAAGGGATTAGCTGAAAAACATATATGAATATCCCATGGATACAGATAATATAGTGGAGGCCAAAATAGTGGGATAAGGGTATAGGTGGAGTAGGGCAAATGGAGGGAGGAATGGAGGAAGTCTGCAATAATGTCAACATTAAAACGTTTTAATAAAAATATAAAGCAAAAAGGAAAAGAGAGCTTTCTTTAAAATTCTTACCCATTTTTAAAAGCAAAAGTTTGACCCTAACCGATTTGGCTCAGTGGATAGAGCGTTGGCCTGCAGACTGAAGGGTCCCAGATTTGATTCCAGTCAAGGGCATGCACCTTGGTTGTGGGCACATCCCCAGTAGGGGTTGTGCAGGAGGCATCTGATCCATGTGTCTCTCTCATCAATGATTCTAGCTCTCTAGCTCTCTCCCTTCTTCTCTAAAAAATCAATAAAATATATTTAAAAATAAATAAAAGGAAAACTTTGTCACTGAAATTTTTGGTATGAATGAAAATTATAACCTGTAGTCTTCAAATTGTATTGCTAATATAAGAGGAAAACATATATGGCTATTTTTGTGGTTAAAAATCCATTTTTATATGATGTAGTATATATTATAAATATATAATATTCAGCTATATTATAAAATATGTGATTAATGCATAATATACAATGTAATATATCTCAATATATATAACAGTATATATTTATATATAGTGCACTAAATGGGATTCACAGCACTTTATTTTTTGACTGGAATATGAATTAACTTTTTTATGAAATAAAATTAGATTCAGAGTTTGTTTTCAAATGCTTTCTTGATTATGTTGGTTTGCCACCATAATTTTTAATTTCTAAAGTAAAAAGTGAAAGACCATCTCCCAGGGGTAGACACTGTTAACCATTTAATACATATCCTTTCTGACTTTTTCCAATTTATGCACAGACCTAACATTTAATTTCAAACCATGCCATTCGTTTCAACATGGGGTAACTTAGAAAAATAATGAGAAATAATGTAACTATTAAAAATATTCCATTGTATCAAGCTGAAATAAGATAAAATATAGCCCACTCAAACATTAAAAAGTGTTATTTCTTTTTTGCATTTACATGTATTGTTTTAAGTATTCAACCTTAGAGAAGTAAAGACCTTATGTTACTATTCTCAGTTCTGCCACTATCTTTTAGTGAGGTAATTAGTACATGACTTCACTTTTATCAAAAGTGTTAAAATAGTGGTTTAAATAGCCCCTTCTTAGATTTATTTTTCAAAGCTATAACCCATCAATTTTAATTTCAGCTGATTAAAGGGTATTTTTTAAAAATATATTTTATTAATTTTTCACAGAGAGGAGGAGAGAGGGATAGAGAGTTAGAAACATCGATGAGAGAGAATCATCGATCAGCTGCCTCTTGCACACCCCCTACTGGGGATGTGCCCGCAACCAAGGTACATGCCCTTGCCCGGAATCGAACCCGGGACCTTTCAGTCCACAGGCCAACGCTCTATCCACTGAGCCAAACCGGTCCTGGCATAAAGGGTATTTTTACCTGTCAAATTATCTCTAATCAATTAACACTGGAATTTTTTTTAGAAACCCTGCTAAGAACATAAAATATATTATTAAATTACTGTAACTATCAAAGTCAACAAATATAATTAAATTTAACTGTCATTGTGCTAAATAGATGAGGGTAGTTTTAACAACTGAGTTGAAAGATAGTACAGTATTAGCTAATGTCAATAGCAGGAAAGAATCAACAGACTTATGAATTATTTTTTATAATATGTTAAGTTTGTTTAAGTCTTAATTGAAATACTTTAATGAATGACATGGGTACTCAGTCATCAAGACAAATGGTCTTGAATTCCCAAAGGTATCTTTGAATTTTACCCCTCAGTTTTCATAGTAGAGACCCTACCAACATTTTAAGGCCTTTCCTAAAGAATGAATATCCTTCACATATAATATGTAGATTCATTAACTTTGTGATAATTTTCATATTCTGAAAACAAATACTGATTAGCATTATTTTGTGGTTCCTATATATTAAGCACTTTATTCACATTATTTCCACTCAATTGCATAAGAATCATGTGAGGAAGGTATTAATAGCATCCCTATTTTACAAATGAGGAAACAAATTTAAAAAGCCTAATTTGCCAAAGTTACACAGCTTATAAATATCAGAGTTAGGATTCAAAACCACTGGGTCAATATACTATGCTATTACTCTTTATACTTAACTGCTGCTCAGATAGTGGAATAGTTGATCACAAAATATAACAGAACAACTATTGCTCTCTGATTGACCTTATTTGTCAGTGAAGTAGTTTCACCAACCAAAGTGTCTTTGCTAATCCTATTATGTATTTGTTTACATAATCAGCACACTCTTTTTTAAATTTTTTTATTGATTATGGTGTCACATAACTGTCCTCATCCCCCCATTCCCATCCAAACCCCTCCCCATGTATGCCCACCCCCTGTTGTCCATGACCTCTGGTTAGGCTTATATGCATGCACACAAGTCCTTTGGTTGATATCTCCCCTACCTTCTCTCTGAGGCCTGACAGCACACTCTTTTCTTTTAATGTTAAAGCCTTCTTTTAAAATGTTCTTAGAATCCATGATACTAAGATACATGTATCAAGTCATGTTTTGTGACATGAAAGAAATCACAGCTATGGTAGAATTGGCATTAAGGAAGACTAAGGGAAATAAGAAGTTAATATTGGAAAAAATGAATAGGAAAATGAATCAGAAGTATCTAAGACAAATATTATCTACTTTATAATATTGTCATTTACTAGTTTGAGTGCTATTAATTTTTATATGACCTACTTAGACAGTGTTAATTTAAAAAACTTTCATATAATCTTAGATACTAATATCTTAAATTCAGCTTTAAGTGGTAGTAGAAATGATTTAATCTAACTGTGCCTTTTGGTTGAATTTTCACACACACAAAAATGTCCCATTTTTGACAAATCTTCTTTCCATTTATAACTACTTTTTAAAGTGTACTAATATTTCATTTTTCCAGGAACTGAAGAGATTTAAGATGATCCAATATATTTATACATTAGAGGCCTGGTGCATGAAATTTGTGCACTCGGAGTGTGGGGTATCCCTGAACCTGGCCTGCACCCTCTTGCAGTCTGGGAGCCCTCAGGGATGTCTGACTGATGGCTTAGTTGGCAGTTGGACATCCTTAGAGCTGCTGCGGAGGCAGGAGAGGCTACTATCACTGCCGCTATGTTCATCAGCCATGAGCCTGACTCAGGGCTTCTGGCTGAGTGGCGGGAGTGCACTGACCACTAAGAGAAAGCTCCTGCATTGAGTGTCTTCCGCCTAGTGGTCAGTACACATCATAGTGATGGGTCATTCCATCGATTTGCATATTAGCCTTTTATTATGATATTTAGGATTATTTAGGATAGTATAATTCTCCAATTGTCCACATTAACTGATGCAATATTAATAGAGCACTAAACCATAAGATATGTGAGTATTTCTAGAGCACTAAAAACAGAGCCTGGCATATAAGTGTTATACAAGGATTATTAAATAAATACATTTATATTATAATACAAATTTGACTTCTATATTTATTCAGCTGGTTTAGTGATCAAAAGTGTGGGCTACAGCACCAGACTGCTTGAGTCCAAATTCCAATTACATTACTTACTTGCTGTGTGACTTTAGTCAAGTCAATTTAATTATCAAGGCCTTGATTTCTTCCTCTGTTAAATGTACGTAGGAATAGTGCCTAACTATAAGGTTATTGTAAGAATTAAGAGTTAACATAGAATAATGAGAGACATTCAATAGGAAGCATTCAACAGATGTCAACTATTTCTATAATCCCATTTTATATATGTACTGTTTATAATCTGATGTTTTTTCATAAAATATTAAGAGGCTAATTAAGATGTCTGACCCTTTTATAACCAACCATGGTTTCCTTTTTATAGAACATTAGGCTCAATATTTAATGGGCTTTTCATTTTTGTTTTTAGCCAGTTGCCATTGAATGTAAAGCAGTGACTTTCTCATTTGAACATGGACCTGACTATGTGCACACCACTCGATATCTATCAATGGTGAGTAGACTGAATTCTCAGTTGTGAACACTGAGAAGTTAACTATTGTGGGAACAGATACAAAATCTTCACTTAAATTACAGTCCACATATATCTTGAATATAGGGACATAGATAGTATTTGTTTCATTACCATATTATTTAAACTCAAATATATTTATGCTATCATGGATTCAAGTTAATATTTTCTTTCAATAATATTACAAGAATAAAGATTCAATCATTCATTCATTCACTAATTTATTCAACAAACAGCCTAAGTGGTGTTGATGATTATTTTGACTCTTTACTTCTTTTCCAAGAAAGCATTGGCTAATAATTCCACATTTGACTCTGGCTGACTCTTCCTTCGGTAGAACATTATGTAACAGCTAGAGACCCAATGCATGAAATTTGTGCACTGGGGGGCCCTCAGCATGGTCTGTGCCCTCTTACAATCTGGAACCCCTTGAGGGATGTCTGCCTACTGGCTTAGGCCTGATGCCCCCAGGCCTAAACCAGCTGTCAGACATCCTTCTAGCAATCCGGGATCCCTAGCTCCTTACTGCATTGCCTGTTTGCTCCTTATCACTTGCCTCGCAGCACCTTAGCTGCAGGCTCCTTACCACTTGGCTTGCTGCTCCTTAGCACTGCTATGGAGGCTGTGTTTGCCAGCCTTGAGCCTGGCTTCTGGCTGAGTAGCGCTCCCCCTGTGAGAGTGCACTGACCACCAACGGGCAGCCCCTGTATTGAGTGTATGCCCCCTGGTGGTCAGTGTGCATCATAGCGACAGGTCTTTCTGGTTGTTCCATGGTAACGGTCACTTAGGCTTTTATTATATAGATTGTACCCTTCTATTTTTTATAATTTCTTTGATTTTAAATTGCCTTTTATCAGCTTTTCTTCCTTAGAATAGTATACACAGCCCTCAAAAAAATGATTTTAACCACATTTCCAAACTCATTTCCTGCAACACCCTATCCTGTACTCTACTAGCCATACTAGATTACTACATCTTCAAATACTTCATTTGCTCTCAACTCTAGGTACCTTTTGTTTATATTCTTACCAGTACTCAGATTTCCTTCCCCTTCCTTCTCTTTCTGAATAATTCTTATTCATTTTTCAACATTCAACTCATGCATTGCTTCTTTTGTGATATCTTGTATGGCACCCTCGGGTAGAATTAATCAATATATTCTTTGTGGCCATGTGGTACTTTGCAAATAATATTGTCCTGTGCCATGTTTTCTTACTGACTTTTGTTATTACTAAAAATACCATAGTATCTTGAACATAGAATGAAGTTAATATTTGTTGAATGGATGAATGGATGATAAAATGTATTTAAGAATGTATAAATGGGTTGATGGATGGATGAATGGATGACCAAGATTCCAGAATAAAGGCATATCAGAAACACATGAACAAGTGTGAGTAAACTAAAGATACTATTTCATCCTCTAAATTCAGAGAATAGGAAAGCAAAAGTCCAAGCAAATTCTGATAAACACAGTAGGTTACGGTGCTTTTAATCAGCTATATCCATTCCATTTGCCCAAATGGAAAGGAAGCTTAGAATTTAGTCCTAATGTGATGGCATCATTTATTCTTCCAGGGCACAAACTCACAGGGACATTTTAGAATGCTCCTACTCCATCTAACAAGATTGAACCAGTGTCACCCCAATAAATTCAATAAAGAAAATTAAACAATAAAATAATTAGATTATCCAGCCTCTACTCTCTCATTGGTAAAGTGAGTTTCTCACATTGGCACACTTTTTCACTCACAAGGAACCCTTTTTTAAAACCATTTTGGAAACATGTTTATCAAACAATATATAAGTACAGGAAAAATAAAACTTTTAGCTACTTTAAGAGAAGCAACTACTCATGAGATATTAGAAATTACTCATTTTCACTCCCACAAAACATGAATTGAAGTATAACATATTTAGCACTAATAAATCATTCTGTCTAACAAATTAAATCTTTAATTAAGAGTCACATGTTGGGCCAAAACCGGTTTGGCTCAATGGATAGAGCGTCGGCTTGGGGACTGAAGGGTCCCGGGTTCGATTCCGGTCAAGGGCATGTACCTTGGTTGCGGGCATATCCCCAGTGGGGGGTGTGCAAGAGACAGCTGATCGATGACTCTCTCTCATCGATGTTTCTAACTCTCTATCTCTCTCCCTTCCTCGCTGTACAAAATCAATAAAATATATTTTTTTAAAAAAAGGAGTCACATGTTGGCAACTTTCTCATTATATAATTTATAATATTGATTTATAATGTAAAATTCACAGTGAACTATAGTTAAATAGGAAGGACATATCATCAACATTTAAATAAAATATTCAAAAGGTAGAAATAAATCTTAAGTTCTTTGAAAAGGGGGTTTATGCAGTGTCAAGTAGACACCTTTAAGGGGAAAATGTGGATAAAATCGTCATTTTGTTTATTAATCTTTAAAAGTGATGGGAATTAAAAAAATCAATAAAATATGTAAATAAATTAAAAAAAATAAAAAAAAATAAAAGTGATGGGAATTAAAAAGGTTGCTAATTAACATCTAATTCAGAATGTTTCACCAGGAGTCATTTTGTTTATGCCAAGTCCTCCTCAGTGTTCCACAAATTGTATAAATGCTTTTTGCATGGAAGTTGATACTATGTGTCTAAATGAGTATGAAAGTAAAAGCCAATATACATGTGGTAAAGATGACTGGCTTGTCTGTCTCTTTACAATCTCTTTATAAGAACTGTAAACCTGCCAAAACCAGTTTGGCTAAGTGGAGAGAGCGTCAGCCTGCGGACTGAAAGGTCCCGGGTTTGATTCCAGTGAAGGGCATGTACCTGGATTGCAGGCACATCCCCAGTAGGAGGTGTGCAAGAGGCACCTGATCAATGATTCTCTCTCATTGATGTTTCTAACTCTCTATCCCTCTCCTTTCCTCTCTGTAAAAAATCAATAAAATATATTTTTTCAAAAAAGAGATGTAAACCTAACGGTATATGAAGTGAAATAATTTAATCACTAAGCCTGTCACTAGAACAATGAAATAAACTTTTACTTTTAAGAAACACCCCCCAAAAAACACATACACGAAACACTTAAAGTTCCTATTTCACAAGGTTTTTCAGTGTAATTTCATGGATAGTCATCTGTTGCCAAAGAAGCACTCAGTGAAGTGTAGGTCTAAGTAATAATAGTTATAATTTATGGAGTTTTTCCTATTTACTGAACACTATGATAAACACTTTATAAGAGACAATTTATTTCATCTTTGGCAAACTAATTAATAGATATTATAATTAACCCCATTTTACAGATGAACCACATAATCTAAATAATGTGCCCAAAGTCAATTAGCTATTAAATGATATTCCATCTGGCTCCAGAGCTCATGCTCTTTTTTAATACATTAATACTATTTCTACATTGCCTATCACTTGCATACAGAATTTCTACAATGAGCTCACTCCAAAACATAATTCTATTTGGTTTTCCTACTCTCCTGCCAAAAATACTTAAAGGAATTGACCTATCTAAATCAAGGGAGGACCACATGATTATTAAGTGATGTTAGAATTAGCATGGCTTATGAATGGCCATGGTGCAGTGGTAAAATAATAAGTACCTCCTTTTAAGAGGCCATTTATACTGAGAAAGATTGTATAGTATTTTCACTGAAAAATATTGACCTTTAAAATCCTACTTGTACATTTTGTGCTTCTTTCTAATAAAAACAGAATTTTCTTTATTTTTCATAAAGCTGTATTGTAATTGGTCCCTGTGGTAATAATTGAAAAGGCTGTTTTACCTGAATCTGCCTTTTAATATGCATCAGATTTCAGTTAAGTAGAAAAATGCCAACCAACAATATATTACTAGTGATGATAAACAGCTTGAGAGATGTCAGGTGTTATTTTAAAAAACAAAAACAAAAAAAAACACCTATATTTTATTGATTTTTTACAGAGAGGAAGAGAGAGGGAGAGAGTTAGAAACATCGATGAGAGAGAATCACGGACTAGCTGTCCCCTGCACACTCCCCACTGGGGATGTGCCCGCAACCAATGTACATGCCCTTGACAGGAATCGAACCTGGGACCCTTCAGTCCGCAGGCTGACGCTCTATCCACTGAGCCAAACCAGTTTCAGCAATGTCAGGTGTCTTTTATTACACTCAGTCTTCTTATTTAAAACATTATCCACATTTTGATATATCATTTTTATCTATATGTTAGTCTTATGTGTATACTAGAGGCCTGGTGCATGGGATTCATGCATTGGTGTGGGTGTGACCTGTGGGGATTGGCCCGCTGTGGGAGCTCTGCTTATTCTGGTCAGTCAAGCGGCGGTGGACCTGCCCTCGAGCAGCTGCTCCTTGGTCCCACATCTTACATGGAACTGGAGCACTCGCTTCTCCAGGGAACCCAGTCTGGGCCTGCAGATGTCTGGAGGAGGCAGCAGGGAAAGAGGAGGAAGATGCTGGGGCAAAGGAGCTGATAATCACAGCCCAGGTTCCTGTCTGTCAGCCTGGGGTTCGCAGCAGGAGCAGCTGCTTATCCCAGTCAGCTGAGGGCACTCCCACTGTGCTAATGCATTGACCACCAAGGGGAAGCTCCTGCATTGAGTATCTGCCACCTGGTGGTAAGTACACATCATAGTGACTGGTCAATTGGTCATTCTGGTCAACCAATATATAAAAACCCATTCTACCATTCGGTCACTGGGCTTTTATTATATAAGATAACCTAACTATATGCATACTTTTCCTCTCAAGACAAGCTTACATAATCTATTTTGGCATATTTGAGTCTTAAATATACTCCCCCTTGAGCATGAATCATCCTCTGTTAGCAAATCAAGTTTTGATGTATAACTCAAAACATTGAGCCCTAGACAGTTTGGCTCAGTGGATAGAGCATCAGCCCATGGACTGAAGTGTCCAGGGTTTTATATGTGTTGTTCTTCTATTAAAACCTTTCATGTCTTTCCATTACCTGAAAACTAATTTTAAGTGACTTTGCTTATAAATAAAAAAACATCTACTGAAATGGCAACAATTGCTCTGGGTGGTGTGTTCAGTAGGTTGGAGCATTGTCCCATACATTGGCAATTCAATTCCAGGTCAGGGCACATATACAAGTTGTGGATTCTATCCCCAGTCAAGGCACAATCTCTCTCTCTCTCTCTCTCTCTCTCTCTCTCTCTCTCTCTCTCTCTCTCTCTCTCTCTCTCTCTCTCTGTGTGTCTGTCTCTGTCTCTGTATCTCCTCTTAAAATATTTATGAAAAATAAAAATAAAATGGCAACACTTTTCTCAGAGTATCCTTTTAGTGACTTTTGTTTGTTTTCTTTTCTTTTCCTGCCATAATGGGTTTCTTACTCTCCTAGGAATTTACCATATGCATTCCTAGATGGTTGCCTTTCCTCACACAGTCTCATCTTTCTGAAAATATACAAATCTGTTTTCTTTGATTATCTGAATGCTCTCTCCCAAACAGATCGCTGCCTTCTTCATGAAATTATTTCTGATCATTCTATCTCCTGTAGAATGTCTTAAAACTCTTTATATACTAGTGTATTATTTATCTTTTATCTACTTTGTTAACAAGATGTAGCTTCCTACAGCAAAAGGACTTGCTTTATCCTTCACCAACCTAATAAAATGCTCAAAACACTAAACATAAATATTTTACAATTTAGTCACTAATCTAATATATTTTTATAAACCATTTCAGGCATTACAGTAGGGAAAAATGCAGTCAATTAGGAGTGAATAGACCAGGATCATGATTTTTACTTGGTCATAAATTAACACATTATTTAAATAAGACAGATCATTCATTTAAATCTTATTTTTCCCTCTCAAGCACCTCATAAGTGAGATGGTGATAATGATTACCATTCTACTGGTTTCATAGCATTGTGGCCATGGTTAGATGTGGCTATTTATATGAAAATGTATTTAAAATATAAAATGTTATATGAACATAGGAGATATTGGTGTATATATATATATATATATATATATATATATATATGATATATTTGCTGAAAATCATCATAGTTGACAAAAATATTGGGGGGAAATTTTTACTTATTGTCAGTATGTTCTGCTACATAACACCTTAATTTTCAGAGAGTACTAATTCTGAAGAGGAACTACAAGGACTGGCTTTTTCTTATCTATTAGTGACCAGAAAGCAACATAAGTATATACCAGATTTCTATGTAAATATTTATAATATTTCACCTCCAATACAATTCAACCCATAACTTAATTTTTGAATTTGAGAATTAAAGTCTTGAGTTTAGTCCACGAGAGTTTGTAATGTAAGGAGAGGGTCTGCAGACAGCTGCTTGTCTTGGGATTGGAAATAACCAGGTGAAGCCAAGCTGTCTTGGGACACTTATTGATAGCTACGGGGCATGTTGATGCCACTTGCTGCTGTTTGAAAGATTTTGTGACAGTAAGAAGCATATGCCAGGACAGACCAATTATGGAAAAGCTGTTGCAAACAGCTTGGGTAGGACTGCAAATTGGATGATTCTGGGAATCACTAGAGCAAATTAAAAAAAAAAAAATTGAGCCAGGCTGATGGGAAACTCAGATATGGCTTCCAGTCAGCTCTGCAATGGGGAAGGTCTCAGCATAGGAACAATGACCCCTGTGAGCACCCCTTCTAGGAGGAAGTCATCCCTAAATTTTTTTCTTTGATGCCAGACAATCTAGTTCCTCCCTGTATGTCCTTGGACCCCCCAAGCTGTTGCCTAAGTGCTAGAGCTTAGAAAGAGTGGGATCGTCGAAACCGGTTTGGCTCAATGGATAGAGCGTCAGCTTGGGGACTGAAGGGTCCCGGGTTCGATTCCGGTCAAAGGCATGTACTTTGGTTGCAGGCACACGCAAGAGGCAGCTGATCGATGACTCTCTCTCATTGATGTTTCTAACTCTCTATCTCTCTCCCTTCTTCTCTGTACAAAATCAATAAAATATATTTTTAAAAAAAGAAAGAAAGAAAGAGCAGGATCATGTAAGTTCATGTGCCAGCCAATTAATTGGAACTGCCTAGGACTCCAGCAGCCTCCGTGTCACTCAGCCACAATCCCACTGCTTTTGTAGCCTGAAGTTACTGGGACTTTCCTACCCAGCACTTCAACCCTGGTCTGAGTGTCTAATGTGGGGTTTGGACCTCTTGATCTTCATGGGAGTCCTCTGCAGATGATATATCCCTCCCTATTAAAATAATGCCACAGGTGGTTGTTGGACCAGCCCATTCCCACCTCTTCCCATCCTACCAGTCTCTATGTGATTTCTTCTTAGTTCTTGAACTATATATGACTTCCACTCAGCCAGCAGTTCTGAATGATAGTTCTTCTGTATTTTACTTATAATTTTGATGTGGTTGTGGGAGGTGGAGACTACCAGCATGTACCTACACTGCCATCTTGGTTCCCATGACATCTACTTAGTTTTCTTTATCACTTTCTGATGTTCATTGTGACCCTTGGATCTTATTACTTTTGTATGCATTGGTTATTTTTTATCTTATATTTTCACATTTGATTAACTTGCTCCATCATCTCTGTATGTATTCCAAAATGTATCTTTCCTGCATGTTATTATTTGTTTTAAATACAACTTATATACTGTAATTATTTTTATGCTCATTCTTGTTTTTAAGGTACCTATTACCAATACATTCTGTGACATTTTATTTTTCAATAATCTTTGTAAAATTTTTCAGTAATCTTTTTTGCTAGATCACAGATAAAAGTGATAAAATTGATTCCATGAGTGACCCTTGCAGGGAGTGCTTATAATGTCTTCCTCAACTAACTGATTTATTGAAAACCATTTTACTTATCTATTCTTCAGCCAGCTGTATACTGTATTAGAGAAATTCAAATATTCTAGAAGCACAAAATTTAGAGTTGTTGGCTTAAATTCTATATGTCAAAGACAAAATAGAGAAATAACCTAATACCAAAATATAATTTACTCAAAATTCCCTATCTACTATTCTATTGCTTTCTTTATTTCTTTTTTTTAGGTGTTTAGTATTTTTTATTTCTATAATTGTATATTAGAATTACTCTTATTTTGTTCTCCATTCTATATACACTTCCCATCCTTTTGGGAAAGGATAGTTGTATAGCATCTGTAGAAGCAAGTACAATAAATGAGCTTTTCAGTTTTATGCGTTTAAATAAAGTACACTACTACAATACTTTTTATCAACTTTATTAAAATATAAATCACATATCATAGAATTCACCAATTCAAAGTACACAATAAAAATGGTTTTAGTATATACATTGAGTCCTGCAACAGTCACAAAAATCAACTTTAGAAAATTTTCATCACCTCAAAAGAAAACCCCATACCCATTGTCAGTTATTCTCCATTCGACCATTCTGCTAGCCCCTAGCAAACAGTAACCTATTTTCTTTAGATTTGTGTTATATAATTTTTATATAAATAGAATAATAAAATAAATAGTCTTTTGTATCTGTAGTTTTCATTTGTCACACAAGGTTTATCCAAATTGTAGAAATTATTTCTATTTTATTTCTTTATATTGTTGATTGGTCTATTATATAGGTCTATACATTTATCTGTTGGTGAGCAGTTGAGTTGTTTCCACTTTTTCGCTATCACGAGTAATGCTGCTATGAGCATTCAGGTGACATTTTTTGTGTGGTAATAGTTTTTATTTTCTCTTAGATGTATATCTAGGAGTGGAGATTCTGAATAATATGGTAGCTCCCTGTTTGGCCATTTGAGAAACTACCAGCTTGTTTTCCAAAGTGGCTGCACCATTTAAAATGTGTTATTTCTGGATATCAAATTGTTCTCCTTCCATAGAGTTTGCTGTATTTTTATTTTATTTTGAAGACTGTAGTAACCTGTTTATTTAGACTTGTTAAAACTTTATGGAAAGACTAGTCTTCGTCATTTGTGATCCCTGAAGTATTTTTCCCTTACCTTTATTTATGCAATAATTTCACAGAGATTTTCTTAAATATCAGAAGCTGAGGCAAACAAATAATGTACACACACACACACACACACACACACACACACACACACGGAATAAGTGAAAGAATAGCAAAATAAAACACATAACCTACCTCTCCAAATTTTTGTAAATTGTCTCTATGTTGGGGCAGTCCTTTAATATTTAGTAAAGCTTTCTTTGAGCATAGAGATCAACCAAAAGTGAAAGTTAAGGTCTTCCCAGATCTTTTCTGAGAATTCCATCTTGCCTGGATGAGTGGCTTTCTAAGTTTCCCTGTTATATATGACTGTTTTTGAATGTGTCAATTTCCCAAAGATTCTCCAACTTCTTCTCTGGACCTTAATTATCCTATCGTATATCTCTACCAGTAATCCTTTGTCCAAGGCATTTGTGGAACTATAGTATACCTTGCTATTTTCATGAGCTATGCCCACTGCTTTTTCCTCTTCAAATGCACCAGGTAGATACTAGACAGATGAGAACAGACAGACACAATAATTTGCAAATAAGGTTTTCTTGGCTTTCACCAATTTGTTGCAGGGAACTGGCAGCTGGGTAGTTTTCATTCTGTTTGTTTTTAAGAAATTTATCCACTTCATAGTATTGCCAAATATTTTTACTCAAAATTATTTATAATATTCATTATTATATTATTTCTTATTGATATTCCTTATTCTAATAATTTCTATCATTTACCTTTTTAATCCTTCTTGCAAAAGGGCTATCAATTTTATTAATCTTTTCAAATAAACAATTTTTGCCTTACTTTTTTATGTTTAAGGTCTTTTTACTTCATTTATTTGTACTTTACCTCTATCATTTATTTTTCTCCTTAATTTGAGTATAGTTTGTTTTATTTTTCCTGGATTATTAAGATGAAAGTTTAACTTATTTTAAACTTTATTTTAAATATAGGGATTTACAACTTTAAATTTCCCAATAAGCATTGATTTATCTATGTTGCACACATTTTGAAATGTTGTACGGTTTTTTAAATTTATTGAATTGATTGAAGTGACATTGGTCAACATGAACATAAAGGTTTCAGGTGTCGGTTTTCATGTTACAAGATCTATATATCACACCATGTACCACCACCCAAAGTCAAATCTTCTCCTGTATCCTTATATTAGGACCCACCCCCTTCTCTCTCAACCCCTTTTCTCTCTGGCAACCACTACACTGCTGTTTGTATTCATAACTTTCAGTTTTATATCCCACATATGAGTGTAATCATATGATTCTTAGTGTTTTCTGATTGACTTATTTTATTTAGCATAATGTTCTCAAGTTCCATCCATTTTGTTGCAAATGGTGATACTTCATCCTTACTTATGGCTGAGTAATATTCCATTGTGTATATGTACCACCTCTTATTTATCCAATCCTCTATCACAGGACACTGGTTGTTTCTGTGTCTTGGCCACTGGGAATAATGCTGCAATGAATATAGCGTGCATATATGTTTGTGAATACATTATTTCAGGTTGTTTGGGTATATACCTAGGAGAGGGATTGGTGGGTAGTATGGCAGTTCTATTCTTAATCTTTTGAGGAATTATCAGATTGTTTTTCATAGTGGTTTTACCAGCCTACATTCACATCCACCAGTGAATGAGGGTTTCCTTTTTCCCACAACTTCTCTAACACTTGTTATTGCTTATCTTGTTGACAATGGCCATTCTAACATGTGTGAGGTGGTATCTCATTCTAATTTTGATTTGCATTTCCATAATTGCCAGTGAGGTTGAACATCTCTTCATATATATGTGTATATATATATATATATTTGCTGTCCATATGTCTTCTTGAGAGAGGTATAATTTCAGGCCCTCTCCTCCCTTTTTCATTGGATTGTTTATTTGGCATTTTTATGAGTTCTTTATATATTTTGGAAATTTAACCTTTGTCAGAGGTACTATTTGCAAATATCATCTCTTATCTTGCTGGCTGGCTCTTTATTTTTTGTCAGTTTCTTTTGATGTGCAGAGGATTTTTAGTTTGATATAGTCCCATTCATTTATTTTTACCTTTACTTCTCTTGTCTTTGGGGTCGAATATTCTTAAAATATTCTCTACTAACAATATCCATAAGTTTGGTATCTATATTTTCTTCTATGTAACTTACTGTTTTGGCTTTCATATTTAGGTCTTTGATCCATTTTGAATTAATTTTTGAACATGGGGACAAACTGTATTCCAGTTTCATTTGTTTGCATGTGTCTTCCCAGTTTTCCCAGAACCATTTACTGAAGAGACTATCTTTACTCTATTGTGTTTTCCTGGCTCCTTTGTCTAAAATTATCTGTCCATATACATGTGTCTTTTAGCTGTTCCATTGATCTATGTGTCTGTTTCTCTGCTAATACCATGCTGTTTTGATTATCATACTTCTGTAGTATAATTTGAAGTTAGGTAACATGATACCTCCAGCTTCATTCATTTTTCTCAAGATTGCTTTGGCTATTTGAGGTCTTTTGTTGTTCCATACAAATCTGATGTTTTCTCAGTCTATGAAATATTGTTTTAATTACAATTAACTTTAAAATATTTTACAGTTTTTCTGATGATTTCTTCTTTGACATAAGGAATTATTTACATGGGTTACTTACTTTAAAACACTTGGTGAGCCGAAGCTGGTTTGGCTCAGTGGTAGAGCGTCGGTCTGTGGACTGAAGGGTCTCAGGTTCGATTCCAGTCAAGGGCATGTACATTGGTTGCAGGCACATCCCCTGTATGGGGTGTGCAAGAGGCAGCTGGTTGATGTTTCTCTCTCATCGATGTTTCTAGCTCTCTATCTCTCTCCCTTCTTCTCTGTATAAAATCAATAAAATATATTTAAAAAAATAAAATAAAAAATAAATAAAACACTTGGTGATTTTCTAGCGACCTTGTTAATTTCTTATTTAATTCCATTGTGATCTGACATTTCAATATTTTAGAATTTGTCAAAAGATCAATATATGATGTACCATGATGGAAGTTTAATATACAATTGAGAATAGTATGTTCTCTGTGGTTGTTGGGTATAGTACTCTGTAAATGTGTTTCATATTTTTAACTAATTGAACATATTTCTTATAGCT
The DNA here is from genome assembly GCF_964339955.1 of Pipistrellus hanaki. Taxonomy (NCBI): domain Eukaryota; kingdom Metazoa; phylum Chordata; class Mammalia; order Chiroptera; family Vespertilionidae; genus Pipistrellus; species Pipistrellus hanaki. The sequence goes on from NC_140524.1 coordinate 78,665,484, forward strand.
ACATTGAATCCTTGGACTTAATACAAGGCCTCAATTATTTGCTTGCAGATGGTCAAAGACTTCTCTCAGTTCCTTGCCATAAGAACCTTTCTATAGGACTCACAACATGGTAGCTGAATTCCATCAGAATAATCAAATAAGAAAGCAAGAAAGGGTGAACAAAATGTAATTCAGTATTTTTTGGAACCTAATCTCAGAACTACATTCCATAATTTTGTCATATTCCCATTCATTGGAAGTAAATCTTTGTTTGATAATTGCACAAAGACATGACTATCAGGAGAGAAGGATCGCTGGTAGACATCTTAGGGGCTACCTACTGCAGTGATTAACCTATTTAGGAATATTCTAAAGAGAGAATTCCCTTTCTATAGAAAATTGTGGTTTTCATTCATTTATTATAAATTATATAGATAATCTCATAATCGTCTAAGAGCTAGCTGTTGCTTTCATATATAGTATTTATGAAGGCTGTAGGTCTCTGGACCTTTTTCACTCTTGCAACAAAGCTCATTCTTTGTCTTTTCCTATTTATACTTCTATGACACATTTTCACAATTTGCTCAAGGCTTTTTAAAATAGTTTGTATTACTTCTCAGTCCATCTACCGTCTCATTTATTTACTGTAACTTAAATCCTTAAAGATTGACAAGAAGGGAAATATAGAAGACGAGTGGGAATACTGATAATTTTTTCTAATGCTTCTCCATTGTTCTTTAATAGTTTTTTTTGTGGTCTTTCCTTTATATGACAGAAATCATCAACAGGTACTTATTAAGTGACTGCTATGAAAAATGAGGATATTCTCCAGAGTTCCTTCCATTCTAACAGTTTATAAATCTATGAGTAGTGCACTGTGCTAAGCGCAGTATTGTGAAAAATGCAAATAAATAAAATTAACAGGCAATTTAAATAATTTTCTTGTTTTAGAGTCTCTTACATTATTTATTGTTTGTGTAGAATTACAGTACAGTTTACTACTTTAATTTAGATTATATAGGGTGAGGCAAAAGTAGGCTACAGTTGTTTGCATGGAAAAATAATGCACTAATTAATAAATAATAATACAAGAATAAGCTCTGTATTTTGCATACTCACTACTGTAAAACTACTTTTGCCCTACCCTGTAGAAAATCCCACAGCACATTTTAAACTTAAAAACAATTTATGTTCACTTATGTGACAACAAATAATATTTCTATAGTAATTCTTACATTTTTTATTTTTGAAATAATCTTTCTATTTTTGAATAGTTTAAGATTTACGGAAAAGTTATGGAAACAATTCAGATTTCCCATATACATCACACCTAATTTCTCCTATTGTATTTTTGTGTTGTTTTAAATCAGTCTTATTAAGGTTTACATGTCAAAAGCTGTACATATTTCAAGTATACACTTGATGTCTTGGAGATAAGTTTACACTTGTGAAATTATCACCACCATCAAGACTATAGGTTACCCATCACCTCTATGAGTATTCTCCTGTCTACTTTATTATCATTTGTGTGTACATTTGTGTGTATTAAGAACACTTATTAGGTAAAATCTACCTTTTTAAAAAATCTTAAGTATACAATACACTATCATTACCTACAAGCACTATGTTTTATAGTAGATCTCCAGAAATTATTTTCTTGCATAATTTAAACTTTGTACCCTTTGACCATACTTTTTCATTTCTCACTCCCCCCAACCTCTGGCAATCACCATTCTATGCCGGAACCTGGCAGCAACAAACAGTACCTGATTGAGGGGGTGAGGATGAGAAAAAAGAAAGACAAAAAAAGATGGGGTCGGGAGGACTGAGACTGAAGTCTGCAGTCCCGAGTTTACTTCTTAGCTCGTTTTTATACAGCAAAAGCAGGGAGGTAAAAGATACAGGTCAGAAGATGCTGACCTTTAGGCTAAGTATTTACCCAGCACCACATCTTTGTTTCTGTACGTAAGCAGAGAATTGTTTCCTAATCTATATGCAAGCAGCAGGTTAAACAGTATATGTTATTCTTTACAAAGGTCAGTAGTATTTTTACATTAACAAGCTGCAAAACAAGCTGACAGCCCGTTCTCATGAGAGCTATGACTTTGTCCTACCAGAGCTGTGTCCACCAAGAGACCCCTGCTTTCAGGGCAGCTCCAAGGAAAAAGTCCCCTGTTTTCAGGGCAGCTCCCCACATCTCCCCCTTTCCTTTTCAGCTCCCCACAATTCTACTCTCTACTTCTGTGAGTTAGAATATTTATTTTTTATAAACTTATTGGGGTGGCATTAGCGTTGGTTAATTAAGTTACATAGGTTTCAGATATACAATTCTATAATATCATCTGTGTTTTGTATTGTGTGTTCACCACCCAAAGTGAAGTCTCCTTCCATCACCATTTATACCCCATTTACATTCTTTCACCTGCCCCCACCTCCTTTTCCCTCAGTGTTATCTATGTCAGTGAGTTTCAGGGTTGTTGTTTTTGTGTGTGTGTGTGTTGTTTTTATTCCTGTTGCTTAATCCCTTTACCTCTTTCACCCAGCCCTCCAAACTTCTCCTCTCTGACAGCTGTCTGTTCTTTATGTATGAGTCTGTTTCTATTTCGTTTGTTTTGTATGTTTTGTTCGTTAGATTCCACGTGTAAGCAAAATCATATGACATTTTTCTTTATCTGATGTATGGCTTATTTCACTTAGCATAATAGGGTCCAGGTCCATCTATGCTGTTGCAAAAGGTAAGTTTTCTTTATATTTTTATGGTCAAGTAGTATTCCATTGTGTAAATGTACCACAGCTTTTTTATCCACTTATCTACAGATAGGCACTTGGGGTGCTTCCAAATTTTGCCTAATGAAAATAGTGCTGCGATAAAAATAGGGATGCATATATATTTTTTGAATCTGTATTTCAGGTTTCTTTATATCTATTCCCAGAAGTGAAATCACTGGGTCATAAGGCAGTTCCATTTTCAGGTTTTTTTTTGTTTGTTTTGTTTTTTTTTAGGAAATCCATATTTGTTTTTCCACCATGGCTCTCTATGATCTCTATGTACCAATTTGCATTCCCACCAACAGTGGATAAACCTTTCCTTTTCTCCACATCCTCATCAACATTTGTATGTTGATTTAGTGATGATAGCCATTCTGACAGGTGTGAGGTGATATCTCATTGTGATTTTAATTTGTGCTTTTCTTCCAATTAGTGACATTGAGTATATTTTCATATGTCTATTGGCCATCTGTATGTTCTCTTTGGAGAAGTATTTATTTATTCAGGTCTTTTGCCCATTTTTAATTGGATTATTTTATTTTTTGATGTTGAGTTGTAAAAGTTCTTTATAAATTTTGTTTACTAACCCTTTATCAGATGTATCATTGATGAATATGCCACATATAAGTGAAATCATACAGTATTTGCCTTCCTCCATCTGACTTGTCACTTGGCATTGTGATGTCTCCCAGGGGCATCCTCATTGTTACAAATGGCAGAATTTTATTTTTTTAAAGTATATTTTTATTTATTTCAGAGAGGAAGAGTGAGGGAGAGAGAAATAGAAAAATCAATGATGAGATAAAATCATTGATTGGCTGTCTCCTGTACACACACACACACACACACACACACACACACACACACACATACATCCCTAGGGGTTGAGCCTACAATCCAGGCATGTGCCTTGACCAGGAATCAAACCTTGACCTCCTAGATCATAGTTGATGCTCAACCACTGAGCAACACTGGATGGACAGAATTTTCTTTTGTAAGGCTGAAAATATTCAAATCTAGGCATATAACACATGTTATTTATCCTTTCATCTATCAATGGAAATTTAGGTTGTTTTCATTCCTTGCCTATTTTGAATAATGTTGCAATGAATATGAAAGTGCAGATATCTCATCAAGATTCTGATTTCAATTCCTTTGAATAAATATTTAGAAGTGAGATTGAAGGATCATATGGTAGTTCCATTTCTAGTTTAATGATGAACCTCCATACTGTTTTATATAATAGCTGGAACAATTTATATAGTCACCAAATTATATAAAGGTTTGGGTGGTTGTTTTTTTTTTCCACATCCTCACCAACACTTGTAATCTTTTGACAGTTTAATAACAGCCATTCTAACAGGTATGAGATGATAGTTAATTGTGGCTTTGATTTGCATTTCACTGATGATTACTGATATTGAGTAGCTTCTCAAATACCTATTGGTTGCTTGTATGTCTTCTTAGGGAAACTATCCATTCATCCTTTGCCCATTTTATTTTTTTAATTTATCATTATTGTTGAAAAATATTACCGATGTCTCCCTTTTTCCCCCCGTTAACCCACCCACTCACCTTGAACCTCCCCCGCCCCAGGCCTTCACCACATTATTGTCTGTGTCTATGAGTTATGCATATATGCATATAAGTTCTTTGGTTAAATTCTCCCAACCCACTCACTACCCTTGCCTTCCCTCTGAGATTCATCAGTCTGTTTCATGCTTCTGTGTCTTAATCAATTTTGTTCATGAGTTTATTTTGTTTAGTAGATTCCACATATGAGTGAGATAATATGATATTTGTCTTTCTCTGACTGGCTTATTTCACTTAACATAATACTCTTCAGGTCTCTCTGTGATCTCTCTATGATGTCTTTTTACTGCTGCCTAGTATTCCATGGTGTAAATGTACCACAGCTTTTTTATTCACTCAGCCACTGAAAAGTACTTGGGCTATTTTCAGGTCTTAGCTATTGTAAATTGTGCTGCTTTGAACATGGGGGAGGGGAGATACATTCTTTCTGATTGGTGTTTTGTGTTTAGGAAATATTCCTATAAGTGGGGTAACTGGGTCAAATGGCAATTCCATATTTGATATTTTGAAGAAACTCTATACTGTTTTTACAAAATGGCTTGTACCAGTCTACATTCCCACCAGCAGTGTACTAGGATTCGCTTTTCTCTACATCCTCACCAGCATTTGTCATTTGTTGACTTGTTGATTGTAGCCATTCTGACAGGTGTGAAACTTCACTGTCATTTTAATTTGCACCTATCTTATGATCAGTGGCTTTGAGCATTTTTTCATGTTTCTTGACCATCTGTATATCCCCTTGAGAGAAATATCTGCTTAGGTCCGTTGCCAAATTTTTAATTGGATTGTTTGCCTTTCTTTTGTTAAGTTGAATGAGTTCTTTATGTATTTTGGATATTAACCCTTAAGCAGATGTATCATTACGAAAAATGTTCCCACATACACTGGACTTCCTTTTCATTTTGGTGATGGTTTCTTTTTCTATGCAGAGCTTTTTATTTTGATATAGTCCCATTTGTTTATTTTTTCTTTAGTTTATTTTGACCCAGGAGATGTATCCACAAACATATTGCTATGAGAGAATTCTGAGATTCTGTAGCCTATGGCTTCATCTAGGATTTTTATGATTTCATAACTTATATTTAAGCATTTTATCCACTTTGAGTTTATTCTTGTGTATTATGTATGTTGGTGGTCTAGTTTCATTCTTTTGCATATACCTGTGCAATTTTCCCTATACTGTTTATTGAAGAGACTGTTCTGACTCCATTGAATGTTCTTGCCTCCTTTGTCAAATATTAATTGAGCATAATCACTTGAGTGGATTTCTGAGGTCTCTGTTTGTTCCCTTCATCTATATGCCTGTTCTTGTGCCAGTACCTGGCTGTTTACAGTGGCATTGTAGTATAACTTGATATCGGATATTGTGATCCATCCAACTTTGTTCTTCTTTATCAATATTGCTGCAAATATTTAGAGTCTTTTTTTGTTTCAAAATAAATTTTTGGAGTATTAGTTCTAGTGAAATATTAGTTCTGTGAAATATGCCATTAGTATTTTAATAGGGACTGCATTAAATCTGTAGATTGCTTTGGATGGTATGGATGTTACTTCTACCACTCCATGAACATGGTATATCCTTCCACTTATTTATATATTTCTCTGTCTCATTTTATCAATGTTCTATAATTTTCTGAGTACAGGTCTTTCACCTTAGTTAAATTTATTCCTAAGTATCATTTGTTTTATTGAAGTGGAAAATGGCTTTTTTTATTTAATTTCTCATTCTGAGAGTTTATTATTAGTGTATAAAAATGCCATAGATTTCTGAATATTAATTTACTAACCTGCTACATTGAAAAATTATTTATTACATCTAGTTGTTTTTGTGGGGAAATTTTGGTTTTCTATGTAAAACATCATGGCATCTGCGAATAATGAGAGTTTTATTTCCTCTTTTCCAGTTTGGATGACTTTTATTTCTTCTTATTGTCTGATCACTGTGGTTAGCACTTCCAGTATTATGTTGAATAAGGGAGGTGAAAGTGGATATCCTTCTCTTGTTCCAGCTCTTGGGGGAAATGGTTTTAGTTTTGTCCATTGAATATGATGCTGGCTGTAGGTTTGTTATATGTGGTCTTTATTATATTTATGTATGATCTCTCTTCCCACTTTGCTGAGAGTTTTTATCAAACATGGGTATTTGATTTTGTGGGGTGCTTTTGTTGTTTCTATAGATATGACCCTGTGAATTTCACCTTTAATTTGTTTATGTAATGTATCACATTTGTTGATTTGTGGATATTGTATCATCCTTGCATTCCTGAAATAAATCCCACTTGGTCTTTTAAAATATTGCTGGATCTGATTCGCTAATATTTTGCTGACAATTTTATCATCAGAGATATTAGCCTATAATTACCCTTCTTTGTAGTGTCTTTATCTGGTTTGAAATTAGGATAAAGCTGGCCTCAAAAATAGATCTTGGAAGTGTCCCCACCTCTTGGATTTTTTTTTAATAGTTTGAGCATTATAAGTGTTACTTTCTTTTTGATTATTTGGTAAAACTCTACTATGAAGCCACCTGGACCAGGACTTTCATTTGCTAGGAGGATTGTGTGTGTGTGTGTGTGTGTGTGTGTGTGTGTGTGTGTGTGTTGTGGTGTGTTTTATGTTGTTATTTTTACTGCTTCAATATCATCAATTGTTATTGCCCAATTCAGGTTTTCTGATTCTTCCTGATTCAGTTTTGGAAGATTATCTTTTTTCTAGAAATTTGTCCATTTAAATCCACATTGTCCAGCTTCTCACTCTCTTCCTGTGTGAGTCTTTCGTTCTGAGGTGGAGCTTATACACAACATATATCTGGGTCATGCTTTTGTATCCATTCAGCTACCCTATGTTTTTGATTGGAGCATTCTACCCATTTACATATAAAGTTGTAATTGATAGATATTTATTTGCTATTTTAATTCTTTATACCTATGTTTTTCTCTCTATTTCTTTTCATTGCAGTAATCCCTTTATCATTTCTTTCAGTGCTAGTTTGGTGATGGTACACTCTTTTTATCCCCTTTTTCTGGTCTGGGAAGCTTTTTATTACACCATCTATATTGAATGATAGCCTTGGTGGATATGGTAATCTTGATTTCAGATCCTTGTTTTTCATTTCTTGAATACTTCATGCCATTCTCTTCTGGACTGTAGAGTTAACAAATTGCTTCCCTCTTACAGACTTTAAGATTCTCTCTTTGCCTTTAATTTTTGGCATTTGAATTATGATATTTCTGGGTGTGGGCTATTTGTGTTCTTCTTGCTTAGTGGTTCTGTCTTCTGGGGCTGGGTGCCTTTGTTTTATTGTTTATATTAATTATGGTCTCACATAATTGTCCTTATTCCCCCATTCCCATCCAAAACCCCTCCCTAGATATGCCCCCCAAACCCCCGTTGTCCATGGCCACTGGCTAGGCCCATATGTATGCACACAAGTCCTTTGGTTGATCTCTTCCCCTTACTCCCATCATCCCTTACTTTCCCTCTGAGGTTTGAGAGTCTGATCGCTGGTTCTCTTTCTCTGGGTCTGTTTATGTTGTTCATTATTTCCTCTACATGTGTGAGATCATGTTTGGGCGCCTTTGGAAAGGACCAAGATAGGCACCAGTGTATACTTTTTCTAACCCCTGGCCAAGAATTAAATCAGTCAAAGACTTACTGCCTCCAGAGACAAGCTTCTGCCTGGCATCTGATTGTTACACAGTTTTGAACATACTCTGACTATGGACCTCAGTGTAGGGCAAGAGGTTTTCCAATAGGGTGGGGCAATTGTTTCTGCCTGCATGCTTATTATTATTCTCAGTCTCTTAATGGGTCTCAAAAACTCCACATGTAAGGCAAGGGGTTTTCTAATTGGCTGGGGCAAAAGCAGCCTAGATGATAAAAGTTCACCTGAGAAATTTGTCCTCTACAGTATCAGAACATGACTCAGCACAAGGAACCAGGGTGTCTGCCTTCCAAGGTTAACCCCAGGACTGCCAATCCTAGATTCTACTCACAAAATTCCAGTTCATTCTACCCTCCCTCTTCAAAAGCCATGCTAGACACAAGATTTTGTGCATTGGCTCTTTAAGAGGGTTCCTGCATTTCCAGCAGTCTCTCCCTGGCAGACAAAAACCCTGATGCTTTTCACAGCCAAATGTTATGTGGGTACCTTTCTCAGTTATGGTGCTCTGGGCTAGGGAGACAAGATTTGGGTTTAGTCCCCAAAGTTCTCAGTGGGAACCCCCCCACAGCTGAGATATCCCTCCAGAACTTTAGCTGTTATCTGTGGGAACCCGGCCAGCCCTTTAGGACCTCCACGATTCCTACCAATTTCTATGCAGTCTCCACTTTCCATCCTTGGTTATCACGATTCTCTCTAGCTAGTCTTTAGTTGATTATTCATGATAGTTTTTCTGTGTTTTAATTGTAATTCCAATTTGGTCCTGGGAGTTTATCAGTGTAGCTTCCACTTACTTACCACCATTTTGGAATTTTCCTACAAAATATTTTTTGAGCACCTATTAATTCAAATAATTAGGCTATATATTTAGGTTAACTCAGTGAGGGGGGGAAAAATTATCCCCATGGTATACTCTTTATCATGGGGTGATATAATCAACAATTGCAATATAAGCAAGAGTTCTGAAAGAAAAGTACAGGCTCATATTAGAGAGTCTAAATGATAAATTTAAACTAGTTTGAGGGGGTCAGAAACAAAGACCTTGAGGAAGTGATCTTTAAGAAGAGATCTGAAGTATAAGTGTGAGTTATTCTGACAACAATTGATTGAAGGTGGGACTGAAGGTTAAAGGAGTGACATTAAAGAGTAGGCAGGAAGGAGTTAGATTATCAAAAGCCTCATATTTCATGTTTTAAGAAGTTTTGTCTTGATTTTAAAGGGCTAGAATGTCACTGAAGAATTTTAATCAGCAAAAGTCTGATTTTCACTCAAAAATGTCATTTGGATTATGATGTGGAAAACAAATAATAGGGCAATGATGGAGTCAGAGAAGCAGGTATGACTCCTGGATTCTTAATCCCCTTGCGATATAGCCCTTCTTGTGTCAAATTAAAAATTACCTAGCCTCAGTTGAGTTTCTCTCCTACCACACTTTAGTCATTCAGGTTTTTAAAATAAGGTTGAATATATTGACACATTTCCCCATTGAGAATTTTGTTAAATTATTTATAGAGCTTTCCTGTGAAAAGCCATGAATATTTAATAGTTGCCTGTCAATATTTCAATATTGTGCTACGTAGAGACCTGAGGGGCATATTGGACATCTTTAAATATGCATGTATAACACAGAACCTAATGAATAGTAGGGGAAATAAATATATGAAAAAATTCAATAAAGGTAACAAAAAGTATAATATTGAGCTGATTTGTTCATATTTTAAACTTGGTATAAATTTTAATATATATATATATATATATATATATATATATATATATATATATATATAATTTCAGAAAAGATGGGAGGAGAGATAGAAACATCAACGATGAGAGAGAATCAATGATTGGCTGCCTCCTGCATGACTGGGTTTCAAACCTGCAACCTGGGTATATGCCCTGACTGGGAATCAAACCATGAGCTCCTGGTTTATAGCTCTAAGTTAAACCACTGAGCCACTGTGGCCAGGCAAAACTTGATATAAGTTTAGTGTTATAAGATAATCAAGGCTAAAACATCAATTTCCATATAGTAGTTGTTTATAATATCTCATAAATCTACTTGACTTCATATTTCTGAACTCCAGATCCCTAAAAATGTTTGTGTGAGTGTGTGTGTAGGGGGGCAACTCTTTTAATTTTATTAATGCTCTGGCCAGTGTGGCTCAGTTGGTTGGAGGTTGTCCCATGCACCAAAGGGTTGTCAGCTCAATTCCCTTTCAGAGAACATGCCCGAGTTGCAGGCTTAATCCCACATAGGAGGTGTGCAGAAGGCAGCAGCAGATTGAAATTTCATCTCTCTCTCTCTCTCTCTCTCTCTCTCTCTCTCTCTCTCTCTTTCTCTCCCCTCTTTCCTCTCTCTCACTAAAAATGAATAAAAAAAACTATTGTATTTAAAAATATATTGCATGATATGGGAATAAGATATGTTTCAGATATAATTTTCAAATGGCTCAACAGTTTGGACCAAAACAAACAAAAAACTATCTTAAATTTCTTCACATCTAAATACACTTTATATTTTAATTAATTATAACTGTTTCTTTGAACATAAGAATTCTAGCACAATTTCTTCCTTGTGAAAGTTGTATTTTTCTCTAGAAAGGATCTGATGCTCACTTTCCTGGATTCAATCACTAAGGTAGCTCTATCTTCCAATATTCTTTAATCTTGGAGTTAAATTTACACATTTGTCTTAGTTGAGAAATATATATTGTGTTTTTTAGAACCAAAGAGTAATTTGTGTCTCACATAAAGATAAAAATGTTTGCATTTCCTTGTATGCAAATTTCACCTTCTGTTTGTCAAATCCTTAAGCTAATCTATGATATGTGAGGATTGAAAGTAAATGGAACAAAATTGCTCCATAGCCCCTACAAGTCCAGAACTAACCTGATTTTCTCTCAAGTAATCTCTGGGTCTTCTTGCTGATTTGATATGGCTGGATTCATTATAATTAAGGTACAACCCAGAGTAATAGTTTTCAAAACATATAGCATGGTCAGAAATAGTTAATAAGATTGGATTTCAAAGGTGGAGTCAGCAAAACAAGTCAGTAAAAACTATTGTAACACTAAATACTTTTCCATCAAGAGCTATGACGCTGAATTAAGAAACAAATCAATTTCTCAATATACTCAGAGGAGAGGATTACTGCATTACTTGGACTTCATTTAAGGCTTTGACTCTAATGCTAAATTGGTTGGCAAAGTTAAAATTAGGGCTTTCCAGATATTTTGGTATAAATTCTAGCTGAACATTTCTGCCTAAAATGCCCCATAATAAAAATCAAAAGGCCATCTTTTAGTGTCAGGTAAGACAAAGTATTCTCATCCCCAAACCTTCTATAAAGAATGATACTATTCCTTAGATATTATACAAAATGCAGCTACAATGTTTCATTCATTTTTCCAGGAGACATACAGTTTTATGCCATTTCTTCTAATCAGTGGCATTTATTTAAATATGGCATATAGAGCTACATTGAGAAATAAGTTCTAAATTTAAAATAAAAAATATGGACTGCCAGTGTAGGGTCTGAAAATTTTGGGGTGCCTCAGAAAACACCCAGATATAACACTCACTCTCATTCTATATACACATATGTAAACATGTTAGTTACTATTGTTCGTGTTTTAATAACACCTAATAACATATAAAATAAGCTGAAATTCTTCTTTTTTGGAAGTAGAATTAAAATACATATACCTTGGATATTATAAGAGTACATGTAAGAGGACTGCAGAGTAGAGAAAAAGAAAGTAGAGTGGCTAGAGATTTCAGGACCCAAAAAATGGCAAGTTGTTAAGTTCTCTAGATTTCTTTTAACTTCAGATATCCTATACTTAGAGCAGAATATGCTGAAAAGCCAGAAATATCACTGGAAGAAAATAGCCCAACAAAATTATCTTTTTTCTAGACAAAAAGTCAAGAAAGAGGCAACTCATTAAGACAGAAACCAGCCGAAACCGGTTTGGCTCAGTGGTAGAGCATCGGTCTGCAGACTGAAAGGTCCCAGGTTCGATTCTGATCAGGGGCATCTATGTTGGTTGCGGGCACATCCCCAGTAGGGGGTGTGCAAGAGGTGTTTCTCCCTTATCGACGTTTCTAGCTCTCTATCTCTCTCCTTCCTCTTTGTAAAAAAATCAACAAAATATATATATTTAAAAAAAAAAAAAAAGACAGAAACCATTTATTAATGTAATTGCTATTCTCCAACCAAAACTCACAGTACCTCTACCACCCTATGCATGCCAGCAACTGCCAATTGGAAAGTCTAGAATTATACCCTTAACAGGCTGTAAAAAGGCTCCCTACCCCACCACACTTTAGAGTGATGTCAGAGAAGGTCAAGTGGGGGATTCTTGTACTTTCATCCTTGCCTAGCTGTAAAAAGACTTTCCCCTCCTAGTATCAGCGGACACCACATGGGAGCCTGGACTCTAACCTCATTCAGCATTGACCAGGCACCACTTTCCTACAAACTGGGGTGATATAAGAGTTAGCCTAGTGGAGAGTCAGAACTTCACTGCTTTCCAAGAAAGATGAAGCCACCCTGGTTACTTCTCAATGTCAATGGGAGCTACCTATGGAGCAGTAATGCTGCACTCTGCTCACAGCTGGAGCATTATTAGCATACGCATAGTAGAAAGACAGAACTCCTGTGGAAACTGGTTTGGCTCTGTGGATAGAGCATCAGCCTTCGGACTGAAAGGTCCCAGGCTGGGCATGTACCTTGGTTGCAGGCACATTCCTAGTAGGGGGTGTGCAAGAGGCAGCTGATCAATGATTCTCTCTCATCGATGTTTCTAACTCTCTATCCTCTCTCTTCCTCTCTGTAAAAAATCAATAAAATATATTTTTTTTTAAAAAGAAAAGAAAGTGGACATCCCTGTCTTGTTACTTTTCTTACAGGAAGTGGTTTCAGTTCTTTCCCCTTGAGTATAATGTTTGCTGTAGGCCTTTATTATGTTGAGATAATATCCTTCTATATCCACTTTGCAGAAAATTTTTATCAAAAATGGGTGTTGGATTTTGTTGAATGCTTTCTCTGTGTCTATTGATTTTTGTCTTTCAATTTGTTTTATATATATATATATATATATATATATATATATATATATATATATATATATATATATTTGTGAATACTATACCAGCCTTGCATCCCTGTAATAAATCACATTTGGTTATGGCATATGATCTTTTTAATATATTGCTGGATCTGGTTTGCTAATATTTTGCTGAGGATTTTAGCATCTATGTTCTTCAGAAATATTGCCCTCTAATTCTCTTTCGTTGTAGTGTCTTTATCTGGTTTTGGAATTAGGATTATGCTAGACTCATAAAAAGAGCTTGGAATTATTCCTTCTTCTTGGATATCTTGAAATAGTTTGAGGAGTATAGTTATTAGTTCTTCTTTTAATGTTTGATACAACTCTGCTGTGAAGTCATCGAAAACAGGGCTTTTGTCTGCTGAGAGTTTTTTTGTTTGTTTTGTTTTTTGTTTTTTTTCTGCTTCAATGTCATCAGTTATTATTAGCCTATTCATCTTGTATTTTAATAGGAATTTGTACATTTCATCCACATTCTCCAGCTTGTTGGCATGTAGTTGTTCATAGTATTTTCTTACAATCCATTGTATTTCTGTGTTGTCAGTTGTTACTTCTCTACTTTCATTTCTTATTTTATATATTTGGTTTCTCTCTCTCTCTTTCTCTCTCTCTCTCTCTCTCTCTCTCTCTCTCTCTCTCTCTCTCTCTCTCTCTCTCTCTTTTAAGGAGTCTGGCTAAAGGTTTATTTTTTCAAAGAACCAACTCTCAGTTTCATTGATTTTTTTGTAATATTTTAAGTCTCTATGTCATTTACTTCTGCTCCAATCTTTATTATTTCCTTCCTTCTACTGACTCTGTGCTTTTCTTGTTGTTCTCATTCTAATTCTTTAAGTTATTGGGTTAAATTGTTATTAATTTTTCTTGCTTTTTAAGATAGGCCTGTAGTTCTCTGAACTTCCCTCTCAGGACTGCATTTCATGTGTCCCAGAGATTCTCGGTGATTGTTTTTTGTTTGTTTGTTTGTTTGTTTGTTTTTTAATTTGTTTCCAGAACGTTTTTTTTTTTTATTTCTTTCTTATATCATTGGTAAAATATTCAGTCTTTAATAGCATGCTTTTATCCTCCATGTGTCTCAAAGTTTTTGAGTCTTTTTACTGTAGTTGATTTCTAATTTTATTCAATTATTAACTGAGAAGATGTTTGATATGATTTAAATCTTCTTGAACTCGTATAGATTTTTTTTTTGTCCTATCATGTGGTCTATCTTTTGGAATGACCCACATGTACTTGAGAAGAATTTATATTCTGCAATGGCTGTATTACTGTTCATCTCTCCCTTAAAGTCCTCTAAAGGTGTATATGTATTTAGTTGCTCCTATATTGGGTGCATAAATATTTACCAGGGTTATATCTTCTTGTTGGATTGATCCTTTTAGTATTATTTAGTGACCTTTATGGTCTCTTGTTATGGCCTTCATTTTGTATTTAATTTGGTCAGATATGAATATTTCTACCAGAGCATTTTTTTTATTTCCATCCCTCACTCTCATCCTGTGTGAATCTTTTGTTCTAAGGTGGATCTCTTGTAAACAAAATATTTATTTGGGTCATGTTTTTGTAATCATTCAGCTAAACTGTGTGATTAGAACTTTTAATCCATTTACATTTAAGGTTATTATTGATAGGTACTTTTTATTGCCATTTTAATCCTTTATGCCTATGTTTCTCTTGCTATTCTTATTATTACAGAAGTCCCTTTAGCATTTCTTGCAATGCTGATTTGGTGGTTATAAACTCCTTTAGCCATTTTTTGGGAGTCTGGTTAGCTCTTTATTTCACTATATATTTTGAATGATAACCTTGCTGGATATAGTAATCTTGGTTTCAAAGTCTTGCTTTTTATTACCTTGATAACTTCATGCCATTTCCTTCTGGCCTATAGAATTTCTGATGAGAATTCAGCTGACAACTTTATGGGAGTTCCTTTGTAGATAACAAATTGCTTTACTCTTGCTGCCTTAAAGATTCTTTCTTCCTTAGAAGGGGAGATTTACATGTCTTCTGTTTTACAATCCTTGGTAGGAGTAATGTTCTCCAACCAGGTAAAAGAAACAAAACCATTTCAATAAAAATCCTTATTTCTATCAAAAATCCTTATTTCTATTAATTCCTATATTTCTATCTACAGATTCCATTAAAATTTTTCAACAAGATTTTATTCTGCCATACTGGGTAGAGAGGGAAATGTTTCTAAAATAAACATAATATCCATTCATATTAGAACATTCAAGTAGAGACACTAATTTACCTTTTTAAACATCACATCTTTCAAAATTCTATAAATTTTACTTTATCTTATTTTCTCACCTGCCAACATGTTCTTAAACATTTCCCCTGGACCAGATAAGGTTTTGTTTGTTTGTTTATTTTTTGTTTTATTGAATTAAGATACAGGAAGGGAGAAGGGGAGATAAAAACATCAGTGATAAGAGAGAATCATCAATAGGATGCCTCCTACACACACCCTAATGGAGATTGAGCTGGAACCCCCATCCCCAGGTTTTCAGCACCCTATTCTCTGTGTCCATGGGTTATTCATATATGCATTCAAGTTCTTTGGTTGATTACCTCCACCCACCCACCTTCCCCTGCATTCCCTCGGAGATTCCACACTCTGTTCCATGCTTCCATGTCTCTGGATCCACTCCATTCATTAGTTTATGTTACTTAGATTCCACATATGAATGTGATCATGTGATACTTGTCTTTCTCTGACTGACTTATTTCACTTAGCAAGCTACTCTCTAGATCCCTTCATGCTGTCTCAAAGGGTAAGAGAGTCTTTTCTTTTCACTGCTGTATAGCATTCCATGATATAAATGTACCAAAGCTTTTTTTTTATCCATTCATCTACTGATGGGCACTTGGGCTGTTTCAGATTTTAGCTATTGTAAATTGTACTGCTATGAACATAGGAGTGTATACATTCTTTTTTATTAATGCTCCAGGTTTCTTTTCTTTTAATAAATATATTTTATTGATTTTTTACAGAGAGGAAAGGAGAGGGATAGAGTTAGAAACATTGATGAGAGAGAAGCATCAATCGGCTGCCTCCTGAACACCTCCTACTAGGGAAGTGCCCACAGCCAAGGTACATGCCCTTCACCGGAATAGAACCTGGGACCTTTCAGTCTGCAGGTTGACACTCTATCCACATGAATCAAGCTGGTTAGGTGCTTTGGGTTTCTTTGGATAAATTCCTAGAAGTGGGATCACTGGGTCAAATGGAAGTTCCATTTTTAATTTTCTGAGGAAATGCCATAATGTTTTCCATAATAGCTGTACCAGTCTGAATTCCCACCAGCACTGTACTCGGGCTCCCTTTTCACCACATTTTTTGCCAGCACTTATCATTTATTGACTTGTTGATGACAGCTACTCTGACAGGTGTGAGATGATGTCTCCTTGTCATTTTGATTTGCATCTCTCAGTTGATTAGTGACTTTGAGCATATTTTCATATGTCTCTTGATCATCTGTATATCCTTTTTGGAGAAGTGTCTATTTAGGTCCTTGTTCTTGTTTTTAATTGGAATATTTGTATTTTGTTAATTTGTATGAGTTCCTTGTATATTTTGGATATTAACCCTTTATCAGATGTATCATTGGGAAATATGTTCTCCCATACAGTGAGCTCTTTTCATTTTGTTGTTGGTTTCTTTTGCTGTACAGGGGCTTTTTATTTTTATGTAGTCCAATTTGTTTATTTCCTCCTTTGTTTCCTTTGCCTTAGGAGATGTATCTATAAACTTTTTGCTACATAAGATGTCTGAGTTTTGGTTGCCTATGGTTTCTTCTAGGATTTTTATAGTTTCACAACTTACATTTAAGTCTTTATCAATTTTGATTTTATTGCCCTAACCGGTTTGGCTCAGTGGCTAGAGTGTTGGCCTGCGGACCCAGGTTTGATTCCAGTCAAGGGAATATACCTTGTTTGCAGGCTCATACCCAGTAAGAAGTGTGTAGGAGGCAGCTTATCGATGTTTCACTCTCATTGATGTTTCTAATTCTCTATCCTTCTCTTTCTCTCTGTAAAAAATCAATAAAATATATTTAAATTTTTTTGAGGTTTTTTTCCTTGTGTAAGGTGTAAATTGGTGGTCTTATTTCACTTTTTGCATGTATATGTCTAATTATCCCCCCACCATTAATTGAAGAGGCACTCTTAATTCCATTGTATGCCCTTGCCTCCTTTGTTAAATATTAATTGTTATATATTATTGATAATTAAATAATCACTTAAGTTGATTTTTGGTATCTCTGTTCTGTTCCCTTGATAATTATGCCTGTTCTTTTGCCAGTGCCAGGCTGTTTTGATTATAGTAGCTTCATAGTATAACTTGAAATCTGGTATTGTGATCTCCCAACTTAGTTTTTCTTCCTCAAGATTGCTGCAGCGATTTAGGATGTTTTTTTTTGTTTGTTTTTTGTTTTTTTAATTCCATATAATTTTTGGAGTATTTGTTCTAGCTTTGTGAAATATGCTGCTGGTATTTTAATAGGGATTTTATTTAATCTGTAGATTACCTTGTATAGTATTGTCATTATAATGATGTGAATTCTACCAATCTATGAACATTGTATATTCCTCCAGTTGTTAATATCTTCTTCTATCTCTTTTTACAACGTCCTGTGGTTTTCCAAGTGCAAGATTTAACACTTGGATGAGTTTATTCTTAAGTATCTTAATTTTTTTTTGTTGCAATGGCAAATAGCATTTAGTTCTTCTTTCTGAGAATTCATTATTGATATATTAAAAAAGCCATCAATTTTTATGTGTTGATTTTATATCCTGCTACTTTGCCAAATTCATTTATTAAATCTAGCAGTTTTTTAGTGGATTCTTCAGGGTTTTCTATGTACAACAAGCATGTCAAACTCAAAGGCTAACATAGGCCAAATAAACAAGGTATAACTTTGTGTGAACCATAAAAAAACACAAAAAAGCTTCAATTTTCATACAAATGTAAATTTATTTTGATTGAGAGATGCTGAATATAAAGGGCTGAAATAAGTGAGTGATCATTAACATAATATAATAGAACATTTTAATAAAAATAATATTTTTTCTTAAACGTTAACTTGCCAGATACAGAATAACTGCACAAATTAATGTAATACAAATAAACCTATTTTTCTTGTTTTCCCAAAGTGAAATATTTCCTGTTGTGCACATCAAACAAGTCAGTCCAAGACTATTGATATGGCAATCGGCTGCTAAAATACTCGCTGGTAGTATTAGTGGAGAGAAATGGTGAACCTATGAGTAAGGCACATAAGGGAAATGAATGCAATACGATTATAGTAATAACTCATTAGCAAATGTTGTAGTTCATTATTAATAATTATGTATAAAAGGATATTGTAAAAATTAAGTTATAATTTTTAAATTTCTATATTGATTAAGCTATTACATATGTGTCCTCATCCCTCAATTACTTCCCAACCCCCCGCCCACTCATTTCCACACACACACACACACACACACACACACACACACACGCATTCCCCCAGCCTCCCCTGGTGTCTGTGTCCATTAGTTAGGCTTACATGCGTGCATAAAAGCCCTTTGGTTGATCTCTCCCCCTTACTCCTCCCCTCCCCTACCATTCCTCTGAGGTTTGACAGTCTGATCAATGTTTTTCTATCTCTGATCTGTTTTTGTTCATCAGTTTATGTTTCATTATATTCCATAAATGAGTGAGATCATGTGATATTTATCTTTCTCCGACTGGCTTATTTTGCTTAGTATAATGCTCTCCAGTTTCATCCATGCTGATGCAAATGGTAAGAATTTCTTCTTTTTTTACTGAAGCATTGTATTTCATTGTGTGCACCAAAGTTTTTAAATCAGTTTATCTGCTGATGGGCACTTAAGCTGTCTCCAAATCTTAGCTATGGTGAATTGTGCTGCTATGATCATAAGGGTGCATATATCCTTTCTGATGGGTGTTTTTAGCTTCTTGGGGTATATTCCTAGAAATGGAATTGCAGGTCAAATTGGAGTTCCATTTTTAGGTTTTTGAGGAAACTCCATACTGTTCTCCACAGTGGCTGCACCAGTCAGCATTCCCACCAGCAGTGCAAGAGGATTCCTTTTTCTCCACATCCTCACCAGCACTTGCCCTTGGTTGATTTGTTGATGATAGCCATTCTGACAGGTGTGAGATGGTATCACGTTGTCATTCTGATTTGCATCTCTGGGATGATTCACCACATTGAGAATGCTATCATATGTCTCTTGGCCTTCCTTATGTCTTCTTTCAAAAAGTATCTATTAGGTCCATTGCTCATTTTTTTAAAAATTTTTATTGGGTCGTTTATCTTCTTTTGTTAAGATGTATGAGTGCCTTGTAAATGTTAGAGATTAAACGCTTATCAGTGATAATATTGGCAAATATGTTCTCCCATGCAGTGGACTTTCTTATTGTTTTGTTGATGGTTTCTTTTGCTGTGCTAAAAGCTTTTTGTTTTTATGTAGTCCCATTTGTTTATTTTCTCTTTAGTTTCCATTGCCCTAGTATACGGAAAACTACAGGACACTGAAAAAAGAGATAGAGGAAGACATAAACAGATGGAAGAATATACTGTGTTCATAGATTGGTAGACTCAACATCATTAAAATGCCCATACTACCCAAAGCAATCTATAGATTCAATTCACTCCACATTAAAATACAAAAAAAAAAAAATACCAATAGCATATTTCACAGACCTAGAACTAACTCTCCAAAAATTCATCTGGAATAAAAAGACCCCGAATAGCTACAGCAATCTTGAGAAAGAAGAACAAAGTAGATGGGATCTCAATACCAGATATAAAGCTGTATTACAAAGTCACTGTTCTTAAAACTGCCTGGTACTAGCAGACGAACAGACATATAGACCAATGGAATATGATAGAAAACCCAGAAATCGACCCAAACAACTATGCTCAATTAATATTTCAGAATGGAGGCAAAAACATACAATTGAGTCAAGACAGGTGCTTCAATAAATGGTGGTAAAATTGGATAGATACATGCAAAAAAATGAAAGAAGACCACACACACACACAAAAAAAAAACAACAACAACAAACAAACAAACAAAAAAAACTCAAAATGGATAAAGAGCTTAAACATAAGATGGGAAACCATAAAAATACCAGAGGAATCCACAGGCAGCAAAATTTCAGACATATGTCAAAGCAATTTCTTCACTGATATAGCTCCTGGTTTACCAATTTTGTTTTACCTTTGAAGCTATAGGCTCTTTGTTACATTGATATTTTGTAGTGTGTGTGTGTGTGTGTGTGTGTGTGTGTGTTTAGTTTCAGTGTTATTTATTTGTGCTCTAATGGTTTTTATTTTCTTCCTTCTACTTTGGGCTTTTTTGTGGTTATTATTCTAGTTCTTTAAGTTGTAGGGTTAAATTGTATATTGCTGATTTTTCTTATTTTTTGAGGCATGTCTATAGTGCTATGCACTTCCCTTTCAGGACTGATTTGTGTAGTTGTGTGTTCATTTTCATTTGTTTTCAGAAAGCTGATTTCTTTCTTGATCTCATTGGTAAGCCATTCATTGTTTAATAACATGATATTTAAAGTACATGAGTTTGAATGTTTTTAATTGAGTTCATTTAAATTTCATTCCATTGTGATCTGAGAAGATGCTTGATATGATTTCAATTTTCTTGAGCTTTTAGAGACTTGTTTGGTGTCCTAATATGTGGTCTAGCTTTGTGAATGACCTATGAGCACTTGAGAAGAATGTGTATTTTGCTGCTTTGGGGTGAAATGTTCTATAAATGCCAATTAAATCCATCTGATCCAGTGTGTCCTTTAGAGTCACTGTTTCCTTGTTTAGTTTTTGTCTGGAAGATCTATCCAGTGAAGATAGCAGGGTGTTAAAGTCTCCTAATATGACTGTATTGTTGCCAATTCCTCTGTGAAAATCTTCTATAATTTTTTGTTGTTGATGTTTAGGTGTTCTTTTCTTGGGTGCATATATGTTTACCAGGGTTATGTCCTCTTGTTGGATCAATCCCTTTAGTATTATGTAGTGACCATTGTTGTCTCTTTTGATGGCCTTCATTTTAAAGTCTATTTTGTCAAATAAGAGTATGCTACACCAGCTTTTTTTTTTCCCTTTCATTTGCATGGAAATTTTTTCTAATCCTTCATTCTCATCCTGTGTCTTTTGTTCTGAGGTGAGTATCTTGTACCAGCATATATTTGGCCATGTATTTGTATCCATTCAGCTACCCTATGCTTTTTGATTGGGGTATTTAATCCATTTACATTTAGGGTTAATGTTGATAGGTACTTATTTATTGCCATTTTAATTCTGTATGCCTAGGTATCTCTCTGTTTCTTCTTCAAATTATAGCAGACCTTCAGTCCTTCAGCATTTCTTATAATGCTGGTTTGATGATGATGTACTCCTTTAGCATATATATTGGTTTAGGAATCTCTTTATTTGAGCATGTATTGTGAATGATAGCTTTGCTAGATATTGTAATCTTGATTTCAGATCTTTACTTTCCATTATGTTGAGCACTTCATGCTATTCCCTTCTGGCCTATATAGTTTCTAATGATAAATCAGGTGTCAGCTTTATGGGAACTTCTTTGTAGGTAACAGTTGGCTTTTCTCTTGGTGCCTTTAAAATTCTTTCTTTGTCTTTAATTTTTGGTATTTTAATTATGATGTGTTTGGTTGTGGGCCTGTTTGGGCTCTTCTTTCTTGGGGTTCTCAGTGCTTCCTGAACTTATGTGGCTTTTTCCTTTACCAGATTAAGGAAATTTTCTGCAATTATTTCTTGAAACATGTTTTCTCTCCCTTTATGCTTCTTCTGGAGTACCTGCTATTCTAATATTGTTATGTTTCATATTGGACCACAACTCTCTTAATCTTTCCTCCTGTTTTATAATTGTTTTTGTTTTCTTTTTGGTTCTCTAGTTGAGTGAATTTTTCAATCCTGTCTTCTAATTCAGATTTGATCCCCAATTTCCCCTCATCTGCTGTGTATTCCTTCCAAAGTGTTCTTTATTTATGCTATATAATTTATTTCCAACTGTTCTTTTTCATAGTTACTATATCTTCCATCATGCTGTTGAGCATCTTTACCATCATTATTCTGAACTCTGTTTCAGATAAATTTCTTTGCTTCATTTATCTCTTCTTTTGGAGAATTCTTTTGTTCTTTCATTTGGGGATTGTTTCTTTGTCTCCTTGTTTTGGTTGTTTGGATTTGTTACTATGTATTGGGTAGATCCTCTACAACTCTCAATCTCTAGTGTAGGACAGTGTCAAATGGTATTTCTGATTAATTAGATCAGGCAAAGACTCAAAGCCTCCAGAGAACACCTCTGCCTACAGACTGATAGGTTTCCTACTTGAATTGACCCCAGGCAATTGTCATCAGATGTGGAAATAGTTGGGGTTTTTTTTTTTTTTTCTTTGTTTGTTCATTTGTTTTCAACAGGCCAGGGAAGTTGCTTCTGCCGGGAGCCTAATAGTTTTATCCTCTTAAGTGGTCTCAGGGCAAAGTGTTTTCCAATAGGGTGGGGCAACTGTCTTCTCCCCAAGAAAGGCAAATATCTGTGTGGGAAAGATTTCCTCTGATGTGTGAGGAAATTACTCAGCACAGGAAACTTAGAGTATCTGCCTTCCGATTTCTAACCCCCAAGACCCCATTGCTGGCTTCTGCTCACACAGCTTCAATCCACTCCACCCTCCCTCTGCCAGAGCACAAGGTGGGTGGCTCCACAGTGAAATTTTTGCATTGGCCCTTTAAGAAGGTGCCTGAATTTTCATCCATTATTCCCAGGCAGACAGCAACCCTGCTGCTTTTAATGGCAGATGTTATGTGGATACCCTTTTCAGTTGTGGTGCTCTCTGAAGGGGGCCAAAGCTTGGGGATTATATCCCAGAGTTCTCAGTGGCAACCCCTTACAGCTGAGATATCTCTCCAGAACTTTAGTTGCTGTTTGTGGGCGCCCACCCCTCCTACTATTCTCTATGTGATCTCCACTTTCATTCCTCAGGTACCAGTGTTCTCTCCTGCGAGTCTTCCATGGAAGTTTTTCTGTATTTTAGTTGTAATCCCAATTTGTTCCTGGAGCATGTCTGTGCAGCATCCTTTTAATCTGCTACCATTTTTAATCTCTCTTCTTTCTATTTAAAAAAAGTTATTTTTTCTATATGTAGAAATAAAGCAACTGTTTTCATGAGAGCTCTCTAAAATTTTTTTGTATTAAATGTCTTATTTTGACAACCTTTTACCAATTACTCTTTTGTTGATATTCAATTTCTATTAGATTCAGATATACATGATAATGGTTAAACATTAATATAATTTATGAAGTTAAGGATAACTTCATATAAGACTGTCCCAATAAGTCTAGTACCCACCTGACACTCTTCATAGGTACTACATTATTGATTATATTACATATGATGTACTTTATTTATTTGAAGCTAATTTTAAAAAGTAAATCTTTATTGCTCAGATTATTACAATTGTTTCTCCTTTTCCCCCACTATAGCTCGCTTTCACCCAATTCCTGACCCATCCTCTGTGCTTACCCTTGCCGCCCCCGCCATTGTCCTCATCCATAGGTGTATGATTTTAATCCAGTCTCTTCCTGCACCCCCACACCCTTTTACCCCTGATAATTATCAATCCACTCCCTTTCTTTGCCCCTGGTTCTATTATATTCACCAGTTTATTCTGTTCCTCAGATTTTTAATTCACTTGGTTTTTAGATTCACTTATTGATATATATGTATTTGTTGATCATAATTTTTATCTTTCTTCTTCTTCCTCTTCTTAAATAATACCTTTCAGCATTTTATATAATACTGGTTTGGTGATGATGAACTCCTTTAGCTTTTTCTTATCTGTGAAGCTCTTTATCTGCCCTTCAATTATGAATGATAACTTTGCTGGGTAGAGTAATCTTGGTTGTAGGTTCTCGCTATTCATCACTTTGAATATTTCTTGCCACTCCCTTCTGGCCTGCCTAGTTTCTGTTGAGAAATCTGCTGATAGTTGTATGGATGTTTCCTTATAGGTAACCAATTGCTTTTCTCTTGCTGCATGTAAGATTCTCTCTTTGTCTTTTGCCCTTGGCAATTTAATTATGATGTGTCTTGATGTGTTCCTCTTTGGATTCCTCTGGTTTGGGGTTCTGTACACTTCCTGTACTTGTAAGTCTATTTCTTTCACCAGGTGGGGTAAGTTTTCAGATATTATTTCTTCAAATTTGTTTTTTGTATCTTGCACTCTCTCTTCTTCTGGCACCCCCATAATTCTGATTTTGGTACGCTTGAAATTGTCCCAGAGCCTCCTTACACTATCTTCAACTTTCTGTATTCTCTTTTCTTCTTGTTTCTCCAGAGGAGTGTCTTTCGGCTCTTTGTATTCCAACTCTTTGACCTGATTCTTGTGTTCCTCCATTCTTCTGTTGGATCTCTGTATAATATTTATTTCAGTCAGTTTATGTTTAATTTTTAGTTGGGTCTCATGAAATTTATCAGCCTTTTCTAGGAAATTCTTGAAAAACCTTATAACTGTGGTTTTGAACTTTATATCCTCCATCGCTTTAGTTTGAGATCTATTTCCTTGTCTCAGCATGTTTGCTGCTTCCTAGAGTTGGTAGGATGGCTTTGTGTGTCTGGTGTCCTATATGGCCCAGTGGGTCAGCCTCCTCAGTTACCTGAGGTAGACACTCTTGGTCCTCCCCTTGGTGGACTGTGTGTACAGCCTTGTTGTAGCTAAGTCTTTATTGTTGTTGGTATCCCTGGGAGGAATTGACCTTCAGGCAAATTGGATGTGAGTATCAGCTATGTCTACTCTGGGATACCTTCTGTATTGGAGACAGTCTTATAGGATCAGACTTGCAAAATTGCAGAACCCTCTGTGCTCAGGTTGGATGGGGCGGAGTCTCGGGGCTGAGCTGACAGTCTTGGCTTCCCCTCAGCCCTGCCCTTGTGTGCTCACCTGAGTTACTGCCTGACCTCTGCCTTCCGTGGCTCCCCTGAGTTTCCGCCTGACTGTCCAGATTCCCAGTGCAAGAGCGTGGGTACCCCATTGGCTTGCCTAGAATTGGGTTGGGTCTCTGTAGTCTAAAGCTTCTGCTATGGAGAGGCAACTGCAACCTCCAAGGTCAGATCTCTGCACGTACTGACTTGCGGGCGACTGTAGACCCTGCGTGCTGTGGCTCCTGGCTCCCCCAGTCTCCCAGTCTCTGAGTCTCCAGGTGCCTTTCTCTACAGTCCAGACTCCACCCATATAAGCCTGGGTTCACGGGGTTTCAGCTGGGGTTGGGGTTCAGTGCAGTCAGAAAGGGTTCAGTGCAATTGGGGACTTCCTTTCCCCTCCCACCAGCCAGGCATTTGGCCGCTCTTCCTCTCTGCTCTTCCTCACTTGTTGATAGATATGTAGTTGTTGTCACATTGTTGTTAATAATTTTTATCTTTTTCTTCTTCCTCTTCTTAAAGAATATCCTTCAGCATTTCACATAATACTGGTTTGGTGGTGATGAACTCCTTTAGCTTTTCCTTATTTGTGAAGTTTTATCTGACCTTCAATTCTGAATGATATCTTTGCTGGGTAGAGTAATTTTGGTTGTAGGTTCTTGCTATTCATCACTTAGAATATTTCTTGCGACTCACTTCTGGCCTGTATAGTTTCTGTTGAGAAATCAGCTGACAGTCATATGGATACTCCCTTGTAGGTAACTAACTGTTTTTATCTTGCTGCTTTTAAGATTCTCTCTTTGACTTTTGCCATTGGCATTTTAATTATGCTGTGTCTTGGTGTGGTATTCTCTGGATTCCTTTTGTTTGGGGTTCTCTGCACTCCATAGACTTGTAAGATTATTTCTTTCTGTCATTATTTCTTCAAATAAGTTTTCAATATCTTGCTCTCTCTCTTCTTCTGGCACCCCCATAATTCAGATGTTGTTACTCTTGAAGTTGTCCTAGAGGCTCCTTGCACTATCTTCATATTTTTTTATTCTTTTTTTTCTTTATGCTTTTCTGGTTGGGTATTTTTTGCTTCTTGGTATTTCAAACCTTTGACTTGATTCTTGCAGTCCTCTAGTCTGCTATTGAATATTACTCTTTATTTCAGTCAGTGTATGCCTAATTTTTAATTGGTCTTTTTTCATATCTTTTTAGAAGATTCTTGAGTAACCTTATAAACGTGATCTTTGAACTCTATATCCAGTAGTTCACTTTCCTCCATTTCTGTCGTTTGTGACCTGTTTCTTTGTCTCCACATTTTGGCTGTTTCCCTGTGTTGATGGAGTGGCTTTGTGTGCTATAAGGCCCAGTGGCTCAGCCTCCCTAATTACCTGAGGTGAACACTCTTGGTGCACCCCTTTGTGGGCTGTGTGCACAGCCTTGTTGTAGTTAAGCCTTAATTGTTGTTGGTACCACTGGAAGGAATTGACCTCCTGCCCGATTAGCTGTGAGGACCAGTTGTGTCTACAATGGGAGAACTTCTGTGCTGGAGACACCCTTATGGGGCATGACTTGCTTCAGTGGGGCTTTGGTACTCACTGAATCTGCCCCCTGAGTGTGTCTCTTATGGATGTGAAGAATTGTAATCTGGATGGACTGACTCTAACCACTGGATACACTGGCTCTTCGATCTCCAAGGAGGTGTAAAGTCAGCCACTGCTTGAGGTCACCCAGCAGGAGTTACAGAGAGATCTTCAGATTCCTCCTCTTTGTTTGGGGTTTGGAGTACCCAGATGAGCCCCAGCTGTGAAGCAATGCAAGCTTCTGTGGAGCCTTTTTTTTTTTTTTTTTTTTTTTTTTTGTGGAAGCTCTGGGGCTCTTTGACCCAGCTGCAGTTTGTTAGAATGAAAAAGGTCAGTCCATTCATATGCAAAGCCTCTGTGCACAACTTGGGTTGGGTTGTAAATTGGGTGGGGCATAGTCTCAGGGAATCACTAGGGTGGAGCAAACAGCAATGGCTGACTGTCAGCCCTGCCCCCATGAGTTCCCAGGGTCTCTGTGTCCCAAAGCACCATGCAGGAACAATGATCACTGCAAGCACCTCTGAGAGAAAGCCACCCTAGTGTTTCGTCCTGATGCCGGAGCAGTCGGGAGCTTGTATCTCCCTCCTGATTAAAAAAGACACCAGCATACTCAGTTTCCAGCCCCTTTTGCTCGCACTTCCATGCCATCAAATTTCCACACCTTGGCACCTCCTACCAGACTCAATGTGCTTTTATCTTTCCTTCTAGTTGTAGAATTTCCACTCACCCAGTCTTCTCATGGTTCTGGATGATATTCAATTTGTCTTTTTAATTGTAGTTTTGATATGGTTGTGCATGGCAACAAGTTCAGGTGTTTACTTTTTGCCACCATCTTGGTTATCTAAACATTTTTACTTTTTTTTTTTTTGCAGTTTTTGAATGTGAAAATATTTTGCTCTTGAGTCATACAATAACATATAGGGGGCATCTGGTTTTGGTCCATAATTTGCCAGCCTACCATCTGGCTCATTGTTTCTGAAACTGGGTTTATTGAAAATACTTGGATGTTCTGCCTTCTTTCCTTGACATTAAATTATAATTGGACATTCTTGGAAGTGAGGTTTTCCTAAAGGAAACTTACAAAGAAATGTTTAATGTATAGAGGTGGGTATAATTTACATAAAGGAGGACTATTAGAGACTCAAGTTCCATATGTAGTGTACTTTAATTCCTTTAGAAAGTAAAGCAACTTCTTAACATATCTCTCTCTTCTACTCTTAAATTCCCCATTTAAGCCCTAAAATCCTCAAAACTTTGCAAATAACATGCTTTTGTTTTCTTTTCATGAAAATTTATTAAAGACTAACATAATACATCATAAGTGATATGACACTTTTTACTAACAGACAGATATAGAGGGGAAAAATTCTGTAAAGTATGATGCAGGTCATTAGTGGAACCTTTTTGTTATTTTTATTGATATATTCCCTGTGAATCTGGGAGTTCAGTTAATGTCATCTGTCAGACACTGAGGCTTATATACTCCATAAGTCCATTTCTTGCAGAACAATGGGTAGATAGTATACAATTGTATGTTATAGGTGTGTTGCCATACTAATAACATCACCAAATTAAGAAATGATCTAATGAATTTCTTAGTTTTTTTAAAATATATTTTATTGATTTTTTATAGAGAGGAAGGGAGAGAGGTAGAGAGCTAGAAATGTCAATGAGAGAGAAACATCGACCAGCTGCCTCTTGCACACCCCCTACAGGAGATGTGCCCGCAACCAATGTACAGGCCCTTGACCGGAATTGAACCTGGGACCTTTCAATCCACAGACCGACACTCTACCGCTGAGCCAAACCGGTTTCGGCGAATTTCTTAGTTTTAATGACTGAACTAATCTGTTAAGATTATGAAATGACAATTAGAACTTCTTTACCCCATTACCTTTTTCACCCAACCCAAATAAAGCATAAGGAATGTAGCCAATAATATTGTAACAAGGAATGTAGCCAATAATATTATAATAACTATGTATGGTGTTAGGGGGATAGTAGACTTATTGGGGTATCACTTCATAAGTTATATAAATGTCTAAACACCATGCTGTATACTTGAAACTAATATAATATTGAACATTAACTATAATTGAAATAAAAAGATTTTAAAAGATTATGAAAGAAATGACAGCTTAGTTCTCTAGAAGATATAATTAAATATAGCAGACATAATTAAAGGAGATACAAAGATATAAACCTTTGGATAGAGTTTCGCAGGCTTAACTGAAAATTAGTTTACAGTATAAAATTGTAAGTTAATTATTTAGAGGAAATGTTAAACTTTTTGCACATTCATTAGTTGGTGGTATATTTATTTAACAATTTATTTTATTTTGGTTTTCACAGCAATTTTGTCTTTTAATAAGAACGTCACATACTGTTACCGAATTATAAATCTTAGGAACGCATAATCTTAGAGATAAAGAGAAGGTAGTTTTTACAGAGTTCTAATTAATGAATTTAGAAATGTAATTCCCCTTCTTTTGATATTAATTGAATTTTCATAATTATAAAAAACATTTATTTTAAAAGTGTCACCTCTGGAAGATGATGTTATTAAGAAGAACACTTAAACTTTCTGGTATTCTATATAATCTTTGGAAGTATTTCTTCTAAGAAATATTTGTCCCAAAAAGCAGACATAAAGCTTTGATATAGTCAAAGCCTCCAAAGCTTTAGACAGTATACCAATTCTAAATATCCAATGCGAATTCTATATATACTATATTTTCATCTAGATTTTTTTTTATTACTGTAGTAGAATATGTAGCTTCTGTAGGTTCTTTTACAAAAATTAGAAATATTATCTGTATAGTTCCTCAGGAGGCTGGGTATCCTGATAAATCAATACATGAAAGAACATTTAATATCAATTTATGAAGGCAGGTAATATTTGATTAAGTGTAGAGTATAACTAGTCAAATAAACTTATGTTTTTTCTGATCTTTTACTTTTTGTCTTGACTTCAAAAATAATGAAAACTAGTGACAGAGCATTGTGATAGAAAACCTGTTACTGTGATTTTAGAATAGAGTCAAAGATGTGAGTATTTTACTTTTTAGATAAATATTTATAAGTATATGAACATTATTTGCTGTCTTCTCCAGGAGATGTGTCAGAATATCTCATATTGGTTTAACATATAGAAATATGTTACCATTCTCTTTATTATCTGTCAATTATTTACATTTTTTATCTTTACCAGTTTTCAGAGTGAGTGTTTTGCCTTAGACAGTATCTTTTTTTAGCCTCACAATTATCTGATGAAACAGGAGATTACAAAATTATTATAAAAATCAATTCTACACGCCTAGACAGTTTGGCTTAGTGGCTCAGGTATCAGCCCTCAGACTGATGGGTTGTGAGTTCAGTTCTAGTCAAGGACATGAACTTCAATTGATGGCTTGATCTCCATCCCTGGTCAGGGGACCTGTGGGAAGCAACCATTCAATGTGCCTCTCTCATATCAATGTTTTTCTCTATATATCTTTCCTACTCTCTCTAAAACTCAATGGGAAAACATATTTAGGTCAGAATTAAACAAAAAAATTACAATATATTAAAACTCTAGTATTTTTTCTTATATTGTCTCTAGATGGCATGTTATAGTATAAGGCTATTAATTTCGTTTAGGTTTCATTGAAGATGGAATAAATCACTTTGCATAAATAAATTAATTTTGATCATATTTAACTCTGTTTTCCTGTGCTTGGACTCATTTTTTTCCTAAAAAACAAAACAAAACATTTGTTATATATGTTACACTTTCAGGTTAACAATAAAATATTAATAGTTCTGATGTCTGATGATGGTACTTTTGGTTTTAAAGGAACAGGTTTCTCTCATATAAGCTGTAGGGGAAAACAGGGTGGTAAGAATTTAAATCAGGGGTCCTCAAACTTTTTAAAGTGGGGGCCAGATCACGGTCCCTCAGAGAGCTGGAGGGCCAGACTATATGAACTACTAATCCCTACTGTAACACCTTGGCTGCGCTCACTGCCCAAAAAACCTGGCGGGCAGGATCAGACTCCCCTGGGGGCTGCATGTGGCCCGCTGGCTGTAGTTTGAAGACTAAATTTAAATTTTAAATCAATGATCATGATTACCTTGGGGAATTTAAGGGTAGAAAGAAGAGTTAATACTTAGGAGGAATTGGAATCAGAAACCGGAGGAGAAAATATTTTCATCCATTTCTCTAGAGGTTATTATCTTTTATTTTTACTTCATTTATGTATAGCTTTATTCTGCCTCTCTAAGAAAAAGACAGAATTGGGTTTTCATAGTGCCAGGAATCACCTGTCTTCATTTTAAATAAAAAGCAGGGGGGGGGGGGGGAAATCTGTTCTGAATTCTAACTCTAAATCCTCAGGAAAGAAAATATGATTGCCCCAATTTAGGTCAATTGCCAGTTGCCTAAAACCAAGGTACTGAGTAATATAGCACCTGAGCAGCATTTGTTTGTGAAAAAGTAGAGGGAAGGAAGACACTTCATACTTGCCCTTATACTTAAATATACATTGTGAAGTTTGAAAACGGGTCTCACTATGACTTCCCTTAAGCATACATGCACCTAATGAAGCAACACCCTCCCCCTCAATAAAAATGCCTGTATGCTGTGTTTTGTGTTAAATATGTTAAATGCAACTGAGACATTATAATTGTATGATTTCTTTTGCTTTGCAGCCAATAACTGCAAAAAGTTCATCAAGTGAATATGTACTTCCCCTTCAAGATATGTCCCTTCAAAATCAATTAGTGCCTTGCAGATCTGGGTATGTTTCTCCAGAAACACTCAACACTCCCAGGTAAGCTTCAGTGATAACCAAGTGTATGCACATAAAATCCTAACTTGGAGTAGACTATATAAATATTTTACATTTATTTTTCACTACATTTTTTAATGATATTCATTTCCAAAATAATGACACATTGATTGGATAGGGATAAGAATATAGTACACTGCCGAAACTGGTTTGGCTCAATGGATAGAGCGTCGGCCTGCGGACTGAAGGGTCCCAGGTTCGATTCCGGTCAAGGGCATGTACCATGGTTGCAGGTACATCCCCAGTAGGGGGTGTGCAAGAGGCAGCTGATTGATGATTCTCTCTCATTGATGTTTCTAACTCTCTATCCCTCTCTCTTCCTCTCTGTAAAAAATCAATAAAATATATTTTTTAAAAAGAATATAGTACACTACAAGGCAATTACTTCCAGATGTATTGGAAAACCATTAATACCAGAGTAAACAAATGTCGAGGTTCTTGTCCCAGCATTAAGAAGGGGTTCAGGAATCTGAGAAAGGCTGTGGGTAGATTCAATAAGCTGTCCAAGGACGAAAGATAGTTTTGAAAGGCATTGGGTGTCAGAGGAGCTTCAGCTAAAGGAGCTGAAGACTTCTCTTGACTCAGGACACTTTGCTTTTTAGTAACACAATTTGTCCTAAGGCAAGGTGGAGATAATACACTTCAAAGGGTAGGGTACAGAAGCATTGTCAGATTGGGGAATAGCCTACAGCTGTTCAGGTGGTTGGCCAACAGGATGCAATAACATGTAGATTGAGATGTCTTGGGCTCTCTGGCAGCAAACAATAATCTTATTCAAGTTTGGGGGAAGTGCCTATTAGCTTTTCCAACAGATGATTACCTATGTGGGTCAGCCCTTGTTGAGCCCCTAAGCTTCATCAACCTTTTGATGAAACCCTTGTAATTATGATATGCTGGAACTGGCTCCTGGCATATGTACATAAAATCTTAACTTGGAGTAGAACATATAAATAGTTTACATTTATTTTTCACTACAGTTTTAAATGATATTCATTCCCAAAATAATGACGCATTGATTGGATAGGGACAAGAATATAGTACATTGCAAGGCAATTACTTCCAGATATGTTGAAAAACAGTTAATATCAGAGTAAATGCAAGTGAGTGTAAACTCTGCCTATACTGATATTCTTCCAATTTTTTAAATAATAAAGCTAGTGGTGTATCTTGTTTTCTACAGCTTGATAGAAATATGTAACCTAGGGGGATGGTGGGATAATAGAGGGATAAGGAAAATAAAATATAAAATAAAATAAAATGTTAAAAAAGAAATATGTAACCTACAATATTTTATTACACAAGGTTTTTAACATATAAGTAGTGTATTTCCTGACATTTGATTAATATTTTGAAAATGTTCATGTTTGTCTTTTCTTTAAGTCATAAAGATGCAGTTACGATGCCACGTGATGAAGATAAATCTGAAACAGAAGTTTCTGATACCAAATGTTCTGACACTTCAGCTGGTTCTTTAGATTATAAAATTCTTCAAGACCTACTAATAATTGAAAATGTCTCCCCCCTGCCTGATTCTGGTTCTGAAATATGTGAGATTGATTCTGACTCAGATAGAGGCATTGGTTTGGACTATGATTTAGAACAACAATGGCAAGACTCTGATTCAGTAATATGGGGAATGGATTCAGACTCAGAAATGTGTCCCATACCCTCAGACTCTGTGAAACACCTGCTAGAAGCAGAAAGATACCCGAGGGCTTCAGATTCTGTAAAAGACCTGATGGAGTCAGAGCAACACTTAGTGGAAGTTGAACAATTCCAGGTGGACTATGACTCTCTGAAATACTGGGGTGATTCAGATTCAGAAAAATGTTTGGAATATTCTGACTCTGAAAAGTGTTTGATGGACTCTGACAATGAAAGACCTGAGATAGACTCAGATTCAGAAAAATGCCCCATTGCTTCTGTGTCTGTGAAACATCTGAAGGCAGAAAAATTCCAAATGGCATCAGATTCTATAAAGCGCATGATGGACTCTGAAAGAAGTTTGATGGATATCAAACAACACTGTATTGTCTCTGAGTCTGAGGAGTATGTGGTGGATTCCAGCATGGAAAAGGATAAAATTGGTTCAGCTTCCGCATCTGGTGTACATCTTACAGGGAAAGAAAAATACCAGGAGAAGACTAGATCTAAGAGGTATAGAATGGACTCAGACTCTGAACCATGCAATGTTGACTCGGACTTAGAAAGACATGCACTGGCTACAGCAGCTGCAAAATGCCTCGTGGGAACTAAAATATACCAGTTGAGTACTGATACTGAGGGACACAGGATGGATTTTTTGTCTGAAAGGCACACAATGGACTTAGATTCTGAAAGCTTAGGAAGAGCCTCTGATTCAGTGAAACACATGATGAAAGCTAAACGTTGCCAGAGTAAACCTGA
The DNA here is from genome assembly GCF_964339955.1 of Pipistrellus hanaki. NCBI lineage: Eukaryota > Metazoa > Chordata > Mammalia > Chiroptera > Vespertilionidae > Pipistrellus > Pipistrellus hanaki. Next base: position 78,699,362 of record NC_140524.1, read on the forward strand.
ATTGGAAAGATTCTGGATGGACCTCAAGTGTGAGTCTGAAAAATCTTTGACTGACTCTGAAAGGCAACAGTTGGACTTTGACTATGATAGATGCAGGGATAGCTCTAGAAGATATCAACATCCATCTGCAAGATTCCAAGGTAGCTCTGAAAGATATCAGGTTGACTTTAAAAAACAATGGGATAACTTTGAGAGCCATCAACTAGACTCCGATTCTAAAAAACATCCAGCAAATTCTGAAAATGAAAAATCTAATGAGTTTGAAAATGAAAGACACATGATGGAGAGAGAGGGTGAACAGTGTCTGATACAGTTTGAAAACAAGAGACTTCAATTGGATGAAGAGCAAGAAAATTATGGCATAGTTTCTGACTGTGAAAAAGAGCAACAGATTACGCCAGACAATGAAAGACAGCACCTTGACTCAGAAAATGAAGCACAAAGGCTTGGTGCTCGCAAAAAGGATAATCGTCCACCTGGTAAGCTAAAATGTGTGTGGGTTTTGAAAGAAGCTTGTTTACAACTTTATTTTTTCTTTATTAATTAAGGTATTACAACTTTAATTAGTAATGTGATGGTACTTCCACAATGGCATTAGCATTAATACATTTGGGCCTGAGAAAATTTTCTCAGAAATTTAGAGAAAAAGCATCTTAGTCCCATTTCTAATTCACTTTTAAAAATTAGGCAAGTCATCTCTCTTTAGCTATCTGTTTTATCATCCTACCTAATAAAAGAGTAATATGCAAATTAATCACCACTCCACTATACCAATAAGCCATGCCCACCAGCCATGCCCACCAGCCAATCACAGAGAGTATGAAAATTAACCCAACCAAGATGGCTGCCACCACAGAGAGCAGGAGGAAGGCTTGGGTTTCCCCTACAATGGAAGAAGCAAAGTTTTCCACACACCCTGGAAACTCAAGGATACAAAGTTTCAATTATAGAAGATAAATCCCAAGAAAAATGGCAGTAGCCATGGAACTGGAGAGAGCAGGCTAGGCTTGCCCCTGGTGATGGAGGAAGCCAAGTTTTTCACCTGCCCTGGCTGGCCTAGGCCTCCACTCCAGCCTACAAAGTTTCAATTATAGAAGGTAAACAAATTCCAACAGAAATAGCTGCCACCACAGAGCAAGCAGGAGGCTTGGATTCACTCCAGGCTACAAAGTTTCAATTGTATAGAAGATAAATAAACTCCAGATACCAGGGCCTCCGCTTTGGTCACTGGGGGCATGGCTGGCCTGCAAACCACCACAGGCCCCTCGCCCAAGCCGCCCCATGCCCCAAGGGAACCCCCACCCTGATCCTGGACACCCTGGGCAAACCAGCTGGCCCCACCCATGCACCAGGCTTCTATCCTATCTAATAAAAGAGTAATATGCAAATTGACCATCACCCCAACACACAAGATCAAGATAGCTGCCCCCATGTAGTCAAAGATCCTGCCCCCATGTGGACACAAGATGGCCAGCAGGGGACTGCGATTGGGAGGGACAAGGCCTGCAAAGGAGGGTAGTTGGGGGGGGGGGAGAAGGCCTGCAGGTGAGGGCAGTTAGGGGTGACCAGGCCAGCAGAGGAGGGAAGTTGGAGGCAAACAGGCTGGCAGGGGAGCAGTTAGACATCAATCAGGCTGGCAGGACAGTGATTAGGGGGTGATCAGGCTGGCAGGCAGAAGTGGTTAGGGGCAATCTGGAAGGCACACAGGTGAGCAGTTGGGAGCCAGCAGTCCTGGATTGTGAGAGGGATGTCTGACTGCCCGTTTAGGCCCGATCACACTGGGGCATCCCTCAAGAGATCCCAGATTGGAGAGGGTGCAGGCTGGGCTGAGGGACACCTCCAGCTCCGTTCATGAATTTCGTGCACCAAGCCTCTAGTCTTAATATAAAAGAAGTAAAATTAAAGAAGTATTAACAAAGGTGCATATTCTGGCCTAGGAAACAGCCTGTTGAATTTATCTCCCATCATTCTGGAATGGGCAAATAGAGATTGTTCACAAAATTGTCTCATTTTTGGTTACTGTGAAAAGAAATATCCAAGCTTAACTATATAAACATTTAACTTATCTTGCTTCACTCCAAGTTATTATAAAAGCTTCATAACTCTAAATAAATGGTTGGCATTTACTTTGTTAATCGTATTTACTTTATCACACTAAATCACATAATTCTCCATTTCCTAAGCCCTTTAATTAAAGTATGCTTGCTATGATAAAGGAACTATTTTTATCTCAGATAATGTTTTTCTACATATTAGTTATTTCCCACAAAGCATTTTAGCTGCAACTCAAAACACAAAAATAAAATTAAGAACTCATCCCCCAAACATTGGTTAAGACACCTTCCCTTTGAATTTATAACAAGAAGTTACATGCCTCAATAAGCCTCAGTCAGTTTTTAAAAACAAAATATTTGAAATAATATATATTTAATGTTTTATCAGTATTTTGTTATTTTTTAAAAATATATTTTATTGATTTTGTACAGAGAGGAAGGGAGAGAGATAGAGAGTTAGAAACATCGATGAAAGAGAGTCATCGATCAGCTGCCTCTTGCACACCCCCTACTGGGTATATGCTTGCAACCAAGGTACGTGCCCTTGACCAGAATCAAACCCGGGACCCTTCAGTCCCCAAGCCGATGCTCTATCCATTGAGCCAAACTGGTTTCGGCAGTATTTTGTTATTTTAATATGCTATTTCTGCACAAGTCTTAAGAATTTTTCTATATAATACTGAATTTTCCTTTTCATATGTTTAAAGCAGGGTGGACTAATAATTTTAATAAAAATAAAGTATACTATATATTTTCACAGTTACCAACACAAACTGTTATCCTCAAGCCATTACTAATTGACTTGAAGCAACTGTGTGATTTTTTTAAAATTAGTAGAAAATATACAACTGATTTTTAAAAATATATTTCCTGAGAAAAACCATCTAATTTCGAATTAGAAATGTAATTCTATTGGAAAGCATCAAGTAGTGAAATTGATTTCTGAAATCTTCTTATAAAACAGCATATTGGTGAGGTAGTGATAAAGGCGTGTTACCTTATATGAAGAGGGGAAAAACCTTAAAACAATGTTATCATTGCATTTGAACTTACTAACACAAAATTATTCTCCCTTAATTCAATATTATTCTGTCATAATAATATTAGTAATCCCATAAGAGTTGCATTAATTGGAACAGAGATTCACATTCTCATCTAGCTTCAGTTTTTAATATTTTCAAACACCATCTGATAAATTTCCAGTGAAACAGCACAACTAACTTCTCAGGGACTCAACCTAACTTCTCAGGGTCTCAACTGTGTTGTCATTGATGTGCTTTGTAAAATTTTGTCAGATGCTTACTAGATGCTCCGCATATCTATAATAATAATCTATAATAATAAAAGGGTAATATTTTAATTAGACTGGCATTTCTTTTAGACGCCATGCTGGACTTTCTTCCAGCCAAAGCCAGGGCCAGAAGGAATCCAGCCCGGGCCCTTGGTGCTGGCGGGAGATTGGTGCAACAGCTGAGGGAAGGATGGCCTTCTCTTGTATGACTTTCATGCATCAGGCCTCTAGTATTATAATAAATAAATAAATAAATAAATAAATAAATAAATAAATAAATAAAAGCACTATATCTTAAATATATGTAGCACCTTTCATAGTACATTACTGTAAAAATAATAATAGCATCTGATATCTATTTAGTGTCAAGTACTATACTACACAAGTTACACCTAAGCCCATTCACTATTGTTATCTCCCTGTACCATTCATTCTAAGCATTTTACATATACTAATTTGCTATTATAAATACAATAGTAGAAATTAATTAATACTAATTTACTATATATATATATATATATATATATATATATATATATATGAGTCAGGAGGTGAACCTGTGTTCCAAAACCTGTTCTGTTAAACATGAAGACATACTGTCTTTCAGCTCTAAACATATGTACTATCCCAATTTTACAGTGAGGATAATGAAGCCAAAATGTTCATTTGACTTGTCCTGGAATTTGACCCTCGGTTTATCTGACTCCAGATCCTGAGTTATTATTCAAGTTTAATTATGTTACTTATATTTAAACCCCTGTTTAATCTCATGATCTGCTACTATACTATAGCATTACTGTAACTGCTGCAAAATGAGAAAACTGAGGCTCAAGAAGACTACGTCACTAAATGTCACATACATAATTATCAGCATAGAAACACCTAGCCTAGTGTTATTTCAGCTACATCTGTGACTTCATGAAGTTTATAATCTAATTGAAAATATATTATTCCATATGAAACTAGTTGATGAAGTATATTTTCTCTGGGTCTTGTTTTTGTAAAAAGCGTTGACATATTTTAAATATTTGCAATTGGACTGTAATAATCTAATTTGTGGTTCATTAATACATTCATTGACATATGATCAACCATAGGTGGGATGCCTTTACAAGCATAAAACCAAAATTTTGCTAGATGCTTTTACCCATTTTCATCTGTCATACATTGAAAATATAAATTGATAGACTAACTATGATTTTTTAAATCTTAGAAATAAAACTGAAGGCTGTGGATATAAAAAAGATGTTCTTTGTGCTACTTATCTCATGTTCATTCCCAAATGAACAATATATTCCTCTTAAAGTCAGCTTACACAGTGTCTGTCCCGTCTCTGTGTCATCTTATAGTAAAGAGATATGAGGAAAAGCGTCTTTGCTGCATCTCTTTGCTCCTGTGTCTATGGACCCTGAATAGTAATAGCCCTTAGCCTAGCCAGTGTGGCTCAGTGGTTGAACATTCACCCATGAACCAGGAGGTCAAGGTTCAATTCCTGGTCAGGTCACATGCCCTGGTTGCGGGCTTGATCCTCAGAGGGGGACATATAGGAGGCAGCCTGTAATTATTCTTCATCATCATTGATGTTTCTCTCCCTCTCCCTTCTATCTGAAATCAATAAAAAAAATTTTTTTAAATATTTTTTCTCTTAAATAAATGATCAATTGCTCATTTTTATTTTATCTTTTCTTTACAAAATTTTTTCCCTGAAAACAGTCCAGAGTTCATTGATAATATTAACTCATTTTCTCAATTTCTACCCTTACAAGATATAATAGTGTTTGGAATTTGTTGCACTTTAAATATTTATACAATGTATTGTCTTTTGGGGATGGTTGAATTGCAATCTCCATTCTATCTGATATGAACACATGACTATATACTCTCAGCCCCATACTTCACCGTAGCTTACTCTTAGCCATTTTTTTTTAATTTTTAAGAAATTGTGATAAAATATACATAAAGTAAAATTTACTGTCTTAACTATTTTAATTGTACAGTTCAGTGTTAAGTGCATTCATATTGTTGTGCAACCAGTCTCCAGAAGTGTTTTTTTAAATCTTGCAACGTAAAAATCTATAACCATTAAACAATAACGCTCCATTTTTCCTTCCCCCATTCCGTCAACCACTACTTCAAATAGCCCATATGAGTATCTCAGATAAAGTATTTTCTTTTTGTGCTTGGCTGTTTTTTGTTAGTATAACATTCTTGAGGTTTACCCATGTTGCTATATGTGTGTAAAATTTTTCTTCTTTTTAAAGCTAGATAATATTTTATTATATGGATATATCACACTTTGTTTATCCATTTATACATCAATAAACATTTGGGTAGCTTCCAGCTTTTAGCTATTGTTAATAAAACTTCTATAGATAAAAGTATACACATATTTTTTGAGATTCTGTTTTCAATTATTTTGTAAGTAAAATTGTTGGATCATATGGTCATTGTATTTTTAATTTTTTAAGATATTACCATATTGTTTTTATAATGGCTGTACAGTTTTATATTCCCACGTATAGTGTACAAGGGTTCCAATTTCTCCACATTTTCACTAAAGCTTATTTTTTGTGTGTGTTTTTGAGAGAGTCACCCTAATTGGTACTTGCAGCTAATCTTATACCAAATATTTTATTTATTAGGACAAAAAATAACTAGAAAAAATTTTAGAAAGAGTTAATTGGACATCTGCTGAATTCTTATATGGGAGAAATATATTACCAGTATATAGTGAAATATTTTTAACTTAGTTTTCAATATTGCTTTAATAAACTTCATGAAAATTAGGAAGAGGACCACCATTGACTAATAGATATATTTGAAAGAAATATATTCCAATGCAGAGTAATATAACATAAATTTTACTTTCAACAGTTATTTAATTAGGAATTGGAACATAATTATCTATTAACTATATTTATAGGTTTTTGGAGGCCTGTTTTCCTGTCACCTCCATTTGGCCCAGCAAAGAAAACTGAAGAAAAACACTCTCTGCAACAAACTGGTAACAAAGGTGAGTATATGGTATAGAAATTACCTATAATTTTATATGTTCGCTATCAACATTTTTAAAAAATTATTTTTAATAATTTTTAAAATTACAGGTTACCAACAATATTATGTTAGTTTCAGGATTACAATCCAGTATTTAGACTTTATACAACTAACAAAGTGATCACTCTGATCAATCTAGTATGTACCTAACATTATACATAGTTATTAAAATATTATTGACTATATTGATTATGCTGTAATTTACATCCCCATGTCTATTCTGTAAATACTAGATAATCCCCTCATCTTTTTAACCCATCTCCCAAAAACCACCTCCCATATGACAGCCATCAGAATGATCTCTGTATCTATGACTCTGTTTATTTTTTTTTAACTAAATTGATTTTATTTTATTTTTTTCCTCATTTTTTAATTAAATTATTATCTGTGTACATATCTTACCATTGCTCCCCCATACATGCCCTCCCTCCCCAGAGTTTTGTTTCCATTGGTTGTACTTATATGCATGTATACAAGTCCTTCAGTTGATCTCTTATCTCCCCCAGATCTCCCTCCACTCCCCTCTGTAATTTGACAGTCTGCTTGTTGCTTTACTATCTCTATATCTATCTTTTGGTTCATCAGTTTATAATATTCTTTACTATCCATAAATTAGTAAGGACATGTGGTGTTTCTCTTTCATTGACTGGCTTATTTTACTCAGCATGATGTTCTCCAATTCCATTCAGGTTGCTGCAAATGATGAGAATTCCTTCTTTTTATGGCAGCATGGTATTCCATTGTGTAGATGTACCATTGTTTTTGGATCCAATCATCTGCTGACGGGCACCTAGGCTGTTTCCAAATCCTAGCTATTGTAGATTGTGCTGCTATGAACATAGGGGTGCATATATCCTTTCTGATTGGTGTTTCTAGTTTCTTGGGATATAATCCTAGGAGTGGGATTACTGAGTCAAATGGGAGTTCCATTTTCATTTTTTTGAGGAAACTCCATACTGTTCTCCACAGTGGTTGCACCAGTCTGCATTCCCATCAGCAGTGCATGAGGGTTCCTTTTTTCTCCACAACCTCGCCAACACTTGCCATTTGTTGATGTTGGCCATTCTGACAGGTGTGAGATGGTACCACATTGTTGTTTTGATTTCCATCTCTCAGATAATTAGTGACTTTGAGCATAGTTTCATGTGTCTCTTGGCCTTTCTTCTGTCTTCTTTCAAAAAGGTTCTATTTAGCCAGGACCGGTTTGGCTCAGTGGATAGAGCGTCGGCCTGCGGACTGAAAGGTCCCGGGTTCGATTCCGGTCAAGGGCATGTACCTTGGTTGCGGGCACATCCCCAGTGGGGGGGGGGGGGGGTTGCAAGAGGCAGCTGGTCGATGTTTCTCTGTCAGACGTTTCTAACTCTCTGTCCCTCTCAATTCCTCTCTGTGTAAAATCAATAAAATATATATATTTTTAAAAAGGTTCTATTTAGGTACGTTGCCCATTTTTTATTGGATCATTAATCTTCCTTTTATTTAGTTGTAGAAACTCTCTGTAGATGTTGGAGATTAAACCTTTATCAGTGATAACATTTGCATATGTTCTCCCATACAGTGGGCTTTCTTGTTGTTTTGTTGATGGTTTCTTTTGCTATAAAAAAGCTTTTTATTTTGATGTAGTCCCATTTGTTTATTTTCTCTGTAGCTTCCATTGCCCTAGGGGCAGTATCAGTGAAGAAGTTCTTTTGGCATATGTCTGAGATTTTGCTGCCTGTGGATGCTTCTAGTATTTTTATGGTTTCCCGTTTTATGTTTAAGTCCTGTATCCATTTTGAGTTTATTTTTGTGTATAGTGTAAGTTGGTGATCTAGTTTCATTCTTTTGCATGTATCTGTCCAATTTTCCCAACACCATTTATTGAAGAGACTGTCTTGACTCCATTGTATATTTATGCCTCCTTTGTCAAATATTAATTGAGCATAGTGATTTGGGTTGATATCTGGGTTCTCGATTCTATTCCATTAATCTATCTGTTCTTGTGCCAGTATGAGGCTGTTTTGAGAACAGTGGCTTTGTAATACAGCTTAAGATCTGGTATTGAGATCCCTCCTACTTTATTCTTCTTTCTCAGGATTGCTTTGGCTATTAGGGGTCTTTTATTGTTCCAAATGAACTTTTGGAGAGTTCTTTCTAGGTCAGTGAAATATGCCTTTGGTATTTTAATGGGGAGTGCATTGAACCTATAGATTTCTTTGGGAAGTATGGACATTTTGATGATGTTGATTCTACCAATCCATGAACATGGTATGTTCTTCTATCTGTTTACATCTTCCTCTATGAGTCTGTTTCTGTTCTGTTTGTTCATTTATTTTATTCTTTAGATTCTACATATAAGTGAAATCATATGGCATTTGTGTCTGCCTTATTTAAGCCAGGACATGTGGTAACAGAGATACCCCAGATAAAATTCAGTTATAATGGTTCTCTAGAGGGATTTACTGAAATCAACATACAGTAGTTACTCATGACTATGATTTACTGTAGTAAAATGATACAAAATGCAATAAAATCAATAAAGGAAAAGAGGTACATTAAGTGAAGTCTAGTAGAACTATGTGCAAGATTCCAAGAATCTTTTCTTAGTATAATCACACCAGACTTATTCCATTCATCCACCAAGTTATAACGACACATTTGAAGTTGTCTGCCAAGGAATCTCATGAGATTCTCAGTGCCAGTGTGTTCTTTTTTAAAGAGCTTTTTAAAGATATAATTTACCCACTAAACCAGAAAATTTGATAGTTTTAGGTATATTCACAGATATGTACAGCCATTACAGCAGTCAATTTTAGATCATATTTGTCACCATAAAAGGTAAGCCATGCTTTTTGGTTTGGCTTCACCCACCTATGCTGCACATTACCCCTATAAGAAACCACAAATTTACTTTCTATCTCTAAAGATTTCTCTATACTGGACATTTCATATGAATGGAATCATATAATACATGGCCTTTTGTGACTGCATTCATTCACTTGGTATGTTTGCAGTGTTAATCCATATTGTAGCATGTATCAATACTTCATTTTTATAACCAAGAAATATGTTATTGTATATATATTTTAAATTTTGTTAATATATTTGTCAATTGATGGACATAAGATTTCATTACACATTTTAGTTATTATGAATAATGTTGCTAAGAACATTTGTGTACATAAACATATGTTTTTATTTATCTTGGCTGTCTACCTGGGAGTAGAATTGCTGGGTCATATGGTTACCCCATGTTTAATAGCTTGAAAAACTGCCAAATTGTTTTCCAAAGTGATTGTACAATTTTACATTTCCATCAACAGTATTTCTCTACATTGTCTTCAACACTTGTCATTATCTTACTTTTCAATTCAGCCATCCTAGTGGATGTGAAATGCCATTTCATTGAGGATTTTTATATTTCTCTGATGACTAATGATATTGAGCATTTTTCTGCTTTTTGATTATCATATATTTTCTTCTGGTAAATGTTTATTTTTCATTTTTAATTAAATTTATTGAGGTTAGCATTGGTCTATGAACATATAGGTTTCAGGTATGGGTTTCTACGTTACACGATCTGTATTGCACTGTGTTCCCACTACCTAAAGTCAAATCTTCTCCCATCATCATATATTAGAACCCCATTATCTCCTTAACCCCTTTCCTCTGGCAACACTGCTGTTTGTAATAAAAAGTTTGTTATATATCCTACATATGAGTTAAATCATACAGTTCTTATTTTTTTATTACTACTTTATGTCACTTAGCATAATATTTTCAAGGTCCATCCATATTACAAATGGCAGCATTTCATCATTTTTAATGGCTGACTTATATTCAATGTGTATATGTATCACATCATTTTTGTTGTTATTAATCCTCACCCGAGGATATTTTTCAACTGATTTTTAGGGAGAGTGAAAGAGAGAGGGAAGACAGAGAGAAGAATCAATGTGAGAAAAATACACCAATTGGTTGTCTCCTGCACGAGCCTGGCCCAGGGCCCAGGCAGGGGAGAATTCTGCAACCAAGGTACTTGCCCTTGACCAGAATCAAACCTGGGACCCTGTGGCCTGGAGGCTGACACTCTGTCCACTGAGTCAAACTGGCTAGGGCTGTATTACACCTTCTTTATCCTTTCCTCTACCACAGGACACTGGTTTTTCCCATAACTTGGACATCATGAATAACGCTGCAATTAACATAGTGTTGTATATATTTTTGCAAATACATAATTTTGAATTTTTCATGTATATACTCAGGAGAGGAATTTCTGGGTTGTATGGTCACTCCACTCTTAATTTTTTGAGGAATTGCCAAACAACTTTCTGTAATGGTTGTACCAATCTATATTCCCTCCATTAGTGAATGAGGGTTCCCTTTTTTTCCACAATCTGTCCAACATTTTTTATTGCTTGTCCTGTTGATAATGACCATTCTAACAGTTGTAAGGTGGTATTTCATTGTAGTTTTGATTTGTATTTCCCTAATAACCAGTGATGTTGGGTATCTTTTCATATATCTATTGGCTGTTTATATGTCTTCTTGGGAGAGGTGTAATTTCAGGTTCTCTCCCCGCTTTTTCATTGGGTTGTTTTCTTGGTGTTTATTTTTATGAGTTCTTTATATATCTTGAAAATTGAACTTTTGAGCTATCGTTTCTCAATATCTCCCATCTGGTTGGCTTTTTGTTTTGTTGTCAGTTTATTTTGCTGTGCAGAAGCTTTTTATTTTGCGATAGTCCCATTCATTTATTTTTACCTTTACTTCCCTTGCCTTTGGGGTTAAATTCATTAAATGTTCTCTATAACCAAGGACCACAAGTTTTGTGTCTATATTTTCTTCTATGTAACTTGTTGTTTGGGATCTTATTTTTACATATTTGATCCATTTTTTATTAATTTTTGTACATGGGGACAAACTACAACCCAATTTCCTTCTTTTGCATGTGACTTTCCAGTTTTTCCTGCACCATTTACTGAAGAGGCAATCTTTACTCCATTGTGTGTTCCTGGCTCCTTTGTCAAAAATTATTTGTCCATGTGGCTTTATAGCCAGGCTCTCTATTCTGTTCCTTTGATCTACATGTCTGTTTTTCTGCCAATATCATGCTGTTTTGATTATCATACCTCTATAGTATAATTTGAAGTCAGGTACCATGATACCTCAGCTTCATTCTTTTTTCTCAGGATTGCTTTGCCTATTTGGGGTCTTTTGTGCTTCTATACAAACCTAATGATTTCTCATTCTATTTCTTTTAAAAATGGCATTGGTATTTTTATAAGGATTGCATTAAATCTGTATATTGCTTTGGGGAAAATGGACATTGTAACTATGTTGATTCTTCTAATCCATGAACACAGGATATTTTTCCATTTTTGTCTTTTTCAATCTCTTTTAAAAATGCTTTGTAATTTTCAGTATAAAGGTCTTTAATTAATTTTCTTTGTTGTGAAGCTTATTCTTAGGTATTTTATTATTTGGTTGCAATTGCAAAATAATTTTTTATTTGTCTTTCTGATGTTTTGTTGTTAGTATACAGGAAAGCAATGTATTTTTGCACATTGATTTTGTTTCTTGCAACTTGACTGTATTTGCTTATTATTTCTAATAGTTTTTTTGATGGTGTCATTAGGGTTTTATATACACTGAATCATGTCATTCACAAACAGTGACAGATTTACTTCTTCCTTTCCTATTTGGATGCCTTTTCTGTCTTTATTTTTAAATATATTTTATTGATTTTTTTATAGAGAGGAAGGGAGAGGGATAAAGAGCTAGAAACATCTATGAGAGAGAAACATCGACCAGCTGCCTCCTGCACACCTCCTACAAGGGATGTGCCTGCAACCAAGGTATATGCTCTTGACCGGAATCAAACCTGGGACCTTTTAGTCTGCAAACCAATGCTCTATCCACTGAGCCAAGCCGGTTTCTGCTGGATGCCTTTTCTTTCTTTCTCTTGCCTTATTGCTCTGGATAGAACTTCCAGCACTATGCTGAATAAGTGTAGTGAGAGTGGACATCCATGTCTTTTTCCTGATTTTAGGGGAAATTTTTCAGTTTTTTATAATTTAGTATGATATTAGCTGAGGGTTTATCATATATGGCCTTTATTATGTTGAAGTACTTTCCTTCTGTTCATATTTTATTGAGTGTTTTAATAATAAATGGATGGTGTATCTTATCAAATATTTTATGTGTTTATTGATAAGATCATATTATTTTATTCTTTTTTTTGTTAGTGTGATGCATTATATTGATTTGCATATGTTGAACCATTCTGTGCCCCTAGAATGAGCCCCACTTAATTGGGATGTATTATTTTTTGGATATACTGTTGTATTTGATTTGCAAGTATGTCATTAGGATTTTTGCATCTGTATTCATCAGAGATATCAGACTGTAGTTTTTGATTTTGAGGTTATCCTTGCCAGGTTTTGGTTTCAGAATTATATTGGCCTCAGAGAATGAGTTAGGAAGTGTTGCCTCTTCTTAAATTTTTTGGAACAGTTTAAGAAGAATACATTTTCAATATTTCTAAACATTTGGTAGAATTCACTGGTGAAGTCATCTGGCCCTGGATTCTGCTTTTTTAGGAGAGTTTTTTTATGTTTTTCACTTTCCTCACTACTAATTGATCTACTAATATCTAGATTTTCTAATTCCTCACTATTTAGTCTAGGAAGGTCATATATTTATAGGAACTTACCTTTTTCTTCCAAGTTATTAAATTTGGTGGAATATACTCTTTCATAATATTCTTGTATGATGCTTTGTATATCTGTGAAGTCTGTGGTGACTCTTCTCTCTCATTTCTGATTTTGTTTGTATGGTTCTTTCCTTTTTTTCCCTTAGTTAGTCTAGCCAGGGGGTTGTAAATTTTATTAATATTTCAAAAGAACCATCACTTTGTTTTATTATGTTTTTGTATAGTCTTTTTTGTTCTCTATTTCATTCAATTCTTCCCTAATTTTTATTATATCATTTCTTCTAACTTTGGGTTGCTTTTGTTCTTCTTTTTCTAGTTCTTTAAGATGTGATGTTAAATTGCTTACTTGAGATTTCTCTTGTTTCTTGAGATAGGCCTGTAATGATATAAACTCCCCTCTTATTACTGAGTTTGATATGTTGTATTATCATTCTCATTTGTCTCTATATATCTTTTTATCTCATATTTTATTTCATCCTTGACCGTATCATTTTTCAGTAGTATAGTATTTAATTTCCTTCTAATTTTAAGGCATTGTAGTTGGAGAAAATCCTTGGCATAATTCCAGTATTCTTAAACTTGTTTATACTAGTTTTGTGACCCAACATATGTTTTATCCTTAGAATATTCCATGTACACTGGTGAAAAATGTATAATTGGATGTTCTGGGATGAAAGGTTCTGTAAATGTCAATTATGCCCATTTGGTCTTGTGTTTCATTTTAGGCTGATATTTCTTTATTGATTTTCTGTTAGTTGATCTGTCTAGAGCTATCAATGGAGTATTAAGGTCCCCAACTATAATTGTGTTTTGATATGTTACTCCCTTTAGTTCTGTGAGTATTTGTTTTATATATTTATTTGCTCCCTGGTTTGGTCCATATATATCAAGAAGTGTTATGTTTTCTTGATGTAGTATGCCTTTTATAATTATAAAGTGTTCATTTTTGTCTCTTGTTATATTTTTTTATCTTGAAATCCACTTTATCTGATATAAGTATGGCTATACCTGCTTTTCTGTGAATGATATTTCCTTAGAGCATCATTCTTTACTCTTCTACTTTGAATCTACTTTTGTCTTTGTAGCTCAGATGTGTCTTTTATAGGCAGCATATTGTTGGGTTTTGATTTTTAGTCAACTCTGCTATTCTGTGCCTCTTTATTGGTGAATTCAGACAGTTATATTAGGGTAATTATTGATGTACAAGGATTTCCTCAGCAATTTTATATTTTGTTAAGTAGTAGCTCTGTGCCTCCATTGGTTCTTTTCCTTTGTGCTTCTGTCTGTTGTTTTTGTTTTATGGTATTCCATACTGCTTTCCTCTGTTTACTTTTTTTTTAAGTTGTGTGACCTGGTTTGGGGATTTTAGTTTTATAGAAAATAAAGTTGCATATATAAAGCAGGTATTTTTTTTTCCTTTGGAGTGCTTGTGATCTTCATCATCCTATGCCCATTCAGACCTTTCCCTCCCCCTTTATGTTTTTTGTTGTCACAAATTATCCCTTTTATGCTATAAAGTTTTTTTGTGATCTTACTCTTAGCTCTGTGCCCTTATTGTTCTTTCTTTTATGTAGAATAGCTTCCTTGAGTATTTTCTGTGATGGATGGTTTCTGGTGATAAAATCCTTCAGCTTCTGTATGTCAGGGAATGTCTTTATCTTTCTTTCATATTTAAAAGATAATTTTGCTGGATATATTATTTTTGGCTGGTAATTTCTCCCTTTTATATGTTTGAATATTTGGTTCCACTCTCTTCTGGCTTGATTAATTTTTTCCAGAAGCTGGACGAAATTCTGATAGGTTTTCCTTTATGGGTCACTTCCTTCTTTTCCTTGGCTGCTTTGAGAATTTTTTATTTGTTATTAATTTTTGACAGCTTTAAAACTACCGTATTTTTCGGACCATAAGACGCACTTTTTCCCCCCCAGAAGTGGGGGGAAAAAGTCCCTGCGTCTTATGGTCCAAATATAGCCTACACATATACTTTAAAAAAAAAAGTTTTTTTACTTGCCCGGCTCTGTGTGGTCTCTGTGTGCTTGCCCGGTTCTAAAATGGTTCTAAATGCTGCTGTTTACTTTACAGGGTTGATTACATGTGTTTATGACTGTGATGTTGGGTTTTAATGCACATAAAATATTTTAGGACACTATTTGTTTCAGAATCTTTTTTTCTTCATTTCCCTTCTCTAAAAACTGGTGCGTCTTATGCTCCGGTGCGTCTTATGGTCCGAAAAATACGGTAAGTGCTTTGGAGAGGATCTCTTTGGATTGAGGTAACTAGGTGTTCTGTTTCCTTCTTGGATTTGAGGATCTAGTTCCTTTCATAAATTTGAGAAATTATCCTCTCCTCTGCTACTACTAAATAGACTCTCCATTACTTTTATCCTCTTTTTCTTTCTGGTATGCACATTTTTCTTATATTGCTCTTTCTAATGACATCTGATCTTATAGAGTTCTTTCATTCTTTCTTTTTACTCTCAAATCTCTCTCTCTTCTTCCATCTTTGTCAGTCTTGGATATCTGTATTTGATATCATTAGTTCTTTCCTCCTCATCAGCTCTATTTCCTAAGCTTGCTATATATATATAATTTATTTATTTCAGTTTTCATCTTTTTTTTTTTTGAGTTCTTCAACTCCAGAATTCTATTTGGTTCTATTTTTAAGTTTCAGTCTCTTTGGTAAAGTACTCCTTTTGTTCATTATTTTATTTATGAGTTGGCTAATCTACTTATCCATGTTTTCTTTTATCTCATTGAGCTTTTTCAGAATTGCTGTATTGAATTTCCTGCCATTTAAATCACATTTTTCCATATCTTTGTTTATTTCATAGACATTTTTCACTTTCTGTCTTAACTGTCTTGGTGCCTTGGTTATTAATTATATTTGATGGATGATATCTCTGTTTAGGCATTGATAGGAATGAATTTTGCTTTTTAAAAAGAATGATTAGCACTTTATTTAGCAGCATGATAAGAAGAGATCTTTGTTTTGTTTTCCAGTTGGTGGTACTTAAACACAGGATTTTACTTCTTGTACCGCGAGGCTTCTGGGATCTATGTAGGGTGATGGAAAATGTCCTGTATTCCATGAGGAATTGAACATCTTCTCTGTGACCATGACACATCTGTCTTAGGGCACGAGCCTTTTGGGGGAATGTGGTGGGATATGGGGTTCTAAGCCCATGAAATCCCAGTGCTATCCTCTGCAACCAGTCACTGCCCAAGATGTTGCAGGTACCCCCACTGGTTTGCACTGTCATGGGTGTAGGTGTGTTGGACTGCAGGAGGCTGGCTCCTGCATTTGTCCCTTTTTTCTTCTCCCAGAGCTCAGCTGTCAGACTGCTGTTACTGGGATTAGGCATGGCATTCACCTGCCACTCAAGAGAGAAGTGCTTCTTCATCTCCAGTTCTTAGGGATGCAGAGAATGTGTTCTGTACACATGCTCACAGCTACAGCTTCTTTTGAGACCCCTACTAGCTCTGATAGGGTTAGGGGAAGCAAGCTCTGCATGGTTGAGGGAAGGTGGCCAGGCTCTATGGCTTTGTTTTCTGTCTGACAATGGTGGCTGATAGACCACAGCTGCTGCACCTCTGTGTTCTGTCTCTGCTCCAGTTGCTGGGTTCAGCTACAGTATGTGCTGACCACTCAGACAGGAATGTTGGTTCTACCTCGCTATTCCTCAGGGCTGCTTAGAGTGTACACTGCAACCTGATTCCCCCCCCCCCCCCCAAGACCCACAGTGAGCTTCGGGCTGTGCTTGTGGCACCCATCTCTGCTCACGTCCCCTCCTACCCTGTTCACTTTGATTCACACTCCCACCCCTTTCAGATGTTTCACTGCAAGGATATCTCAGACATGTTTGTGTGTTGTTGAGCAGGGAAAATCCTTTGTTGCATTATAACTTCTACCTTTTGCATCATTAAGAGGAGAAACAAAGAGAACCCCTCATGCCACCATTCTTCTTTGATTTATTTAAGCTTTACAATAATGTTCCACTTTCTCTTCTTAATAATTTGAGTCTTGTCTCTCTTTGTCTTAATCAGTCTAGCTAAAGGCTTGGATTACAACTTTTTATTTACTTTTTTAATAAGTAGCTTTTGGTTTCATTGATTCTCTTTTTTTTAATTCTGTTTCATTTTCTCTATTCTAATCTGTATAATTTCATTTTAACTTTATATTTAACTTGCTCTTCTTTTTCTAGTTCTTTAATTGTAAAGCTAATTTATTGATTCAGATTTTTTTTCTATATAACGTAAGCATTAACAGCTATAAATTTCCCTCTGATCACTGTTTTTACTAGATTTCATCCCTTTTAGTATGTGTTTTCATTTTCATGTATGTCAAAGGATTTTCTAATTTCCCTTGTATTGATAGTTTGTCTCTGACCCTATTAGTGTTTTAGGAGTGAACTTTTAAATAGCTACGTAATTTTAATTTTCCAGTTTTTCTTCCGTTATTGATTTCCAGTTTCATCAGAGTTGTTCAAGTTTTCCATGGCCTTGTAAATCTTCTGTCTAATCATTCTATCTATTACATAATATGGGATACTGAAGTTTCCAACCAGTACTATTATATTGTATTTTTTCATTAATTTATGTCAGTTTTTTCTTTATGTATTTTGGCAGTCTATTACCCTGTTTCCCCGAAAATAAGATAGTGTCTTATATTAATTTTTGCTCCCAAAGATGCGCTAGATCTTATTTTCAGGGGATGTCTTATTTTTCCATACACTAGGTCTTATTTTCTGAGTATGTCTTATTCTCGGGGAAACATGGTATTAAGTGAATGTATATATTCATGATTATAATACCTTCTTCATGAGTTGATTGTTTATCATTTTTTATGTAGAACTGAATCAAACAGATTATATTCAACTTTTTAAAAAAGGATGAGGAAAACAAGTCATAGAAATGTACTACTATCTCAAACCATTTTCAATGTTTTATAAAATGCTTACACAACAAATATGAAAAGTTACAACACACTCATAACTTCTGCTGCAATAAATGCAACATTAACAAACAGACAAATTTTTTCTGTACCAATCTTAGAAGTACAAATACTGAGTTACTAATTTTTGTTATTCACATATATTTTTATTCATGACTTTTAATGAGATTATTGCCAATATGTACATTATTTTCCTTAACTTTATTTTTACATTAGGCAAATGTCTGTCATGCAGCCATCAAAATCCTCACAGTAAATTACACAGGATTGTAGTCTAATTTTAACTCTAGCTTCTTAGAATCAGCTACTTTTTCTGACTGCTTTCATTAAGTCTTCCTATACTACAAAATCATGATCAGCACAAACTGCAAACATACCTGCTTCAGTACAAACATTTCTAAGGTCTGCTCCATTAAAACCATGTGAAAGCTTCACAATTGCTTCATAATCTATTTCACCATGCTTTGTAATGGAACCTGCATGGATTTTCAATATACCTAATCTTGCTTGTTCATTTGGTAAGTCAATATGTATTTTTCTATCTAATCTTCCTGGATGAAGCAAAGCAGGATCCAGTGTATCTGGTCTGTTTGTAGCCATGATTGTATTAACTCTATGTAGAGTATCAAATCCATCAATTTGATTTAGTAACTCCATTCAAGTTCTCTGAATCTATCAGCTGAAGTACCCTCAGAAAAACGACACCCACATCTATTTCATCCATAAAAATGATGGTCTCTGGCATAATTAAACATTTCTCTGATCAAACGAGCACTTTCACCAATGTACTTGTCTACAATAGAACTAGATACAACCTTTAAGAAGTTGCAGACTAGCTGGCTAGCAACCACTCATTCCAAGAGTGTTTTTCTTGTACCTGGTGGTCCACATAGCAAACACTCCTTTGGAGGTGTTATTCCTAAATGCTGGAATAATTCTGGGTTTGTAAGAGGTAATTCTATCACCTCTCTTAATTTCCAAATCTGTTCTGATAGCCCTCCAATCTCAGAATAGGACACATTCCCAGGGTCTTCATGAGACATGTAAACCAATGGATCCACCTCTCTTGGCAAATCCCTCATAATGGTTAGTATAATCATATCCAAAGCAACACTTGTTCCTGGCTTCAGCTTACTTTTGTCAAGCTGTTGACGACAACCCACAATATATCTTGGTCCATTTGTAGCTTTAACAATAAATTTTTCTTTAGTTAACTGCTTAAGTACTTCACCCATAATCTGTCTAACACTTTGTAGGATCTTCTGATAATTTTCAGACTTTTCATATTTGGTAAGTTCTCTTAATTGTTCCCTTAACTCCTTGAGGCTGCCGTCAACCTCTTTGTGCTCCAGCAGTTTCTTGTGGTAGTCCTACAGCATCTTATCCCTAGGGTCCTGTTTATCATTTTTAAAATGTCCCTCTTTGTCTCTAGTCAAGTATTTTGTTTTAAAATATTTTATTCTGATATTTAATCTTTCCATCTTTCTGTGTTTGCATGATATACATTATCCATCTTTTTCTTTCAATCCATTTGTATTTTAGATTCTAAAGTGACTCCTCTAAACAACATATAAATAAATATTATTTTGCTGAATATTCTGATGCCTAGATTTCCAATTAAATATAATATTACTATTGTTATAGTTCGATTTATGTATACCATTATATTTTTCATTTTATATATTGGTTGTCTTTTTTTGTTCTTGTATTCCTTATTTATGGCTTTGCTTTGCTTTAAGTGATATTTTTTAATGAAGCATTTAACTTTTTTGTCATGGTTTCCTCATTTTTTATTATTTTCTTAATGGTTTTTCTATGACACATCATGTACATATTATCACAATTTCTTTCAGATTTATGCTAACTTAATTCCAGTGATATATATATATTTTAGTCCTATATTTTTTCTTTTACCTTTTTTTTTAAATAAACTTCTTTTTTTTAATATATTTTATTGATTTTTCACAGAGAGGAAGAGAGAGAGGGATAGAGAGTTAGAAACATTGATGAGAGAGAGACATGGATCAGCTGCCTCTTGCACACCCCCTACTGGGGATGTGCCCGCAACCAAGGTACATGCCCTTGACCGGAATTGAACCTGTGACCTTTCAGTCTGAGCCAAACCGGTTTCGGCTTTCTTTTACCTTTTTATGATAATGTTATACACATGACAATTATTCATGTTAAATTCACATGAATACATTGTTATAATTATTACTTTATGTAAGTTTATTATTTTAAAAATCTGAGAGCAGAAAGGAAAACAAGAATATATTCATAACTATTATTATATTAATTTTATTATTTATCATTCTCTTCATTTGTTTTTGTGAAACTCACTTAACATCTGGAGCAGCAGTCACCAACCTTTTGGACCTCACAGGCCACCAGTGGTCCGTGAACCACCATTGGGCTGAATCAATTTCCTTAGCCTAATTCAGTTTTGCTGCCACCCAAATCCTTAGTCCTGTTATTAGCAAATAAGTTACATTTTGATATATTATAGTTCTATAATAACATTATATGCATATTATTTTATAAAATAGATTTTAAAGAAAGAAAATATGTATTTATACTCCCTTTTATAATTACACATCAATGATAATGACTTTTGTTTTTACATATGTATTGAAGTTACAGTCTGAAGTCACTTGCTTTCTGCCTTAAAAAACTTCATTTACATTTCTTATGGGGTGAGTCTTCTAGCACCAATTTGTCTTAGTTTTTGTTTATCTGAGAATGACTTTGTTCCCCCTTCATTTTTTAAATATAACATTACTTAATATAACGTCCTTAGTTACCATTATTTTCTTTGAGCACATTAAATATGTTATCTCACTTCCTTATGGACCTCATTGTTCCTACTAAAAAGTCAGTCATTAATCTTATCTGGTTTCTTGTCCAGGACATGTTTTCTCGTCTGGATTTTAAAATTTCTCCTTGTCTTTGATTTTCAGAATGTACATATATGAAGTATATATTGAAGATTTCATTTTTACCCTTCTTTTTAAAGTTTATTTTTATTGACTTCAGAGAGGAAGGGAAGGGGAGAGAGAGATAGAAATATCAATGATGAGAAAGAATCATTGATCAGTTGCCTCCTGCAGGCCTGCAACTGGGTATCAAGCCTGCAACCCAGGCATGTGCCCTTGACTGGAATAGAATTCAGGAACCTTCAGTCCACAGGATGACAACTCTGTCCACTGAGACAAACCAGCTATGAGCTTTTTATATACATGTTTTCTAATAAATTCATTAGATTTTCAGCCATTGTTTCAGTAAATATTTTTTCTTCTCTTTTCTCTTCTCTCCTTTTATTACTCCCAAGTATAGTGAGCTTAATATTGGAAATAAATTCACATTCCTTTGAAACTCAGTTCATTTGTTCATTATTTACTGTCATTGTTCTTCAGATTGCATAATCCCTATTGATCTATCTTCAAGTTTGTTAACTGTTTCTTCAGCTAGTTAAAACCTATTATTGAGCCCATCTAGTGAATTTTTATTTTATTTTTTAGTAAATCTTTATTGTTCAGATTATTACAGTTGCTCCTCTTTTTCTCACCATAGCTTCCCTCCACCCGGTTCCCATCCCGCCCTCTGACATTGCTCCTCCAGCCCCAATGTCCTCATCCATTGGGATATGATTTTTGTCCACTCTCTTCCCACACCCCCCACACCTCTTTGCCCCCAAGAATTGTCAGTCCACTCCCTTTCTATGTCCCTGATTCTATTATATTCACCAGTTTATACTGTTCATCAGATTTTTTATTCACTTGCTTTATAGATTCACTTGTTGATAGATATGTATTTGTTGTTCATAATTTTTATCTTTACCTTTTCCTGCTTTTTTCTCTTCTTAAAGAATACCTTCTAGCATTTCATATAATACTGGTTTGGTGGTGATGAACTCCTTTAGCTTTTTCTTTTCTGTGAAGCTCTTTATCTGATCTTCAATTCTGAATGATAGGTTTGCTCTGTAGAGTAATCTTGATTATAGGTTCTTATTATTCATCGTTTTGAATATTTCTTGCCACTCCCTTCTGGCCTGCATAGTTTCTGTTGAGAAATCAGCTGACAATCATATGGGTACTCTATTGTAGGTAACTGTTTTCCTCTTTCTGCTTTTAATGTTCTCTATTTGTCTTTTGCCCTTGGCATTTTAATTATGATGTGTCTTGGTGTGTTCCTCTTTGGATTCCTTTTGTTTGGGGTTCTGTGCACTTCCTAGACTTGTAAGTCTATTTATTTCACCAGGTAGGGGAAGTTTTCTGTCATTATTTGTTCAAATAGGTTTTTAATATCTTGCTCTCTCTCTTCTGCCATCCCCATAGTTCAGATGTTGGTATGCTTGAAGTTGTCCCAGAGGCTACTTACACTATCTTCATTTTTTTTTTCTTTTTTCTCTTTTCTTTTCCAGTTGGGTAGTTTTTCTTCTTCATACTTCAAATCTTTGCCTTGATTCTTGTGATCCTCTAGTATATTATTCTTTATTTCAGTCAGTGTATGCTTAATTTCTAGTTGGTCCATGGGGCTCACTAAATTTATTGGCAGTTTCTAGAAAATTATTGAAAAACCTTATAACCATGGTTTTGAACTCTCTGTCCAGTAGTTTGCTTTTCTCTATTTCTGTCATTTGTGACCTATTTCTTTGTCTCCATATTTTGGCTGCTTCTCTGTCTTGATAAAGTGGCTTTGTGTGCTAGGTTTCCTATAGGGCCCAGTGGCTCATCCTTCCCAGTTATCTGAGGTGGACTCTCTTGGTGCATCCCTTTGTTGTAGTTAAGCTTTAATTGTTGTTGGTATCACTGGGAGGAATTGACCTCCAGGCCAATTGGCTGTGAGAATCAACTGTGTCTACAATGGGAGAACTTCTGTGCTGTAGACACCGTAATGAGGAAGACTTGCTTTAGTGGGGCTTTGGTGCTCACTTAGTTTGCCCCCTGAGTGTGCTTTAGTGGGGCTTTGGTGCTCACTTAGTTTGCCCCCTGAGTGTGTCCCTTATGGATCTGAGGAGTTGTAATCTGGATGGTTTCACTCTGACCACTGGGTACACTGGCTCTTGGATCTCTGAGGAGGTGGTAATTTAGCCTCTGCCTGAGGCCACCCAGCAGAAGCTATGGAGAGATATGCAGATTCCTCTTCTTTGTTTGGGGTTTAGAAGTGCCCAGATGAGACCCAGCTGTGAGGCACTGCAAGCTGCTGTGGAGTCTTGGGCCTTCTTTTGGAAGTTCTGGAGCTCTCTGATCCAGCTTCAGTTTGTTAGGTAATTTTCTATTGCAAAGAGCCAGGCCACTCATATACAAAAGCCTCTGTGTATAGCTTTGGTGGGGCGGGGTCTCAGGGAATCAACAGGGCAGAGAAAACAACTATGGCTTATCCTCAAGTCTGCCCTAAGAGGCCCCCATGTCTCAATGTCACTCAGTAATCACTGCAAGCACCTCTGAGAGAAAGCCACCCTAAAGTTCCACCTGATGCCAGACAGTCCAGTTTCTCTTCGTATGAGTCTGGGTACCCAGAGTCCAGCCCAGAACTGGAGTTCAGATCAGTTGGGAGCTTGTGTCTCCTTCCTGATTAAAAAAGACAACAGCATACTCAGTTGCCAGCCCTTTCCATGCACACCTCCATACTTCTGCACTTTACTTATGCACCTCCTCTGTGTCTCAGTGTGCTTTTCTCTTTCCTTCTAGTTGTAGAATTTCCACTCAGCCAGCCTTCCTGTGATTCTGGATGATGTCCATTTTGTCTTTTAGTTGTAGTATTATAGGTTTTACGAGGCAGCAAATTCAGTGTTTATCTATGCCGCCATCTTGATTTCTCTAAAAAATTTTTAGTTTACTTATTACACTTTTAAAATACAGAACTTCCAATTTGGTTTTATTTCTTTTTAATCATGTTCTGTATTTAATATCATATTGTCATTATACCTTCATTTACTTCTTTAATTGTAGTTTACTTTTGTTTTTAAATATATTTATAAATGGCTACTCTGAAATCTTTTTTGCTAAATTAAACATGTTTCTCTCTTTTTAAAAAAATATACTTTATTTATTTTTTACAGAGAGGAAGAGAGAGAGATAGAGAGAGCTAGGAACATCGATGAGAGAGAAACATCGACCAGCTGCCTCTTGCACACCCCCTACTGGGGATGTGCCCGCAACCAATGTACATGTCCTTGATCGGAATCAAACCTGGGACCTTTCAGTCCACAGGCCGACACTCTACCACTGAGCCAAACTGGCTTCGGCATGTTTTCTCTTGCCTCTTTTCCCCACGTAATTGGTTTATACTTTTTTTTGTATTTGTCAAATTTTTGTTGGAAGCTAGACCTTTTATCTAATATAATGTAGAAACTCTAGGTACAGTTTCCAACACTCTGCTGTTATTTATATGATTATTTGTGGCTGGCTATATTATTTCAGCAATGTGTGTTTCCTTTCCTACAGAGTCAGGCCTCTGATGTTGCTTCAGGGAAGCACAGCTTTCGTTTGCCCAGTCACACTGTGATGACAATGGTTTTGGCAGGTCTCACTCACTTTTTTTTTCTTTTTTTCTTTTTTATTTCCTAGCCTCATCCAGCTGTTGAGCTCCACTAATTGACTGCTAATTTCTCTGTTCTTTTCAACAGTACCCTTGAGGATAAATTGTTCTACAGGACTAATCTAATCAAATTTAACCTTCTTTGAAGCAAAGTGTTCTTATGTAGCTGTTAATATTTGTCTGATTCCAAGAGTGTTCTTCCATTTATTAATTTCCTGTGTTATCTTCTTAAAATAGCTGGCCTATGGTTTAGCCTTTAACTTCTTCAACTCTACCAGTGTCTTTTCAACTGCCATGTACCACAATTTTTACTGGTTTTGAGAGCTCTCTTAGTCTTGAACTTCCCTATGCTTTATTGCAAATAAAGTTAGTCACATATGAGATGAAAAACTGTTTCAAGGCATGCTTCTCCCACCAGATAAAATCTCCAAACCAAAGCTCTGGATCTAAGGTGGAGATAATAGTGTACGTTTGTCTAAATGTTTTAGGACTTTAAGTGATCAGTGGAAATAGACATAGAACTCAGGTTTTCTTGGCTTGCTTACCTGGGCTTGGAACCACTGTCTTGTGAGCTAAGACAAAGACAGTTGGGGCCTTGTTAATCTCAGAAGCACCTTGGCCAATATCGATTTTTCTATTCCATGGCTGGGAACTGGCAGGAAGAACAAAGTCCTCACCTCTTGACCACACTCTCCTGGAACTGGTAGCTGGAGTCAGGATAAGAAATGCTGGCATCCTGCTCCTATTGAGAAGAAAGTCCCCAAATTAGGAGCTTGGGGGAGTAGTAATCCTATGTTCTTGGCTTCACTTCACTGGAATAAAGTTTTCATCTTGCTGTATTGGGAGAAGGGAGAGATAGGTCTTTCTTATTTCAAGTGTCACAAACTCTTCCTTTACTGAATGATAGTAAATTGTCTTGAAATGTTTTTATTTGTCATATGGCCATAAGGCTATTTCCAAAGATTTAAAATGGTTTATGTTCTAAAAATAAGTTTCACAAGTTTCATTGGAAATGGTTTCATGGAGCACCTCACCTCTGTCATTTCAGAATTCAATATCCCTTACAGGGGTCCTCAAACTTTTTAAAGTGGGGGCCAGATCACGGTCCCTCAGAGAGCTGGAGGGCCGGACTATATGAACTACTAATTCCTACTGTAACACCTCGGCTGCGCTCACTGCCCAAAAAACCTGGCGGGCCGGATCAGACTCCTCTGCGGGCCGCATGTGGCCCGCGGGCCGTAGTTTGAAGACCCCTGCGGATATTCCTGGAGATTAGTCATATAGCTATCCTCTGTGTAGCATATACCAAATCACTAGATTTTCAGAAAGAAAACAGGTGTTCACCATAAGCCACATCGTTTGTAAAAGTAATTTAGGCTTAGTGAACCACTCATATATTCTGGGAATGTTAGGAATCCTCCCCAAATTCAAGTTCCCAGATTCCAGCCAAGGGCTAACCTTGTAAGCAGGCCTTTTTAAATATAATAGTCTCAGGACTTGTATATTAACCTTTTTCTACATAGTCCACCCCATTGGTCCTTAGCTTGGGTGTCTTTATAGGAAAATTATTAGTAGAGTGGTATCGATCTGTAGTGCTAATCCCAGTTATGCCCTTTATAAATCCTTGATTTAGGTAAGACAAATCCCACTAATTAAAAACATTTATCATAGAAAGACAGATCATATCCTCCTTAAGTTTCTGTTAAGCTGTTTCATTGGGCCCAAAGAATCAATTCTAGCATAACATAGCTCTGCCTAATAAGTTGCAGTTAACCTGAAAAACTTGGAGAGCTGAGCCATTATAATAATAGGGTAAATATACAATAAATATAATCATGGAGAATACACATTGAACCCTTGGAAACACAACCCAAACAGGACATAAATTAGCCCAATAATACAGGTTAATAGGATCTCCACTGTGGCCTTTCTCCATGGGGCCTTCTGCCCTAGTAATTTTAGTTCAGTCCAATTCAGTTCTACCTTGGATTCAGAAAGATTGCCTGAAAGCAGTCAATTCAGAAGTTTCATTTATCCATGACATCAGCTTATCCTCCTTAGTACCTTGTATGATATTTGGAGATGTTTTATATGGGAAGTGCAGTAGCTAGGACCACCCCTGACTATCTCATAATCAGCAGTATCAGGAGTGATCTTAAGCTTGCCAGTCAATTTGAATTCATATAGCTCACAGCCACTTAAAAAAATCAGCACAGGGCATTTTCTTTCAGAAGAGGAAAAAGCTTTTAGGAACAGTTTTGATAAAAATTACTGGTGTCAAAAAAGTCAAGGAGACATATGTAGTACTATTTGTAATATTTTTAAACAATAAAAAAAGAGAAAAAAGAACAAAACTGAAAAAAAAATTATTGGTATCAGGGTTTGTATTATCCCCATTGTTACAAAATAAATAATATTCATATTTTGTTTTTAGTAATTCCCTACTTTTACTCAATCCTTTGTCTGGATGGGAAGCATGCAAAGGTACAAAAGCATTTTTATAGAAAAAGATTTTTTACACTAGAGGCCCGATGCATGAAATTCATGCAAGAATAGGCATCCCATCCCCCAGCTTCAGGAACCAGCTTCCCTCTGGTACCCAGGACCCGGGCTTCCCTCTGACCACCAGCAGGCTCCCGGGACCTGGGCTTCCCTTGCAGCCTCAGCTCAGTCCAGAAGGTCATCTGGAAGGACATCTGGAAGGATGCCCAGTCTAATTAGCATATTATGCTTTTATTATTATAGATAGCTTGACTAGAAAAACACATCATGTTCAGGTATTAGGGTAAAATCCTGAATTTTTAAAGTTGGTTTATATAATCTCCCACCCTTTTTATCCTGATCATTTATTTATGTGCAGCCTAGAAAAGATCAGTTATTTTCTGGGGACAGCTCCATTTCACAAGCAAATTTCTATA
Source organism: Pipistrellus hanaki (assembly GCF_964339955.1). NCBI lineage: Eukaryota > Metazoa > Chordata > Mammalia > Chiroptera > Vespertilionidae > Pipistrellus > Pipistrellus hanaki. The sequence continues at coordinate 78,726,860 of NC_140524.1, forward strand.
TTAAGATAAAGGTGGAGGAAGGTGAAGGACTTAGAGTCAAACTATCAGGCCACTTTTGCAGGCTGCAAATAGGCTAGAAGTCAACAAGTAAACAGCAGTGAGAAAGCTTAAGAGGAAGTCCAGAATCATACCTATCAGTAGCAGGAGGAGAGATCATAACTTTGTGGCATTCACTCAGCAAACTTACAATTTGGGCTGTAATAACAAATTAGAAATTCAGTTAGTCTCTGTATCAAAAATATAGATATTAGCATTTTGATTATAGGTGATATTATCAGAGGACAAGCTCTTTTCTGTGGACATATGTATATGACCCAGATAATCCATCCATCATCCATAATGCTCTCATAGTTTATGGCCATGTAGAGGGGTGTCATAAATCTGAAACAGTTCCAGAATCTGAATTCTGCTCATTGTTTAAAGAGACCTCGCCATATTTCAGTTTAGCACAGTTTGTGGTGAAGGTAAAACAGTTTCATAGCAGAAAGTATCAGATTTCAGATTAGAGTCAAGTCCAGAAAATGTCTGTGAGTTCAGGATTACAAAGGAACAAACAAAAACAGTGGCTTTCTTTCAGCAGCAGTAAAGACATGACAGTGTGTAAGGCCAGATGTCTGTGTTTCAAGTCCAAGTCACAGGCAAGGCTTTCCAACGACCTCTTTATCTTGTCAGTGTTAGCATTCAAATTGACCTGCTCAAAAATATGTACACTATGTCATAAAACCATCAGGCACTAAGGGTCAGACATCCAATGTAACAAATGTTCATTAGCTATTAAAACTTGCTTCATTTTTTACTATTTTCAGTTACAGTTCACATACATTATTAGTTTCAGTGTATACTCCAGTGACTAGACATAACTTAAACATGATAAATTTCATACCAATCTAATAACGTACATAATTATTTGAATATTATTGGCTGTATTCCCTATGCTGTACTTTTCTTCTCCATGAGTATTCTGTAACTATCAATTTGTATTTGTTAATCCATTCACCTTTTTATACCCATCCCTCCACTCCATTCCCATCTTGTAATAGTCAAACAGTGCTCTGTATCAATGAGTCTGTTTCCATTCTGCTTTATTAATTTTGTTGGTGTTTTTTTAGATGAAATTGTGAATAGATATGTATTTATTACCAAGTTATTGTTTATATTTTGTATCATTTTTCCCTCCTCCTCCTTCCCCTTAAGGTTTAATGTAATACTGGGTTGGATGTAATTAACCAGTTTTTTTTCTTGCCTGGGAAGCCCTTTATTTCTCCTTCAGTTTTAAATGATAGCCTTGATACGTAGAATAGTCTTGGTTGTAGGCCCTTATTTTTAATCACTTTGAATATTTGTTGCCAATCCCTCTGGACTTCAAAGTTTCTGTTGAGAAATCAGCTTATGGGTACTCCCTTGCAGGTAACACTTTTCTCTTGCTACTTTTAAAATCCTCTCTTTGTCTTTAACCTTTTGCATTTTAATTGTGATATGACTTGGTGTAGGCCTTTTAGGGTTCACCTTTTTAGGGACTCTGTACTTCCTGGGCCTGTACATCTATTTCCTTCAGCAATTTGGGGGAGTTTTCTGTTATCATTTATTCAAAATAGGTTTCAATTTCCAGCTTCCCCATGATGTGAATGCTGGTGTGCTTGAAGTTGTCCCAGATGCTCTTTACAGTATCCTCATTTTTAAATTATTTTTGCTGTTTTGAGTAGGTGTTTTTTTGCTTCCTTATATTTCAAATATCTGATTTGTTTCTTAGCTTCAACTACTCGACTATGGATTTCCTGTAAATTATTCTTCATTTCAGTTAGTGTATCCTTCAAGTCTGACTAGTTTTGTGTTTTTTGGTTTTTTTTATGCTGTTGTGGTTCTCGCTAAGTTAATTAAACATCCTTATAACCAGTGTTTTGAACTCTGCATCTAGTAGATTGCTTGTCTTCCCTTTATCAAGCTCTTTTTCTGAAGTTTTATTCTCTTCTTTTATTTGAGACATGTTTCTTTATCTCCTCATTTTAGCAGCCTCCCCATATTTGCTTTTGCATATTAGATAGAATTGTCATATATCACACACTTGGTATAGTGGCTTAATGTAATACTAGGTGTTTTGCAGAGTCCACTGACAAAGCCTCACAGATCACCCAAGCTGGGTGTGAGAAATGTGACCCCTGTTTGTGCTGAGTACAACTTCCTCTTGTAGTTAAAGTGTTAAATGTTGTTGGCACATCAATGGGAGGAGTTTACCCTGATGCCAATCAACTGTAAGGACTGGCTATAATGACCAGACACCAACCTCCAACCACCTTGGAGAATCAACTGTGCAAAGTCCCACCCCACAGAGCAGGACTTGCTTCAGAGGGACTCTGGTGCCCATTGATTCTGCCACTTGTGTGAGTATGTCACTTGTGGAGGTGCTTGGTTGGTACGTTGACATGATCTAAAGCTATACATTGTGTGTGCTTGTTCTGGAGCCGCTTGACTTGAGCTACAAAGTGATCTGCAGATGGCGGCTACTTTTGCCCAGGAAAGGCCACACTGTGAACCAAGGCCAACTGCCTATTACTGGTCCTGGAGCCACTCAGCATGAGGTATAGGGCTTGCTGAAGCCAGATGCTTCTTGTTTGAGAGATTTTGGGAGACAGGACAGACCATTTATATGAAAAGCCACTGGAAACAGCTTGGGTGGGCTAGAAAGTTGGGTGGGGCAGGGTATCAGGTAATCACAGGGGTGGGGAAAACAGTGTGAGCCAGTTTGATAGATTCTCAGATATGTTTACTGGCTCTGTATGAGGAGGGCTCATTAAAAAAACAATGGCCACTGACAGAACTTCTGTCTTGGAGAAATCTGGAACCCCAACTCTCAGTCCGATGCCAGACAATTCATTTCTTCCCATATTTCTCTAGTGCCTTTCAAGCTGCTGCTCCTACCAAGTTAGGCCCCACCGGCCTTTTAAGAGGAAGTGCCTGGAACTCCTACATCTTCTGTCTCCCTCAGCCTCAATCCCCAATGGCTTTTACAGCCAGAAGTTATGAGGGCCCCTCTTCCTGGCACTGGAATCCTGGAGTGGGGCAAGCTAGTATGGGGCTGGAACCCCTCACTCCTCGGGGTATTTGAGGCATATTTTCTGAGGGTATATTAGCTGAAATATACCTCCTGATATTTATCTGCCACAGCTGTGTGGGGAACCAGCCCATAACACACCTCTTCCCTGATACTGGTAGGAACCAATCTCAATGTGGCTTTTTACTATATTATCTCCCTTTTACCAAAGACTCTGATAGGAAAAAAAAAAAAAACCAATAATAATTTTAAGCTTTGGAGACTTGTTCTCTTTCCCATACTCAAAGCACTTAATATTCAAACTGCTCACCAGTGACGAAAAGCAGGAGAGCTATATCTCATTATTATTTGTGTGTGTGTGTGTGTGTGTGTGTGTGATGCTTTAATCTGATCTAGATGAGTTTTAGTAGAACTTATTATATTAAAAGCACCAAATATTTTATATCACTTTTATGATATATTAAGTAAGATAAGCACAAAATAAATGGAAAATTAAAAATTATTTTCCCTCATTAGCAGTTTAATGAAGCTCCTGGAAGAAATTTATAATTTACAGCGTAAACATTACAACTAAGGGAAATATGTGTTAGAAAGCAAGTTGAGGATAACTGCTGACACAACAGCAGTTAGACTGAGGAAATGACTGGATTGTTCACTACTTCATTTTTTTTCTAGTTTATCTAAAACTCTGCTAAAGTCCTTGGAATTGATTAAAGCTTATTTTTCCTCTTACTTGAAGAACATAGCAACATAAACTTAATATTTTGGGCCCACCCAAAGCTCACATTTGGGAATTTAGGAATTTGGGGACTCTTTCACCTTTCATATAGGGGAGAGAACAAAAACCAAAGATATTATCTGTACCCACTCCATGCCTCCCACCACACACACACACACACACACTTTAGCCAGCATCGTCAAAAGTAGCCAGGTAACCCAGCAAGTCAACTCTCTAAGAATATTTAAATTCCATATGTAACTTTTATTTCTCACAACAGACAGTATACCAGCTGCTATTTAATACTATGGATGATTCTGTAGCCACACAGGCACCATTTTATCACCTACACTTTTATCTTTTGTTTTGCCACAAAATTGCATTTTCCATATTTCAATGAGTCAGCATTATTTTTAGTAAATCCCACTTCTGACATCAACTTTGTCAGAGGTCCCCAAGTCAATGCCTAGGATTAACAATTTTCTAGGAGAAACTATAGGGCTTGGCTTACTATTGCGCTCATGGCTCTAATGTATTTCCATGAAAAGATACAAAGAAAAATAAAAGAAGGGCAAAAGTGCATAGGTCAAAGTCTAGATGAAACCAGATGCAAGTTTCAAAGTCCTCTCCCACAGAGGACTCACAGAGGGTGCGTGTAATTCCTTCAACAATAGATTATGACAACATGTGCGAAATGCCTACCAGGGAAGCTTATTAGTGATTTAGTATCTAGGGGATTTTTGTTTGTTGGTTCATTTTTTGTTTTTGTTTTGTTTTTACATTTTTATTGATTTTTTTTAAAGAGGAAGAGAGAGGGGGAGAGAGATAAACATTCAATGTGAGAGAGGACCATTAATCAGCTACCTTCTGCATAGTCCTTACCAAGGATTGATCCCACAACCTGTGCATGTGCCCTGACTTAGAATTAAACCTGCATCTTTTTGGTACATGGGGCAATACCCAACCAACTGAGCCACGCCAGCTATGGTAGTACCTAGAATTTTTATTGAGAGCTAGTAATAATAGGTGTTCTCTGCCTACCATAAACCACAATTCCAAACTCTTGGGAGGTAAGAAGTGTTCAGCATAAACCATATTTTTTGTACAGACAGATTGGGCACAGTGAGCCACTCCTATCACTTTTGGGAATAGTTAGAATCCTCCCTAAATCTAATCTTGACATCAACCAATAGTACAAGCTGGCCTTTTTAAGGATGGCAGTGTCAAGCTGCTATGTTAACTTTTTTCTGGACACCTGTCTTCTACCTACAATTTTTACACCTTTTGCTTTTAGATGTAATAGTCAAGTTGAGTAAAAAATAAATAATAAACAGATTAGAAGGCTCACTCTATTCCATTCCCCCAACTTAAATGTCTCATTTCTTTCTACTATAAACTCCACCATCATACCTCTCTTTTTCTACTTTTTCTCCTCCTCTCTTCCTCCGTTGTCGTCGTCGTCGTTTTCTCCTTCTCCTTCTCCTTCTCCTTCTCCTTCTCCTTCTCCTTCTCCTTCTCCTTCTCCTTCTCCTTCTCCTTCTCCTTCTCCTTCTCCTTCTCCTTCCCCTTCCCCTTCCCCTTCCCCTTCCCCTTCCCCTTCCCCTTCCCCTTCCCCTTCCCCTTCCCCTTCCCCTTCCCCTTCCCCTTCCCCTTCCCCTTCCCCTTCCCCTTCCCCTTCCCCTTCCCCTTCCCCTTCCCCTTCCCCTTCCCCTTCCCCTTCCCCTTCCCCTTCCCCTTCCCCTTCCCCTTCCCCTCCTCCTCCTCCTCCTCCTCCTCCTCCTCCTCCTCCTCCTCCTCCTTCTCTCTCTCTCTCTCTCTCTCTCTCTCTCTCTCTCTCTCTCTCTCTCTCTCTCTCATACACATACAGTAGTAATGCATATTTTAGTGTTGTCAATATAATGGCATTTGTGAAGAGAAGGGAGAATGAATTGTGAAGCAAATTTCATGCATTAAGTGAAGTAAAATTAGAATCCCCCTCCATATAAATTCAGGACACCACATTACCTGTTACATATCTCTTAATCATCCAACATCCTTAAACCTAGACATCTAATATATAGCTGGAAATATCTCCTATCTTGACACTAATTTTGTGGGAAATTAGATAGAGCTTCCTATCTTGACACTAATTTTGTGGGAAATTAGATAGAGCTGAACAAAAATAGGGAAAAGGCTACACTTTGATTTCTTTATATTAGTATAATATAGTGTCACAGAGTTATGTGATACTAACTTTAAGAGTTTAGGAAAATACAAAAGTAAATATCTTTTTTCTGAGAAAAGTTTACTAAAATTATTAGTTTTAGTTTCTTTATTTCAGCTTTCTTTTGGCTTTCAATATCTTAGATTTATTTGATACACATTTAATATGGTTAATATTCATTTGAGGTGATTAAAATTAAATCAAACTTGAATTGGATAAATAAATTATGGTCTACCCACACAATGTAATAGTGCATATTCAAAAAATTATAATGTAAACATAGCATTGTTAAAATACAGTTATTCATAATATGCTGTTAAGTGAGAAAAGTATATAACTAAACCATATACAATCAACAATTATTTCTAGAGCCCTTATTAGTGTCAACTCTGCCTTAGCTTTCACTGCCTGTTTGTACAGGGCATGAAGGTCATCCAGGGGTGAAAACTTAAGATATTCTCAAGCCCATTTTGGTGAAGAACAGACAAAGAGAGTAACAGAAATTATATATATTTATATATATATATATATATATATAGGGTCGGCAACTAAGTAATTGCGGATTTTTTAAAGAAAATCAAAGACAATTTTTTCATGGAACTAAATAACTTTATTCTGTAATGTATTGCCCATTTTGATCAATGACCTTTTGCCATCTTTCAGGCAGCATCATAATCCCACGTTCAAAAAACTTCTGGTTTTTATTAGCAAAAAACTGAATCAGGTATGATTTGACATCATCATCATTATTGAAATTTTTACCATTCAAGGAGTTTTGTAAAGATCGAAACAAAAAGTAATCAGATGGTGCAAGGTCAGGACTATATGGTGGATGTGGCAAAACATCCCAACCAAGCTCCATTAATTTTTGCCGAGTGACCAAAGATGTGTGTGGCCTTGCATTGTCATGATGGAATACAACACCTAAAAATTCAACTGAAGCCATATATGTGTGAAACACGCAATTACTTAGTTGCCGACCCACTATATATATATATATATATATATATATATTAGAGGAAATCCATATCAGATTTAACTAGGGAGAGAAAAAAAATGAATAAACTGGAAGACAGACCAGTTAAGATTATCTAGTTTTCACATGCATATGTCAAGTCTTGGCATCTATGTAGCCCTTTATTTATTTTTTTTTTTTACTGAAATGTATTTTATACATAACATTAAGTAAATTTAGGGTGTACAACATTTGATTTGAAATACTTATTTATTGCAATATTAGAGGCCCAGTGCTTGAAATTCCTGTATTCAGGGGGTCCCAGAGCCCAGCCTGTGCCCTCTTGCAGTCCGGGAGTCCTTGGATGCCTACACTGTCAGTCTGGCATTCTTAGCACTGCCACAGAGGTGGGAGAGACTCCCGCCACCACCATTGTGCTCACCAGCCATGAGCCTAGCTTCTGGCTGAGCAGTGTTCCCCCTATGGAAGCACACTAACCACCAGGGGGCAGCTCCTGCATTGAGCGTCTGCCCCTAGTGGTCAGTGTGCATCATAGTCACCAGTCATTCTGTTCAGTCAATTTGCATATTAGCCTTTTATTATATAGGATATTGTATAGGATGACTGCCATTATAGCATTAGGTAAGTTACACCACTGTCATGTGACATCATTTTTTTCTGTCGTGGGAATAATTAAAATCTAGTCTCATTAAAAGTTTCATGTTTATACTATAAGATCATGATTTATAATCACTTCACTGTGCATTAGTTTCCAAGACTTATTATCTATGATTTGAAAATGTGTACCTATAAACAGCATGCATCCCATTTCCCAAGCCCCTGGCTTTAGTAACCACCATTGTACTATTTATAAGAGTTCAAATTTTTTATAAGATTCTAAATATACATGTTATTATATAGTATTAATCTTTCTCTATCTGATTTAGCAGAATGCCCTGAGGTCAATCCATATTGTTGCAAATGGCAGGATTTTCTTCTTTGAGTGCTTCAATAATATTTCATTGTGTGTATATATACAGGGTGGGCAGAACTAGGTTTATAGTTGTGAGTATGTGAAACAAATGTTATTCTTGTATTATTTATTTATTGTATTATTTGTCTTTCTTTAACCTTTATTGTTGGAAGTATTACATATATCACCCCCTTTCCCCCATTGACCCTTTCTAGCCCTCCCTCATTCTCCCCTGCCCCAGGGTTTCACCACACTATTGTCTGTGTCAATGGTTATGCACATATGCATACAAGTTCTTTGGTTGATCTCTTCCCTTCCACTCATCGTCTGAGATTTGTCCTCTTATCCTTAGTGTTATTATATTATATCTTTACTTACCATTTATGTTTTAAGTAATGATAGCTGATAATTTAACCTACTTTTGTGTACCCCTGTATATACTGTATATCACATCTTCTTCATCTATTCACCCATAACTGAGAACTTATGTTGTTTTACTATCTTGGCTATTATGAATAATGATTCAATAAACATGGGAGTGTGTGCACCTCACCTCATCAATATCCCATTTTCATTTCCTTTGTGTTATAATTCAAAGTAGTGGAATTGCTGGGTCATATGGAAGTTCTATTTTAAAATTTTTAAGGAAACTCCATATTGTTTTTTATATTGGCTTCATCAACTTATATTTCCAATAACAGGGTACAAGTGTTCATTTTCTTACACATCCATGACAATACATGTTATCGCTTATCTTCCTAATGATAGCCATTCTAACAGGAGTGAGGCAATACCTCGTTCTGGTTTAGATTTGCATCTCCCTGATAATTAGTAATGCTGCACATCTTTTTATGTACCTGTTAGCCTTTTGTATGTCTTTCATGTAAAAATATCTGTACAGTTCCCCTGCCCAGTTTTTAATAAGATTGTTTGTTTTTTGTTATTTAGTTTTGTGAGTTCTTTATGTATTTTTAGCTATTAATCTCATATTCAATATATTGTTTGCAAATATTTTCTCCCAATCTGTAGGTTTCTTTTTCATTTTGTTCATTGTTTCTTATACTGTGCAAAACCTTTTTAGTTTGATGTAGTCCTTCTTGTTGATTTTTGCTTTTGTTGCTTGTGCTTTTGGTGTCATACACAAAATATTACTGCCAACAACAATATTTAAGAGCTTCTTGTCTGTTTTATTCTAGGAGTTTTAGTGTATGAGATTTTATGTTCAATTTTTTTTATCTATTTCAAGTTAAGTTTTTGTTAGTGTTCCTAGACAGGGTTTCAATGTTATTTTTCTGCATGTGTTTATCCAGTTTTTCCAACAGCATTTGTTGAACGGAATATACTGTTCCCACTGGATGCTTTGCGCTCCTTTGTTGAACATTAGTTGACCATATGATTTAGGTCAATTATGGAATCTTTACGCTATTCCATTAATCTATGTGTCTATTTTTATTGCAGTATCACATTGCTTCAATTACTATAGCTTGTTGTTGTTGTTGTTTAGAATATTAGAGACATCTCCATCTCCCCTTTTTTGTTCCCCTCCACTAGGTTCCTGTCCCATCCTAGGCCTATACCTCACTAATGTCTGTGTTTATGGATCGTGCATATATACATATAAATTCTTTGGTTAATCTCTTCCCACCCCTTCTTCCCCCTTCCTTCTCAGATCTGTCAGGTATTCCATAATTACTATAGCTTTGTAATCTACTTTGAATTTGGGAAGTTTGATGTCCCCAGCTTTGTTCTTTTTTATGATGTTAGGCTATTTAGGATTTTCTTTGGTTTCATACAAATTTTAGAATTATTTTTAATTTCTGTAAAAATACATTATCTAAATTTTGATAGAAATTGTAGTAAACGTGTAGATGTTGGGGTGTTATGAATATTTTAATAATGTAAATTTTTCTTATTCAATAACATGGGATGTCTTTCCATTTTGTGTGTGGGGGGGAGGAGGGAGTTATCTTATTGCTTTCAACAGAGTTTTTGCACAGAAAATTCAGTTCTTGGATAAATTCATTCCTAACTATTTCATTGTTTTTTTTTTAATGCTATTGTTAATGTGATGCTTTTTAAAATTTCTTTTTTTATGTCTCATTATTAGTGTATAGAAATGCAACTAATTTCACTGTTGATTTTATCTTGCAATATTATTGAATTCATTGATTAGTTTAATAAATTTTTTGGTTGAGTTTTTAGGATTTTTTATATATATAATTATGTCATCTGCAAATAATGACTATTTTACTTCTTCCTTTTTGAATTCATTGTCTTGCCTAGTTGCTCTAGCTAGGATTACTAGTATTTATTGAATAAGGGTAGTGAGAGTGCACATCGTTGTCTTGTTCTGTATCTTAAAAGAAAAGCTTTAAATCTTTTCTTTGGGCATTGTCTTAGCTGTGGGTTTGCCATATATGGCTTTTTATTATGAAGATATATGTTCCTTCTATGTCCAATTTGTTGTAGCTTTTTAAAAAATAGAAGGGTGTATTCTCAATGCTCAATGAGCAAAAAGTCTCCCCCACCAACTTTTTAATTTTGAAAAAAATTCAAACTGAAAAAAAAACACTTGAAAATAAAGCACAATGAATATCCATATATATATTATATCTAGATTCAGCAACTTCTATTGCTTTGCTACATTTGCTTTCCTTCTTCCCCTCTGTAGTCTTTTAAAAATTGTGGAACATTTGAAATTAACTTTTGGACTTGATGCATTACTCCTAAATACTTCAGCATGCCATTTTCTAACAACAAAGATATTTCATACAAAACCATACTACTATATATCCATTTTTTTAAATTTTGTATCATCTATTATCCAGTTGATATTCAAATATATCAATTACCCTCAAATGCCTTTAAAGCTTTATTGAGATAAAATTCACATATTTAAATCCTAAAATTTAATGCATTTTGTTTTTGTTTATGCACTGAGGTATTCAACTATTACTATATGATATGTAATTCCAGGACATTTTCATCATCCCCAAAATAAAGCCCATATTCATTAGCACTCACATATAGTAGAATCTTGTTATTTGCTATAGTTAAATTCTATAAAGTTGATGCAAACATAGAATTAGAATATAAAGAATAATTGCTCCTGAGGAAAACAATGTTCCTTAGAAACACTAAACAGCACTTCAACACTATGCTTAGGAGACCATTTTAAAACAGTACAATCACCAGCAAACATGTGAAAACTGTGGCACTAAGCAGATTGTGAAAAAAAAAAACAAACCCTGTTTACACTATGAGAACTGAAAGAAGAAAACAGAGTGCTGACTTTGTCAACCTGAGCTGAGAGGTTGACAGATCTTTTGCTACTCTAAAGCATGTCTGCAAATGATCATGAAAGTACAATGAGTACTAGTTTTGAGATAACTAAAAATTTTAGTGAGTTGGTGAATTTGCAAATACAGAATCCACAAATACTGAACCTCTACTGTAAATAGAATCATATAATATGTAGTATTTTGTGACAGACTTCTTTTACTTAGCATAATTTTTTGAAAGTTTATCTGTATTGTAGCATGCATCAGCACTTCATTCTTTTACTGCTCAATATTTATCCATGTATCATTTGATATAAATTTGGGTTGCTTTCATATCTCTTGGAAATATATATATATGTATATCCTAGCTAATAAAATAGTAATATGCAAATTAACCATCACTCTGCTACACCCACTAGCCAATCAAGAGCAACTATGCAAATTAACCCAACCAAGATGGCTGTGGCCACTGAGCTAGTAGGAGGGAGGCTTGGGTTTCCCTGGCAATAGAGGAAGTCAAGCTTTGTGCATACCCTGGCTGGCCAAGGCCTCCACTGAAGGCTACAAAGTTTCAATTATATAATAGAAGATAAATACCAACAAAAATGGCTGCCACCAGGAGCAAGCAGGAGGCTTGGCTTTGCTCCAGGCTACAAAGTTTCAACTGTAGAAGATAAATCCCAGATACCAGGTCCTCCACTTTGGTCTCCAGGGGGTGTGGCCACCCTGAAAACCACCACAGGCCCCTCTCCCAGGCTGCCCCATGCCCCAAGGGAACCCCCACCCTGATCTGGGACAACCTTCAGGGCAAACCAATCAGGCCCCACTCGTGCATCAGGCCTCTATCCTATCTAATAAAAGAGTAATATACAGATTGACCATCACTCTTAACACACAAGATGGCTGCCCCCATGTGGTCAAAGATGTTGTCCCATGTGGACACAGGATGGCCAGCAGGTGAGGGAAGTTGGGAGGGAGCAGGCCTGCAAGGGAGGGCAGTTGGGGGCGATCAAGCCTGCAGGGTAGGGCAGTTAGGGGTGACCAGGCTGGCAGAGGATGGAAGTTGGGAGCAACCAAATCTGCAAGGAAGGGCACTTGAGGGGGACCCAGGCCTGCAGGAGAAAGCATTTGGAGGGGACCAGGCCTGCAGGACAGGGCAGTTAGGGGTTATCAGGCCTGTAGAGGAGGGAAGTTAGGGGTGACCAGGCCTGCAGGGATGGGCAGTTAGGGGCAAACAGGCTGGCAGGGGAGCAGTCCCAGATTGGAGAGGGTGCAGGTTGGGCTTAGGGATACCCCCCACTCCCCCCTCATGCAGAATTTTGTGCACCTGTCCTCTAGTATGTATATATATCCATGTGTGAAATTATTGATGGGTAATATGGTAACTCTATGTTTTACCTTCTGTGTTGCTGCCAATTGTTTTCAAAGTAACTTCCATTTTACATTCCTACCAGCAGTAGATGAAGTTTCTATGTTTTTTCACATCTTTGCCAACACTTATTATTTGTCTCTGATATATTCATTCTAGTGGATGTGAAGTGGTACCTCACTGTGGTTTTGATTTATATTTTCCCAGTGGTTAATGATGTTGAGTATCCTTTTTAATTTTATTTTTTAAATTATTATTGGTATTCAATATTATTTTATATTAGTTGCAGGTGTATAGCACAATGGTTAGACAATTACATAATTTACAAAGTGATCCCCCTGATAATTCAAGTACGCATTTGGCCCCATACATAGTTATTACAATATTACTGACTGTATTTAACGAAGTATTTTACATCCCAATGACTGTTTTTTAACTATCAGTTTATATGTCTTAATCCCTTTACCTTTTTACCCAGTGCCTCTCAACCCCCCTCCCATCTGGCAACCATCAAATTTGTTTTTTGCATCTATGGATCTGTTTCTGTTTTGTTTATTTGTTCCTTAGATTCCATATATAAATGAACTCATATGGCTCTTATTTTTCTCTGACTGACTTATTTCACTCGGCATAATAACCTCAAGATTTATCTATGTTGTTGCAAAGTGTTAAAGCTGCAACCTATATGGCTAGAGTTCAGGATCTGGAAAAGGGCTGTGCACAAACAAATACACTAGACAAGAAATATGAATTTTGAAATCATGGGGGGCCAGGCTGAGAGTCTTTCTCTAGTGGAAAGGATTGCCTGGGGTCCAAGCCCTATTAGCTTTTATTCAGTTTTAGAATACACATATTGCCCTTAGGCAGGCAATTCCGGTAGCCGATAGCCTATTTTAAAGAACAGTAAACATTAGTAAAGATTCACTTTGAGACTATTAGGTCAGGAAATTGTTTGAGCCACCATTGTCTCAACAGAACAATTGGTGCATAACTTTTAGCCCTTGCCAAAGCTGAAGTTCCATCAGCCTTCTGGGTTCCCTGTTTGCACTTTCATGATAGTGTAGACAATGGACAGCTTCTAGCACAAAGAGTAAAATTTAATTGTTAATATGGTTGAGTAATATTCCGTTGTATATATGTACCAAAACTTCTTTATCCACTTGTCTATTGATGGGAACTTGGATTGCTTCCATATCTTGGCTATTGTAAATGATGCTGCAATAAACATAAGGTACATACATGTTTTTGGATTAGTTTTAGGTTTCTTCAGATATATTAGACAGTTTAAGATCTTCTATGGAGAAATATCTATTCAGACACTTTGGTCATTTATTTTTATTTTTTAATGTACTTTTTATTATTGGTAGCATTATAGATATCTCCTTTTTTCCCCCCTCTATCCCCATTCTCCCAGCTCCAACCCACCCCCCATATCTTCACTACCCTCTTGCCCATGTCCATGGGCTATGCCTATCCTATCTAATAAAAGATTAATATGCAAATTAACTATCACTCTGCTATAACCACAAGCCACACCCACCAGACAATCAAGAGCGACTATGCAAATTAACCCCAACCAAGATGGCTACAGCCACTGAGCCAGCAGGTGGGAGGCTTGGGTTTCCCTGGTGATGAAGGAAGCCAAGCTTTCCTCATACCCTGGCCAGCCCAGGCCTCCACTGAAGGCTACAAAGTTTCAATTATAGAAGATAAATTTCAACAGAAACGGTGGCAGCCATGGAGCTAGAAAGAACAGGAGGCTAAGGTTGCCCCCAGTGATGGTGGAAGCCAAGCTTTCCATACATCCTGGCCGGCCCAGGACTCTGCTTAAGGCTACAAAGTTTCAATTATAGAAGATAAATAAATACCAACTGAAATGGCTGCTGCCATGGATCAAACAGGAGGCTTGGCTTCGCTCCAGGCTACAAATTTCAATTGTAGAAGATAAATCCCAGATACTAGGGCCTCCACTTGGGTTGCTAGGGGTTGTGGCAAGCCTGCAAACCACCACAGGCCTTTCGCTCAGGTCACCCCATGCCCCAAGGGAACCCCCACCCTGATCTGTGATACCCTTCAGGGAAAACAAGCTGACCCCCACCCATGCACCAGACCTCTATCCTATCTAATAAAAGGGTAATATGCAAATTGACCATTATTCTAACACACAAGATGGCTACCCCCATGAGGTAAAAAATGCTGCCCCATGTGGAAACAAGATGGCCAGCAGAGGATGGCAGTTGGGGGCTATCAAGCCTACAGGGGAAGGCAGTTAGGGGTAACCAGGCCATCAGAGGAGGGAAGTTGGGGGCAACCGTGCCTGCAGGGAAGGGCCATTGGGGGGACCCAGGCCTGCAGGGGAGATCAGTTGGGGGGATCAGGCCTGCAGTACAGGGCAGTTAGGGGTGATCAGACCTGCAGGAGAGGGCAGTTAGGGGTGACCAGGCCTGCAGAGGAGGGCAGTTAGGGGCAAACAGGCTGGCAGGGGAGCAGTTAGGCATCAGTCAGGCTGGCAGGGGAGTGGTTAGGGGGTGATCTGGCTGGTAGGCAGAAGAGGTTAGGGGCAATCAGGAAGGCAGGCAGGCGAGCAGTTGGGAACCAGCAGTCCTAGATTGTGAGAGGGTTGTCCAACTGCCCGTTTAGGCCTGATACAGATAGGGATCCGGCCTAAACGGGCAGTCAGACATCTGTCAAGGGGTCCCAGATTAGAGAGGGTGCAGGCTGGGCTGAGGGCTCCTTCCACCCTCCCCATTTAAGAATTTCATGCACCGGGTCTCTAGTAAGCATATAAGTTCTTTGATTTATCTCTTATTGTCCCCCACAACCCCACATCGAGGTGTGTCAGTCTGTTCCATGCCTCCATGCTTCAGGTCTTATTTTGTTAGTCAATTCATTATCCTCATTAGATTCCACAAATAAATGAGATCATGTTATATTTGTCTTTCCCATATTGGTTTATTTCACTTAGCATATTTTCTAGGTCCATCCATGCTGTCCCAAAGGGTAATAGATCCCTCTTTTTTACAGCTGCATAGTATTTCATGGTGTAAATCTCCCACAGCTTTTTTTATCCATTCATCTACTGATGGGCACTTGATAAAGCTGCTATAAACATAGGGGTGCATATATTCTTTCTTATTGGTGTTTTGGGGATTTTAGAATATATTCCCAGAAGTTGTTGTAGCTTTTTGTTATGAAAAGATGTCATATTTGGTCAATGATTTCTGCATTTATTGAGTTAATCATGTGATTTTAATATTTCATTTTATTGATATGGTGTATCACATTTATTGACTTGTATATGCTTAATAATCCTTGTATTCAAGGGATAA
The DNA here is from genome assembly GCF_964339955.1 of Pipistrellus hanaki. Classification (NCBI taxonomy): domain Eukaryota; kingdom Metazoa; phylum Chordata; class Mammalia; order Chiroptera; family Vespertilionidae; genus Pipistrellus; species Pipistrellus hanaki. The sequence goes on from NC_140524.1 coordinate 78,742,737, forward strand.
ATATCTCTTGCTCATGATATGAAATTATTTTAATGTATTCTGTGAATCCGTTTCCTAATATTTTTGAGAATATTTACATCTTCATTCATCAGAGATATGGGTTTAGAGTTCTATTTTAGTAGTGTCCTTATCTGGATTTGGTATCAAGGTAATGCTGGCATCATGAAATAGGTTTAGAAGTGTTCCTTCTCTTCAAATTTTTAAAGCGTTTGAGAAATATTGGTATTACTTCTTCTTTGAGTATTTGGTAGAATTCGTCAGCAAAGCTATCTTGTCCTAGGGTCTTATGTGTTGGGAGTTTTTTACTGATCTAATCTCTTGTTATTGGTCTGTTTAAATATTCTGTTTCTTCCTGATTCAGTGTTGATAGGTTGTGAATTTCTAGGAAATTATCCATTTCTTCTAGATTATCTAAATTTTGGCATATATTTATTCACAGTAGTTTAATATGATCCCATGTACCTCTATCATATTATATTAGTTGTAATATCTTCAGTTTCATTTCTGAAGCTTAAGGTTTGTGAATTTTGTTTTAGTGTTTTTAAAAAGATCTTTTAGCTTTCTTGTTCTTTTTTATTGTTTTTTGTGTCTCTATTTAATTTATATCCACTCTGATTTTAATTATTTTCCATCTTTTGCTAACTTAGGCCTTAATTTGTTATTTCTGTACTTTATTAGGGTAAAACATTAGGCTCTTTATTTGAGATCTTTTTAATTTCTAAATATATGCATTTACCACTAAAAATTTCCCTCTCAGAGTTTCTTTCGAAGTATTCCACAGGTTTTGGTATGTTATGTTTCATTTGTTTTGAAATTTTTAATTTTTTTTAATTTTGATTTATTCCTTGACCTTGGTTGTAGCCTTTTTTATTCCTAACATCTGTGGGAATTTTAAAAGTCCTTATTCCACCTATATACCTCTCTTTATAACCTCCTCCTTTTCAGGCATTTTGGTCTTTCCATTGTCCAAGCCATTGGCTCTTGCCCCAGAATGTGTTGGACCATACTTTTTCAGCAAAAGCTGGCCAGGAAGCTGGTCAGCCCTGGGGATGCTTTATGTTGGGCAAAACAAAAGGAAGCTCTTGCATTAGTCCATCAGGAAACTGCCAGAGATGTAAAAACCCACAGCTACAATTCTTTGAGAATGAGGCATATACAATATATATTGATACCTCTTATACTAGCAAACTGCACCATGAATACAGGGCTATTTTTCTCATTGCTGCCACTGATCTGAGAAGTGAAAGATGGTAATTAGGCAGTTTAAAATAACACAACACTATTTCTTTACCAAGTAACAGCTCTTTCTTCACCAAGCTTTTCCTTTTTTATTTGGGATATTTTTTGGTAATTTTTTTAATTCCAGAATTCTGAAAAAAAATTATTCTAACAGCTGTTTCCACCTCTTTACTTGTTTTATAGAAGGATGCAGTTCTGGAGTGCCACTACTTCTCCATTTTCACTGATATAAGTCCTCTTGTGTACTTTTTAAAGGTAAGATATTTTAAAAATTATCAATAACAACAAAAATCAAAATTCAATTACACTTGTGTTCTGATTTCTATATAATGCAATTATATACTTATTGAGGTTTTATTAAAACGTTTAGTTAAAAATATTTTGGGAAATCATGGAAATTTCGGGGATAAAACAACTTTCAGTGAAAGTATTACTATCTCTTTACTATAATAAGACAATCTTTAAGTTTAATGTCTAACTACTTTTTAAAAATTAGCAGACACTGCTTGTTTCAGTTATTCTCTTTTCTACTTTGCCTAGTCTACTAACTTAGTATTTTATTTCACCAAGTAAAAGTTATCTCCTTCATCACCCCAATTATTTAAATTTAAAAATAAATAAAAAGAAAATGCAGGAAAAAAAGTTTTCTTCTTTAATGTGAATATCAAGTCTTATTTTAAAGTTAATAACATCAGTAGCAATTACATATCATTCAGGCTATCTATTAGCATTTATTATTAATATAATTGTTACTTTGCAGGAATCTTTGTCACAATCATAGTTTTTTTAGTTTTTTTTTAATTTAAATTATTATCTGTGTACATATCTTACCATTGCCCCCCCTCCTATACATGCCCTCCCTCTCCAGAGTTTTGTGTCCATTGGTTGTACTTATATGCATGTATACAAGTCCTTTGGTTGATCTCTTATCTCCCCCAGATCTCCCTCCACTCCCCACTGTAATTTGACAGTCTGCTTGTTGCTTTACTGTCTCTATATCTATCTTTTGGTTCATCAGTTTATAATGTTCTTTAATATCCATAAATGAGTGAGGTCATGTGGTGTTTCTCTTTCATTGACCGGCTTATTTCACAGTGGTTTTTTTTTTATAGCAGTCTTTTAAAAATATATTTAACTAAATGTTATTTCTAATAACATATTTTATGATAAGTTTTATTTTCACTCTATAAAAGAGTGTGGTAAAAATAGCTATTGAACTTGGAATACTAGCCAGGTAAATATACAGAAATAAAAATTCTTACATTTTCTCTTTATAATTGAGCAATTATACCCTTTCTAACTTTAATAAAATTGGGATAATTAACATAATAGTGTAAAATTCACTACTAATCACTAGGAATATAAGATTCACAAGGGTAAAAAACTAGTCCCCAAATCTCAATAATATTATATTCTCCTATATTGGGAGGTTAAAAATGCCTAATATTTATTGAGTATGTCATTTAAACCTCACAAAATCTAAAAGGTAGTCATTAATATAATTGTACTAAAGATGAAGAAATTATAGCTTGTAAATATTGTATAATTTTCCAAGTCATATGACTAATATATGGCAGAATCTGATTCTCAAACACAGGCTCTATGACGCAAAACCAATGCTGCATCTAACACACAGTATTGAGTTCTCTAAATCATAGAGAAATAGCTATTTTGCTATGATGTCATTAAGATTCTATTTTTTTTGTCATTTATTAAATTTACCCCCTATTCTAAAGTTATAAAAAGAGTAAAGGCTTTAGATGGTCTCTGATAGCCATCTCCACTATATAATCTATACATTCTGTGCTATAGTGACATCAAACTCTACAAGTACAGATCATCACATATAAATACATTGATCAGTAGAGATGCCCTATTTAACTTTTGCATATGAATATACTCATTTGCTTTTGGAAATCAGAGATATATCTTCAGGCTTATAAATGAGAGATACTTTCTTGCTCATAATTCAAGTTCTATATCTCTGTAGAGCAGCCTGAGTATGCTATCTCATTTTTATCTCACTAAGTATGGCACCTCACTCTTGATCACAGTTAAGATATCAAAAAGATTTAGTGACACAAACTCATATTTGTTGTATCCTATTTCAAACAGTATTTTTTCATTGCATTTTAAAACCCTGAACACCTTTAATACCCATATACTTCTATTTTGCTTTCCAGCCAGATTGTTTGTCACTGTTTATTATAGTTCATGCCACTATTATCTTGAATGTAAAAGTATAAATATTAACCATTTTTTTCCTGTCAGATTATAAGCTTTTGTAACTAATTTAAAATAGTACTATATGGGTAAAATATGTAATACATGCTATTAAAGAACAGAGCCCTTAAATATAATCGTAACCACCTTCCTTTAATATTTGTTGACATTTGACTTGAGATAGAAATTTTATTGTTATATTTATAATATTTATTATAAAGCATAAAAACATAGACTACCAAGATCTTATGTCTTTTACATCATATAAGCACAATTGAAAGCTATCATATTATCAGGGGCAACATAATGATTCCATGTATTTACAAGAATATGAGCTTTTTCTTAGAAATATATGTATGAAAGCTATATAGTAAAAATGATTAATTGTAGGTGAAGTCATACATACCATACCCTACTGAATACTTTTTAGAATGGTCTTCTTAAAGTTATTTTTTTATAAATGACTAAATATGATGAGTGTGCAATTAAAACTTTATCTTAAGGGTTCTATATGACCTTAAGAGAAATTGAATAAGAAGGTCTATCTCCATTTTTATAAAATGTATAAATTTCTAAGTGGAAACTACAGCACAGCATTCTCAGATACTTCCTCAATTATTACTCTTTTGCTTAAAGTCAAAACATAGGAAAATAGTCTTAGAACACTGAGGAAATGGTGAAGGACATCTACTGTTTTTTAAATTAAGCCATTTTTAAGGAAACAAATAAACAAACAAACCATGAAACCCATCCAAATTGGAAAGGACGAAGTAAAAAGAGTATTCCTATATGACATCATATTGTACATAGAAAATATTAAAGACTCCACCAAAAACCTACTATATTTAATAAATGAATTTGGCAAGGTAACAGGATACAAAATTAAGACCCAAAATGTTATGGCATTTTTATACACCGATAATGAACTCTCAGTAAGAGAAACTAAGCAAACTATCTCATTTACCATTGCAACAACAACAAAATAAGATACTGAGCAATAAACTTAACCAAAGATGTAAAAGACCTATACTCAGGAAACTATAGGATGTTGAAAAAAGAAATAAATAAAGATATAAACAAGTGGACAAATATATCATGTTCATTGATTGGTAGAATTAATATCATTAAAATGTCCTACTACCCAAAACAATCTACAAGTCTAATGCAATCCCTATTAAATTACCAACAAATAACCAACAGCATATTTCACCCATCTAGAATAAGTACTCCAAAAAATTTTATGGAACCAAGAAATATTCAGAATAGCACAGTAATCTTGAGAAAGAAAAACAAAGTTGGAGCGATCACAATACCAGATATCAGTCTTTACTATAAAGCCACTGTGCTCAAAACACCCTGATACTATCAAAACACCCTGATACTATAACAATCCTAGAAGAATCCATAGGCAAAATCTCAGACATCTCTAGTAGCAATACATTTGCAGATACATCTCCTATGGCAAAGGAAACAAAAAAGAAAATAAACAAATAGTACTACATTAAAATAAAAAGCTTCTGTTTGGGAGAACATATTGAGCAATGAAACATCTGATAAAGGGTTAATATCCAAAATATATAAGGAAGTCATACAACTTAACAAAAAGAAGATAATTTAATTAAAAAATTACAGAGGACCTAAGTAGACACCTCTCCAAAGTGGATATATAGATGGCTAAGACACACATGGAAAAATGCTCAAAGTCACTGATTATCAGAGAGATGCAAATTAAAAATGACAATGAGGCATCACCTTACACCTGACAGAATGGCTATCATGAACAAATCAACAAAGGACAAGTGTTGGTGAAGATGTAGGGAAAAGAGAACTCTTGTATAGTGCTGGTGGGAATGCAAACTGGTGCAGCCATTATGGAAAATAGTATGGCATTCCCTCAAAAAGTTAAATATGAAACTTCCATTTGACCCAGTGATCCCACTTCTAGGGACATAACCTACGAAACTCAAAGCACCAATTAGAAAAAAAAATATGTACCCCTATGTTCATAGCAGCACAATTTACAATAGCTAAGATCTGGAAACAAGCCCAAGTGCCCTTCAGTAGATGAGTGGATAAAAAATCTGTGGTACATTTTCAGTATGAATACTATGCAGCAGTAAAAAAGAAGGATCTCTCTCCCTTTGGAATGTATGGAGGGGCCTGGAGAGTATCATGCTAAGTGAAATAAGCCAGTCAGAGAAAGACAATCATCACATAATCTCACTCATATGTGGAATCTAAAATAAACTGATGAACAAAATAGATCCAGAGACATAGAATTATGGTACAGACTGACAAATCTCAGAGAAAAGGCAGGGGTGGATAGGTGGATGAGAAGAGAACAACCAAAGTACTTATAATCCATATATGCATAACTCATGGACACAGACAGTAGGTTGGTGAAGGCCTGGGGCGGGAGATAAAGGAGTTAGAAGGGATCAATGTGGTAGAAAATGGGACATATGTAATACTTTCAGCAACAACAAATATATAAAAATTAAATTATTTATTTATTTTTTATTTCTGCCTACTTACCTGTAAAGCATGGCTATCCTATTATGTCATTTACTGAATATTTTAGTTCAGTTTTAAAGCTAAGATATTGATAAACATCTAAAGTTGTAGAATCACGTTCCCTTGAGTTTTTGATAGCTTTAAAAATTGATCCTTGGTAATAAATTTAATACCAGAAAGTCTGCAATTTTGACATATCAAACCTAAGGAAATTTTGTCCAAACATGGAGATTATATACCTTATAGGGATTATCCTATATCGTAGAAGGCTAATATGCAAATTGTCCCCTCGGGAGTTCAACCAACCAGGCGTTCAACAGCTTGCTATGATGTGCACTGACCACCAGGGGCCAGTGAGGAATGAAGGACCAGGGGGGTGGTGTGGAAGAAAGGAAGGCCCCGCCAGCAACCAGAAGCCAGGCAAGGAAGGCTCCAACTGGCAGCCGGCAGCTAGGGGAAGGAAGACCCCAATTGGCCCTGATTTCTGGCTAGGCCTAGGAACCCTACTCATGCACGAATGTTGTGTACCAGGCCTCTAGTATGTCAATAAAGAAAAATTTCTAGTATTTCTAGAAGCAAAATGGAAGGGGAGGGAAGGGGTAAGCAAGAGAGACCAACCAAAGGTCTTGTATGCATGCATATAAGCCTAACAAATGGACACTGACAATAGGGGGGTGAGGGCATGAGTGGGGGATGGGTGGGCAATGGGGCTATAGGACACATATGTAATACCTTAATCAATAAAGAAAAAAATAAATAAAAATTTAAAAATTGTCGTTCTGTAGTAAACAAGCTATGCAAAACAAAGTTTATTTTGGCCATACATGGCAGTGATTTTCTATTTAATGAGTTGTTTAAAAAAAAAAAAAAAAGAAGCTAAAAAAATATATATAAATAAAAAAAGAAGCTCTATATATATGAAGAGTGTAAAATGTGAGATAAGTGTTCATGTCTCATTTTCTATGTCTTGATTGCAAGATGATACCTGCTTGAGCAGAAAATTTAGTATCATGGTCCTCATTTGAAATATCAGATAGCAATAACTTATTGAAGGCAATCACATTTTTTCCTTTGCACAGATTTGTATTGTAATATCAAAGTTAAACTTCATTGTCTTTTTTATTATTCTTACTCATATTTTATTATTTTCTCTACAGCAGTTTCCAGAATTCAACATGTAAGATACTTTAGTGATGAAAATATTGTAAGATGCAAAGAGGTATCTCCAACTGCCAGTAACAAAGAAGATTCACAACAAAAGTTTAAGAACATGTACAGCCAGAACCTTTCTCCAGACCCAAAACATCAAAGAAATACTAATTACAAAATATCTTTCTGTAAGAGTCATTATAAAGAATATGGATGGCTACAGAGTTTTCAGAGTTCTGGGTCTCAAATTAATCCCTTTAATCTCATAAATGCTGAGGATTACTCTGAAGAAGTTTCAGCACTTGACTGCCATCCCACCTCCATGAGCACCTGGTCTGCAATACGCCCCAAGATTCGCAGATATTCCTCGGACGCTAGAGCCACAATATGTTCCAAATGTTCCAAGGAAATAACTAATTTTAATTTTCATAAATGTCTCATGGATCCTGATAATGATTCAGACACTGACTGCCCTCCACATATCCAAATTCCTTCGGGTTTTAAATATTGTTTGAGCCCAAATTTATTAGACACCATAATACTTCTTGGAATAGACTTTTATCTCAATCCATGGATCCTAAGCACTCAGTGAACATTCACTGTCCTCTACACCGAAGGGATTCTAAATATTCCTTGGGTTCAACTTCATATTTACATCGTGAAAGTTGCTTGACTCTCCAAAATCTCATGGGCTCCACTGATATCCATACCTCAAAATACCACGTGTTACCATGGTTCCCCTGGCCCAGACACTATAATCAATATCAGCAATGTTGTTGGCCTTGAAAGTGAGGGCCAATTTAACCTTACTAGGATCCAACTTGAAAACGAGTCCAATACTTATGAGACTAAATTGGTCAATGCTGACAATCTCAAAAATGGGGCCAATGACAAAGACAAAGCTATTCTCAAAGATGAGAGAAATGATGAGACAGACTCTGAAGGTGAGACAGACTCTGAAGATGAGGAAGATCCTAAAGATGAAAATAATATCAAAGATAAGAAAAATCCCAAAGATAAATCTGACCCTGATAATAGTGATCCCAAAGATAGGAATGCTGAAAACGATACAGATACAAACAATGGATTTGATTCCAGTGGTGATGCTGACCCTATAAGTGGAGCTGATTCCAACAGTGATGGTGACTCTAATAATGGAACTGACTCCAGCACTAACCCTGACTCTTCCATTGATTAAAACACTAACAACAATGCTAACTTCAACTACAGCACTGATTCTGAGAAGAAATACACCATCAATTCAGACAATGCCTCTGACCTAGACAATGACATTGATCAGGACTATATTGCTGGCTTAAACAATAGCATGAATCTAAACAACACTTCCGTGCTGCAACATGGAACTGGCATGGACCATACCTATATGGACCATATACTGGCATGGTGCTAGTCTTCAGAAATCCCACTAGATCAGGCAATGACATTTGTTCCAACAATGGTACTGACACCACTAAGAAAGCTGGCCCTAACAACAATAGACCTGACCCTAACTTAAATGGATCTAACTTCCAAAACAGCGGCCCTGGCTGCCAAAATAACAGACAGGGTCCCAACATCCCTGGTTTCAATAACAATGGATCTGATATCAACATCAATGGTCTTCACCCCAACAACAGCCCTGCCCTCAACAATAATAGACCTGTCTCCAACAATATCTCTGACCTTAAAAATTACCCAGATTCTAATAATAATGCCACACCTAATCATGCCACTAGTCACAATAGTGCTTTTAGTTCTAACAAGGATGCTGATTCCAACTCTGATACAAAACCCACCAGTGCTGCTGGTCGCAACTATTCAGCTATCACAAACTATTACTCAGAACTTGACTACATTCCAAGATTTTCCCATGCACTAGATTCAAGTTTTGTTGTTAACGTCTCATTTTCAATTGCCAAAACCAGCTATGCTGCCAGACCCAACTCTACCACTAGCAATGTCAATGTCACTGACTCAAGCAACACTACTAGTTGTTGTGTTGGCTCCAACTTTGCCATCAACACCAATTGTTATGTCATAAATACTCTTAACATTCATAATTCTATTAATGCCAGATGAATTAATAATCTCTCTGAGCCTACATTGGAAATTGGTTCTAGTTCTTCTATTCTTAATATTGTTTATGGTAGCACTTTTGTTGCTGAAATTAACTATACTTCAACTCCTAAAAATTTAACCACCTCAACATTTTCTGATTCATATGCACATGGTAGAAATTGTACAATTATCGATAACCAAAAATTTGGAGTCTTTTCCAAAGGCAATGATGGCTCTGTGAATTGTGCTATCTTTATGCATGTCACTGAGTCCAAAGGTGTTCTTGATGCCAAGAAATGTGTCATTTTACAAAATTTCTCTAGCTTTCAGAATCACAGTGGTATCAAGGACACTGCCAATTTAAACTTTCATTCCAAATCAAATATTCTGCTCCTGAGTTTTGATATTATAGTAGGGGCTGAACAACCAGATGTGAAGTTTGCAATATCGTCAGGTGCTGTGAATCAATTTTGTAAGGTAAGTGCATAAAAATTTAGATTTTAAATTTATTCTCCATTTACTATAATTCAGTGTTCCCTAAATTGGATAGGAACATGCCAAAACCGGTTTGGCTCAGTGGATAGAGTATCCGTCTATGGACTGAAAGGTCCTAGGTTCGATTCCAGTCAAGGGCATGTACATTGGTTGCGGGCACATCGCCAGTAGGAGATGTGCAGGAGGCAGCTGGTCGATGTTTCTCTCTCATAGATGTTTCTAACTCTCTATCCCTCTCTCTTTCTCTCTAAAAAATGAACAAAATATATTTTTAAAAAATAAAATAAAATAAATTGGATAGGAACAATTTTATTTTAACTTGGATATTCTAGCCATTGAAGAGAGTAGAGAAAGTGTTCAGTATTACTTACTCCTTGACTCCTATAACCAGCAATATGTTTTGTTTTATTTTTAGTTAAAAGATCAATTTACTATACAACTGTCAAATAGCACAATGGTTTTCATTACATTGTGGATGGCTTATCTACACTCTATTAAGGTTTGCACAGCTTATAAATGTAAGCCTAATCACAAACAACATCGTTTAACCTACCTCCTCTCAGTTTTGCATGACGTGGTATTGGTTCTTTCCTACAAAGTACAGAGAGAGAATAAAACTAAATGAACTGTAAATAACATGGATCAAGATATTTTAAAATAACTATTACTCAAAAATTCCATTTTATGCAGAAATACCCATGATATTCTAATCTCTCATTTAAATAACTAAAATTTGAATTACTTTGGTGATGTGCTATTAGAGAACAAAGGACCCCAAACCTTTGCTGATGTTGACTTAAAATTTGTTTTATCTTATTTCTACTGAAAATAAGTAACATCACATTTTTTTAAATTGATTTTAGAGAGGGAGGGAGGGAGAAAGAAAGTGAAACAGATATGAGAGAGATACACCAAGCAGTTGCCTCCCATTCTCACCCTGACCCACAATTGAACTTGCAACTTAGGTATTTGCCCTGACCAGGAATTTAACCAACAACCTTCAGGTGCATGGGACAAAGCTCCAACCAACTGAGTCACACTGACAGGGCAGTAAAATTATGTTTCTTCTAGCACTCTAAATTTCATGCACAAAGATTGCTAAGTGTTTGAAAAACTATTTTTTACAGCAAGTATTATTTTTAATGAAACTTTACCAACATTTCTCCAGACATAATTAAGTTGGTACAAATTGAATTTTAGTCTTGTTATACCACATTAGACATGGTAAACAAAAATGTTTAATTTGGATTGCAGTGTCTGTGTGTATAAATGTGCAACTTGAAATAATTTATTTTCTACTAGGATTGTAATTTAATGTAATTATACAGTTAAAATAAGGTGCATATTCTTATAATGAAAATGAAAGTACAAAACTGGTATCTCCTTAGTACTCTTCTTTAATAGAGTGCAATTTTGATTACATAGTATGTTTTTATAGCATACAGTTGTAATTATGTAGTATGGTTTTATAGTATCTCCTTATGGAAACTTTAAGGTAATGTTGGCCAATTATAAGTAATAAAATAATATTGCTAATATACAAGCCTTAACATTAGAGAAAATAGATATTTTCACAATTGTTTTCACAAATGGCCTTTCATAGTAGTATGAAATGTTTTATAGATTTGTGTTTCTAGCTGAAGGAAATTATGGTTATTAGCTTCCTTGTTAAAGAATATAGCTGACATTTGATTTGCAGTTCACATCATAGCATCTAGTAGCTCTGTTTCCTAAGTTGGGGTATGTAAAACATGTTATACTGATCTTAGATGAAAAATATCCACAGAGTAGGGTACTTTTCCTTCCATCCAAAAATTAAAGTTTTCAAATGCAGAATAATTGATTCCTCAAAAATATAACAATAAAATAGCTCCTAATACAATATCTAGCATATAAATACCATGCCCTGAGTACATGCATTCCAGCCTTTGGACCATGACTAGATAATTGCAATATGTGTACCATTTTTTTTTCATTGGACAGTGACAGTCTTCACAATACATTCATCAATAGTTTACAAAGATATGTATTTACTTTGTATGGCTTCACTAACAAAGCATTTTTCTGGAAGAATTATAACTTTCCTTTATATTTTTGGTATTTCTACATTTTCCTAGTTTATTACATGTTGGTCCAAGTTTTCATCACACACTATTTTGGAGATGACAGAGATGTTTTCCCCATTCAAACAATTTAGAAAGTGAGAACTCACTTTTGAAAAAATAAAACTTTTCAATCAACCATTAATGAAACAAACCAACTGAATATCAGAACATATATCAAGCCATTTGTACCATCTTCATTTATTCATTCAATATGCATTTAATAATTAAGCAGTATAGAAGGTTCAAAAATATACAGACTGAGTTAAAAACATAGTGCCCTCTAAAGTGCTCACAGCCTACTTATCTTAATAGGAAAGCAAGTGGCTGTTTTAGGGGTAAAAGCTGTATGAAGACAAATAAAATGGCTTCACAGTGGCTTTAGAGAACAATTAGAAACATTTTGAATGCTAAGATCACAACATGTCACAGTGTATTAAAATTGGAAATATGTGTGTGTGGATTATTGTTCTGTGTTGCACTTTTCAGAAATAACAAAACAAGATAACACTTGAAATATATATATATTGATGAAGTTTAATATTGACTTTCATGGATAGTTATGTAAGAAGTACTAAGTATGGTATGTTACTAAAAGCCTAGTGTCAATGAGTTATCTTAAAATTATTTACAATTCTGCACAAATAATATAATTCCATATAAAACTGATAAAATTAATAGTAAGTGTACCTTTCTTAAAGTTAAACTATGAAAATAGCTTTTACTTATAAATAAAATTTAAATAATTTAATTAGTTTAAGTCCTTGAAAGATTTCAATGTACTTGAGAAAATTGGATTAAGGTTATTTAAATAAATGGCTATATCTGCTTTATGGTAGATTTTTAAAAGAACAAACATGATTTAGTTAGTAGAGACACTAAGGAAGGGTTTTTATAGTACAGTTCATTATAAACCAACTTTTGTAAATATGCAGTTACATGGGTATTTCTAGAGGAAGATGCCTGAACATAATCAAATGTGTTATGCTTTTTGCATCCAAGTTCTCTTAAAATAGTATGTGTAGTAATTACCTCAAAAATTAACCAACAAAAATACTTTTATTTATAACTATTTTGAATATTTAAGGAGCCAAAAACTAAGTCTTAGTTCAAAAAAAGGCTATTTTCAATATAATGCCTTCAAAAGTAAGATTGCCTAGAGTGGCCAAAAGTTTTCATACTTTTCATTTCAAAATGATCTGCCTAGTTTTTCATTCCTTCCCTGCTCATGTTACCAAGGGGATGAATAAATTGATTTAATTCCTCTGCTTAATATTCATTCCCAAGCTTTAGGGAGATAAATCTATTACCTATATAATCCACATAATCAAAGCAATGTCTTGTCTAATAGCTTCTAAGTTAAATATGTTTAAATACAGAGAAACAGTTTCTTCCATTGCTAGCTTTTTAAGAATATCCTGTGTTTTGTTACATTGGAAGATATGTCTTATGGGGATTTTCAATCTTAGATACAATAAAGCCATCTGCTAGTCAGAGATAATGCCAATTTGCTCAAGGCCTGTTAAACTACTAAACTACTGATGACATCTGTGTGCCAAACTTTTCCAAAAAGTCAGTCATTCATGTAACAATTTGATAGTATTCATAATACTAAAAGTATTTTCATGGTGTCCTATTACTGGATTCCTGTTAGATAAAACAGACTCCTGAAAGTGTTCAGCTGACAAGAGTGAAGTGAACTGTAATATCCTTCTGGAATGCATTGGTAAAAGATCTCAAATTGAATGTAACTAAATAAATAATATTAAACAAATCAACAGCTTCCTCCTTTTAATAATATAATCTGCCTATTGTTCTCTTGATAATTTGGGAGAAAACAATCATTAACTTAATAAAAGATGAAGGTCTGTAGATTTATTAGGCAAAATGTTGATTGGATAGAGACTGTTAACCCCAGATAGTAGATTATTTAATAAAATTAAGACTGGTAATAAGAAGATAGCAGTAAGAACAGATATACATTGCCCTGGCCAGTATGGCTCTGTGGTTGAGCCTTGACCTATGACCCAGGAGGTCAGGGTTCAATTCCCCATCAGGGTACATGCCCTGGATGTACACTGGATCCCCCATGAGGGGGTGTGCATGAGACAGCCAATCAATGATTCTCTCTCATTATTGATGTTTCTCTCTCTCCCTCTCCCTTCCTCTCTGAAACCAATAAAAAAATATTTTTTTTTAAAAAAAGGAATTGGAGGTGAAGGCAAAAGAAATAATGTTATATAAAGAAAAGGGGATTATTGTGAAATAGTACATATGATTTCAATAATCTTTATTTTTTAAATCATATAATTGAATCCCAATATATTCTGGTTAGTCTAATTCCATTTATATAAGAAATGTTTTCCTTCTACATTATCCTTTGTACTTCCTGACCTGCCCCTCTCTCCTCATCACACACAGACACACACCCACACACACACACTTGCAGACTTTCAAAGTTGCAAATATAAAAAATATAACTACCCTATGTTATAAACCTATAAGCTTCTGTTTTTCCCATTCTGAAGTCATTCTATCTTCCTAAACTTCTTCATTCAGAAATTAATCCAGCTGTTAAACTATTCTAAGCCAACTGTATTATCTGGTTGATGACTCTGGAAACTGAAGCTCTTAATGTATTCCCCACCACTTCCTTTTTATTCTCTCACAGACAGCCTATACAAACACACATGCACTTGCACACACATGCACACAGTATAGATAAGTTCCTCTGCTTTGGGGGTACTTTGGGGACCACAGTTACCACTGAGTTTTATAGTTACTTTAATAAGAAAATTATTTTTATTACTAACAACTGAATTATAAATGAATTTCTGGAATACAGCTCTTTTTTATAAGTTGAGAACAACATAATTTTTTCATACTTGCCATCTTGATTCTTCCTGAATGAAAAGATGGCTACTAAAGTAGTAATTGCAGTGGAAACAACAGAAGAAACAAGAACCAGCACTATTTTATTCCATTTTATAAAATCTATACAACCAATGGACACTGGTAAAAGTCAAAAAAGCATAGTTCATCCAATCTGACTACATAATGATAGATAACAAGGCAAGTTAAAGTTTTATTCTAGGCCCTAAAATGACTATTTCAGGACAGTTAAAAAAAAACTCAGAAAAAATTGACTAAGGTTGTTAATGTGAGAGTTTTAAGCAAAAGGTCAGAAACATTCAATCCTCAATGCAATTATTTTCATAGCTTCAGACTACTCTTGAATATAGCTTATAAATATAAAATGATGTGACATAAGATTGGGGAGACATAAATGTTTAATTGGAAAATACTAAAATTCAAGGTAAATCCTTATGCAGTGATTTCATAACCAACATTCAGTAGCATTTATTATCTGTCATGCATTAACTCATTTAATTCTCTCAACAACCCTATGAAGTTACACAATCTTTCCTACTATCCTTATTTTACAAATGGAAAAACTGAGGTATATGTAGTCACATAACCTTTTTATGATCACACCACTATCAAATGAAAAGAACCAGAACCTATAATTCGAAATTTAGAGAAAATAACATGTATTAAAGGTATCATATATATTAAATATTCTTTTAAACTAATATTAGCAGACACCTAGCTTACAAAATGAGCATTACTGTGATTCCACCTCAGTAGCATTTGAAGAGACAGTATTATACCTGCAATTGCAAGATGATCATTGTATTACTTGTGCATGGGTTTGAAGCTTTCAAGTGATGATATCTAATATTTTCTACTAAGCAATTCATTTAAAGTAGTGTAAGTAAAAAATTTTTTTCATTACCACTTTTGACTCCCAAGTTTCTTTCTTATCCTATTGTTGCAGCTCAACCTTCAGACAGGTAGCAGACAAAACTTGGCCATTGATTAATAAAAAAGAATACCTTGAGATGAAAAATACAAAGAGACAACCAAGAAGGTTTTGAGAATATGAGCAATAACTTCAAAAAGTTGCAGAGACTCCAGAGCAATGTTTATTATGTTTATTGTCACCTCCTGTCCCCATTATGTGACCATGCTGTTAGTATTTATTGGGACCTACAATGTTGGCCATGTGAAAATTGCCCCATTCACATTATTTGCTTCTGGCAGAATATAGAATTAAGAAAAGGATACACTATGGTCCTTTCTAGAAATCATATAAAATTATTTTTGTTGTTAATGACTCAAAAAGTCAGTCATATTTTTCAACCACAAATTCTCTTCATCTTTTGTATAAATCTCTGTTTTCAAAAAATGGTCTTAATTTTGAGAAATCTTAACACAGATGCTTTTAATATCATAATGGCCACTCTAGAATTAATATCACCCATAATAAATTATTTTATTGTTTATGTTGTTTATCATTTTTATTGTTTTATGAGTGTGATACAAAAAAATTAAAATAATTGAGACTCATGAGTACTGTGTAGTGTTTGCTTAGATTGATACTTATCTCATCTAACCTTGATAACCCAAGGAAACTGACAGCATATGTTCTTTACCAAGAAGTTTTAGAGATGAATGATTTGGATGTGGCTCTCTCTGGAGTTCTTAGTTATGTCAAGAGAGCTGAAAATTTATAGTTAAATAACTAAAAGAAAACATTTAATTTATTTCCTTTGGAATAAGGAACAGTTGCTAGACAGCCAGATGTACTTACAAAAACACCTCATTTTGATCCATAATTATCAGATATACATTGAGGAACATGACACATAGACATTCAAACCATGCTGACCTACCAAATCTTTTTAAAAGAGTCCCACATTGTGTCACCATTCTCTCTATATGCACTAATTTTTATTACTTAACTCAACCCTCTCCTCCATCTAGATGAGTCTCCTCACTTTTTCTTTACATATTTTTGTGGGTTTTTTTTTGTATAAACATGATATTCTATTTATTTATAACTTCCCTTAACTCAAAACCAACAGGACCATTGAAGCCTCATACTTCTATGAACAATATTGATTCTTCCATTCCCAAATTTATATACTTAAGGTCAGGTGAAAAAAGTCATAGCACACTTGGGGAATCACCCATAGGTTGGCATGCATATAGTACATGGTGACTATGGATGATGGGACGTAAGATTGGAAAACTAAGCAGAAACTTTGTCTAACATAGTAGGAAATTTAGACATTATCCTAGAGGTGATGGGTAAACTTTAAAGCTTATAAGCATGATAGCAATGTGATATTATTTCACTGTTGAGAAACAACTCTGGGTGGTGGTGTGGAGAATGGGTTGAAGGAAAAGGTATAGATGAGGAATAACATAAGGACACCTGTTAGGACACAGCTATGGTAGTTCAGAGTCTACTTCAATAGGGATTGATATTAATCAGTAAGTAGTAAGAATGGAGCAGAGAGGGCACATTAAAAAGCCATTAAGGCAAAAGTTGCTGGAATTACTGAATTGATCATGTAAGAAGAAAGAAAGAAAGGTTTATTATTTCTCCCAGCTCACTGATGTGGGGAGATGGTGGTGCCATTGACCAAAATGACAAAGAAGAAGAGGGAGATGGAGATCATATAAGTTTGTGAATAATTAAGATGAAGACTTCTGAGTAAATTTTAGGTGACAATGTCCAAAATTCATCTAAGATAAACCCTAAGATTTAATAAAATACAGATGAAGTAGAAAATGAACAAAGTGTTAAATTTTATAGGGTTAGCAGTTGCTTGAATCATCATCACAATAATGGATTTTTAAAAATTACTCTTTAAAGTCAACATGACATGCAACAGTAGCCCCACTACACATAAAAATAAGGAAACAAAAGCTCAAAGACAAAATTTGTTCTTTAAAACTTTAGCTATAATAACTGACGAAATTTAAACTGGAGCACTTATATTGCTATGATGAGATCCACACAGTAACCCCATGGCTTGGATATAGTGCTTTTAACAAAGTATTCTACTTATTATTTTTTTAATTTAAATTATTTATTGTTTAAACTTTAAAGTATTATATGAGTCTCGTTTTTTCCCCCATTGGCCTCACTCTGGCCACCCTAACGCCCCAGCACATGCCGTCACCCCTTACTGTCTGTCTCCATTGGTTATGTTCATATGCATGCACACCAGTCTTTTGGTTAATCTCTTATCTCCTCAACCTCTGCCTTCTCTCATAGATTGGACAATCTGTTCAATGCTTCTAGAGTATGTCTTTGATTCTATTTTTCTTCAACAGTTCATGTTGTTCATTATATTCCACAAATGAGTGAGATCATGAGATATTTATCTCTCCAAGATTAGCTTATATCCCTTAACATAATGCTCTCCCATTCCATCCATACTGTTGCAAATGGTAAGAATTCTTTTTTACAGCAGCATAGTATTCCATTGAGTAGATGTGCTAAAGTTTTCATTTTAAAAATTTATTGATTAAGATGTTACATATATGTCCTTATTCCCCCATTACTCCCCATGCCCCACAACCCATTCCCTCACCCCCTGTTGTCTGTGTCCATTGGTTAGGCCCATATGCATGCATATGAGCCCATTAGTTGATCTCTTCCCCTTAGCCCACCTTCCCCTAACTTCTCTCCCATGTTTGATGGGATGATTGATGTTTCACAAACTATTTTTGTTCACCAGTTTATGTTGTTTGTTATATTCCACAAATTAGTGAGATCTTGTGATAATTACTTTCTCTGACTAGCTTATTTCACTTAGCATAATGCTCTCCAGTTCCATCCATGTTGTTGCAAATGGTAGAAATTCCCTCTTTTTTAGCACAGCATAGTATTCCATCGTCTAGATGTACCACAGTTTTTTAATCAACTGATCTGCTGTTGAGCACTTAGGCTGTTTCCAAATCTTAGCTGTGGTAAATTGTGCTGCCATGAACATAGGGGTGCATATATCCTTTCTGATTGATGTTCTTAGCTTCTTGGGATATATTCCTAGAAGTTGTATTACTGGGTCAAATGGGAGTTCCATTTTGAGTTTTTCATACTGTTCTCCAGAGTGGCTGAACCAATCTGCATTCCCAAGAGCAGTGCACCAGGGTTGTTTTTTTTTTGTGCAGCCTTGCCAACATTTGCATTTATTTATTTGTTGATGATAGCCATTCTAACAGGTCTGATATGGTACCTCATTGTCGTTTTGATTTGCATCTCTCAGATAATTAGTGACTTTTAGCATGTTTTCATATATCTCTTGACCTTCCTTATGTCTTTTTTCAAAAAGTTTCTACTTAGGTCCATTGCCCATTTCTTGATTGGATTGTTTATCTTCATTTTGTTGATAAGGAAGTCACATTTACTGTGACTTCCCTGTAAATGTTGAAGATTAAACCCTTGTCACTGATAACATTGGCAAATATGTGCTCTCAATCAGTGAGCTTTCTTGTTGTTTTATTAATGGTTTCCTTTGCTGTGCAAAAGCTTTTTATTTTGATGTAGTCCCATTTATTTATTTTCTCTTTAGTATCCATTGCCCTAGCAGCAGTATCAGTGAAGAAGTTCTTTCGGCATACATCTGATATTTTGCTGCCTGTGGATTCTTCTAGCATTTTTATGGTTTACAATTTTGTGTTTAAGTCCTTTATCCATTTTGAGGTTATTTTTGTGTATGTTGTAAGTTGATGCTCTAGTTTATTTTTTTGCATGTATCTGTCCAATTTTCCCAACAACATTTAGTGAAGATACTGTCTTGACTCCATTGTATGTTCATGCCTTCTTTGTCAAATATTAATTGGGCATATTGGTTTGGGTTGATTTCTGGATTCTCTATTCTATTCTATTGTTCTATATATCTGTTCTTGTGCCAGTACCAGACAGTTTTGAGAACAATGGCTTTGTAATACAGCTTGATATCTGGTATTGAGATCCCACCTACTTTGTTATTCTTTCTCAGGATTGCTGCAGCTATTCTGGGTCCTTTTTTATTCCAGATGAATTTTTGGAGAAATTGTTCTAGGTCTGTGAAATATACTGTTGGTATTTTAATGGGTATTTGCTTGAATCTATAGATTGCTTTGGATAGAATGGACATTTTGATGATGTTGATTCTACCAATCCATGAACATGCTATGTTCTTCCATCTGATTATATCTTCCTCTATCTATTTTTTCAGTGTCCTATAGTTTTTTGCATATACCGTATTTTCCGGTGTATAAGACAACCCCCTAATTTTACAGTTAAAACATAGGTTTAGGCCTATATTCACTGTATAAGACTACCCCCCACTTCAAAGAAAAGACTTACTTTGCCGTCAAGATCTGCAGGTAATTTTTGTGCAATTTTGGTCTTTTGCCCCCGATTTTCGGTTGACTTTTTTTCATTTCAAAAGTCGTCTGATATGCCAGAAAATACGGTAGGTCTTTTATATCTTTAGTTAATTTTATTCCTAGGTATCTTAATTTTTTTTGGTACCATGGTAAATGGGATTGCTTTTTTAGTCTCTCTTTCTGTAAGTTCACTATTAGTGTATAGAAATGCCATAGATTTCTTGGCATTAATTTTGTGTTCTGTTACATTGCCAAATTCATTTATTAAGTTTAATACATTTTTTATGGAGTCTTTAGGGGTTTCTATGTACAGTATCATGTTGTCTGCGAATAAGGACAGTTTTACTTCTTTTCCAATTTCGTTGCCTTTATTTCTTCTTCTTTTCTGATAGCAATGGCTAGTAAATACTTCCAGTACTATGTAGTACAGGAGTGGTGAGAGAGGGCATCCCTCTCTTGTTACTGTTTCAGAGGGAAATGTTTTTAGTTTTTGTCCATTGAGTGTGATGCTGGCTATGGGTTGATCATATATGAGTTTTATGATATTGAGGTATGATCATTCTATTCCCATCTTGCTGAGAGTTTTTATCAAGAAAGGGTATTGAATTTTGTCAAATGCTTTTTCTGTGTCAATTGATATGACTATGTGATTCCCCCCCCCTCAATTTGTTTATGTGATGTTTATTTATTTGTAGATATTGTACCATCCTTGCATCCCTGATATAAATCCTGCTTGGTCATGGTGTATGATCTTTCTGATTTACTGCTGGATCCGACTTGCTAGAATTTTGTTGAGGATTTTGGCATCTATGATCATGTGGGATATTGGCCTATAATTCTCTTTCATTGTGTTATCTTTATCTGGTTTTGGTATTAGGGTGATGCTGGCTTGATAGAAGGAGTTTGGAAGTGTTCATTCATCTTGAATTTTCTAGAATTTTCTGAGGAGGATAGGTTTTAAAACTGCCTTGAATGTTTGGGAAAACTCCCCTGTGAAGCCATCTGGGCCTGGGCTTTTGTTTGCTGGAAAATTTTTGATGACTGCTTCAATTTCTTTCATAGCTATCTGCCTATTGAGATTTTTAGAATCTTCTTGAGTGAGTTTTGGAAGGTTGTATTTTTCTAGGAATATGTCCATTTCCTCCAGGTTGTCTAGTTTGTTAGAATAGAGTTGTTCAGCCGAAACCGGTTTGGCTCAGTGGATAGAGCATCAGCCTGTGGACTGAAAGGTCCCAGGTTCGATTCCAGTCAAGGGCATGTACCTTGGTTGTGGACACATCCCCAGTAGAGGGTGTGCAAGAGGCAGCTGATCGATGATTCTCTCTCATTGATGTTTCTAGCTCTCTGTCCCTCTCTCTTTCTCTCTGCAAAAAATCAATAAAATATATATTTTTTAAAAAGAATAGAATTGTTCATAGTATTTTTAACAATCCTTTGTATTTCTGTGGGGTCTCTTGTTATTTCTCCTCTTGCATTTCTAACTTTGTTTATTTGGGTCCTCTTTCTTTGCTTCCTGGTGACCCTGGCTTGAGGTTCATCAATCTTGTTTATCTTTTCAAAGAACCAGCTCTTGGTTTCATTTATCTCTTGTATTTTTTTTTTTTTTTTTTGCCTGTATGTCATGCTTTTATGTTCTGATCTTTATTATTTCCTTTTTCCTTCCTTCTGCTCACTGAGGGCTTTTCTTGTTGCTCTCTTTCTAATTTTTTGAGTTTTAAAGTTAGATGATTTACTAACATTTTTTCTTGTTTTTTGAGGTATGACTATAGAGATATAAACATCCCTCTCAGGACTGCTTTCATTATGTCCCATGGGATTTTCATATTTGTTTTTTTATTGTCATTAGTCTCCAGGATGTTTTTAATTTCTTCTTTCATCTCATTGATAACCCAATCAGTGTTTAATAGCATGTTATTCAGCTTCCAAGTGTTTGAGTGTTTGGATTGTTTTTATTGTAGTTTATTTCTAATATTATGCCATTGTACTCTGAGAAAATGCTTCATATGATATCAATAGTCTTGAATTTGGGGAGACATTGCTTGTGACCCAATATGGGCCTATTTTTGAATATGTCCCATATGCACTTGAGAAGAACGTATATTCTATGGCTTTGAAGTTAAATGCTCTGAAGATGTCAATTAGGTCCATCTGATCTAGTAAGTCATTCAGAATTACTGTTTCTTTGCTGATTTTTTTTGTCTAGATTTATCCAATGATGTTAGTGGTGTATTAAAGTCCCCTACTATTATTGTATTGTTTTTTATCTCTCCCTTCATATCTTCCAGGAGGTTTTTTGTTGTTGTTTTTTTTTTAATGTATTTGGGTGCTCCTGAATTGGGTGCATATATATTTATCAGGAGTATATTCTCTTGTTGTATCAATCCCTTTATTATTATGAGATGGCCTTCCTTAACCTTTCTTATGGCCTTTACTTTGAGGTCCATTTTGTCAGATATAAATACTGTTAACCCAGCTTTTTTTTTATATTTCCATTTGCCTGAATGAGTCCCTTTTTCTAAGGTGGGTCTTGTAGATAGCATATATATGAGTCGTGGGTTTTTTTGTTTGTTTGTTTGTTTTTTATAAATTCAGCCCATCGATGTCTTTTGATTGGAGTATTTAGTCCTTTTAAGTTTAAAGTTATTATTGTAAGGTATTAGTTTGTAGCCATTTTTATTTTTTGTGTCTATGTTCCTTCTTACCTTTTTATTTGTTCTTTTTGCACCAGTCCCTTTAGCATTTCTTGCATTGCTGGCTTGGTAGTGATAAACTCCCTTGGGTTTTTTTTTTTTTCTTTCTATGAAGCTCCTTATTTCCCCTTCAATTTTGAATGATAGCCTTGCTATATAGAGTATTCTTGGATTCAGTCCCTTGGTTTGTATCACTTTATAAATTTCATTCCATTCTTTTCTGCCCTGATATGTTTCTGTTGATAAATCATTTGATAATCCAATGGGAGCTTCCTTGTATGTAACTTTCTGTCTCTCTCTTGCAGCCTTTAAGATTCTCTCTTTGTCCTGAATATTTGCCATCATAATTATGATGTGTCTTTGTGTCTTTTCAGGTTCATCCTGTTTGGGACTCTCTGTGCTTGTGTTACATTTTTATTTACCACATCAGGAAGTTTTCTGACATTATTTCTTCAAATAGGTCTTCTAATCCTTGTTCTTCTTCCTGATATTCTGCCACCCCTATTATTGTATATTGCATCATTTCCTGTTATCCCATAGCTTCTTTAGGCTCTCCTGCCTTTTATTATTTTTTTCTCCAATTACAACTCAGTTTGGCTGTGTTTTGCTTCCCTGTCTTCTAATTCGCTAATTCGGTCCTCCTCTTCTCTTAGTCTACTGTTGAAATTTTCCATGGTGGTTTTTATTGCAGCTATATAACTCTTTTTCTTCTTGATTCTTACATAAGATGTTGATTTTTTTTCTTCCATCTGGTTTATGAACTGTATGACCCTTATTCTGAATTCTTTTTTGACATATTGCATGCCTCTGTTTAACTTAGCTGCTTTTCTGACGAGTCCTCCTTTTCTATCTTTTGGGGGTATCTTTGTCTACCTATTTTTAGTCTCACCAACTGATCTAGATGTCAAGCCATGCAGAGGCTGCTCCTTGGGTGGCATTGGCTTCTCAGGCTGTAGTTGCTCCTCAGGCAGTAAAAGTAGCAGCTGCTTCTCAGTTGGCAACAACTCCTATCACGGGTACTGTTCGTAGAAATGGTGTCTCCTCTTGATGGTGGGGGAGGCTGCTTGTAGAGCTGCTGTTCCTTGGACTGTTGTGGGCTGATTATGAGGTTGCTCCTCTTCGGATAGGAACAGGTTGCTCGTGTCTGCTGCTCCTTGAACAGGGGCCAGGTGCTCAAATGGCTACTGCTCCTCAGACAGGAGAAAACTGCTCATGTGGCTTCTGTTTTATAGATAAGTGCTGGCTGCGTGCTGCTGCTGTTCCTCTGATGGGATGGGCTGCTCGTGATGCCACCACCCCTTGAACAGGGTCAGGTTGCTTGCAGGGCTGTTGCTCCTCATACAGGTGCGAGTTGCTCATGCAGCTGCTTCTCTTTGGATGGGGGGAGGTCTGCTCATGTGGCTGCTGCTCCTCAAGTGGGAGTGATCTTCTCATGCTGTTCAAGTCATATATTATTAATCTTTACCTGTCCATCTCTTTCTTTTGTCTGTTAATATTTGCTTTATTTATTTATTTATTTAATTTTTTATTTTCTATTTTAATTGAATTTATTGGGATAACATTGGTTGATAAAAATATATAGGCTTGATATATACAAACCTACCATACATCATTTACATATCGCATTCTGTGTTTACCACCCCAAGTCTAGTCTCCCTCCATCACCATTTACCCTATTTTACTTTCTTCTACCACCCCACAATTTCACCTCCCTCTGGCACTCAACATATTATCTTCTGCATCAATGAGTCATTTTTTTTACTAGAGGCCCAGTGCATGAGGGTGGGGAGGATGTCCTTCAGCCCAACCTGCACCCTCTCCAATCTAGGAGCCCTTGAGGGACATCCCTTTCACAATCTAGGTCTGCTGGTTTCCAACCATTCACCTGTCTGCCTGCCTGATTGCCCCTAACCACTTCTGCCTTCCAGCCTTATCACTCCTTAACCACTTCCCTGTCAGCCTGATCAATCCCTAACTGCCCTCCCCTGCTGTCCTGGTCACCCCCAACTGCCCTCCCCTGCTAGCCCGGTCACCACTAACTGCCTTGCCTTTCTAGCCTAGTTGCTCCCAACTGCCCTCCCCTGAAAGCTTGGTTCCCCTCAACTGCCCTCCCCTACAGGCCTGGGTTTCCCCCCCCCAACTGTGTTCCCCTACTGGTATGATCTCCCCCAACTGCCCTAATTTTCAGGCCTTATCCCCCAACTGTCCTCCCCTGCAGTCCTGGTTCCCTCTAAATGTCCTTCTTGCTGGCGTAATCGCCCACAATTGACCTACCATGCTGGCCATCTTGTGGTGGTCATCTTGTGGGACAGATATCTTTGACCACATAGGGTTGGCCATCTTGTGTGTTGAAGTGATGGTCAATTTGCATATTCTTTATCAGATAGGATTTGCTTTATAATATTTAAGTGCTCCTATGTTCAATGTGTAGATGTTTACAAATGTTATATACTTTTGTTGGGTTGATCGCTTTAGCATTATGTAATCACCTTTTTGTTTATTCCTACAGTCTTGGTTTTAAAATACATTTTATTTTAAGCGTAATTCTCTATTTTGTGTGATATAAGTAATTCTTCTCCTACTTACTTTTGTGTTCAATTTTTCACTTCCCTACTTTTGTTTTTGGCATCATATTTTCATTTTGTAAATATCTATATCACTTTATTATTTTAGTTGCATATGATCCTACTACTTTTGGATTTTAACATTTATATTAGCTTTATAGTTGTTTGATCCAATATTTTTATTAAAAATTTGCCTTTATCAGATTTTTATTGTCCCTGTATTATTTTTGGTTAATTTTTTAGGGTGGCATTGGTTAACAGGATCATTAGGTTTTAAGTGTATAGTTCTATGATATATGATCCTTATATTGTATTGTGTGCCCACCATTCAAAGTCAAACCATCTTCCATTACCATATTTAAGCTCCCTTTGACACCCCACTCTCGCCACCATTCTCTCTGGTAACTACTATACTATTGCCTTTGTCTATGAGTTTCAATCTTATATCCCACATAAGTATGAAATCATATGGTTCTTAGGTTTTTCTGCCATATTTTGCTTAGTAGAATATTCTCAAGTTCCAACTATATTGTTGCAAAATGGCAGCATTTCATGTTTTCTTATGACTGAGTAGTATTCCATTGTGTATATGAACCATATCTTGTTTATCCAAACCTCTATCAACCAAAACTTTGTCTCCATGTGTTGGCCATCATGAATAATACTGCCATGAACATAATTTTACATATATTTTTGCAAATACATATTTTCTAGGTTTTTTGTTTGTTTGTTTGTTTGTTTTTTTTGTTTGTTTGTGTTTTTTTTTTAGATACCCAGAAGAGGGTTTGCTTGAAATATGGCAACTCCATTGATTTTTTGAGAAACTGCCATACTGTTATCCATAGTGGCTGTTCCAATTTACATTTCCACCAGCAGTGAATGAGAGTTCCTTTTCTCCACAAATACTCCAAAACTTATTACTTGTCTTGTTGATAATAGACACTCGAACATGTGTGAGGTAGTATCTCATTGTAGTTTTTATTTGTATTTGCTTAATAGCTAGCAGAGTTCAACATAATTTCATGTATGTGGTGGTCATTTGTATTTCTTCTTGGGATCAGTGTTAGTTCAGGTCCTCTGCCCATTTTATTTTTTAAATCCCCACATGAGGATATGTTTTTATTGATTTTAGGGGGTATGAAAGAGGGAGGGAGGGAGAGAGAGAGAGAGAGAGAGAGAGAGAGAGAGAGAGAGAGAGAGAGAGAGGGAGAGAATATGACAGTATAAGAGAAACATTGATTGGTTACTTCCTATACATTCCCTGACTGCAGATCAAACCTGCAACTTAGGTATGTGCTTTGGCTGGGAATAGAACCTGCAACCTTTTTTATGTATAAGACAATGCTCCAACCAACTGAACCATCTGGACAGAACCTCTGACCATTATTTAATTGGATTATTTGTTTGGGATTAAGTTCTATGAGTTCTTTATATATTTTGGATATTAATCTTTTGTTGGAGCTGTATTTTGTAAATATCTCCTATTCAGGTGGTCCCATTCTTAATTGTTGTCAGTTTCTTTTGCTGTGCAGAAGCTTTTTAGTTTTACATAGAACCATTAATTTATTTTTGTTTTTACTTCCCTTGCCTTTAACAAATTCATAAAATATTCCTTTTTTTCATTTAGATGTGTTTATTTATTTACTTATTTTTAATTCTTTATTGTTTGAATTATTACATATAATATTACATATGTCTCCTTTTCCACCCTTTGACTTCTCTACAGCCATCCCAACCACTCAGCACAAGCCCTCAGCCCCCTAGTTTATTTGTCCATTAGTTATGCTTATATGCATGCATACAAGTCTTTGGTTGATCTCTTATCCCCCCTCCCTTCCTTCACTCTGAGGTTTGATGGTCTGTTTGATTCTTCTCTCTCTGTGAATCTATTTTTATCAGTTTATGTTGTTCATTATGTTCCACGAATGAGTGATATCATATGATATTTATCTTTCTATGACTGGCTTATTTCACTTAGCATAATGCTCTCAATGTCCATCTATGCTGTTGTGAATGATAACAGTTCCTTTTTTTTTTTAAATAGTGACATAGTATCCCCCTGTGTAGATGTACCACAGTTTTTTGATCCACTCATCTTCTGATGGGCACTTAGGTTGTTTCCAAATTTTAGCTATTATAAATTTAGTGGCTATGTACATAGCATTGTATATATCCTTTCTGATTGGTGTTTCTGATTTTTTGGGATATAGTTTTAGAAGTGGAAAAATGGAAGTTTCATTTTTAACTTTTCGAGGAAACTCCATGCTGTTTCCAACAATGTCTGAACCAGTCTGCATTCTCACCATGAGTGCCTGAGGGTTCCTTTTTCTCCACATCTTCCCCAACACTTTTCATTTGTTGATTTGTTGATGATAGCCATTCTTACAGGTATGAGGTGGTATCGCATTGTTGTTTTGATTTGCATCTTTCAGATGATTAGTGACTTTGAGCATGTTGTCATATTTCTCTTGGCCTTCCTATATCTTCTTTCGAAAAGTGTCTATTTAGGTCCGTTGCCCATTTTATTATTGGGTTGCTTATCTTCCTTTTCTTAAGTTGTATGAGTTCCCTATAAATGTTGGAGATTAAACAGTTATCAGAGATAACATTGGTATATGTTCTCTCATGCAGTGAGCTTTCTTGTTCTGTTAATGTGTTTTTTTGTTTGTTTGTTTGTTTTGTGTGGGGTTTTTTTTTCTGTGCAAAAGCTTTTCACTTTGTAGAATAATATTATGTACAGATATTCTTTGCTCTGGGCCATGACAATTCAATTTCAAACTGGCTGTGAATTTCTTTTTGTAACTTTATATAAACTTTATCAGGGAGGCAAAAACACTAATTACTTTAGTTCAAGAGGCCAAATATATTGACTTTCAATTACAATTTTTACGAATTTTGAGGGAAACTTCTTTGTTTCTTTCCAAAATAATTTTCAGGCTATAGAAAGTTTCATTTAAAAATCTTTGTCACATGAAACAATTTCTCTTAAGGTTATGGTGACCACTAATATGGATTAGATTTAATATTTTATTTTTATTTTATTTTTTATAATTAATTTAATTTTTATTTTTTACATGTGTGTTCTTATTCCCCCATTACCCCACAAGCCCCACTTACGTCCTACCCCTTGTTGACTGTGTCCATTGATTAGGCTCATATGCATGCACACAAGTCCCATGGTTGATCTCTTTACCTTACCCATACCCTCCCCTACCTTTCCTGAGTTATGACATTATGATCAACATTTTTCAGTCTCTGGATCTGTTCTTCTTAGTCAGACTATGCCGTTCATTATATTCCAAAAATGAGTGAGATCATATGATATCTTTCTCTGCCTGGCTTATTTCACTTAGCATAATGCTCTCCATCTCCATCCATGTTGTTGCAAATGGTAAGAACTCCTTTTATACCACAGCGTATTTTTCCATTGTATAGATGTACCACAGTTTTTTAATCCACTGATCAGCTGATGGGCACTTAGGCTGTTCCCAAATCTTAGCTATGGTGAAAAATGCTGCTATAAGATAGGGATGCATATATCCTTTCTGATATGTGTTTTTATTTTATTGGGATATAGTCCTAGAAGTGGGTTCACTGGGTCAAATGGGAGTTCCATTTTTAATTTTTTGAGGAAACTCCATACTGTTCTCGACAATGGCTGCACCAGTCTACATTCCCACCAGCAGTGCAAAAGAGTTCCTTTTACTCCGCATCCTCACCAACACTTTGTTTTTTTGTTGATTTGTTGATGATAGCCATTCTAACATTGTTTTGATTTGTATATCTCTGATGATTAGTGACTTTGAGCAGGTATTCATAAGTCTCTTGGCCTGTCTTCTGTCTTCTTTTGAAAAGTGTCTATTTATATCAGTTGCCCATTTTTTTATTGTTTTTTTTTATCTTCTTTTTAAGTTGTACGAATTCTCTGTATATGTTGGAGATAAAACCCTTATCATTGATATCATTTGCAAATATGTTCTCACGGCTTTCTTGTTGTTTTATTGATGGTTTTCTTTGCTATGCAAAACCTTTTATTTTGATATAGTCCCATTTGTTTATTTTCACTTTAGCTTCCATTGTCCTAGGAGTAGTATCCTGAAGAAGTTATTTCGGCATATGTCTGAGATTTTGCTGTCTATGGATTCCTCCAGTATTTTCATGGTTTCCCATCTTATGTTTAAGTCCTTTATCTATTTTGAGTTTATTTTTGTGTATGATATAAGTTTGTGATCTAGCTTCATTTTTTTTTGCATGTATCTGTCCAATTTTCCCAACACCATTTATTGAAGAGACTGTCTTGACTCCATTGTATGTTCATGCCTCCTTTGTCAAATATTATTATAATTGAGCATAGTGGTTTGGGTCAATTTCTAGGTTCTCTATTCTATTCAATTGATCTATATGTTTGATCTTGTGCCAGTGCCAGGCTATTTTAAGAACAGTGGCTTTGTAATACACCTTGATATCTGGTGTTGAGATCCCACTTACTTTGTTCTTCTTTCTCAGGATTGCTGCAGCTATTCCAGGTATTTTTTAATTCCAGATAATTTTTTGGAAAGTTCATTCTAGGTCTGTGAAATATGCCATTGATATTATAATGAGGATTGCATTGAATCTATAGATTGCTTATAGGAAGTATGGACATTTTAATGATGTTAATTCTACCAATCCATGAACATGGTATGTCTTTCCATATGTTCATATATTCCTCTATCTCTTTTTTTTGAGTGTCCTATATTTTTCTGCATATAGGTCTTTTACCTCTTTAGTTAAGTTTATTCTTAGGTATCTTTATTTATTTTTTGGTGCAGTGGTAATTGGAATTGCTTTTTTATTCTCTCTTTCTAGATATTCACTATTGGTGTATAGAAATGCAATAGATTTCTTAGCATTATTTTGTATCCTGCTACAATGCCGAATTAAGTCTAATAATTTTTGATGGAATCTTTAGGATTTTCTATGTAAAGTATCATGTCATCTGCAAATAAGGACAGTTTTACTTATTCTTTTCCAATTTTGATGCCTTTATTTCTTCTTGTTGTTTGCTTGCAATGACTAGTGTTTCCAGTACTATGTTGAACAGGAGTGCTGAGAGTGGGCATCCCTGTTATTAGGGAAAATTGTTTTAGTTTTTGCCCATTGAGTATGATATTGTCTGTGGGTTTTTCATATGTGGCTTTTCGTAACTTGAGGTATGATTCTTCTATTCCCATTTTGCTGAGAGTTTTTTGTTTGTTTGTTTGTTTGTTTATATATATATATATATATATATATATATATATATATATATATATATATATATATATATATAAAGAAAGTCTGTTGGATTTTTGTCAAATGCTTTTTCTGCATCAATAGATATAACTATGTAATTTTTATCTCTCAATTTGTTTATGTGATGTATCACATTTAGTGATTTGCTGATATTTTACCATCCTTGGTGGTGATGTATGATCTTTTTGAGGTGCTGCTGGATCTGATTTGCTAGAATTTTTGGATCTATTTTCATGAGGGATATTGGCCTGTAATTGAATGTTTGGTAAAACTCCCCTGTGAAGCCTTCTGGCCCTGGGCTTTTTTTTTTTTTTTTTCTGGAAGCTTTTTTAATGACTGATTCAATTTCTTCAATAGGTATGGGCCTATTGAGATGTTTAGATGCTTCCTGATTGAGTTTTGGAAATTTGTATTTTTTCTAGGAATATGTCCATTTCCTCCACGTTGTCTGGTTTGTTGGAATAGAGTTGTTCATAATATTTTTTAAAAATATATTTTATTGGTTTTTTACAGAGAGGAAGGGAGAGAGATAGTTATCTAGAAACATCTATGAGAGAGAGACATTGACCAGCTGCCTCCTACACAACCCCACCGGGGATGTGCTCACAACCAAAGCACATGCCTTCAACTGGAATCAAACCAGTAACCTTTCAGTCCACAGGCCGACGCTCTATCCACTGAGCCAAACCGGTTTCAGAGTTCATAATATTTTTTAACAATAATTTGTATTTCTGTGGGAACTGTTGTTATTTCTCCTTTTTCATTTCTGATTTTGTTTATTTGGACCCTCTCTCTTTGCTTCTTGGTGAGTCTGGCTAGAGGTTCATCAATCTTGTTTATCCTTTCAATCAACCAACTCTTGGTTTTATTGATATTTTGTTTTGTTTGTTTGATCTCTATGTTATTTATCTCCATTCTGATCTTTATTATTTCCTTCTTTCTGCTCATAGTGGGCTTTTCTTGTTGCTCTCGTTCTAACTCTTTGAGTTGTAGGGTTAGATAATTTATTACCATTGTTTCTTGTTTTTTTGCAGTAGGCTTGTAGATCTATGAATTTCCCTCTCAAGACTACTTTTGCAGTATCCCATAGATTTTGGATTGTTGTGTTTTCATTGTCATTTTTTTCCATGAATTTTTTTTTATTTCTTCTTTGATCTCTCTGGTAACCCAATCATTGTTTAATAGCATTCTATTTAGTCTCCAAATGTTTGATTTTTTTCTATTGTTTCTGTTGTAGTTGATTTCCAGTTTTATGCCATTGTAATCTGAGAAGATGCTTGATGATTTCTATCTTCTTGAATTTGAAGAGACTTTGCCTATGTCCTAATATGTGGTCTATCCTTGAAAATGTTCCATGTGCATTGGAGAAGAATGTATATTCTGTAGCTTTGGGGTAAAATGTTCTAAAGATGTCAATTAAGTCCATCTGATCTAGTGTGTCATTTAGGATTGCTGATTTTTTGTGTAGTTGATTTGCCCAGTGGTATCTGTTGGGCATTAAAGTGCCCTACTGTGACTGTATTGCTACCAATCACTCCTTTGTTTTATGTATTTGGGTTTCCTGTATTTGGTGCATATATGTTTATCAGAATTATATCTTCTCGTTGAATTGTTCCCTTTACTATTATGTATTGGTCTTCCTTATCTCTTGTTTTGACTTTTACTTTGAGGTCTATTTTATCAGATGCAAGTATTGAAACCCCAGCTTTTTCCTCATTTCCATTTGCCTAAAAAATGTTTTTCAATCCCTTCATTCACAGTGTATGTCAATCCTTTATTCTGAATTGGGTCTCTTGCAGACAGCAAATATATGGGTCATGTTTTCTTATCCATTCAGCTACCCTATGTCTTCTGATTCATGTATTTAATCCATTTATGTTTAATGTTATTATTGACAAGTACATGTTTGTTGTCTCATTTTCCCTTAATGTTTGTGTTTCTTCTTGCTTTTCTCTTTATTTTTACAGCAGTCCCTTTAACATTTCTTGCATTTCTGATTTGGTAGTTATAAACTCTCTTAGCCCTTTTTTCTCTGTGAAGCTCCTGATTCCTTCTTCATTTTGAATGATAGCCTTTCTGGGCATAGTATTATTGGGTTCAGTCCCTTGCTTTGCATCACTTGTCTGTGAATTTCATTCCATTCCCTTCAGGCCTGCAATGTTTCTGTTGAAAAATCTGTTGATATTCTAATAGGAGAACCCTTGTAGGTAACTTTCTGTCTCTCTATGGCAGCCTTTAAGAATTTACTTTGTCATTGGTGTTTTCCAATTTAATTTTGATGTGTCTTGATGTTGGTCTTTTAGGGTTCATTTTGTTTGGGACTTTATGTGCTTCTTGGACTTGCATGTTTTTTTATTGCCAATATCAGTGAAGTTTTCTGTCATTATTTCTTCAAACAGGTTTCCTATTCCTTGCTTCTCTTCCTATCCTTCTGGTACCCCTTTTATGCAAATATTATTTTGTTTCATGTTGTCCCAAAGCTTCCTTAGACTCTGCTCTTGCTTTCTAAGTATTTTTTTTTTCAGTCCCTACTGTGTTTGTGTTTTTTTTCCCTACTTTGTCTTCTAATTCGCTGATGTGATCCTCAGCATCTTCTAGTATCCTGTTTAAGCCTTCCATTGTGTTTTTTATTGTAGCTATGTCGTTCTTCATCTCCTCTTGGTTCTTTTTCATGTTGGCGACATTCTCATTCAGCTCCTTATAATTCTTCTTAAGTTGTGTATATTTGTCACCCAGCCATTTAAACATCTTTATAACCATTACTCTGAATTCTTTCTCTGATAAACTGATTGACTCAATTTCAATTAACTTCCTTTTTGTGATTCCTCTTTTTCTCTCCTTTGGGGATTGCTTTTTGTCTTCCCATGTTTTCCTGCATTGTCTTAATTGTAGATCCAATTGCTTTGCTACCCAGGTTCTTTTTGAGATGTTGCTACTGACATAATCTTTCAGTTCTCCTGGGCTTGGTAATCTAGTGAGCTCCCTACTTGAGTAATTTATGTTTTCTTGATGTAGGCCTGTGAGCTAGAGAGGCACTATTGTGGTGTCTAGAAGTCATCAGCCATGGAGGGGATTGTCCCAATTTTTTATGTCAGGCTCTCTTAATTTTAATCACGCATGCCCAGAGGGAACTCACAGTAGCACCCAGGAACCAATTGTTGGAGTGATGGGGCCTGGACTCTGAAAAGGTGTGACTGTGGTGTCCAAAGTTCTGTAGTTGTGGGGTGGAAGACTCATCTTTTGCTGCTGCACATGTGGTGGATAAGCGCTCACTCCCAATGGTGGCTCTCAGGGGCACCCGAGGTGGTACGTTTGCCTGCAAGGCACACTGAAGCACTCTGAAGGGCCCTAGAAGTGTAGTCACATAATTGAGGTGCCTGTGGGCAGGTATCCAGGATGATTGAATTCAGAATTTCTACTGCTGGGCTGGAGTGCACCCCTGTTTGTCCAAGATCACACCCAGGGAGAGCTCACAGTGGCTCCCACAAGTGCCTTGTGGTAGATGGGTTCAAGGTGCCTGCCTGTTGGAAATTTGCTGATGTACTTTGAGGGGTCCTGGCAGTGAATATGGGCAGTTATTCAGGAAGAGGGAATTCAGAATTTCTACTGATGGGCAGAGCGCCCTTGACTGTGCAGAATCACATCCAGAGTCTCACAGCTGCTCTCCTAAGCAAACTGTGGACAGATGGGCTCAGGTCATCTGCCTGTTGGAAATGCACTTCTGTGGTGGTGCCTATGCCAGCAGAGCTCTCATTTACTCTGAGGGACCCTAGCACTGAAGTTGCACAGCTGGGGTATCTGTTGGTAGTTATTCAGGAAGAGGGAGTACATAATTTCTACAGCAGGGCTTAAGCCCTTGTTGGTACAAAATCACACCTTCAGGGGCTCCCCATGGCTCTCAGGTGCTGCCTATTGAGTGGTGTGCCCTGAATCTCTGTGCACACTGGAAACGTGCAAATGTTTTGTCTGGATTTCTGCTGCTGGGGAGGGGGAGATTGCACTTACTGTTGCCAAAAAGTGCACCTTTGGAGATGGGGGTCTCAGTGTCCGTGGGTCTGCAGGTGGGGCAGGGAGATTTTGGCTGGAGTTGCTGCTGGGTCGCGGGCAGTGTCAAAGGCCCTTTGGTGGTGCTGATGAGTTTCTAAAAAAGGCCCTTCTCCCCTTTAAGATGGTGTGGGTGCTCTGCTGGAGACCAACAGTCCTGGGAGTGCCCGCAGTGGTAATAGTCTCTCCTTGTCTAAGAGAGCCTGATCTGCCAGCCCCTGCTGCTCCTACAGGGCTTTAACTGTCACAAATACCTTTTTAAAAGATGTTTGAATCTGTGTTTATAACAATTGCTGGCATATAATTTTATTTCTAGTGTCTTCATCTGGCTTTAGACGTAGGATACTATTGGCTTCATAAAATGAGCTTAAATATACCACATTTACTTTAATTTTTTGGAATAACTTGAAAGGAATAGGTGTTAGTTTTTGCTTTGAACATTTGGCAAAATTTACCTATGTAAATATATGGTCCAGAAATGTTGTGTGTTGAAAGATTTTTATTACTACTTTGATTTTTTTGTTTTTGCATTCAGATTTTCTACTTCTTTTTTATTAAGTTTTGGAAAATTGTACATTTCTAGGAGTTTACCCATTTTTTCCAGATTGTCCAATTTCTTAACATATAATTTTTCATAATATTTTATAATAATCATTTTATTTCTGTGTTCTCAGTTGTCACCTCTCCTCTTTAATTTCTAATTTTATTTATTTGGATCCTTTCTCATTTTTTTCTTGATGAGTTTGTTTAAAGGTTTATCAATCTTATTTATCTTTTTAAAGAAACAGCTCTTAGATTTATTGATTTTTCCATATTTATTTTTAGACAAATTTATTAATTTGGTTAGTTAGTTATATATTTATTTTCTAACTTCTATTATTTACTTCCTATTACTCACTTTGGGCATTTTGTGTGTGTGTGTGTGTGTGTGTGTGTGTGTGTGTTGTGTGTGTGTGTATTGTTCTTCCTTTATAGTTTCACTAGAGGCCTGGGGCATGAAATTTGTGCATGGGGGTGGTATGTGCCCCTGCCCAGCCTGCACCCTCTCTAATCTGGGACCTCTCAAGGTATGTCTGACTGCCTGTTTAGGCCCGATCCTGGTAGGATCGGGCCTAAATGGGCAGTCGGACATCCCTCTCACAATCCAGGACTGCTGGCTCCCAACTGCTCGCTGCTTGCTTTCCTGATTGCCCCTAACAACTTCTACCTGCTAGCCTGATCATCACCTAACCATTCCCCTGCCATCCTGATTGATGCCTAACTACTCCCTGCCAACCCAATTGACCCTAACTGCCCTTCCTTGCCAATGTGGGCCCCCCAACTGCTCTACCCTGCTGGTCTGGTCCCCCCCAAACTGCCCTCCCCTGAAGGCCTAGGTCCCTCCAACCTGCCCTCCCCTGTAGGCCTGGTCACCCCAACTGCTCTCTGATGCAGGACTGGGTTCCCTCCAACTGCCCTTCCATACAGCCCCAGTTGCCCCCAACTTCCCTCATCTGCTGCCCTGGTCACCCCTAACTGCCCTCCCCTGCTGGCCTAATTGCCCAAAACTGCCCTCCCTTGCAGGCCTGGTGCCTCCCAACTTCCCTCCTCTGGTGGCCTGATTGCCAAAAACTGCTCTCCCTTGCAGGCCTGGTGCCTCCCAACTGCCCTCCCCTGCTGGCCATCTGTGGCAGCCATCTTGTGTTCACATGGGAGCATCCGTCTTCGACCACATGGGGTCAGCCATCTTGTATGTTGGAGTACAATTTGCATATTACCATTTTATTAAGATAGAGGCCTTGTGCATGGGTGGGGGCTGGCTGGTTTGCCCTGAAGGGTATCCCAGATAAGGGTGGGGGTTTCCTTGGGGCATTGGGTGATCTGGGCAAGGGGCCTGTGGTGGTTTGCAAGTTGGCCATGTTCCCCAGCAATCCAAGCATAGCTGGAAGCAGATATCTGGAATTTATTTATCTTCTATAATTGAAACTTTGTAGCCTTGATTGGAGGCCAGGGTTGGTCAGGAAGCTTGGCTTCCTCCATCTCAAGGAGCTACCCAAGCCTCCTGCTCACTCCAACTCCATGGCACTTGCCATCTTAGTTGGGTTAATTTGCATACTCACTCTGATTGGCTGGTGGGCATAGCAGAGTGACGGTCAATTTGAATGTTTCTCTTTTATTAGTGTAGATTAGAAGGAAGATTTTCTTGTGTATTTGAGAGCTTTTCTTATTTCTTGAGATAGGCATGTAGTACTCTGAATTTTTACTATTAGGTCTGCTTACACTAATTACAAGATTTTGGTTGGTTTTTATTTTTTAATTTTCATTTGTCTCTAGACATCTTTTGATATCCTTGATCACATTGTTAAACACCATTTATTATTAACATCTCATTTAGTCTTCATGTGTTTGTTTATTTTCCATTTTACTTTTTTGTAATATATTATTAGTTCCATATCACTGTGGTTGGAGAAGATGCTCTATATGATTCCCACTTTGTAAAATACATCAACACTTGTTTTGTGTTTGTATATATGGTCTATCCTGGAAAATATTTCATATACATCTGAACAGCATATATTTCCTAAATATTTGGGGCAAAATGTACTGAAAATATCAATTTCTTCTGGTCTAATCTCTTTTTTAAAGCCACTTATTTCTTATTGATTTTTTGTTTGGAAGATCTATTCATTGATGACAATAGGGAGTGTTAAAATCCCCTACTATGATTGTATTACTCTATTTACTCTATATTTCTTCTGTTATGTCCACTAAGATTGGCTAATATATTTATGTGCCCCTAAGGTTGGGGGTATAAATGTTTACAAGGGTTATATTTTATTATTTGATTAGTTTCTCTATCATTACATAATGTCCATTTTTATTACCTGAGGGAAATTCATTCTTAAGTAAAATAATACATGATTAACCAATAATGTTATTTTAATTTATTTTGATGAATTTCTTTTATAACAAGTATGAAGTTAAACACACACACACACACACACACACACACACACACATATATATATATAACTTTAATGTTCAATGTATTGCAAATGTTCCCATTACCCGCATCACCCCACTCTGGCCCCATCTACAGGCCTTCCCTGCACTATTGTTTGCCCATGGTCTATGCATGCAAGCATGAATATAAGTTTTTAAAAAATATATATTTTATTGAATTTTTACTGAGAGGAAGGAGAGAGGGATAGAGAGTTAGAAACATCGATGAGAGAGAGACATCAATCAGCTGCCTCTTGCACACCCCCTACTGGGGATGTGCCTGCAACCAAGGTACATGCCCTTGACCGGAATCGAACCTGGGACCTTTCAGTCCGCAGGCCAATGCTCTATCCACTGAGCCAAACAGGTTTTAGCAATATAAGTTCTTTATTTAGTCTCTTCCCATTCTCTCCCCACCCTTCTGAAATACATCAGTCTGTTGTATCTTTCAATGTCTTAGGATCTATTGTATTCTTTATATTATTTTTTATTAGATTCTACATATAAATGAGATCATGTGATACTTGTCTTTTTCTGACTGGTTTATTTTTCTTAGTATAATACTCTCCATGTCCCTATATGGTGTCTTAAAGGAGGAGATATCTTTCCTTTTTATAGCTAAACTAGAGGCCCTTTGCATTAAGATTTGTGCAAGAACAGGCCTTCTTTCCCCTGGTTTCACTCCCGGATGCCCAGGAGCCTTTACAAGTCTTCACTCCTGGCTGCCT
This sequence comes from Pipistrellus hanaki, assembly GCF_964339955.1. Classification (NCBI taxonomy): domain Eukaryota; kingdom Metazoa; phylum Chordata; class Mammalia; order Chiroptera; family Vespertilionidae; genus Pipistrellus; species Pipistrellus hanaki. Next base: position 78,781,031 of record NC_140524.1, read on the forward strand.
CCTGGGAACCTGCAAGTCTTTGCTCCCGACCAGAGAGCTGCTCCTGTAGCTCCCTCCACCTCTACCCTCTTCCTCATAGCAGGCAACCCACCCTGTCCACCTGCTCCATGCCTGTGAATACAATTTAACCCACCATCTTTGTTGGGTTAATTTGCATACTCACTCCTGATTGGCTAATGGGTGTCGTGGAGGTATGGTCAATTTGCATATTTCTTTTTTATTAGTGTAGATAATATTACATTGTGTGAATATACCAGTTTTTAATACATTTATTTACTAATAGGCATTTGGACTGTTTCCATATCTTAGCTATTGTGAAGTGTGCTGCTATAAACATAGGGTTGCACAATAGTCTTTCTGATTGCTGTTTCAGGCTTCTTAGGCTATATTCCTAGAAGTGGTATTACTTTGTCAAATGGCAGCCCCATTTATAAATTTTTTTTTTAGCAAATTCCACAGTTATTCATAGTGGTTTTACCAGTCAACATTCTCATTAGCAGAGTACTAGGGTTCCTTTTTCTTCACATCCTTGCCAGCATTTGTTTGTTGATTTATTAATGGTAGCCATCTTGAAAGGTATGAATTAGTACCTTACTGTCATTTTAATTTTCATCTCTCTGATAATTAGTGATGTTGAGGAATTTTTTCATATATCTCTTGGCCTTTTAATGTCCTCTTTAGAGAAGTATTTACTTACATATTCTGGCAATTTTTTTAAATTTTATTTTTTATTAAGGTATTATATATGTGTCCTTATCCCCCCATTGCCCCCCACTCCCATTTATGCCCTCACCCCCCTGGTGTATCTGTCTATTGGTTATGCTTATATGCATGCATACAAGTCCTTTGGCTGACCTCTCCCCCTTACTCCCACCCTCCCCTACCTTCCCTCTGAGTTTGAGTTTCTGATTGATGCTTCTCTGTCTCTGAATCTGTTTTAGTTCATCATTTTATGTTGTTCATTATAATCCAAAAATGAGTGTGATAATGTGATATTTATCTTTCTCTGACTGACTTATTTCACTTAACATAGTGCTCTCCAGCTCCATCCATGCTGTGGAAAATTGTAGAAATTCCTTTCTTTTTACAGCAGCATAATATTCCATCATGTAGATGTACCACAGTTTTCTTATCCACTCAAGTGCTGATGGGCATTTAGGCTGTTTCCAAATCTTAGCTATTGTAAATTGTGCTGCTATGAACATAGGGGTGCATATAACCTTTCTGATTGGTATTTCCAGTTTCTTGGGATATATTCCTAGAAGTGGGATCTCTGGGTCAAATGGATATTCCATTTTTACTTTTTTGAGGAAATTGCATACTGTTCTCCACAGTGCCTGCACCAGTCTGTATTCCCACCAGTAGTGTAAGAGGGTTCCTTTTTCTCCACATCTTCACCAGCATTTGTCCTTTGTTAACTTGTTGATGATATCCATTCTGACAGGTGTGAGATGGTATCACATTGTCATTTTGATTTGCATCTCTCCGATGATTAGTGACTTTGAGCATGTTTTCATATGTCTCTTGGCCTTTCTTATGTCCTCTTTCGAAAAGTATCTATTTCGGTCCATTGCCCATTTTATGATTAGGTTGTTTATCTTCCTATTGTTAAGTTGTATGAGTTCCTTGAAAATGTTGGAGATTAAACTCTTATCAGAGATAACATTGGCAAATATATTCTCGTATGCAGTGGGCTTTCTTGTTGTTTTCTCTATGGTTTATTTTGCCATGCAGAAGATTTTTATTTTGATATAGTCCCATTTGTTTATTTTCTTTTTAGTTTCCATTGCCTTAAGTGCTTTATCAGTGAAGATATTGCTTTGGCATATATCTGAGATTTATATATCTGCCTGTGGTTGTTTTTCTTCACTTTTTGTTGTTGAATTCTATGAGTACTTTATATATTTTAGAGATTAATCTCTTATCAGATGTATCATTGGCAAAAATGTTCTCCCATATAGTGTGTTCCCTTTTCAATTTGATGATGGTATCTTTTGCTGTGCATAAGCTTTTTAGTTTGATATAGTCCCATTTGTTAATTTTTTTCCATTGTTTCTCTTGCCTTAGGAGATGTAACTGAAAATTCTGCTATGTGATATATCTGATATTATGCTGCCTCGTACTTCTTTAATTTTTATGGTTTCAGGAATTACATTTAAGTATTTTATCCATTTTGAATTTATTCTAGTGTATGGTGTAAGTTAGTGGTCTACTTTCATTTTTTTTAATGTAACTGTCCAATTATCCCAACACCATTTATTTATTTTAAAATATATTGATATATATTTTATTGATTTTTTACAGAGAAGAATGAAGAAGGATAGAGAGTTAGAAACATTGATCAGCTGCCTCCTGCACACTCCCTACTGGGTATGTGCCTGCAACCAAGGTACATGCCTTTTACCGGAATTGAACCTGGGACCCTTCAGTCTGCAGGTCTATGCTCTATCCACTGAGCCAATCCAGTTAGAGCCCATACCACTTATTAAAGAGACTTTCTTAATTATATGTTATGCTCTATCTTACATTGTCAAATATTAATTGAACATAATTACCTGGGTCAATTTCTGGGTTCTCTATTGTGATCCATTCATCTATATGACTGTTGTGCCAATATGATGCTCTTTTGATTGCTGTATCTTTGTAGTATAACTTGATATCTGGTATTATGATCCCCTTCACTTTTTACTTGTTTCTCAAGATTGCTGAGGCTATTCAGGGTCTTTTGGGGTTCCATGTGAATGTTTGTAATATTTGTTCCAGAACTGTGAAATATGTCATTGGTATTTTATTAGGGATTGCATTGAATCTATAGATTACTTTGGGTAGCATGGCCATTTTAATGGTATCAGTTCTACCAATCTATGAACACAGTATATTCTTCCACTCATTTATATCTCCTTCTATCCGTTTTTCAACTTTCTGTAGTTTTTCAAGTTCATTATCTTCAGTTTTTTATTCCTAAGTATATTAATCTTTTTGTTGCAATGATAAATGGGATTTTTTTCTATTTCTGAGAGCTCATTTGTGGTGTATAAAAATGCTTTCACTTTCTCAGTGTGAATTTTAAAATGGCCTACATTGCCAAATTCATTTATCAAACTAGTAATTTTTTGGTGGAGTCTTTAGGTATTCTGTGTGCATCATCATGTCATCTGCAAATAATGACAGTTCTACTTCCTCCATTCCAATTTGGGTGGCTTTTATCTTTTCTTCCTATCTAATCTCTGTGGCCAAGACTTCCAGTATTATGTTGCATAAGAATGATGAAAGCGGACATTCCTGTGTTGTTCCTCTTCTTGGGATAAATGATTTTAGCTTTGCCCAATGAATATGATGATGGCTGTAGGTTTGCCATAAATGGCCTTTATTATGTTGAGGTTTGATCCCTCTATTCACAGTTGGATGAGAGTTTTTATAAAAAATGGATATTGTTTTTTCTCAAATGCTTTTTCTGCATCTATTGATATCATGTGGTTTTGGTCTTAAAATTTGTTAATTGGAAAATCAAATTTATTGACTTCTAAATACTGTACCAGTCTTGCATTCCTGGAATAAATCCCACTTGGTCATGGTGTATCTTTTTAATATATTGCTGGATCCAATTTGCTAAAATTTTATTGAGGACTTTAGCACATCTATGTTCATCGGGGATATTTACCAGTAATTCTCTTTCTTCGTAGTGTCTTCATCTGGTATTGGAAATAGGATAACGCTAGCATCATAAAAAAGACCTTAGTAGTGTCCTTTTGGATATTTTGGAATAATATCAGGAGAATATGTGTTAGTTGTTCTTTGAATGTTTGGAGAAACTCACCTGTAAAGTCACCTTAACCAGGGCTTTTATTTTCTTCCCTGGGAGTTTCTTTTTATCACTGCTTCAATTTCATCGGTTGCTATTGACCTATTCAGGTTTTCTGATTATTCTTAATTCAGTTTTAGAAAATTGTATTTTTCTTATTTGTCCCTTACATCCACATTGTCCAGCTTCTTGGCATATAGTTGTCCATAGCATTTCCTCACATTTCTTTGTGTTTCTGTAGTGTCACTTCTTACTTCACCACTTTTATTTCTGATTTTATTTATTTAGGTCCTCTTTCTTTGTTTCTTGATGACTCTGGCTAAGAGTTCGTGAATCTTATTTATTTTTTCAAAGAATAAACTGTAGGATTCATTGATCTTTTGTATTATTTTTTTAGTCTCTATGTCATTTATTTCCACCTGATCTTTATTATTTCCTTTCTTCCACTTACTCTAGGCTTTTCTTATTTTCTAGTTCTTTTAGTTGTAGTGTTAATTTCTTAGAGCTTTTTCTTTATTCTTGAGTTACGAAAAACATTACTGGTCTGTGTCCAATTGCTATTTGGTTATTGTGTGTTCTTTTTCATTTGTCTCCAGGAATTTTTTTTTATTTCCTTCTTGATTTTATTAGGAACCCATTCATTATTTAATAAAATATTATTTAGCCTCCTTGTGTTTGAATTTTTTTATTTTTTCTGTGGTTTATTTCTAGTTTTATGCCATTGTGATTCATGAAGATGCTTGATATCCTCTTGAACTTGAACAGACTTATTTTATGTCTTAACATGTGGTCTATCTTTGATAATATTCTATGCACACTTGAACAGAATGTAGTTTTGGGTTGAAATGTTCTGTAAATGTAAGTTAAATCCATCTGATCTAGTGTGCCATTTAAGGTCTGTTTCCTTGTTGATATTTTGTCTGGAAGGTCTATCTAGTGAAGTCAATGAGGTGATAAAATCCCCTACTATGACTGTGTTGCTGTTAATCTCTCCCTTAAATTCCTCCAAGAGCTTTTTAATATATTTAGATACTTCTATATTAGATGCATAAATGTTTACTAAGGTATATGCTCTTTTTGAATCTATATCTTTAGTATTATATAATGGCCCTTTTAGTCTATTTTTGTGGCCTTCATTTTTAAATCTATTTTGTCAGATGAAAGTATTGCTACCCATGCTTTTTTTTTTTTTTTTCCATTTGCTTGCAAAATGTTTTTCATCCCTTCACTTTCATCCTGTGTGAGTCTTTTGTTCTGAGGTGGGTCTCCTATAGACACCATATATGTGGGTCATGTTTTCTTATCCAATCAGCAACTCTTTTGATTGGAACATTTAATCAATTTACATTTAAGATTATTATTGATAAGTACTTATTTATTTTACATGTTTTACAGCTGTCCCTTTAACATTTCTTGCAATGATGGTTTTGTGGTAATGAACTCTTTTATCTCCACCCCCCCCCCTTTTTTTTTTTTTTTTCTCTCGTGGGAAGCTCTTTATTTCACTATTTTGAATGATAGCCTTACTGGATAGAGTATTCTTGGATTCAGATCCTTGCTTTTCATTATTTTGAATACTTTATGCCATTTCCTGTAGGGTTTCTGTTGAGAAATCATCTGAAAACCTTATGGGAGCTCCCCCATAGGTCAATCTTCTGGAGCAATTATGATTCTCCCTTTGTCCTTAACACTTGCTATTTGAAATATGATGTGTTTTGGAGTGGGTCTTTTTGGCTCCCTCTTGATGTGTACCCTTTGTGCTTCCTGACCTTGTAAAGCTGTTTTTCCTTCACCAGTTTAGGGAATATTTCTGTCAGGATTTCTTCCAGCAGGTTGTCTATCCATTGCTCACTTTCTTCTCCCTATGTCAACCCTATAATGCGAATTTTTTTTTCATTTTATGTTGTCCCAAAGTTTCCTTAAACTGTTCTAATGCTTTTGAAGACTTTCATTTTTAATGCTCTAATTTACTGTGTGGGTTTTTTTTTCTACCTTATCTTCTAATTCCTTTCTTCAGTCCTCTGCCTCATTGAGTCTGCTTTTAATTCCTTGTAGTATGTTCTTGATGTCATTTATAGTATTCTTCATTTCTGCCTGGCTCTTATTCATAACTAGAGGCCTGGTGCACAAAATTTGAGAGTTTCAAATGAAAACAATAATGGCAGACTTCACCCTCTCACAGTCTGGGAGCCCATAGGGAGCAGGCCTAAGTCACCAGTTGGACATCCTTAGTGCTGCTGTGGAAGCGGGAGAAACACCTCCACTGCTGTGCTAGCCAGCCACGAGCCCAGCCTCTGGCTGAGCAGCACACTCCCTGTGGAAGCACACTGACCACCAAGGGACAGCTCCTGCATTGAATATCTGCCCCTGATGGTCAGTAGGTGTCATAGCGACCAGTCATTCTGCTGTTCGGTCAATTTGTATATTAGCCATTTATTATATAGGATATCTATATCTTTTTTTCCTGCTGATGTAGCTTTTACTAAGTTGTTGGAGGTCCCCATTCAAATTCTTGTAATTCTTACTCAGTTTCTTCAGCATTTATATAACAACTAGGAGCCTGTTTGCAGGAAGATTCCTGCAAACAGGCCGCCATGGCTGCGTGCACTACCGCCACCACCAGCCCCACCTTGCCCTGCCCCACCCAGGCTTGAGGCCACCATGGTCACTGCCACCCACCTCACCCTGCCCACCGATGTTGTTGTGGCCACCCCAGTCGCCTGTGCTTTCCTTCTGGCAGCCACCTTGCTTTCCGCTTTTTCTTCCTCTTCCTTCTAAGCTGCCTTCAGTCTTCACTCCACCCTCCCTCAGCATATGCAAACTAACTGCCATCTTTGTTGGGTTAATTTGCAAACTCACTCTGATTGGCTGTGTAACGAAGGTATGGTCAATTAGCATTTTTCTCTTTTATTAGTGTAGATTACTCTGAAATCTATGTCTGATAACTTGCTTGCTTCTATCTCCTATAGTGTTGTTGTTTTTTTTCTTCTGGAAATACCCCCTTCTCTTTAATTTGGGGTTGCTTCCTTGTCTCCCCATTTAAATTGTCTATGTTTGTATCTATGTATTAGATCCATGTGCTATGTCTTCCAGTCTTGTGGGGTGGGCTTTTGTAGTAAATGTCATTATTGTTTTCATTTGAAACTCTCTAACAATTGGTGACAGTGCATGTTTTCATATGTCTCTTGGCTATCTATATGTCCAATTTTGAGAATTGTTCGTTTAGATCTTTTGCCCATTGTTAAATTGGATTGTTTGTCTTCCTTCTGTTAAGTTGTATGAGTTCCTTATATATTTTGGATATTGACACTATCAAATGCACCATTGGAAAATATGTTTTCTCATACATTGAGCTCCCTTTTCATTTTGTTGATGGGTTTTTTTAGCTGTTCAAATACTTTTTAGTTTAATGCAGTCACATTTGTTCTTTATTTTGATTCTCCTAAAATAGGAGAGGTATTGCAAAGATAATGCTACAAGAGATGTCTGAGATTTTGCTGCCTATGGATTCTTCTATGATTTTTATTGTTTCATGATTTATACTTAAATCTTTTGCCCATTTTGAGTTTATGCTTGTGTATGGTGTAGGTTAGTGGTCTAGTTTAATTTTTTTTTTTTCATGTATCTGTCCAATTTTCCTAATTCCATTTATGGATGAAATCGTCTTTATTCCATTGTATGCTTTTGCATGCTTTGTCAAATATCAATGGCACATAATGGCTTGTGTTGATTTCTGGGGTCTCTGTTCTGTTCCATTGATGCAAATGCCTGTTCTTGTACCAGTAGTGGGCTGTTTAGATTATAGTGGTTTTGTAGTATGACTTGTTATCTGGTATCATGATACCTCTAACTTTGTTCTTATTTCTTACTATTTCTGTAGGTATTTAGTGTCTATTTTATTCCATACAATATTTTGGAAAATTTATTCTATATCTGTGAAATATGCTGTTGGTTTTTTTTAATGGGGGGTGCATTGAATCTATAGATTGCTTTGGGTAATATGGATATTTTAATGATGTTAATTCCATCAATCCATGAACACAATGCATTCTTCTACTTGTTTATATCTTTTTCTATCTCTTTTTTCAATGTCATATAATTTTCTGAGTACTGGTCTTTTAACTTCTTAAGTTTATTACTAGGTATCTTAATTTTTTTGTTGCATGGTAAATGTGATTGTTCTTTCAGTTTGACTTTCTGAGAATTCATTATTGATGTATAAAAATGCTTTTGATTTCTGGGTGCTAATTTTGTATCCTGCTACATTGAAGAATTCTTCTATTAAATCTACAAGTTTTTCTGTGGTGAGTCTTTAGGATTGTGTATAAACAATTTCATGTCATATGTGAATAATGACAGTTTTACGTCTACTTTCCAACTTGGATGCCTTTTATATTTTCTTATTTTCTGATTGCTGTAACCAAGACTTTATCTACTATGTTGTTAAGTTAGGTGAAACAGACATACCTGTCTTGTTACTGTTCTTAGAGGAAATGGGTCTAGTTTTTACACATTGAGTATGACATTGGCTGTGGGTTGGTCATATGGACTTTGGCATGTTGAGGTTTGGTCTCTCTCTTTTATTACACTTTTTGTTTCATCAATCTTTTGTGTCATTTTTTTTTTTTTAGTTTCTATATCATTTATTTCTGTTTTGACCTTTATTTACTTCCTTCTACTTACAATGAGCATTTCTTGATGCTCTCTTTATAATTCTTTAAGTTTTAAGGTTATATAGTTTAATAATAATTTTTCTTGTTTTGGAGGTAGGCCTGTGATCCTATGCACTTCCCTCTCAGAACTGCTTTTACTATGTCCCATAGATTTTTGGTTGTATGTTCATTTTCATTTTTTCCAGGAAGTTATTTTTTTCTTTCTCAATCTCATTGGTAACCCATTCATCCTATTATAATAAAGAGGTAATATGCAAATTGACTATCACTCCAACACTAAGGTGACCAGAAGTCCTGCTT